>NC_045560.1:8762500-10255000 GCF_009819795.1 Aythya fuligula | reverse complement strand
AGCACCTGCTGTTGGAGATATGTTTTCGGTTCACCTGACCTCGGTGCAGGCACACTGCCAAATATAAGGTTAGAATAGAATCTATCCAGAGTCAATGTAGAGAGGCACTTCTGGAAAGTGTAATTCATCCTACCTAAAGTTTGAAGTATCTTCTAAATGTCCTACCTTTCCTCTTGGAGAGTCTCTTCTTGGAGACTTTGTAGTGTTCTTCATCACATCTAAAAATCTCCATAGGTCTTTTGACTTCCGGTGTATACATGCTGCCCATTAGTTAAGTTACTTTATATTAAAAGCTGTCAAAGAAAGGAAAGCAATTTCATACGCTTCCCAAATTAATGACAGTCTGCTTGCACATTGGTTGCTTTCTGTTGGCATCTGGGTCCTAGTACAGACTGCCATTCTTAATCATATTTTAATTTTCAAATAAATTGCTTTCATTATCCTTTCATTTACAATACCATGTGTGCATTACTGCTCATTAATGTTTGTCATCCACTTTGCTGAGGCTGGATTTTTAAATAGCCATGGTTGCAATGCAGTAATTAAAGATGATCCATGTTGGTTTTGTAGAAATTATTCTGAAGCCTTCTTACACACACAAAAAAGGAAACCCAAACTCAGAGTGTTGTTGAAAGCAATTCCTCAAATGTATGGAAGCAGCTTAGCAAAAGTGCTTTGACTGTAGGTAAAAGCAGGGCACTTCTAATGGTTCTATTAAAATACCTAAGCGTAACGATGGATCTGTATGGGAACTATATTCCTGTAATTATTGACAAGCCTCTTGTTTTTGAGTATAAAATCTTGTTTTGTATATAAAAGTAAAGTAAGTAAAGTAATATTTGTTCGTATTTCTTCACAAAACTTTTCTTCCAACATCTGTTCAGTATTGTTGGCCAAACCGTGGATTTAATTAAGCCACTTTCTTTCCCCTTTCTTTCACTCCAGACACTAGAAACATAAAAGGACAGAAACAACATGACAGGGATTTTAAAATTACAGTTTTCAAACGGTATCCCCATGGAAAAGAAGTCAATATAGTAACAGAAGACGTTGCTCTCATTTTGGCCTATCCATGTTCCCCAGATTGTACATCATAGGATGGAAATGCTTCCCATCTTGGTACTTGCAGTTAGTATTTGTTTCTCTATGACACAGTCTGTATGACTGATACAAAATATGGATCTCCATACCCGTGCCTATCTGGTATTTTTATTCCTTTGTTTCTTATGTGTACGTGCTCAGCTTTGAAAATCTGGCCCTTAGGAATCCTGATGTGAATGTTCGAAAGTAATGTCACTACTGCTATGGCACAGGATTAAAAACAGTTACACTTTACTGAGAGAGAAATTGAAATGGATTTTTTGAAATCTGATACCCTTTATGAACGGCAAAAGAATTAATTGTTTACTAGTATTTTAAGAAGTACCTTTAGTGATGCACACAACCTAATGTAACAGGGCTTGGCCCCAAAATGTGGTGCAGTCTTAATGATGGGATTGGAAACTTTAGTCCTATGGTCACCTCTGAGTGTTTCTACATGACAGTAGGTGTTCATGGCTGAATAGGCCTCTCATCAGGCTGTATTTGCTTCTGAGATGAAAAGATGAAGTACATTCTGCCTCTTTCAGTCTATGCTATCATTTCCTTTTAATGAACCTTGTCACCTCTCCATGACTAAGATCTTAACATTCTGTCCCTGGCTCAGAGCAAAAAGCAAAAGTCTTAAGAACCAAAATTACTGATGTTCCTAGTTACTTTTTTTTTTTTCCCCTACAATATATTTTAATTTATTTAAATATTTATTTTATATTTTATTTTTATTTTCTAAAATTTCTATTTCATAGAAGTGTAGTGAAGGGAATATGTTTGGAAATATATGGTGTCACACTCAAGTTAAAATAATTTTCCCTATTTTTTTAAATTATAATGATAATTTTTCTATAGTTATTTATAGCAATTTTTATTATAAAATTGATACACAGATATGAATATTTAAAATGGACATGTCAGGTCTCTAGAAGCTTGAACCTTGGTGCTGTTTTTGTTTTCTTTTGGATTATGTTGGGAAATTCAAATTAGTAGTAAGTTTATAAATTTACTTAATTGAGCAGTAGAAGAAAACTCAACACTGCTCTTTTGAACCATCTCTTAATTAGATTATTATTGTACCCAAGCAATCTGAAATACATATAAGACCTCTTAGTGTTTATTAGCCAGAAAATGAAGTTAACTGAAAACTGAGAGTAGCACCTTCAGCTAAGGTTGAATTCACAGATTTTTAGAGTTTGTTCTTTCATTATGGCTATTCCATTCATCAAAGCCTTGTGACTTTATTCATACCAAAACATGTATCTGTTCAATTTCATGATTAGATACTAATTTAGATGAATCACCTTCAGCATGTGCTCTCTGTTGGTTCTGGAGGAAACTTGTAGCGACTCCTAATTTACCTGTCCAGTCTCATATGTAGGGTTTAATGGGCTGAATCAAATTTAAGAACACCTTTCCCTAAAGCTCTGGTCATTAAATATGAAAAGAAACATTGCTTTTATTTATTTGTTGTTAGAAATAGTACTTTCTCTTATTATTTCCCTATTCTCATTAATCGTGAAAAATGGAAGGATATAAGCAGGTGGAGAATTTGGTAACATTGCTCCCAGTTATCTAAACACATTGTCTAGATAAAACTGCACGTTTACTAGTGAGAGTGTGGTGAGTCTCGTATTATATCTTAGAAGTCCAATTACATCTTTGTGAAATTACTTCATCAATCCCATTCTAAATCTAGAGAAAGCCAGTAGGCACATCACACTGTATTGTGATCACGTAAAACATTCCAATGAAAGCTCAATCAGTATTTGGAGGTCATATCTTTGTCATAAAGTTCAGTACCAAAGAAAGGTGCTGAATTTATGCTTCAGTAGATCATATGGGCTACATATTAGAATAAAGCTTTAAAATTTCCTGAGCAATATCTTATGCTTATTGGCTTGGCTGTAGCCAGCGGTGGGTCCCTTTTGGAGCTGGCTGGAACTGGCTCTGATCTGACATGGGGCAGCTGCTGGGCCACACCTGAAGCCCCCTGCTGCCAAAATACGTAAACCCAAAACAGTATTATATGATGCTTTCAGCATTTTGAAACTATTTTTATTTTTTTTCAGATTTTCTAAAATTTTAGAATGCAATACAGCCATAGATCACTGAGGATGCATTAGAGACAATTGCTTAAGTGAATAGCTATCTTTGACCGTGGAAATGTTCACAGTAACATCTCAGAGATTTGCAGTGAATTTAAACTTAGTCATGTGCTTAACAGTAGCTGAATGCATTGGAGTTTGTGGGAAGGAGAATGGGTAGCATGACATCCTTTGGTAGTACTTGCAAACTCACATGCTTAAAAATATTTGCCTGAAATCTAAACCTCAGCTTTGTATGAAAGACAGAGAATTCCACGAATGTAAAATTAATTGCAGGATATTCCTCCCATTTTCTGGGATTATGTTAATATATGAAAGACAAAACTTGGAGGGGTGAGAGCTCTCTGCATATGGTGACTTTGGGATGATACAATGACAAACAAACATATTTTTGAATTTTTAAATTTATTTTCTAATATTATTGCTTTGTGATACGGTGAATAGATCTAGGTACATTCTCTTACTTAATTACAACACTGCCTTTGGTGAGTAATGATAATATCCTGTACGTGTTTTATAAATCATGCAAATACAGCAACAGTTATAATTCATGGTGATTCCAAATGGGCCCAGATTTAAGTTTTCATAAGCAGCTATTCCGTAAGGTGTTTATACTAAAAATCAGAATCAGAAGAGATGCAATAAGGTTTTACTACTCCTGTGCATGAAGAATATGAATATTTGAACTGAAAATCAGAATCTGTGCAGGGATGAAGACAGGAGTGAGAAGTAGTAACACTGGTAAAGAAATGTAATATTGTCAGTTTTGCATAGATTGTCTTATTCTGGTCATGGTTATCATGGTTTTAAGAAGATCCCACCTACTGTGAGAAGACATCCCTCAACACATTGAAGCTGCTCACAGTAGCTTTAGAATAAGCAGTGAAGGCTCACTTTGCAGTAATGTAATAGGGATCTGTGCAACCCTGGTTTCTCTGTGTAAGAGGTATCAGTAATGTCAGGGAATTGCTGAGGACCTGCCAACACCATTAAAAAAAAAAAATATCTTGTTTATGTAGATATATTTTTCTGTTTGTTTTGTGATATTAAAATAAGCAGAGCAGAAAATGATAGATGATTTTTTTTTTTTTTTTTTTTTTTTTTTGAGTAACCGTCACTGTCCAGATAAGGTGAGGGCTAAAAGATTTCTCTTCTTCCTACCACATAATATGCCATTTTCATTTTGTGCTGCTCATAACCCTGAGTGTCAGAGCTTTCTATTCTAGTCTGAATAGTCAATGAAACATTATGAAGCCGATAAGAAAAGCTGCTCCCCGTTCCTTGGCAACGGCTGTTAAGCAGAGCTGAGTGCTGTTGATTGAGGAGATTAGCTGCCAGAGATAAACCTCCTCTTTCTGCTGCCCTGCTGCTTATCTTTCCACCCATAACAAGTTGCACCGAATATGACAGCAGTCAGTGGCTGAGGCAGAATATGAACTTTGCAGCAAATGAAGTTTGTACAAAAGACTTAGGGTGCTGCCTTTAAAATCTGGAATTTATTAAAATGTGCGGGTTGTTTGCTGGGCTGCCCTTCCTTGAATTCGGGGTGAGCGTTTTTATTTGAAAGGGTGATGCCCCAGATGTGACAGAAATGGGAAGCTCTGTTCCTACCTTGTCCATTCATAAACACTGAAAACAGGAACAAATACTTTTTACACTTTTCTAAAGCTCCTGTTCTCAGTGATATAAAAGAAAACTGAAATATGCCATAAAACTACTACAGGTGCTGAATATGCAGAAGTTGGATTAGAGGATTTTGGTTGATGCTTTTGAGAGAAAATGCTGTTGTAGATTAAACAAAGACATATGGTTACATTGAAAATTACATCTATACATACATGTACATGGCATCTTTCTGGTTTTGGTACAGCATTTTGTTGACTGGAAAGTCAAGGCTAGGGTATGGTGAGGAATAGAAGCTGGTAGGTTTTTTATCTTCTCAAGAATCTTATTTTTCCTCTATATTTTTAAAATGTCATTTTATCCCTTCGCTTTCATTAGTCTGTGTAAAGTTCTGTTTACGTGACCCTTGGAGACGTCTCCAGTGAGGCCTGTATCATCACCCTCTCGTGGGTCCCTTGGCCAACCTTATTCTGGACAGAACAAGAGGTAGGCTTGGCTGTGGCTGAATACCCGGAGGATGGCAAAACACGGGCAGAAGAGTGAAACTCCAAGCAGTCTTTGTGCAGAGACTTGGGTGAATAGTCAATATGCATCGTAAGTTCAGCAATATTCTTGAAATGTGTGTGACTAGTTTCTTGAGTCCAGCAGAAACTTCAGAATAAAAGATTTTGGGCAGAGGCATCTTCATTTACGATTGAAATCCTTTCAGTGAGCTCTGTTGCAACGTGCTGAAAAAAGTGCTGGTTTCTACCTGGAAGAGCACAAGGGTGAAGTATTAGCAGAGGCAACAGGCGGAACATCTCCTGTATTCTGTACAGTTTTGTTGTCCCAACCAAGCATGTTGATAAGCAATATAGTGATAATAATAATGAGGGAGAAATTTAGATGGCATTCATTAGTGATATACTGTTCCAGTGTGTGATTTTTTTTTTTTTCCTGATCCTGTAGTCTGCGCTTCCAATTTTTTTATTTTGCATTTTTGATGAACTGCTACTTCCTCCTTTGGTAGCATAGGTGCTTTGTTCAAAATGAATCTTTTATAGAAGTCTTTTAAGAAGTCTTTATACTGAATATACAATTCCTGCATTTAACCACTAAATTCCAGGAAAATCTGAAGCTTAACTTGAAGCTTAAATTCTCCCCCTCAATTCCAGTTTAATAATGGATTTTAGTTTTATACACTATTTTTAAAAAGCACATTACTACTTATAAGTATCCTCAAATGTTAGCAATTTCCTGTGAGTTGTATGCATTCTATGAATAAAATAGGAAGCAATTTGGTGTTGCACAATCCGCATGTATTGAGGGGTCTTTGCACCCATTGCAAAAGCAGAAAAATGTGGCCTTTCAGATACATTCTTACCATAACTCCAGACATTGCAAATCTTAGAAGAAGTTATGTGCAGCAGTAAAGCTGAGGAGAATAAAATACTTCCCAGTCCTATTGCACATCTCCATTCCCATATCATTTCATCTGTCTGTGGGCTTACTTAGAGATACAAAAGATCATCCTCTGTGCTGAAGGCAGACTTTTGCACTGGAAAAGGCTTTTCACTGTAGGGCTTTTTCCATCCCATAGATAATCTCTTTTGCTTCTCTCAGTGTCCTTTCCAAAATTTATCACTCATTTTAAAACTTGGAGACCAGAACTCTGTATTCCCATACTGACCTCATCAATGCTGCACAGTGAATGACATCACCTCCTTATTCCAACTTATTGCTGTCACGTTCATCTATTCACAAACCTTATGAGTGTTTTTGTCCTGGAACTGTCTCTGACTGAACTCTGAGGTCTGAACCAAGCAAGGAGGACTGTGATTTTGTCATTCCTGTCACCTCTTGCCATTAGCAAAGCTGCTTTTGAAATAGCTGCTGGATGCAGCTTCTGATAGGTGGTCCTAGGTATGTAATATATTTAGCTGTCTTAAAACATATTTTGTTTGAAAAAGGTCAGATTATTCATTGTCTTGTCAGAAGAAGCAGAAGCAGTTAGCATTTCTCTGTCTAAGCTTGAGGTGAGGTTCTTGGCTGTCCCAGTGCCTGTTTGTAGGCTTGCTTGGTGCTGTGGCTTCTATAGGCATGCTGATATTTCATACTAAAGCAAGTATGATATTCGAGGTAGCTCCAAAAAGTTTTAATCAGTCCACTGGGTGCACTGTGTGCAGTTACCCTAATTTCAAAGAGTTTCTCCTCCCCTTTGTAAAGGAATGCATTTGGAATTTCTGCTGATGTGTTCAGGTGGGCATAACATAATTTTCCATAATTTTTGTAATACTTTGCAGCTAGGGAACAAGATGGAGATCTTTATTACTATAATTTCATGCATGTTTGAAGTCAATTCCATTTAGGAATAAATTCAGTAGCTCAGATTACAAAAGTCATCTGCTGTCTCAATAAATATTTTTCTGCAAAGATCTAGGAAGCTTCAAGTTTGGCAAAGGTCAGCAAGGAAATTTGACCTAACTAGTAGATATTGCCAGTAATGAATATGAATGCAATGGTCAGTAGTCATGTTTTCATGAGAACACTGTCTCCTGCAAACCCATAATAAATAACTCTTCAAATACGAGTTCTTGGCACTTAGCCACTTAGCTCTTGGACTCCAGTTAAAACCTTCACTACTTTGTTTTTAATACCAAATGAAAATTAATGCAGAAATCCATTTTGCTGAACATGTTTTCTTGCAGAGTTATTTTTGCTTTGGGAATACAGATGCAAGAGCAGCTCTAGTCTGATCACACACTGAAGACATTGCCAGCACCAAAGTGGTTCTTGGCACCAACCGAAAATGTAATGGGGATCCTTGAAGTGACTGAAGTACATCTCAGTGATACTTGGAAAATTAGTGTGCATAAATAAGCATTAGTATATTTGCATGTCATTGCTTCCATAAATAAATCCTTAGTCCCTCCAGTAACCTCTGTTCCTAATTGCATATTCAGTAAAAAAAAGAATTGTTCCTGTTTCATCATTCCCCACTGCACTGGCTCAATAGTAAACAGTCCAAGCAAAAGGGAGCTGCATTGCTCTTTCAGGAAGCTGTGGAACAGCTTCAAAATACTTTCTCCCTGCTTGAAACTTGTTCTGATTCAGTTTGTTCACTTTTGTCTTTTCACTCCATTTCTCCCAAGAATGTCATAAATAATTAATCAACCAGGTTGCATAGACTTCCAGTCTTTTTCCCATAAAGAACCATAGAATCAGAGAACAGTTTGGGTTGGAAGGGACCTTAAAGCCCACCCAGTTCCAACCCCCTGCCATGGGCAGGGCCCCCTCCCAGCAGCCCAGGCAGCTCCCAGCCCCATCCAGCCTGGCCTTGGGCACTGCCAGGGATGGGGCAGCCACAGCTCCTCTGGGCAGCCTGGGACAGGGCCTCACCACCCTCAGTCAGATAGCTCAGTGTTTAAGGATCTATGTGGCTATCACCTTTCTTTCCATTTTCTCTTTATCTGTTCTGTAGTTTATCCATATTTTCACAGTAATGATCTGTTCAGAATTTAGTGCAGTATTTTCTCTGTACACTGGAAAAAGCTTTTTCTAGTTGGGGGGTGGTACATGGCTCAGATTTATCTGTAATGAGATAGCAATGTAAAATAAAAACTTCCATGTTAATCCTGCAGTCCAGTGACTAAATGTGCTAAAGAGATAGCTTTAATGTAAGTCTATTAATACTTGACTTATACTTGAATTTAAGGTATCTTTCCAGTTGGAGAAGGATTTATATGTTTGAGCCTTTCCTCTCTTTTCTCTTTAGTACCATTACTGTCAAAAAAAAGAAGTTGCTATTCAGATAATTTGGATTGAAAACTCCTTTTTTTATTTTTATTTTTTATTTTTTTCTTAAAGACATCATGATTAATATTGAGCATGTAGTTTTGCTTAGAAATGCCTCTTAATATATTAAAATTAGAGTTTGGGTATTTTCTCAAAGGTTGCCTCAAATCTGGGTTGGTCTCTGTGATGAAAAGTAGGTGCAGGTGGATTCGTGGCTTGCAGTCTGCAGTGATCATCTGGATGTGGAAAATGTCACAGAGCAAGACAGGCAGAGCTCTGTCATCCTTTCTCTTCTTAATCATGGAGACAAAACCCACAGTTTTCACAGTTTTTATTCCACATGGTTACCTAGATTGTGGAAAATTTGAGTTTGGATCTCTAAGAAATGCTAAGCATTATTGCACGTTATTATTGGAACATCAGCTCAAGCAGCAAAAAAATTAAGACTTGCTCTCTTTACACCTCTGCTTTTTCCTTTTCTTGAACTCCCTCCTGCCCTTTCCTGCCCAGGAATAGCCATTGTTGCTCTGGTTGGGAGACCGATGGAGGACCCATTAAGACTGAGGTTTGCTTCTGTGCTGTGAATCACAGAAAGCAGACATTGAAATCTGGACAGCTTGTACTCCTGGCTGATTTTTTTTTTTTTTTTTTTTTTTTTGGGGGGGGGGGGGGGGGGGGGAGGGGAAGTAGGCAGCACTTATTTTCATAGCTAGACTGCTCTTGCTTTGTTAAACTGTAGATAGCTTTGTCACAATCCCTTCCTTCCCTCTTTTTGTTATACTCAACTGAGAGTAGCATTTTTTTTAGTTACTTTCTCTACAGTTTATATGTTTTAGTTGTAACAAAAAAATTCTCAAGGGAAAGTGTGCATTATATTTTGGGACCATGCAATCCACCACTTAAATTACAGGTTAGCACAGAAACACTTCCTGGAATGACATCTCCCTTCTGTTGAAGGTTATATCTGTTTTCTGATGAAGGAAGAACATAGTCCTCCAGAACTTGCTCGCAGAATTGCTCCTCGAGGAGACTGCAAACCTCAGAGGAGCTTTCATTAGGGCCTCAGGAGAATCTGAAGCTTTGCAAATCCCAGCCCTATCACAGCATTTGCATATGAGTTAACTAATACTGTTGTTATTGTGAAATTTTAGCATTTAATATGAGCACTTTCATAATTGCTAGCATGCCATCAAATTGTTTCCATAATCAGAAATATTCCAGATGTTCAATCAGGTTTCGGGTTTCTTGGTTGAAAACCAGCCATGCAGTTTTATCCCTAAATGTCTGTGTCCAACGAGGTGAAGAAAGGTGTTAAATCTTGTTAGAGCCCTCTCACAGGACTGTTAAGTGATCTGGCTTTCAGCAGAATTTGTTACCTTTGACTTTCAGGCAGCAGTTTATGTAGTTGCTGATGAGGAGTGTATTCATGGACCATTGTTAATACACAGTACATGGTGTTTTTTTGTTGGGTATTTTTTCTCAAGTTTAGAACTCCTAACTTTATCATTTTCTGTTTCTAATGGTGTCTCTATTAAATCTAAACCATAAATCTACAAAAATATTATTTGTGTTTTATTTACAGTTGAGGATTTACTTTTATTATGTAATGTATTATGCCCTAAGTGCTAGAAAAAGCAGAATACCACTACCTACTCTTTTAAAAACAATGCGTGCATTTTGTTTGCTTTCTTAATAATGCGTTAATTCTAGAAATAAATAGCCATAAGTATATTTTTAGTATTGTATTCCTTAATTTTAACTAACTGCCCTAAAAACTTCCCCACACCTATCAACCATTAGGATGGGGAACGCTGAGGGTGGCTGTAACTTCATAGCTGTGTTTTCCAGATGAAGTCAAATGCATCTGAAAGCAATAAACTTAGCAGGTGAATAGCAATTGCTCCAGGACTGATCCCGGAGCACGAAACTGTCCACTAGATGCCACTCTTACTGCTCCGAAATGGAAATAACCAAGGACTACTGAGGCTGCGCCTAGATAAGCAAAATAAAACGGTAAAAAGGTTTTAAAAGTTTAACGGGGGGGGGGGGGGGGGGATTGCCTCCTATGAAGGCAGCATTCTCCATGGAGCACTGCAGATTTGCAATGCAGTTAACCATGCTTGCAGGCAGCAGCTTTGCTGAACTGCTGCAGTGAGACTTGTAAGCATTTGCTGTTTGAAAGCATTGAAGTAATATTTTCAAAACATTACATGAGAAATGACACTGTGGAAGCCACTGCTGCTCTTTGTGATCTCTACCTCGCTCGTAAAGATAATTTAAAAGGAAACATCTAAAGTATGAACATTTTTTTTTTTTTAAGGGAATATTAAAAATATGTTGTTTGCTGAAGAGCTTCCTTGTAAATGAGTGTAGATTTGTGGGCTATGTCTTCTGAAATAAACTTCCCAAAATGCAGCTTAATGTACTCTTCAAGGAATGGTACCATTTTTTCTTTTTTACAAAAGGATTTTGGAACCAAACACCTTACTGGGCAGAAACAGCAGGGAGAGAAAAGTAAAATGCTTCAACACTCTCTTTCATACTTTCTAGAACATTTAATCTCTGTAACCATGAAGTCTGGTATCATGGGACTTTTGAGGTGTAGATATAATGCCTCTCATTGGAATATGGTTTGTTCTTTCCAGTCAACAAATGGGGCTCTAAACTTGGGTTATTAGACACTAAGTATTGGCATTCTCATTAGTCCTGGACTACTCTTGGACCTTACATCTCCTTAAACCCAAAGCCAGGGGAAGGTGAGTGAAGTGTACATGCTCAGTGAGAAGAAAGAATGTTCTTCCAGAAGGTTTGGTTGCTGAAGGCTGGTGCCCACTGAAATCTGTGAAGAGGCATTAGGGGAAGTTCTCTGATAATAACTACATGAGCGCAAATGAGACAGAGGTGGCAGCAGATGCACTTTCATCTACTGCTGGACCTTTCATGTACTATCCATCTACTGTGGGCTTTCTTGTTCACGTTACAGCACAGGAACAAAACACAATGCCTACAATACATGTATAGGGCAAAACTTTTTAGACAAAGCTTTACTTCATAATTCTTCAACAATTGTCAGGTAATTAGAGTAAGGAATCTGAAGTGTTGGTTGGTGTCTGTATGCAAATACTGTTTCTGTCTGCTTCCTTCCCTGCTGCTGCAGGAAACTTGGGCAGCAGCAAGACTGGGTGCTCCAAATCGGCAGCTTGGAGGCTCTTCTGCAAAGGTCACTTGTCAGCGCCATGCAAAAATTTCACTGCATGTAGATCTAAATAATTAATTACTGCAGAACACAATCTTTTAATTTCCATCTATTAAGCTTTCATCTGCCTGCAGATAAACTCCAATGCCTCTACCAGTCCTCATAGCTTTGCTCAGCAGCAAAATTCATTCAACAAGTACTCAGTCTTTTCCTTTTTTTTTTTTTTTTTTTTTTTTTTTTTTCTTCCTGGTGTTTAAAACTAGGCCAAATCTTGTATACATCTTTGGATTCTCAGATTAGTCATACACCAAGTATGGTTTCAGGATGGGATATGTTTCTGTA
The DNA here is from genome assembly GCF_009819795.1 of Aythya fuligula. NCBI lineage: Eukaryota > Metazoa > Chordata > Aves > Anseriformes > Anatidae > Aythya > Aythya fuligula. The sequence goes on along the minus strand of NC_045560.1, from coordinate 10,242,868 downwards.
GCCATGGACAGCTTATCAGACTCTAATATTTTTGTTTGCTTGTTTTTCTTTTGTAGTAAACACTACAAATGAATGAATCAGCTGCCCACAAATAACCTTGCCTTCAAGGTAAAGGTGGTCACTCCGTAAGTGTCTAAAGACTTTTGACCACCTGCTCAGCATGATGCCTGCTTACCTTACCAACTGAACATGTTGACACAATAAACTTCCAAAAAATCTGTTTTAAACTATAGATTTTCATGGCCTCCTTTTACATAATTCAGTACCTAGATGTCATTCATGAATGCAGTGTGTGTGGTGCTTCCTTCCTCAATAGGTGGCATAAATATCCACTAATTCATGTAAATAATGTACCATGGTCCATAGTGTTGTCTCTAATAGAAGAGATTCATCTGAGAGGTTCATTTGAGATCTTGTTGGGCATCTGGGTTAGGTTAAATTTCTGTATTTTAGTATTAACATCTAACTACGTAATATGTCTTTGTCAAAATGCAAGCTTTTAAAGAGGAGCTCCTAAAAAATATGTATGGAATATTAAACACAGTAACAAAGTAGCTAAATACATAAGGAAGTATCTCACCATCTCCCTGGGTATATTATTCCTGTGTTTTAGTCTCTTCTTTGGAAACAAATGGAGAAGCTATCTAAAAGTCAACATTACAATGCTGCCAGCGCAGATGTTCCCAGATCTAAGTATAACTTACACGGTATTACTATGGAAATTTCAGATACTACTTTTTGCTAACTGTTAGCAAATGATAGCACTTTAATAGCAACCATATGTGTATATTGATCGGTTGTCTCAACCTTCCCTCATTCTGGGCATGTGTAAAGAGCAGATGTCTCTCGCATATTACTGTCTTTCTTGGAATACTATTTTAATCAAAGTTCAGTGCGAACACACTCTTAACGGCTGTGGGCCTACAGTGCTTTTCCTTGGATGGTGGTTATTAAAGCATCAGTCATGCTTTGAACTTCCTTCACTGTATGATATCTTCTGTAAAATCTGGAAGCTTTTCTAGTTTCCTTTTTTTTTTTTTTTTTTTTTTTTTTTATTCAGGATAACACTGGGCAATTCACTGGGCTTTTCTCATCAGGGATGTTTCAATTTCCAGTGAAATAGGCATACTGCGGGCTTCTGGGGTCCTGTCCGCTGCAGTGGCCCTGCATCACCCTGCTCTGGAGGTGGGGGCTGCTCATCTGGAAGGGTGCACCATGTAGTCATTCCCTGTAAAGACTGCAATATTTTTAGATAGGTTGTAGCAGGGTAAGCTGGGTGGCATTCTGTGTCCTGGGGTGCATCAAGCAAAGCATGGTTAGCCGTCAAGGGAAGGGATTGTCCCATTCTGCTCTGTGCTGCATAGTACCTTAAGTATGATTAAGGAGGTATTGGGGAGGCATTGGGGAGGCAAGGACAATCCCCAGACAAGGACTGTATATCTCAAAACAAGACACTGAAACTCATGATAAGGAAGCGGCAGACGGACAGAGAAACAAACGTAAGGACTATAAATCTCAAAACTGGACATTGGAATTCATTATAAAGATACAACAAACGGAAGAATTGGCAACAACCAGCTCTCGCAATTAAGAAACATGCCAATTCAGCAGATTCCTGACCAAAGGTGAAAAGTACACTGTGAGGAAGACTCGGGGTCTTCCTCCCAAAGACCCCTGCCCACGTCCCAAAGACCCCTGCCCACAGTTCTTGGAAGGCTCTACGCAGGCGCAAGGTGCCAAAAGGCTAATTAGCATGAGAAGCGAGGGAAGGCGGGGATAGGTAATGCATATGTATAGGTGCTTGTAGAATATTGATAGATTGATTGTATAAATTCAAGACTGCTTTCCGCTTTAGGTATGCACGATAGGTGGAGAGATCCCCCGTGCATCCAGCGCTGCAATAAAGAATATACCACTTAAAGGAATTTCGGCTTCGATCTTTGAATCAATCATTACATGCAGTTTTGGGCTCCACAGTATAAGAAGGCCATAAAACTATTAGGGAGTATCCAAAGGAGGGCTATGAGAAGGGTCTAGAGGGGAATGTGTATGAGGAGCAGCTCAAGTCCCTTGGTTTGTTCAGCCCAGGGCAAAGCAGACTGAGGGCTCATGGCGGCCTGCAGCTCCCTCACGAGGGGAGCAGAGGTGCAGGCTCTGAGCTCTGCTCTCTGGGGACAGCGACAGGACCCGAGGGAACGTCATGGAGCTGGGACAGGGGAGGGTCAGGATGGGGGTTAGGGAAAGGGTCTGCACCCAGAGGTGATCTGGCACTGGGACAGGCTGCCCAGGGCAGTGGTGACAGCACAGAGCCTGCTGGAGTTCAAGAAGCACCTGGACACCTCTCTCAGACATAGGGGCTGATTTTTAGTTACCTTTTGTGGAGCCAGGAGTTGGACTTGATGATCCTTGCGGGTCCCCTCCAGCTTGGGATATTCTGTGATTCTGTTATTCTATTAAAACAAGGTTTGTGCTGGACCAATGCTATTTATGACTTTGGGCCAAATCTGCCAAACAGTGTTCTTGGAAAGAAAGAAGGCAAAGCATTTACTTATTATTATTATTATTATTATTATTAATATATTTTAAAAAATTTCTCTTGCTTGCTTCCCCCCCTCCCCCTGTAATCTATGTAACTTTTAGCAGTTTTAATGGAGAGGTACCCTGAAAATTGAATGTTCAACCTCAAATTAATTATTTAGTCTTTAAATCTTGGCACAGAAGCCTTGCAATCAAATAAAAATCTAACAGAACAACCTAGGAAGATTACTGTTTTTATTTTATTTTATTTTATTTTATTTTATTTTATTTTATTTTATTTTATTTTATTTTATTTTATTTTATTTTATTTTATTTTATTTTATTTTATTATTTTATTTTTTACTGCACTGAACTATGAAATCCAATGTTTACACAACTCCAGTCCAACTGTAATCCCCACTGTAAAGACCCTCCTATTTTACCGATGGTATTTACCAACCGCTCCATGGGGCATATTTCGCTTCCTCAACCCTGGTGCTGCAGATAGCAGAGCAGAGCGTTGTTTAGGATTGCAGCTCTTTAAAACTCGTTGTGCCCATATTTCAAGTACAACAGCCAAAATAATTTGCAGTTTCTTCCTAAGAAGCCCTATGGTGTTTGGGTTGCCCAAGCTCATATGATAATTGTTAATTTTAGAATTTAAATACTTTTTGTTGTATTCAACAGCAGTGGGCAAAAGGTTTCTGAAAACTGGTTTTTGGCCTCTTCGATTTTGTGGATGAATTAGCTTTTATATCCATTAAAATGTTTTTAAATGGTACTAATATGAACATTTTTAGTCTATGTTTAAGAATGAATGCTTCTCTGGACTGAGAAATAAATTTATAATTATGTTTAATGTATATTATTTTTTAAAAAATCAAATAATATTAAGTGCTTATTGTCCTAATTGTTTATATCCAGTAATGGTGGTATTTCAAATCATGGTTCTTTAAGAACAGTCCTGTCCTTAAACTGAAATGTTCTGTTCTTTTTTGAATCAAGACCTTATTTATTCCCATTATCCACCCACTTATGAGTGACTGATATTTATATACTTTGCTCATTTCCAACAGCAACAGGTTCTTAAGCAGAGGTGAATATTCCACCCATAATATTTTAATCTGCTGTTAAGCTGCTTTATACATCATATGGCAGAAAAATAAAACAGTTCTGTACATGTGGTTTCTAAACCTAGTTTCCCATTAAAAAAAAAAATAGACTGAGAAGTAAATTTTTTAATTTGGATTAACTTAATTTAGCTGTTGTAACTGTTGGCTGGAGGATTGGAAAGGTGAAGAAAGCAGAAGTTGGCTAATTTCAATGGGGTATTTGTATTTAACAGTGAAGGCTAATAATGCCTATTTTTTTTTTTTTTTTTTTCTGCATCCTGGATTGGTTTATTTTCTTTTATGCCATTATTTGTGTTTAGTGAACAGCTGTGTCTGTAGTTTCCATTTGTAGTCTTTTAGCTCTGTGAAGTAGCAGAGAAAGTAATGGACATTTGCAAATTAATACTTACCGTTATTTTCTGCTAATCTGATGTAGCTCTCCTCTTTGAGCATGGATGTAATATCAGAGCAGAAGTAATTACTATGTTAAAACTAGTACTGCAGCAGAATATTTTGCTAATTAAACTTGTTGCATTTAAATTGCTTCCTTTGGATCACTGTATGGAACTGAACTGTTTTGAACAATAAATGAACCCACTTTCTTTCTCAGAGGCCTAGGATTGCAGATGGTCAGATTGCATGTGAAGCACCTAGGCTCTGAATTAGTCTTTTGTGTGAAAGAGAGAAAGGTAATTTGAATGTTTGAACTCTCTGTTCCTCCCACACATACACAGGAAGCTTGTCTCAAAATGAACAATTCTCTAAATAAAGACTAATAAGAAGCTAAATTAATTAGAAGGTGTGATTTGAAAAGACATTGATGAGAAGAGTCTGTCATTTTAGACAAATGGAACGGAGCTAAATAAATTAGGCCACATTAATATCTCATTGTTCTGTGAGCAGCTTTCTTTTATTGCATTCATTAGAGGGTACTTCTTGAAATGAGCCTTTGCTAGCCATTATGGATTCAGTTCTCATTTACCAATGCCTAACACACAGATCTTGCATTAAAAATGTTTCAGCAAATCCTCATAGTTTCTGCAAATTAATATTTATATTTCTGGATGCTGTGCTTTTCATCTGCAACATAGTAGGCTCTGAACACCAATTTTTTCCTACTGAATTGGCAGTAAAGAAGTCTTACATCAAAAGATTTGGGAGGCAGAAGTCTGAAATAACTTTATAAAGAAAACTGCAGTCATAACTTATACAGTAGACTCTTCCCCCAAATAATATTCTTTCCAGTATTTATTTATTTTGATAGAAAATACCCTGCCTCATGACTTCAGTAGTCCTTTGATAACTTTTTAAAGTGTCTTTTAAAAGGTCCCTTGAGTATATAATTAGGATACATTGGAAATGCGCGTCTCATCACACATTTCTTACTCTCAGAAAATGAAATGTATGTTTTTCCTTTTCTTTTTCTCTCTCCTGCAGATGGAATATTTGGGAGATGTCAGCAAGTGCCAGTAATAGACATATACAAATACGACATTTCACCCCCTGTTCTTCAGCGCCTAAGGATCATCCTGGAGAAGCTCTCACACAGAGGTATAGTGAAAACCCAGGACTGAGAGTTAGTTGCACTGGGGGTTACAATTATTTTGTGCTCCCTCTGTGGGGATGTCTTCAGAAGCTGTCGAGCGCAGTGTGTTCCAGGCCCGGTGGTGCAGACTTTATGAAAGTAAAAAGCTTTCTGACTCACTGAATCTGCAACGAGGGCTTGGCAAAGCAATTTCAGGAGAGGTACTTCCTCCTTGCACAGTGCATATCTGTGACTGACACTCTGTATACAATAAAATGTTGGCATCCGTGAATGCCGGTGTCATATAAATAAATCAGCAGGAAAGAAAAATAATTTTCTGTGTATATTTTTGCACCACAGCATATTTCAGGGTGCATATGTAGAAAACACAATAGTTAGCTAGAAAAAGTTCTGAACTTTCTGATAAATTGAGATGCATCCAGCTTCTCTGATTTCACTACAAGCTGCATTTACTGTGTTCCTTTTAATTTTTGTTCAGCTTTCCAAGGTTTATCTCTTTGCTCTTTCCAAAGATGAAAAGGATGTTCTACCCTCTGAATGGCATTAACTTGAACTAGCAAATCAAAACTTGGATAAAGTGAAAGATGATAAGGTCAACAAACATTTTAGGTACTAATACATGTAATACACCTCTGTTGGAGACAGCTGCAGAACCATGAAATCATTTTAATCTAAATTATTCCTAAAGCATTGTTGGAATGGTTAATTTTGCACTTGCATCATCTGTGTGGGTGTTTGTTCCTAAACAGATTCCAGTTACGATCTCATTTACAAACTCGTCATATTTTATTAATATAATGCAAGTGTGATTATGAGAAAAAAGTGGATTTCTCAGAAGTTCATGACTATACTTGGGATTGGACTTCCAGTTTGGAAAACACTGGGTTAGGTGATCCAAAAATTTTCCAGGGATTTATTTCCTGTTCAGTAGCCCATCCAAATAAAAAAAAAAACTTTTGATGAAACTTGATTGTAGTATCTCCTGGCTGATTAACAGTTATATGTATATAGTACTTGAGGCATTTCACATCTATTTGTCTAAAGGATGACTTAAGCAAATTTATGAAAATACTATTTTGTCAGGGCAGTATGGTATGGCTGGAAAATCTCTGTCTGAATATGGTGAAGAAGGGATTACAAACTTATCTCAGACAGCTAAACCGATGTCAGCGCTCATTTACATTGCCTGAATATTGTTGATAAGTCACATGTAAAGCTTCCTCCACAGGGATGTCAGAGCTGAGGAAAAACCTGCAGGACTCCCACACCCTTCTTGAGGGCATGTATAGGCCAATGGGATACCCCAGGCCATTTCAAATAATGCTCACCTGCCTCCGTCTCCTTGCCTACCATAAGATTTTGGACAGTTCAACTGAACTGAGGTGGCCCCTGCTACTTTGTGCTTATCTGATTAATAAAACCTGTTTAAGGAAACTGAGGTGTTGAAATTTGGACTTGTCTCATATATATATAATAGAAAGAGAATGACAATGAATACACAGATTGAAATTGTGGTAGAGAATGACAGTTTTGCTTTTATCTTTCCTCACTCATGCCATTTAGAGGTGCATACACAAATACATATATGCTTTGAACTGATATAAAACTTTTGCAGGCTCTTTTTGTGGCCTGTGGGTATCCTAATGATGAGAATCTTAAATACATCTGTAAAAGATAGTAGAATGTCCTTGTTCAAAGTGATTGACGTGATAAAATCACTTTTTTTTTTTTTTTTTTTTTTAATTCTCAGTATCCTTGGCAAATTCTGAAGTGTTTAGTGAGGGCAGAAATATGGAAGGAGCAGAATCAATACAGGCTATCGCATTAATGGATTACTGACATCAGTTGCTCAGGGAAGACTCTGCTGTTTTCTGGTACTATCAGATGTAATACATTCAGCCCTTAGGAAATATACACTGGCCGTGATGGTCACTTGCACACAGGAACACTTGCAGGTGTTCCCCTGCAAATAGTGTGCAAAACATCATGACCATGTCTGCAGCATAGATGAGCAAGATGTCAAACCCATTTCAGTGTTTCAGCTAGCCTCCAGGAAGGGCTTCATTTTTTTCTGAAGTCTTATTTGCACTGCCTAGCTCCACTTAGTGATGCCCAACTTCCCTGAAAGAGATAAGTACAGCATCTGTTCTCTCCTTTTTGTGAAGAGTGGGACACATTTCTTTTGGAAGGCTTATATTGTAGGTCCCAAGACAAGTAAATCTTTTAACAATGTCTACATCAGACATTTTCTGGCTTTATTAGTCATATTTACTTAACTGTACCAGATACTTTGGAGATAACTAAGTGGTTTTCTAGTTTATTTTTATTTTTTTTTTAATGTTCCTTACATTATATTTTGTTTGGTTTGTTGTTTCCTTCATAATGACTTCTTGCAACATTACTCTCTCTCTCTTTTTTTTTTTTTCTTTTTTTTTTTTTTTTTCGTAACAGTGGTCTGCTGGCATCTATTTCCCTAGAGTTAAAAAAAAGATCAAAAATCTCATAGAATTTACATCCTCATATTTTCATATTTGCACATCACTTCTAAATGTTTCCCATATTTGGATCAAAGTCCAAATGGAAGATTATGTGGTCAGATGCTATAATACAATAGACAACGTGATGGGAATAGCAAATACCGTTTGTGATTCTGCTATCTCAGAATGTTTACTACAATAAGGAACCATATGACAGAAACTCAGATGAGTGACACACTTGATGATAATCTCTTTAATAAAGGACTTTGACTAAGATTGAATTCAGGTTTCATAATGATATAGATTTTATGTCTTCATTACACATTGAGTGTAATGTGTCCAAACTATCTACTAGTAGATTGATGATAGAAATTAATTCCTTAGAATATAATCCTTGGAATATTCCTATGAAGGAATTATCTGTTATCTATTCAAATATCCTTGTTCACAGCATTTTCATTCATACTGTCCTTGATTCTGTCAATTTTTTTTCAAAATACTCCTCAAGAATAAGAGTTTCTAAATATACAATTTTTATAAATGTATCTATATGGGAAAAGCCTTTCTTACAGTTGCTGAAACATCATGATGAATCACTTTTTGCAATCAGTGGTGCTATAGTTTATAATATATGAGGAACTGAAACATTTCTCATTGTCTGATAAACAGAACAATCAAAAGAATGCTGTTTAGATAGGACTAAAACATTAGAAAAGGGAATTGAAAGAATTACCAGCACAGAGGTGTGATTGAGTAGTGCCTGAAGGAACTGGAAATACTTATCACTGTGGTTGGTCTTTTGCATCCTCCTTGTCCAATCTGGGAAATGATACTGCTTGGAATACGCCTGGAATGATAAATCATCCATATACTTTCCTGCTTGAGTTTAAATATACAACATATCTTTTTACTGAAATGGATTAAATATGTTATAAAATGTTTTGTGTTCTTCTTGTCCCAACAATGCTACTATGAAAGCAAAGTGATCAAATTACTAAGATTCTTAGCAAGACTGTGGAAACATTTCATTTCATTCTAATGGTTGATCTATACGACTAGAAGCAATGGAATGCGATAGGAGGTCTAATCATGGTACATTATAACTCAAGTGTCAGTGCATAAATAGTACTTGAAATCTCAGCAAAAGCAATAATAAAAGAGGATATTAGTATTGTTCAACTTGCTTGTTCCAAGAGGGAATTATATTTGTTTCACAGAATGGTTTCTAACCAGTGATTCAGGAGACTAGCTAATAACATGGGACTAACTATGTGAAAGTGCAACTGCCATAGCACATTACATTGGTAGAATAAAGAGTTCAGAGATGGAGCCTTGAAGACACACTGCCTTAAAGACACCTTAAAGAGCTCAGGGTCAGGTATTTGCTCAGGGACATGACAAGTGTCTATCTTAGGATTCTGCCTCTGGGAGGGGCCCCTGTGCCTGTTTAGGGGAAGAATGTAAGGAAAGTTCAAGCATACAGAAGCATTTCACATGATACACCCTCTCAGTGTTACATGCTTGGCGATATATGGTTCTTCTGAGCCAGAAGTCCTCTTTTTGTGTTCTTTGTATGTCCTGTGGACACCGTTTCTAGCACAAATCTACAGGACACTGTCCATTAGAAACAAAGCATGTTACACTAAAAATCAGTCTTTCAGCTTATGTCTTCTCTTTCACTTAGATTTTAATTAAATTTAGAATCTATGATTCAAATTACCAATGCTATCCCTTTACTGCAGGAGCCATGCAAGCATGACTATTTGAAAAAACAATCACATTAATGCTTTCATTTGCTTGTCTAAGCTGGAGCCATTACTAAATGTTCCCGAGCATGCTTGTCACTACTTACTTTTTTGCTTTAACACCTTGTTCCCAACTTTACTTGCAAGGAAAACAATTTCTTTCACACTACTTGGAAATGAGTCCTGCTTGAGTTATTTGACTATCAACAGTGCTAATACAAGAACCAAAAAGAGGCTTGTGGGCTGTGGAAGTAGACAATAGATTTACTGAACATTTGAAAAAAGTACCACTTTTTTCCTCTTGTTTGTCTTCTTTGTAACCCAGGAAGCTCTTGGTGGAGAGTAAAAAGTATTTGTGCTAAGTTTTTTAGCCAGTTAAATGTAAGGTAATTAATATAACTTTGCTAGAAGTAATTTTATACTCTTATAGCAAATTCATTTTGAAAACTGAAATGATGTATGATCAGTTAACTTGAAAATTGAAATGAATGTGGCTTGTCATATGAAGCTTGTGAATTACAAAATGGTTGCTAAATATTTCAGTTGGGGCTATTTTTCAGGGAAAATTAGAAAAAAAAGTATAATTTGTTACTGCAACAAAGGTGACGGACTTGAAAGTGAATTTGTAATGTTCGGTTTTGAAATAAACTTAAAGGGTATAATGCAATTCTTGTACTTATTTTCAAGGTGATTATTTACATTATGGAGGTATTACCTACATTGTGGAGGTATATAGAAAGCTGAATGAGGTAGGAGAAAACATTTTTTTCTTTAGGTTCAAATATTGATGTAAAGGAATGCAAACTCTTCTGTTGGCCTTAGGGGCTTTACTTGAATAGAACAGTGTGTTTACATCAAATTTCCTGGGCATCAGCTTGCTCCAGACATCATTATACTTAGCAAATTCTTCTCCTAAATGGTTGCTGAAGCCAGGAATTGAAGCATAAACCCCCATGACATGCTACACTGGAGGAACGGTGCTGGGACTGGATGTATTTACCTTCTCCTGGTATCGCTGTCACACTGCCTTAACTTTTTGGCTCAGTGGATAATAACACTGAAAAAGTAGCAAAGAATTCCTGCCTTTAAGTGCTAAAGCACCACTGATATTTTTTAGGTCTTCAAAAATGTAAGTAGAACTTCCAAAAATTTAGAATGAATTTCTAAGCAGCAAAAAGTAGACATTTTGAAAACCTTTTGTGAATGCCTGGTTTAGTTCATGTGTTTTGCATGGCACAGAACTGAAAATGCAGACAACTTCCATTTGGTTCCCTGAATAGCTGCTCCGCTCACCTGACATAATCTGAAATGGCATTGACTTGCTCTTTACCATATAACACATTTGTGAAATATGTTCTTCTCAGGAATTTGGTCTTTATGAAGAATGTGCTGGCATTGCAGAAATTGATTATATGAGCAAAACAGATCCTATGTATTCCAGCAAAGATATTAGAAAATACAGAAGAAAACTTTATATATACATAAATTTAATTTACAACATATACAACATTTACATGTATATAAATTTAATATACAACATTTTTTGATTTTGCATCGTTTGAATATTCCTCTTTGGAAGATATGTATGTCATATCTATAGCATTATATATATATTGTTTAAAATTATGATCAATCAGAGCTTTGACTTATGTTTTTTGATAAAATAGCACATTAACTAATATGTTTTATAGAAAGGAGAAAAGGTCTCCATGTCTCCTTTGTGTCATGTTTCTGTCAACCAGCAGTGACAATTGCTGACTGGGATCAGAATTCTTTGTGGCCCAGATAACTTTACAGCTTTTCTTCTGAAGGAAACATAGAAATTAGTGATAATATAATGCAAATATCAAAGACTGTCAATCAATTCCTGTCTTGCCTTCTTTGTTTTGAAGATCTCTGCAGCACCTCTTGGATTTTAACCTCTGAATTAATGCTTGGTCTTTTCCATGAAGCTCTCTGTATTGCCTCTTATACAGTTTGTTCTATTTCTGATCTTTGAAATTTGGAATCCATCTGTGTTTCCTCCTTCTGTGGAAGAAACCAAAGATGTCTTTTCTTGTTCCTGCTGGAATTCACTAAGCAAGCTCAACAGGCTTCTTTTGGATGGCCTTGTTCTCAACATTGGACTGAACAACAGCTCAACAGCAGAAAGTCTTTGTATTCAGGTTATTCATTAACATGCTGCCCTATTAATGATGTCATATGCGACTCTGATCTTCATTCTTATTCTCTTAGATCATTCTTTTTAAAAAAATAATACCTTCCAGAGGACCTATGAATGCACTGGGCTTGAAGTGGTATAGGTACATGATGTTTTAAAAACACCGTTAAAAACACAGTAATCAAATTGCAGTTCTTATCAGTTGTTCCCACACTTGGAATGTCAGCTAATACCAGTTGAAGCATGAGATTACTTCTTTAGGTGCTTTATTCTCTAATAATACTACTTTTGGAAATTGTGAATAACAATCTAGGATATCCAAACTAATTATGCAATTTTGGTTCATCTATAATTCTATATAGCACATTTACACATTCAATGTAAGTCTGATTTTTATCATTGTGCCACTACTGGTGATTTCTTCCTTGCTTTATATGTTTAATATTAAGGAATTTATTTTCCTCATCTATTTCTAAATTCACTGCATTTCTTTTTTATCTACAGCTTTCATCCCTGTCTACATGGCCTAACGTTCTATTGTTATCAACTCTTAATGACACCCAGTGTTTGACATTTTTAGCTTTAAAATATGTTCTAAATTCTGAAACATTTAGGTTTACCTTTTCAAAATTGTTTTGCTTTTTAAACTTACTCATATAAAACTTTAGTAGGTAGATCAGGTCCCCCTTTTACACCATCGTATGATTTAAACTTTGGCTTGTTTTAGCCATCAGTACAAATTCCCACAAAAGATTTTTTTTTCACTTTGCTATACAGAATGCATATATATATATATATATATATATATATATATATACTTTTTTCACTTTGGATATTTTTATTCTTTATCTTATGGCTTTTGCAGAATGGATCTAACAAATGTAGCAGTTTTCTGCAAAGACTGGGTGATATTAAGTCTCTTTTTTTAATCTACTTCTGTTATCTTTCCTGCCGATTCTTAGCACATACTTACTGTATTTCACACATTTCTCCTGTTTTGTTTTGCTTGTACATATGTGTATGGTCCTGGTTATACAGTGCAGCTCACAATAATAAAGTCATACTTTCCCTCCAACACTTGTCCATTGCTCAGTTTCTCTTTTGAAGCCTTGCACAGCCTTAAAATTGTATAACAGACTTTCACCTCATTTTGAGTCTTTGATTCCTGTTGCTGTCTGCTGTCTGGTTTCTAATTAAGCATTGCACAGACCCACATTGCATGCTTAACTAAACTCTCTTCAGTCGTTTAGGAATTCTTTGACAGTTCTTCTGGTTAACTTGCCATATTTCAAACATACAGTTATAAAACTACTTCCCTGCCCTGGTTTTGTTTTTGTTGTTGGGTGTTTTGTTAATTGATTAATTAATCAATTAATTTATTTTTAATGCACTATTTTTCACATTCCTTTAGCATGGTTAGATAATAGATTTTCTTTCCCTTATTTTACCTACAGGTTTCCCAACAATGCAGAACCTCTGACTCACAAAGTTGACTCCTTAATTTTTTAGAAACACATCTTTTTGTTCCTTTTAGCTTCTGTATCTCCACTTGCTCTGGTGAAGAAGTCAAATTCCCGCCTGAACAACTGCTGACTGTTTGATCCTAGAAAGCTGTGTTTTCTTTAAATGCTCCTTCATATTCACTACTCTTTTTAATTTTGTTAAAAAAAAAAATTCTGTCAGAGGTGGAAGGACTCTCTGTCCATCTTTATAGTATTTTTTCCTCTTCTAGTATTTTTTCACCTGTTCCCAGCTTCAACATTATTGGACCAAGCTTGAAGTTCTTATGTGTAATAAATACCATTTGTGTGCTGTTACCCATTTGTTTAGAAGCAGCTGGCTGTCATATACATATGTTACAGCCAATACATTTTTTGGGGGTATATTGTATTTCATCATCCCCAGCCTGTGTTTTACCCAGCTGACACACCGAAAAGGTTATCTGGGACACATGGAGAGGAGCCACAAGCAGAGCAGGAAACTGTAGGGGGGCAAAGTCCGACAGGGGATGGCATGTGGGAAACTGGAATAAGGTAGAACTGAGATGGGAGAATCATATCAGACTCATGAGTGGAAACCCATGGTACTGACAAACCCTTTTTGTAATTTAAAAGCAGTTGACTAAAAAGGCTTTTGGGTGGAGGGATAGGCCAGCTGGCAACCAGCAAGAGATCTGAGAGTGTCCTGGGTCTGGCCCCTGAGAGAGTCACTTACCCTTGTAGACAGCACAACACTGCTTCATGTAATTGATGGTGCAAGTGAAGTGTTAAAAATATAAAAATATCTAAAAATGGTAAAGATATGTTTGTCTTTACCACAAATTCAATTCCATAATCATTCCATTTTACTTAATCATGTTTTTTTTTGTTTGTTTGTTTGTTTTTTTTGTTTGTTTTTTGTTTTTTTTTTTTGTTTTGTTTTTTCCCTGTGTTGTAAATGCCTGATCAGTAACCCATTGGAATAACTTTGCTATACTTGAATGTTAAGAAATGACCTTGATGAACAAAAGTCTGTTTAAGCTAGGGCATTAAATGAATAAGATGAAGGTCACCCATAGTGACAGATGGCACCTGTGTACAAACCCAACTGCACAACTTGAAACTGGCCCCAACTTTTTATGTCTTGACTACCCAACTTTCTGAGTTTCTCTGCATTTCCAGGTGGTTTGTAATTGCTGAGCTATCCCTTAGCTGAGACCAGTATAGATTTTGCAAAAGGTTTTTCTCCTCTTCCTTCAAGTAGCTGCTTCCATTTATTGCTGTATTTGCAAGGTGAGATCTTTTGACAGGGTGTTTTTCACAGACTTTAAATTCCACATCGGTCCTTGTTGGGAGCTGTCAGCTGGGAGCTGTCAGTCCTTCGTGGTAAATGTCCAATATCTAGTATTACATATCTATGCATAGTGAAAAAGACCATGTGAGAAATTACTAGGGTGTGTTACCGTATAATTTCCTCTGGTGTTATCCTTATGTGAAACGTTTAACAACTGTAATTCAAATAATTAATGTTAAATAGTTAAACAAGTTAAATGTTAAATCACACAAGTGCTAGTTTGAGGGTCCTCTGGAGGTTGACTAGTTCAGTCACTGGCTAAAAGCAGGACAGCTGGCAACTATATCAGAAGTCCTACAGGAGTCTTGAAAACCTACAAGGTTTTCCTCCAAGGATAGGGATTTAAAACCTCTTTGGGTGACCTTTTTGGCCAGCCCCAAATAGAAGAGGTCCTTCCCATATCCACTGTAAGTCTCCCAAACTTGTGACTTCTGCCCTTTGTTTTACTGTCAGCCAAAAGTAGGAAGAATTTGTGGTCTCTCTTCTAAAAAAGGCAACATTTTGAAGCTTTGGACTTTTTCTTTTTAAAGAATAACACTTAGATACTTCATACAATACTTGACGTTCATCATTCATTAGTTTCTAACCTGATATGCCTATTGTGTTTACCCTCATTCCAGAAAAAAACCCTACATATACTAACTTAAATGAGGTATCATCACGTGCTTAAAATATTTGCTAAGGTCAATTCTGTGTGACTAAAGCCAAACACTCCCAACGGGAAAAGAAACAGAGATTAAGAAAATCATTATGTTTAAAATTGTTCACCTAAACACTTCATAAAATACATATGAATAATGAATACATTTTCAGAAGTAAGAAATGAATTGGAAACAATTTATAAATGGAAGAAGGGTTAAACTTACCATCTAATGAAATCCTAATGAATAAGTCAATCAGCCCAAAATAGGAAGGAAAATACATTATCATATGTTTTGAGTTTTATCTCTGTCATTACCCCCAGTCTTCAGTGGAAAATCTCTGCAAGATTGGGCACTATCTTGTGTTTGCATCTATGTAGGTGATAATGCATTCTTCCCTTTCCTTACATCAAAATGAACTTTCAGGCTTGAGCAGAGGGCAGAGATGTTCATAGAGTGATATATTGATTTGAAATTTTGGAAAATTTAGGAATATGTTCATCAGAAGTGGAAAATATTTAGTACCAACTTATTAACCTGTGAGCTAATTCAACCAGTCAATAAATACAAATGGAATGTGGCCCTCAGTGTGAGTTTTTCAAAATGGGAAATTTATTTAATTATTTATTTATTTTAAAGCAGAGAATAATATTAGAAAGGCTGGATACCAAATTCAATTCAGAAATGTGGAAAAAAACTTGAACCCATCTTGGTGGAACACAGACTTTTCTCCCTTGTGGGCAACGTGAAACCTGTCTGCTTTTAAATTTTAATTAAAACTTAGATTAGTTATGATCATCTAATCTTTCCTTTGCACTGCAGTGTCTGATCTCTATGTATAAGTATCTAAAGTTTAATCTGCTTCTGGTCCTCCTAGATTTGACAGTCTAATTAAGTGCTCAACTTTAGCACTTAGTATATAAGAAATCCCACTTCATGTTTCAGTAAGATTTTAGATAAAATTGGTCACTACCTATTCTGTTGACATCTTTCAGAATAATTGGATTGTTTCATCTTCAGTACTGCATTCGTCTGTTTTAGGAACCAACAGATTTCCTTCCTGCATTATGCTATAAAAATTATTTGAAGGCCAAATATTGATAGTAAAGCATTACTGACATGGTTCTGGTTGAACTTAAATACATACCTTCAGCACACAATTTAATATGTAAAATGTTATAAACATGCAAAGAGAGATTCTAAAAGTAGTAGCTTATTTTAATAAAATCCAGTCTGTTTTTCTCTCTGGGGAGTAGTGCCTTAACAACACATGTGAGTACCTCTCCAGTATTTCTTACAAAAGGCCTTGCCCACCCCTCTCTTGGTCTGCTCTTCAGTTTTCTTCTCTTTGGGGCTCTGCCCTTCACCACATCTGATGTTCCTTGTGATGAATTTTTCTCCTTTGAACCTTGGGAAGAAATGGCATTCACATCTTATTGTTAGGCTAGCATCTTATCGCAGAAAAAACATGCACAAGTCTACCATCTCCCCTTACACATGTAGATCTTTTTCCTTACGCCAGTTGCCTCAATGAGTACAAAGGCAGGTGACCCAAGTTCTGGTAATGCCAGCATGTATTGTACAGATGGAGATGTTAAATCAATTGCTCTCAGCAGCTCTGTGGCTTACATTCACTCAATGGGTGTGCATCTCAGCAGTAAACGTTTTTAAAGGGGCTGGAAATTTGCAGAACCATAAACCCTGCCACCTTCACCTCCTCCTGGCCCTGTCCATACTCAGCGACAGGCAGTCCCCAGGCTGCATTTTGCCTGAAGCTTCTCCACTACTGGGATTGATTCGGTGCACTGAAGGTGTATGCTCAATTTGTGGGGATGGCCTTCATCTCACACAGCCACTGTCTACGGTCTGCGTCTGCTGGGGCTCTCCATAAACAGAAAAGAGGCACTTTCAGGATGTGATTCATCTGTGTAATTTTAGACGACTGTAGGATGAAGTGAATCACATCCTAGATTTCTCTGACCATATTGCTCTGGTCTCCGATGGCTAGGGAGTCCTAGGCTGATTACCTCTGCTGTTTCATTTAGTTGCATGAATTTTGTCCTTTGTGCCTCACTGAATGTGATATTCAAATTCTGCCATGTTTCAGGCCCTATGGAGAGGTGTTTAGAGGAATTAAGTTGTACTTTAAGGATAAGCAGCTCTGGTGCAGCTTTAATGCAGTATTATATAGGCTGAACAGAACGTGAGAAACAATTTCAAATTCCCAGTGCCAGGGTCACTGAAAAAAGATACAAAACAACTTTGCTGTAGTTTGCCCTGGCCTGTACTCTTGCAACATTTTAATTATTTTGCTGAAATCCTCTGGGTACTCATCAGTTATCCGTGTAGCAGCATAAACTAATCAGTGCTCAAATTCTGACCTTTGTCGAATAGCAGGTGCTTAGGCCGTTTCTAATCCTGCTGTGCTATTTTGGCATAAACTTTTTTTGTGCAACTCATGCTAGAATACATCCTGGATTTATCTTGAACTTTAGTTTGACAGGTCATGGTGCAGGGCCTTTCCTGACAACTGATTCTATGAACTTTTCTCATTGGAAACAAGTTCAGTTCTTAGCTTTGAAAATATTTTATAGTCTTAATATTTCCTTTACTTTATACTTCATCAATTTTCTTTAAGCTAGGGATAAGATAAACCTCCTAACGTGTCTTTTATTTTTCAGTGACTCCATGTTACCTGGTATTATTTTCCATTATTTTCCTTAAAACAATTTTATAAATCATGCAGTAGGTTGAGATGATGAGTGGATTGACTTGGATTTTTCAGAACATTCTATGTCTCCTCTGAAAATTATAAAAAAAAAAATAGACTATCTTTGTAATTTTCTCAAATGCTGTAGTAATGGATCCGTTGGAACAATCAAACTGCAATAAGCAAATTTTCTGTGTAACAAAGAAAGTAGGCCTGGAACTTCCGTATTTGAAAATGTTTCATTAATTTCAAAATACAGTACCAGTTTCTGTGTTTTTGTGTTAGTCACTCTTCACTTAAGCTACTGAAAGCATCAATTTTTATAATAAAACCTTCCATTTTGGAGCCTTTCACCTCCCTGCTGTTTTACTGAGCAAGTTGCTGCTGAGGGTGGGTGTTGCTGAGAAGGAAATGGCATTGATTTTCTGCATTTTGTCAAACAGGAGCATTTTTGTCATTTTGGAGCATTTTCTTTAAAAGAAAAAAAAAAAAGTTCTATAAAAAAAACTGTTACACTCTTTTTATTTATTTTTGCTGCTGTTATTTTATCTACTGTTAAGATTTTTTTTCAACCTGTTTTCTCTTTTAAGTTTTCCACCTAATAATTTCACAAATATATCTGTGCAAATGTCTGATTAGCTGACTGTATGTCCTCTTGAACAAGGTGAGCTAACGAAGTGTAACAGGAAACTCTAGATACTGACTTTCATAATGACAGAAGCCAGCTGAAACCTCATATAAGAGAGCCTTTCTAACCTTTTATAAGAGTTTTCAAAACATTCAACGTCACCCTGTGTAGATGCTGCAACTTCAGCAGTGCAATAAAGAGTGAGCAGCAGGTGGAGCATGCATATTGATTTAAAAGACTTTTGCACTGCAGGACATTGAATCCCAGAAAACTGGGTTTAAACAAAATCCAAGAACCCTGAGAGTAGTGCCACCAGTCCTGAGATGGAAGAAAATATCCTGTGGTTATTATGCACCTTATAATTGGTAGTAAGACAGAACTTTCTTTATGGTGGTGCTTGCTGTATTGTTCAGTACTTTGGATAACGAATCTTACATTTTCCATGTGCTCTTTCCAGTTCTGTAAGGTTCTTTAGGTATCCGTGTCTACTTGTGAAACAGTTGTTGATCTGGGGTTGAATGTATGGAGAATAATCGATGATCAGGCTCCTTACCTGCTCTGCTGTGATGCTGATTAATGGATTTAAATTCAGTACTTCTAGGTTGAGCTCTCATAATAAGTACAGTACAAGTGATGCTTACTTTCTTGAAGATTTGTGAAATACTTGCTACAACTCCTATAAATAAGAGATTTAAGGAACTTAAGATCAAAATAAAGTGGATCATTTGTCTCCAGGCTGCAGAATTGCTTAGCTTGCTTTCCTTGAGTTGGGTAGGCAACAAGTCAGTCATTGCAGATTGTGTGTATTTTTATAGGACACAGTGTTGGAAGGAAGCAATTTTTTATCAGTGGATTTATTATAGTAGGACCAAGTACAGTAACATCGAATTCTGTGTATTCATTTCATCTGAACTGATCTTATACATCACCAATTAAGATTGCATAGCTTCTGTGCAAGTAATTACTTTGTAACTCCTACATTCAGAATTGTGAAAATGACATTATCAACCCCAGTAATAATTTTCATTAACCTCTGTATCTATTCACTTTGTTTACAAGTTAAAGATGAAGGGCCATTGAGACCTGGGCTATTTGCTTCAATTGTCACTGTTGCATCCCATGTTTCTAATATTGAACAGTGTGAACTTAACCTGCAATGGGAGTATCCAAAGAGAGTCTTTGAGCTGTGCAAATTACTTGTTTCTGTTTTGCTTCCTTACTTAGCACAGATGGGAAGCAGAATAAAGCCCAACATCTTTTCACGTATTGGCAAAGCAGGCTGAAAAGTTTGTCAGAAGATACCTGGAAGACACAAAAGTATTTAACTGCTGGAATGTGCAGTCCTATCATAGAGCTAGATCTTCTAGTTGTAGCCAAGCTTTGTCTGAAATAAATATTGTTATTACCCTGTGGCAGCAAACTGCTCTTTTGAATTTTTACTGTTGGTCCTGCTCTCTCCTTTAAGGCATTAAGTCTACTGACATATTTCTGCAAACTGAAAGAAAGAATCCAGAAGCGATCATTTGTTTTAACCATCTAGCAGGTCTGGATAGGCTTAAAAACCTACTGCTCTGGGCTGGTAAATGATAAAGAAGTGCAATATTAGCTCACTTCAATGATTCGTCTAGCTGAACATCCTTTTCTGATAGTTATCAGTGGCAGATATTTAGGGAAGAAGGGGAAGAGAGACAGTGAGTACAGAAGCTTTACAAAGCATACAAGCTTTTCTCTTGTATGACTTTTGACATTCTGTGGCTTAAGGACTTCACAATTCTTGTATATTAGTAAGGAAAACTATTTATGATACATAGAGGCAACTAAAATACTAATGCTAAAGCAAAGAAGTCATGACCTATGATGAAATAGGAGAAAAAAAAGAGCAATAATTGCAGCTAGTCAGAACAAATAGTGCTCCCGTAAATGTCCTTTGTAGGTCAGTGAGATTCATTCTTTCTCTCAAATTCAGTGTATAAATAATAGAAACATTTTTTTGGAATATTGTCTTTCCATAAGCAAAAAATCTTTATTATTCATAAGGACTTTTGAGTTCTCTCAAGAAAACCATATAGTATATCCTAGGATAGCTGTCCTGTTTTTCATTAAAATAACTCCTACAGTAGTTAATAGTTCCTTCTTTCATACAGGATTTCCAAAGCCCTTTGTGAACAGAACACCTCTTGGCATCCCTCAAAACAAACTGAGTTATTCTGAAGCAGAGCCACAGTCGGAAAAAGTTCTGCATTTCCAAGGGCAAGCATTGCACTTGTGCCAGAGCCTGCGGAGAGCACACTGCTCCCCTGCCTGCTCCACCAGAGGACTCTTTCTCCTTGATTCTCATTAATGTGGAGTGGTGTAAATGAAGCCTGGGTGTAGTATTTTCATACTAATGCTATTTAGCCTATCAGCAGTAAATGTATTCCTTTATAAATGAGGCTAACTGGTTTCTTGGAGTCCTATTTAAAAGTGAATATTCTTACTAGGGATGCATTTCATAGGAGACTTGTTTTCAGTTTTCATGATAACAGGCCATCAGGCCACTGTCACTTCCTCATTTTTCAGGGTATCACAGAGAGATTTCCACGGCGTCTTCTGTTTTCTTACTTTGGCCATACCACCGCTGATTCTTATTACGAATTTTTCATACATCATGTGTTCGTGCTTTTGATGGGAAAGGAAAACATCAGCACCTTCTGGTTTGGGCTGTGAAACAGATGGACAGATTTTGCTGAAAATGATGATGCTGTGGAAAAAGTACACAAAAGTTTAAAAGCAAAATGGAATCTGCCATGGATCCCTTTCAAAACTTATTTTGGCTAGAGATTAGCTGTGATCCAGCTGTGGAAAGAAACCAGTTATATGCCCCTTAGTCTTCTGCAAGCTGAGCTCCTGGAAGCTGCATTCCATCTGCCTTGAAATCTGTGTGTTGGCTGATTTTTCACTAAGAAATGCTGCAGCCTCTGAAGATGGACAGCTTTGGGACTCAGAGTGGCTGTGCCATATGATACATCATTTGACTGTTAGACACACTGTTTCTTTACGGGCAGTATGCTTAGTAGATAATCTATTAGGTCCATTTACCCTTTGATTTCTGATATTGCTGTTAATTAGTATGAATTCTGGCCCCATTGAAATGATGTTGTAGGCCATATCTCCCACTGCTTTCTCTGGGATCAAGTTTAATTTTTAAAGTTCTTTAATGAATTTTCATTATTCAAAAAGAAAACCCCCAAAAACAACCAACCAAAAAAAAAAAAAAAAAAGCCTTTTAATTTTTCTCTACTTTTTTTTTTTTTTTTTTCTTTCTGTATGGAATCAATGTCAAGGCTGCTGCTTCGGGAGAATTTTGTTTGAAATTTAATATTCACAGAAAAGCAGTGTTATGATCCTGCCAGAAAAAAACAAAGCAAAACAAAAACAAAAACGTGCCAGCATACTTTAGAAACTGCCCCAAAGCAGTCTACGTGGATCTGTGGTTGCTGTGTCTTCCTTCTGTTGCAGCCATTGCTATGGATTACTATTTTGGACAAGATGTCTCTTTAAGTTCCTGTTGGGTTAGTCACTAACTCTGTAGAAGCTGCTTACATGTAGAGGTATGCAAACATAAATTTTAACAGGTGCTCTTCAGAAACTATGTTCATCAGATTTTTGTTCTTTGAATTTGTGAAGACGTTGAGCTCACTGGTGTCATATCAACTCTTCAAAGAGAATGCTGGAATAAGTGGTTTCAATTCACTTGATTGCTGTCCACAGGAGAGCATAAACATCATAATGGAAGATGCCTGAGTATCTCTTTGGGCTCAGGAGGAGTGTTAAGACTATTCCCGTGTTCTGATGGACCTCAAAAAATGTTCTAGCACCCCTAAAAACACTATGCCAGCATGCTGGACAAATAACTAGTTTGATTATTTTGTTTCTGTGTTCCTGCTGAAGGAGCAGACATCCAAATGAGGCAGCATAAACATGTAACAGAATGGTTGGGCTTAGTGTTACAACTTATGTAAAAATCATAACTGTCAAAGACTTAAAAGATTCATCATCTGCTGTATCATACACTGCCTGCCTCTGCAGCAACACATCCAAGGCAGCAATCAGATAAAGGCAGTATTGAAGCTAGAATCTTTTCTGTGTGTCTCAGAAGGTTTACACTGGAGACTAATACATCACTGAGTCCATCTATGTTTCTCTGCCCTTCCAAAGTTTTAAAGCTTTATCCCATTTAACATTTATTTATTTATCTATTTATTTATTTTTCTGTTACAGTGAAATCCAAGCACCTTTTACTTTTCAGTATTTCTGTTCTCACTCTGTCTCTGGCAGATGAAGAATTAACATTATCCTGGTGGGACATTAACGTTAACAGGTGGGACAGGGGAGGACTAAAGGATCAGGTTCACAGAGATATGTAAATGTTTATATTTCCATTGATTTCAGTGGCAAGTCTCCCACCTGCATAAGATGCTTAAATATGTTTTTTGGACATGGACCATAGTGATTAGCTGAGATTTTACAGGAAATCAGTAGTGGCACAGGGATCTAAACCCTTCAGTGTTCTTTGAGTTCATCTTTTTGTTTTGTGCTTGCTGGGATTATGTGAAGTCTAAGCCTTCCATTCTCACCAAGCTGATTTTAACACAATGGGACAGAGGTGGGGAAAGCTGCTTTGATAGCTGTTTGTGTTGGGCATTATAAATGACTTCAAAAAGGCAGAAATGACTTTAAAAAGGCATTTACAAGTGACCTGGTACTTGCTGGGAGATGGCCACTGCTGTTGGATCAGAAGCTATACATGTAGGAGAGACAGAAGTAAAATCTCTCTGTACTGTTAAAAGGATCAATATCAGAAGAAATGTGGGGTAGTGGGGGAAATGGGAACACTGAGAAGGTAACTGTGATAGTTTCTGAATATTTATAACCTCATTTGTAATATGACACAACTGAAAACAAAGGAGATGAAGTCTGTGTTCAGAATTAAACTCTAATTCTCTGGGTTAAAGGGTGAGATGACCTGTTTGTGCTATCTGCTTTAGGACAACATATGGTGTGGTTGATACCGGCTCTAAAGAGTGGTGCTCATATAGCTGTAATGATGGGTATGTGAATATGGTATCAGTTCTCTGGGGAAAGCTATAAATTCAACACAGGGGGATAAAATGAATGCAGTATCAATAAAAAGATATTGCTGCTATTTTTGTCACTTGTGCACTGACACTCACAGTATTGGCAATAACATGCAGGTCAAAATATCTTCCAAAATGCGTTGAAAAACAGTTACTCTGCTCTTCAGTTTCAGCAACTGGGAACACAGATCTGATTTTAAAATAAATAAATATGGTCTCTTGCTTCCACTTTGATGTAAGAGCTGTTGCTACAGTAGCAAAGGTTATGGGAACTAATTCTGGAGAGGAATGTAAATATCAAAATGTAGGATAACATGGAAATTATATTGATTGTTATAGTAAGGGCATTTTCTTTCCCTGCATGCAACAAAGTAGCCTTTTTTCTGTGTTAAATATAAAAAGAAAGAATAAAGGAAAGGCTGCTTAAAAAAACAGTTTAGAAAAAAATAGTGGAAAAATACTTAAAAAAGCTTGCTGCCTTCAAATATGTGGTCTCCGAGTTCAAGAAGGTAATAAACGATTTGATCTTACTGAATTAGGCTGAGGTTGGCTTGCTCTTAAAAACAGGATTTTTTAGTCTCTTTGGTCATGAAGGATAAACTTAAAGATAATTACTTATTCCGTATCTATATCTATATAGTACTTCCCTTTTTGTGGTGAACACAGTTGTGAAAAGTGAAGCAGCCTTTTCTTATGTACATGCAGGTTAGCCAGACACTTTTGTTAAACTGTGAGCCCCAAATTAAATAAATTCTGAAACATAGAGTTGTGATTCATTTACCTATAATCTACAGTATTATCATAGTGCTTAGATGCTCTTCTTATGGACTTTACTGGGGTTAATACAGTACAGAATCAGTACAGAGAGCTTCTGGGGAACCTGTAAGTTAAGAGACAGCACATCAGCACTCGAAGACCACCAGCGCAGCTTAGGAAAGCTCTGAAACAATATTGGTCAGTATATAGGCAGTAATTTTGCTACAGCAAGAGCCCTGTGGAGTTGAGGAAAGGCTAATATGTCTTTGCACAAACAATTCACTCTATCAAGACTTGAACTTACAGCTTTAGGCAAGAATATTAGATACCTCAAGTCTGATATATACAAAGACATTTTTTTTTTTCCAGTTCAGTTGTTTCTGTACCTTCAAAATAATGGGTGAAAGGAAATCAGGAGGTTATTCCTGTGTGTTATGACATATTTTTCCTTCAGTTGAAAGTCTGGGAGAAAACTGAAAACTTAGCTGCGGATTTTAATAGTGAAAATTCAATACTGCAGCCTCATTACTGTTCTGCTATGGATTCTGTTCATTCGATATCTTGATATTAGCACTTATGGCAGTAAAATTGTTTCACTTTATTAAACTAAGTGTCTAATAATATTTAGTTGGAGAAAATCAAAAGTGCATGCTAATGTCACTCTATTGACAACCCTTCATCCTCGCAGCTGAACTGCCTGCGTTTATGCTACCATTCAACAGGAGGTTCTCTAAATGTTTGAGGCTGAAGTGGCAGTGAAGACATTTCTTTCAGGTCACTGCTGCTTAATTAGGCAGTGTTGCTTTCAACACTTCTGCCCAATAGTTGTACTTTTAAAATAACAGGCTTTACCAGTCACTTGTGTATAAATATATATGATTTGCAGAACATAGTCTCCAGTTTGAGTATTTCTAAAAATTCATTATAGAGATATTCAGAATGATTTTAAAAGTCTCCTTTTGTAGTTAGAAAACTGGCACTATAGAGAACAGCTTTGGTTTGTCTAATTTCATAACATGCTTGTACATATTTTTAAAAATGAAATTTATATGTTGCTAATTGGCTGAGGCTTGATTGACACACTAAAATATTTTTAACTGCAAAGCCTAGATCTAATCTAAATCTAATTTCATCTAGTCTAAAGAAGCTTGACTGATTAAAGGCATTTCATTTCATTGCCATGCAATAGATGTGATCTTAGTGCCACCTTTTTTTAGCTGGCTTTTCAAGGCCAGAAGTAGAATTGAAGCCTGTAGTCATGAAGAGAGACAGGGAGTTACATCGTCTTCTAAGGAAAAAACTTCAGTGTCTCATACGCAAATATCAAAGATAAAATATGAAGAGTAAGACAACTCAGTGCCCGGTCTTGTTTAAAATATAACTTGAAACTAACTAAATAAAAGTTATCATCATTGTAAGGGTGGGCATCAGGATAACATCTATCAGAATATTTGAGAGTGATGATGATAAAAATGTGAGTCTTTCTTCTCTGGACTAACCAGCTGAGCTTTACTGCAGGTGGTATGAAGTCACTTACTCTCATATGGTTTGGCTATGTGAAAGAAGTTAAAGTTAAATTACTATCAGCTTGAGTGATGTGTACTTTGCAGGAAGAGGTAATATGATTTCTGTAATAGCTGATATTCTTGGGGAAAAAAAATGGTCAAGTTTCTGACCTGTCAGCCCTTTTCTAAAATATAAAGGGCAGGCATTGAACAGGCATGGCAACTGAACTGATGTACTCCTGGGTGGGGGCATGTTGTCAAGGCATTTAAGGAGTTATTCTTTGCCTTTTCCTGTGCCCTACTTGTTCTCTGGGTGAGAGATTTTAGCCTCTGATGTTGACAGCGTTTTAGAAGTCACATGAAGCTTTCTAGGGGAGAAAGAATGGCTCTGTGTGTAAGTTTTGGGGAAAAAAAATCTGTACATGGAATAATTAAAATTGCAGATGGATCAGAGAAATGTACTGATCCAAGTAAATCTGTGCATTTTGGTTGTCTAGGAAGGAGGGAAAATTCCTATTCCATATTGGTCTGTGTAAATCAGTATCCTATTGCTGTCAGTGCCAGAACAAGATATATGAAGAGATATTGGAGATTCAGTGGTTCTGTAATTCGGACATTTCCCTCCTATGTTAACTAGCAGTGGAACTGCTGTGGGGTAGCTCTCTCCTGAATTACACAAGAAATCTCTTTCTCTTGCCTGATATGCCTTTGTATATCTTTATATTTACTCATACAAATGCCTTTTGCCGTTCTACTAGGATTTCCATGATGTCACATATGAGACCCTCTCAATTATCTACATGATGTGATTTTGCTTTTTAAATCTCTTCTAAGGATGGGTATTGTATGCCCACTGAATCAGTTCAGCTCAGTCCGTCCATAATTTTTTTTGTCCTTCAGTAAAGTTTTGAATGTAACCAATTTGTCAGGAAGGCAAAATCTCAAATGTATTCAGTGTCTGTGAGCTTTGTGAAAATTGGTAGTTGGATAATGGAAAGATTCCTAAATAAATACCCTTACTGTGGGAAAGGCTACAGGAGCTGTCAGTGATTTGGGTGATGTGTTTGGCTAGGTGATACACAGATGTTTAAACCACCCACAAAAATCAGAGAGGCATCTGGAAAAGAGTGAACATTTTCAAGTGATGAAAGAAGTAAATAAAGGTGAAAAATATAGAAACTGGGATAGGAACTCTGCTGACATAAGGAGAACGGGGCAGAACTTCAGAAGGCAGCAGAGAAAACTGAAAGGTATTTCTATGGAGGTGGAACGTGTCTGAAGGATAAAGACTCATTTGTCTTTATTCTTACTTGAAGAATAACTTATAAAATATGCTGTTACATGTATGATCATATTCTTGAATTCTGAGTTTGCTTCCCCTTTGTAACTGGTACCTTTTTCTAACATTTTCTTTTACTTCTCTTCTGTCCACCAAGCTACGAAGAGCCATTCCAATCTTTCTCTGTAAACATGGTTTCTTTTTTTTTTTTTTTTTTTTTTTATCATTCTCACTGTCTGATTTTGAGCCATTTCTTCCTTTAAGATTATTTTGCACTCAAAATTGCTCAGAGTATTTTAGTGAGGGAAGGAATTCAGACATTCTAATGTTTCAGTAATAG
Source organism: Aythya fuligula (assembly GCF_009819795.1). NCBI lineage: Eukaryota > Metazoa > Chordata > Aves > Anseriformes > Anatidae > Aythya > Aythya fuligula. The sequence goes on along the minus strand of NC_045560.1, from coordinate 10,215,502 downwards.
TAGCAGCCTTCCTGTGTTTCTCAGCAGTTTTTCACTGTCCACAGTTGCACATAGAGAAGATTTTCATTTATTTTTCTGCCCTAGCAGAACAGAATTAAGTTGGTTCCCAGCAGCATATAGACATAGATTATTCTGTCCCATGTATACAAATTTGCATTTTTCTGCAGTTAACTTTCTGTTTTCTCACATTCCCACACATTGTCAAGAACCTAATTCTTCACAGTGTTGTAGATTTTGCTTAATCTGAGGATACTTATTAGCCTGTGAATATGTTGGTACCACCTGTCACACCTCCTTCATACACCACTCACTATTAAATAATCCAAGGTTCTTAAGGGACCTTACATGTTATTAAGAACACTGACACAGAATTGTTATTTATATCATTATAATTGCAGGAGGAAAAGAGAATTCACCTTACTGGTATTTTTAGCTTAAATAGAAACATTTTACATAACACGAGTGTTTACTGGTAGCAAGCAGAAAATACATTGATGGAAATGTTTAAGATAAACAGTGGAGAGGAAATGCTCACATGTGACTCAATGTAATTAGAGTATTTTTTTGGTTGATTCTCTCTTTCATTTGCTCTCTGAAAATCAAAATCATGACTACATACAAGGAAATGGGTGGGTTGCAGGCATGTAGCAGTTATAACTGAGTGCTGGCAAGTGGTGGAGGACCCTCTCCCCAAATCAGCCTTTTCTTGCCTCTGCTTAAATTCTCCTGCATGTTGGCAACCTCTTGGAAATGGATATTGGTACAAGTTTCCCAACCAGTAGAGATCCACTGTGCCAGCAGAAGAGCCGAATTTTACCCCTCTTCATATAGCTCTTTTCTTACCAAATGAAGATGTGCTTTGAGAAATAGAATACATTTGACACTGTATTTACCATTCATGTCTACTATGAACAGAATTATTTTATAGACAGACACATTGTTCTCTCACATATTAATTTTTTTAAATGCATTTCACTTCTGCTGACAAGCCATTAAAATTCAGCATTTAAATGTCACACTTTGGCATGTAATTTGCTGTCATGAAAACAACTATGGATTTATTTTCTGGTGAGATTCTTGTTAAGTATTGAGCAATATGTCAAAGCCAAAAAGTGTCATAATTTCTTAAAGGGGGGAAAACAGAAATCCCAAAACAGAGTGGATATTAAAAATTACCTGCACCAATAAGAAGAGATTCAACAGCATTGGGTTATATTTTCAGTATGGAAAAGGCTATATATTTGTTTTCGTGGATTGGAGTTTTGATATAATTCAGACCTAATATATAACAGACTGATAAAGTATGTAAGAGTTAATTTTTGAAGCTGAGTTCTGTCAGTTTTTGAATCAGAGACCAGCAGTGCTAAACTGAAAATGCTGTACAAAGTAGTTGTTGTTTTGTTTCATTTAATCTTTTCTTTCTGCATCTGTTTAAACATTAAACCAATAATGCAGCATAGAGAATGCAGTAAAGAGAAGTGTAGATGCCACTGAGGAATACATGTTCAACGCCTCGATCCCCTCTGGATTTTAAAGATGATAGACACTTTTTGCAAGAAGAAGAATATAAATTTCAGTGACTGACACGAACTTAATTTGGACAATTTTCTTTCCTAAATTCCTCCCACACCCGTATAAAATCCATTATACTTATTTAATCGTTGTCCTCATCAGCTGTTCAGTTTTGCTTTATGCTATCAGACAGGCGCTGTATTTTAGCCCACATAGGGCAACATATTAATCTCAGTTGGAAAAAAAAAAAAAAAAAAAAGCTATAATTTTTCCAGTTCTTTCATGCTAAAAGTTATTGGTAGCCATAATAAAAATTATTTTATGCTTAGTACTTTTTGATTTGGCAATATTTTGAAAGTCCAGCTAACAGCTTATTTTTCATTCCCCCATTATCCTGTAGAAATTGCTTTATTCTCTTCATTTTCTTAACACTAAAATATATATGAAATGAAACTAAGTAGCATATTTTTTACTTCAAAATATTTTCACTGCAAACTATTTTCCATGATGTGCAGTAATGCATTTAATAACTGAGAATGTGATTACTTTCTTAGATAAATGTTATATTATCTTTGGAGCTTCTGTAAACTTTCCTTCCCCGAGTGATTTCTCATTTTTTCTTTCTGCATTTTTTTTGTTTTTACCAGAAGCAGTAATAGTATGCACAGATTTGGTGTGGCTACACAACAGATTTTCACATGGAAGGTAGTTTGAAAGATTTTTACTAACATTTTCTTCCTGTCAGGTTACCCTTTCTCTCAAAGAGCCCTTTTAGAAATTCTGTTAAAATGTGTGTCTGGTGTCAAGTGCATCAGATACAGGCAGGGATGGGCAAGCGTTCAAAATGGCTTGTCATCGCAAGAGGTGAATGATAAAGAACATTATGCTACTTTGAAAAAAAAATCTATCTGTGCTAAAGACTATAAGAGCTCCTGGACTGCCTGGAAAAGATTTGCATATCTGGAAAATTTTTATATATAACAATGATTTTTTTTTTGGATATAGAATAATTATTTTTTTAGAAATAAAATTGACACAATGGCAATGGTTGCTAGAGGAAACTCCCAACCTGGATTAAAGTTCTTCTGTCCTCTGCTACAGAAATCAAATATTAAACAAAGAACAAAACCCTTCTCATGTGTAAGGAAAGATGCCTGCATTTTCCAGGCACGTCAGCTGTTGGTTGAGATGGGGCCCAGGGATTCGGCACCAAGGGCACTAACCTCGTTACTGCAGGCAAAGAGGTAATCATGTAGCTCTACAAAGTAGTTATAATTGCTACAGGAGTTAATGAACAAAGCCTCTTCCCAAGGCCTCATTGGCATCAGGTTGCTTTTACAACAAAATTGAGTTGCAATTCTAGCAAAGCTCATATTCTTCCAGAGCCAGGAATAGTGCCAGTTACATGGAGCCAAAGATAAATGAAAAAGAAAGTGTCATACTCTGCTGCTAACTAAGGAAGGGATGGGTGATGAAATGAAACTGAGAGCTGGAAGGCCCCTGGCCCCCTTTTTATCAAACCTCAGGTCGGGGCAGGCTCATCTGGAGCAATGACTGGGAAGGTGAGAAGCAGACGGGGCTGTATGAGATCTCCCTGTGATCTCCCATCACAATGGGGCTGTGATGTTTATGGGATGTGTTCTGCAGTTACACTTACTCCTGGTTATCCTGCTCAAAGCAGCTTAGGGTGCTGGCTTACACCTGGGGACTTGATGGAAAAGTGACCTGGATGATGGCCTCTATTTACAGGTCAGAGATGAAACCATGCTTTGGCAAGTAGGAACAGCAGTGTAATAAATAATTTAATAGCATAAATAGCAAATAAAATAGCACAATAAAATAAATAGTTTATAAATAAATAGTTGTCATTAAGAGTATTCTGATTTATCCTGTCTTTATTGTTGCTGCTACTGGAGAAAGGCATAGTTCGGATTTTTGTTCTATTACTTCTCCCTTCTGTTTTTCCTCATTTTGAAAGAAGTGAGCTTAGTGTATGAAGGAAAAAAATCCTGTGCCCTCTGATGATGCTTGCTGTAAACTGTAAATAACCTGTAAGCATAAACAGCACTCAGAACACTGAATCAAGTCTTGTTTCTTCTCTTACATCTGGTTCCTGATTTTCCTTCCCCATAATGCCCCAGAGATGAATACACAAATATTTTTATTAATAGGTCCCCAGGTTCAGCTTTTAGAATGCTCATCCTCTTCCAGTGAGTGAAGATGGGTAGACATTGTAATGTTAAAATAATTAGTGAAAATTTCCAAGGTGTATTTGTCTTTGTTAGAGATGCAGATTATGCTTTTATGTCTTTGAATCCTGGTTAGCACTGAACAAGATAGCTTGGATAGGATTCAATATAACCGTGTCAGCACAGTGCTCTTCCTGGGTTAATTAGCTGTACTAAGCTATACAGTGCTTTGTTTTGTACACATTATAGCTTTGTCAGTTCCAGCTAAGTAGCTCTTTATGTTCATCCATTTGCTGTGTGGATATACTCTTTATGGTCAGTTTTAGAGTCTTACTTTTTTGGCATTACAAATACCCAACCCTTATGTTAAGGCGGGTGGGTCAGATATTTCAGGTTTCAGATTTGTGCTTACTCTATTTACTATATTTACTTAAGTTTAGTTAATTTTAGTGATTTCATCACATTCATTATTACAAATAGAGTAGGTTGTGCATAATTGCTTAAGTAGATTTCTGGACAAGTCTTGTGTGGGTGGACTTCCTTCATTGAAATAGCTTACAGAGTAGAAGGCTTTCCAAGTTTGGTGCTTTTCTTCTCCTTTCAGAAAGAAAAGATTTTGATTTTATTGATAACTTAGCATGTGAATCTTACCACTTATGGTAAAATTTGGTCTGTATGCAGGGAACCTTTACAAAGCAAATATCTTCATATTTTTACCATAAGCATTGGTAGTCTGGTCCTTCTCCCTGGGGGATTACTTCATTTGGAGTGATAGTGAGTTTACATGTACGAGTTTTCTTTTCTTTTCTTTGCTACAAGATTTCTGGGCTTTAAGACTTGTGATCCAGTTGAGTATGGACTGTCCAATTTACAAAAAAATATATCTACCAAAATTTCTGCCTTTGCATCTGGTCTCAGTAGAGAAGCCAGAGCATGAACAGGCCCAAGACTAAATGATGAATGGTTGAATTCAACGTTCTCCAAATTAGTGAATCAATGCTTTTGTATTTTGGGTGAAGCACATACTCCTCCTACATCTCTGGTGAGCAGATAATTCAAGGCTCCCCTACTTTGCCACCCCCATGTATTAATAAATAAGTACTGGTGTTGAGCGCTTCCCCATGAATGCCCTTTAAATGGGAAATGAGTGATAAATTAGTTTTATATCAGCCTGCACACAAGGAGGAATTTCACCTAGTAGATTTGGAAGGAATTAAACTGTGAAAAAAAGATAAAGTTTTTTTTTTTTTTTTTTTAAAGAGTGATGAAAAAGAAGTTTTGCCACTCCTCTGTGTTCTTCTGCCTAGATCTCCGAGGAGTATAATGTTATTACTAGATAATTGGTCCAAGCCTTTGCACTGCCATAGTGGATCTGAAGTGCTCACCGGGGAGAGGCTGTGATTAGAGGCATAGCCCTTTTACTTTTCACAGAACATTCTGCATCCCAAAACGCAACCTCTTTCTTCCCATTTACATGGCATAGACTGATAGTTAGTGCTGTCTGAATGCTGCAAATGAGCTTCTTGCTACACTAGCAGTTTCTAGGAGTCATAGATTATATTCCCAGGCCTAAAGCTATTTACTACATCCATCATCAATACCATTAAATGGTAGTTCATCTAATCTGCCTTAAGGGACACAAGTGAATTTTGTCAAGGTACTCTTAGACAAATGATTGTACAATATACAGCTATTTATAAATACATTTTAAGAAAAAAAAGTACTGTGTGAAAACCAATTGACTTCACAGGAAGTAACAAATGAACATTGCATTAGAGGCAAAACATTGCATTCATTCAACAGCTGTGCAAGTAATCAGGCAATGCCAATATGAATGTCAAGTTCAAATTTTACTTTTACAGCCATGTGTATCTAAATGCATGCATGATGGCATCTTTAACTGCATGAACACATAGAAAATTGCAGTATTTTACAGTCTTAATTCAAAAATAGACATCAATACTCATTTATTTCCTCAGCTGAGAAGTCATGGCCAATTGAGATGACTTGGAATTCAGTAAGACCTTGGGTAACTCCAGTCAGAACAAAAAACACTATCTTCCTTCAGAAGCAGCTTTTCATTTTGCAGCAGGGAGCCTCAGTGCCTTGTACTGAATTATAGAAGTCTGTGGCAGGAAAAAAGGCTCTCTTCTCCCATGGGCAGGGCAATAAAGTAAATATATCTAAACAAGTTCTTTGAAACATTCCACAGACTTTTCTGCAAGATCATACATTGTTAGATGAAAGAACTGCTCAGTGCCAGTTTTTTTTCAAAGATTACTAGTAAGATCAAATCCGAAAACAAATTGCTTTCAATATGAGATAGTATGATGGACTATTTTCTGGCTTACTTTCTGTTTTCAGACCTCAGTTTTTCAGCTTTAGTACCGTTCCAAAGAGCTAAGTATGCATATAAAAGGAAAGGTGGGATTTTGACTTTCACTCGAAATGCCAATTAAGGCACTGAAATCCTTTTTACAAAAGAAAATGAAAATAATTTTAGAGCCCCAAACCTAGAAAACATTATTCCAAAAGGAACTGAAGTCCTGTGAAATAGGATAAGGGAAAGACCCAGAATAGAAATTATTATGTAATAGAATGTGTGTGGTTCTGTTTCCTGCTGAAATTTTTAACATTTATTTATATATATATATATTTAGATAGTTTTTTGAAGGTTTGGCACAAGGGAAGGAAAGGAAGAAAACCAGAGAAAGACAGTTACAGTCTGACAGTGATTTAAGCTTCACTTTGGTCATTATTTAAAATTGAGTCTACTTTGAAATTATTTTTCCTGAAATGGATTGTGCCACTGTCATATTGGAGTATCCTGTGCAGTTGCATTGCCATTCACTGGAAGGCTGTTACAGTTCCATTAATATGTTTAGCTGCTTTCTTAAATTTTGAGTAATGTGGGCAAAATGAACCATAGTAACTTGGAATAAATGAATCCAGGAGTGTCATAATAGCAGTACTGAGACAGAACAAATTGCAGAACAACAGATGTAGAGTTAAACTGAAAAATAGGGAAAGGAAGGGCAAAAAATAACTAAATCAGAATTTCTCATCTGTAAGAAATTCTAACATTTGAAAGACAAGTTATCTTGGGAGATATGGATTGATGTATGGCAGTAAATTTGGATAATTCCTAAATAAATTGTATATAACTCATTGTTTTAGAACTCCCAGAGGTTTGAGAAGCACCATCTACTTGAAGTTCTCAGAGCTTCAAGTCATGTGGACTGAAGAATTGCTAGGATTGCCTGGCTCTCTGCTGGCAGGCTGGAGCTCCAAGGGCTTTTTGTACAGCTTTTCTTTCTAGGCTAATGGGTAGGAAAGCAGATTTCTGTGAAATATTTTCCAGAATGTTTTCTAAACAGAGCCACTTCTTCTGAAAAGTTCTAAACTAATGTAAGATTCAAATTATGCCTCCTTTTGAATAGTCACTGTTGTCTACTCAAAGCTAACAGCAGTACAACAAAGCCATAGGCTTTACTTTGGAAAATATTTTTTTCTCAATATCTGAAATTGTATCATTAGGCATCCTACAGGCCTAAAGCTGAAATATTCTCCAGTAGTGCTGAGAAGGTATAACCCCAGGTGTGTTATTCCTCCTTGATAGAAAATCACTGCTTCAAATGAGATGGAAAAAAGAGATTGTTGATTGTTGGAGTGGGAAGAGAAAGCATTTGTGTGAGGGAGCATTAAACTCTAAATTGCATTAATATTGGTTAAACTATTTTGTCTGGAAATTGTGCTAAACAGATAACGTCCTGTATGGCTTAGGGATGTCATTAGAGAGAATATACTCTAGTATGGGCAGTGATCACCTGGTGATTGCTCTTGTGATTTTCTGGTAAATTTGATGCAGTGCAATTAGATTTGCAGTGACCTGCGTGTGGGTCATGTCTCTGCCATTATTTGCATAGAGTTACTCTTATATGGCAGTATTTGACAACAGTTAAACTAGTGCCGTGAACCACTATGATTGCTTTCTGCCTTTGATTAGCAGCAGGAAAGCCATCTTGTGACAATATTCAGACATCTGTCTGAATTCTGTCTGATATCTGCATTCTTCTGTATCTGTATTCTTCACCAGTAAAAAGATATTATAATCCCAATTGAAACTACACCAATTCCAAAGTAAATTTTTCATAATTTAATGTATTGAAAATGAGAAAATGAAAAATCAACAGTCATTATTCAGTATATAAAGTTTTCATGCAGCTACATCAATGAAAAATATGGTTGTGAATTTATTATTTTTTGAAAGTCAAAAAAACAACAGGACTAAATAAGATTAAAATCCTACATTAATTTAGAATAATTCTTGCCAGTCTTGTTTTTTTTTGTTTGTTTGTTTGTTTTTGTTTTTGTTTTTGTTTTTTTCCTATTGAGATGGCTAAGATAATGCTCATAACTTTGCAAAGAGTAAAATGAAATAAGCACACTAGATGTTGAAGGAAGATATATCTTCTTTTCTACCAGTGGTTTAGCTTCTAATATAAACTGTTTTATTTTTTACATGAAGTTAACCCTCCCCCACACTCCCCATGTTAAGCATTGTACAAACACATCATGAGAGATCGTTCCTCTACCATTGATTGAATTTAAGAAAACAATATAGCAAATAATGGCAGAAGTCATAACAGCGATGTTACAAAAGCCCACAGATACTCAGTGGTGCTATCAGACACACTGCCCGGGTCACTAATACAGTCAGTGCCCAGCAGTGTCCCTCCTGTTAGTCCCAGTTCAAGATCTCAATCAGCTGTGCCAGGAAAAAAAAAAAACACCTGATAACAACCCTGATTTTTTACTTTGTGCAAGGTGATGTTGCCAACTAATAATAGGATGTTCTTTTGATTCCCTAAGGGATAATTGGCATGGAGTTCAAGTTGTCAAAACATATTATTAGGATTGTTGGAGGAAGAATGTAAAACTTTGAATAATCATTAGGCAAAGCTGGAAAAGATAGATGCGTGAATGTACCTGGCTTAGTGCAGAATGATGATGAAGATGGGACCTTTGAGAATGACTGCTTGCTGTATAGCCTTTTGTAGGGATGCTGTGAGTCAACTTAACACACGGTGAGCTCTGATCTTGTAACTTCTCTCAGTCATCACTGTGTGCTGTTGGCCACTTCAGGGAGCCAGGCAGGAATACTGTGACTGATGGAAATATAGAAGGCACTACTCGGTTCAGTAAAAGCAGAAAGAAAAAACCTTATTATATTTAATGGAAATTGGAGAGACACTGCTTTTGAATTGTTCAGTGGAAGGAATTAGGATTGCAGTGGGATGAATCACTGTGAGTTTACCATTTACATGGCTAAGGTGGCCTGCTTTGTACTGTCAATGTGCAGAAGATGTTGCTGAACCTGAGGCTGGCTAGCTGTTGTCTTGACAGTTTGCCTTTTTGCAATCACTCTGGAATCAATGGACTTCTTCAAGTACCGCTACATGCTTGAGTTTCACTCAGACATTGGTAATTATTACAGCTCCTCTTCTGATTATCAGTAGTTTTCTTCTGTTGGCTGTTTCCTTTTTTGAATGAACTTCTTTGTTGGCATTGAACCAATCAATACCGCAGAGACTTAGAAAAGGAGAAGAGGAACTGAACATAATGCCCATAATCAGAAGGGTTGTTGTATACAAAGAGGATGAAAAATAGGTCTTTCTCCATGATCCATCCGATAGAATCCTTCTTTGTGTTCCTCTGCTTTGATCTTACTACGAAGTGGAGAGTTTTAGGGGAGAAGTTAGTGACGAGCATGCTGAGCTACCACACACTGTCCATTACCTCGCTGAAGGAAAAGAAAGCCAAAAAAGCTTTGACCCCAAACTGTAAGACACATTTTAAGACCTACGAGGCTTTTCTGTTCTGCATTGTTGGGATCATTTCCTACTGAGGCAGATACAGCCAGAGAAAAGAACAAGTGTTTTCAAATATGTTACACGGCCTTTATTACAGCTTCTGTGCCTTGAGGTGACTGTTTGGAGGAAATCGTTGGTAAGTTGAGAAACTTTTACAGGTCTCTTGCTGGGATATGTAAGGTTCAGTTCCCCTGATCTCCCTGCTTCAAGGCAGCCAGGAAAATAATGCAAAAAAAATATAGGGTTATTCAAAGGCACAGAGGGGTGACAACTTCAGAAAAGTAATTGAAGCGAACAAGACTATAGTCAGAATTTCATAGTGATACGTGCTTCTGGTATACAGACTTCAGTGTGTGCAAACAAGGCAGTTACATAAAGGTCATTAACATTTACTCTGCAGGATAAGCACTGTTTAGCAACAGAAGATCCAAGCTGCTTAGCACAGAAAAGTCACTGACAATAAGGAGAATGGAGAAACAAAACAGGATCTAGAAATTGTTAACACCAAGTCAGAGAAGGACTGACTGCTCTTTTGAGCAGAGTCATTCCATGTGCAGAGAAGAAAGCAGGGTCTGAGGTCACGCAGACTTCAGGCCTTGCAGATCTGTGGGAAGGAACCTGCAAGATGGGCTGAGGAGAAGACGATAAAATTTCCTGTGATGTGGGAACAGTGTTAAAAACTGAAATAACCTTCCCTCTCCTCCCCTATACCTCAGGATTCTGGGCCTGAGGTATCGGGGAGGAGAGGGAAGGTTATTTCTTGGGAAATGCTCATTTAAGTGGGATTTGAGTAAACTATCAGGCCCGTGGTCACTGTTGAACCTCTTCACACCAGCCTTAGACAGAACTGACATCCAACCAACCAAAGTAAAGGCAATCTGTGCAGTAACAAAGTCAAGAATATAAATATGGGGGAGGGAGAGATAAGATATTTCAAACACTTTAACAATTACCCTGAAACTAGATTAGAGTGGAATCCAAAGAGAGATCTTTTATCCTCTGAGGAGTAGTATGAGTAATTCTTGTTTTCATTAAAAGTTATCATTTTTTTAATGATGTTGCATTTGCATTTTTTCCCCTTAAAAGATAAGAGTTGATTAATAGTGCAGTGAGTTGTATTTCTGTCTTACAAAAGTTTGTTTTGGAAGTTTTGTGGAATTGCCTCTTCAAGCCACATTTGAACACAACGTGGCTCAAAGGCCAGGAGCTGTGTTCAGGTTGAAAAAGTGGGGAAAGAGTAATGTGCTGAAGGTAATTTCATGTCTGGATGTTTATGCCAGCTGAGTATTGACATCTTTCTTTGTCTGTGGAGTAGTTCAGAATAGCCTCAGATCTATCCCTAATTGTGTTCAGATGATTACATTTCCCAAAGGACTGGGTGTTAGCTGAGTGCTATCAGGGCACTTCCTACAGTGTTTTTACATCCTTTTTCCTTAACGTACTATCTGGGAGGTTTCTGCCAACTGGAGGGAGTCAGAACCCAGAAGAGAATTTGTCAGAGAATCTTCGGTAGCTTTGCATCAGATTGGATGAACCATCCTGTTTGTTCTTTCATCATCTTGCTCACCCACCATTAATTTACTCTCTAGAAAATAAAAGCTAACACAAATTGGGAAATAAGAAGGAACCAAACAGTTTTGATCTTCACCTTGCTTCCTTTCAACCTTTTTGTCCCAGTAGGTGCCATTTGGAGTTTGAGAACAGACTGGGTAACCTTGCTTGAAGCATTAACAAATATATCAGCAAGTTGTTGTGACATTATGTACTTTACTGTCCCTTCAGAAATTAAGTTCAAGTGAAACAAATGTTAGAAAGACATATGGCTTATGGGGACAGGTTTACTCTCTAGTGAAAAGTAAAGTTATTAAATGAGCACTGCCTGCCAATTGCAGAAAAGTTGGCAGGGATATGTTGGCACTGTGTTTGTTGTTTTTGTTTATTTATTTATTTATTTATTATTTACAAGGCCCCTTGCAAGACTTCTGGATACAACATTGAAAGTGGTAGGTAGTGTATGATTATGCAGGGTCAATGCCCAAACTGTGTGGTGCATTATGAGCAGGAAGAATATGATATTCCAAAAACAACCTCAGAAAAATCAATAGATGCAGGTAGGAAACATCTCACCAAAATAGATTAGGAAACCCCTTTTTTTAAAGATTAGAACAGCGTACAAAGAAAGAACTACTCATCTAATCTTTTCTGAAGTCAAAGCAAAAGAGCATTCCTTATTTTTCACCACAGAGTTATTATATAAAAGTTGGTTGATCAGCTAAAAAAAAGCCATGGCAATTGCGATTTTTTTAATATATTTTCTTTTCATAAGAACACTTGTCCTAAAAATCCAGAATAATTAGGTTAATTTGGAAATGTTTTTATGGATCTTAGAACAGTAAAGAAATTCATTGTGTTTTCAAAGTATGATCTAGCTGCTAGTGCAAAGGAATCCCAACATGCATGACAGCAGGCACTTCAGTAACGACTCCTGGCTTATTGTTAGTAAGAGTGGGATGTAAATATTAATCCCAGGGAGCTCATACTTAACAAGATCCAGAAAGCTTTCAGACAAATGCACCTGAAGTAACACTTAATGTGAATCTCAGAATAAAGTGAACAGAACAAAACCAAAAATTCTTTCCAAAAATTAAATGGTTATATAGAAACACACTCTCTACTTTATTAATGATATTATCTATTTTTTATTGTAATAGTTCACTGAAACTACCTTGTCTCCTTCAAAAGCAATTTTCAAGCAGGCTATAGCCATAAGTAACAGCATGGAGAGGCAACTTAGAAAATGCAGCTGGGATCACATGCAGAAACTGCCAAGGGTTCAGGTCTGTGAGGCTGCAGGGCACATTCAGTACCACTGAATAAGCAAAACCCCGGCCTGCAGTCACCTGCAGGGACAACGGGAATCACTTTCTTGGCATCAGGCTTGCACAGCTTAGGAGCTGAAGTGTTTACTGGGATCTGCATATGGCCCTCATACTCTCATACTCTTTTTTTTTTTTTTTTTTAATCAGTTGCAAATGCTAAATCCTGTAATTTAATTTATTATTATTTTTTTTTTCCCAAAAGTCTTTTTAATTTATTTTAACTTCTGGAACACTATTCTCTCATATTTTTGTATCTCATGAAATATGTATTTTATTTATGATTTTTCTATGCTAAAAGTTTGTGCTTTTTTTTTTCTTTTCTTTTTTTCTTTTTTATTTTTTAAATGCTAGTGTTGAGCTGTGTAAAAATAATGTGATCATATGGTTTGTAGTTTACTTCTAACTGAGTTGGAAAGGGTTGTCTTTGTACAGGGAAAGCTTCAGCTCTTTTGCAAAGCCGGAGCCTTCACTTTCAGTGGAACGAAATGTATCAACATTGGAAGAAACCGAGTCCTATTTAAAGCTGAAAGCCTACTAGATGGGACAAAAACCCTGCATTTTTAAGGGGGAAGAAGGGGGGAGAAAGCCATTCATGAGAAGTATAAAATGTAATTTTGTTTTAAAGCTCACTAAAAGCTATATAGGTCATGAAGACAATCAGTCTTTTATTCTTTGAAATAATTCACATTACAGCCCTATGTATTACCACCCTTATCACAGAAAAGCCTTTAGATTTGTGTTGGCAGATAATTACAAATTGATTTCTGGACCCTCATTTTGACAATGGTTTTGAAAACCTTTTCTTTTTTTCCCTTTTTAAAAGCCTCTTATGATTTCTCCTGCATCATACTGAAGAAGTACTGTCATGATGAGCTGGCCAGGTGTACTAAACCATTTATACAAAAGAGCCATAGAGTACAAGACCCAAAATATTCTGGAAATGAACTGTGAATGCTGCAGGTAACTGCAGTATACTGAATTTATGTCTATCTTCATCTTTCGTATCATTCAAACTTGAAATAATTTTACAAATAGATGGTAATTTAACAAATGGGTAGTCTAAAATTTTACAACCTGCAGCTTGCTCCTTTCAGTAGCATACCAAATCCTGGTTTCCTTTCATTTTTTCAGCATTTAACATTGTCAAAAAAGTCTTCAGGAGACAAAAGGCTTAACCCTTCATTGTTCATATTTAACCTCACGGGGTCAAGTCTGTCTCTGAAGATGGCGCTAAGTCATTGCCAAAGTTTGGGACTGAAAATTCTGTTCGCAGTCTAAGGCCTGTCCTACAGGTAGTAGCCTAGTTTAGAGTAATAATCCCTGCGTTTAGGAGCGTACAGTTTAGAACTCAGCATGTTGCAGCTGAAAAACCCGTTTAGGTAAAGTTGATGAGTAGGAAGAGATGATGAGTAACAAAAATAACTGGATATCTTGGCATAGATTTGCTGTGTGCACAATCTGCAGTCAACTGGTGACAGCAATCACAGTAATCACTGCTCACCACCTGCTTAACCAAGCTATTTTTAAAGTATAACTGAACGACAGCATTAGTGTATTATTATTATTATTATTATTATTATTATTATTATTATTATTATTATTATTATTATTATTATTATTATTATTATTTCAGAGAATTAAATAACATTATCTCAGCATTTGGGGAACATCTAAGGGATTCTTGACAGTAAGAATTAGGCATGTATGTACGTGTATGACATGCAGTAAACACTGACATGGAGTAACTGGAGGCTAAATTGAAATTTTTGAATATTACAGACTTTATTGATTTGTTTTTGAGTCGTTTTCCTTTATAACTGAGACTTTATGTATTATTAAAATGTTTGCAGAACATCAAATATGATGTAATTTTTCTTAGGTTTATTTTTCTTTCAGGGAAAAAATAATCTGTCAGATATAGGGGAATTGTGACCATTATCTTTAGCTAATAACCCACATGTATGCCTTTAAAGTACAATTTATTTTTCCTTCTACTCCCAGAAGGATGTAATTTGTAAACAGTATTAAGGAAAGCATATGAAGTGCCACTATCTTCAGTAATCTGTAACTCTCAGGGGAGGATGCATTTTGATCACGCTTCTTGTTGAGCTCGAACCTGAATCTGAATAGTGCAAAATTTACCTTCTTTTTCCTGTTCTATTTTTTTTCCCCCATGTATTTCTTCTAAGTCATTTCTTCCATTAACCATTTCACCTTTCTTTTGTATTCAACTTTCTTTTTCTCTAGTCTCTTTTGGATTAAGATATTCCAGTTTAAAACAAAACAGAAAATAATGAAATCTTTAAAATGGCCAACGGAATACATAAAATGCTATGAAATAATAACAAAAAAGACTAACTTTTTGTGTAATTAAAGTCGTTCAGGAAAACAGGATGTGAGCAGGTTGAGAGGCACTTTTCATTTCTCAGGGGCAGATCCTTAGCTGAAATTAATTATCAGAGTTCCATTTATTTCAATGGGCATTTAACAATTCACACAGCTTGGAATCTGCCTCCTCATTTCCTCCCTTTTTTTAAGAGTCTCTCTCTCTCTCTCTCTCTCCCTCCCTTTTTTTTTCTCTTTTTTTTTTTTTTTTCTGTCCTTCTTTCTTTGCTGTGCCAGAATTTGTTTGTATGCATGTTTATATATGTATGAATATATGAGTGCTATAGGTACTCTTTATTTTTTTCTAGACAAGGCAGTTTAGTATTCTCCTGGATAATCCTCACTAATTTGTCTCTTTGAGGGTGTTGTCCCATTGCTGACATGAATTGTTTCTATAGACATGCCAGCCAAAGGCAGGAATTTATGCCTGCATTTAAAGTATTTAGAGTGGGAGAAAAAAATGAGAATGGTTGAGAATGGGGGAGAGAGCAGTTAGGAATGTGTTCTTCCCTTGAGCTCCAAATTGGATCAGAGAAGAGATGTCATAAGTGACATGGCTTTTTTTAATTAAGGAATATCTTTTGAAATGAATAGGATTCCCATTTAATGAATTTGGGTTGTGTGTTCTGCTGTGGACACATATCAGTAGCAGAGGAATTGGATGAACTGCCTAATCCTGCTCAAGTCTCCCTGTCTCTCAGTCAGAGGGAAGCGAGCAGCGTAGCTCAGCTGTGCACAGCAATATTCTTTTGGACCAGTTTCTACGCTCTGGTGATGCAAATGCAAAGATTCATTTCTTCCCTGTAAAGCCAATGCTCAGACAATATTGTAGAACAAACCTTTCCTTACACAAAGGTTATTTTCTCTCTGGAGCATTCCCTTTTTTACCGAGAGGCATTGTAGACTAGAAATTCTCTGAGAGTTCATGACACCCTGAGAGCCTTCCTTTCAGAGACAACTGTATAATAATACCGCGTTGACAGAAAAATCGAGGAGAGGTGGCTTTCTCTGATAGAGAATTTGCCTTTAATTCTACCCTGAAGAGATTGCAATGGAGCACCAACCTTTGTTCTTACTGTAGTGCTTCACGGCTATACCAACCATTTGTTAAATGGGAAGTAATTGAGGTTGAAAAAGAATTGAATGAATAAAGCTTTTGGCAGGGAAGGGGAGGAGGCAAAGTATGGGTTAAAGGTTATTCCTTGCAGAAATTTCATAAAATGAGAGGTAATGCAGCTTTTGAGCTGGAATTGTTGGTGCCTCTGGAGGGGACTTGCAGAAGAAAGGGACGAAAGCAGGTTGCAGGGGGAGACTGAACCTGCAGAAGCACAACGAGAATAATAAACTAGCATCAAATATTCAGCTGTGTGCCATCTTATTGATTATATTAGAAATTTTGCTCTGAGATTTGCAGCCTTGGCCATCTAACTGAGAGTAGAGAGCAGAGGAGGAGCGACTGAGGAGGAGCCAGGCAGCAGTAACACAGGTGCCCTTTAGAAGCTTTCCTATTCATGAAATATTTTAGCATGGCTGTCAGTTGTATTTGCTGCTTCCAGAGGAACACATGTGCTGTGCATTTCAGTGCTTTACTGTTTTTTGGGGTACAGGTAGTTTGAAAAATAATTAAGATGATTTTTTTTTTTTTTTCTGTTTTGAATTTGTATCTGCTTTTAGACCTTCTCCTTCACACTGACATGTTTTTTCCCTCTGCCTCCACACACCTTCCCCAAAGGAAAAATAAAAAGTCTGTCATGAGAGTTAATCTGGTCTTATTTTGGGCCTGGGGACTTGGGGGATAGGTTTTATATCCTTGACAGAGTCTGTGTCGACTAAAATACCAATATTATATAAGCATTAATGTGCTTCCATCTAGCCTGCTTTCTACACTGCTTTGTATCTATGTGATTTTTTTTTTTTTGGTTAATTCTTGTCTTTGAGGTCCAAACGTGTATAAACATATACATTCTTTACTTTTTTTTTTTTAGTATAATTTTGTGTTCTTCCAATGCATGTTTGTTGTGCAAAACACAAGGTTTAAGTATTATTGCCCAAAAGAAACAGATTTTTAAGGACCACTGTTTTTGCTACACACATATTATTTTCATATATGGCCTTTATGTTTCTACACAGTGAAGCCCATCATTTTCTATGCCTTTGGAAGTCTGGCTTTGCATATCTTTGAATATGAATACCATTATTAATTAATACCATTAATTAACGTGAATACCATTCCTTATTTGGATAGATGGATGCTTTCCACTCCCAAAATAATAATGGGATTTAAATAAGAATGTTTTTAGTGAAATTCCATAGGGGTCAATGCTGGACCAGTTCTTGTCTACAGCCTTGTCAGTAAGTTGGAGATACACATGTACTGGCTGCCAGTGGGAAAAAAAAAAAACAAACACCTTCCAGATGACTTAAAGACTATTGGAACTGTGAAGAGTAATTAAGGCCTAACACAAAATTTAGGATGCCTGCCAACATGGGCCATTCAAACAAAATGCATAAGGAGAGTGTGGGCTGGGGGTTGCAATGAGGTTATCCATATTTCTCAGAGATTGCACTTCAAAAGGATCTTAGGGCCAGGGTGGACATGCAACTCCTCAGGGTTTTCTGTACGAGCTAGGGCAAAGAGGGCATGCTCTTGGACGTACAAATTAGAATAGTGACTTATGGGGATGGAAGTGATTTATCTATTGCATTAGTCAGGCAGATACTGGAATATCGTGTTCGGTTTGGTGTCTGTGTTTGTTTAAATTATGTTGGCAAACTGAAGAAGGTACAGGAATGGGCCAAAAAATAGTTTTGAGAGAATGTCTTACAGTGAGAAGCTTATAGCTCCATCTGTTCTGCTTTTCTCAAAGAAAGAGAGATGATTTGTTTACAGTGCAGAAGTGCCTTAATGTGTGGAAAATATTGGTTACCAGAAACCTCTATAATATAGCAGAGAAAGACAAGAATTGGCTGAGTAGGCTGGAAGCAGAATCCAGATGAATTCAAATGGGAAATTAGAAACAAATAAACAAACAACAGAAGAAACAACCTTAATTATGCTTGATACTATATGAAAAATGAAAGTCTAGATACTAATTTCTTCCTTGAATAAGGCAGCCCTAAGCACAGTATTACTATTTCCAAGCTTGCTAAATAAATAGAGAATAAAAGTTCAAAGGATTATTCCATGTTGTTGGAATATTATCACTGGCAAATTTTGAGAAGATCTAGATTCAAATTTTGAATTTTGCTGTAATCAGTCATAATGTCAGACTAGCCACTAACACTGGTAAATGCTTTGTTTCATACAAGCAGTGTTATAGCAGCCAGAATGAATGGTTTTCTTGATACTGTTGGAGCTTTTCTGTTGTCTTCAGCAGGAGATGGCCTTTGTATTTAACCACTTGGGACTGTTTGGGAAAATTATATTGTCAAAGAAACATATGTTGCCCGGGAATGGTGTCTGTGTTTGCCCAGAGAAGCTGTGGATGCCCCAACCCTGGAGATATTCAGGGCCAGGTTGGATGAGGCCCTGGGCAACCTGATCTGGTGGGTGGCATCGCTGCCCATGGCAGGGGGTTGGAACTGGCTGGGCTTTAAGGTCCCTTCCAACCCAAGCCTTTCTATGTTTCTTGCAGTGAGGGTAGTGCTGCAGATAGCATCCAGTACTGCAGTTTAATCAAGGTAAACAGGAAAGTAGAAATTACTGTAATATCTGCAAGATACTGAGATAAAAATTACCTTTTGCTTTTTTAACTCCTTATTTTATTTTATTTTTAACCTATAATGCAATCTATAATATATTTTTTAACATTTTACACATTAATCCAGGCAGTTGGTTATGTTCCTGCTTGACGATACCATAATTGCCTGTAATTGCTTCCTGCTACTTCTAGGAAGGCTGAACTCAGAGGAATTATTATTCAAAAAAAAAAAAAAAAAAAAGTTATGAATCATTTGCAGCTGAAATAACTTTTAAAATCAGGATTAGTAGATAGTTATAAAACATGTTAATTCTGTAAGTAATGTGTTACAATTAGAAATCATCATTAATTAAACGCATTTACAGAATGAGGTATTTCCTTTGTGGCATGTCTGGGTGTTCTCTTTACTTATATTTTTATTACTTGCAATTACAATTCATTACTTTCCATAAAAATGATCATTTTCAGGCATCCTAAGTTAAATGAATCATTCAATAATTAAAAACTAGTAAGTATTTGTTATCATTGAGGGCAGCGAAAATGAATTGCACGTTCTTGAATGTGAAATGCCAGTTGTGTGGAGGAATCAGTCCCTGGGGAGCTTGTGAGCAGCACTGGCACACAGAGGGAAGTGGGGAGGTTGCAGGGTACAGATATTTACTTCTCTTATATTTATGGCCTGGTAGTCAGAGAGGCTGAGCGTTTGAAGATGCAACTGAAGTGAATCGAGTTGGAGGTGCTTCCCCAGAATCAAATCTTCATATATGTTCGCAGTTGACTGGAGGGAAAGAAAAGTTAAAGCAGAGAAATATGGGCAGAGAAGAGACTCAGGCATGAGAGGGATCTGAGTCGTGTGAAGTTAAATGTGGGCTGCTCTTTCATACCTAGAGAGATCAGAGATTCCCTTTTTTACCAAGTGGAAAACTTCATGCATTTTTTTTGGAGAGAAACGATCAGCTGTCCTGGTCCAGAGTCAGAGCCAGGGCCTGGGCCACGCTTGGACCTCACCCTGCTTGGATGACTTCTGCAAGAGGTCTAGGTGTGTTAGCATTCATGGGGTGGCCAGCACTATGTAAATGTAGGGTACTGAGTCTTTAGCAGCAATATCACTTCAGCTAATGATTTGCAAGGATTTCCCCCACTCCTGGCCATTCTGGGATAATTTTAGGAGGTGGGCTAATTGGGGTGGGTGTAGAACATGAGACAGTTTCATCAAATTCAGTGAAAAGAGAATCAGTTCAGTATAATTTCTGCAAATTCCTTTGGCTGCTGCTGCTGTTTCTTCTCAAACCCTTGAACTGACCCAAAACATTACAAATCATATTCTTCATCATTGTTTCATGTAAAAATCAGTAATCATGTATCAGGGACAATTGCGAAGATGTTTTAGCACAATGATACATGAGCTATTATTTTTTGGTGATTTAAACACAGGTGCACACACACATGTATTTAATATCTGTCTTGTTTCTAAGTTCCGGAACACATATTCTGGGTTTTTACTTTTATCTTCAAGAAAAGAGGAAAGCTGAGGCTTTTGGCAAGGGCTGAGAAGGTAGCAAAACTAATAATTGAGGGGCTTGAATATGAAAACGAGCCTTGTGTCTCCACCTTTGTCTGGAAGAGGAAGTAAGAAGATATTTATCATACATGGATACTGTCATCTGCTTTGTTGAAAAGAGAATAAATATCCTGCCTAAATTCTTAAAAAAATGACTTCAGCTTTATCTGAAAAATAGACTTTATTCCTTTTCAAATTTGTCATTTCTGCTATGCATGGCATCTCCTCCTTTTCAGTACATTAATTGAAACTGTAATAATTGCCTTTACATATTTATTTCCTGTAGAAATAGTTTACACAGAGTCACAGATTCAGGAGATAAAAATAGCGTTCTGGTCATGGGCTTCGCTCCTCGACTGGCTGCGATGATAAAAGTGATTTCCTGTTCAGCAGGCAGTCTGGGACTGCAGTCGTGAGTGCATGAAGCTGCTGATTTACAGGGGTGCTTAGCACCCTGAACTCCAGTTTAATTCAGTGGGAGCTTTAGCACCAATAAATTAAAGTCAAGTATGTGTTTGAACATATTTTATGTACTGTGTGACAGGTTCTGATTACTTTCATTGTTGGATAAACTCAAGCCTGCTTTTTCCCCCCTTTACTAAGTGCTTTGAGGTGTTTCTTATGCTTTTTTTCTTATGTTTCTTATGTTTCTTAAGCTATTAGAAAACAAACAAACAAACAAAAACAACATTTTCCCTACCCTAAAGCTCCTGCCCTTATTCTATAAGTGCTTTAGCTTTTGTTCTAATGCAAACAGTAGCACAAGGTACAGAAAATTGTTGAAACTGGTTCAGCAGTGTTTATGATGCATCAGGCTTAGCGAAGTGGCACAGGTTTACTGTATTGTGGCCAGGCTCAGAAATTGCTTAGAGACCTATGCCTGTTTTCAAGGCCACAGATCTTGGAGTCACAGAAAATTCTTGAGACATCAGTGTTTATGATAATTAGATTAAACAGTGTATGTGAGGCAATCAAGTGGTCATATGCTTGAGTGAACTCATATACAGAGGATATAATATCATTAACCAATGAAATACCCATGTCCTAGGAAGGAAAATACCAGGACAGTTAAGAGGCGGGAGCAGCACACGAGAGGTCTCATTTTTACCCAGTACTGTATCATATCCTCTGTGTGTGTTGTACACAGTAGTTAAGATTAACAAACAAACAAACAAACAAAACAACGACAACAACAAAAAACACAAAACCACAACACAACAACCTTCTGAGGGCTGCCAATCACCATCTCCACCATTCAGAAGGTGGAGAAATGTAATTCTGGCATTGCCTGTACTGCCTGAATTCAGCATCTTTGTGTTTGTGCGTTACAGTGCAGTGTCTGATGACATGATCACATACTATATTTCTCTCCATAATCCATGCATCGTTTAGTGCAGGAGGAGAACCTCTTCTTTGGATCACCTGGGATCTGAAATAGCTCCATTTGCAAGCTGATAGTTTAAATTCCTAGCAACCCAGACATGCCTACATAACCACTGAGCTTATCTAAGGTCTTCTTTCTCAGAAAATAAATTAACTATTCAATCCCAAGAGCTAACCATGAAAAAGAAGAAAAATCAAGTCATGCACAATTTTTTATTTAAAAGCATTGCAGTTATTTATTGTTTTTCTACAATTTGAAGTCTCATTAATCTCTTATTATTTATTGACAATATGGTATGAGCATGAGTGAATAGGATATTATCATAAATACATTGCTGTCTATTTTGTTTCTTTTGAAAACTGCAGTTTTTATTTACTGTCATGAAAAAGAAACAATTTAATGTCCAATGTGGACTGCCGAATGGAATACAAGAGCACGACCGCCTTGCTGGGAACATGTTAAATCAAAGTGGAGTATATTCCTGAATCGAGATTTCTAATAGGAAATTTAAATTGTTTTGAAACCCTAGTTACTGTGGATGCTGGAGGGAAGGAACGTGTTACTGTATCTACTTCTGAGCTGTATTTTAGGAGAGAGTCTGCATGAGTCGTCAAAGGTGCCTGTGTGAGATGTGACCTTTTCAGTTCGTATTTATTATGTCTTCCCAAATACACACAGTAGCTGTACAGTGCCTGTCAACATTACATTTGGTGAAACTGGTTCTCTGAAGGGACGAGTTCTCTTTCAATCCTTAAATACTCGCCTTCCAAAGCTGGTTCTGATAAAGGGGAAAAAAATGTGAAGAAAATTGTGAGGAGAGGAAGAAACTTAAACTATCTTTTTCTCCTTTCTTTTCTAAAATCCATCTATTATCCCATACATCTCCCTGTGATCTATTCTTTGTTATTTCACTTTGTTATTCCGAGGGCTTTTGCTATTAGTGAAGTGCAATTATCCCATCTCCAATAACACACAGTGCCTTTATGCTATGTTGTACATACAATGTGTAGGGCACCACCCTTTCCAGAAGTGGCTCAGCACCAGCACCTGCTTGTTGCTGCCTGTGCTGATCATGGAAGAAGGCATCAAAACATTTTCAACCTTTCCGACACTTCTGCCTCTTCCTCCTTCCAAGGCTCTAATTAACACCCCCTTGTTCCCCCAAGCTCTCTCACTGGTTTGGGTCTACAGCAGTGTGAACACAGGGGAGCGGGATTGGAACCAAGGGCAAGAAACAATGAAATGTTCAGTAAACCCATTGAAAAAAAAAAAAAAAAAAAAAAAAATATTCTGTAGAATAGCCCAGTTACTGGACTCAGGAGGTACTGTAACTTGCTGGTCATTACATTTCACTGTTACATTTGAAAACCCTTGTGTCATACATGGGTTGAGTGAAGAATTGTTTCAAAGCTGAATTAAACAGCCCTTTCTAAAACATGTGGGGTGTTCCTGTGAAACTCTATGAACAATTTAAAAAAATAACATTGTTAAGTGTAAATATAGGATATGAGTAGTGTGTAGATAGGAATGGCTTGGTTTTGATTCCAGGAAGGAAGATTTTGGAAGATTTTGGAAACAGTCTTTTAACAAATGCTGGTCAGTAGTGTGAAAGCTTAGTACACTTACCCAAATGCCTGGAGGGAATCCTGTTGGATGAGGTCTGGTCTGTATCATTGCAACTTCTCATATCTTTCAGTTACGTCATGCTATCAAAATCTTCAGCAAACATGCAGTTGGTCTTAATACTAATAAATCCTTCCTAAATCCCCACTGAAAATATGGTTGCACTCACGTAGGCTGGATCTCATCTCGTCTAGCACAAGCTCATCCATCTTATTGCTTTGCAGTACTGCAGACAGGGGGAAGAGCTCTGAGCACAAGTGGACTGTGATCCAGGCCTTTGGGCAATCCCATAATGTTTGCAATAAATCAAAATAAACTGGCCAGCTGCTCTGTTATGTC
The DNA here is from genome assembly GCF_009819795.1 of Aythya fuligula. NCBI lineage: Eukaryota > Metazoa > Chordata > Aves > Anseriformes > Anatidae > Aythya > Aythya fuligula. Next base: position 10,192,056 of record NC_045560.1, on the reverse strand, counting down.
CTCCCATTGCCCTGTATGTCTTGTTTGAAATGGGAGAAAGTCTTGTATGGATTGAGGGTTTTGGTAGGGAAACAAAAACAGCCTTCAGACCCCTCAGGTAGCCAGACTGTATGATGGGAAAGCAGCTGGCTGGGGCTTGTCGAAGGCTGGAGTAGCTACACAAGTGCTGCAGGAAGGAGGAAATGTAGAGGAATACAAATCCTTGATTTTGTGATTGAAGAGTGTAGCCTGTCCAGTGTGGTGCCAACTGGAGGGCTAGACCTACCTCTTTTAATGTAACCCTTTCTGCTCTCCAGGAACATCACAGGAAAATGGGGACAGTAATGTACAGGCCAACATTGACAGCCCCATGACTTTCACCTTTTTAATCTTTTATTTATCCATGAAAGAGTGAAAATTGACCTGGGACATCTGGGACGTCCTTCATAGTTTTCATAGGGGTGTTTCAAATAGGATGTTGGTGCAGATAAGTAAGCATCATCATCTGCACATTGAATGCTTGTGTGGGCCTCACTGGTCTTCGTGCTGCAGGGACTTTACATCATTGTGGCTATATGGGGTGGCAAAACCAGACTGCTCTTATTTTCTCATTTATGAATCAGCAGATAGCCCCATTTTCTCTCTCATTGAGTAACTGGAAAAAATAAATAAGCTTGAAAGTAAACATTCCCAGACTTCTTTTTTTTGTGTGTGTTCTGACTTTCTGCAAAAATTTCTGCAGGTGTAACAGCTGTATAATGTATAAATCATTATAAACAAGGCTTGAAAGGAACTTCACTGTTTATACTATAGCTTCCCTGCCTTTTAGCAGTGATGAAAACTGAAAATACCAGTGCATCTTGAATTCAAAGGATAAAAAAAAAAAATAGATGAGAGATCATAAAGGGGTAACGCGGTTCAGCTAGACTCAGCGTTTGGAATACTAAGCAGATTTGACCCATGCTGAGAAGAGTCTGAAGAGCAAATTCTTCGCAGCACCATCTCTTATGTCAGGACCCTGATTAACAAAGACATTTAAATAATGTCACTGCACTTCATACAATTTGAGCCTATTTTCTCTTTTGTATAGCTTGTGAATATAATTTTTTTTTTTACTTGCCATATTTGACCTCTGTCTCCTAATAGTGGCAGGGAATGATACTTTGAATTATTATGCTGAATATAAATGTAAGCTTCAAAAAATAACAAAGCTTTTGTTCCTTTCCTGATGAAAGCACAATTTTGCAGTTGCTTTAAATATTACAGCTCTAAGTCTGCCGTTGCTACTTCTACTAAGGATTTCTCAGTGAATTCATTAAAAATGTCTGTTTTCATAGCCTGGCTTGTACAAATAAGAAGCAGGGATTTGAAAGTTCAGGGTAGATCTTGCTGTGCTTAAGCTGCAGCAGTGTTACATATGCTGAACCTGTTTTTATGTTACTGGTGGGTAATAATGCAAGCTGAACTCTGAATTCCCTCATTAGAGGTTTAAGTCTCTAAGGCTAAAACTGAGGCTAAGTTTTGATATTTGTTAACAGAATCCTGGGTGAATTAATATTTTCCTGGGAGCACACAGAATTTTGAAAGAACAATTCTAGAAAGATAAAGGTAAGTAAAAGCCACATGTGTTTTCCAGGCATGTGAAAATAATTTCAAGGGTCACTGGCTTCACAGTTGGAATTAACTACAGGGTAACAGAAAGAGGAAGAGGAGAAGGTGCCTGCTCTTCCATTTTCTTATGTGGTGGGGAGAACAATGATGCTGGGAAAACATCCCTAATGAAATGATGTTTCTGGAAATACTGCCTTTTTCTCTTAGTCATGTGATTTTATTTTTTCTTTTTCTTTTTGAAAACCATCTTAATTAGATCTATTTCTAGACAGAAAAGTTACAGAGAAGAAATGAATGGACTAAACCTGTCTGCTTGTCACACTGAATTGAGGGATTCAGGGAACAATAAATTTACCGTGATTATAATTTCAGCTTTCAAGTGGTTTTCTTCCTTTTTGTTTTTGGAAAAATGGAAATAAAACCACTGTTCATTTGATTAGTATACCTGGAAGTAATTTTAGTAAGAACCTGTTCTTTCCTTACTAAGTATCTAAATCAGAGTTCACCAAAGTCTCTGTGCTATGTTTTGAGGTAGCCTGAGCTGCTGGGAGTGACTGCCAACTGTCCAGATGGAAACTGTAAATCAGACAGCAGATGAATGTGGGATTGTCTCTGCAGAAAATAACATTTTTCAATTGTTTTGCAGATTAGGGACCTGTCATACTTCATCTCCATTATACAATCCTAAATATTTTGTAGGGAGACACAATGAGGAGAAGGAAGAACTAAACAGGAAATTGTATCTTATTTAGATTTCATTGAATTCCATACTATAAACAGGTCACATTTTTTTTCTTCAAGCCTTGTTCTAACCCAGATTAATTCATTGCACTTAGAGAACATTAAAAAGTCACCCAAATTATTACAAATCATGGCCATCAGTTAAAGATATGGGATTAGAGCCACAAAGACTGAAAAGATAGTTACAGAGAATCATTTGTTGCTTCCAGCAGCTTCTCACTTCATTGTCATAAAGCCAGAAGAATTGGCAAAAGGGCAACTTTCCAGCACCTTCACACCTGGCTTTCAGCAAGTTTCAAACAAGAGGGCTGGAATCTTTCCTTCTACTAATTGAGATATCTTCAGGGTTGGTGGTTGAAAAGAAAGACTCTCTGCATTACAAGTTTGGAAATGTTCTGTAATGTGTGATGCTTTTGCTGCTATTTAATGGCTGCCATGTAATCCATCTCTTCTGCAAAGATCCAAAATATCTGCTTTTGTTTCATTAAAATACCTATTTAACAAGGTGTACAGGAATTAGAAGAAAAAGAAGAGTGCATGCTTAAGAGTTTTTATAAGCTTTACATATCAATGCATGTAGATATGAATTTAAATTATAAAAGAAGTGCCTTTATTTTTTATTTATAATAAAAATATGCAGTAATGTAATAATCACATTTTCTAAATTCTCATAGAGCACAATAAACATCTTCATACCAGCTACCACACACTGTCCTGAGGGATTTTACTAAATAGAGTAAAATTGCTGACTTAGGTTATTCATCTGACCTGAGTGTCTTTCAAATATAAGTATAAAGGATTAGAACTAGATTTATATTTGGGGGGGTATTATTTTGTTTATTTATTTATTTTGGTGAATGTGCTTTTTTCAACAAGGGAATAAAAAGTAACAACGTATCTCATAATTCTTTTGTCCTCTGTTTTCCTGAATGTGTGCTTGGGCAGTCATTTTTTGCACACTGTCACTATTTGGCTGTTTTTTCTTGTTTGCTTTTTAACTATTCCCATTTGAAAGCCAGTTTTCTATTCTAGGACAGTTAGTAGCTTGGCAGCTGTCAATAGGTGGAAACTAATTTATTTATTATTTTGACTATGATGACTTTTTCTAACAATACGCAGAAGATCTTTATTTGAATCGATGTGTGTTCTTTTTTTGTTTTTCAATTTCACTTTATATTTTATCAATAAATATCTCCCCAAGATTTCATCTACCTTTAAAACATCATTTCTGCAGCAAACTTTACTGACTAATTTCTGTTTAATTAACATGTCCAGCAGCATTTGGGAGTAAAACAAGTATAGGTTTTGCAAGAAAATGGCTGTTACAAAACCTGCTGGAAAATGAAGAAGCTGCAATGCTTTCCATAGAAAAACATTTCTCTAGGTTGTGATACACCTAGGTGATAGGTCTTGATATTTATTAGGTGCCTTTCAGGAGGTACCTGGTATGATCATAAAAACACGTCAGAAACAGCTGTTTGCTTTTGCATGTGGAAGACCACAGGAAAATATTTCAGTGCCAAAGGGAAATAAGCAAATGGCTCTTGTAGGCTACTTCATAGGGATTGTGGAAGAAGACAAGCTTTTCTGTTTGGATTCAGCCTATTCATTTAGAGTAACTTTTCTTTCTTCAACACTTCTGGTACATTGCATGTGTTTCTGAACAAGGAATTTAGAATTTGGACTGAGATCCGAACACACGAATTCTTCAAGGGCAAAGACAGAATCACTTGTCATTGATTCTGCTGAGCATTTAAGAAGAAGTGACATTTACTAGGGCTTGTTTTGAAGATTTATAAATGCAATATAGATTTGTCTAGAATAGTTGCTTCAATAAATGTTGTGCTGTAGCATGTAAGCATGGGCTTTACCACCAGCGGATACACGAGCGGTTTGTCATCCAAGTAAAAATAAATATTCAATAAACAATTTATTAGGGATGTGAGTTCACTTCTGCTTCATTCCACTTGGAAGGACTTGACATCTGCTGCCTACATAGTGTTATTAAGGACACAAGGAAATGAAGACAAATTAAACATGGAATTGTCAAAACTGTATAAGGGAAACTTTCCCTGGCTAACAAAAATAATGCAAAGAATAATAGGAGAAGGATGTATGCATGAAGATGTTTGAGTAGTAGCAAGGGACAACTGAATCATAATACTTCAACAGAAGTTGAAGTAGACTCTTTCCTGAGTCTAACTTTTGTTTTAACAAAAGTGCTTTGCAATGCTTCAGTGGCATTTGAAGAACTTACACTGGAAGGAAATATAATTTACAACTATTAGGATTCTCATTTGCACTGCTACATTTGTGTAACTTGACTTTAATGCAAATGATCACAGGAGTAATAGAAACATTTCATATGGCTTCCCAATCCTGTTAGCAACACAAGGCCAGGTAGTGTGGGAAGAGGTGGAAAGGGCCAGATTTGGCTTTGTCAGTAATTACATGAGTTCCCATCTATCCCCTGTGAAGTCCCATGCCACTCAAGTCTGTGTAGTGGCTGAGTGGTGGCTGTACTGGGTCCCTCTGGCTGAATGTCCCCAGCAGTGCTGGAGGAGAAGCTCCCATGTCCATCCATTGCTCTGTGCTATGGAGGTGCCTTGGCAGTGGTGATATCTGCTGAGTGCTGCCTGCACTGCAGCACTTCTACTGGACCAGCTGAAAGACGATCTTACGTAGCTTTGGCTGTAAGGCGGGATCACAGTAAATACAAAACATTGCACACACACAAGGTATAGCAACTTTGCTGTCACCCTGACAGCAGTTTTTAAATACAGAATGGGTGAGGAAAGAGAAACTTGATTGTTTGTGACTACATATCAATTCAACATAGGACTATCTTTGCTGTAGTCTTTGAATTTTGACCAATTTTAATGTACTTTCAAGTAAATAAGATGATCAAAAATTATCTTTCTGAGAAACAATGAATACATTTAGATCTGAATGTATCTTTTACAAATGTAAAAGATTCAAGTGCGTGCCCTGATACTGTGTATAGGAAAAAGAATCAAACCCGACATACTGCTAAGTATAATGCAACGTGCAAAAGGCAGTCTTATGTGGTTGCCAGGACAGAATTATTCTGTTTTTTAGTTTGAACCTTTGGCATTTAGTTAAGAAGTAATTGACAGAAGGAAGTATGTTCTTTCCTATGTCATCTAACATTAGTAGAGTAAAATCTATAAATGTAGTTTATCATACATATATATAGAGAGAAGTCAATGGTGAGTAGGAATAGCAAATTAACAGTAGCTTGTTGAATTTCTGATGCCCCATGTTTATATTTTATTGTCTGTAGTAAGTAAAACAAATCAATCCCAGATTCTGGTTTACTCCTTGAAACAAGTAGTCATGAAGTGTAAAATAAAACAGTTGTTTCCTAAGAAAAGGGAATATTCTGTTTGCAGCTGCTAGCACAGTGTGAGGTGGTGAGAACGGAACACGAGTTGAAGGCTAGGTTTGTAGCAAGTAAATGAGTGAAACAGGATGCTTTCAATTGTTTATTCACTCATTGCACTTTCCTTTCCAACATTTGTTCCTTTGGGGGCAGTGATAACAAACATTTTCTAGGCAGTTTTTCTGGGCTACAGATTTTGGGACCCAAACCACAAGCATTTTGGAATGAGAGAAGGGCAATTTTTTGTGTTTCCAGTGTTGTACTGGGAACAGCTAAGGAGGACTTCATGGAGCTCTTGGACACCTCAACTCTCAAATACCTTTGCAGGGACATTTGTTCAGAATTTCATTACTAAGGAGCAGTGATCTGGTCAATGAAACACAGGTCTTACATTAAATAACAATATGTTTTTAAAATATGTGCAATAGCTTGCTTTTTACTTTGCATCTTTTGTTGTGAATTAGCTTAAACTGCTATCACAGCAATCAGATTAATTGCTACAAGTTTCATCTGTCATGACTGTTATAAACAGAGGGTAGCACTGTTGATAATTAAGGGTGCATTACATTTTCCAGTATTATTTATATGTGCCTGTTGGAGTAGTTTGTAGACGAATAGAATAATCAATATTCCCTTCTTATTACGTTTACACCTCTCTTAAAAAAAGAATTAATATGCAGGCTTTGTTTTCTTAATGTGGGAGAAAAATGCATGTGACATTTAACCAGGATACCCTGAGGAAGTGGAAAACAAGGCACATGAATGTTCCACCACATCAAAAGTATGGTAATAGGTAGTACTCAATTATCTAGAAACATATCACTATTTCTTAATGCTAGCAGCCACTGATCAGAAGACTTATCTTCTGTAACAATACTAAGTGAAAGAGATAAATATAAGCTACACCACCAATGTTTTTGAAATGCTTTAATGTTATTGCTGTTTCACTTCATTGTTTGCTCCAAAGGAGGTTTGCTGCTTTGTATGCCATTCAGAACTACTGATGGACAAATTTCTGGAATTAATGGTATTTTTGAAAATGCATTCACTTTCTTGATTGTAGTTGCTAGTCCTTAAGTAGTGGAAATACACCGAAGTGTAGAAAAAAGCAACTACCTGCTGCTCAGTTAATGACACATCGCCACAGCTCCTGGTGGACCCCATTTTTCACACCACTTCTTGTTTACGCCAGTGCAGCTCTGTGGTACCTGAAAGAGCTTGCAATGCACAGTACAATGTTAACCCCTGAAATTGTGCTGTGGTATATTCATTTTGCAAACAGAGAAGTGAGTCACTGGGTTGGTGTCATGTGCAAGTTGAAAGGTGGATTGGGAAGAGGGCAAAGGCTATCAATCCCCTGATGTCCATGCTGTTGGTCTCTGGTGTGGGTGCTAGCACCATGTGGCTTCCTGCAGCTCCAGGCTCTGTCTCAAAGCCCAGTCCTTGCCCAGAGCAAGTACTTTCTAGTTCTTATGGAGCACAGTGCAGTTAGTGATAGACCTTCGTGGTATAATCATGGAGCTATTTCAGGATATCCAGGTTGAGCATAGAACACACAAAGGAAAACCTAAAAATCGGTGGGGTAAAATGTCTCCCAAGAAAGTTAAGATTGTTATATTCCCTTCATATGTTTCAAGTTAGCATTATTTCATTGTGGCATGTTTGAGGCATTTTTTTAATGTCAAAGTTTCCGTAAATGCCATTTAAATTTAGATTTATATAGTTGTATATATAATTAATGCATAAGATTGTTACAAGAAAAAAAATGATGACACTTTTTGAAGTGATGTATTGTGAATGGACATTAGCTAGAACTGTGCTCACGAAGATTGAAATTTTAGGGACTTTTAGTTCATACCTTTATGGTCTAGCTCTTCCACTGTAAATATTTTAGTTAATAGAAAAACTTATTCATAAGCACCGCACATTTTAAGTATTCAGAGATCATCCCAAAAGGCAGGAAAGGAGCTAAAAGGAGCCAGAAATCAGACTATATGCATTTGACAGAGCACTGGTGTGAATCTGTGAATCAGCACTACATCAGTTGACCAAAAATATTATTAAAGCTCACTGAGGTATTAACTGTGTGAAACAAGGGAGGGAAAATGTACATCAGGTAGTAAACCATGTTGGTCAGAGCTTCTTATCCCAAATCTTTTTCATTGTTGGCTAAAATAAGTTAAGTAATCTCATTTTTACCTGTGGACATCAGCTAGATACATGGGCGGAGACTGCTCCTTAACTGCCATGTGGTACAGTAATTTGTTAAAAGTAACTGGCTTGTAAATCAGAGACCTGAAGTGCTCAGGCCAAAAATGCCTAAATTAAAACATTCCTGACATCCCATGTGCAGTAAAGTGTATTGTATCCTGCGGTTCATTTGTTGGAAGGTGTAAACCCACAAAGCTTACATGCACAAGAGAATAGAAAAGAAGAAGTCTTCAGGCTGAAATGCCACATTGCCTTCCTGAGTTTCACAAACCCACATAGGGTTCATTTCTATACGTGGGGTGAATTCAAAATGAAACCTGAGGAACATTAATCAGCTTTTTTGGGGGAGCAGTGTGACCTGCAGATTGCTTGTCTTTGCTTCAGGCAAGCCAACTTGGCTAACACACTGTCCTGGAAACCCCCCCCAGCTTTCAGCCACCAAGGTCTTTGCAGGGTTCCTGAGGGAACCCTAACTTCTTCAACTGCTGTGTTTTTATTAATAACAATACCAACACTAACAATTATTGTTATTGCTGTTGTTACTGCTGTAGCAAGAGACTGTACAAATGCTTCCAATATATGACTTCCTCTTGGAGGAGTTTGCAGTCCAGGAGAAATGACGTAAAAGTGAAAAACGGAGGATAAAGTTTCACACAAATTACATAGAGTTATGGAAGTTTCATCTGCCTGTCATTTAAAATTATCAAAGATTTATTTTTTCTCCTTTAATTTGCATTATTTTTGATACAGGATAGTGTACAGTGAGTAGGAGACTGAAGGCTTCTGCTAGAGAAATTGTTTCAAGTCAGACTTTATGTCAGACTTTACTGTTACAGACCATGAATATACTGCAGAAGCCTTTAGTCTGGTTCATGCTAACATTCCCTCTATACTGTTGTACAATGATCTGTACGTTGGTCTTAAAGACATATCAGAACCAAATGCCAAGATGCATTTGCAGCTGCAGACATTGCTGTAGTGCCCAGTGTTGCGCTCCCATATATTGACTTTATATATGTGCAATTGCAAGCCAAAAACTGATTTTTCACAGACATCAGTGAGCATTCAGCAGCTACATGAAATGGGGGTGAGAACCACTATGTGGATCTGAAAGAACAGTTCTGCTCTGAGGCATTTAAAAATACATGAAGAACTGCAGATCTGAGATGAATTTGCTAATATATGTGTAACCTGTATAGCCACATAATTTTATATACTTATTTAAGTGCCAGGACATTTCTGACCAATTTTGCCTTGTTACAAGTGATGTTTTAATTCCCAGATTGAAGGCACTTCAAAAGTCCTTCCCCAGGAACTGTATTTTTCATGACAGTAAGGCTGTCATCCTACTGCTAGCATGAAATGAAATGGAAAAAATGAAATGGGAAATAAGGCTGCTGACTTTATATGCATTTTTAACTACTATTTGGACAATATCTCCATTCTTAACTTTGTATGGTCTAGTATTACAACCAATTTCCACATATGAAAAAGATCTTGCATTATGAGGTGGGTGAATGGAAGTTTAGAGTGGTGTAAGGTGTCTTGGAAAGGAATAATAAGAAAGAAAAAGGAAGGAGAAAGGAATAAAAAAAAGGAAAACAATATTTTAACAGAAAAAGGAAAGATCACCACTCTGTAATTTAATAACAGACTGCAGAGGATGAATGTGGTAAAGGCAGCTGTTTCACAGTGTAGGGCTAGAGTCAAGCTTTGGGGGATAAATCTGGAATACTCACATGCTCTTTGATGTGTTTGTCAGCTGGCCCAGGTGGGTTCAAAGCTCACTGAAACAAGCAAAGCAGGCTCATCTTTATTTTAGTATCATTACTTTAGATACATTTGAATGTTTCAAGGAGTAACAACATTGAGGAAATGACAGCATAGTCCAGGGGCAGAAGGGAATGGAGGAATAGAAGATGCACCTTTACTCACCCTATATTAATTCATTTGTTTTTTGATAAGTATGTCACAGCCCAGACATCACAGAGAGCCATTCAAGTTAGAGATGTAGCTGACCATGAATTAATTCTAGGCTGAACTTTAATATAAAATTGTAACCATGAAAGAAGTTTCCTTTTGCATATCTTCCTAAAATTATTTCCTGTGAACAGAACCATCTGCTTTCAAAGTTGAGGGTCATCTGTTTGCGAAGAGGATTATATGACATAGTGGATAGCATGGGATTTATGTCAAGGATCGCAAAATCCTTTTCATGTATCCGCTCTGTTCTAGTTTTTGGAAAGCAGCCTATTCTAGTTGAAAGTTAGATGACATATTTTACATTATCATATTATTCTTTTATTACTATCAGCTCTAGTGGCAGAAAAATCTTATGTAACACTTAGAAACTTTATCTTGTATAAACCAATTATTTGTAGCTGTCTACAAGAGATGAAATAAAGGTAAGGAAACATTGCATACTGAGTCCTGTGAGAGTATTTTATAATCTTCTTGGCAAATGAAGCACTCATTTGGCTTTTTCAAATAATAGAAATTCCAAAAAAACTGAAGAGAAAAACCTTCCCTCTACCTTCTGGGATAGTTACTTAGAGTAAATTAAAATCAGGGCTGTAAGAAGATCATGCTAGTAATTTAATTCTATGGAGATTATCACTTTTATGTATAATAAAACAATATATGAAAATTTGAAACTGTAATCCTTAGGCAGCCCTTTCATCTGTTCTTTCAAGTAGAAGCTTTTTGCCTTGTGAGTGTGAGTGAATTGCTGCTGAATTCAGCGACTGAAATTCTTGCATATTATAGAGAAGCTCCCACTAGAAGCTCCAAAAGAGGGCAAAAAACTCAGCAGTGTGAATGTGGTACTCGGCACTACTGCAAGGGAATGGAAGGGGAAAGGGAAAGATACAACAACAACAAAAAATAGGTTATAGTGAAAGTTGGTAGTGACCTTTACTGTGCGGAGGTGGGTTTAACTTCTCTATTATTTTTTTTGCCATTAACCTACTGTTGCAACTTGTATCTCAAAATTGCTTTGAGAAGTATTTCTATTTTTCATTTACCGTAATGGCATACATCAAGATTTTATCTGTGGTCTGCATCCTTAGTTAGAAAAAACAATAATTGAAAGAATGAATTTTAATACACACACCAACCTCAGTATTAAAGCTGCAATTTTGTCTTAGTCCTGAAATGTGAACATTACTGGGCATGTCCTTGAGATCTGAAAATGGAGGTCTGGGATGAGAACAAGTGCAGATCCTCTAGAGGATGTGGAAAGACAGCCTGCAGAAAGCCACGTCTATACGTTGACCTGTCTGTTGTGAAAGCAGGGAAGAAAGCCAATCATTCCCAATTCTGCAGACATTCTGACAGCTCAAGTAGGCATTAACAATTTGCAACACATGGCATGGGGGGTGAAACTCTCTGAGCTCTACAACTGAGAGTTTCTTGGCTGAAATGAAGTAGCAGTTGAAGGTAGCTCAGAGAAAAACCTATTTTATCATATGCTGCACAAGGACAAAATGGATAATAAAACCAAAAAGTGGAAAAAAATTAATGTCACAATTGAAAAATAATAATATGTTCTGGCTTCAAGTGTGAATACTTCTGAGTTTTTTTTGGCCTTTTTATACGGGGATTTTCCTGACAAAGAAGGATCAGGTTTGAGTATATAGGTTTCTGCCAATATATAATAATCTCCTGTCACTTTGAATGGACTTGATATGTAAAAATCATTTTGTTGCCAAAATATTGATGCAGAACTAATCATTTTGGATTTGAAGTGGCACGAGAGCTGGAAGAGCCTCATCACGTTAGGCTGTCAGGCACAGGTCTCATTGAAAGTGCCCGCAGATCCCTGAGCAGCCTGAGCATCCTTACCCAGGCTGGCTGCTTGGGACTACAAGCGGGAAGATTTGCATGGCCAAATCCTCAGGTGCTGAGAGCTGTTAGTGCTGCAAAGTAGTTAAATCAAATTCTACTGATTTACACCAGAATGCCTTTGCTAAGTTAAAAAGCTGTCATTTTCTTGCCTAGGCATTAAGATTAATGAAGATTTTTTTGTATCAGTAATTTTGTTTGTATCAATAACTCTGAGTTAGATTAAGTTAAGAGGGAGAAGTAGCAGATGAGTGTTTTCAACAGTTGCTAATTAATTTGCAGGCACTAAAGATGTGGTCAGGTACATAAGGAGAGGCATCAAGTTGCTCTAAGATGAAAAACAGACTCAAAACCACAGGAAAGGAAGCCATTATGTAGAAAAAATTGAACAGCCAAGAAAAGTAAAGACATTTGAATATTGATTATTTTTATATATTTCTCTGTAATTGATATAGTGGCAAAACCAGTGAAGCGAGTTAAAAATGAATTGTATGATACATGTGAAAAAAACTTTGACTTAACTTTTGGAGGCAGAAGCTAGTATTATCTTTGCCACTGTGAATTTGTGAAAACTGTTTTCTTCACTATCTTGCTTTCAATTTCATTTCAATTAATAAAATGATTATTAGACTCTACATTGACACGGCACTGAACATAATGGAGACCTAGACAATGCTAATTTCATTATTATTTTTAAACTTTTGGTAATTACAGTCATTGTGCAGTGGAAAGAAAAGATCGAGGGAGATCCCTGATGATGATAATAATATCTGGAGTAATTTCATTGGCTTTGATGTTGGAGGAGTTGTGGACTCGAATGAGGGTGGAAAGGCCTTGCAGAGGGATCTGGATAGGTTGGAGAGCTGGGCAATCACCAACTGCATGAAGTTCAATAAGAGCAAGTGCCGGGTCCTGCACCTGGGACGGGGAAACCCTGGCTGCACGTACAGACTGGGCGATGAGACGCTGGAGAGCAGCCTAGAAGAGAGGGATCTGGGGGTCGTGGTAGACAGCAAGTTGAATATGAGCCAGCAGTGTGCCCTGGCAGCCAGGAGGGCCAACCGTGTCCTGGGGTGCATCAAGCACGGCATCGCTAGTAGGTCAAGGGAGGTGATTGTCCTGCTCTACTCTGCGCTGGTGCGGCCTCACCTCGAGTACTGTGTGCAGTTCTGGGCACCACAGTATAAAAAGGACATGAAACTGTTGGAGAGTGTCCAGAGGAGGGAGGGCTACGAAGATGGTGAAAGGCCTGGAGGGGAAGACATACGAAGAGCGGCTGAGGTCACTGGGCCTGTTCAGCCTGGAGAAGAGGAGGCTGAGGGGAGACCTCATCACAGTCTACAACTTCCTCGCAAGGGGGTGTCGAAAGGCAGGAGACCTTTTCTCCATTAACACCAGTGACAGGACCTGTGGGAACGGGGTTAAGCTGAGGCAGGGGAAATTTAGGCTGGACGTCAGGAGGGGGTTCTTCACAGAGAGGGTGGTTGCACACTGGAACAGGCTCCCCAGGGAAGTGGTCACTGCACCGAGCCTGTCTGAATTTAAGAAGAGATTGGACTGTGCACTTAGTCACACGGTCTGAACTTTTGGGTAGACCTGTGCGGTGTCAAGAGTTGGACTTGATGATCCTTAAGGGTCCCTTCCAACTCAGGATATTCTATGATTCTATGATTCTATGTGCAGGTTGGGATTTATAAAGGTATTAATGTCTTGTATTTGCTGCCTCTACATGATCACAATTTTTTCACTTAACCCAATAGAGGTTACGGAATTTCAATTTAAAAAACAAGAAAATAATTCGACTTTGGGTTATGTTACCAAGAAGGGTAACTACTTGTGGGTAAGGTTTCTACCTATAGCTTTTTTTTTTTTTTTTTTTTTTTTTTTTTTAATGGGGACTCACAACCATCGGTGCTGTTGAGCTGAGAACAATTTTGTATCTGCGTCATTTCAGTGGCCACCAGTCTCCTTCTCTTGCTCACGCATCGGCATTGATTGCTTGTGAGAACTCACAGGTAGGACGTGCAGGTGTGGGTGTCCCCCCGTACTGCTCCCCATTAGTGACATGGAAGTAATGTGTGTACAAGAGCACCACTGTGATCCTGCTCAGCCAGTGGAGACAAATTGTTATAATTGGGTGGTAAGCCGGGAGTGGGTACTAGGTGTGATGCTGAAGACAAAGGGGACAGGAAATCGCCGTATGGCATCATGTGCCTCTTCCCAACCTTAATTTTGATTGCAGCTGTCAGCGTGGTATTAGAATTCTTGAATGTGCTATTCTATTGAGCTCAGTGTGTGGGAGAGATGTTTTTTTGTAACTGAAACAATGCTGGAAAATGATTGGCAGAAGGTTGGCTTTAGAAGCAGTTCTGGAGATAGTTGCATAAGGAGCAGCAAAGTTCACCAGTTGCAGAGAGGAGACTTCCTTGATGATTTTGCATGCATTTTTCATCCATGTGTTCTGACTCTTATCTGAGCTATAAGTGCTGGGAGATACAGTTGAGAAGTCATAATCCCTTAATTCTAGTTTCTTAAACTCTATAATAAATACTCTGTTTTTCTTTCATCTGTTTGCTCTTTTAATGCCACAGTTATGTTCTTTTTCGGTGTTAAGTACTGTTTGCTTGTACTGGTTGGAAATGCATTTTGAGAAAATGTTAAAATTGTGCGTCAGGAGAAAGAAAGTACACCCAAGTTAACAAAAGACAGTTATGACTACTGAGAATTGGGAGTGCAATGCTTTGCTGTTCTTTTTTACCAAAAACATTCTTTCATGGAGGCATAAAGACCTACCTAGCTATTGACACCTCTGTCTGCTCCTAAATATATTGCTCAGGACTGAGAGAGATTAATTTCTTATCTTTATGCAGATACTGCAGATGAATTCTTTCATGCTTTAATTTCAACAAAACTCTTGAGAGTGGCTCTGTGTGTTTTTCTTCAATCTTTTCAGTAATTACTGAATAATCTTTAACGTTTAAAAAGGCTAGTATTGGCTTAGAGTTGCAAAATTGAAACTGTAGTGATTTTGGAAACATAGAATAGTAGTTTTATAGCTATATATATATGTATACGTACTTTATCTGAACTTATTTGTTGCACTTCTAAATTTGAATGTTATCACATTTCTTGTCCTGGATGAATTTTTAACATTAGTAAAAATGTGTAATGCTAGGCAACAGAGAAGTAAAGTGAAACATATATATATATAAATATATATATATATAAACATCCATATATATATATAAACCTCCAAAATAAATTTAATAACACTACGCCAAAATAATCATAGGTGCGTAGTGACTCATTTTTGTGTACTCACATAAGAACTTGTTCTGAGCAGGCTTAGATTGAGATTTGTGAACTGATTTGAATCCATCTACTTACATGGCACATTTGAAAAGGTGAGATTTGCATTTGAAAAGGATGAATCAGATCTAAAAATATCTTGGAGATTCTTCCCCCTCCCAAGGGTCTGGAATCATCTACTGTAGCCATTAACATCTGACATGATTTCAGATGAAGTGTTTCCTCAATAAACTTGAGTAATATTTTTATTTAAGAAAACAGTGAAAAGGAACAAAAAGCAGGTGTCAAAGAACTTTTTTTGTTTGTTAAATCCCATGCATGCTTACATTACTTCTGGATTGTGTATTATTATTTTCATTACTGGAAAAAAAATGAAGTTTGTGTTGCAGTATACTTATATCTTTCCAAAATGGGAACTTTTTTCCTTAAAACTTGTCTAAATCCCAGACAACTGCACAGACTGAATACTTCCTCAGCCTGTTTAATCTTACACCCAACTTCATAGAATCATAGAATCATTAAGGTTGGAAAAGGCCTTCACTGAGGCTGAAAATCTAATAAATTTTGAAGTTATTTTACTTCTGCATGCTCCCAACTGTCTCCTTTGGCAGAATGGACAAATTTCCTGTTTAAGCTTCTTTTTTAAAATCCAGGCTTAAGTAAACAGAGAATGAACACCACCTTAATACCCTGGAAAAATCTGAAGAATATAACCCTTTTTTTAATAGCCCGCTGGATAAAGCACTCAGCCAAGAAGTGAAATGGCCAAGTTCTGGGTTCTGCTGAGACTGATGATGCTTTTGCTGCATCCTAAGAGAGTGCCTATACCAACACTTCTGTTGTTGACTGAATGGCGCTGAAGTTTATAGCATGTGCATGAAATAGTGACTGAGCCAGAAATTCCTCTTCTGAGGCTGGTTCTAACAACCAGATGCATCCCTTCCCATCTGCAGCTAGAGAGGATTTTTCTTTAGGCACTTTCTTACAGTAAGATATTAGCAGGATCACCAAATCTGGAACTTTTATTAATATTCATTCGGGGGTTTTGTGGTGGTTTATTGCACGTGGCATAAAAGCAGAAATTCTCCGCAATTATGTGATATTTAGTTATTAGATAATTACAGAGAATTGCATGGGCAAGTTCTATGAACTAAAGAGTTACTGCAACATCTAAAATCTACAAATCAGATAACAATTATGTTTGGAGTTATATCATTATTATAAGTGAGATTGGCAGTGATTACCATGAGATTGGCAGTGCATGTTATTAATAAGTAATCACTGGAATTTGCCTTCATAGTTGCACTTCCCCCTTGCTGTAAAGTTCTTTGTCACAACATTTAAGTATAAAGATAACATAAATTGCCCTCCACATGGTTTAGATTAAAACTCAAAGTACTTATTTCTTCTGCAATACTAGCTCCTTAATAGTGTAAAAGTGTAATTTTATAGAGAGAGAGAAGAGAAGGGGCAATGTGGTGTGAATGAAGGAGAAGTGATGGAACCACCTGTAGGAAGCAACTATTCAATGAGTACTAGCATCCAGTTTTAAAGCCCTCTGCCTTTTAATAGCTAGCTAGTGAGATAACTCTTCTCCATAGGTATTTCCAAATTTTTTTTTTTTTTTTAACACACATATATATATATAAAAGCTTATTTGTAACTAGCTAAAATTCTATTAAGAATCAGAATCTTTTAAAATCTCATCATGTCTTCTATTCCTTCCATTTTACGAAAAGTTTGATTAATAAAATTTCTTACAGTAGAGAGGAACCTGTAGTTCACTGCTGGATTCACATTGAATAAAGCTTTTTTTTTTTTCTTTTTTTAATTTTATTTTTATATTGTTAATATAGAGCATATTATTGCCAAACTTTAAAGTTACTAAGCAGTGTTTTGCTTCTTTGTTTATTTGTTTGTCTTTTTCATTATTTATCAGGTTTTACCTGGAAAGATGATTATACGCAGCATGTTATTGGTCAGGAACTGTCAAACATTCACAAAATCCACAACAGACACCCTGATATATTTGTATCTGAAGCATCTGATACAGGAAGGTAAGTCTTCAACAGTGTTTTTGCATGGTAGGTTTTGGGGAGGTTTTGGAAATGATGAGAAACAGATTGGTTCAGAAGCTGAATTAAATACATCACTAAAATACTGTGTAGGTGACAAAAGGAAACGAGTTGTACAACAGTACTGAAAACATGGTTAGGAAAACAGCAGATAGAATGAAATAAAATACCCAGTCCTGTTCTTACGATTATCATCAGATTAAGAAAATATGTCTTCTATTGTTAATTTAGGTGTCAGAAAACCAAATGTCAGGTCTTTTATCCTGTTCATGCAGTATCTAGTCACAGTTCAGCCAGCTGTACTTATGAATGGCTTAAAAAGGGAGGCTTGTACAGTAAACATTTTAATCTGGAATAAGCCAACAAAAAGAAACAAAGGGAATAAAAATTAGATTCTGGGCATCCACTTATATCTTCAAAATCTTATTCTTCCAATACACAGTTGTAACTGAAGGAGGACTCTTGCAGGATCTTATGGCAGAAAAGGCTGGGACCTTTCTACCTGTACTTTACATTATAGCAACCATTTTCCTTGTGGCTTTACTGAGGGGGCAATTTTTACTGAGGGGCAATTTAACAGTTATTGATGGCAAGAGACACAACATCTTTAATTGCATAGAATGATACGGATGTTTTGGATGTAATGTCATCTTCATACACAGACACGTATAAATTTACTCTTTTACCTGTTATATTATGCCCCTACAGTCTTCAAGTGCAACCCAATCACGCAAACCCCCAAAAGGAAATTTTAAAAGGTGTAAAATTTTAGAAAATGTTAAAAATGGGGAATTTGGCTTTCTCGTACATGGTTTTATGAAAAACAATCTCAAAATCAGTGAAATTCATAGCAACTCCTTTTTGCTAGAAAACTTTCTTCATAGTGGAACAAAGCTCAAGCTTCTAGCCTCAATGGCAATACATTTGTTGTTGGATCTTCATATGTTGCAAAGAAGATGAAAATATTTCTGTTCTCTTTTTATGGAAAAAAAAAAAAAAAAAAAAAAAAAAAGGCAGCTCTGTAATTGAAAATGCCCAGCAGCTTCATCTGTGTTTATGTCAGTTTGTTTTGATTTAGTTCATAGAATTTGAGCCTGTATTTTGCATATATGCTGATTCTTTTAATGTAAAAGAAACAAAAGCATACCTTAAAGTTACAGTGCTGTATACTTTGGGAGAGCAGTAAGGTATGAGCGTAACTTCAAGAGACAGTAATCCATAATTTATCACAAAGCAGATAACAACACATGGTAGAATCCATAAATCTGTTCTCACTGCACAGAGGCACTAAATGCCATTACTGCATGGATAGTACTGTACCTGGTATCAGAAATGATTTTGAATATCTTGGGGATTTTTTTTTTAATGATTGTACCTGTAACTTTTATTCATGGAAGTAAGATAAAATAGGCCAGATTTCCACAAGAACAAAAAAAAAAATGTATAAGAAGATACGAAAAATAATTTAGGTTTTATACTGAAAACAGATGATCACTTTCAGAAGTTCCTGCTGAGATCAGGTTTGAACTGGTTTGCATTTTTAACTAGAACTATACTTAAAAAAAAAAAAAAAACACAACATTTTGTGTATTGGCACTTTAGGAACATCAGACTTTCAAATGTGTTCCACTTACAGCTGTTCCCATTGTCGATAGATTTTCTGAAGTTACCAAGCTGTGCCTCTGAAAGCATTATCTTATGTGCCAACAGTTTAAAACATTAATTGATTTTTCTGGTTGTCCATTTGCAATGTATTCTGTAGGTCAGGGAACAGTAGGAACTTTTTTCATGGCTTCTTATAGATTCTAATAAAAAGTGCTGTATGCTTAGTGTGCTCAATACACTTGCTAAAGTATTATCAGACAATAATTAAATAATTAAAAAAGCAACTTAGTGTAGGTATCTCATTATCAAAGAAACATTATGGCAGGGAGACCTTTTATTAAGGATAAAGTGTGTAATAAGACAATATGAAGTCATATTAATGAGTCATTAATCCCCACAGAGTTAGTGAGAGCAAGAAAATAGACTCAGACACTTGAAAGGTAAATTGACTTAGGCTAAATTAGTGCGTATGAAATCTGATGGAACAGAAGACATGGATTTCATCTTAAAAAAAAAAAAAAAAAAAAAAAAGGAAACTGGGAGCTTGTTTTCAAGATGAAAGTTCTTTCTTTGGTGGCTAACTGGAGTGTACATGGTATTTCCCGGGCCCTTATTAAATTTCAAAAAAAAACCATTCTTGAAAGAGGATCCAAGATAAAGGAAAAAAATCCATTCTGCACACTGGGGATAAATGTCAGTTGTGTTCATTGGTGCAATTAGGCAAAACCACAAACGTTTCCAGCAAGCTTCAATGTATAAAGTGGGGTATAGCATTATTTCTATAATAAAACCATCATTAAGTCAGTAATAAGATTCTCACAGTATTAAAAGGGAGAAA
The DNA here is from genome assembly GCF_009819795.1 of Aythya fuligula. NCBI lineage: Eukaryota > Metazoa > Chordata > Aves > Anseriformes > Anatidae > Aythya > Aythya fuligula. Next base: position 10,172,441 of record NC_045560.1, on the reverse strand, counting down.
CTCTTTATTCTAAAAAGTGTGGTATCTATTAATAGAGAACATTCTAGAAAAGCATTATATCTGAGGTGCAGAGATTCAGATATTTCCATGTAAAAGCTTCCAATGCCCTGTTTTTGGTAGGATAGTATAATTATTTCTATGGATAAATAAGTAAGTATATTATTGTCTTTATACACTGTAGTTCTTTGTATGCAAAGTCCTTTTTTTCTGAATAAAATAAAACTGAAAATGCTTCCAAATAAGTGCACAACAAGAACTCAGATGACAGTCATTTCTTGTACTCACCAGGTGTTTTAACATAGTCCTCTTTCATCCATTTTCTACTATCACTTTGTCAAATTTAAAGGAAATATTTTAATTCAGTTACAATAATAGCTCATTTAATGCATTTTACCTTCTGTGTTAACAAGGTGAACAACAGTGATATACTGGTGAACTACAAAGATTTTAACAAATCTTTCAGAGGTATTTGAAGGATTTTACTAAAGTTGCCATCAATTGAAATGTATGCTTTATCAGTCTTTTACATTTTAATTGTTATTTTTTCAGTTTGTAGGATAAAATATTATATCTAATATGGAATTTAAACACAATTTTGAGAGAAATTGCTATCTTCTTAAGAAAAAATGAGAAATCATACACCTCAGATTTTGCTTCTACCACCAGTGCAAGTGATTATACACTGTAAATAATGGCTTGAAAAGCTAACCTAAATACTGTCTTTTATCTGTGCATTCAGTTCCCATTAGCTCCAGTGGAAATCCTCAGGGCAGAATTTGGTCTGGTATTTCTGTTTTTCCTTTCTTTTCAAAGTTAGTGAAGAAAGGCAAAGATAGATGTTGGAATTAATTGATAAATGAAAGATGAGTGCATGAAACTGGGATGCCTTCTATGATGAGAGCCTCTTTGGATTAGTTCATCTCTATTGAAGCAGAAAGCATACTGCCCGTCTCTTTCTAAAAGTGCAGAACAGTTTTAGCCTGGCGTTAAGTTGAAAAGGAGGTGGATAACGTTACGTGCACATCCACCCTCCATAGAAAGGCAGAATTTAGAACTCTGCAATAAGAGAATAATATGAACAGCACGAGAAGGAAGCAAAGTTGTCAAGTTCTCTATACATGTAGTTTTCTGTGCAGAAAACTTTATTTTCCTAGATTTTGTTTACCAGTTCGGTAACTGGTGGTTCTCCTGGAATTGCACATGGTTGCAAAGGCCAGGCCATGGCTCTACCCTGAGGCAGGCTGAGTTCTTGGCTTTCACCTCCTGAGGAGACCAAGCTGCGCCAGCCGGGGTGGCAGGCCTGATTCAGGCCTCCTGCCCCGCTGCCTTAGCTCCATGATGCATTTGTTTCTGCATCCAAAGCTGTCAAGTTCCTTGCTAAAGCAGAAAAACTAAATTTTCCCCACTCACAAGCTGCCTCTTGGTGGGGGTGGATGCTTTTTTCTGGTTCTTCAAAGTGAGCAACCCTGCGAGCACTATTGGTTGCGGTGCCACCACAGCAAATTAGATTATTAATTACATTTATCAGTATTAAATTAGTCAGGACACGCATTTGATACAGCTGTGAACATTGAAGGAAGTCTAATACTTTGTGCATGAAGTAATATAATTAAACCCAAGATTTGGAAAATAAGATAAAGGTACTCTCAAGCTGTGCTCCCAAATGAGCACCATGACGTGAACTAGTGGAATAAAAGTTTGCTTACAGTAGTGTGGAGGTGTTGAAAGTGAAGTGATGCCTTGTCTTCCTAATCTGGAAGGCTCCTCCACCTGGAATTGTTCTTCACTGAAGTGTGTGGGCACATAGGTAGGAAATGGTGACAATGGGAAAAAGGTGAGGTGACCTTTTTCTGCATCCCTCAATATGATGTGACACTCGCAGGCAATGAAACAGATTGGGGACCCTCCCTCTGCTGTCTTGCATGAGGAATGAAGTAGCTGCTGGCGTTGACATTTGAATTATCATCATCATTGACATGTTGTTGAGATAGATGAGGAGAGCTGGTAATAATTCAGATTCATTGCACACAACATTCTGAAGCTCATATAAAAGCTTCTACACTGCTGTTGGTTAATCACCTTTTTAGTTTTTCTTTGCAAATGTCACCTAGATCTGTTTAAAACAGTCAGGAAACACTGCTATTCTATGATTCCCAAGCACATGAGAAGATCAGAAGAGATACTTTCCCCATCTCATTATTCCCTCATTAAGTTTCTTGCTGGAGTTGACTTGCTCAGTTATTTCACCATGTTCAGGAGTCTTACCATATTCTGTAAATTGCTGTGGGGCCCTAATGGTGTTGATTTCTGTCATCATCCAGCAATATTTTGAAGTATAGGAGCTATCTTGTATCTTTTTTTGGGGTGTAATTTAATCATGCATAGTTTCTTTTTACAAGTGTTTTCTTCTGAATATGACTTGGCCTCAAAGTAGGCATTTTATTTGATTTATTGTTGGATCATTAACTTTGATTCATGAAATAAATTGTTAACAGTGATTTTTTTTTTACACTTTCTGCTGAAACATTGAATTTTCTGTACTTTTGTGGTTGTTAAGCTTTTGAATGCCTTTTTTTGTTTTGTTTTGTTAAGAACTGCTGAATAGAAGTAACTTCAATGTTTTGCAGTGTAAAACATTACCTTTTATGTTGTGCACATTGTATGTTGTGCGGGCTGGTAATGTTCTTTCCTTTGCTTTTGCTGTACAGGATTTTGGAACAGAATGCAGATAATGAAAGAAATTCTGATCTGGAAAATGATGTAAACTTGGCCAAGTCACTTCAGCAATATCTTAAATATCTAAATATTCTCTCCCAGTCTGCAGCTACAAATTTATATCCAAGGAAGAAGAACGACAAAGCTTCTGTCAAGGTTGTATTTTTAATATAGTTCCTACATTCTGTGATTTCTGGCTTTCTTTTCCTGTGAACTTTGCTTATTTTTCAATTTTCCCTTCTGTCCTGACACCAGACATTGTTTCTTATTGCCTCCTCCAACTGATTATCATAACTGCACTAACCAAGTTCTTCTCAAATGAGCTGAGTCAACTTCAACACTGTAAACCACAGATCTCTTCTAATCTGGAACATTTTACCTAAATTAGGGACTGATTCTATGTTAGGAAAGAAAGAGAGTGGGATAAAAGCTGTAGCATCTTCACTGGCTGATCTGAACACCCCCCTGCCCCCCATTACAGCACCTGTAATGCTCCTCTCCGAAGAGCTGACAGAACTAGCCTGTGAATTCTTGGTGTTTATTCCTACTTCTTATTGATCATAAAGGAAGCTTATGGTGACCAATTAAGGTGCAGATTGTATACATAATAAATAAAGCTAGGAAGATAAATCACACCTATTAAATCTTGGGTATTGGCTATGATTTTTTAATTATTATTATTTTTTAAATAATGCCTATTTGAGAACTACAACAATGCTTTCCTTTCCTAGAAAAAATCTATCTGGTTCCAAATGGAGTTTGATAAATTTGTAAAATGTTTAGATGATGTGGATGCATATGACAGGCCCTCACAGTCCTACATCTTTTGCTCAAAAAAAAGCATGTTGGTGAAAAAAAAAAAAAAAAAAAAAAAAAAAAAAAAGCATTGATTTAAAGAAATAAACTGCTGTTATGGGGATTCTTCCAAAAAATTGGTATGCGCTGTTTGCATGAATACAGTGTAAATGCAACAACCTTATCTAAAAAATACACTTAAGATTTAGGAAAAAAACAGGTGAAGAAATTATGTCCAAGCCATACTGCTAGCTTTTTCCAAGAACTAACTCAGAAATGTAGAACTTCTGCAGTGTTTCTGCATCAGCAGCTCCCAACAGCAGTGTAAGTTGTATCAACGATTAAATCATGGCACATCTGAAGTGTTGTTCTGTTGAGAAGCTGCAAGTTTCCAGTTTCACTGGTTGGGATGTATAACTAAACTACGATTCATAGCGTATGTCAATGGGTACTCAGCTGGGGCAGAAGAAACCTGCAGGCAGTGGCAAGGCAGCTTTGGGGATGGATGGCTTACCATCTTTGTGGTGCTTTGCCTCAGCTCTTTACTTGTGGGCACTGACTGCAGTGAAGATGCCCCGCTTTATATCGCTGGCTTTAGGAGAAGAGAAAACTTGCCCAAGAAGTATTTCAGTGGGTCTGGTGCTGTCATGCAAGTTCATAAATAATCCATATGGCTGAGACCTTCTGTGGGGAAGCCTGCTGTGATAACACCACCCACCAACCTTATCGAGTGTTGCCATGGAGATGGGTACTCTGAAGCCTGGGGGAGTGGGATAAAGACGAGGAAATCTGGAAATGAAGCACGTATAGAAGCAAACCATACGCTTCTATTTACTAAGGAGCATTCTAAAGCAGCAGACATTGAGCCAGACATGTTACCTATAATTTAAATTTAAAAAAAGAAGAGAGAGAGGGACAGAGAGGAAAAATATCTTAAAAATCAGCAATAAATCATGAATTTTACATGATCCTGGAGATGTTTTCTTGTCCTTTGCAAATCAAATGTGACTGCTGTTCTTTAAAAAGAAACAAGAGGGACACAGTGTTTGTACCTTGATTCATTGGGTCATTAATGGAATAAGTTTAAACAAAATAGAAGACAAAATGTATTCTACTCCAGGGAGCAGGAAAAATAAAATAAAAATAAATAAATATTTAATGGCTAGAAAAGAGTATGAAGGAAAGTAATTGCAAGAACTGTATTTGATATGGTCATACCACTTGAAGTCGTAAATGACTATCATAAGCATGTTCAACAAAATCTTGATGTCTTGTTTTGTAGTTCACAATGAACATGTGTTACACAGTTGTAGCAAGTTCTTATCTTTTTTAGCTTTCTTGACATATTCTAATTAAAAATAAGGGTAAGACAGAGGTACTTTACCCTACTTAGAATCACAGCTTTTGGGCTGTTGCCCTTCTTACAAAATCATTTTCTTTCAAGTATATATTTACCTCTGTTACTTCAGCCTTGCTGTCGGGGAGCAGGAGATGTAACGCTGCTCTGGTTGCTTTGATACCTTACCTTCTATGAAGTATAGCTGAATCTTGCAGAAATTGAGTGCTTCTAGGCAGACTCCCTGAGTGGGTTCTGTTTTGTTCTGAAACTGTCATCAGAAGACTCCGGACAAGAGTAAAAGAAAGGAAGAGAAGAGACTAAGAGAGTTTAAAAGCATCCAAAAGTTTTATTTAGTATCTTAACTTAAAAATTTTTAATCAGTCTTTATAAACTTTGGGTATTTTCCTACTGTGTTCCACATGCATGTTACCAGAATTAAAGTACAGAATTCACCATTAACAGGCAGAACACGCATACAGTTATGTACAAAGCTGAAAAATGAGCCAGAACAAAACTTAAAACAGGAAACTCTCTTCATATTCCTCTTGTTCAAACAACTGTCAGATAGAGGCTTGATACAACAGTGACAGAAATAACACTGTCAAGCTTAAATCATGTGGTGGAACAAAACCTGTAAGTTTGCCATTTATAGAAAGAGCTCCTTTGAGTGGATTTGGAAGCACTAACTTAGATTTTTATTTTTTTTTTCTCAGTATTTAGACAGTATCTACTGCAGGCTGTAATCTAGCCAGCTGATAATAACTCTGCCAGTGGATAAATAACAGTAAATTGGAAGATTTGGTGAGTTTGTTTCCTGAGGATTACAGTTGTAAAGAACATTTCACTTCAGTTCAGCTGGAAAGAGTTGTTCAGAAAATGAGCACTTGGTGGCATTTGTTACTTAAGCATTAGCTAGTGGGAATTTGGGTTGTTGTTTCTTTTCTCTCTCTCTCTCTCTCTTTTTTTTTTTTTTTCCACTCCACTTAATGAAGGTTTTACCATTCACAAAATGCTGCATTATCAATCTCTGTGATTTGTTTCTGCTAAACCTGGACTTGGTATGAAAAATAACATATAGCTAGGCACATGCACAGCATGAGAAAGCTTGGCTTCTCTTACCTACTGAGGCAAGAAATCCAAAGGCTTCAGGTGTGTGAATTCTCCTGCTCATCTCTCCAGTTAGAGCAGACCTCTCTTCCATGGAAAACAAACAAGTAAACAAAATACACACAGACACACCCAAGGACAAAACCGAAATAAAAACAAAACAGAACAAAACAAACCAAACAAACAAAAAAACCACTACATTTTATACATTTCTACTGAAACTGAGAAACAGTTTTGCTGGGTTGTAAGGGATAGCACATAGTTGATATCTCTGAAGCCATCCAGCTGTAAAACCAGAGCTCACTTGCGCTGCTGCTGCTGCTGGTAGCCCTGCTGCTGGGCTCTGCGTGAGCAGAACATAGCAGGGGGTGTGTGCGAAGCCTTGAGGAGAACTTAAGTAAAGTAGTTGGAAAAGGAAAAAAAAAAAATACGGAAAAAAAAGTTGCCATGTCCACAGTGGCTGTTAGAACAAAGCAAAAAGAGAGGCAGTAAAAACGATCAGGATGGAAACAAATGCTGCTGTTGCCTACTTTTCAGCAACCATTAGCTCAGGCAGTAGGCAGTGATCTCATGTTATATATATATTTTTTTTAAAGTCCAAATGCCTGCAGTTGAATAATTGCATGTGATTTCAATTATACTGCTTTCATCTGATTACGAATAATTTTTTAGTTGTCATAGAAAGAGAAAAGATTTGAAATGTGGTCCAAGAGTATTTTAAAGTCTCAAACCCAGAAAGAGAATAAAAATAACTCAGCTGGACTGGCTTTTTATTTTTATTTTTTTCCTTTTTTTTCCTCGATGTACAGTTTGTACATATTCTTATGCTTTCTGATAGTCTGGCTTTTTAATTTTTTAATACCTCAGGCTGATAAAAGTACACTGCTCTGCTGCCATAACACTGCACAAGCTCTTTTCAAATGCAGCAGCCACATCCACCACCTAAGGACTGTAGGACTAAGAAAGCTGTCTGTTACACTTACACTAATGCTGCATTTCTTGTTGCAGGGGTCTCTGTTTTGTGGTTTAGGTTTTTAAGGATGGAAAAAACAAGTTACTGCTCTTGTGTCTTCAGTCTGACTTGGCTCCGAGGCTTTCAGATGTGGGTCCCACCTGCAGTTTGGGTCTTCCTCAGGCTGCTGTGCTGCTTAGGCCCCAGGACATAGTGTGGAGAGAAAATTGATTAACTCAGAGTCTTTGGGGAATTTCATTCATTTTCTGGAGTTTCCTCTTTGTTTTTTAATTACATGTATTTATTTGCAAGGCGTACTTTGTGTATAAATATTGTGTTTGCAGAAATTTCTGAGTCTCAGGTATTCTTCTAAGTTTTAAAGGACAGTTTGGAAAAAAACAATCTTTATTTTCATCAAAGAAGGTCTTTGAAGAATCATGAAGGGCAAAATGAGAGGATAAAGAGACTGGTTAGTGGCAGTGAGCTATGGCTGGTTGTTAGATCAGCAGTTCAATGGTGCTGAAAGGAGAAAAGGCACAAGTAAATACTCAAGGCAGTCAGCTTGCTGGAATCTTGAAGCTTATGAAGGTTAGGCAGGGTAAATCTTATATTTTGGTCCTTGGCACAAGGAGAAACTTTCCACTCTCCCCTTTCACATTCAGGGAAGAGTACTCATAGCTTTGCTGGGTTGAAAATCGATTGGGTCTTTGTAATTGATCTCCTGAAAGAACTAAGATGTGTAATAATTATTAAAAAGGATTAGTATTTGTTTTAGAAAATCAGAGTGCACAAATGCTGCAAGATATACTCTGAACTTATCTGCAAACAGTGATTATGCTGATTAACTAGTCAGAAATTATGCAGTCATTGCTTATTTTAATCTGGAGCAGTAATTCAGAAAAGCAGGACCCTTATTTGTCTAACATTGATTAAAATACAGTGCTGAATGAAGATTGTCAGGAATTGATTTGATGGCTGACTGTTGAAAAGCAAAAAACCTTTCTGCAGTGTATACATTTAAATTCTGCTTGTATAAATGGTAAAATTAATATTTCATATATGTTGGATTCTGCAAGAAAAATGTAATTCACCCTGTGCATAAACAGTTTAGTAAAAATATCAGTAATAATTGATAGAGTAACTCCCTGAAGCTACAGAATTGCCTGTCTATTGGCATATCTACACAACAACCATTAGAGTAATATTTGAATGTCTCAGAACATTGATGTATTTATTTACTTAATGCCCTTACAAAGTAGGGAAGAACTAATATCCCTATTTCACACACAGATTAGATAGCTTTTCTGAGGTCATGCAGGAGTATTTTGGTAGAGTGTAGACTTAAAGTTAAGCCTCAAATCCCAAATGAGTACTTCATCTGTTGGATCATTTTCCTCTCCATGGCTCTTTTCAGTTAAATAGAAACATTAAGGTCCTCTAACAAACAAACAGATAAAACCCTACAAGAACTGGAGAAGAATTCATTTAACCAAATACTAATGTTTGTGTAAGTGCAAGTCAGCCTAACTTCATTTTATGATCAGTGAAGAGAAAAAGGAATTTCCAAGTTATGCATAACTTGTAATATAAAAATATATATATATCATACATTATAATGGTCTTGCATATTATAATTATACAAATTTCTAAATATATAAAATAAAACATGGTAAATTCCACATCTGCACACATCTGTCAAGGATTTTTTTTTCTTTTTTTTTTTTTTTTTTTTCTGGGAGGACTGGTACCTGTACTTTCAAGGGTCTAACAGAATCATGGCTAAAAAGCCTAATAAAATTATGTGAAAGCTGTTTGTGCCATACATACAGACTTTAGTGATCTAATGTAACATGTGACTTAATTTTTGAGGTTAATAATTTGGCAAGTGAAGATTCTAGTGCCAGAACCATGCTCTTTGAGTCACAAAGTTAACACCTGGCTTTACCTACAATCTATGGGTTTGTGTACAGTGGGGTGACAGAACTTCCATGACTCACATAGAAATCCTAATCCCTTATCACACAGCTGTCTTATAAAGATTAATAGTTTGTTCAATGATTTGAAGGTGCAAGTGCTATAGAAATGGTATTATAAATGGTGTGTGTCAGGTCTGGGGGCTTATTTATAAAGCCAATTCATTTCTTTCTAGTAACTAATGGGTGAAGCATTGATTGATGGTTTTAAAATCTCAAATACTGACTGGACAATAAGATTTCCTTCTTTTTCAGACCCCTCCCCACCCTTTCAAAAACAACTCTATTTTTCCATGTGTTTAAAGTTTTTGCATTTCTTCGGATAAAGGTAGTCTCTACACTCATATCTCATATGTTGAAGTTATAAATATGTTGAATTGGTGCTAATGTGCTCAACTTTTGGCAGATGAAGATCTTCATGTTTCTATGTAAATCATCTTTAGATAATGAGTTAGCTCAATATACCAGCATATGCCTAGAGAAAATGTGTTTAAACATCTTTCGCTGAAACCTTAAGTAACAGACTTATTGACATATGAGCAAACTGTTCTCATAGAAGGGAGGCTGATAAACCCTGGTATATCTATCGGCACCGATCACCACGCTGCACAATTTCTACCATCCAAAAGGGGCTGTTTGTCGCTTTATTGGTTCTTGTTCTAATGTTAGGGAGCTCCTGAATCTGGTAGCTGGAGAGAGCTGAAGGCACTCTGAGGCTGGCAGTCAAACCACCATGGCACACAGATTAGACAGCTCCTCACCCAGTGCTGTAGAAACTTCATTTTATCCAATAGGATGCAGATTTCTCAGAAACAGAGACAACAACCAGCAGTTACTTATGAAGACTAAAGCCAGCAAGTTCCTCAGCAGCACAAGAAATGACAACTAATGATAAGAATTATTTATGCAGGAGAGTCTGCTAGAGAAGGCTGAAGGGTAGGCGTGCAGCTAAGAACATCCCAAAGGAGACCAAGAATGGCTGGGAACATTTGTGACTTAAAAGTGAATTTTTTAAATAGTTACTTATACATGAAAGAATGCAGTGTAGTTATCCTATGTTTTCTCTTTTATTTTGGAGGTTGTTTTGTTTAAAAATGGTAGAATAAACTGCTCACAATCAAATCTCTGTCAACTGAAATTGTAGTAGATAAGTGTAGATAAGTGTAGATTATTGAATGCTATACAGTCAGGCCCCAGACAATTCTGTTACATTGCAGTTTCACAACCAGAATTAGGAAGCAAAGTCATCACTTGTTTTGACCAAAGGAGATTCTGAGAAGTCCTTTTGCTTGATCAGGCTTTTGGCATTGCAAACTACAGGATGTTAATTAACAATCTTTGCCATCTTTACTTCTCTGATGTAGTCCTTAAATAGTTTCAAAGCTGTTATAATTCTCAGGGAGAAAATATGAGATAGCTACAGAAAATTATTAGTGAAATAATAGATCATATGAGATGACCGTAATAGCCCCTGTTGCCTTAAGCTTGTGAATCTGTCAGAAGACCATGGGCCTGGTATTGTACCATTGCTGCAGGAGGCACTGGCTTGGCCTCTTTAGTGGAATCTGGATTATATATTCATCTTCCTAGTTTTTTTTTTTTTTATTTCCCCCCCCAGTGATTTCTTGCATGATATAATATCACTCTCTACTCTATGCAAAAAGGCCATTATCAGTTGGTAGAAAAGGCTTTTGTTCCACTATTTCTCAGAAAATTGAATTTTTTCATTGGGCTTGCCTGTTATTTTCAGACAAACCTAACAATGAACTTGGTGCAGTGTGTAACATCGTGTCTACAGCACACACAGGTTTGTAAAGCAAAGATTTCCCCTTCAGCTAGCTTGAAGCCTGCTAAGGTATCCTCCTGACAGTGCAGCACTGCCTGGGAACAGTGAAGAATTAAACCTTTGTTAGTGTGGGGCTGTGCAAGACTGGCTGCTTTAGCAGTGATGCTGTAAAGAGATGGCTACTGCTTACCCAGCTCCATCCCAAGGACTTTTGCACTGTGATCCACTCCACAACACTAATACAGCCCTCATATTTCATTGTTGGCTGAATTTCTCTCAAGGCAAAGGTAAATGGAGGTGTATGAATTCGCAGCTCACACTTTGGTCTAGCAATCGGCTGGTTCTGTTGTGCTGCAGGTGAGATTGGGGTTCACATGAGTACGTGCAAGTTCTCATGTAGCAGGTTGAAATGAGGCAAGTGTGTGTGGTTTGCAAAGTACTTAGACTGCTTCTGACAGAAAAAGCTAAACTCCTTTCCCTCCACACAGTGAGTTAAGTATGAGATCATTTTATTTTTAGTAGCCCTTGGAAACTTTTATTTTAACTCACTGTTGATGAAGGAAGGCCTGGTGCTAGTGTTTGTTGTGTTTTCTAATTTTAGGGAGTGTAATGTCACTATCTCACATAGACACAGTAAATAAAACAATGTGGGTGGAGTCATAGTCCAACCAAATTTATGTGGCAGAAAACATGAATTAATAACTGAAAAAAACAAACAAACAAAAAAAAAACAACCAACCAACCAACCAACAACAACAGAAAACAAAGAGAAAAGGCTAAATGAAATTGAGGGAGGGACATATTTTCCTTCTGCATTCCTATATAATTTTTGTTAGCCTATTTCCCTATAACATTGAGCAGATGTATTCTCAAGAAATGAACCATTTTGTCATAAATTTAATTCCATTCCTTCTGCTCTTGGGCCAGACATTCAAATCTGTCTGCTCCTTGGTGGATAAATTGCATAGTATTTATCTGTGCCTTGTGATGTATGTATCTCATCCTTCCCCCTTTTATTTTATTTCTTGAAAAACAAAAAGTATAGTTCATAGACTTGCAGAATGCATTTGCAAGGTGTAATTTAACGTGCCCTTCTGTGAACTTTCATACAGAAAATGTCAGTTACCTACATACCTAAACTACAGAAGACATTGCCCTAACAATTCTATCTTCAGAAAGGTTAGTGTGTTGTGGGTTTTTTTTGATAATGTGTGAATTATTGAGATAACTTATTTGAAAGGTGGTGAACAAGAGGAAAATCTTTTGCAGATGGAGAAATATTTTTTTTAAATGAGTGTTTTAGCAATTCAGAGTATTTTTTAAAGATGTTATATCAATGACATGAGATAATTGAACAGTACCTTATCTGTTTAAAAAATTGTTCGTCATAATAATAGGGAATTATATACTAACCTTACTCTGTATAAACCAGTTTTATACTTAGTAGAGTATTTTTTAGTAGTTCTGCAATTTTGTAGTTCTACACTCTTGTAGTCTAGGGCTGCAGTTATCCGTTGCTGCGTTTTTATGTATCTTGCACACTTCTGTTGGCACATACATTTTTGGTGCTGTTTTCTTTGAGCTGGTGAGGAGCAAGGAAGGCTTTAAGGAAGTTTTTTTTTTTTTTTTTTTTTTTTTTTTTTTTTTTTTTTGTCATCCAAGTTAAAGTTAAGGATTGCCATACAGCTGTGAGAGAACCTTAATTAAGTCAGTCTAAGCTACATCAGACGGGCTGGTAACTGAGTGCACTGGGAAGACAGCTGAGCTGTCGATGCTAGGCTTTAATTAGAACTTCTAATATTTTATCCTTTGCTGCCCAAAGTGTGACCTGTCAAGCTGCCGAGACGCTGCCCCTTCTTGACAGAGGTGCAGCTCTGAACCCAGGACTGGCTCTTACTTATATGCAATTTGTATACAATCACTCGGTGTTGCATTTTCTTTCTAGATGTGCTTGTCTGCAAGAGCAGAAAATCATAGATCTGTTACTGTTAAAGGGTATTTAGACTTGTTAAATAGCTCATCAAAAGCCAGCCCAAATCACCTGACCCTAATCTTTCAGAAGTGGTTGAGAGTGTCGAGCAGTTATGCTCTCCCTAGGATTTGGTTTATTGTTAAATCCTTAAATGCAAAAGAGGAGGCTGTACATCAGAGAGCGATCCAAATCAGGGTATAGTTACACGAGATAGATCAAACTGATATAATGTCTTTCCCTGGCTGAAGACATCCTCTCCCCCTGTCATGTTTCTCTCTTTCCATATTCTCCCTGCCCTAGTCCCCAAAAGGTCCTCTGAAAGATGGCAAGGTAGGGAGCATGGAGGTAGGGAAGGGTGACAGGGTGCACGTGTCTGCAGAGCGCTTGGTGTCTGTGTCTGCTTTGTGTTGTCCTCTGCACTTCCTCCTGGGTGGTGTCATTAAGAGTTAATTACCCCATTCAAAGACCCATGGACACTGAGACAGAAATATGCTTGACTAGTAATTTTTCACATCCAGGATTTGCCATTAAGTATGTAGATAGCATTCAACTTGTATTCTGACAACTGGCTCCCCCCTTGGTGTTGAGCAGAGCCATGCGTTGCCTGCAGCTGGGGCACTGAACCAGAGCCACAGTGCTGCTGTTTGATACAGGTCCCGGGGGACATCAAAATATTTCACACACACGGCTGCTTGATCTCTAACGCTATATTCTTTGACACTGTCTTACTCTAGTCCAATTTCTTGGCATTAACAAAACATGCTATGCTATGTTACAGCAAAAGTCAAAAGCCTTGTGTTGGTGGATCACAGGCCAAAGAAGCCAAATGCCTTTTTTTTTTTTTTTTTTGGTAATAAAAGTTTCATGAGCCATAAATATACAAATTATGATATGGAATCATGGATTGAACCTCTTCAGTCACTTCTCAGGGGGAGGATAACCCTTGAGGGCATTATAAAATCAACTATCTGTTATCAGAAGAAATGCATTGTTCAGATGGAGAGAAAAATTGCTGTCCATAAATAAGGAACTAGATAAAATATAAAGTATTTTATTCATTTCTGGAATAGTTTCATGACCTTATATATTTTGCCTTTAAAAACTCTAATAGGAAATATATAAATAATGAATTTTCTATCTGAATTCTACTAATTTCTCTCCTCTGGTGTGCAGTTTTTGCATTTCTGTGGATGTATATCACAGGTTTCTGTCCCAAACCATTCTGCTGTCAGTGCAGAGACACGAGAGATCTGCTATAACTCATAGAACTGAGAGTTGAAATTATTACTATCTGAAGTTTCCCAGGCTGTCGTGTGGTTTGTATGACCATTTGACCAACCAAAACAAACAAACAAACAAACAAACAACAACAAAAAAAAACACAGCAGAGATGGTAAAACTAGTTTCTTAAAAAGGTAAAATCCTGCCTCCAGGCTGCAATCATTAAAAAAAAAATGATTTTAGGATTAAATTATAGTATATGTAACACTAATAAAAGTTTTCTTAAGGTTTAAAGTGGTTATGGGGCATTTATAATTTGTCCTCAAAATTAAATTTCTTCAACAAAAAGTAGTACATGAAAACAACAGATATTGTCTTGCAATTTTGGATTTTCTTTTGGTACATCTTTGAAAATCTGAAACTGAGTATAGAAAACTTTAGTGGCAGCCCACTCTTACCACCTTTTTTTTTTTTTTTTTTTTTTTTTTTCCCGGCATTTATTCAAATTAAAATGTGTCTTTAGGGTAATTGAACCATCTTACACATTTCTGTTTAATTTGCTGAGTTGTTTTACTTAAATATAATCAAGGAGTTCAAAATCTATTTAATGGCTGCTTTTACGTTTCTTTATACTTTCAAAGGACATCCTGATTACAAATTTAATTTAGTGAAAAAATGAACAATTTCATTTAAAATAGAACAAAGTATCTTTTATATACAACTTTTTTTTTACATTTTCTCAGTGTTCTTTAAAAAATGTCATTTTCATTTTTTCTTGCTAGTTTTTGGTAAGTAATTAAGAAAAAAAAGTTATTCTCTGAAGTCTAGTGAAATACAAAGGAGAATTGCTTTTACCGAATTGTCTTTGTCCAACTGAATACAAAAAGTGGATACACAGTTAACATCAAGTTTGAATATTATCTTTCTCTCTCTAATCTCTGTCTCTTACTTTTTAATAATCTAACAAATTGTTTTGCAAAATTTTTACCAAAGTGATAGTGCCTCTTTGCAAACTTAACAGTTTAAGGGTTGCAATCTATGTACACATTACAGATTCTAATTCTTGTTTTCCCAATCAGTAAAACACATAGGGTTGTGCCTGTGACTCCTGCATAACAATAACAGTTACAAAGCAATACTGACCCAGGCCTTTATTTCTACCTTCTACTCTCTCTAGAGCTACATCTATAATGATCCTATTAGGTACTACATGATGCAAAAACCCAAAGAAAG
This sequence comes from Aythya fuligula, assembly GCF_009819795.1. Taxonomy (NCBI): domain Eukaryota; kingdom Metazoa; phylum Chordata; class Aves; order Anseriformes; family Anatidae; genus Aythya; species Aythya fuligula. The sequence continues at coordinate 10,157,348 of NC_045560.1, read as the reverse complement.
AGCACCTCCTTTGGCCCACACATCAACATCCCATCAACAGTACGCTGAAAATCCCCATGGGAGAACCTTCAACCACCCTCAGCCAGACAAGTTCTCATCAGAGCCAGAAGTGGGGCTTGACCAAAAAACTCTGATGGCTGCGCTGCATACGTACATCACTCAGAACTTGTCAGCACAAAGCAATGATAAAAGCTCTCACAGCAGGACTAAAGGGTCTCACATTTATGCTGGTAGATTCTACTCTTCTCCAGTCAGCCCTTTTGATGGAACTTTTGCCAAAGGAAAAGCAGAAGATTTCAAAATGAAGAAACCGTTCCAGACAAAGCCTGCGTCTGGAGTGCTGGGGCCAACCTCTGAGAAGCTGAATCATAAATCTGCTTCCCAGGATGAACCAAAGGACCCTCTGAGTGTAGTGGATGGTAAAGTTGATATTTATCTATTTTAATGTACCTGATGTTTCCCTCATGTTCACTGAGCATTTTTGAAATATATATATACAGTTATTCAGATACATCTCTTGCTATTGACATATTTATATCTTTCTACCATAATACTGAGAATACTAATGTTCCCCATCCTAACTACTCTTTTCCTGCAAACATCTACCCACATTCTTCAACCCACCTTCCATATGCATGCAGAAATATATGGCACTTGGTAAGCCGTAGCATTTATGTAACTCATTATATTTTCAAAGCATTTTACAAACAACACATAATTATGGGTATATCTTTGCTGTCACATCTGTTCTTATGCATGCATCCCACACTATATATAGGTAATATAGAAATGCCTAGTTTTGTTAATTTTTTCCGTGTCTAACTAGAAATTCAAGGACCATGGGTAAAATTCAGTTAGACACAGAAATTAACACTGACATAAATTTTGGCACAGAACATAGAACAAAGGGGAGGAATCTCTCAGTTATGTGGCTATGTGGACAAACAGTAATCCAAACAGCTAGGTTTATAGTAAGATGTGGCTGGACAATCTATAATGACCAACCCATTTGCTGAATTTGCATCTTTTTTATTTTTTGCTAATGCTACTTAACTATGACAACATCCTGATTTCTTTTGTATGTGATAGTTTGACAGATATTTAAATGAACATGGAGCGTAACATCTCATAGGATGCTGTGAAGCATTTTAAGTGCTGCTTTGCAATGCAAGGTGGATTTTCATGTCATGGCTGCGGATCAAGAAGAGTTTAGAAAAAAAACCTCTCTTTCACTTCATTTTTTCTCTAAACTAACCTAACTATTGATGTTATTCCAGTGGTCAAAAATGCCTGAAAAATGATAGAATTTTTTCTCAGCCATTGCCAAGCAATTACATATGTTACACTGTAGTTAACAGTACTCCAATGAATTTAGTGATATATGAGTTTTTGTTTTGTTTTGTTTTGTTTTTGAGTTGCCTCTGTAGTTAGTATCCTCCATAAAGTTTAAGGTTCTTTGATTTGTGGGTATGGTTCTCCTTTTCTTTTCTTTTCTTTTCTTTTCTTTTCTTTTCTTTTCTTTTCTTTTCTTTTCTTTTCTTTTCTTTTCTTTTCTTTTCTTTTCTTTTCTTTTCTTTTCTTTTCTTTTCTTTTCTTTTCTTCTTTTTCTTTTTTTCTTTTTCTTTTTTTCTTTTCTTTTCTTTTCTTTTCTTTTCTTTTCTTTTCTTTTCTTTTCTTTTCTTTTCTTTTCTTTTCTTTTCTTTTCTTTTCTTTTCTTTTCTTTTCTTCTTTTTCTTTTTTTCTTTTTCTTTTTTTCTTTTCTTTTCTTTTCTTTTCTTTTTCAGTTTGATTGTTTTTATTTTTATTTGTTTTAATTTTGAAATCAACAAAACCAGAACACACAAAAACATCAAAGTTGCAGCAGAGAAAAGATAATGCTTGCAATCTAACGGATGCTCAGAAGTGAAAGCATTCTTGGTATGGTGCCCAGAGATAATAGGTTTCAAAGAACGAACTATAATGTAAAATCAAATCCAGGTGGCACTGTAAGTCTCTTGCACAGGTTAGACAATTTTGTTGCTAGACTCAAAACAAACTAGGCACATGCTGGTTTCATTATCCTCCAGCTGTTCCACTTCACCTTTCCTGGTAGGAGCCAACTGGGAAAAAAATGCTTAACACTTAGAGGGAATAACATGTTTCACAATTCATTGGGTTGTGCTGCTTTGACTTCACATACATAACGTGCCCTGTAGGAACTTCTTCTGTTGCATTAGCTTTTAAATGTTGCATAGATATAAAATTCTGATCATTTGAGTAGGAAATAATATGGATTCCTTTGTATTTTTGAGCCACTTAATAGTCTCTTAAGGAAGCAGTGAGGACAGATAACATTGTCTTCATGGTCTGAAGTGCTGTCTGTTGGAATGATGATGGTTTGGATTCACATTTGCCAGGCTGACTTTAAGATCACTTTCTGCTTTTAGTCTTTCTCCAGTCTCTCTGGTGCTTCAGGATTTTTGTGTATTTGTCGTTTGTTTCTCTCTTACATTATCTAAACCACAGAACTGTTCAAAAACTGGAAAGTATGCAGGGCAGTCACATGACCTCAGTTCTCTGCTGCATCTAATACAGGATTAGACAAAGTAAATTAACTGGCAGAACAATCCAGAAGGTACTGAGCAGATTAACACTGAGAATCGTGGTGGAACAGTGGCAGGTAAATTAGCTAACAAGGCACCCTGAGGGAGGAATACAAGAGAAGAAAATGTGGAGCTACTTTTTATCAGATTTGGAAACTATTACTTCTAGGAGTAGCGTGATATGTGTGGGTGCTGCCTTCGTAGTCACAGTGCAATAGGGGAATCATTAATATGCTTTCTGCACCAGCAGTATTTAGAATTTGCCTCAGTTTTAAGTGATTTGTTCTAGTCTACTCATTTTCAGTGCATTAAATACTACAGAATATATCTCTCTCCATTGCTTTGTTAAGGTCACAAAATTAGTAATTCAGATGTTTTATGGAACACAAATATTTGTGTATGTTCTCTGTCTTGCAGATCTGTCTTGTCTGGGTGATTCTCAACTGCTGAGGACAGCTGATATGTGGTGTTATGATGGGTTAGAAAGGGACAGTCCACCATGTGGGACTACTCATCCTGAGGAGGAAGGGATGCATTATGATTTCAGTAAAGTTACTGTTGCCACACCACTTGTTGTTGAGCAAACTGGCTTTGGCAGTTGCATCAGTGGTGTATGGAGCATGATTTATGTGCTCTACAATAAAAAGCTGTTTTCCCTTGCTAAGCTGCTATTGTTATCTACTAGGGGGAATTCAACTGGTGAAACTGATATTAAAATTTATATCATCTATGATATATGTGCTTTTAAGGTCATCACAGTTCCATAGTAACTACGGAACACAGTGTGCCTCCTTCAATTCAGAAGCTGGAGCTAAAGCAGAAATGTATCTGTATTGCAGTATAAGTCCTGTGAAACATGGCTGAGCATTGCTGACTCTTTTTCAAAGTGGTTTGAGGGAGAGTATAAAGGCATATGAGTATACAGGCATATGTGTATTCAAGTACATGTGCTCTTTAACTGCTGTCCCATTGCAGTATCACACTGCTTTTTGATCTTTCTATAACAATATTTTCTGATTTTAGGAAATTCATAATAATTCTTTTAAATTACCCAAGAGTGTTTTTTTAATAGATGCATTTATATTTATTTGTGTATCAGCCTTGTCCAATCATTTGCTAATGATCTGCAAGAATAAACAAATTTTTAAACAAGATTTGTCTTAAAATATTGATATAATGGCCAGAACCTAGCTTGAATAAAACTTGACAGGCAAATGCAGGAGTGAGTTATTTTTCTGAGACTCAAAACTTACTTTCTGCTTGGAAACCCCACATTGCTGATTTTTCAAATCAGAATTACGAGCTTCTTTAGACTTGAGTCTCTTACAGAATACCTGTACTTTGAACTGGCTTGTTTATCTTGAATGAATGTACATAGTTTATACAACTTTTACTCAATGACATTGGCTTTCATTGTGTTCTGTTTGCTCAGATTTGCTGGAAACGTCTCCCTATGCATTTTACTAAAAATTTTATAGTATTACTAAACACTGAAGTACTTCAATTGTTTAAACACATGTATGTGTTTTTGAAAGTTTTTCATAAATTTAATTTCTAGGTAAAATGTTTACTAATAGCTTGGAAGCCACAGAACCAGATCGACATTTTTCTCAATGTGTTATGGCTAGAAAACAGGGATTCTAATGCAACAGGAAAGAAATGTGGTTTTTGTTCTGAAGCTGAACAAATCAAAAATGCTTCAAAAAGGTGAGGGACCCTAAAGCTGTCAGAATCATTCAATAGTTAGGAAACACATCTGGCTTGTGGGAAACTCACGTATGGAGCTCTAATCAGATGTTTTGGGTATGTTTGTGTATGAAGAAAATGACATGAATGAATGATGGGTTTTCTTAGAAGTCTCTCACTCTTGGCATAGACATTTTGCATGTCCATACCACATTTTCAAAGGAGTTCAGAAATACAGAGGTAGATCCTCCATCTGCACTAAATATGGTCATTAACAATTCTAAATATTATTGCAGATGTTTTCAAAAACCTTCAAAATTTAATTCATAGATTTTTAACTGCTATACATCATGGCTTATTCATATTAATGGATAAATGGATACAAGCTCTTTAAAAACACAGTCACTGAAATCATGGTGGTTTTCATTCTTTTGTAGATGCAGTGATGTCAGGTAATCAAAGAGTGTTCCAAGAATACTTTTTCCTACTGTGATGTGCCCTGCAACGTGTCTTTATACATTTAGTTGAAAAGTTTTAGTTTTGATTTTGAACTGACATGTATTCTGTCTTTTCTTTGCTGACTTTATTAGCTCTGCTTCAATAATTTAGGTTTTTCTGTCATGTTATTGGTCGATAGTTCTATAAAACATAAGAACACAAGTGATACCTAAGCAGAAACAAAACTTCTGTAGTAATCTGGCAGTGCTGGTATATCCTACAGCTTAATTTCCTGCATTTCTGCTATGCACCCTTTCCTAATGACCATCTTCTAAACAGCTAGTGTGTTTCTTGAAAAAGTTTCTTGAATTCAGTTTGATCAGGTCTGGTGAAAACTGTTTTTTGCAGTTTAGATCAATTTTATCTTGCAGATTGTCTTTCTAAATTAAAGCATTTAGTCATTATGTATGTACTGTATTTTGTTATATAGGGGATGGATAGAGTACAATAAAAAGTAGAAAGGAAAATATTCAGCATTTGCTGTTAGCTTCCACCAAATTTTAGTCCTAAGCATCTTGGCCTGTAGAGTTTGACACAGATTAAGTCTTTGATTCTCATTACTGAATACTTGTTTTCTTGCACAAAATACTCTACTATTTCAGCGTGGTACCATAATCTCTGTTGGCTGTCACAGTCTGACAAAACTTTATTAACAGTCACACTTAGGTGTGTTTAAAACTGGATGATTCTATGATTCTAACACTGTGGGATCAAAACCAAACCAAACCAAACCAAAAAAACAAAACAAAACAAAACAGATGTGTCCAACATCTCATCCTCTTTTCCCAATGACAATTAATCACAGATGTCCTGCTGCCTATTCCCTGGAGCAGAAGAGCCGCTTACTACTTCTTCTTTCCTAGTGCTATGAGAAGCAAAACATTTTCTTTAACCCATCTGATAATATTTTCCCCTTTATCAGGTTGAACTTCAGGAAAAATTTCTTTGCTGTGAGGGTGGTCAGACACTGGAACAGCATTCCTAGAGAGGTGGCTGATGCCCCAAGTTTGTCAGCATTCAGGATGCATTTGGATAATGTCCTCAATACTATGCTTTAACGTTTGGTTAACTTTGGTCAAGCAGTTGAGCCACATGATCTTTGTAGGTCCCTCATAAGTGAACTTTGAAAAAAAAAGACAGTCTTTGTTAAGGAAAAGATACCTTTCAGAAAAGAATGAAAGATACAGATACAAGCACATATACTTCTTGTATGCAGCTAAATCTTGTGCTTATGTTGTTTTGTGATCCAGAAACACTTATTAAAGGTGTATTGAAGGACCTAGAGAAACACCAAGTGAATGTGGAGAATCTCAGCTCAACAGAACTGGATGAGATTGCTGATACTATTGCCAATGCAATTCAGACTGCTGGTGTTCAGGAAGAAACAGAAGAGAGTGCTGGAAAAAATGGAGAAGAAAAAATGGAAGCACAAATGAAGACAGGAGATGCTCAAGGAAGAACAGAAATCCATAATGCATTAACAGAAAGCAATGTTAACATACCAGGTATTAATTCTGAGAATTAAGTGCAGCAAAAGATAGCTATCCTAATTTTCCTTTCATTCATATTAGTGCTAGACTTTTTCTTAATTGTTTTTAAAGAAGACAGAAGGGAACATTTTTGTATTTTTCCCCAAAGGCTACAAAATCTTAGCTTTGTTGTTTTCTTTTTACAGCGTATTGTTTATTTACCTAAAATACATCTTTTTTGTGAACCCTTGGCCTTCAAGCTTCACAAACAAGATAAACCTACACACTCAATTATATTGAAAGACAAATTGCTTTATGCTGTGTGTTCTAATTTTCCATTCTTGAAAATGAGATGTTTAAGCAAAATGATAATGAAAAATGATTATATTCCAAGAATGTGTTTCAAAATATGTGGAAAAAAAATAATTGCATTTTACAGATAATAATTCCTTAATATACCACAATTATTTTGCAGAAGAAAGTCTTAGACAGGTACACATAGAAAACAACTTGTTCCTTTTCAAGCTTAGGAAACTAAAAAGGTTATTATGGTTATTTGCTTCTGTCAGAACACATATTTTCATGTTGATACAAATCCAGGAGCCACAGTATTTACCATCCATGAGCAGATTCCAGAATGGTCCTTAAGTTACCATTTATCCATTGTCTACTTTAGGAATGTTACGATATCTAGGACACCTAAAAACATATGATATTAGTGACAAACAGTGATTTTAAACTAGTCTTTTTTTTCCAGTCAAAAGTAGGAGAATTATTACAATGGTGATATATTTAAAGCCTTACTTATGAGGGATACTCTGGTTATTTTAATTGCCAACTCTGTTTGTAGATTAAAATGAGCAGTCTTGAGGGCTTGTCCTGACTCATGCTGGGAGAAATGAATAAGTCTTAGTTCATAAACCAAAGAGCCAGCATTATTTGACTGAGGTTAATGATGTGACCGCATATCATCACTGTAGTTAAACTGTAACACAGTTTTGGTAGAAAATAGTACGTAGAAATAGCTCTTTTTCATGACCAAAATATGTGTGAGGGGTGTATATGTTTCTTTTTTCTTTAATGACCCATTCAGCCAGCTAAAATAATTATTTTTCTTAGATATTGATAAACTGATATGAAGATCAGACACTTAATTAGCAAAATAACACCATTAGATTGGCTCTTGAAGTACCCCGTCTATTGATCTTGCATTAATTGGCTATCAAAGTGGGGTTAGAATAACAATACTGAATTATACAGTGCTCTTTACTTTGCCCTTTCAGCTTTGATGTCTTAATGTTTAAATTGCATGAAAAGGCCACTGCTACAAATAAAACAGCCTATAAGCAGTGTTTGTTTCACATATGATGTTTTCCCTTCATAACTATGTATTTGTGCTTTTCACATCTTACAGACAATGGATTGCATGAAGCCAGTGCCAGAACTGATCAAGAGGTAGAGTACCAGTATTTTAAAACACAAGTATTCCATGTCAGAATATTAGGTCTATATACATTGAAAGTCAAAAACACACTTTTGAATCATAAGACTGGTTTTATATCTTGTGCGGGTATAATTCAGTATCACAGCATAAAGAGATTGTTGTTGATACATTGAAATATTAGATGAAGATTTTTCTAAACCTTAACCAAGACAGGTGTTGCAGTTTAAAGAAAAAATCAAGTCCTGTTTTGCCTTTCTTTCAGTTGTAAATACTCAGAGTTTATAAGAGATCCCAAAGTTCAGACAAATTCAGACTTCTCCCCTGGTTAGTAAATTTTGAGTATTGAGGTGTTCTATTAAGAACACCCTACTTTCCCCTGTCATTTGGTTTCTGGTTCTGGGGAATGTAAGTGACATTGCTCAGATAATTTCTGGTTTTGAGAGGCAGATGAGTAAACACTGGAGTAAACATGAAGGCACACACATATGGGAGGGTTCAAAATTCCCTCCCCTTGCGTGGTATCTATCATTCTTCAGTTTTTCACTTTATAATTCATTCTTCCAAATTGTTGAGTATCAGAGATATTTACAAAGGTTTAGGCATTAAAACCAATTCCCCAGGTAGTAACAACAGATTTAGGATAGCTGTGTCCCCTCCCAGTCTCTAGTGCACCCCCAGCCTCCTCGCTGGCAGGGCAGCACAAGAAACTGAAGAATCCTTGGCTCTGTGTGAGTGCTGCTCTGCAACAACTAAAGTGTTGGTGGGTTATCACCATTATTTTCATTAGAATTCCAAAGCACAGCATCATACAAGCCTCTACGAAGAAAATTAACTCTGTCCCAAGCCAAAACCATGACAATTCCTCCTGAGCTTTGAATCATACCCTATAGGCTTATGTCCTATAATCAGCCATTTCCAAGGTCTATTTATCTTTCTTTTTCTGCGTTGCACAGAGATCTCAAAGAGACATTTTTAAAAACTGAAGTGAAAGTTTTCCTGCTATATCCTCTATCAAAAATTAAAACTGCAAGAATCAAAATAGGTAAACCCTCTCCTGTTCACAGTAAAATCTCTTCAATAGCTGCCCATCTATCAAGCAAGGAAAACACACAGGTGGGCAAATTGGCAGGAGATTTAACCACCCACATGAAATTATTTGTAGGGATGAAGTGCTGCATTCACCATTGATTTATAGAGGATCCTATGTGTAGATTTCTTGGTGACAGTTTGAATAGTGGATGTGACAGAAAAGAATGTATTGTGACACAGAGCACAAAGTGCCCATAAACCATCATCTCATCTCAAATGTTTGGCTGCAACAAATTTTTGTGTAATGAAACTAGCTAACGAGTTGTTCCAGGCATGTGTTTTGACATTTACTCATTTGCTTATTGTTTAAGGGTATGAGACAGATTTTCTCAGGGATTATATTTGTAACTTAGTGGATCACTCACAAAGATTTTCTCACAACAGTTTCTGGATATGAATAAGTGAAATATAATTTGTCACATAATTACATGTGTTTTCCTTTATATGTTTATTATATTTCCTTTCCTGTGTTATGACTTCTGAGACCCAAAAGAGATATGCATGTTTCCAGTTCCAACACTTTTGCAAATATTCATGGATATTTCTAGTATTTCTCCTTTTCATCAACCTATTTGATAACAAACTTCCACTCTTATCGACACTTAAACACACACTCATGAAAATGAACACTATGAAAAATTTCATCAGCATTTTTTTCTAGCTGTTCAAGACAAAGAAAGGGCTATCAAGATTCTGTGATATTTGAAGAAGGAAATAACTATTAATAGAATTTCTTCACCTACTGAACAGTGGCATAATTTAATGTTCTTTTATTATTACTGAATAAATATTGTGTTATTGCATAGTTTTGCAGAATATAGAAATTAAGAAAATGACCATAAGTCATCTGTAAGGATAGACACTATCATATTAGTGTGAATTTGAAGGATTATATCGAGGTTCGGTTCATTATAACACGTGTTTAGTTTTATAAATAATAATATTCTTTTAATACAGGAGAACACTTCAAAACTAGTTAAGATATTGAAAGAGAATGCAATACCTGAAAATATGCCTAAAGATGTAATACCTGAAGAATCTACCAAGTCAGAAACCAAAAAATCTGAAGACACTGACTCTGCTTCTTCAGAAGAAATAAATGTGGGTGTGGAAAATGTAAAAAGCGAGACTTTCTCCAGGGAGCTGACATCTGAAAAGAGCACCGAATCTGACTCCAAAGACCCGAATGAGACCCACTACTGGATTAAGAATGCTTTGATGCAGGATGGAAACTCCTATGAACAGCCTCAGAAAAATGCAGGACAAGGTTTACAGCTTGAAGTGAAGTCTACCGAGGAGAAAGAATATGGCTATATTGTGACAGTGAAAGAGTAAGTATAGCAGCCAATTTGAATGGCATTTTTAGCTGGATAAAAGATAAAGTCATTGCACCTAATGAAATATGAATGCACAAGCAGAAAATGCCACAGGCTTGATTTTTAATACATCTGAAACTGTTTGCAACTGGTTCTGTACTTTGATGAAAATATAAGAAAACAGTTTTTTACAGTTGCCTTTCTTCCAGTGTGGAAGATATTTAGTTTGTAGGTCTTTTGCTTAGACCTCACTCTATCTTCTCATGTTCCAGTGACCTTCCAATATGTCAGTAAGTGTGCTTATGGTTAGGATGTGGGCTTTAAATATTTGACTTGAAAGTAGCCTAAATATCAAGGCCTGAGTCATTCTTTGAAAAAAAAAAAAAAAAAAGACACACAATGATAAAGTACAATATTTTCTGTGTGGTTTCATTTTGATCTGAAAATAACACAAATAGGAATCCAAACATCACATATGCAGCTAGTTTAGAAAGAAAGACCTAATGATTTCAGGTCATGTCACTAATGAATTTGACATTTAATACCATACTTTCAAAAGGCATCTTTTTTTCCCCTAGTGATACACAGTTTGTTATAGGAGCATTTGAGAGTTTAGAACACTGTGAGCATTTTTACATCCTCATCCCCCTGTAAGAATAATGTTATATTTACTTGATTATCCATCCTAACACTTCGGTGTGAGAAATAAGGAATTTCTAGGATGACCTTACAATATCTGCCCAGCATTTCAAGAAACTGAGACAGAAACTTTTGTAGCCTGGATAGATTCTTTTGGCCTATTAAAATTTATTAATGGGATTGAAGGCAGCAGGATTGTGGAATGTTCTTGTTTTGACCACACTGTGTTGCTTTGAAATGCTTGTGGCATTTTCCAAGGGGCTACACTTGAAAAAGATGGGATCACACACACACACACACACACACACACACACACACACAAAGGATGACGTTTTGGGGAAGAGTTTTTATGTAATGCATGGAGAGACAGACAGTAGAGAGTGAAAGCTGAGGCTCGGCAGCATGCAAACACCAGAGAGAGAGCCAGAGATAGACAGTGGCTTGGCAAAAAGTAGGGAACAAAGACCTGCTCTCAGAGATAATGGAAGGAATATATTTCATAAGGACTCTGAGGTAACCCTTCAGAAAATAAAAGTTATCAGAATTTGAAATCCTGAAGGCAAGGGTTCAACTTACAAGGACACAGAAGGAGGGAGAGTTATGTTAGCAGATGCTTGAATTGCTATTATGTCTCATTCTGACTTTTAATTTTACCATTTTAGTGTGAAATTTAATTCAATTCCCTTTTAAATAAACCCAATTCTAGAAAGAATCTTTTGGGAATTTTGGAGTATGTGCTCTAAGGGAAGTCCCAAATGATTTGTCCTCCTCTCATACTTCTGTTAGTTTTTCTGTGTGTCAATAGCCATTGTTGATCACTTAATCAAGTGCTTTGGATTTAATTAACCAGTGTAAGTTGCTTTTTCAATTACCATTTTCTGTTGTTTTCATGTAACGTGTTCAGCCTCTTTGACTTCTTCCTGCTGGAACCCCTAGCCCCACCAATCATTCTCAAAAACCTCCTTATGGAGAAAGCTTGTTTTTAATCATAGAATCACAGAACCATAGGTGATCCTGTTCAGCAGGTGGGTTGGACTAGATGATCTTCAAAGGTCCCTTCCAACCTTGGCTATTCTGTGATTCTGTTAAACATAGAATGGCTGGGGTTAGAAGGGACCTTAAAGACCATCTAACTCCAACTCCCCTGCCATAGACAGGGATGCCACCTACTAGATCAGGTTTGCTAAGGCTTCATCCAGCATGGCGTTGAACACCTCCAGGAATGGGGCACCCACAGCTTCTCTGGGCAGCCTTACTACCCTTACAGTGAAAAATTTCCTCCTAATGTCTAATCTAAATCTATCCTCTTTTAGTTTAAGACCATCTCCCCTTGTCTTATTATTATTTACCTGTGTAAAGAGCCCTTCTCCATCCTTTTTATAAGACCTCTTTAATTACTGAAAGGCTGCAAAGAGGTCTCCCTGGAGCTTTCTTTTCTCCAGGCTGAACATCCCCAGCTATCTCAGCCTTCCTTCACAGGAGAGGTGCTCCAGCCCTCTGATCGTCAATTAACATGTTTATTCAAACTACAGATAATTAACAGATTATACTTCTAGTCTTTTGTTTACGTCATATCTTGGTCCATCAGGTAGGTTGCCAGTGGGGCACTCAGGAATCTCCTTCTGAATTTTTGAGACCAGGTTACCAGAAATTGATGGGAGACCCTAGTTCCCTAGTTTAACCACATCTCTTGTGTCCTGCATATGAATGCTACTTGAAGCACTAGAATTTCTTTCTCTCTCTCTCTCTTTTTTTTTTTTTTTTTTTTTTTTTTTTTTCCCGCCATCTCAGTGCTATTTCTCCCAAGGCCTTTAAACTCACCTCAGTCTGGAAGTTAACTTTGTGTCCAACAGTATTCTGTTAACAACACCTCCCTTGACCATCCTGATGTACGTGGCTCATAAATTCTCTAAAAGCTTAGAGCTTTCACAACTATCTGTAAGAGTGATGCTCGGACTTCCAGTCTTCATAGCAGGCAGATTCTCCACTCGTTTTACCTGTTATTCTTCCTTGCTAGCCCCCAGCTGATTGTCTTCCCCCAACTTGTGTCTAATATCATGCAATTAAACTTGCTAAAGAGGTTCTTTTGTTCAAGGTTTCCTGGTCCTAGAGGACACAAATACAATTTAGTGTAGTTTTATTCATCTCCTTTACTAATTTTAATACAAGAAAGACAAAAAGACATTTCTTACATACTAGATTATTAGATTTTTTAGTAACTGTCAGGCAAGATGCTTTTAGGTAAATATAAGGATGTGGTTAAAAATTCTCAGGTGCATTTTGTAATGTTAGATGAAGCTACTTCAAATGTTTTGAACCCAAAAGTTCAATTTTTACAAACAAACAATTTTTGTTTATAACGTTAACCAGCTTGTTTCACAAAGCACATATGACCAGCATCCAGTTAAATTAACTGTTCACTACATTCTTAGCACTCTGAGAACTACTAGATCTCATCTTCTCCAAAGACACTGTAGAGAAAATGAGAATATATTTTAATGCTTTTTTCAGTTCTTAATCAAGAAAGTTTAATTGTTAAAGAGAATTATATGATTAAGATGAACTAAAGTAATTTATTTATTTATTTATTTATTAACCAGAATGAAATTTAATTTCTACAGCAAACTATTGCAGGGTTCTTAGCCAGTGGCTTGTAACTTTTCTGTGATTTTCTGTGACTTTCCTCAGAACTTCAGTTACTAACATACACTTTTTTGTTTTGTGTTGTTTGGGGCATTCCCCAAACAAAAGGTGGGAGGTTAAACTTACTTGTATTAAATAGGTTTAACTGAAATGTAAGAGTAAAATGAAAACCTCATACTTTTTCAAAATAAGTTTTTATATATTCTGGAATTCTATAGGGATATATTTTTTTAAGGATAATGAAACCTGTTCAGGAGTTTCTACATGCTAAAAATGGACCTGCCCACCATGCAGGAACAGTGAAATATTTTCTGCAGTGGAAGATGGATCTATTACTTACTAATATTTCCCAGAACCATTTCTTTAGTACATAAAGTGGCCTTAGAGAGCAATTGGGTCACTGTAGCTGAGAGTTTTAGTAAATACTTCTTTTCATGAATGTTGCTGCAATTGTACTTTTTCTGGGGGGAGAGAGGGTAGAGAGAGTGATAATGTTTGTTAACTATTATTGCACAGAAGGGAAATGTTAATGTTCATTTAATGAACATTTCTTTAGTAAATTTCCTGTATGAGTTTGCTTTTGTACTGAAAATCTTACTGGGTGTCTGCAGTAAATAAATAACTGTAGTAAATGTCTTTGCAATAAGTGTATGCTACACATTTGTATGTAACTGTACATCTACTCTCAGACAATGAAGTAAAGGGACTGGACCTATTCCTAGTAAATTCTTTAATCTATGTCAGTCTGGAATAACTGCTGCTTGAGAGGTGATTAAAGTCTGTAAATACTCAGAAAATTGATTTCACAACTGATCTTTGATACTTTGTGTTTAGATATTTATGCTTTTTTTAAAAATGCTCTATTTTAAACATAAGGGAAAGTATGACTTATATTTGCCTAACAGCCTGAGTTTTAGACAAAGTCATATGTGAAGTATTTTTCTAGCACTAATGAACACATTTAAGAGTATCGATTTAAAATTATGATTTGGGTGTGGTTTCTTTCTTTTAGTTGAACCTTAACTTGTGCACATGAAATGAAATCCTGAAATATAACAGCAGAGGTACTTATTTATTTTCCTGTAATAGTGTCTTTGTATGCTTTCTTCTTCCTCCATAAACTAACAGGTCATTGTTCCAATCCATCAATTTTATTGGCCATGATTTTTTTGGAGCGGCAAAGCTTCTTTTTCATGACTGAAACAGTGGTCTTTTGGTGAGAAAGGAAGTAGTCCAGCATACTTGTACACTGAGGATAATAGCTTGAGTTCTTTTCACCTTGTGATCTAAAAATGGAACTGAAAAGATTATACTTGGTGGTATAGTTGACAGATGTCAGGGGTGATCCATTCACTATTAGATTCTCAGGCTTCCATGGCTTTGCGAGTGTGACCCAAGGAGATATTAAGACTGCTTCAGTGAACTCCTAAGATGCCAGCTTTTAATTGTGCCACAAAGCAAAGATAAACATTTCCATGTAATACTTGAAGAAAAGATTTGTGATAGTTTAAAGACTTGTCAAAATGGCAGTGTGGTTGTCAATGGCAAGAACAATAGGTCACTCCTGCTGTGTTTGTCTAGTGACCTTTCAGATGGTTGGAGCAGTGCAATCCATACCAATCCATAATATCCATCAGCACTAAGCTTCGGAATGAATTGACAGTTTCAGTGTAGAAAATTGTCCAGCAAATCCTCCACCGTGCTGCTTCAGCACTTTATTATGCTGAGAAACCAATCAAATTGAGTGATTTACTTTGTTTACTCTTTTCTCCTTCAGAAAATTGGTATTCTACCACTGTAGGATTTTTGTGAAAGAAGTGTGTTTCTTTCTCAGTGTAAGTGCTTTGATCTGTTTCTACTAATTCTAACTCTGAAATTTTAAAGTAATCTTATAAAATACTGATATCCGTAAGGTATTATTTTCACTTGCATGGTGCTTCGGCCATAATTATAAAATATCTGCATGTTAAAGTGGGAATATATGCGTGGTAATATACAGTGAGAATAAGTCAGAGAAATGTGGGACCAAAGAACTCTTCCTATTTTCCGAAATTCTAGTTCTTCATGTATGGAAAACTTTTTTTTTTTTCTTTTTTTTTTTTTTTTTTAACTGGAAAAAATGCCAGCACTTCCATTTTTCTGGCAGGATACGCTCTAAGCTGAGGGCCAGTATCTTCAAAACATTTTAAACAGTGTTTAGGCTCCTGAGTCCCTCATGAGGCAATCCAAAGCCAGAACATGTAGTTCTTGCCATCTCAAGAAAAATTAAACTAACTTCTGCTTGCTCAACAGTTTAAATAGTTAAGTTTGTGTGCAATTTTTAAAATATGAGATGGAGTAGCTAGACTTAAATTCACTAAGGGAAATTCTAATTTGAGAATAGAAAGTTCATCTGTTTTCACTGCTTAACAATCATAATCTTTTGGGCTTCAAAGCCAAGTCATACTTTTCTGAAGCCAAGCTTGGACACCCAGTTCCTCCAGTGCAGAGGAACACACCCTATTTTGTATTTTATCATAATATCATAGAATCATAGAATGGCTTGGCTTGGAAGGGACCATCTAACTCCACCCCTCCTGCCATAGGCAGGGATGACACCCATTAAATTATAAATATAAATGCTTTAAGGCATGGACTGGAAGACATGTTCTATGAGGATAGACTGAAGAGACCTGGTTTGTCTAGTTTGGAGAAGAAAAAAAAAAGCTAAGAGGAACCTCATTGCTCTCTACATCTTCCTGAGGAGGGGAAATGGAGAGGGAGGTGCTGGTCTCTTCTCCCTCATAACCAATGCTAGGATGCAGGGGAATGTCATGAAGCTGTGCCAGGGGAATTTCAGAGTGGATGCTAGGAAAAAAATATTAACTGTGAGGGTGGTCAAACACTGAAACAGGCTTCCTAAAGAGGTGGTTGATGCCCCAAACCTGTCGGCATTCAAGAGGCATTTTGATAATGCCCTCAGTAATAAATTTTAACTTTTGGTTAACCCTGAAGAGGTTAAGAAGTTAGGCTAGAGAATCTTCTAGGGATCCTTGTAACTGAACTATTCTAAATTCTAAGATTTTTCATCTATATTCTAAGGCTTTTCATGTACATTCAAGATTGCAGACTGCTCATATTGGCTTGTGAACCAACTTCTAGCACTATTGCATTAGTCAATTCCTAGATATTTTATGTTTTGTCATATGTTAACTCTCAATTCTGGACTGTCTATATAAAATTATATAGGTTGTAAATCTGTTCACAACATTGTAACTTAATTGGATCATACAATCATTTCTGTGCTTTTAATTTGAGATAGCTGGAATTCTGTTCAGTTACTCTGAAAAAGCTGAAAATTGATCTACAGTTCATAGTATGAAACTGCTATGAAAGATGATTAGTCTGACCCATTTAATGTGCAAAGGGTTAGGTTAATTCTAAATGCTTGATACTATTTCTGCACCTTTACAAAGGTGCTAAATGATACTGCTTTGCATATAATGATTACTTTCCACAGGATGATGGTCAGGTTAGGACCCTGAAGCTGCATTGTACAGAACTCTTAGTTTATTCACCAAGTTTTCTGTTTTCCTAGGCAAGTCATTAAAGAATTGTATTTTATGGTCTTCATCATTTGTTATCTCAAACAGAGATATGTAGGACATTTTAATTGCATTTCAAAATGAAATATGAAATAAAAATGAATCACAATATATAGAGCAATGAAACAAGAATGATAGGTTTTATTCTTTGTTACTGGAAGGTCTTGATGTTTCTTAGAAGCTGAGTTTTTGTATTCCACAAGGCTTTTCAGGTCTCTTTAGAAATAATAACAGAATGTTCTTGTCCTTTAATACATATATACAAACAGAAACACTGATTTGACCTTCTCTGCATATCTCAATGTCTTCTTTGAAATTATTATTCCATATGGAATTATCAAGGGGAAAAGATTTGTGCATATTTTTCACTTAACTTCGTCAACTAGTTTTAAACTACGGGAAATTCTAAACATACATAAAACAGAAAAGCTCTTGGTACTAAAGTCTGTTAAGATCAGCAACGGATTGCACTGCACACAGGAAAGGAAAAAAAAGGAAATTTTTTATTGCCTACTTTATCATTTTCACTAAAAGACTCTGCTCTTGTATAAACAGGTTCCATAAGTGTCCATCATTGAATTTAAAGCCAAAAGTTTTGCTTCTGATAATATAGTTTGACTCCCTACAAGTGGCATGATGATGTAAATGATACAAGTGGAAAATACTTATCTATGAATTTATTGACAAGAAACTATTCTGTCATTTTCTCAGCACCATAATCAATAGATAAATGTAAATCTAGAATCTTCCTTGGTTAACTGTTCACATGTAATTATTTATAATCCCTAGTGTTTTTTAGACATAAAATCTTTTTTTTTTTTTTCTTCTTTTCTCTTTAATCCTCCAGTATCCTTGTGATATTGGTGGCAGAAATCACATCCCCTACATCACTGCTTTAATGTAGTGTTTCACCTTAATTCTGATGATATATATTCCCACAGGAAAATAATATTTTATGCATTTTATTTGTGCACAAGAAAATAACCGAAATACAGTAGTTATGTGTAACTATGCCGTAGAGAGCACAAAATAGAATCATAAAATCATTGAATGGTTTGGGTTGGAAGGGACCTTAAGGATAATGTGATTTCACACCACTCCCCCAGCTCCCTCTGCCATGGGCAGGGAGGGACCCCTCCCACCAGCCCAGGCTGCCTCCAGCCCCATCCAGCCTGGCCTTGGGCACTGCCAGGGATGGGGCATTCCCCCCTTGTCCTATCACCACAACCCCTGAAAAAGAGTCTCTTCCCACCTTTCCTGTAGGCCCCTGGCCTCACTGTAAGGCCTTCTTTGAGCCTTCTCATCTCCAGGCTGAACAACCCCAACCTCCTTAGCCTGTAGGAGATAGGAGAGGTGCTCCAGGCCTCTGATCATCCTTGTGGCCTCCTCTGGACTCATTCTACCACATCCATGTCCTTCTTGTGCTGCTGGCCCCAGAGCTGAATGCAGCACTCCAAGTGGTGGCTCAAGAGAGCAGAGCAGAGAGGAAGAATCCCCTCCCTTGACCTGCTGGCCACACTTCCTTTTATAAAATCCAGGACAAAACTGGCTTGCTAGGCTGCAAGACCATATAGCCGGCTCATATACTCTTTTTTTTTTTTTTTTTTTTTCTTTTCTTTTTTCAGAGGTAATATGATAGTCTGTTCTAATTCTGTTTCCCTTAGCTTTTTTGCCTCCAAAATGTGTATCCTGGAACATGGTTCTCATCTGCTGAAGTAGATTGCTCTACATGAGAAGAGTCCTTCTAGGGATCTATCTATCTCTCTTAGCTCTTCACCTCCCCAGGTATTTTGCTCCACTTGCTATTAGGTCAAACTTTATATTTTCACTTCTAGAGAAAGATCCAGAGCCAGAGTTTGACTTGACATAACTGTCACAATGACTAGCTCATGTTTGTATCTCTCTGCTTAGCTGAGAAGAGATAGCTGGAAGATGTTCCTTGTTCCACCCTTCTCTCTTTCCATACCTAATGTGCTGCATTAGCAACCTCACTTTGTGTCTCATGCACCTGCAGCCAGTGCAAGGATACCACAAGCTCTCTGTGAACAGGTTCAGGTCACTATGCTGCCTCCACACTACCAACCCTTAGGTGGTGGGGCTGCATGTTACATATCTCTGAGATAGGAATGGGGTGGTAAGCTGTGTTTTGTTTTTATCAACAGTGGTAGTCATTAAATCCCTGAGATGCTGCAGTATCTCACAATACCATATGGTCAATACTTCTAGTGCATTACAGTGTTTTTCTGGTAATTACCATGTAGTTCATTATAAAAGAGTGATGAATTTTAAGCTTTTGAAATGTGTGAGAAGGAGAAAGACAAAGACTGGGATTCCTGGGAATGCATCAAACTGTATTTTAATGCAGTCGATTATCTCCCAGTACTTTTTCATCAGTGCTGTTCTGCCCAGTTCTGCAAGGTTCAGCTATAAAGATGCAATAATTTAATTTTCATGCCTGATAAAGTTTTTGAATTTCCTGACTCAGATAATGTGTATACAATGTAAACATCTGACCACTAAAAATTAGAATGAAGTCATTTTTATCTCACTCTAAATCATTTTTATGACATGCAAAAAACAAACAAATAAAAACTTTTTAAGTAGGAGTTCAATGAAGACTAATTCAGAACACCAAGAATGAATCAGAACAGAGAAAATAACTCAATTTACCTATTAAGTAGATATTTCCATTTGCACTTTTTGGAATAAGGTATGGCACAATCTAAGGACTGTGTGTATCTGCTTAAGAAATAAATTTGGAGTTAATTTCTTAATAGAACGGAGATTGATTTTAGGAAAAGTCCATTTTAAAAATCTTAAATATTTGGATCTGTTACAGAAATGTTTGTGTTTCTTTAATTTCATTATATTAATGTTATGCTGCTGGACATTCTTGGTCTTCTGTAATTTAAACAATCTGCATTGTGTTGGTCTGAGCTTTACGTTGCCTTGAAGGAAGAGGTTTAAATTTCACTCATTTTTGAGATATTAAGAAAGGGAAGATACGAAAAGTCAGAGGTGCATTAAAATGTGTATCACCACTTGCCCTCAGTCTCATTTATTAATTACTTGTATGATGGAGTAGTTGGATTTGAAAAAACAATTCTGTATTTTCAGGGCTTTTTTGTATCTGAGGTTTAGGGCTTGTGACAAGTGAACTTCACCACTGTTTCATGCATCCAGCTTAAAAAAAATCCATTAAGGAGTGCTTTGTTGGGGTCCAGACTCTGAAAGAAAGATACCATTATTATAGCAGAGATTATTGCCATTATTTCCATGTTTCTGCCAGTAACAAAGTGTCTGTATGAATTTGTCACTATTAACATAGCTGGGGGTAGTGCTTACTTGAAGCAATACAAGTACAAGCTGGCACAGGGTCACGCTTCAATTATAACTCTAGAGAGTTGATCCTTCTCGACTTCTCAATCACTCTTGTGTTTCCATGATGCTGTTATCTCTCTGACCTTCATAGCCTTACCACTGCCATCGATTTTTACCAGGTGTCATATGTGTTACAAATTGGTCTGGACTTGAATCTGTCTGTATTAAGGGGTTTAAATTCACACTTATTGGTGGTGGGAAAAGAGGGAAAAATATGAAAAGTGGGAAATTGCTGAGTTGTCAAAATAAAAGTAAATTTTAAAGTGTTTAAAGGCTAATAAAGCCTCTGGGAAAACAAACATAGGAAAAAAAAAAATCTGCAGACTAATGCAATAAAACTGCAGTGTCCTTAAAATGATTATGATAACACTGTCATGATGTGAAGCAGCTCTCAAACAATCCGGTGACTCACTCTCTGCTCAAAAATTATTTGGTTACTTTCATGAATCTTGGATAAATGTGAACAATTTACAAAATTCATTATGATATAACTAAATTTAAGGCACAGACTTGAGTTCAAACCAGACAAAATCTGTTCAGTGCTGAAATACATTTCTTCTCTAAGTATTTACTGGGAATGAGTATTTCAAGATGTGTGAAACTACACTGAAACATGGACAAAAGACACAAACTCAGACAGACAAGGCAGGCTGTTGTAACACTGTGGGCTTGATGAAGCACCAGTGCCCAGGACTTACATTATAGATTGTCATGTGAGTTACTCTCAGGGGCAATGCCAGACAAGAGAAACAAATACAATTTTGGTGTCTAAATATCTTTTAGGCTTGGTGGGCTCGGGAAGAGTTTAATGGTAACACCATAAATTACTTTGATGTTAAAATGGTCCCAGTAGTCCTTGCTGTAACACTTACTTCCTCTGTGACCTGAAATGAACCCCTGTAATGTCTCAGTTTCTTCTCCTTTGTATGGGATCTGTCTTGGGTTGAGTGAGACTCCCTTTGTGTCTAGAAAATGAGAACTAAGAGTTGATGAAGGCAGTTTATACTGGTTGTAGTTTATACTGGCTGTTGCAGACCTAATGAGAATGGGAGAGAGTCATCACCCCTGTGCTGCCAT
This sequence comes from Aythya fuligula, assembly GCF_009819795.1. Classification (NCBI taxonomy): domain Eukaryota; kingdom Metazoa; phylum Chordata; class Aves; order Anseriformes; family Anatidae; genus Aythya; species Aythya fuligula. The sequence goes on along the minus strand of NC_045560.1, from coordinate 10,135,940 downwards.
GTCTTCTCTGACTTGCCATGTCACCTAAAGGTGCAGGAGCACATGCTCCACTCTTCTACCATGGAGCATGTGTAGCTGACACCATGCACCATTTACTCCCTCTGGAAAACACAACGGCTTTCCTCTGGATCACAAAGCCTGTGTTGGTGGCTAGCAGCTAAATCAGCCAGTTTTTAAGTGACCTCTGGAGTCAGAGAGTAGTTGTGGCATGAGGAAAAGCATCATCAAGCCAGTTTCCTGGAGACAGGAGTCAATGGGAAGATGGGACTGAAGGTCTCTCGAGGAACCTTGTTGAAGCTGTGTCTGCTTATTGTGATGGTATCAGTAGCTCTTCCATAGTTCAGTTACTATTGAAATTTGCACACAAAGAGAGGTTCACATCTTTCTATTTCATACTTCAGTAACTGAATTTCCAATTATGTTGCATGTTAAAATATTTACTAGTCTTAACAGAACAAAAATGAAGAAAAAAAGAGAAAAAAATGAAAAATGAATAAAAAACGCTGTGTCCTTAAAATAAAAGGTCTTCTAAGGTTTTCAGCTTCTCTGAGCTGCAGATGTGCTGTGATCAGTCTCTGAAACCACATCAGTGATAAGCCACTTTCACATCATATGTCTTGGTTATTTATATCTGAAGACCTCTGTGCCTCAGCCTCCAGAAAACCATGCCAGGGACCCTCTCTGTTCCTCTGTGGCAGCACCAGGCCTGAGAGCCCCTTGGGAGCAAAGTGCCTTCTGATGGGATGCGTCAGACTCTCCTGGCAGAAAAGCTGCTGCTGCAGCAAAACCACAAGTTGTACCTACCCTCCAAATCAACAGGAGATAAATGGGATGCTCTTCATACCGACTTTAAGGAGTGTGACTCACAGAGCAAGGGCCAGGGTGTCACTGCAGATTAAGGACTGGTTATGAGATAGGAGAGAAAGATTCGTCATGAACTGCTGCTTCTCAGCATGTAAGAGGGATTAGTGGTACCCCATGGGCAAATTGTCTCTGTTAGGAAGAACTATGGAGGATTTAGAAAAATTCCAGATGGATTTAAATACATTGAGGGATTAAGGAGCACAATCGTAGATGAAATTCAGCTCGAATAAGTGTGACAGAATAATAGACATTAACAAAAATAGTCCTTTTGGGAAAAAAAAAATAATAATAATAAAAAGATATTCTTAAAACTCCTCATGGTCTGGACTCTGAGGCTCTGAGGCAGTGGAAAATTTTGAAGAGAAGATTTTCTGTGTTTAGATACATGAATCCATTGGTATTGTGGGACATGTTTCCAGACTTGAAAATTTAAAAGAAGGCATGCAAATCCTGAATTAAGCAGCCCATCTCTAAAACACAAATCTGTCCAATGTATCACTGAGGTCAAGAATTCAGCAGGAGATTTTAAAAAAGAGAAAGATTTTAGTAAATAATGAGTACATACATAATCACAATTATTTGTAGAATCCAGCAATAATTGTACTTATTTTTAGAAGGAATAGTTTTGGTGCGGGGTATAAGGCAAGAGGGACCAATTCCTGATCTCTCTCCAATCTTTCTCTAGGCTGCAGTGTAGTGGGTGTGCATGGTGATAGAGTGCATCATCCCAATGTGGAAACATGGGATTTGTGCATTTCACAAGGAACAAGCAAGGAAAAATTGTCACTGTTCTTGTGCCTCTGGAGTCAGATACTGGATTGGCTGGAATCTGGCATTTTCTCGTGTAACATTCTCATTTATTAGGTTAATAATTAACTGCTAATTCTGAGGTAGGGTGTTCTGCTACTTTTTGAGTGAGTTTTGGAAAACTGCCAGACTACTGACAATTTCATAGCAGTTCCTCTGGGAACTGAGGCCAATGCTGAGTACAGTTTCTGGACAACTACCTTAACATCTTAGTTCCTTGACTTTTAGCAGCATGAATGAAACAGTACTCAAGAGGAAAACAAACAAACAAAACTAAGTTTCTGTTTGTCACAGCATTGTTTTTCTCAGGGTAGATTGCTCCCTAGATAGTCCTTGCAAAGCTGTGTCTAAAAAAGCACTACTCTCACCCTTCTTCTTTAGAACTTTTCTAGCATTATCTTGGATTTCATTTTATTTCTTGGTTCTTATTTTTGAACTCTCCTGTTCTTACTACTGGATTAAGAAAATCAGGCAGTAGCATGCCCAAGTTGTTTAAAAACAATCTCCCATCTTGTGCTCCTTGCTACTGCTGAGAAGTGCCTCTAGGTCTGGGGTTAGTACGTACTACTGGGGATGTGTACCCTGCAGCAATTGATCCTGCAATTGATCAATGTGGGTGGTTAAAAGGGCTGAAGCTACTGTCACTTATTCAAATAGTGCACCTCTACTGGAATTAATCTACTGCATTCACTAGAGAAAATAATAGTAAAAAAAAAAAAAAAGAGACAGTTCCTCGTGTATCTGTAAGTCATTTCGAAGAAGCTCTGAAAGACATCCATACATTCAGAGTCTCATCCCTGTGACCAGAATGTACCCAACATACCTGCTATTTCCCAGGAACTGAGGAAGGATGGCAGCTTGTGCTGGAGCTGGCCAGGTTGCTGCTGCCAATTACCCATCACCCATCAGCAGGGTGCTTGCTTGCAGCCTAATCAATGCTCATGCTGCTGGCAAGTGGTTTAAGCAGATGGAGCAAACTGGTCATCAACTTTACTCTTTCTAAAGGTGGCCTCTTGAATACTGGACTCTCTAAAGCACTCCATATGGTATTCCAGACACATATTTCTGAACTTTCCCTTTCATTTATTTATTTATTTAGTTATTTATAAAGATTTACCTTGTATTAAGGAGATTCTGCTGCATATTAAGAAATTGATGCCATTATAGAGCATTGCTCTGTCAATGAAGGGAAGCCTATTTGATGTCAATGTACAGACAGCATTGAAAAATGGCCAGGCTGAACTTTGTTAAGTAGGTATTTTAAACTAAAGAATTCATTTATTAAAAAAACAAACAAACAAACAAACAAACAAAAAAACCTTCTACCAAGATGTTCCCGTATGTTCCTGCTATGTTAACAACTGCTTAAAAATATCTTAGATACAAATGCTCAAATTCAGAGGTATGCAGGACAAACAAAATTATGTTTGGCAGCTCGAACCTCAGATTAAATTCTAGAGCAAAGTACCAACACTAGAAGATGCTGACATTGGTGAACCCTCCTAGGCAATTGTCAGACAAGATCTTTTGGTAGAATATTCTTGGCTTCATTGAGACATGCCAAAGCATTATTACTGGATCCAGTAATAATATAATAACAGGTTATTATTGGATCCACCTTATCCAGCAGGCCTGCGCTGAAAGGTACCTTTTTTGGAGTGTATCCCGACTGCCTTCTTCTTATTACTACAGGGTTAGAAAATGAAGCAGGAGGTGAAAGAAATCTTACGGGACTTACTCTGAGCAGTTTTAACTCGTACCTGGGGCGCAGTAACCCCAAGCAGAGCTACAGGCTGGGAGAGGAATGGTTGGAAAGCTGCCTGATGGAGAAGGACCTGGGAGTATTGGTTGATAGTCAGCTGAATATGAGCCAGCAGTGTGCTCAGGTGGCCAAGAAAGCGAACAGCATCCTAGCTTGCATAAGAAGCAGTGTGGCCAGCAGGGCTAGGGAAGTGATCGACCCCCTGTACTCGGCTCTGGTGAGGCCGCACCTCGAGTACTGTGTTCAGTTTTGGGCCCCTCGCTACAAGAAGGACATGGAGGTGCTCGAGCGAGTCCAGAGAAGGGCGACAAAGCTGGTGAGGGGCCTGGAGAACAAGTCCTATGAGGAGCGGCTGAGGGAGCTGGGCTTGTTCAGCCTGGAGAAAAGGAGGCTCAGGGGCGACCTTATTGCTCTCTACAGGTACCTTAAAGGAGGCTGTAGCGAGGTGGGGGTTGGTCTGTTCTCCCACGTGCCTGGTGACAGGACGAGGGGGAATGGGCTTAAGTTGCGCCAGGGGAGTTTTAGGTTGGATGTTAGGAAGAACTTCTTTACCGAAAGGGTTGTTAGACATTGGAACCGGCTGCCCAGGGAGGTGGTGGAGTCACCATCCCTGGAAGTCTTTAAAGGCGTTTAGATGTAGAGCTTAGGGATATGGTTTAGTGGGGACTGTTAGTGTTACGTCAGAGGTTGGACTCGATGATCTTGAGGTCTCTTCCAACCTAGAAATTCTGTGATTCTGTGATTCTGTACATCATCGAGGGTGCTCTGGGTACCAGCCCTAAGGTCCATTATCCTCTTGATGGCACTGTGGTTAATCTTCAAGCATAGAAGTGACAGGGGAAGGTGGGCAAAGTGCAAGAGAAAATATAACTGTAACTCACATCACTTGGAAGAAAAGCAGCTGTCCCAAACAGTTTTTGAGCAAGTGTGTGTTTTGCATAAGTAAACATTAGAAAAGTTTTTGAAGTAAACATTAGACTAAATCAAAAATCTCTCCTCCCAAAAGTACTAGGTGCTAGATTCAGGTTCTGCTTTCTGAGGTGCAGATTCAACCTATCTGAACACAGGTGTAACCACACTTTCAAACCTTCTTCAGGGGAAGTAGGTGGAGTGGAGCTGCCACTGTGCTTGACTTTGGATAGCAAAAGAGAGGCTGTGTGTGAGTGACACTTACCTGTATAGAAAATGCGCTTTTTGATACTGCTTGGAGGGCTGTAGTTAAGCACTCAGGCAACTTTCAGGCTGTAGTCATGCCTGGTAATTTGGGTGCAAGGCTCAGCACTTAAAAATAGGTGAACTGGACTTCATTGCTTATGTCCTGATTTAAACAAATTTTAGGTGGATTGAATCCTACCTTAAGATTTCACTGGGGACTAGACTGACATTTGGGTTTAAGGAGTGCAATTCCCTATGTCAGGCCTATTTCTGTACTGTAGATTATTCTTCATTTTTACAGAAAATGATTCAATTGAACTAATCTGACAGGGCTGACTGGATGTCCATTATAGTGCTGCATTACAATTGCTAAACAGAATATTGGAAGGGCACTAGGTACAGACTGGTAAAGACAATACATAATTTGAATGATGGCACTAAGGGAGAATTTTAGAGTCTGGTAAGTAGGTTTTTGAAGACACTTGGCAGTTGGGAGGAGGATAAACAAATGAGAGCAACTGCTTGGGAGACTGACATAACCTCAGCATAACTTTGAGCTACAAGTTGCTCTCCTTGCTGGGAGCAGGCTTGGCAAACGTTAGCAATCAAACCATCTGTATAACTGGATCAGATTTTTCACAACCAAAATTGATCAATTTATGGGATTATTTTGACAAGCATGTTGGGAAATACAGAACATATAGTTTTCATCATTGTTTACTTCTGTTTTTCCTCTTGTTCCCTTTGACATTGCCCACTGGCTTTTATTAGAGTCTGAGCTCCATTTAACTCAGCATGCAGAACTGGACATGCTGCTAGTGTCTGCTCCCTGCAGAACTCCTCCTGTTTCCTCATTTACATGTTTCTTCCTTGTTCTTTAACCAGGAGGGGAAGTTTTGAGCCTTGAATGCATAAATCATTAGGTCCAGGTCAAAAATACACAATTCATTATTCAAAATGGTTGTTCTTGCTCATCGGATTTCTAGTTTATCTTGGGAATTTATTGGAAATGTGGCATCCGTCTGTAGCATTGTTTGGATAATTGTGGCATGAAGCTGACCAGGTCTTGAGATCAGCATCCAATATTCAGCCCTACTATTTTTTGGAATGGTCTAATCGGCCATTTGTGAGGCACATCTGGTCCATAAAACTGTTGACTCCTAGTCCATTTGCCTACAGCAGCCATTTAGCAAGGCTACCAATTCAGCAGAGAGAGAGAAGTTATTTTCCCCTGGATCCAGGTGCTCTAAATATGCTGTAAAATCAGTCAGATATACTGTAAAGACAGTCAGATCCACTGTGCTGAAAAAGTTTATATATATATTTTTTTTTGGTAGGAAAATGAGGGAAGTTTCTATTATAGCTAAAAAATATTTTTCAGGTTATTTGGTCTTTGCTACTGTATCTTCTCCTTATTTGGTAGGGAGAAATATGCTTAGCCTTTGGGGACTAATTGTCCCCAGTACTGCAACTCTATTATTCTTGGATCCAGAAAGCAAGCAAGTCAAATGATAATAGTCTTTTATTTAACAATACTAGACATCTGACACAGAAAGTTGGTCTCATTGCCTTCATTTTACAGATGGTGAAATTGAGGGTCACAAAGATGTCTTGACCAGGGTCACCTGATAGGCCTCTTCCAGATGAAAACATTTTTTTTTTTTTCCTCATTCATCCTTTGTTCAACAGCAGATATTCTCACTTATGTGTAAAGTGACCGAAGACAATGGGATTGTTTACATGAGTAAAAAAAAAAAAAAAAAAAAAAGGCTAGCAAAATTCATATGTAGCAATGACTGAGAAGGAAATCACTTAATATGACTGTTCTAGGTCATGCCAAATTTTTGGAATGAGATTTTAGAAATGACTCCTCATTCCTGTATTTTTCTGGTAAATTGAGCAAATGAAAAGTGAAATATTTAATAGACAATAGCAGAGGAAGATTATAATCCAATGTTCTATTATTTGAATTACCCCTGTAAGTGGATTGTTCCTTAAAATTTTTCTGTTTTCAGCTCCCTCAATGAAGGGGATTTAGGCATGGGAAGATACAGAATATTATTTTCACCAGGCAATCTAATTTCCTGTTCAATGTCCAGTACGATTTGTGGAAACATTTTAACAAACAATTACATAAAGTTGGTCTCCCAAATCTTCTCTTGAGCATTTCAGTGGATTACTTAATTTTCAGAAGTGCTCAACAGTTCACATTAAGGTAAAGGGATATTTATTCCTCCCCTTTCATTTAAGATTCATCCCTAAATAAAATAGCTTTATAGCCTCAGTCTGCTTTCCTTATTAGACAAAACTCATGATGAATTTAAATCAAGTTGATTGGATCATGAGTATTTTAGCACAGACAAGTAGCTATGTATAGGGCTAGTTGTTTTTCACAATGTGTAAATGGATATGGGAGTTTTCATAGCTATGTCACGATGTCAAATCATGACATCAAAATCTTGCAATGAGCTGAGGAGTCATTTCATCTGAAGACATGATGAAGTGCTACCATATAATGTTGGCCGTGTTTAGCGGAAAGATAAACCATATGCTCTACCAGGTATAACTAGTTCTGTAAAAAGCTTTTTGCTGCAAAGTGAGATTAAACAAAAGCAGCAGTGAAATATTTTTCAGATGAGGCTGTTCCAGACTTAAAAACTTTGTATCTATATCAACTCTAAAGGAAATGTTTATACTTCATTCCCCCTTTATTTCTTCATTGTCTTTAATCCATCAAAGTATATTCTACAAATAATATGAGATAGAGATTGTCATCTGAGTGAAACAGAGTTCTGCTACTGGTTCAGTAGGATCTGAATTTGTCAGCTGAACAATAGTATTTAGACTTACAGAAAGAGATGGCATTGGAAGACAAAGCAATAGAAGAAAGTTAGTTGTATGTGAATTTTCCATACTTTCTGATTCTCCTTTTGTTTTCCAAGCTGTAGAGAACTGAAGCCAGAAAGCTGAAAAGACATATACATATATATAACATATTAAAGACATATACATATATAAAAAACTATGAGATGTATTACATTTTGGTTTAGTTGTTATTGTACTCAACTGAACACAGTTGTTATTGTACTCAACTGAACAGGTTGCCAGAGAGATTGTGTCCTTGTAGATCTTAAAAGCCTCCTGAACATAATCTTGGGCAACCATCTCTAGGTGGCTCTGCTAGAACAGGGGCTGGACCAGATGACCCCCAGAGATCCCTTCCAGCCTCAGCCCTTCTGTGATTTTGCGATCTTAGCACAGTTAACTTGAAGATGCAAAAGAGAAATCTACTGCAAGTGAAATGAGAGCAAAGATAGAAAACCTAAAGTAAGAACTATCTTGAGATCTTGGATAGCAACAGCCACGTCATCTTCAAAAAGGCGCAATGCCATCCAACAGTTTATTGTTCCTAAGGCCAAAATCTAGACTGGATGTGATCAGAAACTTCAAAGGCAATCCAAAAAAAAAAAAAAATTGGAGTGGCAAAACCAAGGACTGTTAAAGACACAACATGAGACATTATTTTTCTTTGACAATAAAAGGTTAGACAGCCTCAAGAGAATTTGCAAAGCATAAATAGCCCCCATTGGTAGGTCTTACTACTTTTCTTTTTCCAGGGCCCTTGACCTTTCCTCACTTTAAGGAACTGAAATCACAAGCTTAATGGTTCAAATAAAGTCATGGGAATCCTACCCCAATCATTCCCCCAAGTATTTGGTCTTGATAAAATTATTTTGTCATCATGATTGAATCCAAAGAGTCTTTCTATTGCTACAATTTCTGCCTGTCTATTGGTTCCTTACCCAAACCACTTTTTTTTTTTTTTCTCTTTGCTACTTGATTTATGTAACACTTTGCTTCTATTAATTCTGTAGTAGATGAATCCTCACTATCAATAGAAGAATCATATTCATGAATAATGACACTGATACTTCTCAGTTTTTCTCACCTTTGTAATACAGAAACTTCATTCCATGTAGGGCTGAATCAAGCAAGCAGAAAACTGAGCAGAGTACACGAAAGATCCCAACTAACAACTGCTCCACATTTATTGTGTGCGTGCACCAGTGGGGGAATGGGAAGACTGTGTGCGGGAGGACGGGAGATGTTTGTAAATTGTGTTCTTTTAACAGTCCTTGAATAAAGTGGGTTAGATGGGTGATGTGGGTGTACGGAGCTGTCACAATGTAGGCTAGTCTGCTTGATGCCATGCTGGTGGGAACAGTGTACTCACTCAGCGTAAACCAAGCTAGAGGCAATCACTGTACAAGCACATACTGTATAACACTGAGCAAAATTCAACATGAATCAAAGCAGGAGGGAAATAAAGTGCGGGTAATGATGTTGTGGCATTTTTAGAGAAAGATTTTGAATATTCAGCTCATCTATAGCAAAAATGTCACAGAACTGTAATAAGCAGAAAAAGTATATGGCAGTGTTTAGAAGTTGGAAAAATAATATTGGAAATTACTCTGGCGTAAGTTACTTATTCTTGATGTGAGTCCTCAAATGTGGCAGTGTGATCAATAATAGTACTGGTACCAAAGAGGATAATAGATAGCACTATGCCTTTGTAAAGTACACAGGTACCAGTTCTGCAGTTCTGCCATGCTGTCATGAATGATGGTTTCTTAGCCTAACATACCCTACGTGAGCTTGTGAACCTGTGTGCCTTAGTTTTCTATTGGATTAAAATTACTAAGACTGCTCAGGCTTCCAAAAGAATGGCTTTCCAGCACCATTTTCTTTCTTATTTCCTCTCCTGTATTCTTGCTGTGTTGTAGCATTCAAATGCTCTGATTGCATCCCACCTTACAGTTACTATATTGGCTTGTAGCGGCATACCTCGTTTTTGAGGTTGGAGCAAGCTTTTGCAGGGAAGGAGGGGGTAAGCACTGAATGGGAGGTTGAGCTTTTACAAATAAGACTCCCTTGGTTAAAAATGACACCAATGTATGCAGCAGACTTTCCCTGCACCTCTGTGTATACTTGCTATTACAGTAAAAGCCCACTTGCTGACACCAATCATTTCCGTAAAATTTAAGCCAACATCTTTGGGAGAAAAGATTTAATTAACACATAAGCCCCTGAGTCACTATGATAATCTGCTTTTATAGTGATGGGAATAATCACATTTTTACCCACTGTCAGTCCTTGAAATATAGGGGTTTTATGAATAATCTATAGTACATTTTTTTTTTCCTTACAGAAACAATCAGATTCTTTTGTTACTTTCAGACAAGAACATTTCTGTCTCAGACATCTAGAAAAACTCTAAATTTATCTGGTGCCTTGAGGGGCTACCTCTGCCTGTGTGACAGGAGGTCTCTTGAGCATTTTGGGTTAGTAGCGTGAAGGGAGGCTGAACAATTCCATCCTAACCAAGATCCACGAGACATCCCATTATTTAAATAGAGGTGCCCTTAGGGCAGTGTATGCAGAACCCAGTGAAAATAAATAAATAAATAAACAGTACTCATTGCAGACAATAAATAAATTTGTGGCCATGATTACAGTGCTATAAAATTAGATTCAAAAACTTTCAATATGAAGCAGAAATAATAACCTAGGTACAGAGCTTTGACAAATCTTTTCCCCCTTAGTCCAGTTGAAAAGATCATGTCTAACAGTACGTACTTTTCTGACACCTCCTTCTCCTACTTGTTATAAACCCTTGAAGGAAAAATACAGAACCTTGTTTCCCCTGGGTTAGCTTCATCTAAGTTGTTTCTGATTTAAAGTGGCATAAGTCAGATAAGTATCAGGCTTGTAAGGTTTAATTCTATGAGTGTTGGGGCTTGAGAATAATTCTATAATCACAATTTAGAGCATGTTGTATCTGTTTTTCTCACTAGACACTGAGATATCATTTTATTTTCCTTTTACTTTCTTAATACTTCTGTATTTGGTTTCACAGTACTGAACAACAGTTAAACAAGTTATGATCTGTCTATTAGGGACAACATTCATAACATCTGTAGAGTGGTAGCAACTCTAATAACCTGATTTTTTATAAATACAAATTTTGCATCTAGATAACTGCTTTTTTAAATGATAGCAGTCCTCTTGTGTTATGCTTGATTGCAACCTGTTTTCTAAATTAAAAAATGTAAATGCGGCATTGACAAAGGTTAAAAAGATTTACAGTGGGTTCTGTCAGCAGTGCATACACACACCAAACCAAATCCTATGTATCTAATCAGTGTCCTCTGGACTGTGTGCCTTGCTCCATTGTTTACTCTCAAATCCATAATAATTTTGTATCCTTTCACTGGGCAAAGATTCATTTTAAAAACTAATGAATTTAAAAATATGCTTTTCCCTTGTCCATTTGATACTGAGCCGCAATTTGACTTTCATTGTTTGTTTCCCTCCTTGTCTCATCAATCCTTTTCTCTCTTTCTGTCCTTTTACTTTATTACATTTTTTATTGAGGACTGAGATGAACTGGTTGCTGCATCATGGGCCCATTACACTTCCTAACAATTCCATTTACACCTTATTGTTTGTCTTATTGCTGGAAAATTCAGGTGATTCATCATGCCTGAAGAAGCACCTGATCCCAATTCCCTTGATATCACGATCACTATGTGACAGGAATACAGTTAGTAGTGGCTTTCAGGCTCTAAGAGGCCAAGGTGATAACTCTTTTGGGACTTTTAGCCTCTCAAGTATTGATGAGTTCCATTTTCGTAACGGTCTGTTTTCTTGCTCCCTTTCAACAGCCCCCTGAGTGTGGAAAAGGGCTTGGAGTTAATAAAGGATGTGGCAGATCTCCTGAAGCTGCAGATGAGTGCCTTCGATGATGTCAAGTATGTACATGGAATTTGGCCCTTTTTACTTTATTGGATTTCTTATTGTTTTTGAATGTTTTGTCTTACAAGGAAATATCTACTCTTTAATGTCAAAATTAATTAGAGCATGTGAGAGAAAAAAAGAATATTGTGATGATTTTTATAATGTCTCCTACACACAGTTAGAAACAAATTATTTAATAAACACTATAAAGACTGAAATAACCCTATGCTCCCACAGGGAAAAACAGTCTATTCAAAGTGCTGTAAAAATATTACTATCTTATTTAACAGGATCTGGGTAAGGTAAATATTGTGAACGGTCATCATACCTAGTGTTGCTGACAGGGAAACAACATGGGTTGTTCCCAACAGATGGAGAAGAACTTCAGTCCCTGGATTTCAGTCTGGCATGTGGCACAACAGGTCATGCCTCCTGGACAGCTACTCATTTAACAAGTCACAGGGAGTTCAGCTATGCTGAGAACCCTTTTTTCTTCATATTATCTGTACTGATAAATGTTCTGCATGTTAATCACCTAAGCTACAAGCTTATGATTTACCATGTCTGGTAAAAAAATTTAGATTGGGATTTTCTTCAAATACTTTGGTAGGAGCATTTACTTTGCAAAATTTTACTCCTTCCTTCATAAAACAGAAAGTAAAACTAGTTTGATAGAGAAGTAACAGAAAAGAAGGGTCAGCTGTGGGTGGCTTGTGACAGCTTGCTAGAAAAGAAGTCATAACTTGGCTCACAGAAAATGACCAATGTTTGTGTAACATCCAATTTCTGCCTGTTTCAGAGTGTTTGGGGTTGCTTGCTTTTCCCCATGAGTCGTGTTGCTGAAAGGCATTGTCTTTCTCAGCCTTACTTGTGCTTTTGCTTAACCTTCATCTCCAGTTAATATAATTCATCATTTAATGCTATGTTTTAAGCAGTAGTCTGAAGATGTTGCATCTTTGCTGGAAGAGTTTATTATTAATCAGGAAAAAAAAAAAATCTACCCCTTCTATATCTGAATATATGGTGGGAAATAGATTACTGGTAAGAGTCATTTTAGAAATCTGACAAATACAAGGCATATAAAGTTTAGTTGTTTAGAAGGAAAATATTCACATTTTTATTTATTTATTTATTTATATATATATATTTTTAGAGCTATTCTTTACATCGCTGAATGACTTTTTACTTGTATTTTATGAAATGTACTTTTTATGAAAACTGAGTTTTGTAATTACAAAAAATGACAATATTTTATGGCTTTCCTTATAAAAAGAATTTGCAACCTTGAATTTGAATAGTAGCAGATAAATCAATGTCTGCTGTACATTTAAAGGGATAATTCCATGGAACAAGTTCTCTGCTGGAATCAATGGGTTCTGCTTCATTAACTTCATTCATTTACCATACAAGAGCACTTTCACCTACCTTTCTAATTGTTAGCATAAAGCCTTTTGGTTATTTTTTTTATTTGATAAATCACAACAGCATTGCAATTGGCAAGCTGTAGATTCATTCTCTAATGGAAAATATCCCTCCAGTGAAATAGCAAGCTATGAAAAACCCTTTTCTTTTCTTTAATATGTGACTTTAGGGAAGCTGCTTATTTTGCATCCATTAACATACAGTCATATGACAGTACCAAAATTACTGGTATAGTATGGTCAGTATTTTAAAATTGTGTTATAAACGGTGATAATTCCAAACAGGACAGGAGTATTCTGTCTATCAGCACAAAGCTTTCATCGGTTTTTATCTGTAAAAGGTTATCTCAAATCCCAAGTAAGAGAAGAATTTGTCCAAAACAAATGGTATTTACTCAAGAAAATGAGGTGTTTTGACTCAGGTTAAACCCCTGAAGTGCTACAGAAATGTGGAGATAGACAGCAGATAGAGTAGAACTCAAAGTTTTAGAAAAAGGCTTCACCGAGAAAAGAATAAACGCTTTTTGGATTTGTTCTTCCATCATCATCCATTATTGGAAAACTGTATTTACTTGAAGGCTCTGGTTACCTTCTGAATGGCCTCATGTAGAGGGGTTTCAGGAAAGACTTGATGTCATGGTTATTCCTTATCCATCTTTGACATATTGAAGGATGAAAATGAGACCTCTCAGGAAATATTTTATTTTATTAGCTTTCTTTTTTCTCAGAGATTCATAAAAAAAAAAAAAAAAAAAAAGTATTAATAAGCTCGAGACCAAAGATTTATAGAGGAAATGGGAAAATAAACTATTTTAGTTGGAACTCTGACCTGAGCATGAACTTGGATTAAAATTTTCAACTCTCTTAGTCTTCCAGGAATTCTCAAAAGGAAGAGACAATATAGGGCTGAAAATTTTAGACTATTCCAAAGATTTCAGATTAAAGTAATTTTAATGGGAACCAGAGTTCTCATTAATTTCAGAGTACAAACAAAGCAATCATATTCAATAGTAATAGCGTAAGAAGAACTGAGGACAGAGGATGAGTTATTTTAAAATGTTAAGTTCTTTTAAAGTTCTTTAAATTCTCAAATAAAATGTTCTTGTCCTTTTCTCTGGAAAAAAAAAAGAAAAGTGATTTAAAATGTACTGCTTTGCAAATACATTACTGCATTTACTTAGTTTTGTCTGCAAATATCTTTCATTCTTCCCTATATATATATATTTACTTTTTTCATTTGCCTTGGAGTTTGGCTAAATGAACAGTAGCTTTTGCCATGGGTTTTTACCGATTCCCGTGTTAGTTCTTGATTTTAGTTTATACATGGTAGTAATCAGCTTATCTTATCTTCTCTTTCACAATCCTGCCAGTTTTAACCGATGGCCTGCAATTCACAGTGTAGCCTCAGGCTTGGCTCCCAGAGCGTTCAGTCCACTTCTACAGTTGGTTTGTTGTCAAGTTTGCATTGATATAAACTTTGCTCACCCTGTGAAGCAGATGATTGGGAATAGATTTGGAGAATACATAATTAGAAATACTTCAACATTGAAGAAAAGATCCAACATGCTAGCTGTCACTTTTGGATACAGCCTGAATCTTTATGGAAGTAATAGTTATGCTTAATATGTTTTGTTAATGGTTATGTAGCTGTCAAATAAATTCCATTATTTCTTATTACATCATTAGAGACCATTAAAAGGATATTAGCATGCTGATGTAATTATGCAAGCAGACGTAAAATGACTATAGTTATGATTTTAAAATCTAATTATGGGTGTCCAATGCCTCTGGTGATTGATTGTTGGACTGGTATCATGGATTGAAGTCAGATGGGTGGTAGTACTAGGAGAGTTTGTATTTATTTAAAAAATAATTTTACCGCTGCAATCTGCAACATTGACCTTCTTCCTGTAATTACAGTTCTTCACACATTATAGAAAAAACTTACAAACATAAGAGATTGTCAACAGAAGTCCAAATATAATAAAACTACTTAAATCTGGTAGCTCAACTGTGAAGGTAGTGGAAATCAAAGACACTGGGTTAGAACATATATGACTTCTTTGGGTTCTCAGAGAAATACAAATCATTGTTATGCTCTTATGTAAAGTTCTTATACTTGAGATATTTACTGTGAACATTGCTAATGGGAGGGGTTCAGCTCAATTTAGCTGAATACCTTTACATAGAAAGAAAGCACATGACATTCAGATGTCATAGTATTTCAGACTGTATATCCTACCATTCTCAGCATTCTCAGCCTCCAGCTAAAAGTGAAATTTTCTGCTGAATATTTCATCCTTTGATGGATGTTGCAGTAATACTGTATTATTTTTCTTTTCCTTATTATTTCTCTCTTAAGACTTATATGATTTTCCCTATTGTTATTGAAGATCTCTTACTGTCCATGTCTCTATTTTCCAATCTTGTTCTACTGTTTTGGCTTCCTCCATCCATACATCTTAATGGACAGTACTCAAAGAACTGTCCTTCCAGGAGAGGTGATAACTTGACAAAGTGTGCCATAATTTTTCAATGGAAAACCTGTAGTAGAACATCCTGTATTCCTTCCATAAAAACATTAATATTTATCTGCTACCATTGTTTTGGAGTGTAACAGTAATTGTCTGTATGAGCATATAATCTATGTATGTAATTTTGGGGATGAACAGGATGCTTATGCTAAATTTCAAGTGCTAATGTAAATAGATTTTGAAAGATCATTCTAATTATCTAATATGAACTGGATTGCAAAGACATAAAATTTAACCAATATATTCCTTATCATGTACAGTTTGCATGTGTGTCAAGGCAAATGTATGTCAATCCATATCCAAGGCGAAGTTAAGAAAACCCCTCACCAAGCTTTTAGTGTCTAAAGCTCAAACTCAGAAGCCTCAAGCTGGTTGTTCGGCTTTCACCTGATTGTTTCCCCCATCCACACTGAGACTAGAGATGAACTCAGTGTTTTAGCTGAATAGTGTATTCCATGAAAAATGAAAATTCAGGTTAACTGAAGCTATGTATGAAAACTATATGGAAGCTTAAGCTGGCAAACACCTTTCAAAATTTCTAGCAGCCACAGCAGTGTGGTTTGACATTTTGAAAGTAAAATGCTATAATTTTTCAGTTCAAGGTAATGACTCATTTCAAAATTTAATTATGTTTGGCTTATAAGGCAAATGCAAAATAAACAAAAACATTGATTTCCGACTGAACTCAAGTGATTGTTTTGTTTGTTGTGTTTTTTTTTTTTCAGCTGACCAAAAATACCAGTCTTTCAATAATCACTAATTATGATATAGCCTTGAAATACTTTTTTTTTTTTTTTTTTTTTTTTTAGCAGACCTCTGTCTTACTCCATATGCAGGAAATAAAATGCTCAGTTAATGAGCAGATCTTCAGTGTTCCATTTTATCCTCATTGTTCAATGTGTGGCTTCAGGCTTTATTTACTGCACATTATTCAAATCCTGCTCTGAGGTCAGAAAACCCATTTCTGCTCGTTGTTTTTTGTTCTGTTTTGGTTGGTTGGTTGGTTGGTTTGGTTTGTTTTCCTACGGTGCTTTTCACAAGACTATCAAAACATTTGACTAACATAAATTGATACACTTAGCTCACACGAGATATGGTGTATTATAAGGACCATACAGAGCTGGCATTTATGCATGAAAAGATTAATGTCATAGTATCTACTAATTCAAGGTGTCCAGTCCAATGGCTTTGAGTGTGGTTTATACAGCCTCTTCTGTGAAGATCTTCACACGTTGAGACACAAGTCCCGTTGCCTTCAGTTACCATTCTAAGTGCTCAGCAGTCCCAGAAGTCAGCTGTCAATTTAGACAATGCTACCTGCTTCCATAAAAAAAATATGCCTGAAATGACCTGGCTTCAAATGAACTGAATCTGAATCTGAATCTGAATCTGAATCTGAAGCAGAACTGGATGGTACCAGCAGAATTCAAGATAATGATAGACCTTTATGTCCTTGTAGTAACATGCCTGGTTTGCAAAATATTACCTGAGGTCTGCCAGCAATGACATTGAGGCCCCTTGAAATATATATATATTTTTTTTATCTAGCACTTGACCACCATTCATTAGGAATATTATTGGAAAACAACATAGAACAACAACAGCAACGACAACAACAACAAAACACCACTTTGAAGAGAAAAGCTGCATCTGTAGATACAAAATAAGTCAAGACTGATTTTTCCTTTTATACTCTGGCATGTCCTTAGCATCAACTATGTTTCTAAGTATTCTATATAAGCAGTGATCTAACAAAAGATTGAATTTGGGTCGTCATCATGAGGGCAGATGTGAACACATTCTTGATATACTTAAAATCTGTTTCCAAGTAGTGTGATTAGAAACACTTTCCACTATTCAAAGAAAAGGTCTCACATAGCCAAACAGTACCTATCTTTATCTTTGTTCTTAGGAAGGTCTGGAACGGTTGGGCTGGAATAATACAATCTGAAAAGCCAGCGAACCATCCCTGTAAAAAGAACTTGGACTGAGGAAGGTCTTTGAAAATCAAACTAAGTGGTGAAAGTTCGGAAAAGCTTTAAATGTGTTCAAATCAGAAGTGTTGAGTAGGCACACTGATGAGTGGAGCTCCCAGCCTCACCTATTATGAACATGTGCATTGGCTGTAGTGTCCTAATTGTGCTGTATAGGTTTTGTTCATTGTTTGTCATATTTTTCTAACACCTGAAAAACTCAATCAGCCAGTTAATCATATTCAGTCATCCAGAACCTAAACACTGGAACGGTACTTGGTATTTTCACTTCATCATGCTGATGGATTATGACATTTGGTATATGTACACTCTAAATGTGAACATCTCAGGAAATTGTCGGTAGCTTAAGAGGCAGGATAGTGTGATGGAGGCTTATTTAACCTGGTGATCTGTAGTGGGACAGGCAGTACAATGTCTTCTTCAGTTTCTTTCTCTTTTGGTATCAACCTGTAACATGTAAACTTCACTCTACTGTGGAAGCGCAATTATTCATTTTTCCATGATTAAGTATGATTAATTTTTTCCTTTTTCTTGGACACCTGTGGGTGAATCTTCTTGCAAAGATTTTTTTTTTTTTTTCCCTAGATTGGCAGATTCTGCCATCTATAGCATTTAGATTTACTACTGAGAGAAATTTTCAAAATATTGTGCTTTTAAAGAAAAAACATACAGTCCATGCTGTTCTCCTTAGGGTGCTATAATATGCAGCACCATTGCCTAGGAATAGGTTGAATTTTTATCTGCATTGCATTGCATTTACTGTCCGGATATTAAGCAACATTTTTATTCCAGTTTGAACTCTACTATGCTTGGTTTCAATAAACAAATACCTTTCAAAAAAGTTGAAAAATATTTGTCATCTATTCCTTGATTTTAAATAGCAAACCAACAGACTAAGGCTATTTGGCATAATCTTGTTTAAAATGTTATAAAAGCATAACTCAGAAATAATGGTACCACTTTTATTCAAACTTGACTTCTTCTACAGATTTAATGAGTCTGGAAAACAAATTTTCTGAAAAATGTACTGCTGTAACTCATTGCATGCAGGCTTTTATAAGAAATTACATTGTGTTTTCTGGTACATATTGTCTTATTTGACAACTAATTTATAATATAAAGATGCATCAATTTTTAAAGAAATTAGGGTAAGGAAACAAAAATAAGGTGGAAGTTTCAACTCTGCATTCCTTTACTTAAAAATGAGTGATTTCTCAGCCTTAGCAATACATTAGTCTTGTGGATTTTTCCCCTGAGGTATAATATATTTTGTGTGCTTTTCTTTAATAAATGTGCATATAACCAAGATCATTTTGCCTTCTCCACTGTAACTTTCCTGCTAGAAAAATATAAAAATATATTAAAATAACAAGAAGGACTTTGGCCTGCAGCATTTTATGAATTCTAGGTGACAAAATAGAAAGACCATAAAAATCTACAGAGACTCTTATAAATAAAAATGTAGTAAGTTTGGCTTTCCATTACAACATTTAATCTAATTAAATATGAGGATTTGTACCTTTGTAATCAAAAGGAGAATGAAATCCCATGTTATAGATACAGATCCATGTACTCATAGGTCTCTACTCAAGAGAAGATTTTTTATGGATAAGTGAGCTTCTAAAATTTATCAATTTTTAACCTCTTCTTTCTCTTCTTTCTCTCTATATTACTGTCTGTACATCATAACCATTTTTTAAACAAAATTAAATTCCATAATATAATATGCTATGGTGGATAAACTGCTTTGTCTGAAGCAAGACACTGAATATGTGCCATTCCGTTGAATTTATATAACATTTCACATATTAACATGTAATTATTTCCATTCTACAGATGGGTAAATTGAAACTCAAGACAGTTTTCTTGATATTCCCCCAAATGGTACAGAACTTGATGACAGATATGAGAATAGAAACATAGAACTGTGATTCTCACTCTTGAACTAAAACTTGCTTTACAAATAGCACAACCAATATTAGAAATGGAAAAAGATTATCATGTAGGGAAACTGGTTATATATATTTTTAAGAAAAGATTCTTTGAAAGATTTGTTTAAAAGTATAATTCATTAAAAATATATGAAATGAAGAAATATACAAATTATGACTTTCTTGATCCTCTCTCCCTTGGCTTCTTGATCTCCTTTTCTCTCTCCTTTTCTCATTTTCTCTCTCTCCATTACCTTATGGATGGGTAGGTTAATAAAATAAATATTACAGACCTGCTGGCCATGTTGAATAGATAAATCATTCTTTTTCACATTTTCTATTTAACACCTAGCCAGTAAATATTTTGTATCCAAACCCATGAGCTGCAGCACAACCTACCTAGAAAGAGTTTGTATTCCCAAGAAATCATAAATGCAGTGGGAACAAATGCACTTTTGCAGGTGTGACTGAAAGATCCCAATAATTTCCCCTTGAAGTGCCTCCTTTGTAAAGGAAGTAGGTTGATGCCAAATGTCTCTCTTTCACAGCTGGTGGAGGAATCCCAAGATCAAATCTTCTAGGTGGTCTTCTCAGAACTAAAGGAGAAGCCAACAGGTTCTTGAGAGGGCAAGCAGTAGGACACAGTAGCACTCTAGCTCAAAGTTTCAAAGATTTTTAAATTGAGGCTGTAGTAAAGTTTGTTTTCTTTGGTCTTCTGTTGTGCTGTCTAATCAATCAAAGAAATTTGTGGCCTATCAGGCTCCTATTGAAGTTAAAAGGGTCTATTGCTTAAAAGGGTCTTATAAAAAAGATGGAGAAAGACTCTTTATGCGGGTAGATAGTGACGGTACAAGGGGGAATGGTCTTAAACTAAAAGAGGATAGATTTAGATTAGACATTAGGAGGAAGTTCTTCACTGTAAGGGTAGTGAAGCACTGGCACAGGTTTCCCAGAAATGTTGTGGATGCCCCATCCCTGGAGGTGTTCAAGGCCAGGCTGGATGGGGCCCTGGCCAACCTGATCTAGTGGGTGGCATCCCTGCCTATGGCAGGGGGGTTGGAGATAAATGATCTTTAAGGTCGCTTCTAACCCAAGCCATTCTATGATACTACGAACAAAAGTCACTTGTGCAAACTCAGGGCAGGGAGACTATCAGTACAGAAGACAGATTTTACATGTGAGTTCAAGATACCATTAACACAGGTGTGCTAAAGATAAGTGGGCCTGATGTCAGCAAAATACATTGAAAACCTAAGACTGCTGCATACTAGCCAGACCACCAAAAGGTATAATGAATGGAAGTATAAATAGAATACAATTATATATATAATTTTTAATCACATAAATTTATTATTATTTAGCTTAACCAGTGGAGGGTGAAAAAAAAAATCACTGTACATTCAAGCAGTATTTTTAGATCATTTTCCCACTCTCGAAGGGTCCAAACAGTCTTTTCCTGTAAAAAAATATAGCACTTGTATGTTTTGTTCCTTTAAATACTGTAATTAAGAACCTTATTTGCATTGCGGGCAAAGCTGGCAACTTTCATGTACTCAGCGTGGTGAAAGTGTCAAATTTCATGGTTTGTGACAGATTAATAGAAAAATTATTTTAAAACTCTGCAAATTATTCATAGATCTTGAGTAATCATCAGAGGTTGCATTTTGTGAAGAATAAAAATAGGAAAAACTGAGTATAGCTTCAATCTCTAAATTGAGTGTTGTCCATTTTTTAAATCATTTAAATTGTCAGCTTAGCAAAAAATCTTCACCTTAGATGAACTGAATTGTAAAATCTTTAAAATACCCCTTCATCATTGTTTGCATTGTAAATGAGCATTCATGTATTTAGAAAAAAAAATGATTTGAAAAAATTGAAGCCAGGCAAAAATGCCAGGAGTTCTGCATGGAGGAGCAATGAGCTCCTAGACAAATGCAAACACAAGCAGGAAGCCTAAAGAAGCAAAGAGAATGTTGTGGTTTAACCCTGGCAGGCAGCTGAGCACCACACAGCAGCTAGCTCACTCTCCCCATGTGGGATGTGGGAGAGAATTGGAAAGGTAGAAGTGTGAGAACTCATGGGTTGAGATAAAGGCATTTTACTAGGTAAAACAAAAGCTGTGTGTGCAATCAAAGCAAAACAAGGAATGATCACCACTTGCCATCAGCAGACAGCATTCAGCCACCTCCAGGAAAGGAGATCATCATATACAATGATTTCTTGGGAAGACAAATGGCAGCACTCTGAACATCCTCCCCCTTCCTCCTTTTTTCCCCCATCTTTTATTGCTGAACATGATGCTACATGGTATGGGACATCATCCCTTTGGCCAGTTTAGGTCAGCTGTCTTGGCTGTGTCCCCTCCCAATCTCTAGTGCACCCCCAGCCTCCTCGCTGGCAGGGCAACACGAGAAGCTGAAAAGTCCTTGGCTCTGTGTGAACGCTGCTCTGCAAGAACTAAAAATATCAGTGAATTATCAGCACTGTTTTTATCAAAACTCCAAAACACAGCATGAGAATCAGTGAGATCAGTGCAGCAGGGTGACTTCATGGAGAATAATTTCAGGGGAAGAGAAGAGGGCAGTACAAGGTGTCCAGATAATTACCTGATTTATGACAGCTGTACATGTATATGGAGCTTACAGAGGTAAATCTGAGCTGCAACCATCAAATCCAGCCATAAGTTTTGTTTCCATGTAGTTACATTTGCAAGATGTGATTGCTTGGAAACTGTCAATCTATCTGATCTTTCTAATCTGTCTGCTGAATCCACCACACCCAGCTGCATTGTTTATATTATTCTGCTGAAATGTAATTGATAATACAAAGTCATCCACTAACTGGTGAATTGGTAAGAACAGCAATTAGTGTCTTTACTGTAGCAGAGATTTTGCTTTTTCTTCTTTAGTACTTGGCCATTGTCAGGTGTTGATACAACATAATCTTCTTTAACTTTCTCTCTCTATGCTAGCTGCAAGTTGAATACAAGAAAATATTTCCATATTTCTGCAGACAGTGTTGCAAATGCATACTTAGAATATGATGATATAAATATGAATAGTTAAGAAAATGTATTTGAGGCAATAATGCAGCATGTTGTGGAACACTGTGCCATTCTGCAGTTTAAGAGTTTCCATCTCCAAGAACTGGCAAGACACAAGAAGCTCAATTAGCTGTAATAGGAAAAATTTTTTTAATTGATCGTTGTCTGTAACACACGTGCATAATATATACATGTAAGCAGAAATGTGAGAATAGATATGGCTGTATATTGACTTTTGATCCATTCAGAAAGAAAATTAGGCAAACTTTTTAAAAGTAAAGGTATTAAAGATGAGGGTGTTTTTTTTTTAATTTTAATTTTAATTTTTATTTTTATTTTTTTTTTAGTAATATATCTAGGTGATGATCAATATATGCTAGTCAACAGTTCGGGGAAGTTATTTTGTAGAATACATTCTTCACAGGTTTTAACAATACATTCTTCACAATACATTCTTCACTGGTTTCTGGAATGTTTGAGCTTTAGTCAGTACCTGCTTACATAATATAAATAGAATGTGAAGCAATGATCCACAAAATAAATGTTGGTCAAAAGTTCTGGTCAAAAATATCGGCGAGACCTGAATCAAGTGACTGATGAGATTATAGCTAGATTGAATAACAGAAGGAGCCCAAAATAGCATGAGTACACTTTTTAATCCTTCTGTGTATTATATAAGGATGACCAGCTGCACTGCTCTGCCTTTGCCTTGCTCTGTAAATCATGTTATTCAAACATACTGTATTACGAAAGTGCCTCTGTTAATCATGAGCTTTTTTCTGTCAATCTGATTTGACATAAATATGTTTATAACCAATATGTGAAGTATGTAACCCACTTACACAAGTGTGACCATTTTAATTTTTCCAAAATTGAGAAGGTGAAAAGGAGGTTTTGGTGCAATATAAACAATGGACATAAAACTTCAAATTCCTAAACACGGGAAGCACAGAAATGTGTACACGTTGCAAGTCATTAGTTCAAGCCCACCAAACATTTCCTGAGACAATTACCTTTGCTGCTATAAAATTTACTTTGCACAAGCCTCTGGAGCATTACTAATTGCTTTTCTTAACCCCCAGAGATTAAAGGATTTTGAAATGAACATATAGACAAGTGGTGACTCTAATTTCAAATCTAAGCTTTATTAAGGCAAGCTCTGTTTTACGAAATAGGGTCATTAAGAGAATGTTTAATGTTGACAGTATCCAATCCTGATCCCCTCATCTTACTCCAATCTTGAGAAATAGCACTCTGCCTGTATTTTTTAAAAATCTGGTGCAATCTCAACTCATTTCCATCTGGCATCAGCTCTATGTCTCATCTTCAAGAATACACATAACCATGTTGGCACTTGTTTCTCAAATCCTTTTCCACTAGGGGGTATGATAGACTGTGACTGTATTTCACAGTAAACCTTTCATATGATATTGTAGTACACACACATGAGGGAGAAGAATGGGCATGCAAAGCGTGGTACATAATTTATGGAGATTCAAACCCTGTCATTCATAAATATAATTATAACCAAAGGCTTGAAAGTAATACGGACCTTGCCATATTGATCATGCTCCAGCTCTGTTTATTCAGACCATTCATTTCCTGACAGACAAAATAGAATAAGAATGTTGTTAGTCTGTAAAACAATTAAATAAAAGAAATACTTCTATTTCACACAAAGAATATTGTTTATTTCTGTACATGTTGTGCACCCTCCCACCTTCAGATGGGAAATATAAACCCAAGGGGAGGGAATATTATTAAATCAGCAATCAACCTTCAAGTCATTTTGGTATAAACACTGTAATTATTTCATCTCTAGTAAACAGAATATAAGACAACAGCACATAAGGGTGACAATTTGCAATATGCTTTGAATGTCTTTGTTAAAAAAAAACTATTATGGCTGAAGGCGACATTATTGAAATTAAAAAAAAAAAAAAGCAGAAGTTGTGACAGCCAACAGAGGGGCTAATTAGTCAGTAAATTTCAAGTAATAAATTTAGCAGGTCATTGCAACAGACATTACGTTTTGCACAGGGAAAAGTCACCATTTATTGGCCTTGGCAACAGAGTTGCTTACCTTTATTCAAAAATAAATCATAAAATGGTATTCTGAAAAAAAAAAAAAAAAAAAAAAAAAAAAAAAAAAAAAGGTAGGTATGGTTATAATAATATAGTCCAAATACCTTCTAAACTCACGATCTTATTTAGGTGTGTTTCAGTTCATTTATGTCAGTACAGTCAACTACACATTTATATAGGTGTAACTGTAGTAACATACACCTTGTTTGGAAAAAAAAGAAGTTAAACAAAAAATGTAATATAAAATATTGTCTTTCTAGATTAAAGGTGCTGCTACCTAACACTTTTAATCTCTTGGTTAGAGCAGAAGAAACATTACATCACGTGTATTAGATTTAGTTTACGTTTCAGGTGTGTTTTACATTTGCAGTTGCTTTCCTGAGCACGGCTGGCTGAGCACTGGCGTGATGTTGCCTGCCACTGAGCAGGGACACACCAGCCTTGATTTGTGGCAGTGGTTTGTTTGCAATTCATCTGGTCATAAACGCTAGTGTGCACTTCAGCAAGCCTCGGTATTTAGAGTGATGTAAAGACAACTGCCATTAATATTAGCTAGGCTGCAGAGGGTTTGACAGCTGCATGAGAAAGCAGTCTTGCCTATCTAACGTAAAGTTCCTGGTTAGGAGGTACCAGGGGTGCATTTTGTACAGCTTTGAACCCTCTCTCAGGCAGGTTTACCATCTTGTTAAAGAGTCTTTTTGAAAAATATTTTGCAGTCAAATAATTACTGGTTTTGTTTAAATGTTCTCGTCCAACACATAATGAACAATGAGGAATTCCCCAGAGGGCATCTATTGTTATTGAAATGTTTATTTATTGAGTGCTTTTGCCAGAAGCCCCCCATGAGAAAAATCTCATTTTATGAGCTCCTCAAGCAGTCAGTTCCCAAAACATCTAGCAGAAATGCAATTTTGGCCAAACAATCTCAAGGTCTTTTGTTTACTTTTAAATAATCATCAGAATGCCAATATGTAAAAAGTTGTGACAGGAGCTGCTTTATTTTCTATATTTTGCAAATATTCTTAGTGAAGTTGGGCTTATGTTGTGCTTGAGTAATTCCTTATACCTTATATTCCTTATTATCCCTCTCAAGATTGTAAGAATGGGCATTTGGAATGATTCTGATTCCTTCTTTCCCACAAAAAAAAAGATGGTTATTAACTAATATCTTCCCTGTCCCATAAGGAATTTTTATCCCACCCTGTTTTTCCTCTCTTTGCCTACATTCTCTCCATAAGCACATAAGGAGCATTGCCAGTGCCTGTGGCAGTACTTACATGGGCAGACTTCATCTACACTGGGTCCTGGTGTGCTCCTGGCTTACCCAGGTGGAGTTACTGGAGAATTGTAATGGTCCCTGGAGCTGCAGCATCAGGGCTTGCTTGTCCAAAATCCCTGCTGGAGCTGGATATGTGAAAGGATCCAGTTGTAATCTGTATGATTTTAATGATGCTGCTAAGTGTATAGCTGCAGTGAGCTGCAGTGCACAACTGAGGAATGAATGAGATCTGGACCAGAGACAGAAGCAAAAAACTCAGGCAATTGGAGGAGCAGAGGAAACATTTTGTGTCTTTGCAGATAAAGCCATCATGCTTGAAAGCTGGCATCAATTCCAGGCTCTTGACTGTAATGGAATATGTGGTATAGCTTTCACATGTTCAGGTTTGGGGCCCTCAGCACTAGAAAGATGTGGACCTGTTTGAGTGGGTCCAGAGGAGGGTCACAAAGATGCTCAGAGGGCTGGAGCACCTCTCCTATGAAGACGTGCTGAGGGAGTTGGAGTTGTTCAGCCTGGAGAGGCGAATGCCCCAGGGAGACCTTACAGTGGCCTGCCAGTACCTGAACGGGGCCTACAGGAAAGCTGGGAAGGGACTCTTTCTCAGGGGGTGTGGTGACAGAACAAGGAGTAAGAGCTTTAAACTAAAACAGGGTAGGTTTAGATTAGACATTAGGAGGAAATTCTTCACTCAGAGGGTGGTGAGGCCCTGGCCCAGGCTGCCCAGAGTAGCTGTGGCTGCCCCATCCCTGGCAGTGCCCATGGCCAGGTTGGATGGGGCTGGGGGCAGCCTGGGCTGGTGGAAGGGGGCCCTGCCCATGGCAGGGGGTGGGATTTAGATGGTCTTTAAGGTCCCTTCCAACCCTAACCATCCTGTGATTTTGTGATTCTATGATAATTTGGAAGGAATATCTGAAGTTGTTTGTTTACACAGTCCTTGTCATGGGACAGCTGTGTACTGGGTTGTTGCCTGCTTTTATTTGAAGCAGATTGCTAATTACACTCTAAGTGTCTGAACAGCCAGAGAGGAATCATCATTTCTCTTGGGCTGGGAATACAGAAAGAAGGACAGTGAAAGGCTGGTTATATTCAGTGCATGGTATCATAAGACTCCCAGGTGTCTGTTGTGGTTGATTGTCTTAGTTAGATTGTCTTAGATTGTGTTAGTAATGGAATCGGGGAATGGCCTGAATTTTTTAAAGAAGTTTATGTATCTTAAGTAAGATATACTTTGCAATTGTTGAGTATTATAGCTGAACGTACTATTTAAATGATGCTGACAAATGCTTTATAATTATCTAACATTATTAAAATACATTTCTTGCACATTAATGACTTGACATCTGGAGTGTCCTTCAGCAATATAATCTCTGCTTTATTTTTCTCCCACCCAGAAGAGTATTTAAAGAAAAATGATTGATTAATGACAGTTCCTGTTAACTGTGGAATAGAATGTGCACAGGACAAGCTCTGCCAGTAAAAGATTCAAAGGATGCTCCTTAGTATTACTTTGAATCCTTCTGTGACCTCAAAGCCAAGTCTTACAATCAATAATAGTTTTCTTCAGCCTAAAATTTAAAAAGTTTAAAGGTATTGCTGTCTAGGATATATGTGATGCAATTAAGTGCACTTCATTAACTGCTCTCAGTTGTATGAGTTCAAAATACAAATGCAGAATGGTAGTAAAAGAATAATTTAATACTTCATTTCAAGCCCTGCAGCAA
The DNA here is from genome assembly GCF_009819795.1 of Aythya fuligula. Classification (NCBI taxonomy): domain Eukaryota; kingdom Metazoa; phylum Chordata; class Aves; order Anseriformes; family Anatidae; genus Aythya; species Aythya fuligula. The sequence continues at coordinate 10,108,546 of NC_045560.1, read as the reverse complement.
AAATATTTTTCAACTTCTTCTATGTAGCAATTTTTCAGATTTCATTCTCTCATAAGCCACAGCTATAGTAGGTCAAAGCATTTTACATGTATGGCTCCTGCCAATGTGCTTAACCACTGAAACACATGAAGCAGGTATTATTCATAGTATAAATGTAATTCTTCTCACTGATTGTGTGAGTAATAAAAACTAAGGCACTCACACAAAACACGGTATGCATGTAAACATTTAACACATGCCAGTTTTCTTGTTTGTTCAGCCCTTGAACTGTGCTCCTCTGAATTTATATTATATTTTCTACTGTGGCTTATTAACTGGAAATTTTCTTTAAAATACTTTTACTATAGTTTTGTGTGTACATTTTTCTTACGATTTTCATATATATGTACTTTAGCATAATATGACAACTGAAAGTTCTTTATTCCTTTCATCAGATGTGCATATAGGTTGGATATTATTGGGATGGGTGGAGAATGAATGCAACATTACGTATATGGATTTATTTTTCTGCAAAAACACACAATGAACATTTTTTTGAAACCCTGAATACCTTACTATGCCATTCTTCATCTAGTTAATTAGTACTGTGCTCTGTAATGCCTCATAGGTTTTTAAGCCATAAAAGACCATCAGGCTACACCAAAAAAGTTCACCACAGAGTTCCATCACTTCTCTTTATAAATTGTCCAAATAGATTATTACGTCTATTGTTATAAGTTAAGTAATTTTTGCCGTCTTTCCAAATCAGACATTTGGATCAGATACATCCAAAGTCTTTTCTCCAAATATGTTCTTGTAGAGCATGATCAAGATAAATATTCTGACTCTCTTTATTGTCTCTCTGACTGAGATTCATAACAAGCTTGAGTGAAGGTTAGGCAAATAAAATTTGAAGCTTTATGTAATCTTTAGGTGTTGAATTCCAGTGATGTTCTGTGGTGTTCTGGAGAGAATAACAATTTCTGTGCCTCTATTTTGCCATTTTTGTAATGGGAATAGTATTTACAGGAATGTTTTGAAGTTTAGTTAATGTCACTGAAATTCTTTCAGAAAGGCACAAGACAAGATACACACAAACTTCCACAAGAGGTATATAAATGTATGCAAATGTAGCTAATGAAGCAAAAGGAAGAGGGCTAAATGGTGTCTTAATAGTTTCTCCTTAAAAACCTATTTTGAAAAGGAATATTATGCTATGTCTCTTGATTATGAGTCTTACATTTTTTAATAATCTCTTCTAGCGTGCTGGGACCAGCTGTGACCTTCAGAGTGCACTCAAACCTCCAAAACATTTCAACTGCAGATATTGCCAAAGCAGCAGGTAAGAGTCCTTATCCTCCATTCCCAAACTGGCCTTCCACTCTTCAGTTTAGAGGACTGTAGTCAGACAACATGGATGGAGGCAGCACACTTTCCCAGGAAGATTGGCGTTTAGGGAGAGTGGCTGAGGGGTGAGTGGCACATATGGGAAAATGAAGTGTAACGTCTCTGAGTCAATTAAAACTGCCTGAGACTTCATTGTTTGTAGAGGAAATGGATTAAGTACAGACATGGAGACACAGCTTAGCATGGTGAAAAACTCTTCAGTGTTGTCATGACCTCAGAAAAACAGATTAGATATTTGCAAATGAGAATTTAATACCCTTGCTTTTCTGATACTTTGTTCCAGGAAACAAAAACGGTATTACATGTTAGCCTTAATTTCTGGATCAAAAGACGGTACCTTTGTTGGTGTGCGGTTTAGGCAATTTCCATGACCCGTTAATCTTGAGAGTAAACATTGTATATCTGGAGCTAAACTGCTTCTGAATAAATACTGCTGTTCTATGTACTGCTCTTGGCTTCTTATCAATTTGGCTACTAACAGTATTATGGAGGAGCTGTTGACTGAAAGAAATCATTTCTGCAAAGTAACTGAATTGATAAATGATTTCAAATTACCCAATTGATAGGTTTTAAAAATTACGAATAAACAAGTTACAATGTTGCTTGCAAATAGGAATAAAAGAAGTTCATTTAAATAAACATTGGGAGCCCCAAACTGTCCATTAACAACTCCTGCTTCCTTATGGATGAATTCAGCTGTAGAAGGAACTGGGGTAGTTCCAGTGCCAGAACCATTCTTTGTGCGGGGCTCTGGAGGATCTGTCTCAATGTGTTGAGGGGTATGAAATTAGGGTATGAAAAACAGTCAAATGAATGTGTAGAGGTTACCAACACCATAAAGTATCCACTCCGGTTTTAAGTAGCACAAGGACAAAATGGTTAAGCACTGGTAGTGTGAAACTCTTCACTTTGAAATTTCTTGTTAACTGGTGAGTAGAGTAACAAACTAACTTTTAAGTAGATTTAACATGAAAAAAAAATAATAAAAGAAAAAAAAATATCAAAATTAGGAAATTACAATAAATTATTGAATTATGGGACACCCAAATCTGTATGATTTATCTGGTAAAAATTAATATAGCAGTGTCCTACTTTGTAAACCTGTTGACTGTCTCTGAAGAGATCAACAAATATGATGCAGCTGGTACAGCCTGCCTGGGTTTCCAAAGACTTTTGGCAAGGTCTTTCAGTAAAAGTTTCTGAGGAAACTAATTGTTTCTTAGAATATGGAACAAGAAATACACAGATCAGTAACTGGTTAAGAGGCAAATAAAAAACAGAGAGTAAGAATAACTTACTAGTTTTCTCAAAAAAAATAGATCTCTGCTGGGACTGTGTCATGCAACATACAAATGAGCTGAAAAAGAATGGTGAGCAGTGTGATGAGAAAGCCTGCTAAGAGTACTAAATTATTTACAGTATTAAAGGTGAAACTTGATCTTAGAAATGTATAAAAAACATACTAGACTGAGTGACTGGACTCAAAATGGCAGATGAGTTTCATTAGAGATTAATGTAAAAAATTCAAATGGAGAAAAAAAAAAAGATTTAAATATGAAGTTGTGGGTCTGAATAGACTATTACTGCTCTGAAATAAGATCTTAGTGTAGTAATAGATTAATGAAAACAATTCAGTCATTATCAAACAAGGAAATTGTTGTGTTTTTTTTTTTTTTTTGAAAATTAGCCTTTTGCCTAAATGAATATATAAATAAATAAAATTAGATATATGCCCAAGAGTCAAACATTCTAAATTTTAAAAGTATCAATTTTCTCTTTTCTAACCAGTAAATGAAGTTGCAGTAGCCTATCAATGTACTTGCTAATCAGTTTGTTTTATTTTTAGCAAACTTTTTGTGAACTTGCAGATATCTAAAGCCAAAAATAAAAACAGTAAAACGAGCAACAGCAGTACATACTTACATAAGATTTTTTTTTTTTCAGGTTTTAGCTGCAATTATAAATGTTAAAAGTCAACAATGTCTTAAAGAAAATCATTCCAAAAATGTAATTTACCAAAGGAAACTGATGCAGAATAAATTGCTGCATACTTCCAGGCATGGGTAAATGTATTACTCCATGGTGTCCTGCTATTAGGTAACAACATTCATCCAGGAAATCTGAAAGCAGATCTTGTTTATAGACCTAACTGAGTGAAGAATTTCACCATTCATCACATCCTTAGAAACTCAAAGAACTTAGAAATTGAGGTAATCAGATGCCATAGTAATTATGAGAATTTAAATTATCCAGATTTCCAAAAGGAATCTATTTCTATAATGTCCATGTCTCGTTATTATCTGTGGCAACAGGTTCTTTGCAGGAACTTGCTCTCATTATTTTTGTAGTATATATAGTTTTGTAACCAAAATGAATAAATTGCTCCTTTCTTTGCATTATTTAAGTTTCCATATAGGGAACTATATTTAAAGTTTTCCATCCTCCCCTGTGGAGTCTGACAAATGTGCAGATTAGAGAAGGCATGGGACTCCACAGCAGCTTTGCAAATAGATGTTTGACTTAGAATATCTACTGAAAAATAGAAATAGGGAAGTACGATAATAAAAATAGTTTACTGTATTCTCCTAGCATTTGAGATCCATTCTTCTCAGTGTGCACAACAACCACACTGAGCAGAGAAAAAGCTCCCTAAAATCCTTCAGCCATATTCTTGCTGGTAAAACATTTTTGTTTTCTAGTAATCCATAGTTCCTATGCTAAGTAAATGTTTTGATTACTTTTCTTTTTGCATTTTCTAGGGCTACATAATTCTACAGGGAAACCTGACAACAGAATAATTTAAATTTTTGTACAGCCTGAGAAAGCAGGCTATACAAAATACCATTAACAATACCTTTATTTGCTCTTTCACTGCAGAGCAGAAGGACTGCCAATGTTTTGCCTGCATTGCACACTGATGTTCATAATACAGAACATATCTTGCATGGTGTAGCTGTCCTCTGGCCTATTTCTGTTTAATAAGTCAGGCTCAATGGTGCATCTCAACATTTTGATGAAATAAACTTTCTCTAGACATAGATGACCTGCTCTAGAAGTAATTACACTTGGCACATGACATCATTTAGACAAATGAGTATGGATTTAATTTCTCTTCAGTTTAAAGGTTAAGAGAAATCTAGCAGAGAACAACTATCAGTAAGATAACTCAATTTATCTAAAATTGCAATATAGTCACTATAGTAATAAGCAATAAATTTGAATTTGTACAACTTAATATGTAGTCCAGAATTACACAATTTATTCAAAGACATGTAAAGTAACAATGGTAATTAGAAAATAAGAATCGTCTGAAGTTTCCAAATACAGAATTTTTGGCTAGGGTGGCTACAACATATATACTGCTCACATGAAGAGGAGATGCAGGAGAGAAAAGTCTGTGCACAGTACTCAGCATTGCCAAAATGAAATAAAAGCAATTGCTTATGTGTAGTTGCAGCCTTTAACAAATAAGAATTTTGCTTGTATTTTATTTACTATTGTATAAAAATGCAACAGTTTAGGTGTTTAAAAAAAAATAAGAGGACCGAAGAACAAAACAATGTATTCATAACATGGGTATATTAGTAAAGGGGAACTGGTAGCACAGAGGAAGGCAATGAAAAACCAGATATTAGCGAATTAGCAGATCTTGTATGCAGCTTCTTGTGTCTATATGTGATATATATAATTATAGCAATTCAAAAATCTTGATTTCATTGTTGTAAATAGGGGGTTTTGAACATATATTAGAATATTTAGATTTTTGTTTTATTTATTTATTTATTTTAAATTCCTCTAACTTTTAACTAGGCTATTGATTTATGTTTCTTTAATTTTCTCTTGTCTTGCTGGTAAAACACAGTTTTTCCAAAAGTGCATGGATTGATGGGACCATTAATCATAACTTAAGGAGTGAGTTGCTGAATCATATAAACTTCTTGTCTAAAATTTATTTATCTACCAACTTTCTAACTCTGCAAAAAATGCACTGGAGAATTAATTCCCCTTGGGGAGGAAAAAAAAATCATTATCATTAAAATTAAACTGTATGACAAGTTAATTTGAATACAGATACAGCCTGATAAGTATTAGAATGGATAATAACATGCATATAGAATTCCTTCAGAATTTTAAACAACTGCAGATGTTTAAAAAAAAAAAAAAAAAAAAAAAAAGAAAGAAAATCTTAATTCTGAAAAATATGAATATGAAAATATTGATGAGAAACCTGCCTCATCGATTGTAATGAGCACACAACCACTGAAGAAACTCCAGTTTATTACTCCCATCTGTAAAGCGGATTCAGCAGAATCACAGTTTTGTCACACATCCAGTCTGAGCCCTGCTGAAAAGGGCTGAGACTGACATGAATGTATTTTCATTTTATTATAAATTCACTGGTACAAACATCCATTACAGATATATTTAAAAGAATTAATTATAAAGTACAAATGAATGGTTTATATCAATGGCACATTTTTAGCTGTTTGCAGCAAGTGCAGCATAACTGAAAGATGTATTTCAACTTTAGCAAACGTAAGTCTAAGATATTACAGATAATTTTATATGAATATTCTCTTGTATTCATTCTAGTCATGAAGTGTGGTCCTCTTTGTATTGGTGGTGGTGGGGATTATCTTTTCAGTTTACTACAGAATGTGAATAAACATAATGAACTTCATGGTCTGAAATTTAGCAAAATAAAGAAGAGAGGGAAGAGAATTTACCCTACATCAGAGAATCAATTGGTGAGGATCCGGTATACAGCTTAAATTGTTTAATTTCTAGAAACACTCCAGAGGCTCACTTTGCTCTCTAAACAATAACTATGGCCACTGACCATACCACTGTGGACAGAAAAATTATATATACCTTTATTTTATTATTCATTATTAGCAACAACAACAACAAAAATTTAGAAAGCTTTCAGGAAGGAAAAAGAGAGAGAACTCTCTTTAGATGTATTTTCATATATTATTGTATCTTCATATAATAACTACATACAATATGTACGTGTGAAGAGAAATGTAGAGGGAGAAATAGCGACAGCATGTCAGTGAGGAATAAATCATCAAGAAGATTATGCAAAGTTTGTAGTAGATATACATGTCTTTAGTTAAAAGCATGTTTAGAATAATTGATATTACTAATATTTCTTCTAGTCATCAAATTCCAATGTCAAGGAATTTGAGCAAAACCTGGGAAATGTCAATTGATACAAATTGTTCGTAATATTTCTCTCATTATTTTTGCTTGTGATTAAACACTGTCTGGTCTTTGTCTATTGTTAAACCATTTTTGGTTAGATGTTCTTTGGATAACATACTTCAGTGGCAACTTGCCACCTTTTTTTTCATGGTGATCATCCATACAAGCAGGAAATACATTTCTATGCTAAAAGTTTTCCTCTTGAAGAGATCCTTCGTGAATTATTTCTGGATTAAGACAATCCAGAAAATGTTGATTTTTAGCACAAGTTTTGCATGTCTCGTGAAAAGTCTCAGAAAGATGAACTCTGTGGCTTTTGTCACAAAAATGTACATGGTAGCACACTGTCTTGGTTTCCTTTTTCTGTCCTACAACAGTGAGATGGATTGTTTTGAAAATATTCATTGGCAAGTCATTGTCAGACTCATAATTCAGCTGTGATGAAGTGAACGAAGCAAGATGAAAGTCTGCGGTTGAATCCCTTCCCTCTATCTAGATTTTTGTAGATCGTGCAATTAGATATCTTTCTCTCTGAGTTGGTAAGAAGTTGAGTGTCTATGAATAATTTGAGGTTGATCTTTGAAGTGAACTGACAGCTTCTATGTCAGAAACTTTGAACACTGTAGCCAGGAGGCTATGGGGTCCATCTGATTGCATTTGCTGTTGCCCTGGTATAAGAAGGATTACGATTCTTTGGTCTTTAATGTGAAACGTATAATTTTGACAGCTCTTTTTCTGTTTCTAGTCTCAAATCTTTTGGTGCAAGTCCTGATTTCTTCCACTCAAGGCTCCTTAGTTCACATTGTCCTTTTTCACCTCTTGTCCCCTCTGTAGTGGATCAATTGCCTTTCTCCTACTGTATTGTCAAATCTATCTGAAGTATTTTCCTCCAATCCTTCCTGTGCTGAATATAGGATGTCATTATATTTTTGAAGTATTATTCAAAATGTGAACTGTCTCCTGCACTATCAAATATCTGTTACTATGATTAACAATTTTTTAGATGGCATTTCCTTCCCACCTTGTTCTTTTACTGAAAAAACATTACAACTATGCCAGCCAATATCCTCTTTATCCTGGAATGACTTTTAGCAGTTGTGATGGGTGCTACCATTTGGTAAATGTGCCTCAGACCTTAACAGAGGAAATGTCTCTGGTTATGACTCTTCCCCAGTGACTTCCTTCTGACTGTGATAGGCAGGCCTATAAAGACAGGTAAAATTTGGGTCTTTGTTAAAGTAATTTAAAGGTTTAAAGGTTTTAAAAGAAAGTTTAAAGGTTAGTCATGATTACAGGGTTGACTTTGTTTAAGAGCCCTCTGGTAATATAATGCATGGTAGGGTAGAATTTATCTAACTCAGTTGTAGCTGTCTGAAAGTTAGACATTTATTCTAAACTAGTTGTGTAGATTGCTCTACATTCAAGGAAAAAATATTTATTGTTTGGTGCATAGATGCTGACGATAGGACTGCCATATGTAAATACTGCAGATAAATCTAGGGTAATTGTTTGAAGTCAGGATTGTAGAATTTTTCAGGATCTTTCTGTATGGTAACATATTCAAAAATATTTTTTCTGTTTCTAGATCTCTTAAGTCTTCTAGAGCAAACCTTTTATTCTTCTGCTTAGGTCTCCTTTGTTAACAATACCTTTGGGTAACATACTGAAAGCTCTCTAAGAAATCCAAATTAATTTAAGATTGGGAAAATTTACAAAGATTTTGAGTTTGAGAAATATTACCATCTATAATATTGTTAAACAACCAAATTCCTGCAGTCAGCTTGTTCACACCTACAGCTTGTAACGTGAAACAGTTATGTTTAAGTGCAAAGTGGTTTTCTTTCAAGTTTGTGAAATCTCACAGTACATTTTTTACTATGGAAATGAAAAGTCTTTTTCCATATTAAACTTGCTACGTATTTCCTTTCACAGATATCTCAAACTGACCTGTAAACTTTAAAAGCACTGTTTCCAGCTGATATGAATCAACAAATAGATGCTCTGGAGCTCTTAGCACTGAGAATGGGTGATTGAAACAATTTTTCATTTTTTTTATTTTTGGTGTAGCATTGGTACTTTATGATCCAACTATGAAGACAGTATCAAAAAGTCCCTATAATAAAATATTTGAGAACTAAATTATATTATAATTTACAGCAAAGCAAGCAGAAATCGCCAAGTCCAAAACAACCTGCTTAATATCATATTTCATCATATTATTTGGCAAAATTGCTGCTATTTTGTTTAACATTTTTAGGATGAGCTACCATTTTTCCAGGAAAATATAAATATTAGAAATATATATACAATATGTCATAAACAAAAATAACACAATTCCATACATCTTTAAACATTATATTCCTTCAATAAAATGTTACGTATTTGCGTGCAGTACACTTAAGAGACTATCTCTGTTCACAGCAGATCCTAAGCATACTTAAAGAAATTATTTAAAAGTGATACAAGAAGAAATCTGGTGAGGAAAAGACCTCTATCATGCTAGCTTTTCTGTAAAGAATAGGTAGGCTGATCTAATATTCATTTATTTATTTATTTATTTATTTATTGCTAAATATGTACCTTGTTAGGTAAGGATAAACAAGGCAATTGAAGAAACAGGTCAGATAGTATTATAGCCTAATCTTTATCTGGAGAAGAACAACCAGTAGATTTTCAACCACCATAATTTTTCAAAATGAGGAAAAAAAGATAAAACTAGTAATTTTAAACTATGCATGCAAATAAACAGTGGGCACTATGTGGAACAGAGAACAAGGTCATGCCAGCAACTTTAGTTGGTACAAACAAGAAAATGTTCTTTATCTGATATAACTAAATATCCTACTTTTAAAATATAAAATTGGATGATTAGCAATCTTGTAAGTGTTGGCTTTCCTATCAACAAAATAAAATAGGCAGAGCAGTGCTACTTCAGAGATCTATGAAAAATAACTGTTATTTAAAACACAAGAACAACAACAACAAAAAAATCAGTTACACAGAGAATAGAATTCTGCTTAGAATCAGACTGTGATCTGTTTTTGTTGGAAAAAAAAAAAAGTAATAACATTGAAAAGCACTTCTCCCAAAGCACGGTTATTGGTAACAGTGTGCAGGGGTGGCTGACCTGAATCTGTTTTCTTGGTAGAGGACGATTTATTTTTGGATGACATCTTGGGAAGGAGGCACAAATATGACCTGGGATGAAAGGGCAGGTGCAGGATTTTTGCCTGACAAATGCTTAGTTAGGAGGTCCAGAAGATTCATGTGTCATCTGTCTTGAAAATAACCACTTGCATGACCTACTGCTGATAGCTCATGGGGGAATGTATCTGAGAAGGGAAATAATGAGCTCTTGACAGTGGGACAAGGAATTATTTGAGAGCTTTTGGAGAGTTTGCGAAGAGAAGTTTGTTGGGTGCACTCACAAGGGCACACTGGTCAGTAGAATGCAGTCCTGCATTTTAATACTGCCTTCATTTGGAGCAGTCTTTCTCCTCTGGATTGAAGGCTGCTCCAGCAGCTGCTGTTGCTGCCACCTAAGAACCTGCAAAATTGTTAGGTTATGTCATGACTACAAGGCAAGTGATCTGATGTTCATTAGGTGTTTGTTTTCTGGACTGTTGGTAGTCAAATAAAGTTAGTTTCTTTTTTTTTTTTTTTTTTTTTTTCCTAACCTTTCTGAACCTCAGGCATCCGTTCTGACATGTAAGATAAGATAGAATCAGATTTATAGACCTTTGATCTTGATTTTATTTGGAGATGATGTTTGCTATTGTCTGACGAAAACTGTATGCAGGATTTAGAGATTAATGACCATTGTAATAATCTACAAATACTTAATCTTTCTAGTATTATCTAGTCTTTAGGAAAACATGCTAAATCCATTTGTTCTCTTTAGAAAATGTTTTCTATAAATTTGAATGTTCTAGATTAAGAGATTGTATAGCTTTTTGTTGGCTAATGTCAGAAGACATGCTAGATTTAATCTAGCTACAAATTTTCAAGAAGTACTTATAAATTCTCTGTGCCTCTATTTTCTTAATTCTGAATCTGAAATGTGTATAGGAAAAAGGCTTTTTTATGAACAAAAGACTGTAACATAATGATTTTTAAAAGATAATTCAGAGAATTGGCAATACGTTCTTCTGTTGCATAATTATTGTCATTTGTTCCTGTGCTAGCTCTGCTGCTTTTCTGTATTTTTTCCCTGGTTGCATCAGGATGACAGCAATCATAAAATCATTTTGGTTGAAAGATCCATCTAGTAGGTTATTTAGCCTATCCTCCAGAATTGTGATGAGATTGGTTGGCAGAAGATCATATAGCTAATATTTGATAGTCTATTAAATTAAAAAAAAAAAAAAAAAAAAGTGTGTGCCAAAATCCGGAGGGTGCCTCTTGGCAAAGTTTTATAGACATTTTAGATCAGTAACAAGAAAAGGTAGGTAGCTACACCCCATTACTCCTTCCTAAACACCCAGGTAATTACTTTTGGCATTTTGACAAGTGTTTGCTGGAGTGAAGGTCAAAGCTGTCAGTGCAGAAGATCTATGCTAATCTGCTCAGCTGGAGAAGACTCAGGTAGCTAATGTTTTGTAATTAGAAGTTGTGGAAACCAGTTTTCACTGTAGTTAGGTACTGAGTAGAAGTGAACTAATAATGCAGAGTAATTTCATTTATCATAGTTTACAAAATTAGCTAAATGGATGTCTAGAAGTAGGCAAACCATGTGAAATTGGAGAACTATGGGAAAACTGATATTGTGGTACAGATGAAATATATATTTGTATGCATATTTATGTATGTATGGTGTTGTATAAATGCGTATATATTAGTATGGTATATATACACACATGTATGTATATATTGTATGTGTGTGTGTAGCTGAATATACATATAAACAGAGATGCATAATGCTAGTACTTTCAATTTAAATTGAAAAAAAAAAAGTTGGTCATAAAATAAAGTCAAAGAAAACAACAAAAAAAATGTATTTATAGAACTAGACTAGGCTGCTGAATTTTGCTGTAAATTTCATATGCAAAAATTCAGTACATGTGAAAAACTGTTTTTCTTATGAGACATATCAGTCACTTAATGCACTTAACCCTATGAATGAACTCCTATTACGGATTTTAAACTGATAACGTACTCTGGGGAAATGTAAGAAAGTAAGCACCCCCTCAATAAAATAAAATAAAATAAAATAAAATAAAATAAAATAATTATGAAAATTATGATTTTTATAAAAAGTATATATTTTTTAGTTTTGACTACCTCTTCAAGGCATTATATTCCAGTTCTAATTGGGATTAAGTAAAAAAAAAATACCATTCTGTAATTTTTTTTGTGCGGCTGTACTATTCTTTGTGCAACAATAAGTGTGTCTGTGTACAGGTATGTGTGGGTAAGACAGAAAGAGATAAACAGGGAGTTTTTCATAGGAGCTCGAGGTGTTCAGCTATGCTCCCAAACCCCGGGTATGACCTCAAGCCTGCAGTGATTTCACACATACTTAATTGTTCATACCCTCTAATTTTGCTTCTTTAAGTGAAATAGCTAATGTGGTGACCTTGCAGATCTTTAAAAATCTTTGGACAGACTGACATGTACTGTTGGAATTCAGGTCACGATTGGATAGCCTAATCCTTGATCTAAATGTAGGAAGATAAAGATGTATTATGTTAGAGGCTGCAATTGGAGCTGGACAGGAACCTTGTAGTAGTACCAGACAAAAAGGACCATTTTTTTTGCCAAGTTGTTGTTAACCTTGATCAGCTCTGCCAGACAAACTGTTGAACTGTCACCAACAAAGCCAGGGATGTCACCAATAATAACAAGGATGCAACACTCATGAAAATATTCCTGTACTTCTTTTTGACTTTACATGTGATTTAAAGCTTGTAGATAAAGAATAAAAATAAGAGATAAAGACATATATGTCTGAAGAGCAGTAGATCCATCTAAAACATAGACTTTAATTGAGAAAAAAAGATGCTTATTTCTTCTGGATTTCATGATAGGGCTTTTATAGGAGGCAGTTAAGTCTTTTTCAATTGTAAAATCATTGCAGGAAATCCAGAACATACTGGTTTTGGAAGGAGATCAGAGAATGCTTTTTTTTTTTTTTTTTTTTTTTTTCCTTCTGTCCTTCCTTCTCTGAATGGATTTTGTGTATTATGTTACTCTTTGTGACATTTCTTTCCTTGGCATTTTTCCTCTTCAGAGGAATCACCACATATTCATTCTCGTCTTTCATTGCCATTTAACAACTTGAGGGTATATTCTCTGCCCATGTGCAGCGATATAGCTGTGAAACTCACATTAACATTAATGGGAAATGTGCAGCTCAAATCAACCACACTCAGTGTAGTTACTACCCTTGGCTGTAAAACGGATTGGCATGTTCAAACAAGAATTACTTCCACTTAGGAGCTGAGAATTCGACTGGGTTATTGTATTATTTCATGTTAAATTAAAAGTATTTTAACATTATTTTTAATGCATTTCAAATTGAGAAATCTACCTGCTGTGAAAACAGTTATTTTATATTTCAGCATAATGTTTTCAAAGTTAGGTGACATTTTAGGCATTTCATTAACATGGCAGCTCCCAATACTCTGCCTTATATAAGCCTTAGGAAAATACATTAATGATTATTATATGACGGTAAATTCATATTTTGTTATGTTATCAGGTAAAGAACATGAACGAATTCTAATGTTTGTAAGGGTTTTCTCAGTGTTCCTGTGATTCTGCTTTTCCTTTCCGGTCCCTTTTCCTCTCATATTCTATCCATTGCTATTTTTCCTGCTAGAAACAACTCTCTCATAGGATAATTAAACATTTGAAATCAGCTGAGTGGACAAAAAATAAGTGAAAGTTGAGAGATGTTGGAAGCCTAGAATATCAGAGGTACAGGTAGCTATTTCCAGAAGTGATGTATGGATGAGGAAGTTGATCATTTTCTCTTGTTATTGAACTGGTGAGGTTAGTGATGAGGCAGAGTTTGCATATTTATCACATTTTGTTGAACATACTGCTCCAGTTACTCTTTGCCAGAATTAATAAATGCACCCATCTTTTATGTTATAGTGGTTTCTTGGTGTGTTGCTTGTTAGGTAAAGACTATCGCAGAATTTAAGAACCCTCATTTGGTCTTTTAGATCTGTAATACTGCAAGCAATCATAAGCATTAGAATTGACATATATTTATGTGTAAAAGCTTATGTGTCAAAATGAATTATAAGTTGTCCCAAAGAGTTTTAAACAAACTGAGTGGAGTACTGCCATACTGTTAAATAAACATTTGCTTTAAAAATAAGGCAGTAGGTATCTAAGACTCCTCATTCCAAAAGATGTTAGATCTCAGATTTCTCCATAAAGAAAATGAAAAAAAAAAAAAGTGGAAAATATCAAGACAGATTGATTAGTAACACAGACAGTCCACGGCTTGCTTTCGCTAGCACATGTTACACACATTCAAGTCCAGATGCTGGTGCCCCTAGGTATAGCTTCTCTTTGGCCCTTAGTACCCATCTGGTAATGAGTATCAGCCTTTCTCAGAATGTACTGTTACTGTTGCTGAGAATCCTTCCTACTTCCACTTCTGTATAAACATATGCATTTTACATATGTATATAAAACTACTGTTAGTGGCTGTTATCACAAGAGGCAAATTTGAGTTTGTGTTAGAGATGTGTGAACTTCTGTTTGTCAAACCCTAACCACACCCAGGCAATTAAGTGGGAGAAATTGTCTATGTTTATACTCAGACTTTGGTAGCACAGTTATACCTTTTATATTTATATATACTCTACACTCCTTGACACCTTATTTCATTAAAGAGATAGTATATGGAAAGTAACTTACATATCCAGAAGAGAAAAAAAAAAAAAAAGAAAAAAGTGAAACCAGCTAGATCTGAATTTGCCTGGTATTTTTCTTTTGAACACTGTTGGAGATCAAACAGATGGCTAAAGGAACCAGATATGGCCATTCATATAGAAACCAACTCTAGCAAAACATCACTTCGCATTTTTAAGGGTAATATATCCTTCACTGTATAATTCTCATTTTTTCATGCCTGAACTTCATACAGCAAACAATACAAGGAATTCCATTAGATTGCCATTGTCCACTGTTATTTTTAAAGAAACAGATATTATACCTGCTAGAAATTCAAAAATGTTTCATTGAAATGGAATGATCTTGAATTTGGTTACATTTTTAACATATGGAAAATACTTGGCCTTTTGTGCATTCTGCACTTTTAATGTTTCTTCTATTCACGGATCTAAAAGAGTTCTTGAATGTATTACAAAAGACAAGGATAGGTTCTGCCCTTGCACTAAGGGTGATGGAAAGCACAGGTCTCCTCTGGCATTACATTGAGCCTATGCTCTTGTATAGGCTCAGTGTAAATTGAGCTCAGTGTATATTGTGCTCCTCCCTCAGGATCACTTCTAAGAGGATAGTATTTATTATGGTAAATCAAAATCTCTGTTTTTTGTGAAATAGTTATTTTTAATTCTGAAAGTTGTCCACATTGCTTAAACTATTGGTGTACAGAGTTTCTAGCTGTAAATGTGGTAGCACACAGAGGTAGAACACGCCGGCTTAAAAAAATTTTACTTTTTATTTCCATGAAGGCTTAAACCTATAAAATTCCATATATCTCTAAAGCTGACAGTTATTTTTTATTTAGGAAGATATCTGGGAAGATCAGATGGAGAAAAATTCACTTTAGTATTTTAGATTCCTGGTAAATCCTGAGTGAGAATTGCCAGATTTAGATATGACATTTATTGTGATTGTTAACTAAATTCTTATGACAGGATTTTGGTGTATAAAAATGAGTTTCTCTGCACTTGACATGTCATAAACCAATCAAACTTTGAGAAATATGCTTGGCTAGTTCATCTTTTATCCTAATCCTGGAATATTTCTTTTGAAAGTATCACAAGTAAAAATATGACATTCTAATTTCCTTTTTTATTAATGTTATTATTTTAGTTTATGAACATTCTTTGCTACTTTCCAAGATCTGCTCCATTTTTAATTTTTTAGGGCATAATTTCCCACATTTTTAATAGAAGACATTTCTTTTTATCTGTAATTAAATCCGTAACTTGTTATTCTCAGAAGGTTATTATGGATTGTGACTTGACTGTTACAAAAAATTAATGACTTAAAGAGGCTCCTAATATCAATTTAGTGTAAGGATTTAATTTATTATTCATTAATTTTGTATTCATTGTAATAGCAGTAATCATTATGAACTCATTGGGTAGGTATGAGAATGTCATGCATGCTATATTTCCATAGGAATTCAGTTCGTTAGTCATCTCTAGCAAAACATAAAATGCCATTCATGCATTAATGCTGTCACTTGTTTCTCTTTATAATTCTATGCCTGTATTTTACATAAAGATTTTAATATGTATAAGCTGTACTGGTGTTTAAAAGTTTCAATACATGTATAAACTCTCTTGTCTCTCCTTATGGTAACAAAAATTTTTCTGTTTAGAAACAGATATCTTTACACAGCTTATAACACCATGGAATCTAATTTCACATTTTATTTTAAAGAAAAAAAAAAACAAATATTATGGGTTTACACAAAATGTGTCAATTTTTGAATTCATACAGTCCTGCTTTTCAAAAAAAGTGTTCAGTTTGGCAATTACAAATTCTAGGTTTTATTTCCAAACTAATTCATGTGTTCATCAGAAGATATGTAATTTCCCATTTCAAATGTTTTTAATGAAATGGTACTGTGCTTGTATTTAATGATGTTTATATTTTATATTAAAGAGTGTCCAGAATGGAACTGCAATGTATTTTTCACATAAAAATCTCAGTTGCATCATCCTCAACTGTCCTATATTTCTGAGACTAGCATCATTTGACTGGTAAACAATTCTGCTTGTGTTAAAAATGAGTTGAGTGTATGTCTTAGGGGGAAAAAAAAAGTAAAAAAAAAAAAGTTGTGTTTAGCATTGTGTCAACTAATTACAGTGTCTGCCTTGCAGCTCTGCATTGAATTGGAGTTGTCCTTCTGTGCACGGACCCAATCAGTCATGGTCAGCATTGTGTCAGCTAACTCAATTCTTTGTAATCAAATTTAAACGTAAGAGTGGATTTCATCTTCTCTAACTCAGGTGTCTGTCTTTTAGGTACTTTAAGTGTAAGCTAGTCAACCTCAGCTCCCTTCACAATCAGTTGAATGTAATAAGTGCTTCCAGAGGGTAATTCATTTCATCCCATGAGAGGTGTCTGTTTCATCTGTATCTCCTATATCTCATCTATCTCATACATGTCTATTGCACTTATGATTGGTGTCTAAGATAGGTCGAGTATATCATTCCCTTGAGGATCCTGTTATTCTCCATTGACTACAATGGGAGTGTTGCTTAAATTTAAGGCCAACCAAGATCTCCTAATGAAAGCAAATCCCTTAGATCTGTCTCAAGCACCTTTAGAGCACATTTCAGAATTAATATAGACAAAAATCTGTTGCTGAGGGATAGGTACCATTTTTATGGAGCAAGATATTTCTGCCTTCCTTTGTGCAAAGAAGATGGGATGCAGTTCTCTAAATTCTACATTCTGGAAGCAGTGTGGGCACTGAGCAATATCCTGTGTTATGCTGTCAAATGCTGCTTCTGAAAAGTGACGGCTTTCTCAGGGCTTTGTGTTATCTCTGCCAGTCCCATGCTGATACCTGAGGTGCTTGGGCCATCTCCAAGGTCATGTGTGTTTAGTCAACAGAATAGAAAAATGGGGGAAAAGGAGGAAGGGTGTCATTTTGTTAATCATGGCACCTGCTTCACTTGTGCATCTGCCTATGCACGTGAGGTAAGGTTTAGGATGAGTGTAAGGCAGTGAAAATATTCTTCAGTGTCTGTGTAGCCCTATTCACACTGACAAATTTCTTAGCATCTGAAAAGACTTGTTCTAAGCCTGCTTGAGTCTTAGGAGATTTCCGGCCCTATGTAGTTGAGCTATGACTCTTTCCTTTCAGTTAGAATATTACTGAATTGGTAATGAAGTTTGTAATTGCAAATTCTCTGGAAGACCTTGACCTTCTAAGCCACCACCACTGGGACATATGTTTTGAATTTTAAACTTATTTTATTTATTTATGGAAGCCCATACTCTTAATTAAGGAGATGTGAGATATTTTCGATCCTTTACAAATTAAAGAAAATGGTCTGAGAATAGAAATAACTAACATAAGTATGTAAGTGAAGATAAATGTTAGTGGCAAGGTAGGTCATAGTGTTCACCTGCATATATCTGCTTTTATGTTAGATCAGTACAGAATTATTTATTTTGGGTGGCTTTTTAATTCTGAGTATCCTGGGTGTTCAAAAGGAGTTGCAGGTCATTTTGTAATGGTTTCTTCTACTTCAATGCACATCTGGCTTCTGCTGAGAAAAACTCCATCCACTTAAAAATAACTAAGTAGTACATATTCTTCCTTTCAAATTCTATGAAAAGCACAAACAAAACCTAAAATGTCCTTACAGAATTGCCTGTTGCAATTCTAGTGCTTCTGTAGCAGTCATTGGCTCTACATTGACTCTGCTCCAAGAGAACTGCCATTTTTTTGGCAACAGTTGGCAAAATTTGATAAACGTGAAGTCATCAGTTTGCACATCAGTGCATGAGAACAGCAGGCATTTTTGAAAGATGTTTTCTGGTAGGTTGCAGTCAATATTGAAATAAATTTATTTTAAAGGCTAGCTTGGTTCTCATATAAAGTGTTACTTCTTTTTACTCTTTTTCCCCTCTGTCTTCTTCAAATCAGGAGCAACTCTTTGCGTTGTTGTGGCCTGGATCATCTCCAAGTGTTCTTTCAAATTCCATGGGTTTTATAAAATCTTCTAATATAAATAAGAAATGCAGTTTCCTACACCTAATGCACATATATAACTAAATCTCTGTCTCACTTGTTGATAAAAGCAGCAGAACATCATTATTCCATTGAAATTTATTCATTTCTTCCTTGGAAATGTTGTATCCCTGTTGTGGTCATTTCTCCTAGACCAGCATGTTTTAGCCTTGCCTTGTCTTTTGCTGAAGCCATCACCTCACTGAAGTTTGGATTTGATAACAAAAGAAACAAAAAAAAGTAGGATATTTGGGTGTTCTACTTGGAAGAGGATGTTTCAGCATATAAAATTCTATCAGCCATTAAATTCATGTTGTTATGCTGCTTGAGCATGCAGTGCGTTTCTTCCTCTTATTTGTGCCACTTTCTAATCAAATAAGCTACTATGTTATTAAACAATCTTTTTATTATTCTGAGAGTAATTCAAATTTTACTTGAGTTATGAATAAAACCTTCATGAATTCCCATTTTGAATGTATTATCTTATTTAGCGGCTTAAAATGCCATTGCTCTTACAAAATAAGAAAAAAAAATCATATTCTCCTACATGACAGATGTTGATTTTATCACTTTTATTCACTGTGATTTTTGATTTTTCAGTATTTTCTTGTGATTTCTCTTACCTTGAATAGGAATAATATGTGCATTGTTAGTAGAATTGTGATTTAGTTGTTTCCCTGTTGTAGACAAACAGAATCTGAAAGTAACCATCTGCAAAACTTATACATTCTCTGAAAACTACAAGGTACAAATTTCATAGTGCTGATTGTTAAGAGAAACAAATTACAGAGTTATTAACACATAAAAGATGTATTTCTCTAATGAAGCTTTTCTGTGGACATTCTTTTTTACATAGAGTAAGCTATGTCTTCATTGAAGATAAAGCTGAAATAATATATTTTTAAGCCACAAGATATGTAATTTCACACTGCTTTGAAGACAAATCCCCTCTGGAAAATCATATATATACTTCTTTTCACACAGCATACATACATATTCTTTTAGTCTGTATAATAGTGGATTTTTCTCTCAGTAATCCAAAGCAAAATCTTTTTTTTTTTTTCATGGAGTGTAATTACTGATATATTCCACCATTTTTACAATTGTTAATGACACAATCTAAATGAAGATCAAATACTAACTTTCTTTCAAACAATTTTTGTGGGGTAGATTATTTTCTCAGAAATTTCCACATAGGTGAATGCATCTTTAGTTTCTCATGTGTGTGAATGTAAGCACAGGCTTATCAGAAGAAAGTGCTTAGATATGCTACTGAATAAGTAGTGTTACTAAAAGCAATTTCCAACCAAAATGGCTGGAAATTTTGGAATGGTTGGAACATGCATTTGAGCATGTTCTATCTTTTATATTTCTGTCTCTTTCCATGGGCTTGATCCTGAAGTACTTTTTGGGAAGAAAGAAGGGGATGGGACTTTGAAGGCGTGTTTCAAATGATATTTGGCTCATAAAGATACCTACTTAGAAGTGGATTTATACCTGTGTCCACATGTGACCTATATGTGTAAGCATTCATTATAACATCCGTGGGATTCAGTCACCACATGGAAACATCTGGGGCCACTTGAGGTGCTGTAGCAATCCAAGATACCTGCCTGGGGCTTCACCTATGGGATGTTTGCATCTTTCTAGAGGCCAGGAAGGGTAACCAGCAACACTTGAAAGAGGACTAGACATTTAGTTCGCTAAGTCGGACTCCGTATTTCTCAACAATCTGCAGTGAGTAAAGCAGTGAGCTATTCAGATGGACAAAAGTAGGTGTCTGATTCAGAGAGATCTGAATAGCCCTCAAAACTCTATTAGCTTTGTCTTTTATTAACTACATTGGGAACTTAGGCAACCAGCTAGTATGCAGGCATATCTGCGTAGGCACTGAGGGTTAGATGTCTTAATTCGAGGGCAAAGTTCCATTCATAACTTCAACTGAATTTGGTGTACCAGAGTTCTTAATATTTCTACTTATTAAGCACCAAAAGAATTGTCAACACTTATTGTGTGGCACAGGCCAAAATTTTCAGTAGAAACCGTGTGAGACATCCTTCAGATTTCCAGTTAGTCATAAACAAAAGTTGGGGAACTAATTTATTTTATTAAGATAAGAGCTTTTCTGTTGCTTTCCACGAGTAATGAAAACATTGCTAGTTGCTTTGTGTTTTTAGCGATAACACACTGGTAACACAATGCAAGTGGTAAGTGTTCGTGAATGGATATGCTTCATTTTTAGAAACAGGAAGAAGTGAAAAGGTGATTTTTCTTCTGTGATTGTCCAGTCACAATTCATTGTACTTTTTTAAGCATCTATACCTGGCTTCTAGCAAAGATAAAATAAATGGGTAGGCAGTTGATTTGAATTCACTAAAATAACATTTTTCTCCTTTCTGTATCATTTGAAAATTCGACATCATTTATCACTGTCAGTATTATAACATCATCATCCCTTTGACAGCAATTAGAGCTATAACAATACATTTCTGTTTTCAGTTTCTTTTAGAACATTCACAATTCACATTGCTATTAATATAGACTGAAGGTTATAATGTAGAGTCAACCGCATTAAAAATATTTCTTCACTTTTGGGATAAAAATTAAACTACATTTAATTCTACTAATATTAAATCTGGCAAAGAAATATTCTAAATTACCGATTTTAGATACTGGAAAGTGCAGGAATCTGTTCTAAATTTTTGATATATCAAATGAAATAACAGAACCTGTATCTAGATTTAATAACAATCACTGATGCATATCAATTATTTTAGATGAAATGGGACCAGGGCTTTTCATAATGTCAATAAGATGTCATTTCATTGTCCCGATATTTCTATTATTTCAACATGCTACATTTATTTTGAAATGCCCCTCAATCACATCTCTTAATTCATTCCCTTTCTTGAGTTACGTAGTTCATCTTTCCATACTAGTGTGGAATCTTCCATAAAGAAGATTGAGGCGCTATAATACTAATATGCATATGCAATTAGATTCTTTCACCCTTATGAGACATAACATTACTCTACAGAAAATATCTCCATGCTGTCTATTTGTCTTCTCATTCCTTTCTGGTTTGTGTGACATCAGAAGCAGATGATATGGGTCAAATTAATTCCATGTTCATTTACATGTGCAACATGATTAAAATCAAAGCTGTGAAGTGGTCTCTGTTTTTTCTGGCATGCTCAGTAATAGCCTAACCAATTTTCTAACAAAGTCATTGAAAAGACTTTTGACTTCACATGGAATGGTTCTGGTTCACAGCTGTTAAAAATACCTAGGCATTTACATTGTTGTTGTTGTTGTTGGTTTTTTTTCTTTTTTTTTCTTTTTTTTTCTTTTTTTTGTCTTGTAAACTACAACCGCTGACTATTTTTTTGACATACTTATTCCTTCTGGTCTGTAATAAAAAACACAGTGTAAATATGTATAATTGGACTTCCTGATTAATTTCTATAGATGAAAGCTCTCAGCTTTCATCTCAGCTTTCATCTCAGAAATGCACTGGGCCAGGATATAGGTATGGGTTCACTGTTTTCATCTGCCTTGGGAGTCTGAAGCTATAGCCTCAATCAACATGCTGGTAAAGTATTGGGAGGAGATTCTCAGCCTTTCCTCTAGAAGCTGTCCCACCCTGGATGGAGTAATTAAATGTTCACTGGCCTGGGGTTCATGAGAGCAAAAAGAAGCAATGCACTGTAGCCTGGTATGCAGGTGCTTCCCAGGAGTTTCATTACTCATTTCCAAATCCTTCCTTCTTTGCATACTTAATGTAAATTAGTGAACTATTCATTGGAGAAAGGACTGAAACTAAGGTCTTCCTTTTGCTGCTTGAGAACTATAGTAATAACATCCATTTTGTGAATAGTCTTTTTTTGACTGACCTCAATAATTTCTTCAGTTTAGGGGGGATAAATTCAATCTATCTGACGATGGTGTAATTTCTTCTCTGTTTCATAATATGCTCTAGTATGAATGTGTATTTAGAGGTTTTGGTGTGAACCATATCATCCATGCTTCATAGGGGGTGCACTTCACTTGTTTGTTTTTCAGTTGCCAGGAAGGTCAAAAAGTAATGAATAAATGTCAAGAAAGATCACTTATGAGAAGTGGATGCTATGCATAATAAACATTAGCACATGTTTAACAAAAAATTTCCTCCAGTAGAAGTCATTCCCATATTAATTTAATCCTGCTGTCTAAGATAATACAATCTCTTTGAAACAGTCTCGATTCTTAGTGCATAGGGACCTTTTCTGGATCAGAGGCCAAATTTCCATTACCTGATGAGCTAATCTGACGTGACAGCCTCATATGCAGATGGGGAATCTCTTGTCAATAGTTTTCTTCAGAGACAAAGAGAGACAAATGTCTATATTCATTCTCTCACTTCATGCATGAGTAACATTACCTTTCAGTCTCCCTTTCACTCTATCTTTATTCAGGTAGTCATTGAGAATTTAAATATAAGCTTTTGTGCTTTTCAGTTAGCTTATGCATGCAAAGCTGTTTACAGAAGACTGGCATCCTTGTCTGTTTGTTTAAGTACAGTATGTATTTTGACATGTAAATTTACGTGTGGCATATTTAATCAGTCACAATGATATGCTAATTGGATTCCTGTATGAACTGCATAAAAACAGCATTTGAAAAAAAAATATGAAGGGAACTTATTACCAGCTGAGACGCTTTCTAATCAGCATTATGCATCATAAAAAAGTGCAAAGATAAAAGTGATAGATTTTCAGGACTTTTTTAACCAATAAGGAAAATATAAAAGAAAAAAAAAAAAATTCTACAAAGGAGCAACTCGAAAGTTATAAAACAGCAAGAAAGCCATAAATTAGAATGCCAAAAATCTCTGAAATGCCTCTGCAGGTTTTGGATGTTGTTCACTGACATCATTTGTGTTCTGATAAGGTTATAGGTTGATCTTGTCTCCAAAAGAGCAATGACATTTAGACTTCAGCCCTGTCTGCCCTGGGGATTTGCTCAAGTATTTTTAATACATTTTTAAAATATAATTTTATAGGCAAATCTCAAACTTATTCAGGTGCAATGGGTTTACTCTAAAGAGAAAACAACCTATGCTGGTATAAAGCCTCTACAATATAGGTATAAGTATAAGCAAACCTACAAAACTCTTGCATTCCTTTTCTGGTCATTTACCACTGATGCCTGAATTTCACTGTTAAAGGCAGTTTTAAAGATGATACTCTTTAACTCATGTTTGTTTGTTTGTTTTTAAAACATGCTCTGGGATCTGTTCTTTTGTGGCCACTTCTGACTAACTCTTGTTATTTTCTGTTCTATGGATGGCTATGCTTAGTCATCCTCTAATTTGTAAAATTTTGCTTAGATTTCAAACACAAGAAAAAGACAACTACGAGTATAAACAAAGCCATAGGGTCTCTAAATCGTTGGCTTGCCATTGAAGGGATGGGGAAAACTGGTGAAAATTGCTGATACAAATCTATTTATGTGTATGTTGTAATTTTTCATTGTGAATTTCTAACTTTCCTGATGTTGCTTTATTTACTTTTTACCTGTATATATTTAAAGGAAAAAAAAAAAAAAAGAAAAAAAAAAAGCTATGTTTGAAACATAAAATAGGGAAGCAATTAGTTTAAATAGTTTAGATGAAATATTTTTAAAGCTGCCTAGTTAAGCTAATGTGTACTTCTTTGTAGACACTGTTATTTTGCTTACATTAGCTGACTTTCTGGATTTCTTTTGGGGTAAGGCCAAATGAATTGAGAGGACCAGTGTGTGTTAGTCTCTCACAATCTTCTGCGTATTAAACTCAGTCAGTTTGAAACACACCTTTAGTTTAACCAGTGCCATTTGTGTGACCCTGGTGAAGTCCCTTTGATCATCTTTTAAGTGGGAAAAATAACAGAAGGCCTAAGCCAGAGAGACAAGTTTCTGAGCTTTGATAAAGTTTGCAAAGGGCTGTGCGACTGTCAAAGGAGAAGAAGTTCTAATGCACAAATTATGTAACACGTGGAGTGATGAAAAACACATCCCTGGTTGCACAGCTGCTGTATACCCAACAGTTACTGGCTTTTATTTCAGATTCCTCGCTGTCTGTGAACAGCAACAGTAAATAGTGACATTTCTTTACTCAGAGTTGGCCACATAGTACTCCTGTGTATCGGCCTGCTTAAGAGGCATGAAAATACACACTTCCTCTGCATGCCACAGAGCATGGGGAAGATTTACAATTTAATCTTTGGTAGTGAAGATTCTGTATCTTCAGCACAGATGAAGGCAGAACATGTGTGCATTTTTTCCCCTTGAAATGGGAGGAGGCTTAAGGCATGGAAATTTGCATGTCATCTCTGCATGTACAATGTATGGAAAATATATTTTAGAACTTGGATGTTACTGAGATTTCCAGAGTGGTAATATCAAAAATTGCTAAGGCTTCTATGTATTCAACACCTGAGCTTCAACTTCTGTGTATTTTTTGCCTACCCGCGATGTTATTAAAACCTGTGTGTGTATCATGCCATAGTTTTCTGAATTGTAAAAAGTACTTTATGATGTTTCTGTTGGTGGATTGTGTCTAGATAAATGGCATTGATACGTAACATAACCTTTTAATGATGCTTGCTGTTTTTATTATTCAGTAAATCAATGAATATGTTATCCATAAATGTTCTTCTGTCTTGCCATTTTACCCTACTAAGAAAAAATGAATCTTTGTAGTGTTCTTTTACCAAAGCTAATGATTCCTAATAGTTACATCTTCATGCAAGGTCATGAAGTACACACAGAGTGCTTTGAATTGCAGGCTGCTCCAAAAATACAGCACCAGTTCATTTTCCTCTGCCTGTCCAAGGTATAGACATGGGTTTCATTCAGACTCTTTGCACCTAGTAACCTAGCCTTATCTCTCTGCAAGAGCAATAGGGATAGAAGGAGTCCCAAGACTCACCCTCAGCTGAAGTGCAAACTGAATATCTAACAATTGACGTGAGAAACATATGACAAATTTGGAAGGAAGGCAGTGTTAGAGTACCAAATATGCAAAGGACAGTATGGGTGTCTTTGTGAATTTGGTGGAGTTTCAGTTTCAAGGCTTTTAATGCTGAAGCTGACAATCAGATTAGCACGACATGCAAAGCCATGTCAGCAAGTTATGATTGAAATTTCATGCTCACACAGGAGAAAGAAAGTAAAACAGAAAACAAATAAATGCTATACACAACTAATAAAATATGTGGTGCAGTAGGGGAACTATGATGTTAGATTTATTATGGATTAGTGGATACAGTGAGACTTGCTGAGTGACCTTAGAAAGTCTTTGTCCTGTCTGGATGAATTGCCATAGATCATTTCGTTGACCCCATTAATGATTGGTTGATGGAACTGGGCAGGCAGGGAACCTGTATGAAGTAGAAGCTTGGTCATGAACACTAGTGAAAGAATTAAAATGTTCCTGTCAGTGAGCTGCTCTGTAACAGAAACCATGTTTTACTTAGTTTCAAATCCCGGCAAAGGCACAAAAATTCACTGTTCCCTCACTTAATTTTGAAGACAGAAAATGCATTAAGTGGGAAGAAATATGGTTAAAAATATACTAAAGAGTTAGTGAAAAATTCTATATATGTTCAAGTTTTATGGCGATTATTTAAAGACATCATACTAGAAACTCAAACCAAACTCTTTTTACCATGTAGTAAAAAAAAAAAAACAAACTTGAGAAAGACCAAAATTGAGCCAATACAGTAAAACAGAATGAGAATGGAAATTATGAGAAGAAACCAAAAGTACATTCATGTGAGAAAAATAGGAAGAATAGTAATGGCAAGTTAAATACAAAAACAGTGAAATAGACCCCCCGCCCCCCCCCAAACAAACAAACAAACAAAAAGATTGGAAAAGCAACTTTGAAAATTCATAAAACCTGATAAGAAATCACTTCCAAATGATTCAGGTGCTAGAAGCCATTGACAGAGCCCATGGGATTGAAGGTATTTATTAATAGCCTACAAAAAAAAAAAAAAAAAAAGACACCATAAGTGAAAAAAAAAAAAAAAAGGTTAACTTTATAAAGCTATGGTCACTATTCAAGCATTTAGCAAGCTTTCTATGAAATAATTTTTTCCTTATGTAGACAATTTCTGAAATTGAATCTATGGAACAAATAGGCCAGATTCAGAAGGCTAGAAGATACTTGCACAAAATAATTCAAACAAATCTCCAGTCTGGAGTAGTTGAGGTACTAAGTGTGATGAGAAAGCCTCATCCTAACAGGCCAGAAGATAGCAAATATAATACCGGTTTTTAGGAGAGACATCAGAGGAGATTCACAGGAACTACAAATTACTAAATGCAATTTCTACATTGAATAAATTAGTATAAATTATTCCAAGTACAAGATTAGTGGACACATGGGTGTGTATGGTATATTGAGGATGACTCAGGTTTTGAAAAGGAAAGTCCTGTCTCCCAGCTTTGGGTTGTTGAATTCAATAATGAGCGTGTGGAGGAGGAAGATGCCATTGATGCGGTTCCCATGGAATTCCAAAAGGCTTTTGACAGTATCACTCACCAAAGAAACCAAGTTGCTCTGGGATAATAGAGAGCTCTTCACATGGATAAATAGTCAGGAGAAAGAAAGGAAGCAGAGGGTAAGAACAAACGTGCCGTTTTCACAATGCAATGTTGTCACCAGATGAATTCCACAGAGATTTCTGGTCTTCAACAGACTTACAAATGGTCTGTAAAAGGGCGAGAATCATTTGCTGAGGATGTTGAAATATTCAGGATATTCAAGACTGTGTAATGTTTAAGAAGGGCATATGAGTGACTGGGCAATAAATCAGCAAATTCAGTTTTTAAAAACGTTATGTGATATTTAGGGGTGAAAAAAGCCTCAATCCTAGTGTTACATATACAGTGATGGACACTGAGCTCACTGTAAGTACTCAGGAGTGACATTTGAAGATATAATATATAGTTCTGTGAAAATGCCAGCTCAGTGCTCAACAGCAGCAGTGAAAGCAAATTAGGTGTTAGGGAAATGAAGAGAGGAAAAAAAGAGAAAACATTATTTTGTCATTTTTACAAATCCACATTGTGCCCATGTAAGTGCATGGAGTTCTGCTCCTCCTCTCAGAAAGGTATATTATTATGGGCAAAGGTATAGAGAGGAGTGACAAGGAAGATCAAAGGTATGGAACATCTGGTGAACAGGGAATGATTAAATAGAATAGAAGCCTATTTAAAGCTATGTGACTGATAGAAAGATATGATAGAGGTCTATAAAATCATGTCTGGCATGGAGAAGTTGTGTAGAATTTTAATATATCTTTTCTTCCAAACAAGAACTAGGGGCCATCAGTTTTGTTATCTTTTGTATGACAAACAGTCCTTTAAACACTGCATATACAACATCCTTAGTGCTGACTATTGGGAAACAAGCTGACAAAAACCCAAAACAAAGTGTTTGTTTTTGTGTTTGTTTTTTTCTTTTTTTTTTTTTTCAAACAATGCCTAGTATTAATCTGACAAAGTCTTTGCCAAAGTTTGTTGTGAATATGACATTTTATATGGAATCTTAAATTTTTATGGAACAAAAACAAAAACCAAACAAACAAATAAAAAGCAGCTCTGGCTCAGCTGCAGTTGATTGCAGCACTGTTCTGGACAATACATCTACAGGTCTCCCTTTTTGCCTTTTTTGGCCTAGGCTTCCCTAAATATTTAGGACTGGTTATCATTAGAGACAGGGTTTTAGTCTAAATGGAACTTCATTCTGACTCACTATGACTGCTTTAATATACTGCAGGCAGGGAAGGCAAGTTACTTGTGCCATCAACTGTGTCAAGTGACTTACGTATCCTGCCTTGTATTAGCTTTCTGCCACTTCTGTATTGCATTTTGGGCTCTGCATTTACATTTTTCAACTTAATAAACAAGATGTTTACATTTACAGCTTGGTATCATAATAACAATTTAGACTAATTAGGAAATCTTTAAGGGCTGCTAACAGAATAATGCCATTTAGAATCCTGTTGGTCCAGATATATTTATACTTGAATTTATCTGAAATCAATGAAGTAACAACGGTTATAAAGTCTGCTTTAGGACAATTGTTTTCCTCTATTGGTTTCAAAGACTAAGATGTTATATAGATGTGGCTGGTAAAGATATTCCAAATAGAGAAGCCACAAGGTAGTTACATACTTTCAAATCATCTGACAAGCACATGTGGCAAAAAGAGAGTGTGTGAAGAGAACACATTGCAGAATAAACATCAACGAAAATTGGAGAGGAAAGAATTTTGAATCCTTTTGGTTTGTGCTGACAGATGGGGCAGAACATTTGCCTTAGGAGACTTAATACAAAAATAGACATTAAAATTATGCTTCTTTTCCTACTTAAGACAAATCATATGCTATCTTTTTCCAGGGAAAGTGTCATATGTTGAAGATAAAGTAGAAAAAAAGCAGTATTTGGATATACTTTTGTTAATGTGTGTTTCCTGGGTGTGAAAATTTCATTTACCCTTCTTTAAAAGGATGATAAGGCTTCCTAGGCGTGAAAATTTCATTTACCCTTCTTTAAAAGGATGATAAGGATTCTTGAGTGCCCTAGCCCCCATCTCCTTAAATCAAAACTTCTTTTAGTCCATTTGAATTTTTTTGAGTAATTGGCCCCTCAAATATGGTATTAAGAGAGAAGTGAGATGACAACTGAAAGCAATTGGATACTAGTCAGAAGGTGTAATAGAAACAAAACTGTTAGGATTAATTGCTGCTATTTTATTTTAAAATACTATTTTTGTTTATAATAGATTTTTTATAATAGATTTTTGTTGTTGTTTATAATAGATTTTTAGAGTTTTTTTTTTTTTTTTTGGTTTTGTTTTGTTTTTCTGGTTGAAGATTAGGTTTGTTAAGTATAACACAATGTAGTCTGTTGTAAAAGTGTCAAAATTCTTGTTTGACTCATATGGCAACTGTAAATGAAATAATACAGGTGAAAAGCATCTTTCTAAGATCTTTCCTGTTCAAAAAAACAAGCAAACAACAACAACAAAACCACCATAGAATGACCACTGAAGGCCCTTTCAGGCTGGAGACTGGTGGTTTGTCTGAAGTCATTGCTAGAATACTCACTTCTTTTGGACTATGCTTCTCTGTCTCAGCAGTGGACAAAGAGATCACATCTCTCTTTGACACTAAAATTACAACTTACAAAAAGATTCTGTTCTTTGGCATTGACATAAGGGTGCAGAACACAGTTGCCACAGGCAGTGAAAAGGTTACCCTCAAGCTGCTGAAAAAAGCCACAAGAGGCTTCAAAGTAATATGAAGTTACATGCTATTTTAACTTCCTGAAAGAAGGCACAAACATACAGAAAATCTTCCATAAAATCAGGAGTGCCAGAGCTCATGTCTTGGGATTTCTCCTAATGAAAACTGACTACCTCTTTGGACTCTAGAGATATGTGATTTGTGTTTGCATGAATCAGTGTACTAGCCATAATTATTAATAACATTTAGTATTCAGGCTTGAAGTGTATTATACATGGATGTAAGAGAGAGTTTAATTAAATATAATAAATATTAATTTTGGGGAGAGAAGACAACAGTAAGCATTCTTGTACAGTAAATACTGTAAATCTGAGTTCAGGTTCTGTTTTTAGATGTAGAATGTTAGGGTTTTATTAACTCCCAGATAAATGATTTTGTTTTTGCTCATCTCGGATGAAATGCATTCAAAACACTCATTTCATGTTTTTGAGGCATAGACCCTCAGAAAACATTGCTCTGGGAGAGAAAACAGGAACAAGGCATTGTCACATCACAGCCACATCCATACATGCAGCAGCAGCTTCTCCATGCTAACTATTGCAGAGGACCATGCCCAGGCTCCTTTAATTCACAGAATCACAGAAGGGGTTGGAATGGACCTCCAGAGATCATCAAGTACAACCCCCCTCCCAAAGCAGGTTCTCTAAAGCAGGTTGCCCAGGTAGGCATCCAGACGGGCCCAGAGAAGGAGAATCAACAACCTCCCTGCGCAGCCTGTTCCAGTGCTCTGTCACCCTCACCAGGAAGAAGTTCTTTTGCATATTGGTGCAGAACTTCCTGTGCTCCATTTTTTGGCCATTGCCCCTTGTCCTGTCCCCACAAACCACTGAAAAGAGGTTGGCCAAATCCCTCTGTCTCCCACGCTTAAGATATTTGTAAACACTGATAAGATCCCCTCTCAGCCTTCTCAAGGCTGAATAAACCCAGGTCTCTCAGCCTTCCTTCATAGGGGAGATGCTCCAGGCCCCATAACATCTTTGTTGCCCTACGCAACTTTCCAGGAGATCCGTCTGCTTTTGTACTGGGGAGCCCAGAACTGGACACAGTAAAGTTCTTATTTTCTTATTTTAAAATTCTTATTTTCTCAGAATAAGGGCAAGACGGGTCCTCCAGGTCTCATCCTGGGGCTTTCCATAACCAGAGGTGCCCTCTGTAACCTGTCCTTTATGGTTAATCCCATTTTGTATGGTTAATCTCATTTTATAAGTTCCTATCTATACACAGGTTATTGAGTTCTTGGGAAGCCCTTCCAGGTCCCAGCCTTCAGACTACCTAATTTATATAACTAAATTAGGAGCACAGTCTCCTTATGTAGACCTTGCACTATGAGAAGTTTCCCCAAAGGACAACTCAGAGAATCTAAATTAAGCTGCAACTCTGAATTGCTCTGTGTAGGAGGTTCTTTCTTTCCATCTTCATATAAGCACCGCAAGTTAGATGCCTAACATTAATGAGATGCCCAGTGGTGGAATACAGGTTGGTGAGACAGTAATGGCAGTTATTCTCCTCTTTTGGACCTATTTTATGCTAATAGATATTCAAAATTGTTAGCATCTGCTGGCTAATTTTATATAAGAAAATCTGAAGTCTTACTATTCTTTCCGCATCCCTCCAACAGTCCAGTCCTGGCACTGACAGCGATGTTGTGTCACTGTTTCCAGCCCATACTGATGGCTACAGGAATCTCTTGTCAGGACAACACAGACTTTTGTGCTGCCCTTTCCTGGATTTCACCTCTTCTGTGGTATTTCATTCTTAAGCCTTTGTAAAAGCAATCAATAAATATACTTGTAAAACTTTATTTTTCTTCTTTTTAACATAAAGCTACTCTGACCGCATTAATGAAGTATTTCCTGAGCATTAAACTGGAAGATTGAACATTCCCAGCGGTATTGTCCTGTGGCTGGGAACCTGACTTTCCTTCCTTTCATTAAGGTTTAAATTAGAGGCAATGTGAGTCAGTTTATGTAAAAATGTTTTAATTAACAGGACCCAGTCGCAGCATCAGAAGTTCTAGTGGAAGTTAAAAAATATATACCTAGTCCTCTACAAAATACAGCTATGTAAATTCCTCTATTGTAATGCAAGCTAGGCCAGGAGTTGCTTTTTTTTCTTTTTTTTTTTTTTTTTTTAAGTTATGCTGGGCCATGATAAAAGGATGCCAGTGTTTCAGTTTGAAACCATGGCAACTAGAAGTGGTGATTTGCATGTTTGCATGACAATGTGATGGTGTTATCTCTGGAGATAATGCACATAGAACACATAGTGGAACTGCTCTACCCAAACCTATAAAGTGGGCTGGAGGAAGAGGTGTAGGGAAATCAACTTTGTTGCTGAAGGGATCGTGTATAAGAAATGAAGGCATTTTTTTCCCCTAGGTGAACTAGAAGGTCAAGAAACCTGTAAGTGTGAATGAGTTCACCTTTTGATTCAATATTTTCAAATACTGAAGTCAACAACAGCTTCTAGGAAGATCATATGGAATGAAAAAAACACGCTTAAAACTTCCTTTTCCAGATCTCTGAATTCCTCGATCCTCACACATGAAGATGGTACCACTAGACAGTGTTGCCTACTGTTGACACGACTTTCTGCTAAATGATTGCCAGAGGAGACAAAATCAAATAATTGAATATGAAGCTGATATTTTTAGCTTCAGTTTTAAGAGCAGGTTTGAAACCAGCCTTGGCTCTAGTGTTGCTACCTCCTTAGTACTACTGAAACAGTACTAGGTGACTTCTTTGATTAATTTATGCAAAAATCTGGCATATATTTGGCACAACTGACTACAGAGTAACCTTCAATAGATTAAATCAGCCTATCCAAATAGGAACCAGAAACTCTCACAGCAGCAGTGAATCTCTCTGCCATGAATTCTAAAGACTGATAGCAAGAGCGGGGTATGATTTTTTTTTTTTCTCATTAATGGTGGTACAAACAGAAAAAGGTCCCTTGAAAGTTAAAGCTTAGCTACTGCAGAGTGTCCTCATGTATTATGAGTGAGAAACAAAGGAAACTGAGAAACTTCAAAGCTTCCTGTGGCATTCAGAGCTTTCCATCTTCAAAGCACCTCTCTCTTTTGTAGTTCTGCTCTGGGTTTAATTAATACATTTTAAATATTGTTACTGTAAACAGCATCATCTTTGTTTTCTACCCAGTTCTGTTTCAGAGTAATTTAAATTATTTTATGAAGCTATCTGTCATCTTTATTTAGTGCCTCTTAACCTCTTTTCTCTTACAAATGAGTAGTCACCTCCAGTTGAGATTAAAACAACATTGGAAAGGGGTGTATGTGCATGTGAAGCAGTCCAGGAAAAAAAAATGCTTTGCCTTCCTTTTATCTGTGTTCTCTAAAGTAAAAATAGACATAACCCTCTCAGTTCATGCAATAGTTCAATATTTTAAGATAGAAAAGAGAGATTTAGAAACAATAATGTATTTTTTTTTCCCCTTTGGAAAGCTATTTCTAGACAACTGCATGAGAAAAATATATAGATACGAAATTATTCTTAGAGTCTCACTTTTTTATTCATGCTGTCATTAGATTTTTTTCAAATGTATTTTGGTGACTTGGGGTAGGGGGAGAAAGAAACGAGAGGGAGGCTAGAGCAAACATAACATTTTGCATTTTATTAAGCCATTTTTGTCAGTAGAGACTTAAGAATTATTACCTAATTAGAACACATATTTCCTCTTTTATAAAACATTTTTAATTTTTCTCTAAAATATTCATTGATGAGAAAAGGTAGAACTTAAACAGTGTGACCAGCAGGGCTAGGGAGGTGATCGACCCCCTGTACTCAGCTCTGGTGAGGCCGCACCTCAAGTACTGTGTTCAGTTTTGGGCCCCTCGCTACAAGAAGGACATGGAGGTGCTTGAGCGGGTGCAGAGAAGGGCGACGAAGCTGGTGAGGGGCCTGGAGAACAAGTCCTACGAGGAGCGGCTGAGGGAGCTGGGCTTGTTCAGCCTGGAGAAGAGGAGGCTCAGGGGCGACCTTATCGCTCTTTATAGGTACCTCAAGGGAGGCTGTAGCGAGGTGGGGGTTGGTCTGTTCTCCCACGTGCCTGGTGACAGGACGAGGGGGAATGGGCTTAAGTTGAGCCAGGGGAGTTTTAGGTTAGATGTTAGGAAGAACTTCTTCACTGAAAGGGTTGTGAGGCATTGGAACAGGCTGCCCAGGGAGGTGGTGGAGTCACCATCCCTGGAAGTCTTTAAAAGATGTTTAGATGTAGAGCTTAGGGATATGGTTTAGTGGGGACTGCTAGCGTTAGGTCAGAGGTTGGACTCGATGATCTTGAGGTCTCTTCCAACCTAGAAATTCTGTGATTCTGTGATTAATATTGAAGAAATGTAATTTCACCAATTAGTCAAAATACCATCTTATCGTTAACATTACTTTTATAAGAATCTGAAGGAAGCAATTATTTTATAGAAACACCACAGAACTAGACATTCTAATATATATATATGTTTCTGTGTTATTTTCACTAACAATAGGAAGAAGAGGGAAAAATAGCTGGTGAGGTAACTTGAGAAAAAATATGAAAATATTGTCCAGCTTTGATAGGTTATTTGTATGCAGCTGTACTCTCATGGCCAGGGCTCAGTTTCCAGGCTGACTCCTGCCCCAGGACCACGACTGGGATGCTGTGTTGAAGGCAGAGAAGAAGTGTTTTTAAACCTGTGTAGCAAGATTTCAATCTCTCAGCTTTCCAAAACATGATCCTTCCTGTCCTCCGGGATGTAAAAGAACTCGAGTCAGAGGCCACAGCTGCTAATGAAAGCTTTCTGCCTGACATCCATAGCCCTTATCTCAGGCTTAACGCACACAATGATTGCTGCTACCTTTAATTCCTTTTCAAGTCCTCTTTTCGAATCATGACTCTCATGTCATGATTCAAATCATGACTCATCTGTTCCCTCTCCTATCTGAGTATCCACTGTTATGGCTACATCTTGTCCCACCATAGATGGTTCCCCAGCACCCGGTAAACATCAGGATCAAAGTTCAGCTGTGCTTTAAGAGTCAGTAGCAGTCCTTTTGCTGGTACTGGCTTACTGTTGTCTTTCTAGTGCAATAATTTATACAATATCAGTATTTGTAAAGTTATTTTTTGATGTTGTGCAAAAGAAACAAACACATCTTCACTTTACATTTATATGTGTGTGTGGACAATGCATTTTGACTTTTCATCAATGTTACTACAAAGAATGGAAGAAGTGCATACGAAAACTATGATTTATAAATATACAAATATCAATCATTGTTTACCAGACTTGTGTCAGACAATTAGTCCTACCTGTTCTTACAGTGTTTTAGGGAAGATATAAATGGATACTAGAAAACTCAACACACCCATCTATTACCAATTGAAAATAAAATAACACATGTATTCTTAGCTGGGCTAGCTTTGTGAATGTCATTTATTTTTCACCATTTGATTATTCTTTCTTTCTGGTTAGACAGTGTCTATATGCCTCCCTTAGATTTTACTGCAAGTTTCATTCAGGACTTATTCTGTCCTTCCATTTTAATTCTTCTTATAATTCTTTTTTAATTTTTTATTAAATTATGTAGTGCAATGTCGGATTTTCTTTTTCATTTATCTTATTTAAAAATCTTCTTTCCTCTAAATATTTTTTACCTCATTTCTATTTTTGCCTCATTTTCTGGTTCTGCAGTATATTTTTGCTGATGTTCTCTGATCCTTCCATTTTTGTAATCCATTTTTTCCTTAGCTTTCTTTCTACTTCCCTGTCTTTTTATGTCCCCTATCCCCACTCATTCCTCTCTTTGGATCTTGTTCTTGTTGTTTTTTTGCTGGCTGACTGTCATTCAAAATACTGCAGTAACATAACAAGAAGATCCCCTGAGACTTCATGAAAAATCCTGTGAAAGCAGCTGGTCTTGTGATGTTTTCAGCAGGAAAAGTGCACAGAAAAGCTAGCTGGACCCAGGCCCCAAATAATGATGCTGGTGAACTGTCCATTCTTGTTGTTTCTATAAGGTCTAAGGGTGGGAAAGGATATTTTGCCAGTCCTGACTTGCCCATCTTCCTAACTGATATTTACAGCATGATGTTCAGGACTTCGTCTTGCTATTAGAAATGTTCTCCAAGTAAATTTTGGAAAAGATATGATTTGGGGTATTTGCGTGTTTGTGTGTGTTTTATTGTGTGTGTGTGGGGGGGGGGGTATTTTGGTATTTTTCTTAGACAAAATGTGATTAAAATTCCATTTAAATAATAAAATATTGCTTCTTTCTAATTTTAAACGTCATTTTGAAGTTTTGCTGGATATCAGTTCATTAATTTAGCTAAGGCCTTCAAGGGATTTATAAATTAGAAAATAGATAATAGAAAAGAAGCCACTGTAGCAATGTTTTTCACATGCAGTTCCACAGCA
Organism: Aythya fuligula; assembly: GCF_009819795.1. Lineage (NCBI taxonomy): Eukaryota > Metazoa > Chordata > Aves > Anseriformes > Anatidae > Aythya > Aythya fuligula. Next base: position 10,072,305 of record NC_045560.1, on the reverse strand, counting down.
AAATATATGCTTTCAGTCTATTTGCACACTTCTATGAAAGGTTATAAATAATAACATTTCTAATAAAGATAGAATCCTAACTTAAAAGATACAAATTTAAATGTGCCCAGAAGGATTCCATGTTTATAAGGTATCATCAGCATTATAAAATGCAATGGCTGGTGTTAATGGCTGTTGGAAACTTTTCTTTTTGATTAAATTATGTTTCTCCTTATACCATGCAATATTGGAGTACTCTATCCCCTCTTATTCTTATGATGGTTGTAGGTAATTTTCAGTGTAAAAATCGCCTGCAGTTATAATTTATATTTTTGATGGTATCAATATTGGGCTTTTTATTATTATTATTTCCTTAATGTTATACTAAATACATACATATATTTATATAACTTTACATTATGGTATGAATTTATGTTATGCAGTTGGTGAAGATGCTTTTGACAGTCATAGTTGGTTTATTTTTGCTTGAAAAAAAGAACTTACATGTCAGGTGAATCATAATCTAAATATTAAAGTTTACTGAATCCATATCTAATATTTTGGTAGAAAGATATAACAGGAGGCAGTTAATTTGTTTATTTTAAAACTACTCATCACTATTAGAGATTTTTATCTCTCATAGGCTAATGTGCAAGAATCATCTGCTCATGTGTGTTTGACTGGAAGTTGATGTTTCTGCACTACTAACTCAAATAAGTGTTTCCATGTGAATACATTTATTCACCAGTTTGTTATCAGAGATTTTGCAGTGTTTCAGTCTGGTCTGCAAGTTCTTATTCAAGAATAATTCCTTCCAATAGTAATACTGTTATTTTAGACTTTTTCTGTACAAGTGGCTGGTAGATCAGGATTACATTGAACAGGTAAATATAAAGGTAGTGGACATCTCTAGCTTTGGTCAATCATTCTAACACGTCCCTATAAAAATAAGTGTGCCAAGTGTTGCAAAATATGGCACTCTAGATATCAAATGGTATTCAAAATATCTTTCAGTGGCATCTAAGGGTCTCAGCTTTTTCTCATGTTCATTTTTACCCATGTGAAGTCATAAAATATTGCATAAATTACTGTGATTTCATTTTCAGGTGCAAAATCGGGCCCAATAAAAATATTATATATATGAAGTAGGGCTGTATAGAGCAAATATATTCATTTGAGTTAAGTTTTGACTCTTTGTCTATTTCAGTAAAATACATGTTAGGAAAATCTGAAAATAGCAGTAAAAAAAATTGAACTTTAATCCAAATAACTAATGTAAATATTATGATTTCTTCTGACCTTTCTATTCTTTCCTACCTTTATTAGCTGAATACATCTTCCTTTTTTTTTTTTTTTTTTTTTCCTTTGCCTCTCATTTTCTGTGAATTTTAGCAGGTTTCAATCTTAGAGAAATTCCCAATTAGTTGTCTCAAATCGATCATCTGAGATTTCTAGGTATTAGCATCAGCGGAATTTGTATGAGAGAGTTCTCCAGAAAACATGTTTGTGAACCAAGCTGATAAGACTGTAGTTTTCTTTGTTTCTCACAATATGGTGAAACACTTTTTTCCAGGTGTATTTTTCAAAAAGAAACAAAAATAGATCATCACTAAAAGCCACTTTCTTGGTAGCCATAAGAACAAATAAGTCATGTCGTCTGTATCTCCTTAGTTCTGAAGTAATTTGATGTACCTGTATTGAACGCAGTGATACCAATTCTATAATTTTATCTAAATAGGCACTAACTTCAGATGAAACTATGAAAGCTAAATAATGCATACACATCAGAAAGCACACTGTGCCCTTTCTATCTTCCCCAGCCCTCTGGTTTCTATCTAAATCAATATCTGTGTACTGCTGTGATGGCTCACAGCACGACGTGCATTTGGCATACTGAAACTGTTACATGCTTTAAAGCAACATAGGATCTTTTGGAAAGGTATTTTGTCCCTCAAAATGCTACTGCCAATGAAGCCCCATATAAATGGTCAATAACGACCAATTGCTTCCATTACAAAAGTCAGTGAAATGGAAAAGTAACCCATACAACAGAAAATAAAATGAAGGGAAATTTTTGTTCTTGATTCATAGCAGGTTTTCTCATAGAATACAATATCCTTAGTTGGAAGGTACCCAGAAAGCTTAACTTTGGTAATATATACTTTAAAAAAAATCTTTATTTGCATTTGTCTCTTGTCTTTATCTCTTTTACTACATGATTTTTTGACAACATACTGCATTTCTTATAGACATAAATGAATTTAGCCTGCTATGTGATTTTAGTGCTTGTTGTTTTTTTGTCCTTCTCCCTTTTTTTTTTTTTTTTTTGGTCTCTGTCTTTTTGTTGATGTAATGAAGTAATATTTGTATCCACAGCAGTAATTTAATTTTGAGCCATCATTAAAGTTATAGTTCCATTCCTTTCCCTGTAGCAGTACTGGAAATAAGTGAGAATATTTGAATTATTATTTTGAGTACTATAAATAAAAACAGTGAAATAAAATGTAATGACTGGTGACATGTCTTACAAGATCCTGCAACAGAAATATCAGCCAGTTTCTAAAATTCAGGGATTGATGAGGACTTCCTAACTGTTGTGTGGTTGTATTATTTCAGCCAGGGCTGAAAATGTATGGGAGACAAAACAAGCCTCTGGCAAAATATGATTGTTTTATCATATCACTGGGAAAGGAAATGCTTCCTGGGTAGCAGCTTTGTAAAAGGTGAAGTAGGTTTGTTTCCTCATTTTTAAGTCTTCCTGAGGTGGATTAACAGGGAGCTATTAAATCTCAGAGTATTTCTCAAATAATGACTCAGCAGTCACAATATTTCTCTACTGTTAAAGGACATATTTTTTGCATGTGACATCAGTTGTAGGTACAGGTGCAAACTTTGTGAACTAGGACAGCCTGTTTTCTGTGATGCAGATTTTGAATAACCTGTCCTGGCTTTTGAAAAGTAGCCTGTCCTGATGATATCTCAAAGAGAACAAAGAGTTTCATATTTCAAACATGGCCACAGCTGATGTGCAGTTCCCATGTACTGGGAACACCAGGTTTTCCTTTGCTCGCATTCATTGCTCTAGCAAATTTAGAATTTAGAATAGTTCAGTTGGATGGGACCTACAAAGAGGGCTGTGTTCCACACTTCTGCCTGGGCTGGGACTCAGAGGAATATGTGGTTGTAACACATTTATCAGTAAGCTTTTCTTCCCAAATTTGAGGGGGCTCTAGGAAACATTAAATTTCATTCAATTTGTGTTTACACTGGAGCAGTGGAACTGTATTTTGGTCTTTACTGTAGTTTGAAAAAGAAACTGAAGTCTGTGAGTCCAAATTGCCTTAGTTTTGTTTTGTTTTGTTTTTAAGATTTGTTCAAAAAGTAATGGCATTTTTCTGTCATACACAAAGGTCAATCAGTACAGTAAAAGTGCCATACATCTCTTGTTTTTACTTTCAGAATCTGAGGACCATTATTATATATACAAATATACATTTGCAACTCTTGAGCAACCACTCTAGTAATCATGACTGTACACTGTGCTGTTACTTGAGAAGAAATCCTTAAAAAAAGTGAGAAAGATGAAAGAAAATGGTGCAAGGATTTATTTATTTATTTATTTGGGTTTCTTTTTAGTTTCTATCTCTATTTTCAGTATGCTGTTTAAACATTATATATTCCCATTCTTTCATTCCCATGGCATTAATAATCTTTCATTGATAGGTCTGAGGAGACTAGAATTAAAAAGTAATAATAATATCTTTTTTTACGTATTTAACATAACAGATTGCTATCTGCGGTCATCCCAAAGAGATTCTCATTCCCACTGAGAATTTCCAGTACATGCGTCATATGTATTTTGCTCTTCTAAATCCATATGATGTTATTTAAAATATGTGCAGATTCAGTAGCTACAATTTTATTTATGCAAGGTATCTTTACTGAATTTATTGCAAATTGTATTGAAATATTTCAGTACACCTAAAATTACACCAAAGCATTTCTATAAACTTTCAGTACTAACACTTGAACATTTCTAACTTAACTATTGAGATTAGCTGTGGTACCTCTTGCAAGGCCATGTTGTTGTTTGTTTGTTTTTGTTTGTTTTGTTTTGTTACATTTTGTTTGTTTTACCTTTGTTATCTTAGCTGTTTGTTTCAGCCCAGTGAATCCATACGGTTGCACACAACCAAATCACCAGCCTTGTCACATGTAATGGCAGTCCCGTATAGTGAGCCTCCAGCTGGACTTGGTGTGTCCTCTTCTGTCCAACAGTGGTTTGCTGCTAGATCCCAATGTTCACAGTGGTGTCTGAATTGGCTACATCTGTTTTCTCAATCGTCCCATAACTGCAGGTTGACACTGCAGTTATGTATACAGCTAGGGTGGGAGATTAATGTTGCACTCTCCAAAAAATTTATGCCTTTCAGACTTTTGAAAATTGACATGGTCTTTATGTATTATGTGCGTGTCAGTTTACTTTTGACTTGATAACCATACCACTTGGAGTAGTGAAAGGCATAATAGTAATAGAAGTCTGGGAACACAGATTAAGGGATGTTCTAGCATCACTTTTTTTCATTTACTTTCAATCCACAAGTGAAAATGTTCTTTTTCCTATTATTTCTCAGAAAACTAAAGCTTTTCTATTCAGTAGGTGAATCTTCCAAACTCCACTTGTGGAAACCTTGCAGGAATAAGCCAGAATTTTATTTTCCTGTATTACCTCAAATCTGTGTAGCAGGTGATTTTGGAAATCTAATGAACAATACTGCTTTGTATTGTAAATTATACACTATTCAGACTTATCCTGGACTTTGATTGTTCCTCCTCTCTGTGGAGGTCTCAATGACCTTTAGAGAAGAACAGCTCTTTTTCACTCTATTTTTACAGATACCAGTAGTACACACATATACACAATAACATGGGTCAGATTAAAAATCTAAATACTTCCTGGTTCAAAAAAATATTTCTCAACATATACAGTCTTCGGGTATTCTTAACATTTTTATGTCCAGTAGGTTTTTTACAGAAGCTACATAACTTATCAAATGAGTTACTCTGGTACATATTGTACCTAATCCTATAACTCAGAAAGCACAGGTTTAACCCATGGAACTTGAGAGAAGCAGAAATAGCATGGAAATGAGATTCATCTTAGGCAAGAGCAAATTGTCTAGATATTTTACTTACTAGGTTTGTCATTAATATATTTTTCTATATTTTGTAATCTTAAGAAACTACAACCCCTAGAGCCACTATAGTATCCAGTCTGAGTCAAGAGCAATTATATCAACTGTGTGTAGAAGTTTGTTCAAACTGTCTCAGTTAGTGGAAGGCCAGGTATGATTCTACTGACTCATGCTGATGTGGTTCCATCTCTGTGATACTTGAATTTCAAACGCTTGTTGGCAAAATGACAGTGAGTTTTCTTTCCATATCATTTCCATCCAAACTTCAGTGATTTTATTGGCTGTGGCTTGCAGAATGCCACGTTCATATCTTCATTCATCTCTCTGTAGACAGTGCTTATTTTTAGTGCTGCAGTCACCATGGTGCCTGGGAGGGAGAAAACATTTCTGTATAATAATAACTTGGAGAAGTTCCCTGTTAACATAGTAAAGATTGTCATCTGTGATATCACGTCTTAAAAGTAGCAACACTGAGTAGAAAATAATAAAGAAGCAACAACCCAGATTTCCAGTATACTCAGAATGCATTTCTACTACCTGTTGTGTATAGGCACATTATGCTGGTATTACAAACTTTGGAGCAGGATGAAACATCTGGGTTCCAGCAATAGAAAATAATAGTTTTATTTGATTTATCCATGTCCTAGATAGTCACATCTTTCTCAGACTTCTTTAAAAGGATGGGGCATCTCTTCCTGGGCTAGATCACTTAAGGTGCATTATTTTCTGGTTTTGAATCCTTTCTACAACACCAGTAAGAGCCAAGCTAACTGACATTAAGAACAAGGAGCAGTGTATCCTCAGGCATGCATTCCCATCCAAGTGCATTCAAGGATAATCAGCAGCACCATGAAATCTTGACCAGTTATCATTTTAATGATTTTTATATTTCCCTTCTTACCTTCTTCCTTCTTTCTTGTCTTTTTAGTATCAAACAAATTTCAAGACAGGCATCATCCATCCTTCTATGTGTTTGTTGGCCCTATTTTTTTTTTTTTTTTATTTCTACATTATAAAATTAAAGGGCTGGGTTTGTATTGTTCTTACATTATATGCAAAACTGTATTTTCCTATTTGCAAAAGGCAAACAAACAACAACAACAAAGTGAAAAGCAACAGAAAACATCTTTGAAAAGAAAGAGAGAATTTTGAAAGATTGCAGTTTTAATCTTGGTGATCTTCTGGCCTAAAGTACTTCCTTGACTTTATTACTTGAGTATATGAGTACTTCCCACCTGATCAGTTAAGTGTTGGGAAATGTCCTGCATCTAACTTATTACAACCATAAACTAATAGTTTGTAATACTCACTTTATGTTCTGCCTGTCCTAGTTGCTTTCTGTTGCCAAGTAATCTTATTGGAAAGAGGTGAGTTTCATTATACACAGACACTGGGCATGAAGTAATTTTTCATGAAATAATTTTAAAGTGAGATTTCCTTCTCAAAAAATCAGAGGATTTGTTGCTCATCTCTCTACAACTTCAGGGATACAAAGCAGATCATAATTTTATCATTCACTGCAAAGCTATCCTTTCTTAATAGCCTCCACACTTCCAGCAATTTCCAGCAATCTGATAGCTTGTTTGCAGAGATAATCAGTCAGATTTTTCAGTGCTTTATAATCCTCAGTAACAATTGTGTTTTGTTATCCATTGATCATTATCTTGATTACTTTAATTTTTCTCTTTCTCTTTTAGCCCAAGATTCAAGGTCTTCAAATTTATACAGTGCAACAATAGAAATCAAAATGATTTCTGGCCACTTTTGAGTAGCTGCTAAGTTCTTGCAAAACAAATTTTACAAATCTTTATCTTTTAACATTAGGGACAATGGAAGTGAACAGACCTGCAGTAAATTCCTGATTAGAAGAAAACTCTGAACAGAATTCAAACCTTTAGCTATCAGAGGTGTATATGCCAGTGGTATTGGATGTCTTTAGTGTCCTATTAATCAACCCAGGAATATGAAAAGCTCAAGTAAATAAATACACAAAAGAACCAAGAGAAGCACGTCATTTAGAAGCAGTTCATTTCTGACATGACCCATCTGTCTCCCAAAGCACACAAAAACTAGTCCTTCCTAATAACCATTTTATCAAGTCTGACAGAGTTTCTCTTGCTGTCTTAATGCTGTACCGATCTGGGCTAAGCACATTCTGGCAGCAGTTGCGATTCAAATTTGTATTTTGTCTTTTGCTGGAAAATAGATGATTGATTGCCTGTGCAGTTCAGAAACACATGGGCCATTCATTCCTGGCTAGTTTTCTTCATGCACTTTCTACAATTGTCACTGTTTCTCTCAGTTCTTATTATAGAGCAAATCATTCCCTTGCCCCTCATCCTGCTGTGCATTCAAGGTTCCCAGCTGTCCTCATTTTCTCTATTCTTTTAGGAAAATCTCTTCAAGAATCTCCTCTTCAATGCCTTTTCCTAATTTTCTGTGGTTTTAGGATCTCTTGTAGTGCAAACCCACATGGGATATGGTCATTTGCATTATTCAACTCTATTATCTTGTTACTTTAAGCCATGCCACTTTCAATTGAAGTTGTCTAGTGTATTACTCCAGTTGTGGTTATTCTTTGCAGCATTTACTTTGATCCTCTTCTCTAAATGCAGCATTTGAAACCCCTCTTTGCCGGATGCTTTTCTTCTTTTACTAAGTGTCATGTACATGTGATTGCTGACCACAAAATACATTAGTTTAACAAATATTTGTGCTTTCCAAATGTTTGTCGTGATGCATGCATTGTCTTCTAAAACACAAAAGTACAGGCATAGGGACAATTTTTTGACAAATCAATTGATGACAGGAGATTTTGGATCTATTTCTAATTCTATGTGACTGAGATAATTAGGGAAAGTGAGGTATGCAAATTATCTGCAGAACAGGAAAGATCTTACTGCTTTTTCTCATAAAGTTTCAGCAAAGAAGAATTGATTTAAGTTTCTTGATCGTTTTGGGACTCTGTGGTCTTTATCAGACCTGAAGACAATTAAGACTACTTATTCAAATGTGCTTGGGCTCTGGTTTTATTTTTCATCAGTTTAAGTTGTCACAGCAAACAATTAGCTACGTATCTGTAATGTACTTCATACCTAGCCAAGTGGCTAAGATAGTGGTAGTGTTGGTGGCAATATGTGTGGTTTACTGGTAGAGTTAGGTGTAACAGATTGAGGTGATCTTTCTGTCAAATTATTCAAGAGGTGCAATATCAGAAAAGTAATCTAATGGTTTTATCTAATGATTAAACTTCGATGTGTCACATACAGGAGAATAAGGTAGAAAACAAATTTGCTTTGACATTTTCCATACTGAGAAATTTTTGAGGGAGAAATACAATTCAAGTAAAATTTCACTTTTTTTTTTTTTTTTTTTCTAAATACTGCTATACCATCAAAATCTTTATCGAAAGATTTCATTTAACTTTTTTTTTTTCAAGATATTTCTTATGAACAGGTCCCCTAACTGAGGTGAGTTTTACTGTTGGAGAGCTTTAACTTATGGGAGGGTCTAGTTACCATATTCATTTGCCTGCCTATCTTATACTGATTTATGCTACTAGAAAATGAATAATATTTCGCTTAAAAAAAAAAAAAAAAAAAAAAAAAAAAAAAAGCTACATATTCAGACTGGTTAGACCTCTTCATAAGCCTCTCTTCAGGTAAGCCTAAATCCTGTCATCAGCGTGGGACTTTATATATTGGACTTCCCTGCTGTTAGTAAAGTGTCTAGTAAACTTCTCCATAAATATACGTTATATTTTTTTCTGTAGGAGTTTTGATCCAAGCATCTTCCATCCTCATCCCCAATCTTCTTTTGAACCAATTCATCAAGGAAACTTCTTACTGATTGACATCTTTACCAGTCTCTTTTACCAGGAGGATTTTTATTTGAGATTATACTTCTCTCTGTTTTGTAGCAAATGTATCTTTTCTTAAAAAAACAAACAAACAAACAAACAAACAAACAGAAAAAACAGTTTGGCATTTATTAACAATAATTTGATTGCTTTCCCTTTTAGCTATATCTAATTTCCCTGGTTCCTTATGTCCCCCAAAATTCAGAAGGGTGTACTAAGGTCTGCGTTTTCCTTCGCTGTAAAAATTTATGGGCTATCTTAATACAGATTAGTGAAAGTGCAATACCAAAGCACTGTAGGTGGTAAAACCCAGTTATCATTTGTATGATTAGTTTCACCTTGTAGCTGTGTCTCTGAAAAATGCAATTAACAGTTTCATATTCAGCATAGCTGGCTTTTATTCCTGCTGCATGGTGTGCAACATTTGCATCATAAAAAAAACCCTAATTGGTAAACACAGCCTTGCCAGATTCTCTGCAATTCACCCAATTCTCGTAACGTTAATTGGCTCAGCTTCAACACACATTGGATGGGTTTTCAAAGACAGCCGCAGATTAGAGAGCTTGCAAGCACTTGTGTTTCACAGTACTGACTCCAAGGAGACTGAGGGAGGAAAAAAAAATATTTTAAATTAATGCTGAATGCAGGCAAGCTCTCTTGTCCAATGGTTGCCATGGAAACTGTTTTGTCTGCTAATCTGATAGCAGAGTGCATGTTTATTGGTACACATCTCTAATGACCTTCAGAGACTAAACTCAGCTGGAAAGTAGTATTCTACCACTGTGGTCAGAGACAGCAGCTAAGTGATTACATCCTAAACTCTATTATTGTAGCTTATGCTGTTGTGGTTTTCTTTCCTTCTTTGCTGTTCCCTGCTATGTGTTGCCCCAAAAATTACAATTTGCAGTGCTTAGATGCATATCTTTGGTAACAGATACGGTGTATCAGGTACAGTATGCAAAGTTTTTGTGGTCCTTAAACTGCAACTACTTCTATTGAGATATGGGAATTTGTCACAGTTTTGGCTGTAATAATGGTTTTTTTTAATCTAAATCTGATTAAAAAAAAAATAATAATAATAATAATAAAAGAGAAATTGAGTAAGATGTGTTATCATGGAAAAATAGGGAGAAACCTGACTTTCCACTTCTTTTTAAGCCCATTTAGACTCAGTCTTTTAAACCTGAAGAATGTTGTTTCTGATACAATTAAAAAGATAATTCTCAAAATTCTTACATGCTTTTAAGTCAGAAACAATTGTAGCTGCTTTGCTGACTGTTTTGAATTTGGCAATAGTAGTACACAAACATTATTGGAACACTACAGAAGCATACAAAACCAAACTGTATCCTAATTAACCAAGCAGTCTTTCTTTAAATCTGGGGGTGTATAACTGTTGACTCTGCCTTAATTACCAGCACTGCATGCATGGATGCCATATGATAGCCAATTAATATAGGAGCTGTCAAACTCATACAGAGCATTGTGGGTTTGTTTTCAAATCCTACAGACCAAATGGCACCTCAGTGTTAGGCAGAATATTCATGTTGACCAGGTAGAGTTTTGGCCTTTATGTATTAATTGTTAACTAGGAAATATCCTTGGCTTTGAGATGCAGTCTAAGGGAAAAGCATCACCAAGGTGGTGCATCTCCTGCCTCCAAGGTGCGAGGGCCACACAATGTGGAGTGGAAGGGAGATGTGCAGGAGAGGGGCTGGCTTCCGCTTTGAAACATTGCTACTTCCTGAAGTTTGCTGCTTCTTGCCTGGAGGAGAGAACTGGGAAAGCTGGCGCCATGCCTCTTCCCCTGCCCTGCAAGCAGTCCATGAGTAGGCACTTTTGAAAGCATCTCCCATGGGGGAGACAGAGGCTCTGAAGGTAGAGAGACCCCACAGAGAAACACCTGACAAAGAAAGATTGAATAAAGACTGGGAGTTGAGGAGAAAAACAGAAAATGACAAGAAGCAAGGAAAAGAAGCTGAACTCAGGAAAAAAAAAAAAAAAAAATTACTCTGCAATAATTTGGAAATGACCCAGCTACCTATATCCACCTCCACCATTCAAGTGAGTGGGGATGGTGAAGATCATCAAGAATGCCGAGAAGATATTGAAACAGAGGGAATAAGAGGGAATAAAAAGGGACTGTTTTTAATAGGCGAACTATATGGAATGTTTTGTCTACCAGGATGCTCAAATTTTTATTTCCTCACTTAAAAATCTTTGATTTGAAAGTTTTGATCCTTGCAATTAATAAAGAAATGAGATAAATAATATACAGGGGGCTATGTCCCTATTATAACAAGTCCCTTTGTTCTTTTATTATTATCACAGTGTAGGAAATATGTCAGAAATACCAAAGATCTACAAGTCTGCTCGGAGGTCAAGTCTTCGAATCTTAAGCAAATCTTAGTGAATGGCACCAGCCTGTGTCTGTGGTCCTGAAGGTGCTCATCTCCTGCTGCAGCTCTCCCATGGGACTATGGCACCAGCTTGCTGGGGAAAAGGGATGAAACCTGTACTGAGATATCAGGTGTTTCCTTAGCTGAGCTGCAGAGAATTTATTTTAAACCTTTGCTGAATGAGCTTTCAGTCCCTCCTTGTCATTCCAAGCCTCCCTTGACAAAATTTGGTCATTTGGTGCAGTATCAAATCACCTTGCATTCACAATGGATAATTTCTAAGCTTGACCCCCTCCCCGTTCCAAGCTTTGTTCTTTAAAATGAAATAAACTGGAGATTAATATAAACCCTTCTTTTATTTTCATCTGTATTAGCTGTTCTTTTCTTTTGAAAATACCAATCCCTGCATTTTATAAATTTGATTTAAATTGTTGGCTGCAGCTTCTTCAGCCTAACAGAACGGTGTGATAACTTAGCAGTGGCTGCAATTCAAAGCTGTTTATTTGTAGAAGGGCTTCAGGAAGAGACCCTGCTATGTGTTATTGGAACAAAACAGGCATTTTCATGCAGGACTTTGATTCTTCTCTCAATGAGATAGAAAAATGCATAAAGTAAAGGCTAGACTGATTTATTTTTTTTATCCTTTTGAAGTTCTGCTGACCTTCTTTACAAGAGTTGACTTATGTTCACAAAAACGAAAATCTCCTTCAAATCACTGTCAGGTGCTTCTCTTTCACCAATTAAGGTATTTATCTTCATATATATTTCAAAAAAAATAATGGCAATGCCTTCTGTTCTCCTGTGTGAAGAGTGTCTGAGACCCTCGGTTTATCTAGAAATTGATTTATTTTTTTTTTATAGGAAGAAAAGCAGTTGCAGTTTTATTCTTTCCTTTCTGTCATTATTCCTTGAATGCAGTCCTCCAGTCTAGTTCTGAAAAGTGCTTGAGAACCCTGATTTTTTTCCCCTAAATTACCAGCTTATTAATGATCAGCTTTGTATCTGGTCAAGGAGTACAGATAGAGCTACTTAGTAGGCTGTTCAAACCTAATTTCTACATCCTCTTTAAGGCACTAATCCCAATGCCAGTAAAGTCAATTCAAAGTCTTCAGTGAGGAAGCACAAAGTTCTAAATTGTTCCATTTCTCTTAGTTATGGTGTTCTCTGAAAAGGCTCCTTTAAAAACAACAACAGCAACAAAACACAATCCATTGGCTGTTTTCTGCTTGAAAAGCATGGTTATAGGAAATGTATTATTTGCACTTTAAAAGAGATAAGGGAGCAGAAATGGAAAGCTGAATTTTGTCCCTCGAACTAGAAAAGGATTTCTGTGAATATTGCTGCTATTTACAGTTTTCTAACATGTATATTCTGTCTCAGTAAGACAATCTTTCCTTAGTATCTAACTCTAAAAGATATGAATGTGCCACGTCTATATTGCTGTACATACTTAGGCTCATGTTAATCAAGCCAACAACAGTTTGACTTTTTTTTTTTTTTTTAGTGTATATATATATATATGAAAAGATTCTGGCATCAAAATACATTGAAAATATATTGAAAAACCAATGTTACATTTTTATAGAAAGTAAATAAAATATGTCAGAATGGAAACATAGTCTTTGGTCTGATACAAAATATTTTATTAAAGTTGCTTTTCCACTACGTTTGAAACTTTTTAAGTTTCCATTCTAATAAATACAAAAAAAAAGAGGCACATTTTTAATTCTCAATTATTTTTTTCCTTGTTCATATCTGATATATTCACATAAAGAAACATTTCTGTGTAAGAATTTATGTCAAATTTGTTATTCTTGTGCATATATATGTTGACATGTCTGATTTCATTGTTCAAACAGTTCCATTTTTTTAAAGAATTCTACATTATTGTGGGAGGAAAAAAAAATAAATTCTGGACTGCCTGAATAATTTGTGCTTGATATTGTCTGTCATCTTAATGATATATGAAAAAATTGATCTATTTTTGTTTATGCTTGATAGAAATCATTGAAATTAAGTTATTCCATTTATTATTCACTTTGGTTATAATGATGGTAATTCTTTCTAGAAATCAAATTAGAGCCACTTTTCTATACCTAACTTTCAACCTAGTGTATTTGTAGATATAAACAAAATGTAAAAGGAGATTAGGTAATTTTTGCTATATTTTATACCTTTTTTTTTTTTTTTTTTTTTTTTTTCCAGCACACATGACACAAAATAATGTATCTTTTTTATTTTTCCCATAGTGAGTGAAAAGGCATTATGACTGCTTTCTTACAGGAGTACTCAAGTAGTTTTTCATCCCTTGCTACCTTGATAACTTGTGGTGGTGAATCACTGTTGAGTCATTATCGTCATCAGTTACAGAGTGCTTTACTGATTTTGTCCAGCTAATGCACGGGTTTTCTGCTGCCATTCTGTCCAAGTGTGAGTTAGTCAATCATTACAACACCCTGAAAGCAGGTAAATAACACAGGTATCAACCTCGTAATTGTTTCAGAAAAAAGAAAACTGACATGTCCCATAATAATTTGAGACAGATGCAGAAGTTAAACTGAAGGGAATCTTTTTGGAATGTATTCAGTTTAGTCTTGTACTTATTCAATTTTGTTATAAATACCTTGCCAAATATAATAGCTTCTGAAGTAATGGGAAAAGTAAATAAATATTAAACATTTATTGGTTGCAATATTTAAAGGTACAATTTAATGATAAGGAGGGCTACATTTCCTAAATCCTCATTTTTATACACGTGGTTAACTTCAAGCTATTGAAGTAAATAGCATACATCCACAGCTAAGTTTCCACAGAGACTTTGGAGGACAATATTACAGAGGAAAAGGACAAATAATTATTTTATTTCACTTTTCTCTTTGTGCAGAACTGCTATGCTCAGTACCTTCTCCATTATTCTGGAACAGTTCGTGTCAGACTGTCATGTTTTTCAGTTTGTGCTCATTCCTCTTTGCAGTACAAAGGAGAAGTTAAGGCTCTATCAGTGTAGAATACATCTTCCAACATTTAAACTATATTTTCAGGAATTGAATTGACCACTATAGAGAATTTCAAAAGAAACTCATTTCTAAAACATGCCAGCTACATTTTCCTGGCTTTACAAAAACTCTTAAGATAAAACAAAAATCTCTGTGTTTTCTTGACCTTTATCGAAACCAGGGAAAGCATTTGACATATAAACTGAAATGAAAATTCAGATGAGACCTGAAATTCATTTGTTCTCAGTACACTTCATCTGTACGTAACATCATGTGTGGTTTCAATATAAATTTTGCTTGAGAAGCAAATTCAGTCTCAAGTCTTTGCCTATATACACACACACAAAAGAATAAGCGTAGCATGAGAAAATTGTCCTACCATTTAAAAATTCTATTTAAATATCCTTTTGTTAAACATGTCATTCTCTATAATAGAAAATGGATAAATTAGTGGTGCTTATTTCCAGTGCAACATGGCTAATTATGTCCCTTAATTCTGTAATCTCTATTTTTCAACATAATATGAACAAATGATCACATAAATCCTGCAGCATCAGCCATTACATAGAAAACTTACATTGCTTTATGAGTTTTAGAATTTTTAATAGATTAACCCATCCTAAAACAGTCAAAAGGCTGCTTCATGAAAATACTTATATGTTAAAAACTTCATAAAAAACTTATTCTACCAAATGGCTCAATTCAACGATGTCACTATTTGTGCACTTATTTTCAAAGCTGATCCTCCATTCAAACAAGAGAACTATTTTGAGTTTAAAGTATAAAATATTCCCATTAAAATTCATGGAATTTGGCTTATCTATACAGTCTGAACATTTGGCATTTTAAATAACATAGTAATGCCCACAGAAGACAAGATAGATGAAGAGTAATGCCAAAATGTCAAGATTATGCCGCTTATTCCACTCTGTCATTGACAGAACAAATAGGTAGGCAAGTTATTGCAAAGCTAAATTGCCACACAACTTGAGAATACAACAGAAGTATAAATATATGCAATAACTCAGAATCTATGCTGTTCATATTCTGTTGACATATATATCCATATAGAAACACAATTGGTCACTTACTAATTTTCCATGGTTAAATGTTACCTTTTATTCACACTATTTCAGATAGCTCCTGAAGTGCACCTCAGAGTGCACCTTAGAGTTCTGAGATATCAACAGGTGCTTCTGTTGTCGATCTGACTTATTTGCAGACCTTGATGTGTTCACTTTGAGACACTGGCAGGAACCAAATAATGACTTGAAAGCCATTCATCGTTTATTTAGGAAAAAAAGCATATCAGAGCAGAGAAACCTGTGTTTTAACTTAGACTGCATCTAAGTTTTCCCCAGCCTGGATGCAAAAATGAGCAGTGCCTTTAGACATGCTTTGCAGAGTCCTGGTCCCTTTGTCCCTTTGCTAGCCTGTGAATCTAGACTGCCTTCAGTTGGGTTTCTTCTTCTCTCATTTCAAAGTTCCTCTAATTTCAAACAAAATCTTTTGATATTCAATCTTAACAATGCCGGTTTGCATCCTCCTTGGAATCAGAGTGCAAAATCTCTCAATTGGCAATTTGGTGTGTAATGCTACAGTCTCTTCTTGCCGTTACGTTGTCACCTTCCAGTAGAGGTTGGGTCTGTAAAACTCCATATACAGGAACTTCTTTCACTGATATGGGCAAGTACAGTATTCAAAAAAATTGTTGCATCTAGCATGCATTATGGTATTAGATGTCAGCTCCACTGTCACAGATGTGTTTCTCAGTGACGTGTTATAGCGCTACAGCATTGTACTTTAAAAAGCTTTATTCGGTTTGTAAATATTTATTTAGTGATCAAGGTCTGAAAGTAGCTTTCCTTTCTGATTTTTGGGTTATTTTTTCTCTGTCTAAAGAAGGTTTCACAGTGAAATGCCACCTCTAATCTGATTTTCTGTGTCTACAATATATTTTATTAACCCTTTTTTATTTTCTTCAATGATAGATTAGTAAATTCCAAAGTAGCTTAGAAACATTGCTTAGTGACCTTTTTGTTCTTTGCATTTTTTGAGGAGAAATCAACAAAAGACAACAATAGTAACCTTTCCATATTCATTACCATAAGCTGCACTGACCTTAAGAAACAGCCTTATGATTCCACACTTGTATACAGGGTAAGGCTGCTGTGCTGATTTCAAGAACTTGACGATTTTTCTGTTCTTAGGGCTGTGAGGGACAAAGAAATTAGAAGATATATTATAAAGTCTCTGTGTTCACACAAGACAGAAAGGCAGATGAATCTCCCAAACCTTGCATTGTAAAAGCAAACTTTTGTGAATATTTCCTCAAAAATAAACTTCTGTTTCTAAATATAAAAGTTTAAAGGTGTAAAGGTACAGAAATCTGGTAAGAACAGGATCATTTTCATGATTAGTTTTGATTTTACTTAAAAATAAGTTTGTTGTTGTTTGTATGCAATATTTGAGAGAATGGAAAAAATTTTAAAAAGAAAAAAAATATTAATACTGTATTTCCTTTCCTTTGTCAGAAGAAGAGGATAGGTCAAATAAGGGGGATTAGTGTTTAAAGGGCAAAGGAAAAAATAGAAAGAATCTGTAAGTTCAGCATTGATAAATCTACATTATTGGATTAAGCCTGGAGTTTCTGGAGTTTCTTGATATTTGATTTTGATATCTTAATTAGTGTTATTGCTAAACTCTACATTGTTTTCTGGTAGATTTGCTGAAAGAAAAAAGGAGGAGAGAAAATAAAATATACAACTGATATGTGTAACTTGTAGGCTTATTTGGTGAAATCAAAATATTTTCTAGTTGATAAAGAATTGCATGATGATAAAATTATTGCATTCTACATTGAGAAGACTGGTGGTTTTTAGTTAGTTTTTAGTTTTTAGACTGGTGGTGTTAGTTAGTGAAAACTTAATACAGAATAGTCAGAAAACAGCCAAACCTATATTATGTCAAAACTCTGAACTCGCTATATTCTCTGTCCTGAATAACCTGAAAAAATACTATGTACCTGTTTTGCTGCCTACCTATGCACCATCCCTTTCTAAATTATTGATGAATCTATTAAATAGCTAGGGACCTAGAAAGTAACCATGAGATGCCCTGTCATTAACTTTTCACTATGATAAAAATGCACCATTTAATCATGTTCTTTGTTGTTTTTCTCTTCTGGACACTATAATTATTTATTTGTATTTATTTTACTTTACTTTTGATCTTTACTTTACGTCTCTTTACCTATACTTGTATATAAGGGACCTTAAAAATCATTTTGCCAATCTGAATAAAGTAGATCAAAATGTTCTTTTTTTTTTTTTTTTTCTCACTACTTTATCAACATATAAAGTTTCTAAGACATGTTTTTTTCAGTGCAAAACCAAACTCAAAGAACATCTTGCTTGTTTTTTGTTCTATGCCACTATTACCACCGCCTCTGTAGTGAACACAACAGTTTATGGAGAAGGGTTATATGAGCTGATTTTAAAATTTATTACGCAATATCATTTTCAAGTTTTCTTTGTGTGTGTGTTTGGGGGGTGGGGTTCTTTTTACTTCTGATCTAAGTGACATACTAATTCTCCAACAACTGTATTAGTGCAATGGTTAAGGGCATTATAAAATATGTCAAAGGAGTAGAAATCATGGGGGTGGACTATTGAAGATAGCTTTACTAGAAAGTAAAACAGCTATATTCTATCAGACAAGACATGGTGTTTCTTCACAGAAACAGTGCTGATTAGCCCCTTTATTATCATCATCTTCCAAGTGTTTTGTTTTTTCTGATTTGAACTGTCACATCTACTGGTCAGTAATTGACTGGAGTGATTCTATAGCTCTGGATTGATTTTAAATATAGCTGTGGTGTGCTGCATGCAGCAGAAGCAGCAGAGTACATTTTATAAACATTTCAAATAACTTGTAGGTGAGCTCAAAAAAGCTTTACAAGAGCTTTGGATACTTGCTATTTCTTGCAGAATGCCTGGCATCACCATTTTGACAGTATTTCATCTTAGTTACTGGAAAGGAGCATGAGCCTCCTCTTTCACTGAGGCAAATGATCATTTGGCTTGTCAGGTGGACCTTTCCCTTCCTTCACTGATACATTACATTTTGGTAGTCTTGAGCAAATTTTTTTTTATCATTCTCATTCTCATATCCTCCAAGTATCTTTTATTTGGCTTTCAATTCAAAATCATTTTAGGGTCTCAGATTTTCCTCTTTGTGGTTGTAGCTTTCATTGTGTCTCTATCAAATACTTTACTTCC
This sequence comes from Aythya fuligula, assembly GCF_009819795.1. Taxonomy (NCBI): domain Eukaryota; kingdom Metazoa; phylum Chordata; class Aves; order Anseriformes; family Anatidae; genus Aythya; species Aythya fuligula. Next base: position 10,053,597 of record NC_045560.1, on the reverse strand, counting down.
AAATTTTTAATAATTTTCATCCAACTTAACGGACCTATTGAATCTTGCCATTAAGTATTTATTCTCATCATATGCCTTCTCCATCAGGCCTTTTGATACCCTCGTAATTTTTCTTTAAGCACACCAGTGCTTCCTAGGATTCCCATCTTTATTATCTTAGACTTACAAGAGAGAATAAACTCTCATTTGCTTTTTATGCCATTACAATGGGAGGAAAAGAAACAAAAATCTGTGACAGAGAATTCCATTTTTACAAAATTATTTTCCATTAAGAACCAAAAGTATTTGATGTAGCAACAGCAGAAAAATAATGCTAACCCTTGGCTACTGTTCAACTGAGGAAGTCTTGTGTCCTTTATCAATTCCATTTAAATGCAAGCTCTCCTGCATGCTAGAGCAATATAAACAGCCTCTGGTCACCAAAAGATATGATAATAGTGCCATCCCTTGAGGTGCAGGCCATCTGAGTTAACTCTGGTTAGTAACTAGTAGTCCCTCTGCAGTCAGTGCATTGGAAGTACCTCCAAAAAACAATTCAGATACTCTGGTTTACAAGTCATATATTCTGGTTTAGACATTTATTTTAAACTCCACTTCTAGAGCTGCCTGCCTGCCTCCAGCAACTATAGACAGAGCATTAAAAAACAGATACACAGGTGGCAAAATTGGGTGTAATCAGTCCTGCTGTTATTAGCATTTGGGGATTCAGTAAAACCTGCATCTCCCAATATCACCACCAGCCCCTTGAGCAGTTCCTCTATGTCCCTGGCTTCTCTGGCAGAATAGAAGAGGGGCAGGATTTTCCCCTTAGATGTTTTGTGCTATATATCTAAAAAGGTCATGATGTTATATCTGCTTCTTAAATGTTTTTTGCTAGATATCTATAAAGGTCATGTTTCACCACAGCCTGAGGTGTCTGTCCTAAGCGGGGAACTGTGTTAGCCTGTTTCTATTCCCAATCTGTCATAAAATACATGCTAAAGCATGGGTTGTGTACTTAGCAATACAAATGTAAAGTCTGCCTTCCTGAAATTTAAATGTATCCAACTGTTTCCAAAACAGTGAAAGACGGTCTACATTCATAAAGTACAGCTTTCACTGTTCTTAGTTTTCACTTTTAAAGTCATGTGATTATGTGATGAGTTTCCTTCCCTTCCCTTCCCTTCCCTTCCCTTCCCTTCCCTTCCCTTCCCTTCCCTTCCCTTCCCTTCCCTTCCCTTCCCTTCCCTTCCCTTCCCTTCCCTTCCCTTCCCTTCCCTTCCCTTCCTTCCCTTCCCTTCCCTTCCCTTCCCTTCCCTTCCCTTCCCTTCCCTTCCCTTCCCTTCCCTTCCCTTCCCTTCCCTTCCCTTCCCTTCCCTTCCCTTCCCTTCCCTTCCCTTCCCTTCCCTTCCCTTCCCTTCCCTTCCCTTCCCTTCCCTTCCCTTCCCTTCCCTTCCCTTCCCTTCCCTTCCCTTCCCTTCCCTTCCCTTCCCTTTCCTTTCCTTTCCTTTCCTTTCCTTTCCTTTCCTCTCCTTTCCCTTTTCTCTCTTTCTCTCTTTCTCTCTTTCTCTCTTTCTCTCTTTCTCTCTCTCTTTCTCTCTCTCTCTTTCTCTCTCTCTCTTTCTCTCTCTCTCTTTCTCTCTCTCTTCTTTCTCTCTCTCTTCTTTCTCTCCTTTTCTCTCTTTCTTTCTTTCAGGAAAAAAGTCTTCAGTTATTGAGGCTTCTTTCCAATAAACACTTGCAGTGTTTTGCATTTCACAGATGTTGAGACATTGACTATACCGGGATTTTATCAAGATTCAGGGTCCATAAAATCAAAATCTCCAGTTGGGAACAGGGTCTTATTTTTCTACCCTTCATGGAAGTATTTAATGAACCCATGTTAATGGCACTGTTAGAAAGGCATTGGTGAGGCCTCATGCCTGCTTGCGTTCTGAATCTTGAGAGGTTGCCCCATGAGGCATCTACAAAAAAAAGTGAGAAAACCACTTTTTTCTTGTTATCAGTGACAATCATGGAGGATGTTATCTTTTGCAACACTGCATTTCTAATTTTCATATTTGTTTCGGTTTGTATACATGGCAGGAATGGGGATGAAACCATAATTTCTCAATTGTACAATCTAACTTCAACATGAGAGGAAAAAAGCATTACAATTATCTCTTAGTAATAATTCTATCTGAGTTTGCGGCATTGAGAATATACTTATAAAGCCAGATGAACTCTCGCTTGCATAGGGCCAGTTCTGTAGTTCACTAGCTGAATTTTATCACATGCAAGGAGGAGAAGCATCAAAGTCTGAGAGAGTAATTGCAAACAGTAGATCTTCCCCTTGATTTGATAGTATGGATCGGATAATTTTCCAAATCACTAATTCTTCAGTACAGCGTACGGCACAGGTAGCTGCTGATAACTCAAGCCTGCAAGTTGTCACAAAGCTGACTTGTTCACAGCATTGCTGCCCCTGCATATGTTGGTATAAAATACACAACAATACTCCTAAGGAGGAGAAAGAATGATAAATGATAACATTAAATCAATAATCTTGATTTGACTCCTTTTATCTTTGTTCAGCTCAGAAGCACAAGAAAATGAAAGCAATGCTTTCTGTGAGAAATTTGGATAACAGAGAGCGCTCAGCCACCATGAAAGTAATTTTGTATCTGGAGATGAGCTGTGAAAGCAGCTTTTCTGTTTATTTGAAGGATAGAGCAGAGGACCGGTGTGGCCAGGAGTTTGAAAACAGCCGAAAGGAGTAGCTGCACGTTTCCCTCTAAGTGTCTTAAATCTCTTTCAGATTAGGAAACCAATCTCTTGAGGAGGCATTAAATATGCCACACATCTTCAACCTGCTAAATGGTGGTAGCACTGCCATCATTAGCTATGAGTTTATTTTGGTAGCATGCAGAGATCAGATTGTATAATTACTGCACTGGCTCTTGCAATATGTTGCTGGCTCAGACCTTGGCAGACACATAGTAGCTGAGCAGACTGAGGAGATTCAGCCCCAAATAGTCTGATTTTTCAGGATACACAAGCCATATGACACATTCACCAAAAAAAAATGTTCTTAAAACTTTTTACAGATATTGGATGCAAAAGGAAAGATATATATATATTTTTTGTCCGTCTTCTCTGCCATGATGCTCTGCTCTCCTTGTTTATTTTAGACCCAATACCTGAGTATTACCACCCCCAGAACAACCATATTTGTTAACAGAATTTGGAGCTCACAGTCCAGGCACGTAATTAGTATTATCTCTACGGTCATCATTAAATGGACGACAGCAGTTTCTGGGCTGGATAGGGAAATATTTGCATGTGGATAAGGGCCGCCTGTTGTACTTTTTGACTACTACTTAAAATCTTCCTGCCACAATATGGTCATATATTAGTCTAAAGGGAAGTGGAAAAGACCAAAGCAAAAACTCCTACCAGCTGAGACAATTTAACCTACCATCTGTTTCTGAACTGCCAACTAGCTGCTAGTTACTGAGAAAGCTGCCATCCAGTTAGCCTTACTGCACAGCATATTTCTGGTCTTCTGCTAAAGGAGGCAGAATAGGAAGAAATGCATAGATTTTAACTTCTGTGCTTCCTTTCATTGAGATCTTGTAATCCTGCGTGCCCTTATGAAGCTAAAATCACAGTTGCAGTACTTCTGAGGTTTTCTCGTGGTGCTAAGCCTTGCAGATTTTCTGTACTAAATGTGTAGTATTACTATCAAGCACATGGGAAGACTATACTTCCAAACCAGGTTTGTTCTGAAGTCATAAGATTATTTCTTGTAGTATTAGCAATTTTTAAAAACATTTATTTCCATTTTGCAGCTTTTCTCTTATATTACTTCATTTTCCAGTTAATTTCCTGGGAACACTGCAGCTTGGATTTGAGCTCACAGACAGTGCTAAATAAACATCGTAGTAGATGGTCTGCAAGTGGAAAGGGACCTAATGTGTTGAAGGAAATGTTGCTAGTAATTCTGTAGGTGGCACTCTTTGCTCTGCATCAATCTAGCCCTTTATACAGTGCTAGTTGTTTTCTATATGAGATACCAGGACCGGTATCTTTGTTTACATCCAATTTCAGTAGGCAGAGTTTACGCAAAAGGTACTTGCAGAGTCAACTACATAGTCCCTACTTGCTGCCCTGAATTCTCATATAGCTGTGTGCTCCTAACTCTTAATGGCTGGTGGTGGTGGTGGTGACATTCACTATTTCTCTTTGATAGTGGACACGTTCACAGTTTTACTGAACGCAGAAGCTGCTGGGTTAATTATTACTGTTGTTATGATTATTAGCAGAGCTCCGTGTTAAGTTCTGCTATTTTGGCTCCCAGCAAATTGTACCCACAGCTGAAATAATCCCACTGATGTCAGTGAGGCAATGCAGAAAGCCTGGCAAGGAGCAAGGCTGGCTGACTCCGCTCCCGTGCTGGGAGGCTGTCAGCTCTGAGAAGTTAAATCTTGGATGGTTTTCACAGACTTGAGTGGTTTCCTGGGCTGAACATGTAGTGGATGTCTTTTCTCTCAACTGAGGATTGTCAGACCAAACGTGACCAATTAACAGCTGCATCGTGCTTGATGTTTCCAGGAAAGAATAGACTTTAAAAGAACTTTTGTCTTTTCATCAACACCTTGCTTAGATTATAGGGGTAAGGAAGCTGGAGATGGCATTCACTTTATAAAAAAATTATAGGTGAGTTGGGAATGAGACAATTTTCCCTACAGCTAACAGCTCAGTCCTCCTTGCAACATAAAACTCCCTTGTTTATGAAGTTCCCTGGGAGTGAATTCCGACATTTCAGCCCACTTACTGCATCTGAAATACAAGACCTTAACTATCTAGCCTTAGTTGAAGGGAATGCCTGAAAGGAGAAACCATGGGTGCGTGCCTCCTTGAACTAGTAACAATATTATCAACTCACTGACATCAAGAGATGTGAGACACTGATGCCACCTCAAAGGCTTCCAGCTTGTTAGCCTTTCACACTCGTATTAGGATGCTCCTAGTCTAGCTCATTGGGTAAATTCAGTAATTGTCTTTAAAAGATTTATAGAAATCTAAAATGTGGCTGGCAGCAGAGTGTTAGAAGCTGCACGCTAGTTAGTAAAAGTAGCACAGGGAAACTGAGCAAAGTGAAACCTTTACCTGCAGCCACAAAATTTTTAACTTCAACCCCCCCACACACATACCCCACACCCTGTTTTGGGCAGCTTTTAAAGTCTCTTATTTTGCATCTATGATAATAATTATGTATACATACTAGTGCAAAAGAACTATCAGAACAACTATTTCAACACTAAATGCAACACAGATATTTAAATAAAGATTTTTAAAGTTAGATTGTTTATTTCTAAAGAGAGAGATGGAAAAAAATGGAAGGGCATGGTACTCTGGCCCGAATTATACCTTCATTGAATTGTATTGTGGATGGCCATATTGGGGATTGAAATATTCTTATCAAAGTCCTCTCACTACTGAGGCAATCAGATTAATAACAAAATAGAGAAAAATTATTATTATTATTATTATTATTAAGCATACAAATTATTAACATTATAGAAATTCAGAATGGAGATGTAGAGGATACTTGTACTGATCTAATTGGAAAAAAATCTCATTTTTAGAAGATTTTAGAAGGTATGAATTTCTGCTTTATCTTGATTGAGTAGTTTTCCTTCTTAAGTTTTCTGCAGAAATGAAAATTAATGAGTTTTATTTATGTTATATTCTCTAGTTTGCTGCTTTAAAAGTCTTCTGTAATTTGTACAAGCTTTTATTATACGCCAAATATAATAAAAGCAGAGAGCTCAGATGAAAATTACCTAATTGATGTTCTCTTTCTTAAGTAAAGATATTAACAATACATAGAAAAGCTCTGAAGTAAAACACCTGTCATTTTGTAAGTTTTGCCTAATACTACCTATTGGACTGATTCAGCCAGTTCTTTCCACTCTTGCTCACATTATGTAGTATTTTGCTCCTTAACAAATCATATTGAAATAACTTTTTCTGGAACTCTTCCTGGAAAGGTGGATTTTGGTGCCTGGTATCAAGTCTCAGCTCACCAAGGTTGCAGGCAAGGAATACTGGCTATATAAGAACATTTATTTGATTGCTTATCATGAATCCACTTGTAAAAGACAAATTTGCCCTCTTAAATGCCCTTGAATAAGAGTTACTGAATGTGGGCTCCTGAATACACTTAGATCATTGATTCTCTTCCTCCTCTCAAATATGTGTCCATATTTTTTTGCATGGCAAAGTCTTGCCTTTAATATAACAGGAGAGACCTGTTTGTGTTCATGTTGCTGAGAAAATTCACAAGTATAATGCTCACTGACTCTATTGAGCACAGAGATAATTTTAGAAAATTCTTCCTAAAGTTCCTAGCCTACCTTCTAATCACAGGATTAAAGAACAAGATTAGAGTTAGACCAAATAAGAACTAATGCAAAAGGTTTGGCTAGATATTGCCAGATGGGCTGGGCTCCTGCAGGAAGAATTTCTAAATGGAACATGGGTAATCATCCCCAACTTCCTTTGTGCCAGGCTTTGGAGGTCAGGATGCTTTTCTTCCAGGTGATTTCTCTATAAAGCCCATGAGGAGTCACTATCGACCTTCACAGCCACATGAGCCACAGGCAACTTTTTTTTTTTTTTTTTTTTTTTTTTCCTCCAAGTGGCTCTGTTTTTCCCTCCCAATGGGGAGAGCCCAGCTGTGTAGCTGTGTGCAAGCCAAGACTCCTCTATGGCATTTTGGCTGTGCTGTTTGATCTGAGCTAAGCTGGTTAATGGTAAAAGTCACAGCAAAACTTCCTGCAGTCATCTTCATGTTGAGTGTACCAGGTTTTTTTTTTTTATGCCAGGCATAAAAACTGTTCCCTTGGGTCTGCAAGCTGATACTGGATGTTGCATAACCATCAGTCTCTGTCTTCTCAGTAAATCACAATGCAATTATGGAAGTATTTTGGGATGAGTTAAGAGGCAGAAGTTTTCTGAACTGTCTTGCCCTGGCCAAACAAGGAAAACCTGCAACACATGCAGTTTGTTTTCAGAAGGACTTTGAGAAACAGTTCATAACCAAAAGAAAGACCTATTAAAGCTTGGTTGACAACATGTACATCATTACTGTATTCCAGTCACTTTGCTCATCTGGAGAAAGACATCTGCTAGGACTTGTGCACTGGGAAAAACTGAGCTTATCAGGCATCAAAAATAGCATACAATTGGAAGGAGAACCAGAGTTGTAAAGTTGATAGGTTCTGTTTACCAAACTACTGCGATATGTACAAAGATTTTTTTAACTAGGTTTTGTAGGCTGTGTAATATAACATGACATTTCTGTATATGACAGCAGAAGGTTCAGCGCTCAAACTTCTCACAGCATGACTCAACACCTCCTGACAACTCAACAAATAACAACAGCAAAAAAATCTTTAATCAATTCCTTTACCCAGTAATCTCAATTGCAATCATATAGAATTACCCATTAGGCTCAATTGGGATCACACTAAAGTGATTGCTCCAAGTCCTTCATGACTTCATACCCAGCATCTTTCACCAGAAAAAAAAAATATATATATATATATATATATGTATACGCAGCTAATGAAAAGGCAAACTCCCTGTGTACATATTGACATAAATGTCAAATTTTAATGATTGCCCTCTTTGAACTTCGGACAACTTGTACATACTGTGGGATCCTGCATAAGAAACAGTAAATGTCATCAAGACGGTGCATGGGATGTAATATATTATAATAAAAGGCCAAATGACTTGAAAGGCAGGTTTTTGTGCATTTTTTATGAAAGAAAAATTGACCCATTTTTGTGAAAGATGTCGCTAAGTCATAGTGTAATTTTTGTTCGAAAATTGAAGTCACTGACCGAGACTTGTGTTCCTAGAGACAGCTAGACACTTTTGGAAATGCTTTTCCTAATTAAAAGATACTGGCTGATTCAACCAAAAATGCTTTCATCTTTCATCCTGTAGAAATTGGTACATGGCCATGAAAACTGATTTTTTTTTCTTCTTTCTCTCTGAGCTTTTGCAGACTTCAGCTGCAGTATGGAAACAGACTATATTTTTGGCTGAGCAGAGACCCTTCTGTTGAAAATAGCTTTGATGTCTAGGAAAGGATAGAAGATGAGTCTTTGCGTTTGACATTTTTCTTGAAATTAAATCAAAGAAAATCTTTATTTCACTGCTTCCAATTTTATATATATATACATATATATACACAACCATATGTATGTATTTGGCAATAATGAACTAACAGACAAAGAGATCCTATGATTTTAACTTTTTCCTACCTTTATGATTAGCATTAATTCTCTCTTGTGAAGCACCTCACTGTATGAAAATACATTGTAATTCTTAGTGTAAGGCTAGCAGTGAATTTAACATGTTGCCTATTTTACATTACTAAAAAGATACACAATTTTAAAATGAGAATTAAGCATAAATAAATCTAAATTCTGCATTGGATCATGACTAAACATGATCCAATGAACATGACTAAATACATTAATTGGTGTTCCCTTTGTAGTAATATCAATTATCATCTTTTCTTCTTTTTTTTTTTAATTTTATTTTTTCTTAAAGTCAGCTGATCATTATAGCAGGCTTAATTTAATTCACATAAAAATGCACAAGCAGTAACATTTTAGAATTTGGACACACCCCTGTCTTGTTTCACATATTGTGCAACACAAGCATTGATGGGTACAAGGGAAAAAGGAGGAGGGATCAAATGCAATATTAATACTTTCTGAATTCATTGTTGTGGAATTCACAGCAGAACACAGCAAATTGGCCATGAACATCGGAAAATTGTGTGCAGGATGCTCATTTTTGGAGTTTGCCCTTTGTTTTAGAATGTAATATATATGAAATTGCTGTGGAAGGAGAAGAAGAAAGAATGTGACACAGAACAGCAGGGAGCCTGTTTAAAAACACAGTTCAAGCCTCCCACGGTGGTACGGTTTAGTTGTGCAGGGAGAGGAAACAGTCCTACAGACTTTCCTTGTGAATCCAAGCAACAGAAAGGGCATGACAGAACCGCAGGCTTGATTTCAGTGCCAAGGGCTCGGCAGAAGCAAATCTCTTGGCTTGGCACCCATCTCCTTGACAGGAGCAAATCGAGTTATCCTGACTACCCTGCGGGGCAGACAAGCTCCAGACCTGCACAGACTGGTTGTGCAGCAGCAGCTGAGCATTTGGAGGAAATTAGGATGTAGAATTGTACCAGTGACTTCCCTTCATGCCACCAGCCCTTGTGGGGGGATGGAGCACCCAAAGGCCGGGTGCTAGCAGAGGGAAGGAAGAGACAGAGCTTTTCAGGGCCAAGAGACAATGAAACCAAAGCACACAAACCAAGATCTACTCAGGGATGTCTTGATGTGTGATGATCTTCTTCGGTGTCTTGCCCCATTCCCTAAACATAATTATTCTTCATCTGCCTCTCTTTGCTTGTTATTCGCTGCTATGGGTAGCATATGGAGAACCAGCAGCAGTTGTGGGACTGGACACACAGGCACACTGGAGATGTCTGTGCAGCGTATGCAATTCTCATAAGCATATACTGATACTCTGTATCATAGGCTTTACTAATGTGCAAGCCAAACTTCAAACTAAATAATGGTAAACGATTTTGACAGGGCTGGGAAAACAGATGCTTGTTTCAGAACCAACCCCTATGACTTGTTTCTTTATGTTTTTGTATTGCTGAAAACTTTGCTTTGGACTGAGTTCCTGTAGAAAGGAATGTTTGCAGAAGTAGCAGAATTCTTCTCAATTTTTATTCATTAAAGTTTTCTGGTAATAATTGCCTGTCCATATTATCTGGAAGTAAATTAGCTACCATCAGGCTTGACAAAGTGCTGTGGATTATCTGTAGGTTCATTCTGTTCATGTTCCTGTTCAGGGCCAGTTCAGTTCAGATGGTCTATACAGATGGTACCATTTACTTTTTTAAGAAACAGCCAACACAAAAGGAGAATGTTAAATAAATTCCAGAAATAAAAATCCCTGCACACTATTTTTTTTTTCATGTAATACTATTCTGTCCATATTCAGTTTGATAGTCTCATGGTTCTTCTACCAAAATTAAAAACTTATGTTTGGAATGGCTTTTATTGCAAAACAACGCTTCCCCAAAATACAGCAAATATATGTAATCAAACACAGAAATATAGGCAAAGAATGTCAAAGGTTCCTATGTTGAAGTGCATTAGGTGTTTAGGAAGATACAGTTAGTTTAGGAGTTTAGGGGGGGGAATTAGGTGTGCAGAATGCAATTAAACCAAATTGGTTCTTCAGAAATTCTGGGGCCTAAGTCTCCAGTATTAGCACAAGTTTCCCGGGGTCATTCTCAACCAAATAGTCAGGAGCTCTTGCACTTCTGTTGATGTACTCTTCATTAGTATCTTCCTGAGGCATTGGCTTCAGGAAAAGTAACCTGTAATTTTTGGCGAGTTTTCATGTTTTTCTTTAAGAAAACTTAAGTCCCACTTCAGCTCCTCCATAAATATCAAAAGAAATCTATTTTCAGTCTCTTTTATAGGGAGTAAAATGCATACCTTGGTGTTAATTTCAAAGCTCTAAAAGTTATTGTGCATTTAAGATAAATTGTGAATTAAATAATTCTGCAGTTATATTAAAGTTCCATAGTAATAATTGCTATTTTTTTTGTAATATTTTACCACTTTAATTGCAGGTAAATGTCTTGGACTAATGCATCTCAGTAAAGAATAGCCTTGTTTTTAAATAGTTTGTTTAAATATTAATGATGATAAGTACACAAAAGCTATTACAAAACATTGAATGAAAAATTCTTCCTTCAACTCCACTTGGTAAAAGCGAGCTTTTAAAAATATTCAAAACATACACTCCATCCTCTATATTAAGAATTGCACCTTAATGTTCCTATGTAAACTTCACATGAAAGGGGAAATCTGCTGTCATTTTGCACTGAGTATCAGCTATAGCATTAAAAGGTGTGAAGAGCTGAATTTTCTGATTGTCATGCAGGCTTAATTCATGCATGAAATGACTGTGCTTGCTCGTATTGTAGGAGTACGTGCATAGTGAGATCCTCCTAATGCTGACTACACCCGCACCATGACACACAGCCCTGTGTTTGTATGCCAGTGGCCTCCAATTGCTGCAACCATGGTGGAGCAGAGTGGTGTGGGTAATGGTGGTCCTTCAATTCAGGAGCTTTTGTGTCTAAATAGAAAAGAAAAACAAGAAGCGGGCAAAAATAAATTAATTAATTAATTAATTAATTAAGGCCTTGCTGTGCAGCTGGGAAGCAGAGTTATGTAGAGTCTGTTTCTATAGACTTCAAAGTAGTACAGGTAGCTGCTCCCATCCATACATGCATTTCATATTTGCGTCATGGCTTGAATGTGATAGCTCTGTGCTGCTCCAGTTTTGTGTGTTTCCTTCCCTTGCAAATTAATCCATCCCTTTGGGTTGATGAACATCTGTGGCTCATTTCATCAAATAAAATCAAATCTCCTTAGTGTGGAGTTTTCTCTTCACATGTATCTAAAATTATGTGATGACTTGTGTTAAGGAGTACTTGCACATCAGGACTTTCTACATATCATGCCAGACATTTGTCAGATTGTACCACTATTCTAGGAAACAAATCTTAAGATATTGCTTTAGTGCAAACAGAAATTAGTTGCTTTCCTGAGATAGGCTGATGATTTCCTGTGTCTTTGAGTACCTCTGGCTGATTTCACAAGTCAAGAAGTTGCCTAAAGAAATGGTTCACAGTGTGTCTTTTTTAAGAGCGATATCCATATGCTGGAATTTGATGTATTTTATATTTGCTCATTGCAAATACCACTGTATCCCTTGCTGACTGCAATGGACATTTCCCAAATGATCTTTCTCCTGCTGTTGGTGAGACTGAAGTCAGAGGTAGGTGTGAGGGCCTTCATCCTGCTTACCTGTGGGTTCCCCTCCTTACACCACAAGATTAAGTACCTCTGTTTGAAAGCAGTGGTGGCAGGAGCAGCAAGAGCTCCAGCTTTACTGCTGCTATTTATTCTCATTGCGGTCATGCATGGTTGCCAGTGTTCTGCTGTGCTGTGCAGTGCATAAACTTGACTGAGCAATGGTTCTCTCAAGTTTTATGGAAATTCTCTTTCCTTTTATAGAACCAGTAAGGGGCTGTGGCTCTCCGTGCATTAAATAAATGCTACTCTTGGTCTCCAAAGTGTTCAGTGGTAGAAGACAATGTTTTTTCCTGTTATTTTATCTACTATATCTGTGATGAACACATACAAAACCATTTAGCTCCATTAAAGCTGTTTTTGCTGCATATTTACTGCCATAAGAAATTAGACAGTTTTCTAAAGTTGCTCTCTGCTTTTTCCTTTTCTCTCTTGCATTTTCCTAAAACCTTGTCGTGTCATGTATTTTGTAAGGTGTTTGACAAATCATCGTCATCATTATCATCATTCCCCTTCTGATCTTGGAAGGTCCACAAGGAAGTATAAGAAAAAAAAATAATAAATAAATAAATAAATAAATAAATAAATAAATTGCCTTTTTTGTTTCTGCTATATTCCTACAGCAATTGCCAAAACATAAACAAAATACTGGTTGGGCAATGTAGTCATTAAAATAATACAAAAAGGTAACATACTAGAAGTTTACATGTATGTCTAAATATATTAATACTCTGTCCAGGAATGTAAAACTGTTTTGTTACGTAGCCAGACAAAAAAATACTGGCTGAAAGAAGCTTCCTGGTGCTTAGATCAAAAATCAAAGAAGCCTATTTACCTGGATCTAACTCTGTCTGTTAAATAAATATGTTATTTCAGTCCTGGAAGGTATTATACCTCTTGTCCATAGATCATTCATTGCTTGCAAGGTGATCAGCCAAATTAACAAAAATAGCCATGTACTTCTGACTTCTTGATACTAAAACAGAAATGAATGAGAAGACTCTTTAAAACGTCTGTTTGTAATCAGAATGTTACTGAATAGGTAGAATTAACCTGTTTTATATTTTGGTAACAGTTATTAAGAGGGTAGTCATTGTTTGGTTCTCTTACTGTGCTGTTGTGCTTAAAATTGTGCATGTATGTGCATGTATTTGAGAAGGAAGAGAAAGGCCATCTACTTTTAAATCCGGAATTGTATTTTTTTCCAGATATGAATAAGATGCTAGGTGAGATACATATACTTGGTTGAAGGTTTTCAATTGAGTGTTAAACTACTCCCCTCAGTTTGTTGTCTTACAACCTCAGTACTAAAACACTGTTTTAACTAACGCATGAACATCGGATTACTTCATCAGCTTGAATACTGGTAGCAGAATGCAGACAGGTTTGGTGTGATCCAAAATAAACATAGTCATAAACTAATATAGAGAGGGAAGTAATGCAGGGCTGATTCTTCATATAGTGTAAATACCACAGCTCAAAGGACTTTGATGAGTCTATGATGATTTCTGCCAGATGGAGTTAGAATTAGCAACTTCTTGCCAGTGCTTGGTCCAAAGATCCAACTTATACTTTTTATTCTGCTCTGATACGGAAAGCTTAGAATGAAGATGTGAAAAATTAGGAATATTTAATTTATTCAGCCTGTAGACTTAGGATAGGTAATTTTTATGAATATTTTTTTTAAAATATTTTTTCCTCTTCTGGCTAATTTTCTCTAGGCCAAACTTTGGAATTCATCAAGAGAGGATAGTTTGAATCTCTTGTTTGCTTTTCCTTTCTTCTCATGCTCTAGGTAAAAGTTACTTTTATTTCCCATAGTGATTGAAATCATTTTCTTTGCTTTACTAACTAGGTTTTGTATTTCATAATTTGCATGCAAATCTAGTGAAAATACTTTGACAAAATATACACCTCATGAATGAAAGTGCTTTAAGTTTTAGAAAAGCAGACATGTTTTCCTGAAACTTTGAAGTTACATATTTGCATTCTCATAGGCAATAAAATTTAAAATGTACCCAAAGGTGTATGTCCTCTCCTGACATAACACCTGAACTTAACATGCAAATGGGCTGTTTTAGTTCATTATAGGAAACTTTTAACTTGATTCCATTATTTGCTGATATACGATCTGTATGGCCTCTGATATATTTTGGCAAAGTGAGAATCAGCTATAGGAGGTATAAGAAAATAGAAGGCTGCAAAGCATGGTAGAAAGTACAACAAGGCATCAGCAGTAATCTTTCTCACAACTTAATATGCAGGTTTTATAAGCAAAGTCATGACCCCGTCACAATATCCATTTCTTTTATGGCTTTCATATAATAGAAAAGTTAGTAACAAGATAGGACTTCCCTGCATTGTGATTTTCTTATCATAACTCCAAGCTTTACTGAACTGCCAGAGTACCTACAAAAATTACCTACTTCTGCCTCTTGAATCTGTTTCTATTAATAAGAAAGAGCAATTCTCCCTCATTTATTTTTTCATCTACACAAGTAAAAGTGGGAGGCCTAAGTGCAGGTACATTAATCAGACAGAAAATACTTTAAATGTGGTCACACTCCCTGTCCCAGATATGGCAAACATTGTGGAAGAGTTGCCCAGCTTAGGCATGCTGTGAAGTAAAAGATGAGCCCCATGGCAGATCGCAGCCTGGCTATCCCATCTCATGGATCAGCTCAGGTTTAACATCCTCTGAGCTCATGAAATAATGACTGGATGTCAGTCTAGGGTGTTTGGCTACTCATCCTTGCTCTACCTGAGGGAATGATGAAGAAAATGAGGTCCAGATACCAAGAGGGTATCTTTTCCCCATAGGATCCTCTAGCTTTTGTAGACCAAGATGAGGCAGACCTGTCTCTGAGGACAAGCTTAGATGCAACCTGTCAAGATGGCAAAGACACAAGAGGGTCTCTTTTCATTCCCAAGGCCAAGGGAACCTTCATCAGACCTGTATGACACGTTCATCAGACACCTCTTTCACACCTGTATGAAACATAGGTTTAGACTCCAACTCCGTTTCCTGTTTTATCTAGTTTAGAAATGGGAGGGGTGGTAGGTGCCTGGATTCTTCTCTTCTTCACAAAAATCCTACATTATTAATTTGATTGCTTCTTAGAAGCAGACAAGACCACTTGCCACCTGTGTGAATTGAAAAAATCAAGCCCACACAGAAACTACGTAATGTTAGAACCAAGGTTGCTTCTACAAAAATTAATTTGGCCCCTTTGAGTGCAGGCACCATGACAGTCTTTTAAAAACAAATACTGTTTTTTCCACATGACCCTGCTTTATAAGCAGTTAGCTTGTGTTTCTTTCCATCCTCTTCATGTAGTATGTGACCCCAGGGCTTTTCTTACCACACAACATTCAAAACCTGCAACGAATACAAAATTATTAGTTGCTTCATTATTCTCATGGCTATCATACCTTAATACCTCACACAGAGTAATGACAGTATCTGCATAACGCCCTGGTCATTCATGGTTTTGTTATCCCCGTTTCACAGGTGATGGACAGAGGCACTGACAGATGAAGAATAAAATAGTTGACAATGTACCAGCTAATTTCTAAATAATATTTTTTTTCATAATTGTAATCAATCTTTATGTGTATATAAGTACAGTTTTAATCGACATCAATTGCAGCTGTAAGTGTTTAATAGCACAGCTCAATTGTCTTGTATAGAGGCCAGAAAATGAGGAACATCAAACTAATAGTCATCTATAGAAAATGTGAAGTGATTTGTCCAACATCACATAGGAACTCTGTGGCAGATCCAGAAATGGAATTCAGGTCTTCAGTGGCAGCTGCCTTAACCATTAAATCTTATTTTCTCATTCTGTAGTCCCTTGCTGGTTCATTATATACCTTCCAGTTCCTGAAACAAATGAGGCAGAGAGAAATGAAAGCCTCATTCACTACATAAACCTGATTCATTCCCAGAATACCATTTCTCAGAATACTGTCCACAGTGCACACAAAAAGAGCCGCAGCTATGCCATGGAAAAATAGTCTGTGATCACATAATTGAAGATGGTTTCATAGTAGATATGTTGAAGAGGTCCAAATTGAGTTGCATAAGCAATTTTAATCTGGTATTTCCTACCTTTTGAATACTTGAATTTGAATGGCATCCTTAGTAATTATTTCTGATACTTTGAAAAGAAACAGTAAAACAGAATTTCCCTTCTGTTGAACAATACTTTACTTCAGCTTAGATAATCAGAATTTATATCTTCATTGTTATAGTGGAGACGACTAGCACCTGAGCTCTTAAAGTAAATGTTATTCATAGACGGCTACTTAACTTTTATAGGAATCAGTCACTAGAGTGAAAATGAAGTGCACATTCTTTTCAAAAAAAAAAAAAAAAAGAAACCTCTGCCTTTGCATAGAAGTCTAGAGGGATCTTCAGTGTAGACAGGGAAGACCTATCAACTCTGAAGGCTAGGTTATCTTTCTCTCCTTGTGTACCTTGTTTGTCCCTTCACTCTACACAAGTTCTGCCCCTTCTTCACTGATTTTTTGCCATCATGCACTTCAGAACATAATATTTCTCTGTGGACAGGTATATTTGCTAATTAACAGGTTGCAGGAACTGATAAAAGGAAAAGAGGCGAGGGCGTGAGCTATCTAGGTTCTACAAGTGATAACAATGTTTGGAGAATAGGAGTAGTACGTAACTGAGCTGAAATGCTTTTACGTTCTTGAGGACCTTCAGAAAGCTGGAATGCAGAGGAGAGTGCCTGGAGTTGGGAAATCATGTGGTGTCCCACACTCTCCTTTCTGAAGGGCTCCAGATTCTCTCTCCCTCCAACAGAAATTCAGAGTTTCTCACTGGGTAGATGTCCCAGGCTACATCAGTGTCCTTTGAAGATCAGCTCAGAGCAATGCCTCTGGGTGAAGCTGGCATCAGCCCACCACCAATCCCATACTTCCCATAGGGCAGGGCTTCCTGCCATGCTTAGACTCGGCTTTTGGGGGTCACATGATATAATGTCAATTTTTTACATGTGGGATGGAGGATACTGGTGGGACAAACTTCAATGAATTTCATGTTCTTAACCTACTCCTGGCTATGTGATGAAGCATAACGTTTTATATCCTGATTTGTCTGCCATTTTCCACAGTGCTCTATGAACAGTTTTAATGCTGCAGTGCAGAGGCTAAAAGTCAATGAGTCAGGTTTGGGCACAGCTAAATCTATTACTTTCCTAAAGAATTTTGGCTTAGCTTTCTCACTTCGCTTGTTAGTATATTTTTCAGTTTCTGGTTTCTTGGTCAGGAGCCAAAATGTCCTCTCCTGTTACATGCTGCCTTAGGGAAAGGATAATCCCTGTGACTTTGGCAGGTGCCGATAACTTATGAAGAGAAGTAGCTTTTGCAAAGGAGAATTGTGACAGGAAGTGTTGCTCTATAATTTATTCCTATCCCATTTGCCTATCATAATTCAGCTGTGCAGGACCAGCTCATTTGAAATAGCCTCTCGTTTGTTAGCTATTAGTGCATGTCAGATCGCAAAAGAAGCTATGGCTTGCTTGCATATTGTATATTTTCCTTCAAAGTCACCCAGGTTTCTGTTTGCCTACTGCAGCTGTGCCTCACATGAAAATAGAATTTCTTTTAAGTTTCCTGGTAACTCTTAAGAACCTTATTGACTTTTTTTTTCCTTAATAAATAAATTATGCTCAAGAATTAAGATCACATTGATCGTGATTTCTGCTGTGACTTTTACATCTCTTTTGTTGGTTGAAATCCATCCCCATGAATTTTTAGAGATTATTTTATTTTTAATTTTAAACTTTAGCTTTAAAAGTTATGTAATGTCAAGCATCTTTTTGGCCTTCATTCTGGTCTAATCAGATTATTTGTTTATTTATTTATTTCATTTCATTTTAGGATATGTGCTATGTGTGATATGTGCTATAAGTGTTTAGAAATTATGAGGATCATTAACAGTTTGCATAGAAATGAGTTATGTAACTCATGTGTACCAAGATGTAAAAGGAATGTGAGAATAAGCCACTGACTGAATAAGCCCTCAGTGTTTGTGTCCACTAAAATTCTGTTCTCAAGATTCTGTGATAAAAAAGTAGACGATGTCCTGCTGATTGTTCAGGAATAAAATTAACCTTATCTAGGAGTAGAGTTTATCAAACTGAGTTCCATAGATCTCTATTGATCTGTGGACAGATTGAAAAAAAAAAAAAAAAAAAGAAAGCACACTTTCTCACAAGTGAGCAAATAAAAGTAAGAATAGCTACAGATTCAAAATTCAACCTAATTTTTTATTTGTATATAAATAAAAACTCCCATGATTATTCTGTTCAGGGTGAAACAAGATTTTTTCTTTAGAAACTGTTTGAGTCATTTCTAAAGATATTAAAATGCATTTTAATTTCAAAGATTATGAACTCCTAGCCTAAAGACAGCAATTGGCCAGATAGGTCACACAAGCACGTTATCATTAGATCTGTGTGAGCTCATGCAGCTGACAACAGAAGCTGTACAGTCAGCCTATTCCCTTGAGATCAGAATCTGGCCCTGAAAGGTCAACAACAGAAATTGCATTCATCAGCTCCAAAATAATGAGTCTTCCCCTGTTTTTATTATTCTACCTTTGTGTGTCTGGCACCCATGATAAAACCTTTCGGCCTTTATAGTAATGGTCACCTCAGAGCCTGGATCTTGCACAAACTTTCTGCTAGTTTGCCATGTTATTATTTATAAAGCCTGTAATCCTTCCTGTTGGATTATTGCAGGTTCTAGCCATTGGTTCTCTGGAGGTTTGGTTAGTTTAGTCTGTCAGCATGTTCAAAACTGCGGGGAGCACACTGTCGTGCAGAAGGTATATCGCTCAAGGCCAAATGCAAATGTTCTGGTTTGCATACACTCCCGAAGGTTTTAATTGCTGGAGCAAGGCCTCGCATTTAATAAACAAGTATTGGTAAGGCTCACATCTGGAATTGTTGTTTTGTTTTGTTTGGGAATAAAAACAAACAAACAAAAATCTCTTTGTTTTTATTTTCAAACTGTTGACCAATTCCTTTGGTTCTTTAGAGCCAGAATTGTATTTATTCATTCCTGAAGGAAATCATGTCTGTTCACTGCACATGCTGCACATCTTAAAAGATTTTATCAGATGTTTTATATACCATTATAAAGCTGTGGGAAATACTTCTCATGGACTGCTTTTTGAAATAATTCAATATTCCTAATGAGGATGAGAACAGTTCGGCAAAATTAGTCATATGTTGGGCTGTCCAAGGCTGTATGCAAATCTGGGTTTGATGCCACCCTACTTTTTTTGAGCATGTGGTCTCAAGAGACAAGGATGGGAATGCTTATTATTCGTCATTGCAGGGGGAGAGTGAGCTGTTAGCTCAAGGTCATGTGGCTCAATCTGGGGCAGAGCAGGGAATGAGACTCCTGAGAGTTTATGAATCCAGGTCCTCATTTTAACCACCACAAATCCTTGACATGAAACCATGATTGTCTGATACATTTTGTCCTGCAATCAAAACAAAGGAATAATTGCTCATTTAGACATCATTTCCTACAATGAAGAAACAAGTGAAATCAAAGAGAAGACATGCAAAAATCCTTAATCCATATCTTGGATTTGAGGAACTCTTTATCCAAGCCATGATGAGTTACAAAAAATGATCAGAAAGCTAATGATAATTCTTATTTTTATTTGAGATGAAAAGCTAGGAGTAAATTTTGTATGTTGCTTAGATGTGGCATTCTGTTTATAGCCCTGGAAATTTCTTACCAATTAAAGGTGAGCCCAGAAGTGCACAGGGAAGCAAGACCTTCATTCTCAGTGTTCCATTAGGTTGTTAATTAGCCATAATGTTTATGACTTTCTAAAGCAAGTTGCTGAAACAGGCTTAGGTAACATTCATGTTCTTTTGTGTTCTGGCAGCATATAAAATGCTGTTCACTGTAAGGTATATCAAAGTGTAAGACTTCACAGAAGAATGTAATGAATATACTATTTTGTACAAGAAAATAATAATAATAATAAAAAGATTATAACATTTATTTTTATAAATGTACGTGCCAAATTATGTTTTTCTGCTTACACTTGAGTGGGAAAGGACAGATTTCAGGTTAAATCTACGCAGGGACAACTTCAGCTTCTTGCTGATATTTATGAAATTGTTATTTCTTTTTGTCTCAGATAACTGCAAGTTGGACTACATCTTTTATTTCTCTTGTGGCTTCTCCATATTTCTTAAATAATCCCTTTTTATACTTAGACATGTAAGGAGGAGGGGGAGTGTGTGATATTTTTTGTGAAGAGCAAAGCCATTCTTAGTCTTGATAGGTTACGTTTTACATTTTTGAAAGTACATTAATCTTGAAGAATAACGGAGCGAAATAGATTTTTTATTTGCACAGATATCTCACAAATTCTGACTTTTAAGCATTGTTAAAAAATTCCCTTTTTTTTTATTTTTTCAATGTAAGACTTAGAAAAAAACATATATAGCACAAGTTTTATTTAATAAATGAAGCGAGAGCTCCTAGAACAGCTAGGTAGCTATTTTTGGTGATGTTTAGTGAAAAGGTGACAGCACTGACCTTTAGAGTGTTTGTTGAGTACGAGCGAAGTGCTTGAACCATCCACTCTAGTGATGTAAAGCTGCCAAGAATATAACCTATGAGAGTAGGTGCAAGTGCAATAATAATTCTTTATAGACCTAAGGTTTTGTTCTAGCATTTTTAATACTGTGTGTATTTATCCTTTCTTTTCCTATCACATGTCTACTGATGGTGAAGTTCATGTGTGAGCTGCATTGTAGTATGCCAAAATAAAAGCCAGGCTGCATGGCAGTATACTAATCTGCAGCATGGAGCTAGGCTCATGCAATTTAAATTATGGCCAGAGGTAATAAAAATTCCTATTTCTAGTTTATAAGGGACCAACATGAACCTTAACAGCTGTAGAACTGTTCACAAGAGACAGTTTACCCACAGTTGCACTGAGGCTGGTTTATAATGCATGATGAACTGTCTCAGACTGGACTTCTCATTTTTAGATTGTACTATATTTTTGTTAGTGAAGTTAATGGCAGGACTGTCACTGATTTCAGATAGGACTACTAAAAGTAGTAGGTACCAACCTGAAAATACACTGATAAAATATATACACCTTGAGAAAAAATTTAGCCAATCAGTATTATGGTTGAATGAAATGTAGATATTTTCACATGTTGCAGTACTGTTAACGTTGGAAAGAATTTTACTGAAAATTTCTAAAATATGAGAATCTTAAGAAAGATTGTATTTAGATTTGACTGAAAATCAAATAGTGGCCTTCTGAAGGCAGTGATCAAAATTAGACTTCAGAAAGAGGAGGGTAACCATAAATACTTTTCTTTTTTTTTTTGTTTTTTTTTTTTCAAGAAAACATGCAACTGGAACAGATGTCTGAATGGCAAAAATAACCTGAAATACTTTCAAGAGAAGATGAGGAGGCCAGGTTAAAATAATTTGAGGCATGAAAGATTAAACTTTTAAAAGGGAGCTTTATAGTTAAGTAATCGAGATAAAATTTTGTTGTTGTTGTTGTTTCGTGGTTGATCTCATCTGTTTTAAGCATTTCACAAAATTCTTGTAAGTTTCATCTTTCCCCTCCCAAATTGAGGTCAGTGTAAAAATTAATTATTTGCAGCAGCAAAACAGCTACAAAAGTCTGTAAAGAAAAGTCTTTCATCCTGTACTCCACAGATCTTTCGCATGAAGATGTCCCTTGACTGATATGCTCTCAGGTGAAAAAATAGTGTTAAAGTGCACAGTAACAACTATCAAGGCCAGAAATGGAAAGTAAATCCCTTTCCTTTTGCTTAGCAGTGAGAATTTTGGTAAGCAGAATGTAATTAGTGAAACTGGAATTTGGCCATAACGTTTGGGATGATCTCCAGTACTTTTGCTCTTAGTCTGGACACTGCTGCAAAAAGCATCTTGCTATCTTTGATAATGATAAATGGTGAGCACCTGGCTTTAAGGACCTTTTTTTTTTTCTTTTCAGTCAAGATAAATCAGCAAAGGCTTAGCAACTGGTACTAAGTCTCTCTGAAATTATCGTGCCTTAAGAGGTGTGTCCTGAAACTACTGAGGGACTTTGACTCCATCCATGGGGATGCACAGCAGGAGAATATTTATCAAGAATACAAGTGGGACTAAATCCCAAAGGCCATGTTGACCCAGATCTTTGGTTACCAAGGTGGTAAAAGCTAAAAATGGGAACTGACAGTTGGCTGGACAGTTTAATTCCTTCTGCTAAATTCTTTGCCAACCATGCTTTGCTCTTGGCTAACAAGGTACCAGTTTCTAAATGGCTGATATGATTCCTTTTAGTTTATGGACTTAAAGATCAGGTAAAGTTTTTGTCTAGTTTAACCATAGCTTACAAATCTGAAGAATGAAGCCATGTCTAAAGTTAGGCAGTGACAATAAACACAAAAAAGCAGTTGTCCAAGTTGGCCTGCTATAACTGCAGTAAATATCTTTACACAACATGAGGGCTTTGCTATTGAGAATTCATCAATATTTTATATGAGGTAGCTGGCCAGTGAACATCTGCCTATGAAATATTGTTCAAGAAAAGGTGTTGTCCCTTGTGAAGGAGAATTAACAACTAGAAAAAGAATAGAGCCATAAAGGCAGCAGTGACAGATCAGGGGGTGACTGAATCTCAAACACTATACATATTTCTTTTCCACCAAGGGATTCTTATGGTGTAACAGTATTTTTCATCTCTAATCACTGGTGCTGCGTGTCAGTATCTCTTATTCCTTTCCTGATTTGAGTGACACAGTGTGATATGTCTAATGACAACTAGAACAAATTTCAGTAATGAGGTCACCTTGGGCCTGTATTACTGTCTGACTGCTGTTTTCCATAGAAATTATTTGTGAAAGCAGACCACATGCTCTGCATAACTTCCTCTGCTTTACTGAGAGTGACGAAAGGGAGATATGTTAAAACTTGCAAGGTGCAGATGGTTAGCATTGATCTATTCCTGATTTTGAGCTGTAAATTGATATGTAATGAGAAAACTGCTACTTTGGTCCTTAGAAAAAAAAAAAAAAAAAAAAAAAGAAAAAAAAAGTTTATGTTTTTGGTTAAATTGCTTAACTTTTCTTTATAAATGTAAAATCATGCAGATTCTAACTGACGATGGGCAAACATACGCCAGCAAGAAAAATAATAAGTGCTTGAAAGATGAGCTCGAATGAAAATCTAAAGTCAAAAACCTAACTTTGCCTCCAGCTCAACTTGAATTGAGATTTTGAATGCAAGGAAGTAATGATCCTGAGAGGCTGGGAAATAATAAGGTTCAAGTTACAACTTTTGTAATTCTAGTAAAATTCCACTGTTTGCTAGAACACAATATGAAGGATAGAAAAAGAAATGTTTCTGCTCCTAGTATGTCAAAGAAAATTGGAGATTTTGTGCCCAATGCAGACAGAAGAGCTACTGACAAATCCCCTGAGCTATGGTAGTCTCAGGGAAATCATTCTGTTCTTTGTTGTGCAGAAGGAAATCAGGAACACTTTGAGAGGAAATCAAAATCATCTAATTTAGACTAGATTAATTGCAAAGACTATAAGAGATTTGAATTACAGTGATGTGAGGTCCAAATGCATCTACTGGTTACGCACTAGTTTTCACGCTGTAAACATCAGCTTAGTAACAATATTGACCTTAAGAACACAATTTCTGTGGGAGTACTCAATAAATGTGAGCAAGATCAGACTTCAATTATTTTTTTAAGTAGATTCACACAATTTTAGGGAATTGTTAGTGAACAGGAAAACCAATTCAGCACTTCAAAGTAGAACCTTACTGAGGTCCAATGAAAACAGAGAATGTATTTAAAAAAAAAAAATGTGCTAATGGAATATTGGTGTGTACTTAGTGTCCTACATAAAAGAACAACTTCAACTCTACATTTGGCTTCAGCAGGAATTTTCTGCAGATGGATTTTCTTCTAGAGTTAATGATGAATAGCAAGCTTCTGTCCTTTATAATAGTTCTCTCACTATTAAATAAGATGGTGCTGAAGCAGTGGACTATGAAATGTTTGTGCAAGAATCCCAACCAGCAGACTAGCCATTTATCTTGAAAATCTGCACCATTCGTCATGAATTGACTGATCATTGTTTTATTAGTTAATGGATTTCATTACATTAAATGTGTGCATTTCAAATTCACAATACACTTACAGAGCTACATAAAGATGATCACCAGGCCAGGAATCAAATTATAACTAAATCAATACATTGATCAGAAAGAACATTTCTAAATTAGCTTAATTAAGATGTTTTTTCTAGTACATGGGCTTATGAAAACCCATACAAAGCTAACACTGACTGCTTAGTGTCTTCCACAGAGAGCTGTAAAATATTGCCTAAATTGAAAGGTTTGTTGGCTCCTTGTGACACTCATGCTCATTGAGACTAATTGGTCCTGTTTGTGTTCTCTATAGTTAGTCAGAAGGTTAAATTAATTGAAACCAATGGAACTGTACCAGTATGAGATGTTCTGATCTCATATTAAATTCTATGAATGTAAAATCAAGTCCACTGTTTTCTCATCTGTAATTCTATTAATTCAGAAAATCAGCATGATTTTTAATTTGTTGCTGTTTTTACTAGTAATAAGACATTAAAAGGAAAATCACTTTATTATTATTATTTTTTTAATGCCATACATTGTCACTGTACTCATTCATTGCCTGTTTATGATTCTTGTATTTTAATGTCAATCTCTGTCTTGGTTTGGAGAGATCAGTCAGATGTATTGATTCAGAATCTTGCATGGAGTAAACTGGCAGTGTTCTGCTGGCAGCTAGTATGGGCTTCACTTGAACTATTTTATCTATTTTTTTCCAAGGGATACCCCCTCAGTATTTTCTGGAAAATTTGTGACTGAATTGTAGTATTTAGCGTAGGCAATCTGCATCCCAGAGCTGAGTTTTAAAATAAATAAATAAATAAAAAGACTTTTAGAAAGAAAAAAAAAAAAAAGATAAATACATTGAACTTCTCCTCTTCAATTTTGGCCTGTAACTTTTAGAAAATAGACATACATGTATGTAACTGCTGGAATAGATATACTGCTGATGGCAACATCTTCCCCATCAACCTGGGAGTCATCTACAATTCTTTTCACTTTTTCATTTTTCATCTATAGGCTGCACATAAACATATATATATATATATATGTAGTCTTATATAGTAATGTTGTGTTGCATTCTTTACAGCCTTCCTTATTTGGTTCTCCCTGGCCTGTATGCATTGGTCATTACTCAGTCATGCTTCTTAGTTCTTTATTCTAATAGTCTTCCAAGTAAGATTTCTAGTCTATAAAGCTAAATGTCTAAAATTAAGCTTCCAAATCCACTTAATGTGGACCTTAATGGTCCACATCTAAAAAAAATCTTTTTCTTCTGAAGAGCTGTGCACTTGTAGTGCCCAAGGAAATCAGGACTGTAATTTTCTCTTGACTTTGTGATAATTGGAAATAAAATATTTCATTGCGGTAAAAATTTACTTACTTGAGAGGGAATTGTGAAGTGTAATACTGGATTAGGAATTATTGGCAATATGACTTTCAAACAGTGATTTGACTTCAGCGTTCTCAGAATCCCAAATATTATATGACACATAATATGCATTATGATGGTGTAATAGTTCTTTCCAGGGCCTGGTATGTATGAGAGATAATTGTTGCCAACTAAGGAATTTCAGCTAAAGCTCTGGACCTATTGAAATAATCATCAGAATGTCTTTAAATTCAGGCGCAATAGACTGTTTTCAGACTGCATACTTTAGTTAAGATGTTTTCAGTTCTTATCTCAGCTTATCTTTTGGAGGATCCTCTGTTCCTTGCAGAAAGATATATGGAAAGGAGATAACAGAGGTAGTGTATGTTCTTTATACAGAGGTAGTTCTTCACTGGGACAAGAACTCATTGAGAGCAGCCCTGCAGAGAAGGACTTGGGGACTTGACTCATGTCAAGCTGGACAAAAAGCTTGACATGAGCCTGCAGTGCACACATGCAGCTCAGAAGGCCAACTGCATTCTGGGCTGCATCAAAAGAAGAGTGGCCAGCAGATAATTGTCCCCCTCTACTCTGTCCTTCTGAGGCCCCACTTGGAGTACTGCATCCAGATCTGGAGCCCCCAGTACAAGAAGGATGTTGAACTGTTAGAGCGAGTCCAGAGGAGGGCCACAAAGATGATCAAGAGACTAGAGCACCTCTCCTATGAAGGCTGAGATATCTGGAGCTGTTCAGCTTACAGAAGAGAAGGCTATGGGTGACCTCACTGCAAACTTTCAGTACTTTAAGGGGACTTATAAGAAAGATTTTACTATGTTAATAATTAAATATTAATAATTATGGTCACGGAGGGCCCAGAGGAGACCAAGTGTGGGGTAGAGTTGAAGGGGCCTCAGGGGCTCAGTCACTAGACATGTTTTATTTAGCTCCAGAGGACTTGCCATGGTTACACGAGCTGGAGGATTAGGATTCTTAGGATTTGTAATAATGTCATTGTTTGAAAAGAGATTTTATGGACAAGAGTCAATAAATAGTAGGTTTGAGTCAAAAATAGAGCATAGATGTCAAAATTCTAGATGATACTGTGTGGAGAGTTGGTAAACCACAATGTGAAGATTGGATGAAAGTGTATGTTGCAGGACAAAATAAAAATATTTTGGCTATAGAGCATTGGTATAGAAAGTTTTACTTGTGGTTAAAAAAAGGGGGAAGTTATAAATGGCTTTCATGTTATAATGAGTGAGGCTGGAACAGTGGCAAATTTAAGCTGTTTTTACCATTATAGTCTTGATGGAAGTGGAAGAGTTGGGGTCCCAGGAGGTCTGTGTTACTGCTGAATAGTCCTGGTAAAAATCAGAAGGCTAAAGAAGGTTGCTGATTCATTAAATCTCCAGAGCTGACTTCCCTTAGTAATATTATAGGGACACAGCTGAAGTACTGGATGATTCTTATATTTTCCCCTGATCAGTGAATACAAGCAAGGAACACCTTTGGGGCAAATATTTTTGATTTTTGTTTTAAGGCAGTAAAAGTAAAGTTTAAAAAAAAAAAAAAAAACAGCTGACAAGCACAGATATTTCTATTGGAATACAGTTCTTATTTTGAAAAAAAATATTATTTTGAAAAAATTATGAAAATTCAGCATCCTTAGACTATTCCCAGACTATCAAAGAAAATTATATAATACATTTGTTGAGAAATTTACTCAGAGATACTGAAGCCATAAATGATTAAAACCATGAGGGAATGAACAAAAAATAAATAGAAAAAAAATTATCCCTCAGTGACAAATCATGTTATGGACAGTTTGAATAGCCATGGATGTTATGACATGATATGAATTACAAACACTAACATATAATACTGTACTGTATTCCTAATGATCTTAAAACATACCTACTGTTCTTAGGCTCAACAGAAACAGGAGTTTTTCTTTCTAGTATGTTCACAAGGGTCTATGTTGCTCTTAAATGATTCAATAATCTTTGGTTGAAATTCAGGGTTGGTTTTAACATTTTTTTCAGTGCTGTTCAAAATATTTCTTGAGTTTCTGACTGTTCTCTCTTGCAGGGAACGACTGAGACAACAATATCTGAAACAGCAGCACCCATAGTATATTTTTCAGTTGTTTTAAAATTCTCTAATCAACAGTGAAAGTCTAAGCTCCTTAGCACACTGATCAGGAGTGAGGACTGCATGACATGTCCACATTTCATATCCTTCAAACCTAAAAAGGAATGGCCAGAGAGATCTAATTATAAATGTGTCATTCTGTATTTACTTTAAAAGAAAAGCTCATTGAAGGACTCTTAATGTAGATGACAAGTGAACAAACTGAAATGTACCCCAAGCTGATTGCTACCAGAGAGATTACAGGATTAAAGGAGCTGTGTTGATTTTCTCATTGTCTCTAAAAAAAAATAAAATAAATAAATAAATAAAATCTTAAAAAAAAAAAATCTACCACATAATATATCCATAATATATTTCTTTAGCCTTTCACGTTGTATATCTAATGATAGAAAGGTATTTAATATTTAAGGGAAGCATTATAGTTCGGGTTAATGAACACAGATAACACAAATCTTCCCCTTTTTCTGTATTATCTTGCTATTGTTATATTAGCATTATTCATTTTGAGGGAAGCCTAGCTAGGCAGTAGCTGCAGGATACATGTTCCCATACATAGTGCATCTCTTCTGAATAGTTCAGGCTGGTGTGAGGAAGTCATTTTTGTCCAGCTATTCTGCAATGCAGCACTCTATTTTCTTAACATAGGTCCTGGCTTTGTCCCAGGGGGAGAATTCTGATTTTTCTCCGTCCTTGTTAAAGTTCTAAAAAATTACTCCTCATTTTCCCTACGACTTAACCCTTGCACAAAAATTGGTAAGGCTTAATCAAAAACACCATCTTCTTCTTAGCTACAGGCACTGGCTTGTATTCTCTCTGGAGTCAGGATACACTATTTCTCAACTGGCTGAAAGAAGTGCTGCTGAGGGGCATGTGGCAATTGCCCCCTGCTCCAGGGCTTTACTGCTGTTTCTGCATTGCACCTCTCCTGGAGGGTTAAACACCCTTGAGAGCTTGAGTCCCTTTGCCATGGTTTCCTTCTTTGCATATTGCCCCTCACTGCATGCCTTCCCAGTGGGAATACTCTGGCATTGTTTATTTGCATTTTCATGTCCTTGAATACCGGTCAGCAATGCTGTGTATCGCACAGTGATTCTGGCTTTCATCTTTTCGAGAGTGGGTATTATTTGTTATATTTCAGGTGCCAGCATGAGTGATTGTCATCCACAGACAGATGTGCTTTTGAAGTAGCAGGAAAAAAAAAAAAAAGATTGACATGACATTTGACATGATTTTTGTCAAGACTTTAGCATGCCATTTGCTGGAATACCTAGTCTAATGAATACCTTTTACTCCTCCGAGATGTGCAATCTAATGTTATGCTATCTTTTTTCCTCTTTGATATCTAAATGTCAATCATCGATGGGAAAATTATGTTAGTGAATAGGTAGCATGCAATTTATCCCATAGAAATTAAATATCTATCTGGGTTAGTGAAAAGAGTCTTTCCATACCCAAATGAAATTTCTGCATATAATTTTGTGCTTGCCAAAATCTCATTTGCACATATGGAACATTGTTTTTATAAGTTACCTTGGAGTGAGTGCGTAATACATATGATGTTATTTTAAAAATAATTTTTTACATGTGGTGCTAACAAAGGGAAAGTTACTGGCAGTAGTAGAATTAAGGCTTGTTTCCCCAGGGAGTGCTCTGACCATCGAGTTAAACTAGTAGCTGTGGTAGCCTCGGGCCAGAAAAACCTTGCTATTTCACCACAGGCTTCTCATAGCAACACAACACTTTTTTTTTTTATTATTATTTAATTTATTTATTTATTTAGGAGCTGTGTCTTAATGCAGATATGAAATGCATCATCCCTTAGCTGATGGTAAAAATCGCTGTGATACTTTACTCACTTAATGTTGAGTTACAGTGGAAATACTGTGGAGGTATCTGAGAACTCCTAATTTACCATGAATGATTTCATCATGACTAATGCTATTATAAGAAATTCCAGAGAACTAATAATTATGTTTGTAGCTTCAAAGTGCTATAACAATGTAAACAAACAAAAAACAAGCAAAACTTTATTCTTTAATACATACAGCTTTAAATATCAACAATAATTTGTTCTATGTATTTTGTCTTTTGTGCAAAAGAAATGGTGAAACTTTTCAGACTGAATTTTGGCTCATTTTGGAGAGCATGCATGGTGACCAACTTTATCTGAGAAGTGTGCATGAAGATAAACTTTAAATTCATAGCTAGACACATTCGGGGGCTTGTTGATCGTTCTTTATATATATATATAATTTTTAATTCCTCAGGATAAATTATATAGATTTGGGCTAAATAAAAGCGGAAGGAAAATTACCCACTGAAGGAGGGAGGTGTTTGACTGTGGAGTTTTATGCTTCAAAGGCAAGGAAATGGAGGTGACAGAGTGGTTTCTTTTGTACCAACTGAGCCAGGAGACCTGGCCACAACATAGTCAATAGGTGGCTGAACCTTTGCAAAAGTACATGTGAAATGTGTAGCTTTCTCCAAACATTATCACTGTTTGCTACCTAAGATAAATCAGCAGTCTGCTGAGGGATTTAGTATTTCCAGGCAAATGGATAGGTTTCATTCATCATCTTGCCTACTCAACAACTTTTCACCTCTTCTGACCAGGAGATCAATCATGTTATAATTAGGCTATTTGACACTGTTATTGCAATATAAGAAGTGCCTAAGACTACAATAAAATTGCATATTAATGCAGAAATCACAGGAGAGAAAATACCCTTGTGATTAAGAAAATGCAGCTGCTTTGGTTATAGCAGATCAATAACACAGGAATAAATTTGGCTTTACCTTCTAATTTATCACTTAGATAGTCAAACTGGGAGGCTTCCCATAAGGGATTTATCTAAAGTATTCTTACGTCATCACAGCTCACAGCTCATTACATTGGATACAAAAGAAGGAGGGAAACATTTACTCAGGGAAGTAACTGTGTAGTCAAAACTTAACAGGGGATGGGGGTAAATGTTTATACAGGAATATGCATGTAAATGCAAATATATGAGTTATAGATTTAAATAATTTTCTCCAACCAGATACAAATAGCTTAGTTAAAAATGCCTTCTTTAAGCAACAAAGATAATAATATTTATAGACTGCAGGAAATCTATTGGTCATTATGTGTATGTGGAACCTTCCCATGTGTTTGTTTTATCATTGCAGAACATATTGAACTAATTGTACCAAGGGGGGGGGGAAGCACTATATACAAAACTATCTAAACTATCTATAATTATTTATGCAATTATTTATACAATTATTATAAATTTCATCAAAAATAAAATTTCTCCTTTGGGAAAATACCAATATTTTAACTTCGTCTCGATCTGCATTGAAATAAGAAGGTGCAATTTACAAAATTCCAAGAAGAAATTTTGAAATAGATGTATTTTAAAGCATCTAGGTCACTCTTGCTAGAAATTTCATTTCAGTAACATCCAAACAGTTAAGCCTGACAATCTCAGCACATTAGAATGTAATATTGAATTATAGGAAACAATATTGCATTATTTAGAGATTACATTTTAAAATAAGTGCAAATAGAAATGGAACAAGATTGTATCAACAGGACAAAATCAGGTAAGAAAGTCCAATGTTCCATTTTTTATTTGAAGCATTTGAATTTTTCTGTCAAATACTATAAAAATCAACATGTTCACTTAAAACTTCCAATTTCAATGAAACAGCATTTTCTGTTGAGGGTTGGTCTTTGGAAAAATGTTTCCAGCTCTATCAGATAAATGCTTTGAGATAGGCACTCCTCTGGAAAGGACCATTAATTTTGAAGGTGACAATTTCTGTGGTGAAGGAATAAGGTAGACAAGCACTGATGTTACTGCGTCAAAAGGAAATCCAGATAACTTATTTCTTTTAAAAGAGAAGGGGATTGTACATTTGTTTGTTTCAGTAAGTTTTATGTTAGCTGCAGCTTCATTTTGGACTGTAAAGAGGAAGAAATGGGATTGAGTGAATGCATGGGAGAGATCAAATGTATGTGTGTGCATGTGTCTCAGTGGTCATAATATCACTGGGGTGAGAGAGGGAGTGTGTGCTTTCTCACATGTTATTTGTCTTAGTATTGTAGTGAAGCAGGGTAGGATGCTTTGAATGACTCATGATCTCAGACAGAGCTGCCTGGCAAACCCAAAAAGCTAATTCCAGGGTCCCTCTGTGGATAAGACTAATCTCTTATATATGAATGTTCCATATTCCACCCCATTCTGATGAATTAATTTCTATAACTTTTCACTAAAAAAGTGCTTAACAGTGCAATTACAAGAGACATCACACCCCACTCCAACTCCTCCATTCATAAAAACCTGTACCTTTGTAGGTGGACAGATCTTTTCATTCATGCACATGCGGAAGAAGGAAAGTACTTTGAAAAGAAAAGCTAATATGCATAAAAGTGTTCTCCAGAGTATATTTTCGAGGAAGTGCTCAAATTCACGCACAACTTTGGTTAATGGAATTTCTGCACCTATCTCCCCTGGAGGGCTTTTGAAATGTACTCTGTTTATGAGCAGCTAATTAAATGTGCTTTCTGGTATGCAGGTAATTAGTTGTTTTTAACAATTATTCAGGTGCTGTAAGTAAAAGGTAACGATGAATTTTAATTTTAAAATGTAGATTCTTTTCCCACACTGAAATATGTATGCTAAAAGGCAGCTGACATCTTTCCAATTTGGCAGCCAAATAACCAAAGAAGGAAAATGTGTTTATATTTGTTTAAAATGTCAGTCTTAAGGCTGTGATCCATCATCCACTGGATTTAGTAGACCTTGGTTTTGTTATAATTGTAGGGACTCATTTTAAAAAATATACATATATATATGTATACAAGTGCACGTGCACACACACACACGCTGAGCTTGAACTTAATCAACAAAAATGTTCTTTGGTTTATGAGGTCAGATTAGATGATCGCAGTGGTCCCATCTGTCTCTACAATCCATGAGGTTAATTTATTGATACAACTGAAAAATAATGTATAACTGTGCAAAATTAAATTTGATATATGAAGACTGATAGCTGCTAAATAGAAAAGGTAAATGAAATTTCATTAATAGTGACAGGGAGTCAGAGTTATTTGTTCTTTTAAATTTTATTTTCCTTATCACCAGAAAGAATGAATTCTCTTGGTGATGGTTTGACACCTTTTTTTCCCTTCTATTTGCTTCATTTTCATAATGTTGTAGTTCTTGTTACTTCCATAAAACAGTTTGACAAATATAAAATTTGTTTTGCCTAATTTATGTTGCCTTCTCGTGTATATCTAAAAAAGAATTAATACCATCTATGCTGCACAAATTAACATTTATGTAAAATAAACATTTGTGTTTCTGTCAGGGTTGCTGAACCATATTGTTCTGGTATTGGAAAGCAAAGGTGAATGACCCTGTGGCATAAATGGTACCAATGGATGCTTTGCTTCAGCCTCACAGTGCAAAGTAACTAGTGTTTTTTGACAATTCCATCCCATTACTCTAATTAGTGCTTTCCGTCCCGTAATTACTCTCTATTTAAAATAGTATTATTTAAGCTGATCAGTGGGTCTTTCTAATTCTGAAACAGCAGTATAGTATTTTCACATTCAGTTTCAGATATAGTAAATCAAAATAGTCCAGCCTAGAGGAAGTAACACAAATGGCTCATATATATGACTAATACCTTGTCTAGCATGAAGTGACAATCCTTGAAGGTTACAAACGATTTAAAAATATATGTTTAATGCAATCCAAAATTGCATTTTGGAAAGCGATAAAACACAAAGGTTTGCACAGCCCTGGGAAATGGAAGGCCTGCCTTCAGCTGAAGGTAGAGTGAACACATCCCTAGCTCTTCAGAGCTGCTCTTTTTACGTACGATGATTTTTGATGTTGATTCTTGTTGGTATTCTAATGTTATTGTGGTGATGGTCAGTGAAGAACAAAGTTTACAGTTGAATATCAGCAACTTCTACTACTTATTCAATGTATATCTTTCCTGGAGCAAGAAAGGAAGAGACAAAAGTATGGTTTTCCACAAATGATGATTTTATATCTTTAATTTTAATATTATTTCATATTTATATTTAATTTACTATTCATATATTTTTTAAAAATATCTTTATCAATGATCTGGATGAGGGGATCAAGTGTACCCTCAGTAAGCTTGCAGGCAACAACAGCAAGTTAGGCACGAGTGTTGATTTGCTCGAGGATAGGAAGGTTCTGCAGAGGGATCTGGATAGGCTGGACCAATTGGCTGAAAGCAACTGTATGAGGTTCAACAAGGCTAATTGTTGGGTTCTGCACTTGGGGCACAACAACCCCATGCAACACTACAGGCTGGGGTAGAGTGGCTGGAAAGTTGCCCAGGAGAAAGGGACCTCAGGGCATTGATTGACAGCCATCTGAACATGAGCCAGCAGTGTTCCCAGGTGGCCAAGAAGGCCAACAGCATCCTGGATTGTATCATAAATAGAGTGGGCAGAATCTCTAGAAAAGCGACTGTCCCCTTGTATTCAGCTCTGGTGAGGCCACACCTTGAATACTGTGCTCAGTTTTGGGCCCCTCACTGCAGGAAGGGCATTGAGGTGCTGGAACATGTCCAGGGCAGTGAAGCCGGTGAAGGGTCTAGAGAACAAATCCTGTGACCAGTGGTAGAGTGAACTGGGGTTGTTTAGCCTGGAGAAAATGAGGCTCAGGGGAGACCTTATTGCTCTCTACAGCTACCTCAAAGGAGGTTATAGCTGGGTGGGAGTCACTGTCTTCCCCCAAGTTACAAGTGATAGGACAAGATGAAATGGCCTCAAGTTGCACCAAGGGAGGTTTGGGTTGGATATTGGGAAAAAAGTCTTCACAGAAGGGGCTGTGAGTCATTGGAACAGGCTGCCTAGGGAAGTATTTGAGTCACTGTCCCTGAAGGAAATCAAAAAAAGTGTAGATGTGGTGCTTAGCGACATGGTTTGGTGGTAGATTTGACAGTGCTAGGTTAACAGTTGGCCTTGATGATCTTAGAGGTTTTTTCCAGCTTAAATGATCCTATGATTCTGTGATTTTTGTTAAAGGAAGGAAGAGCAATCCTGGAGAACTCTTTCAGGTTTGATAGAAAGAAGCTATTGGAGTCACTGCATTTTGGGTCCATCAAGTGCTATATGTAGAGTAGTATTTTGGATCTCACCTCATCAAAGGCTTCTGAGAACTAATGGAATCCTGCTTGGCCTCTGACTGTCTCTGAGAAATTAATGATGCTATTTAACTTCACAGTATCAGAGTTCCTCAGTAAAATGCTCATTAAAGGAAAAATAGAAATAGGATTTGGGTTTTCAGAATGAAATGAGCTTTACTGCAATAGCATCATAATTTGATATTCAAGTTTTTGATGTTTTCTGCCATGAAGTAAGGCTTCTTCCTGGTGTCTCAGATATGCTGAAATTTAAATATACATCATGACCTAGAACTGCAAGATACCTATTATTCCTAAGCATGTTCTCTTTACTGCCAAGAGTGCACTTAAATGAGGGAAACATTTTTGCATGTGCACAAATCCATTTTTTCAGAGAAGGCAGTGAGGTTGATCAGGCATGTTTTACCTTTGGTGAATTCATCCTGACTGTTCCCAGTCACCTTCTCTTCTTTCATATGCCTAAAAATCTATTGCGGGAGGACTGTTAGCATTACTGTGTAATATTTTTTTAATTGGAAGAGTAACTTCTCTCTAGTTAATAGAAATATTTGGAGTGTTTACAGCTTCAAAAGACAACATAAACGTTTTAACATTGTACTTGCCTGTGAGAAATAGTATCATAAATTGTACCACATCTCACTCCCACACTGCTCAGTCTGAACCTTTCTTTTCTCTGCTCTGAACTGACCTCATTCTGTTAGGTCATGAATACATTTTTTAATTGATCTGACTGCATAAAATTAGAAAATCCACTTCCCTTGTTCTGATTTCCAGATTTGGTTGTTTTCTTCTTCTTTTGCATTAATGGATGTTACTATAATGTTTGTTGCTTCCATATCTGTGACATTCTTCACAGTGTGACTGAGTCCTCTGATGATCAAATATTTTATAGAGCCACTTGCAAACAGACAGAAGTTCCTATTCACTGTTTGGTTAACTAAACCCAAGATTTATGGGAGGCAGACAGCCCTGGGAAGGTTTCCCAAGTTATTGCAGAAATGACATATCATGTTTAATCTGTAAGGTCAGCGGAGCCTTGATGCCTCACACATTTTCAAATCGATCCTAAGCACCTGTAAGTAGATCTGTAAACCTATTCCTTTGAAGTATATTGCCATGAGAAAGAGCTATATTACTGTGACTTTGGGAGTGCCTTTACTCCCACTGCAGTGCAAAGGATATCCACATGAATACTTAAGTGGGAGGTTGAAATTGGAATTGTATGGTTCACAGCATTTCACTTTAGAGGGACTAAAAAGTGTCCTTCTCTCTCTACAGTTTTTTTAATTTTCTTCTGCTGAGTATCACTTGGCCTTTAGTTAACTGAAGGCTTTTTAGGCTGCTGGAAATAAAATATCAAATTAGGTTCAAATAGCTGCCTTTTTTATCCTGGAAGATGCAGCTGGCTTCCTCTCACCTGGAGCCTCTTTTAACTTGACACTGGGGGAAAAAACCCTTCCGCCAAAGCTCACATAATAACTTTTTCCATATTTATCCAATTTTGTGTTCTGTGGGGAATGTCATCACTAGGATGTGAGGTCAGGGGATGAAGCATGAAAATGTATACTGCACTGGAGAGCACAGAAAGTACTGTTCCTCAACACCACTCAGTGCAAATCACTGAAAAAGAGGAAGATGGCAGCTGGGTGTTGGTGATGGGAACATCTCATGAGCCACCACAGGCCAACAGGTTAAAGCCACCACTGATATTCGTCCCTGGAAGCTGTGACTGGGCACTGCACTTCCAGACTTTGCTCACTGTCCAGGAAATGCTGAAGAACCTTTTTGATGTCCTCTCTATTTTCCACAAACATCTTTCTGTTCTCAAACAGAATTTGCCCTTTGTCTTTTCTTCAGTTTTCTGTGGGGGAGACAAGAAAGCCCACAACCCAGTATCTTCCATTTCAAGCAGGTTCATAGAATTTGTTCTGAATGTCACTATTTTTGTTTCAGTGCTTCTGTTTTTGTTACATATTAGATTTCTCACCAAAGTCCCAGCTCTTTTCTCTTGTCCTTTCTCTATGGTTTTACAATAAAGAAGCTGATGATAAAGCATGATCCTATCAGACATGTAGCAATCAGCACACAAGCACGGAAGTGCTGGTTTTCCAGTGTGCTTTACTGGCAAAGCCATTTCTTTCATTTTAATCAGTATTTTTATTGGCTTTTTCTTCTGCACTGAAGTTTATTGGACTCTGTGGTTCTAACAAATACAGGTTGTTACAAGGGCATGCAGAAATTCATTGTTTTACGTGTCCGGTAGGAAGAAATACAGAAGGGATTGCTCAGTTGATTGCAGAGATAGGGAAGTGGTGCATGACTATTCAGAGTGGATGTTATGATTTGTCCGTCTAACTCTGATGCCAGCTGAGATTGCCATGATGAGCAGAGGTGCAACTCCCAGAAGGTCAACCTTCACTAGAGCTATTCCTGTAATGGACTTACAATATATTTTTGTGTTAAGACTTGGCTCAGTTTGAACTCTACACTGATTGAATTACTTGATGAGGACCAACAAATACAATAATTTCTCTTAGGAGTTTGTGTTTGATAGCACCCCAGCCTCTAATTTACTGTGTGCATGTGCTAGAATGCAAATCGTTCTCACAGGGTTGTATAATCAGTGTTTATCCTGACCTGTTATTTGAATAAGTACATTATGTAATGACTCTGATTTTTTAATTTTCTATTTTTATGGAAATAATAACTCTTTCCTTTACCTAATTTGAGACTTGGAACTCCTAAACCTGTCTTAATAGCCAGTATTTTCTTCTTCAATTACTCTTAAAAATGTATCTTTACTGTCACTTATTTTCTTTGTATAGTAAAATTTTTACAGTAGTGATCCTTAAGGATGTGAGAGGAGGAAGGACTCTAATGGTGAAAATATTTTGGACCCACTGTTATAGCTGTAAAAAAAAAACAAGTAAAATGCATAATCCATTGAATAAAAGATGTTGCCTTGTTTTACAAATCTTGTCTCATAGTAAGTGTCAACATAAATCACTTAGTGGACAGGTTGGGACAGATGAATATAGATGGTGTTTACAATTCTTCTTTTATAATAATAAAAAATTATGATGCGTATATTTGATTGTTCTCTGCTCCATCCTTCTAAGTCACTTTTTCTTTCACAGTGTGGAGAGCATTTATCTGCTGTGATCTAAACATCAAAAATTAGCCATGTCAGTCTGTGTTAGTCACTTTATATTCCCTTGTAGTCAGTAGAGAGAGGAAGGTACCTCTGTTTGCCTTATTTCAAGGTAGGTATCCAGGATATGACAGAGATTTTCCTTCTAGATCTGCCTGTGTCATTACACAGGTGATAAAGTGTGGACTTCAACATCTCAGTTTTGAACAGTGAGCTATCACAAATCCATGATTCAGATTTTCTAGTTAGAGGTTTTTTCTTTGCATCACTTAGCACCACAGCAGGTGGATCTGAATGTACTATAAGTAGATGGTGGTGGCAGTATCTTTTCTTTAAGTATGAAACAGAACAGTCAGTAGGAAACATTGAAGTTTAAAATGTCAACCAGCTAATTATTAGTTGTAGACTGGCTTCAAATGTGGTCTCTTTAGCTTAATGCCCTTCTCCTTCACATGAAAGTTGCAACCTGCACAACAGTGTCCTTGCCTTGATCACTGCAGGCTTTCTCCTTCTGCCACTACACATTTTGTTCAGTGCCAGCGTAGTGCCAACACATTCATAACTCATGCAAAATCTTGGATCAAAGGTGATCCAGGGAAAGCAGAAACAGAGCCTTAGGCTCTGATGATTCAAAGTTTTCATTGCATCTTGTTCTGAGCTTGAAAAGCAACAATACTGTTACTAATAAGAGTGCATGTATACAAACACTAATAAATAAAATCACACAAGCTTATCGCTTGAGATGTAAAGCTTGATCTTTGAAACAACATTTAGAAATCCATAGGATTTATATTATGATACCAGAATATTCTTTGAAGCAAAGAATTAAATACTGTGACTGATATAGATCAAATACTATTCCAAGCAACATTGCACTTTGAGTTGAAGCAGTAGCAGTAAAATTACAAAAGCATTTAGGAAGTGTTAGATGACCTGTGATAAGTAGGTGTCATCCACATAAATGAAAAGCATGGGCAAGTAAGCAGACTAGTGGGATTTCTAAAACCACGAATGAATACCAAAGTAACCAATATGAAATACGATCAAATTTGGTCATGCAGTGAGTAACTTTGTTCTGACAACGTTCTCAGCAACCTATTGTTTTGAATTTATGATTTTCTGTGACTGTGACAGTAGTTAACATTAATTTAGATCATAGAATCTTACAAGCTCCAACAGTTGTTAAATGAATAAATATTCATTGTGGAAAATGCAGAAGGAAGCAATAATTCCTGGGCTAGTTAAACATAAGATCAGAACAGGACAACTTCAGCATTCAAGTCCATCTCAAATACTTTGTGTTTCTTCCCCAGCAGTATTAAAGAGGATGCTTACATTTCAGATGTCTGGAGTTATGCCCTTGAAACCTGTGACTCTTTCTTTCTTCTGTGCTAATAGAACTAGCAATAGGATTTACTTTATTAGCTGTATTTTTTAAGTTTAGATTAGAATTATTAAGAATAATATATAAATATTATTATATAATAAATAAATAAATAATAAATAAATAGATATATCTTTTGTCATGTCGATGTTCTTTACCTCACTGTGACTTCAAAATCAATTGCATCTATACACAAAATTTTTATTCCATTTCTACAATAACTTTCTCCATTATTTTTTTTTTTTTGGCCAGTTTTCTTTGTAAATTTGAAAACTGCATCAATGTAAGCCAAGAAAGTTATAATTAATGCTCTGGCCATAGTAACATTCCAGAAAATATTCAACCTACAGGTATTTTAAAAACAGATCTAATAATTTTCTGGGAAATATAATTTACATGTCCATGAAATGTGTTCATCAGACTTGTTGCACTACTTTACCTTCATACAAGCCCAAGATTTGAAAATAGGTTTGTCCAGTCAAGAGCTTTGTCCCAGTTTTCTATTTCAAAGATAATTATATGTTGGAGAGACTAAATGCAATAGAAAATGGGATTTTGACTTCTTTCTCCACATTCTGGTTAGCTTGCTTCCTTTTGTGTTTTGATGTGTTAGGATACACCACTACATAATAACCCACAATTGCAGCACCCTGAACAGATACCTAAGAGAGCATTTAGTGAGCCAGCTCAGGTACGAAGAACAGGTTGGTTACATTATGGTGATTTGAACTGATTTACTCATCTTCTCTGCAGGACTAATTAACCTCGGCAAAGTGCCAGATTAAATGGCTTTGCTACCAAGTGTAACAAAACTCTTTTTAAAAGAGAACCTCCTATATCTGCTTGGTGTCAAATTTACTATGAGAAGTCATCTGGGCTACCAGCTATCAGCAAAGTCCTGCTGGGGCCCTAGAGCAGCCATGGAGAGCCAGGATTGCAGAGCTGTGCTGAGATGCTCAGCTATAGCACTCTTAGGTTTGACCAAACCCCTCTCAGCTATCTGGGGTTTGTATAGAAGGTGATGTTACATTCTCTGTTCAAACAGATACATACTGTAAAACACCTGCGGATTTTCAGCCTAGTTTCGTATGAAGTGTTCTTTTGTATTTGCATGCAGATTTTTATTTTTTTTCCCCATAGAAATTATGCTTCTAAAGTGTAGACATTAGTAAGCAACAATGATAAGTCTCTGTGTTTCCATATATAAAATTTTATGCTAATTAAAAATCATGTGTATGTGTTATTCTTATGGTTAGTGAAGGATGTGAAGTGTTTGAAATACTGGTGTAACAAAATGGCCATATAAGGGCACGACACAGCAGTTTGCTATGGCAGATGTGTAATTTCTGTTGTCAGTGGCAGTTACATATCTGCCTTAAGAAAAGTTCTTTGGGAAATACATTGCTTGCAATGTAACATTGCATATTCTGCACCAAATTACACTTCAAAACTTCAGGTGTTCTTCCATTCAGGAAAAAAATAAAAATAAAAAATCATCAAATTGCAGAAGACATTTTCATTCTGATCTTTACGCTCCAAAAGAAGAAAAAAATCAAAACTCTAACTGTCTATAATGTTATAAACACTATGCATTTTGCAGTTCTTCTCTTTGGCATCTGTATTAAAGAAAGCAATAAAACCATTCCCACTGGTAAGCAGAATAATAACAAGAAACATAGAATGGGTGATAAAGAGAATATTACCTTTTGCTTTTCTAAACATAGACTGTTTGACACACA
Source organism: Aythya fuligula (assembly GCF_009819795.1). NCBI lineage: Eukaryota > Metazoa > Chordata > Aves > Anseriformes > Anatidae > Aythya > Aythya fuligula. The sequence goes on along the minus strand of NC_045560.1, from coordinate 10,012,472 downwards.
TGTATAGCAGCAATTTTTTTTAAATGGAAATGCTTGGTGTTGACAGTGTAAATATACTTCCATGTGAAGCATTTCAATGATATAACAGCCTTTCTAACTATCCTTCAGCATTTTGTCCATTTCAATTTTAAATGACCCAAACCATTCACCTCTCACCACTTCCAGCAGGAGACTGTTTCACAACCTAATAGATCTCACCTTTAGGAATTATTTTTTCCTGAACTTATATTAATGCATCTTATCTGAATTCCACTCCAGTCCTGTGCAAAAATCTCTATGGGCTTTCTGAGAGAATTGCTCTTCTTAGTTATTTATATGCTTCAAATTGCTAGCAAGGGTTCTCCTTTCCCAAACCTACCTCAAGTTACCCTTATCTACTGCTTGAGATAGGGCCTTTTGCTTCATCCCCCTCTGGCTCATCCATTCAAACGCAAATTCAGCACTAAGAACTACAGGGTGGAGGCAAGGTCTGAAGGGGACTGGTGTTGGCAAAATGAAAACAAAGATCAGCATGGAACAAATTTCCATTTGGTTTATAGGAAGGGCTCCATATCATTTCCTCTACTCGGAAACCTTTGCATTCTTGAGATATACAGAATTCCAAACTGTTTATTTTATAGGCTTTTTTAATTTGGGGAGAAAAAAAATTAAAAAAAAGAGAGAACCACAAGAGCATCAGGAGTTCAGGAGTCACGTGGTGATAATTTTAATATTCATTCCTCAGTAGTGCCTTTTGGTAAATGTCAAGTAAAGACCAAAGGAGTAATAATTTTCCAGTTATCTGGTGTCCATAGGAGAAAAAAAAATATTAGTTGTAATAAATAAATAATCACATAGAAAGAGTCATTTGAAATGGGAACCAGCTATCTGATTCTGACCCTGCATGTTCTAGTAACAAGGTCTGTCAGCAGAGAAGGAGTTACCAAATCTAAAGCCTTTAAGATTAAGGAAAGACTTAAAGAGTTGAGATCAAAAACCCTGGAGCTTTGGTTCCTGAAGGCAGAAAGTTTTTTTAGATGGGCTGAATACTTGTTTGAAGACTTTGAAATTCTGTGAGATGAGATAATGCCGAGACCACAAGAGCTCTGAGGCCTCAAATATTGTTGCCTTTGCATTTTGGGGTCACCTGTCTGAATTAATTTAGAGTATGCTGCACTTAAAAAATGTTAAAATTCTCAAAAAATGTATCTTTAAGTTCTCTAAAAAATGTATCTGTAAGTTAGGATGAATAAAGCCCATGATGCCTAAGATAAGGTGGAATACAAATTTTTTAAACCTTTTCAAAAAGGCAAGACTGAAAAACAATGTGAAGCAGTAAAACTTAGGATGCCATTCTGCGTGCCCCGCCTCACCAGGACAAAACAGATTTTCCAAAACACAGACAACATCAGTCAAGACAGCATTGCTTTTCACTGATTTGATTCTTTCCTGCCTCACATCTAATTTATAGCTGTGTAGCTTGTCTGATTTAGAAGCAAATACCTTGCAGAAATTGTAAATGACAGCATATGGTGCCAAGGTATGGACTGTTGCAATTTATGAGCCATAACATTGAAACAAAAGGGAATGCAGTCAGAGTGAAGTCAGAGTGAATTCTGAGTATGGTCATAAGGAGGGTGTTTTTAAGGCACAAGGAGGCCAGTAACCTTGTACAATGTAGGTGAATAGCAAGCCTGCTACTACACCCTGATGGTTCTTCCTAGGTTCTCTGAATAAAGTGTAAACACACTTTGAATCTTGTAGGAAAAGTGAAAATCCTGATAGAATGAGCCAATTTTCTCTACTCATATCAAAATATATAATTGTAGTAAATACATGCTAAGTACTGGCCATGAAATCAAGGAGTTTGTGATTTAGAGGGGAATGGAGAAGACAGGTAGTAGACCCTAGACGTCAGGAGATAAGACTTATCAGGAAACCACTAGGTAGGATTCTGTGGAAGAAAAAAGACAAAACAGTTCAGGGGAGCTGGCAGGTCTCTAGGAACAACAAAGCAGGAGAATGCTCTGTCCTGTTACTCAGGAAAATGACTTCCAGTACAAACAGGTTATATACAGGAAAGAAAGGCAATGTAGACATATAGAAATAATACAGAACCCAGGATGGTGCTAGGAAAGACAATCTGCACCAGAGTTCAAACTGGCAAGAGACATCAAGTGCAACAAGAAGAGAGGTTCTACCACTGAATTAGAAAGAAGAAGAAAAAAAAAAAAAAAAAAGAGGAAAATGATGAGGGCTCTCATGAAGGCTGAAGGAGGCAGGTGATTTAGTGACAGCAAATGCAGATAGGCAGATATATTCAGTATTGTCTTTGTGACCTCCACCAAAAAGGTCTGCTGGGACTTTACATGCAGAGACAGTTTTCAAGAAGAGAATCTACAACAATAGAAGGTGACTGAGTCAAAGAACTCTTGAGAAATCTTAATACAGAAAAGTCGCTGGGACAAGATGGGATGCGTACAAAGGTGCAGAAAAAGGTAGCTGAAATCACCAAAAGGCCACTCTATCCTCTTAAATGGTAGAAAGATATGGAGGCAAGGCTGGAGAAATGCAAATATTGCACTCATCTTTGAAAAGAGCAAAAAGAATGACCCAGGAAACTAGAGGCCACTTTGGTCTAAAGAATATTATCAACTGTGTTCTCTTGGAAGCTGTTTCTGGGCAAATGAAGGACAAGACAATGACTGGGACTAGCCAGCACGGATTAATCAAGGGCTAATCATGCCTGACCAACCTTACTGCCTTCTGCAATGAAATGACAGTCTCAGTGGATGAACACAGAACAGTGGATTTTATCTACTTTGACCTAAGCAAGGCTATTGACATAGTCTCCTATGTCAGAATTCACATTCAGACATTTCAGTCTCAGTGAGTGGATTAGTACAAGGGTAAAAAACTGCCTGAATTACTGGAATCAAAGGGAGCTAATTAATGGTTTGTATGTTATGACTGAAAAAACATTGTGTAACCAGCAATATTTTCTAGAAGCAGAAAATGTGACAGCCAGGAGAGAGCAGTGGAAGTCATGACCAAGATGTACCCCAGTGTCAGTACATTGCTTGGCTGTCTAGATGCTTGCTCATATTAAAGATGAGATATTTGCTCCCTTTAAGAAGAAATAGGAAATTAAGTTGAGAGACTTATATTTAAATGTTTGCAGAATGCAGGGGTCTTAAATCCACAGGTGTCTGTAGACTCTTCAAATAGTTACTCTGACAGAAGACTGTGAGCCTGTCCTGTGAGGATTCCTTAGGGAGCATATTAGGGTGAGGATGGGAGACGGGTATCAAGGAAAGGAGTTTTGTTGTTGTTGTTGTTTGATTTTTTTTTTTTCTTTTTGGCAATGTACTAAGACTCACTTTAGGATGAATCTTTTAAAAGTGTGAATTTCCTCTGAGAAGAATATTTTTTCCCCTCCCACTAAACTTCATCATAATGACCTGTGGTATTTAGGGTTTTATAACAACCTTATCATCTTTCATGCTCCATAGATCACAATTTGGAATTTGTTGTAATAGGTCCTGCTTCAGATGATGGTGGTCCACAGCATACATCCAAAAATTATCACTACAGGACATATACTTCTGAGTCTACTCTTCCTACTATCCAAGGGTCAGGGATCATGGTTTTAAGTCACATTCTCTGTCCTAAGAGTATGTCTTCGTCTAAAGTCAAGTTATATGTATATATATACATACATACATATATATAAATATATATATGTTTAAATTTTGATCTCAAGTCCACAGCAAAATTTCTGCTCAACATAATGATGGTGGGATTTGGCCTTCACGTGAGGAAATAAAAGATCAGAAGTATACCAATGTTCCAAAGGTTTTAAACTACTGGGGGTTCTGTTGGCAGTTTAAAGGTGGCACCTTGGACCAGCACCTAACCTTGGCATTCATTCACACTGTTGTGGTGACATGGCAGAGCTGCCAAAGCCCCGGGTTAAACCTGACTTGGCTGCATTTGCATTACACTCCAGTTGTCATGCTGTCTCTGAAAGGAATATAAATTTTGCATATGTAATTGTGTTTTGCTTTTACAAAAGAGTATTAATTAGAAACTTTAAAGAAAATAAATAGAATTAACAAAATAGGCACAAAGAAAAAGATGAAGAATGAGTATGAAGCTATTTCCCTTGCTACAAGAGCCTTACTTCTACCTTGTGTTAAGGCAGGACAAGTTGAGAACCTGTAATTGTGCTTGCTGACAGCCTGTCTCAAGAAACAAGCATTTGATTGTGATCATCCTTGACAAAGATATAGGGCACAAGCACCCATGGATGCCTAATTTATGGATTTTTATCTTGTTTTATAAACTGTCTGTAGGGTTAAATTGCTGAATAGGAAATGCAAAGTGAGCAGGAGACAAGGTATTTGAAAAGCAGAACTCGAGGAAGACTAATAATGACAATAGACTGGGGAGATCAGAGAGCTAAAAGACTACTTCAGATAAATAAACAAGTAAGCCTCTGACCTCTCTGAAAATAAGTGTGCTGGTTATCAGTCTAAGAAATAGTGTTGCTTTATCAGCTCAATTTTAAATGGGCCCAAAGTACCAAGTACAATGAATTGTTAGATGTATTTATAATAAAGAACCCTTCAGTTAATCTATGATTTTATTATTGTGCATTGATTGCTGCTGTTCTGTCAAAGGTAGCTTCTCCTTTTCCCAGAATAATTTTATTTATCTTTCTTCAGAAAAATGGCAGTTAGCTGAGGGTAAATACGAGGTATTTTGTGCAGTTTTCTTTAGCTCTATAATTTTGCTTTACTTTTGCATATATATTTTTTCATTCTGAAATACTCCATGGTAGTGTTTGATTGCAAATTCCAGGCTGGGGTGAACATGTTAAACAATCAATATTTATAGACATTTTTCACTGCTGAACCAAGGGATGTAATGTAGTATCACTAAATCTGGCTTCAGGACAGTGAGGAATTTCCAGTTCTGGTAGTAGGCTGCTGGGTGACTTGGGGCAAATCACTTTTATCTCATTTGTTCACAACCTTCCCATCTCATATTGAAGACGAAGGCTTTAACTGACATAGGTATGATTGTATAAAGGATATATTTCCTTCCAAATCACAAAACAGAAGCAGCTCTGTTTCCTTTTGTGTCCAACTATAATCAATGCACAACAGTTACATTTCAAATGAATTGAACTGAACCCCTATGAAAATGTGACCCTGTAAAAGAGGGTAAGTTTCCCATTTGACAGTGCCTCTATGGATCATGGCAGTGAATTCAGTGAGGCACAAAATAGTTATGACCTTACACCAAGATTCATTCCTGAATCAAATTGTGAGTTATGGCATAAAAATTATGCCATAATTTTAAAATTATTAAAAGCACTGTTTTTCAAATTAGATCTAACAAAGACATAATTCCAACCTGTTTGGGGAGGATTTACAAACATGTAAAAGAATTTTGTATAATAAATTCATATTTATTTTTAAATGCTATCATGATAACTGCAAATTATTCAGTCACCTTTGGTCTTATCAGGCAGGTAACCAACACTGTGCTCAAACAAAGTAGCAAAACAGAAAAAAAAATGCAAGCTCAGTAGGGAAAATGTCTTTTTTTTTTTTTTTTTTTCCAGAGTTGAATTCCTAATAAAGTGAGATTAATTGGGCTGTGCAGAGATGCACACAGGATAGTTTCAGCTACAGGACTCGGCCAGACATGCTCAGATAGCTTTAGCTGCAAAATGTGAAATGTTATGTATGGCTCCTACTCATTCATTCTGCCAAGGGCTATCATTTCCATGGCAGATCAACCGACTGGGGCATGTGTCCAGCCATCCCCTGTCACTGCCAGTCTTGGGGAGGGCAGAGAATTCTGCGATGCAGAATTTCACCTTGGCAGCTTGGGCACTCATACTCTGCTCTACAATAGCAATTTGTATGAATGGACTACTAGATGCAACGATTATTTAGCAATGTCTTAGGTTCGCCCAAGTATGTGCTCCAGACTCTGCCAGGGAGCTTGCCTGTGTATGGATCAGATGTGAATTATATGAACAATGGCAAGAATTATATCCATTAAGAAAACATATTTTAAAATACACTTAAAGCAAAGGCAATAAAGGAAGCTAAAGAGAGTTGTCTACTTGTTTTGTTCTCACTTTTCATAAAATCATTTTCTCTGGTTCTTCAAAAAAAATTGTTGAACATATGTGCAATGCTTCCTCCCATACTGGTGCATCTTCACTTCATGCAAAGAAAGACATTTTTTTATAATGTCTCAATTCCAGATAAAGACTGCTCCAAACTGATTCAGTAGAATAGCCAAATCAAATTATAGTTCCTTTATTATGTAATTTATTATTTATCACCTTAAACGTGACTCAGAGATGTAGAAAGGGATAGAGACTGGATTATATTTTTCCTGCTAGCCAAAACAGCAAAAGATTGTCTTTAATTTGGTTTAGGTAAAGAGCAATTGTCTCCTTTTCAACATCACCTTGCATGATTTCTATTAGAATTAAATACATGGTTTCAGTTGTGCTTTAATCTCTGTTCTGGCCTTTAAAGTGTTTAGTTCTAGAAAAAAATCAAAATAAATGGTGAACAAAGTAAAAATATTGTGTTTTTCAAGTTAAATCTTGCATTTTTATTTTTCTTTATTTATTGCATGTGTGTGTTTGTTTCTATGCTTGTTTCTGTAATTTCTTTGTTCTACAAGGAAGTCCTGATTTTATTACAAATGAAGTAATGAACACGGTCCTTTTGAAAGTCAATATTTACTAATAAGTAAAATAAATAGTGAATAGAATGAAAAGCTTCAGTAAGTGTGAAAAAAGACTCAATGCTAAAGTTCGATTCCCAAATTAATTTAATTTCTTTATAGTTTGTCTAATGCTGAAAACATGATATATAATATTAACCATTGGGGGAAAAAATGGGTTATTTAAGAATTTTAAGTATGATGATGTTAAAAAAAATAATAATAATAATAATTAAAAAAAAAAAGTAACCTATTCTATAAAAAATATTTCAAAATAGTTTATTTTTCATGGTCTAGTGAGGATTGTAAATGTGGGTAACATTTGTAGTTTTTGTAATGTCTGTAGTCCAAAGGCCCAATGTGTCATGTATCTCTCTCTGAATTACTATCTTCTTCCTATTACAATTTCTGATAGCAAGCATAATGATAGAATAACTTGTATGTCCTTCTCAAAGACTGCATTAGTTAAAGCAGGATTTAAACTTACTGGGGTCAGTTCAAACTTTCATTAGATCTGCCAAATACTGAAGGTAAAGGAATCCTTCAGAATCTGAAATCAATACATGTATTTGGTGGCATCAGATGGTTGGTCTTCCTTTGATGCTGTTCTGCTTTTCTATCCCAAGTACTTCATGTTCCACACCAAAGGCGACACTTCACTTTGAACAGCTGGAGTTCAAACTGTGCATAAAAAACATATTTAGATACTCTGAGTGCTTTTCCCTTCAGATGTATTAGGTTTTATAAAAATGCTACTTTCCTTTAGCACTACTGCTGCTGAAATAATAATTTTAAAATGTGGCATAGTGTGTTTTAAGTCGATAATAAAATTGTACAGGTAATAATAGTTTAACAGAATGGGGTACATGCAGTATTATGATTGATATGATAAAGGAAAATGTATTTATATTTTGTAATTGTCAGATACGTGGTGGATTTTGATTCCTTCTGATGAACTATCAACAGTGCTTGCTGTTTGATTTAGATAGGTTTATGTTCTTAAGGTATTTGAACTATAACTACTAATATAATTTCCACAAAGTATTACAGTCCTATATTTAAAGCTTAATTTTATATTAATTATTATTTAAGTATTAATATGTTTGAATTTAATTTAAAGATTGTAATTGAATGCAAGGTTATAATGCATTATTAATGTCTATTATTTAATGTTATTTATAATATAAAACATCTTGTTGATATTTTTAAATAAGAAAATAGATGGGTAGATCATTATACAGTGTGAAATTAGGAAAATGAAAGAGATGCATCTTCTCCTTGTTATCTCTGTTTCTATTCCTTCCTTTATTGCATTTTGTTTCACAAGATATTGAAGATCTAATGAATATTCAAATATATGCAAATCCTATTCCAGCACCATACATCATATACACAAAACACATACACTTTACATATAATTATATCCTACATATATCTCCATTTTACAAGACCTTGGCACTTTTACCCATTATAGATGAGGTTTTGTGGGAATTAAATTCCTAACTTGACCCAAGGAATTGTCCAGATACAAAATTACAGAACATCTAATTAAGTTGGCTATCAGAAACAAGAGATGCAGCAACCTGTTAATTATCTTGCATTCATCTTCTCACCCATCCTAAAAGTGACAAACAAGTCTCCTTTCTCCTTCATAGCTTCTCTTGCAAGACAGCAGGAAGTTCAGATTCTCATTCAACATTTGGTGAAACTAATTGCTCAGATTTGCTCGTTTTTTATATGTGGCACAATGTTACCTGAAGGAGCATCAACTCTTCCTGCTATGTGACAATGTAATATAGAGAGCTGTGCTGTTTTGCTGGTGCCTTCATTTATATAAATTCCCAGAACATCCAAATCCTTTCAGGATAACCCTGCAGGCATTTGTTCCTTGTCATAATTTGTCAACTTTGTTTGTTCAGAAAACTTTTTGGGGGTGGAAGCTTTTGTAGACCTTATCAGAAATTAATCAAAATTGATTCCTACAATACACAAAATGCTGTGTTTTTCAAATCAAAATATAACAACTGTAACATTCCATTAGCTTGAAAATAAGGTGCTGAGTATTGACTGAAACAAGTCATCAAAGTATTTAATGCAGCATAATTGCAACACACACACACACACACACACACAAAAAAAAAAAAAGATAATTTAATTATTTAGGAAAAAAATTAGTCTGTTCCTGGTAAAAACTGTCCTTTATTTCTGAAAAATAATTAAATATTTTGCAAATATAATTTTAACTCTTGCATTTCATTGCTAAATTTAGTCAATCATCAGTCTTATTCACTACTACATAATATCATGCATTATGTAAAAAAAGAAAATACAATTATATAGATAGAGAAATAATACTGATATTTATTACTTATTTCCATACCACACGTGAATGTTTTTCTAAGAAAGGATGAAGTACTGTCTGGAAGAGCCTCTATCTTTCTGTCAGCTGTAGGGAAAGTAGGTAAGAAGCTTTTACTAAATGCCTACTTTCTAGATGTTTAAAAGTGCATTGTGAGTCCATCTTTGGAATACAGAATGCAAAATATAGCCAAAGTTAATCAGAAGTCCTGGGTAATTTTTCCATAACCTTCATCACTCTCTTTCCTTGAGTCTGTCTTCGTTACCCCTCTACCTTTTTCCCAAAACTCTCTGGTTTTGCTGTCAAAATGTAGCAAACCCAGCTGGGTTTGGGGTCTGTGAGGACCCCAAATATTAGTTTGGTTTGATTTTTTCCAAATTTCTGTGTTTCTATTCTTCACTCTGCTCTACTGCTTTTGGACCATGACTCATCAGTTGAACATATCTTAAAGTGCTTTGCTGCATGAGAACAGACTGAACCAGAAATAAAAATGCTTTGCTGAACCAGAGTCTGAGCGGTGATGGCACTCTGGAGGACAGCAACCTTTCCTCATAAAAACAAGCAGTGCCCATTTCAAGTAAGGGTTTTTCAGTATTTCAAAAATGACAGGATGGAATTATAGTCTCTTGTGAAGAATCACTGCCTTTAAAGATGCTATATGTATATTTGTAGTCATAGAAAAATTTAAGTTGGAAAGGACCTCTGGAGGTCATTTGGTCCAACATCCTGTGGAAAGCAATGCCAAATCTGAAGTTAGGCTTCTTGGGGCCTTGCTCCACCTGAATTTTGGAAATATCAAGACATAAATATTCTACAGTCTCTCAGGACAACCTGCCCCAGAGCTTAACCATCACCACCTCACTAAGTGAACAGTTTCTTCCTTTTGCCCAACAAGATTTTCCTGCATACCAACTTGTGTCGTGAACTTTGCCTTACATCCTTTTGGTATGAGTCTCCGCAAAAGTCTGCCTCTGTCTTTTTATATCCATGCCTAGGTGTCAGATGGCAGCAGTGAAATCACTATGTAGCTTCCTCTTCCCCAGGCTGAACAAACCCATCTGCCTCTTCTCATAGTCATGCTCCCACCTGTTCAGTGGCCCTTCTCTGGTCTCCAGTTTGCTGATGTCTTTAGTTTTCGAGGGGGAAGAACTGGACATTAAGGACCCCAGCATATTACATGAATCTGTCACTGAGTAAAAAAACAGTAGCTGCAAAACATTGGCTAAATAAAGCTGAATGCTGGTACAGTTCTGCAAAGATGAAGAGGAACGAAACAGAACTGCCCTCCATCCCCACAGTGTACAGCAAAGCAATAGAAGGGCACCGGGGAAATTCAAATTATGAAACATTCTTGATGAAATATTAATAAAACCATACTATGGTCTTAATTGCTATAATTTAACACCCTGTATGGTATAAATATTTTAGAAACATGGTAAAATGGAACATTAAGAAGGGGTCAAGGGATAATAATATACATTCATCTCGATTGGTGGAGATGTATACCTCATACTTAATTTATGTTTATATTGCTGTTCTGTAGTCATTTCTGAAGGGTAGTGGGTGGAATAAGCAATATGTATATATCTTATGTTGAGACATATATGTTATGTATGTTACATGCATATGTTTGGATTGGTGTAGAACCCTGGTGTATTATATATATATAATATATATATTATTTGTATGTGTAAGGAATTTAAAATTGCTTTCACAAGAGCATCCTTTCCTTTAGAAATCAGTCATGGATCCAGCAGGCTACAAATGAGGAGTCAGAATATATGCAAACCATTTCCTCACAAAATTATTTCCTGAGGAAGTTGTTGTCTGTACTGGCCTTTTGATAGTTCCTTCGCTTCTCCAGTAGCAAATACTTATTGTAAGGTGCATGCAGTGGAAGCTATAGAAACCTGCCTGTGCAGAGGCAGGGGAGGGTGCTGCATGGATGGCTTCATGCATAGCCCTAGGTGGCCTTAGAACCTGTCCTGGTGGGAGAAAGTCTGCCTGCCCAAATGGAACAAACATCTCACCAAGCTTTTAACTCTCCTATAGATTTTCACCCCATAAGGAAGCTATTGTGCTAATTTTTGCAGAAAATGGCATACAGAAATTGCTTGAAATTGCTGACACTCTAATAGTGACCTATGCCCGTGTATGCATAAAGTGCACAGTCATTTCATTTACATTTATCGTAAATTGTATGCAGTAATGATTTCTATGTGTTAAATTGCATAATCCATACAAGTCTGACAGTCTCATAAAGGCTGTGGGCCGATGTCCTCTTCTGAATGCATCAATGCCAATGAAAGTTGTTTTCATACCCTTGACAGAGGTTACCTTTGCCTCGTATCTGGTATCAGATGGTGGAACTGCCTCTGCCATTGCTCTGTAAACCATGTCAGTCAAAGTTTACCAGGAAAGCTCAGAAAGTACAAATGGAAGATTTTTTGCTAATGATGCACATTTTGTCAAAAGGATGAAGGAGTACTCATAAGAGTGCGTAGCTGGCATTTTAAGTGACAGTAAATGTTTTTACCTGCAGGGCTACCTCTTGATAAAGAGTATTACTCCACAACCTCCCACTCTCAATTAATCTTCTTCAGTTCTAATATTTCTTCAGTTTCTTAATGATTTCTTTTTAAAAATGTGACAGAAATGCTTTTCTTTCTGAATGTACAATTTCCCCACAAAGTGGACAGAGCTCTGAAATACAGAATGGCATTTTGCCCAACAAGAGGTTTATAATCTGACCTATAATCCACTAGGGTTGAACAGAACCTACAGGGAGCAGGGAAACCCAGGTATCCTTTTTAACACTTTGTAAAGAAGTCTGAAAAAATGTTTTCAGAGCATTGTTAGAGGAGAGACAATGCCAGCAGAGACTCATGCCAATACGCACTGGGTTAAGCCTACTGCAAAAGAGAGATCTCCCCATCACTCCAATTACAGAAAAGGAAAGCTTTGCTTTTGCTTCCAGCAGTTCTGGGAGAGCTGATCATAGTGCCCTTTCCTGCCATTTCTCCTTATTTTAACCCCTGCCAATAAATCTCTTCTGCTCCTCTAAACATTAAAGCGGGGAAAGTGCTGCAGCTTTTAAAGGATTTATAAGGCTTAGCTGATCACATCATTTCCTGTGCCAAAAAACAAAAAAACATAAGAGAAAGAATGCTGTGTGGATGGATGTTGCTTTGGTATCCTGCTATTTTATTACCTAATATTAATTCTTTGTCGTTTTATTCCTGTCTGTAGCTATTCACTGTCTCCAGATGTTTGGTAGATTTAAGGCCATTTGCACAGGAACCACCTGTTAGTTTTGTGTTGCACAGTGTTATACGCTTGAGGTTCCTGGCTCTGAGAAGAATAGGTGATACATTAATAACAATTAATAATTAACAATAACAACATTAAGAAGAAGAAGAAGAAGAAGAAGAAGAAGAAGAATACGACGACGACAACAAAGAAGAAGAAGAAGTAGAAGAAGAAGACGTGGACGATAATGAAGTAGAAGAAGAAGAAGAAGAAGAAGAAGAAGAAGAAGTTATTATGTAATAATAGTAGAGATAGTAATATTTTGAGTATGACTTCAGCAATCCTTTCTGCCTAAAGTAAGGATGGTTGTGGGAAAAAGAAAATGTAGAAACGCTCACTGGGTTTTTTGGTGTACAGGATTTGTACTTCTGATAGCTACTCAACAAACTCTGAAGAAAAGCCTTCTGAGACTGGCAATAAGGGCTTTAACCTTTCCCTGTAAAGCTGTCCCCATGGCCTGCAAAGTAACAATTCTTCACATACATAGGTCTTTTCCGTTAAATCCTTCTCATCGTTCCTATCAAATGTGCATACATGTGCACACATGCATATGCAAATTATATAAATGCATTTAGGACTCAGTCATTTCTGTAGACAAGCATTCATCCTCTTATTTCGTACTTCACCAATCCAACAGTAAACATGATGCTTTTTTATTATGTGATTAAAGTGCTCTTAAAAAAACATTGGGCCAGTATTTTGGAATTTACAATCAGGTTTTCCAGAATCTTCCACTTTTTGCTTTTTTTTTTTTTTTTTGAAGTAACTCTTTAAAGCTAGCAAAATAGCCTTCCAGATTTTCATTGTAATAGTATTATGAAAAATCATTATGAGTAATGATAGGCAAGTTAACATCATCCCTGTTCACTCCCACCTGAAAGCTTTATTGTGACTCTTGTTACTAGTGGCATCCTTGGTAATAAATATTTTCATTTTATTCTGAGGGCACAGCAAATAGATTTTGTTAGTGAATGACCTTGTGCATTAGCTGTGTTATTCATGATTTAGTGAACCAGTCAGTTGAAATATTGCTAATGTTTTCCCAACTCAGTCTTGTTACATTTGTGCCATGAGGATGACATTAAGTGTAGTTGCAGATGAATAACAAATAGCATGGCTTGTAGTCTTGTTTTGGATCATTAAAGAAATGAACCTAGAGGGTACTGCTTTATTAACTGTGGAAGTTGACGAAAAAAATGGGAAAAAAATGACAGTTCTTGCATGTGTATTTATTAAAAATAGAGACAGTTTGGCATGCTGAGAATTAGTGGTATTGCCCCTTAAATTTCTCATATACCAAAGCAAACACGCTACAGCATCTACAGGCTGTAGTGTGCTTTACACACTACCTTTCAGGCTGTTACCATGAGAAGTCTCCAAGTGGTATAAACAGGAATGCTAAAAAAGTATAGCATAATGAAGATGAGGCTTAACAGCTAGAAGCCGATATGTGTACTTTTAAATATTCTGTGTTGTAATACCAAAGAGGGTCAGTGTACTTACCAGGGTAGTCTTCAGAGGAGTGGAACCCTGCTATAAATGAGCAACAATAGTTCTTAGTTCTCTTTTCCTGAGTCTTTTCATTTGTTTCATATTGAAAAAAAATAATGGAAATGATAGAAAACGTAGCTGGTAGGCTACGTGGTCTAATCCTTTCCCTTGCCTCAATGACATATCCATTTCAGAGAAACCACATAAGTGCAGTTAAAGTCCAGATAGCTGTAATTCTTTAATTTCTGTGAAGCTGCAACCATCATAAGTAGCAACTTCTGAATCACTTTGCTGGTCCTTTCTGCTTAGAAAACACCACAATTAATATTGTTAGAAAAGAGAGAACATGCAAGAAAATATATTTTAGATATTACTCTCCCCAGACACTAGGTAGTTAGACATTTTTGTTCCCATTAGATGGAGATAGCCATAGAAAATTCTAATTTTTCCACTTTTCCTAAAATGCTGAAAGGACAAGGAACAGATCTTACATAGCAGTTTATATTTTTCAAGAGTACAGACAATGCCTATATGAAAACAATAATACACAGAAAGGAGATGCAGTGGATATCCTGAGGGACTAAAATGAGGTATATGGAAGGAGAAAATATTCAAATAGAAGCAAAAAGCAGATACACAACTCTAGAATATGTAGCTGCCCTTGAAAAGCCAACTAACTGTTATCTCAGTGTTTGATTTTATGTAGTATTTTCATCACAAGAAAATTAAAACAATCTGTTAAATCCTTAACTATAAATAAAAGAAGGCAGCTAAACTGGTCTTCTATAATGCTATTCCAAAATCCTGTTCATTTTAAAGGAAAAAGAAGCAGCTTTGGCCTTAAGCTCATTTTATGGAGTGTTATTTTCCACAGTGTTGTGAAGGTGAGGAGGCAAAGCCTTCCCCGCACTAGGAAAAGCTGAGAGAGATCCAGATGGTCCTTCTTACCCTCCATCCCCTGGGACCACAAAGCTTGCCTTGTAATTTGTAAATGTTAAGGCTGAACATATGATGGTGAAGTTTAATGTTAAGCTGACTGGGACTTTAAAAAGTACAATTAAAATGTTGGTCTAGACATTAGCAATCAGCCCAGAAAGGAGATCACTGAGAAAAATGGTCTGCACTTGCATCAGTGCTCATGCTGCATTGGTCTACTTGAATATATTCTGCTCTGGCTTCTGCTCAACATGCTGCAGTGTTTTATCTGCGTTTTCTGTATGGAGATGAAACTTGCCATACTTTATTTGCCAACTCTTTATTTTTTTACCAAATCTTTATTTGAACAAATTTTAATGTTTTGGTTTCTGATTCCCCATGGTGGAACAACACTGTTGTTGTTTGTTTGCTTGTTTTTTCATTTTCTGCTAACACGGGCTGAACTGTAATATTTACCTTTATTTACCTATTTAAAGGTAATATTTATCTTTAGCTGTAAATATTGGATCCATATTTTAAGTATGGAAGCAAATTATTATACATACATACACTGTATAAAGCATAAGGAATCATGCAACATGTAATTATTACTGATAAAGTGGTTAACAGTATTAAAAGTTGTCATTGTTGAAAAATCATTGAAGTATGTTCTTTATTGTAGAACATACACTACTAAAACATGGTTATTTTTATTCTTAGTAATATATATTATATATATAAAATACTCTTCTGTTGGTGCATATAGACATATAATTTAGGAGACTATTTTTGAAAATGGGTTTCTGAAGCTCTGCAAGACAGTATCTACAACAGATAAAGGATATGCATTTCTACAATGCTAATTCATATAAACTGGTATTGTTTATACTTCAGGAACACAACCCTTGCATTGTATTGGGTTTTCTTGGCAAGGGTTTGGTAGCAGTGGGGCTGTAGGGTTGGCGTCTGTGAGAGGAGTCCAGAAGCTGCCCCAAGTTGATACTGTGCCTTCGAAGCTCCTCTCTGTAGCTGTTAAGTCTGTAAGGCTGTTTTACTGCTGAAGTATTTTGGAGCTTGTATATATACATTTCTTACAAGGGTTTGCCTGTGGGAAAAAAAAAAAAAATGGATTGGTTGACCCAAGATATTTACATATGTATCTCATTTATATGATCATATATATTCATCATATATGTTTCTATATGATGAGAAAATGATACCTATCTCAAGATGAGATAAGTCAACCTCAGGTGATACCTGTTTGCTCCTTGTGACTAGTGAAGGAACTTTAACTGACATTTTAATTGAGACAGATAGAGTAAGCAGAGAGGGATCCCGCTATTAACATAAATGCTCCGGAGAAATGCGAGAATATTATCTAATATATACCAAATTCCTTTACTATAACTTAAATATCATATTTTAAAATAGTAGTGTGCTCATTTTAAAGAACATATACGAGAAAACATATAATCGAGCAGCTATTTATTAAATCAGTAAAAATAAATCAATACAAGCAGTCAGGCAAAAAGAATATGCTTAAAATACATGTCTAATCTATGCAAACAGAGAGCTATGTGAGGTCCTGATATATTAGAACTTTGCAGCTCTCAGCTTCAATATTATCTGTCCATGGGACTCTGGGGACATGGGAGGTAAATGTTTTAGAGAAGAAAAAGTGACGTCATTTTAGTGAAAGGGTTTAAAAAAAACATACAGATCTTGCTAGCTACTCAAGTATGCACCAATTTTTCTCTTATGGGAGTATGCAGTGCTATTTGCCTGACAAATTGAGTTTTTGTGTATTTTTTAACAGAATTAAAGACAAACAGAGAAGGAAAATTCCTTGATTGTGTACATGTAGATTTGTCTATCTTGTACCAAAAACTGTGAGATTCCAAAGGTGCACTGGGAGTGGTGAACACTGCCTGAATTTCCATCTGTTAGTTTTATTGGCTAGAGCAGGTTGTAAAGGATGTGTGCCCTGAAAATTGCTGGAGATGCAAACGATATTTTAAATTACTCCAGGCAGCAAGGTACTGCGTCTGAGCAGATTGAAAGCTGAAATGTTGATATCAGAAATTAAATTAATGCACGTGAGATTGAAACAATATCTAATTAAAATCATTTGAAAAATGACTTGAAAATTGAATATGACATAATATTTAGCAGGCTGTCGCTAGTGCAGATATGTGGCTTTGACTTCTCTGTAACCATTTTCATTCTAGGCCTGGCTGCCAGTTAACTAGAAATTACATATGAAGCTACAATCTCACTTCATCACCCAGTAACGAATGGAGGACAAAATACCTTTTGCCCACAGCCTGTAAACTTACTTGTCCATCACTAACTGAATTGTAAAATTGGGTAAAAGGAACCTTCTTCTCCTTGTATCTACTTCAGTTAGTCATTTTTGTTCCTAGCTGGAGCATTTTGGATTCTTATGTTGTGTTTCATGACTTATTTACTTGCAGCCTGGTTCTACTCCTGCCTAGGGAGAAGAGTTCACAGGGTGCATCTCCTAGAAGGAGAGCCCAGGGAGGCGCATAGGTGTATGCTGTTCTTCTGAACATGGGGGTACCTAAGTATCTAATTCAAAGTTCATTAAAATGCACTTTAATTACTTTCAACAACAACAAGTACAGCAGGTGGGAAAACCAATATAACATATCCAGATATCCAATATTCTAAAAAACTTAGAGAGTGCTGAACTGCCTGTGTCTTTTTTAAATCTGCTTCCTTTCATTTAGTGGTGTGAATGCCTCAGCAGTTTCAGGAGGTGCATCAACCATGCAAAAGCAGGCTTACCCTGGGACTTCTCAACAGAAAGGCTGACCATTATGGGAATCCGTTTTCATTGAATCACAAGAGACAAAGGCTTTTGTATCTGCCGTGTATGCAAGCCACCCATGTGCATGGGTCCACCAGACATAAAGACAGACTTTCTTGTTCACTTTATAAAAAAAAAACTTTCTATATAATCTGAAGGTAGGGCAGGAGGAAGCAAAAACTAACTTGGTGTAAATAAAGGCAACATCTGCTTGTGTTAGATTTGGGAAATGTGTTTAAAAGTTTAAAGCTGTAATAAATACCATCTTCCTGGATTTCCCTTCCTCCTTTTCCCTTTTGTTTCCTCAAAGACAGGACAATAGATGAAATTGTTCTGAATGTGTCTTTATGAAAGGGGCATTACAACAAAAATATGGAAAGAGGACAGTTGGTATAGAATTCATCAGACAGTAAATCTGAATTAATTGCTCTCTATCGTTTTATTGACTGGAGGTCCAGTCAATATAGTTAGTGAGTCCAGGGCATGAATTGACTTATTCTAAAATGGGCATATAATAGAGGTCAGGGGAATTGTATGTCTGTAAGTACTTTTGTTTTTTGTGTTTAATTAGGTAAAACACACCCTCAAAGTAAGATTCACAGCAGAAAAATAAAGTTTCCTAGTGAGTGACACCACCTTCCCATAAATACTTTTCATACTTAGGATGGTTTCTTCCCTGGAGTGGGTAAATCCTGCAGCACTGCAGGAGATGGACTGCAAAAGCCTCCTGCAGAAACCCTTCCCTCATCCCAATTGTGCCAGTGTGCACGCCGCTCCCACAAGTACACCGAAGGGTGCAGTTGTGCTTGGCAACCTGCTTTAAAGCAAAGCTTTGTGAACTACTCATTTCTTAGTACTTTCTTCTTCCAGAAGTGCTGTAATGAGACCGGAGGTCTGCTCAAAGCCATCTGTAACTTGCTTCTCCTAATAACCAACAGGCTCTGAGGTCAAACCTGCCAATGACAAAACTAGGCACTCAAATTCCTGACTATGCCACTGCCGGATAACTTTGCTGAAGGAAATAAATGTTAGCCCTCAGAAAACACATCAGACCTCCCTCCGGTTAGTGAAGACTATGAACAGTGACAATCACTACCCTTAAACACTCAGTAACACCCTCATCGTGCTCTCTAATAGAGCAAAGCCATTAAGTTGTCCCCATTGTAATTTAGATCACAGAAGAGACTTCCACAGATTTTTTCAGGTTAAAATAACTGGTATACAGAGAGTAGGCAAAATTATTCCACTGTAGCTACGTGCTTAATTATATGGAATACTGCATAAATTGTCAAGTGCAAAGAATTATTCTGATAAATTAAAATACTAATTAAATAGGCTATTGCAGAATTTTGAGAACATTATAGGGCTCCGCTTCTCCAGGTAATTTGCATATCCTTCATCTAGTGAATTTAATTTAAAGGCCTCCTTTTTTGTGTGTTTGGAAGCCCTTTTTGTTTCAGTGGAAGATTAAAAAAAAAGGAGATTTATATGTAGCTAACTGGGTTAGGATTTTTTTTTTCTTCTTTATTTATTTATTTATTTATTGAGTAGCTATTTTTATTATTCTTCTTTGCTGATGAGTGTGCATGAGTCCTGCATTATTATTTCTGGACCATAAGCCATGGCCATAAAATATCAACTTTTGTGGAATGTGTAATATACCATGTTACCTAGGATTATTGTTTCTAGTTCATGACATTGCAGCAAAAACATTGTCTGCTGAATATTTGTATTGGAGTACAAACTCGTAGGTACTACACTAAAATACCCTTTAAAATGTAGACCAGTTTTCAAAGGATTAGTAGATTGTTCTAAATATCTGAATCTAATATCCCACCACTCCTTCCTCATCTATTTATAGGCTATTGACTGTGTTTTGTCTTAAATTCTCAACTACAGATAGCAAAAGTTAAGAAGTTCTATTCAATGTTCAGCAGCTTCAAGCAGCATCTCAATATGTGGTTGACGCTTTAGCCTTGGCACCGCTGTTTTTGACAGAATTTGTTGACCTTCCTGAACTGCTTGTGGAGTTCAAGGGTAGCTAAAATATGCTCCTGTACACGCCTGGAGTGAAGATGCTGGAGACAGTTGGCTGTCTCTCTCTCCACAATCTGACAGTGCCTGAGTTGACCATTTTCAGGTTCTGATTTAATCAGTAACACATCGTGACTTCATGCCTCTTAATTTCAGCAGGGTTTATGTTAGCATGACTGTCAGAGCTGTCCTTTTTCTTTTAGCCAATATCAAGGGGGAAGGGAGTGTTAAATACACTTTATGTAGCAAAGCTTCAGAAAATAAAGTCTGCAGGAAACCCGTGAGAAGAAGGTTGGTCAAATATGTGATAGTAATTACAAAACCCAGTGATTCAGCAGACCTAGTATTTTCTGTCACCTATTCGTGTGATAGAAAATTATACACTGGGATTTAAGCCTTTTTGTTTACTTGTACATCATTTATTTTGCAGCCACTTTGCTCCAACATTTTATTTATCCCAAACTACTGAAGAATGATTTTTCAGACTCCAGTTTATTTGAAGGACGCCACAGAGCCTCTTGTTTTTATAAATCTTCTAAATTTTTGCATTTGTTAGAAATCTGCCGTTACATGTTGGGTGAGAGACTGTTGGTGTGCTAGATTGGCACATCTTTCAATGACGTAGCACATCCAAAGAGGCAAATGTCAGCATGGCAGGTCATCAGCCATGCATGAAGCAACACAGTCTAGAGTCCATCTCAAGGATGAAAATCAAGCTTGTTTGCAAAGATTTACTTTTTGGAAATTGCTACTGCACAACATATATAATAAAAGAAATACTAAAAGCCTCAAATCATGTGATCCAGGCAGCTCTGCTTGTAGTGCAGTCCCAGTGACTCTGGGTGGGATAAATATGTTTGTGAATGTGTAAAGCATGGTATAACTATTAAGTATATGAGTATTGTGCCTATTTTTTAGGCTCAAATCCAGCAAACCATGTGTTTGGTCTAGGGACTCCATGCTCCCATCAGCTCAACAGCTGGGTCAAAAAGCTGGACAGAGCTTTCCTCTCCATTTAAACCATGTGAAAAATTCATCCCTTGATGGAGGAAGTCAGGAAAGTTTCTTGGTATTACAATTGCTTGAATTTTTACATTTGATTCTTTGCACATATGAAGCCTTACAAAAATAATTTCACATTTTGGATATATGAGGTGAAAATGAGACCTGATGAAATGACTCGCCTCTGATATAAATTTGAGTCATTTGGGTTGCACTTTAGACAAACTAAATAAAACATCAGCTCACAATATTGTTTCTAAGAACTGTCTGCTGCAATGTGATTTTTTCTGAATGTTTCAAGCAGCAGCAATTAAAGCGTATTTTTCCAAAATGAAAACAACAAAAAAGATATTTTTTCAGCAGTAATTTAACTGTTTATGATATATTCTGACACACTTCTTGTGCTTTCTGGTAGGAATATTTCCCTCAGCCAACATAAATTGAGAAGCTAAGTCTGTCCCAATTGTCCTAGTAATCAATGGAAAGAGAAGGGTGTCTCCTGATGTGTGTAAGATATGTGGAATGACTCACCGTATTAAATGTCCATCTCTTTCCATTGACTGCAGAGAGAACCTAGATGACTCACTTGGATTAGATAGTCAATGACTAGACGGCTAAAGTAAGGAGAGTTTAATACGGCTGTAAGGTTTCATTGTTATTAGTAAATAAAACAGGCCAGGAGTCTGTTTTTTTTGGCCAGGAGTCCAACTGACACAGTGTGCATCTAGATAGTTAACATCTTCCTGTCCAAAACAGGGTGACCTTACCCATACTCTCAGCTGAAAATAATCTCATACGTGTTTAGTATGGGCAATAGTGCTCAAGTCCATGCCCAGGACATTTTTAGGTTACAAGTACAGATGTAGTTTTAGTTATTACTATCTCTATTTTATATTTCTATGCTGTTTTATACTTGATTATTTTTGGATGCTTTTACTGATATGGAAGCTGATAAATATGAAAATATCTCAATTTTAGAAAGAAAAATATTGTGCATCACATTCCAGTGTTGTCAGATAAACTATTTATCTTCCCTGCTAGGTGAGACTGTCATTTATTCTGAAATGTCTTACACAGTGACAGTTCCGTTGCAGTGGTAAGATGCTGCTCTGCTCCTTGCTGCAAGAAAGTGTGAAGCTTCTACAAAAGAGAACTTCCCATATATATTGTGCATGTGTTAAATATGTGATACTCTGTATACAAGGGAGCAAAAATTAATTTGGCTTGCTTTTTTATATAACAGTGAACAATTAATGGCACACTTATGTATTCAAAACACTGAATAGATGGAGTTGCTATCAGAGAAAAATATTCCATAGATGGTGTAGGTAGGGACTGTCATGAATTTGATGATGGAGGATAGGAAGGAAGGTTGGTTATATTATAAGTGCTGCAAAAATGTGCATATTTCAGCTTTCCCATAACTCTTTCAATCTTAATTTTCCTTGCAGCCCTGAACAAAGAGAAGCTTGAGAAAACAACTGGGCTGAGAATTTTGCAGACTGGCGTGGGGGAGGTAAGTGGCTTGGGGGCATTTTACACTCTCAAAAACATTTTAATTGTTGTGTTTTTTTTTATGAAATCCTGGAGCTCATGAACGTTTGTGAACTACCAGTCTGATAGTGCTAAGGGCCTTTTTATGATACAGTTGCATCTGTCAAAATACAATCTGCTGCACAAATAGCACTGTATCCCACAGAGAAAAAAATACCATCCTTATGAGGAAAGTGCAGCCGGCTTTCAGAAATGCAGTTTTTTGCTTTGTTGTATCACAGGAACAAAATCCCCAAAGATGAGCACAGCAATTGAAGTCATTGTATTATTCCCCTTGGTTTTGTTGGAGTGGTAGCTCATCTAGATCAATGAAAGTTTAAATTTGGGGTAAAGTCTCTTCAGCTGTTAGAGAGAATCTGTCAGTGAATGATTTGGTTATTTTGGATGCAACTTGAAACATAAATAAAACGTGTCTGTTATTATGGTGGTATCACTAAGCAAAAACTCCACTAAGCAGTTCATCATTTATTAATAAAGATGATGCTCTCTGCTAAGAACCTTGTATGAACTACAGTTGATTGCTAATTCTCGTGCTAATTTTGTGTACACAGTTATCTTTTTTTTTTTTCCTTTCCATTTAAGTAATTTTTCTAGTGGTGAATGCTCATAGGGCTAGACAAATGCCTTTTTCTTGTGATTACATTATTCTAAGTATTGAGAATAATGAATAACTTGTAACATACTGAAGGAATTCAACTGTGTTGGTTTTTTTTCCTACTGATTTTTATTTTCGATATTTCTGGTTTTTGTAAGTTCATGCTTAAGAACTTACCTTGCCAGTATTTCTGAGATTCTTTGTATAACTTTATTTTCATTTTGAAAAGACTTGGTCCTGAAGAGGCACCATCAGTAAGACATGATGAGATTCTTGGGGTCAAAACTTGAATTTGATCTTCAGAAACAATGTAGGTAAAATCATTAGAAAATGAAAGCCAGCATCTCTCCTTAACTGAAGCTGATTTAACTAGTTGAGGGATTCAAGGGTGCCTCAACTCAAGAGTTGGGAGGTGTATCCTGGAGCATGAATGCACACCTCAGGATGTCTTGACTTCAGGCCAGAGTGAAGCTTGTGTTTGTGGTAATCCCAAGCTTTCTTTTCTGGTAAACAACAGGAGAACTACGACTGTTGCTTATACTATGGAAGCCATATCTAGTACATTTTGTTACCCAGAATTCAATGGAATTCTGCATGCTGATGAAATACCTCCATGTATTTCACCTAATTCCTATCACTGAATGGATTCCAGCTGGCTTACCATTAAATGAACTGTTATTTTATACATATAACAGTCAATGGAGAAAGAAAGGACTTTCAGGCATTTGAAATGCAAGGAATCGCCACCTGTTAAATGCATCATTAATCCATGTTGTAATAATATGGTTGTTGTAAACATGGTAGTCTAAGCATGTATTGGCAACATAGCTTCAAGGAGCTCCTAGTTCTTTTAAGACCAGCTGGTAGGACTGGGAAAAATTGAAAGCTTTTAGGCTAGAGATCTCCTTACTCTGGTTCTTGTGCTTGGGCTAGTAAAAGTAGTCACTTGTCACTGCAGAACTCACCTCTCATATATTTAGGTTATCATATTTTTTTAATGGTGACACTACTTGATTTAATAAAGCCTTTGACAGAAACTTGTGTTTTACACTCTGCCAAATATGTATTTTTAGAAGGCAAAAAGTGAAAATGAATTAACAAAAGAGAAGAAGACATTTGAGGCCTAATATATTACAGGTTACATTTGGAAAAATTAAGGTGATGGAAGAGCATTTATTCAGCTGTTTATATATATATATTTTTCTGTTAGATGTGAATTCTTCCAGTTGTGTATATTCCTGTTTCTATGTCTTATCACTTATGATTGTGTACATAATGAATACATTTCTGCAGTCTCACCTACATGAAAAATAATGGAGTGCTGTAACCAAGTTGTTTCTTTGTTGATAGAGTATCAGATTCAGTTTACTTCAGGTTAAATCAAACTATGTTAATCCATTTCTGCAGTGTGTTATTGATTCATCCTGGTGTTTAACAACATCGAAATAGCAAAGTACATATTTTAACACAATGAAAAAAAAAATTATTGAATAAGGAGATTTTTAGCTTCACACTGTAAGAATAAATGTATATGTAATACTAACTGTAAATTTCAATCAAGATACTCAGATCTATTCTAGTACTTAGAATAAACTTCAGTTTCAGAATGAGAAATGGCCTTTTTGTTTGGACAGTAGGTCAGATTCATGACAAAATTAATGGATATAAAATCTTCACATGCGGGACTGTAAAATAAAAGGGATTATTTTGTATGGCAAGTTTCATATCTGAAATAGCTCAAGAGAAAAATGGCTGAGATACTGGTGGCAAATGGAACAGCTATATAAACAAATACAGGAACTGTTCTAAGCTCAGTAATAATTCATGTGTTGCTCTGGACAGTGGAATCTGGTTTAGGTCTTGGTCTCTTATGAACAGGATTTGTGCTAGAAACATTTAGATGCCAGGCTTTGGGTGAAGGAAACTCTCTCTTATAGTGAGGAGAAATGCTTTGGTAGAAGGAAATGTTCTCTCTCTTATGGAGAGGTGAAATGCTTCTCAGAGCTCCTCAGCCTCTCTCTCAAGAAAAGCATTTCAAAAGCAGCAATACAATTCACGCCAAGTTTACTGAACCATTCAGGCAACTCTAGGAAGGGCTGATGAATTCCTATTATGCCACTGCATAAACATGTGCCATACAGTCATTAACAATATGGGTCTGAAGTTTACCACTGTTACAACGCACTTCATTATCCCTATGTCATACAGAAGATTTCCACAGCCTCAGTGAGTCTTTTGGATACAGCTGAATTTAGCTGCACTGTGTAAGTTTAGAGTAGGTTCTGGCTCTAATTCAGGAGGAATAAAAATGAGTTCATTATCTGCAAGAAAAGCAGTTCATGTGTCAGGACGTTAGCTTAAAAGCTCTATACATTTCATGTTAAGGTTTGGTTGATATATATATTTCTTCTTCCTCGGGGATCTTCAAAAGCCACCTGGACATGAACCTGGGCACCCTGTTCTAGGTGGCCCTGCTGGAGGAAAGGGTTTGGACCAGGTGACCTCTAGAGGCCTCCTCCAGCATCAGCCATTCTGTGATGTAGTGCAAGGCATGGTCTGGTAACTAGTGCAGATAAGCAGAGCTTTTAGGTCATTGCAGAACAACAGACCCTTACTGCAAACAGACCCTTTTACAGCAAATTTGCTTCAACATCTAACATTTGCTGTCAGAATATTCAGGGTTCTGGAAAGCCACAGAGTTGGACTGCGATTTGAGATGCTGTGCATCACTCCTAAAGAGCTAATTATTTTGGCACCTATCTCTTTTGTAAGATGGCTATACCAGAAAAAAAAAAAAAAAAAAAAAAAAAATAATAACTGCTGTAGAGAAAACCAGTGCCGATGTAAAAATCCTGAAGATGTGTGCACATCGCTATAGTACCAATTACCTATGGCATTGTATTTGCCAAGACATCTATTTTCTACTCACAGTTTTCCAGCACCTACAACACTCTGAAACTCCTAAATTGTAGCCCTCCAAGGTTTGCTTGAGTCATTCTCAGACATTGGGATGGGTTGCCCAGGGAGGTGGTGGAGTCACTGTCCCTGGGGGCATTCAAGGAAAGGTTGGACGTGGTGCTTAGGGACATGGTTTAGTGGTGACATGGGTGGTAGGGGGATGGTTGGACCAGATGATCTTGAAGATCTCTTCCAACCTTAATGACTCTATGATTGTCATGTATGGTGTTTGTGCATCACAAATTCATCATGAGATTTTCACACCTTCCTGGTTATTCAGATAGGATGTAGATGCCTTTGAGGTATTTTCTTTTGATCTCCCCCTTGTGAAGCAAATCTCTACAGTCCTAAGGTCACCTTTAGTAGTTCAAGAACCTCCCATGGTTGAGTGTATGTGAAAATGTAAGCGTAAATATTGTTGTATCTGTTTCCTATTTACAGAATGCTATAAGAGGCTTGGCACTGGTAAGAAGCCTGAATAACCAAACTGCAGGACTCATTCTCCTGTCTCCCAAAGTGACAGGGAGTGTTGTGTCCCATGTGGAGGGTGCTGCATGACTCCAGCTGAGTTCAGGGTTCAGCAGGGCTGGGATCCCCATCCCATGCAGAGGTCATCCCACTGGGCTTGTACCCAGGAGCTTCAGCAGCTCTAGGGAGCTCGGCAGGCACCAATATCCATGGGCCCACACAGAGTCCACTGGGCGACCTGGAAGTCCTTCCAAAACCTTTAGGAATTTAACCACTTTTTTTTTTTTTTTTTTTTTTTTTTTTTACCCACGCCTTTTAAGCACTTTGAAATTATTACAAAACCACAGTATTTCTCAGTTCAGTGCCACTCTGAGTTTAGCTGTGATCAGCGTTTCTCTGGTTCAATCCCAGTTCCAGTTCAAGAAATATTCAAATGGTTGTTCAAATACATGCAAAAATAACTGCTTAAGCCAGCTTTCAGCTGAAATTTCCAATATTTCAAGTCGGGGTCTCCAATGGCTCAAGAAATCATAATGTTTCGAATCAGTTTTGGGGGGCTAGGAGTGTGATTCAAATAATAATGTTTCTGAATTAAGGCCCAAAACAAACCAAGGGAATGGCACAGTCTCTGACCTGGTAAAACTGCACCCACCCTGGAATATATTATTTTAAATTAACACAAAATATACTTATCACTCAACCTGTAAATATGTTTGTAGAATTTGAAACATTTTTCTAACATTATGACCGATATACAAATTTTAAAAGTTTTTTAAACAAAGCAGAATTAACCCAAAATATATGTGAAATGAACATTTCACCATATCTATAGATGTTCTAAAATAGATCAGTGATATTTTGGTGTTTTGGGATATTCACAATTATAGAAATTTTGATAGGCCTAGAATTATATTGATATTGCATAAAGTGATGTTATTACAATAAACAAAATAAATGTGCATTTAAAAATTCTAGTTTTTTCTTTTGCATTTGCAACTAGAATTTGCATTCTAGTGAGGCTAGAAGATTTGCAATAATAATGTGCAATCTTTGGGAGAGGTCAGATTTCTAAATTATTATCTCTCATTTTTGCCAGATTTTGTCATTAATGTCTGTGTATCCAGATGTGATCCAGAATGATATTGGAGTTTAGTTCCTTTAAAAAAATAGAGCGAGTGAAGAACTTGACAAATCATTTGCCAAAGAGTAAGGTACCATTTTTTTTCTGATCTTCTCTGACTGCTGAGTAGCATCTCCAATGGTTGGCTTTTGGCTTGCAAAGCCCAAATTATCCAGGGACCTATGCTAGCTGACTTTCTTACAGTGCCATCTTTGCAATGCTCCTGATATGCAACAGGTATGTTACCCAGAGGTGGTGCACTGACATAGAAAGAGACATTGGACCCAAGGTCACTTAGCTCTGATATGGACAGCAATGTAGCCACGGGTTGGGGGGGGGGGGGGAGTGTGGAAAGGAGTGTGGAAAGTTTTTTGTTTTTACAAAAAACTAACATAGCTAAGGGATCAAAAAATCAGATTCATTTTTTCCTTGGTACTTGCAACGTGTGATCACATATCCTGCAGCAGGCTCTCAGTGTTGGCTGTTGCTAATTGGTGTGGCTGTGTTGTTTAAGAGTTGAACAGGGTTTTCCAGGAGGACAGTGTTTTGGACCAACAAACATTGCTATGGGCAAGGCACGCTTCAGGTCACAGATGGATTCTTTGCCTTATGGCATGTAACTGTAGGGCTACGGAGACAGGAAAAATAATTAAATGAAAAACTTCAAGGAGTACAATCTTTGAAATATTCTTGGCAAAGACAAAATGAGGATGATTTACTTTATTCCCTCTACCCCCACTCACAAATTTAGATTCTAAAGCTGTGTAATCCTTAAAAACTCATAGATTATATATTAAATAGAATTCTACTAGTTATATACATCTTTTATGGAGTCTTACTGACAGTGAATAATATCGCGCTCTTACAGTTTTGTGAATATACATGTATTGTAGACTGATACTAATCAGAAGTTGGTCATAAAACAGCATTTAAAAGTAATGCTTCAAGAGCTTTAAGAAATAAAGCTAAACAAAACATTAAATTTCTCCAAAGAGAATGATGGAGCTCTATGGCTCATTTATTTAAGATCTTGTATGTTTTTGCAAAATGCATTTTAGCTAATATTTAGAGATAATGTTAATGCTATTTATTAACTATTCATTATGGTACATAGCCCACTAGAGGGCTGCTTTTCTAATAAATTGCATCCAGAGTGTTAATAAATGGCAAAATAAAAACAAAAAATATACACCATAATATATATATATTGTTTTACCCCATTATTTTGTCATATACCTTCTGTGACTGCATTTTGTATGCAGGACATTCTTAAACAACACAAATCATGGCCAAAACTCTGCAAATATTTTGAATATGCTTAGCTGTAGATGTATCATTAGACTTCCCTTTTAAGCTACTGATAAGTTTAAAGAGATGCCTGGTTGCTACTGAGACTGTCTTCTGTCACATATCACACCATCTCTGGCTGTGGAGGGGCAAAATTCCAATATTTATCCCCTGTATTTGATTTGAATATTGCATAGCAGAGGTATTTTGACATCTGAGTGACAGGTCACAGCTTCAGTTTGAAAATCAGGTGTCAGTAGTAATTTCTTTTCTTGTGCTCTGATTGTGACAACGCCCTCCACCTTCTTTGCAAATTTGTAGAGAACACGACAAGAAAATGAGGAGATTATAATGTTAAGAAAAGTATAGCAAACCCAATTTTCAGAGACAACACTCAGTGTATATTGATTTATGTTTTCCTCATGAAATATTGTAAAAAAGCACAAGTATTCAAGTGTCATGTTGGTTCATGAATTCCTTTACAGTAGCACTGTGTGATTTAAAGGAGCAGAAGTGCCAAGTGATGTGGCAGTTGCTATAGCAACTGCAGCAATTCAATTTTTATTCAGTATCATGTAAAATGAAACAAGATACTGTTTGCCTTGTGGCTTCAGGAACTTATGCATCCTACCCATGTTGTTTCTTTTTGTCTTTTTTAACATTGTTCCTTTAAAAAATAGCATATGTTTGTTTTAAGTATTTGTCTTTTTATATATATATATATATATATATATTTAGGCCATGTCATGCCACTGTTTTTAAAGCCAAGCATTGTTTAAAAACCATTATAAATCTGCAGAGAAAAAGATTTAGATACTAGCATCGACTACATAAGCAAAATGCAGTGTAATTCTGCTTAAAAATCAATGTTATTATCTACCCTATAATTTAGCAGCCTGCATTTGATATATTCATAGAGAAGATATGTAAGATCTTTACGTAGGAAGATGTGATTGTTTGTACTAGATATCTTACTGATTCATGAAATTCAGCATCCTCCCTCTACCAGCAGCCAGCTCGTTGTGACTCAAAGGGAAACAAAATTTTCATTGTGATGGGATGGCTGGGGAAGCTGCACATGAAGATTAAATTCTGTTCGATTGTGACAGAGCTGGTCAGAAATTTTGGGAAGGGAGATCCTGCCACCTCCAGAGGGTGGTGCTCAATCCTGGGAGGAACACATGGATTTCAAGCAATCTCAAATACATATTTGGTAATCTAAGGAGAGGAAGAGGTGGCAGTTCCCATTCCTTCCCCATACCTGTAGCAATACCTAGGCACCAAATGTTCCCCTGCAAGTCTAAGCCTAAGGAAGATCCAGGTCAGGGACCATCCATGACAGACAGCTTCACTGTGATCTGTTTTGGGCATTACAAACATTAAGGCATCTGTTTTCCTTAGAATTCAAGCCTGAGTTGCAGGTAGTGAATCAGCTTTTTTTTTTTTTTTTTTTTTTTTTTTTTTTTTTTCCCTTGTATCAGCAATGTGTTTACTGAGGAAGTAGTTTAAAGATTTAGTTAGGCGGATGTTTGTGTTGCTTTCACTAAGCATAGTTTTAGTTTTGTTTGTATTTTTGTATTTTGACTGATATCAAAGGGGAATGCTGCTTTTTAAATAGGACTGTGAATTTACTGAAATTGTAACTCAAAGTTTTATGGAAACATTAAGCAAAGTAATGGCTCATGAACTGCAGAATATCAGATAGGGCTCTTTATTTTCACTTTGGCACATGCAGGTATCTCTGATTGGCATTGCTGGACATTAGGCAGAGGCACTGAGAAAGTAACTTACTTTATAGCTATACACTGCAGCTCCAGAAAAATACCCATATCAGTGAAGAATTGTATGTGCCTAGGTATTGCACACCAAGACCTGTACAGGTAGGTGTGAGCACAGCACTTTGGCATGCAGGAAAACAGCTCCTGGGTCAGTATGACTGCTTTTAGTGCAATGAATGGATCTATCATGGAGCGATTTTTCAATGTGAGCTGAGGATATCAAGTGTTCGAGCATCAGAACTTGTGACAAGGAAAAGGGAGGTGATTCTGTGCCACGGAAAAATGACCTGGTCCATTTATGCCTGAGGATCATTGTGGCTGACAACAGTTCAGTGTGCACTTTGCTCTTGCAAAAGGATGTCATTTTGTGAACAACTTCTTTCTCTGGCTCTTTACCTTTAGCAGGTGGAGTAATGACTTCATTTCACAAATGTCAGTGCTGTTTTTATGATACTGGTTTCACTTGGTTGTTAAACTGTTAATTTACAGATCTTTACTAAGTGAATGCAAACAAATCCTGGTCCTCAAAGCTCTGATAATGCACAATGTTTGAATTTTAATTTCCAGTCCATCTTAGATTATGGTGATGAAAAACAATATTTAATCCCTTGTTAACACATGAATAAGCGGAAACTGTCATTTCCCACCAAACAATAACGGGATTATCTCAAGAACTGTCAGTTTATGTGAAAACATTATGTTGCCCAAATTTTCATAAAAATTAGCAGTGGGTAATATTCAAGATCAGAGCAATGGAAAGAGGGAAATCTGCATTCATGGTAATAAATATTCATATTTGTCTGCTCAGGAGATGAAAATCTAATCAAGGGGCTATTGATGCGCTGGCTTTTTTTTTTCCTTTTTTTTTTTTTTTTTTTTTTTTTTTTTTTTAAACCAAGATGTTTCATCTAAATTGGGTTTGATATGGAAATTAGTCTCACTCCAAGTCCTCCAGGCCATGAGCATGCTGGGATAACACTGGAGGTGTCCGGTACATCAGATGTTGCTGCTGGCATCTGCTTCTACAGACAACAAACACAATAAAATAAAATAAAAAATTGACAACATCTCAAAGGTCAACCTCCCAGTGGCATAGGGTGTTGGGTTGTTCCCCCTACCCCTCCCCCAGACATTTTAATTTTATCCCAGTTAAATCCTCAGTACTGCAGGATTAAAATTGTTGGCATTTTTTGCTTTTGTTGACAATTACCATAAATCAGAAGACACTCTGCATGAAGCTTAATGAAATATGTATGATCTAAAAATGGGAAGAAGATAAGTGCAGTATGCTGCTTTAGGGTTTTGTGTGTGTATCTATGTAGCTGTGTATATGCACAACCTGAAGAGCTAACCTTTCTGACTACTTTAGTGTTGTGCACTGAATGGAAGAGTCGGGCAATTAGCAGCTGGAGAACAAAATAGGTTCTTTACAGTAAAAAATGTATCACATGAATAAAATGTATTGTTATATGTCCAAAAAGTGAGCGTAGTACGCTTTCTGTATCAGTTAATATATTCAATTAATACTGTTAAAATATTCCATTAAAAAATACATCTTGACACTGTATTTTTTGTCTCCAAACAGAAATGTTTGCCTCGACTTTTTTTTTTCAGATTATTTATTTATTTATTTTATTCTACAACAAGTACACATGATGTTTTCCAATGGTCCGAACTGGGAAACCCAGTAGTTGTACATAGCTTCTTGTCCTTCCTTGTACTTTCTGTGATTTTTATGACCTAGTTTTTAAATTAAATATATCATTAAGTTCCCGATATTCCAAAAATTTACACCTGTATGAGAACATCCTTTTATAAGAGGATGTTTTGTTTTCTTAGATCTACTTACTTAGATCTACAAGTGAGTGTTACTGGCCACTTGGCAGTACCATCTGGCACTGATCACTGTGCATACAAAAGTTATGGATGACCAGTCCTTTTAAAACTCCAAACAACACCAGTAAGTTTATTTAATTCCTGGAGACATTGTCCTGCATAAGGTATGTTTTTTAGATTTGGAACTGGACAACAGTCATATCAGGAGCATTCAGTTTTATTGCCTGTAGCAGGAAAGAGCAGAAAGGAAAGATAAGCAGAGACTGCTCTGAAAGAAAGGGTATTCTTGCTGACCAAAGGAGGAGAATAGCTATAATATAAATACTGCTTGTTGAGGAAGTTGCATCCTTTCATTATCAAATCTATAGCAAATAGAAATACAGAGATATGGCTTGTACTATTTCAGTATTCCAATAATTGTGCAGTAAATCATTGATAGGCAAGTATAAGCAGCCTGCAGAGTGTGGTGTGCTTGCACTGGCAGACCCGGTATCTTTTAATGTGTAATCTATACTGACATCTTTGTCCAAAATGTTTTCCAGAGACTTTATCTTCCTAATCAACTGCTTTACCAAGCTTAAAAAAATAGGAAAAAGAAAATTAAAAAAAAAAAAAAAAAAAGAAAAAAAGAAATGCATGTGGCATATACGCAGATGGGTATTCAACAGCATACAGGTGTCTGGCACACAGGTGTCAGAAACTGTAAGGCCATTTAGATATTTTATTGGAAATCCCATTACTTGTTCTTAAAAGAAAGAGTCACCTATTCGTCCAGTGCCACCTGCACTAGAAAGACATGTGCCTGGGAGTATTAATGATCTCTTCTGTTACCCATTTGACCATAAAGGTGCTTAGACCAGAGCTACCTTTTTATGTTTCCACAAGACATTAAATTGGTTCTCTTAAGGTTATTGTCTTCTGCAGCAGAAAAGCAGCAGATGAGGCTGTACAACTTGATTCAAGTTCTTCTTTCACTTCACCTTCTTACATGTTTTGCTACTAATCTTAGTGTAAATAAAACCTGTTTCATCACCAAGAGAATAAGGAATGCCTCATATGCAACTAAGTAACTTTAACTACAATAGATCAATATTTAGGGTAAAAGATCTATTCAGTTATAGTAGCTTCTACTGAAATACTGATTTAAATTTAGCTCAAGTAGAGGGATGATGACGATACATTGTTTAGAGAAGCATTAAGCTGCAATACATCTCAAGCAAGAGGAAAAGCAATACAGTGTTTCCTATAATTAATATATACAATACCGAGTACTCACACCATTAACCTCCATAACCTATTTTAACTGCTTAAGATACTTTGTAGTGAGTAATGTCTTTGGGTTCTCACCACAGGCAAGGGAGAGACAACAGGTGCTCCACAGCCCTCAGTGTCCTCAGTTGTCCCAGGCCCCTTTTCTAGCCACCTTCTTGGTGGACAGCTGCTACTCACACTGACTATTAAAGTAACACAGGTAGCTTATAGATGTGTGCTATCATTTTCCCCATAAAAGTACATACACATGTTCAGAAGGACACAGTTCTGTGTGCTGCAGAGCTTTTTCATATTCTGGAGCATTCGTGGTTTCCATTTAAGATGAAATCAAGTCTTTACCTAGTGGTTGGGTTGTTGTTTTTTGTTATTGTTGTTGCTGTTTTTTTTTGGTGTTTTGTGTGTGTGTGCGTGTGTGTGTTTGTTGTTGTTTTGTTTGTTTTCTTTTGTTTTGTTGTGTGTTTGGTGAAAGCACAATAGCAGAAAGCCAGGCTAGACTAGAATTCTAAGTCCTCATGCAGAAGGAAGAAGACTCAGATTTTCTGCACTCCTCTTCCTCCAAGTCTCAATTCAATGGAACAACCATCACTAACTGCACTGGGTAGTAGCTTCCTGTGACTATTTCACTTTATGCAGGTGTTTTAATATTCTGGACTTTTTATGAGAACCTGGGACAAATGGGTATTCAATATAGCTCCTTGTTCACACCAAGATGCTTATTCTGAGTCAAGCAGGTGAAGGCTTGAACTTTGATTTCCCACAGGAATGCTCTGACACTAAGCTGTAGATGTAGTAAAGCTGTAGTAAAGCTTTCTGCCACCCAACTTCTAACAAAAAGTCAAATCTTTGGCATGAAAGAAATTCACTGTTCAAAGTTGCCTTCAACCTGTGTGGATCCAAGAAAAAAATCATTCTGTACCAAACTGATATTTCCTTGTATAAGTCATTTAATTAAAAAATAGGCTGAGTAGATTTGAGTCACAGGGACATTACAGTAACACTTTCTAAACAGGATTGGGATCTCACTGGGTACATTCCCACACACAGAGTGGTAGAAAAACTCTGCCTTTGAGTGATTACAGATAATCACTCAAAAAGTCAAAACTAGAAAAGAAAGGGAATAAAAATTGTCACTGTTCTTGTTTTAGAAATAAGGTTCTGAGTTATATTAAATGAAATTGCCTGAACTTGAAAACAAGTCTGTGAGAAATACCAAAGCCCAATCCAGTGCCTGAACCAGATGCTTACCTTTCCTGTCCATTAGTATGCAATTCCAGGAACATCAGGAAGAAAGCTTATCTTCAGACTTGACTTAACAAAATGTTTTAATAATCCTAGCTGTGAAATGCTAGGAGCTGATCTTGGATTTTACAATAAGAGACAAAGTGGCTGCAGTATGGTATGGTATGTAAATTATATGCAAAGTGCATTGGCATGCAAATTTGAATGCTAAAAGGAAAATCATTCTTTTTTAAATCAGAGAAGAGTGTTTTTCACCTATAAAAGCCAGAATCTGCCAGCAAGTTTTTTAAAACAAATTGTCAGGATTTCATTACATTTTGAAACATATTTGTCTTTTAATGCAAGATAATTTCAGCTCTTTTCTAAACAAATTCAATTTCTTTGCTGATACCAAGTGTTCCTGTTTGAGCATGAGGATTGGTCTAGATGACTTTCAGAGGAACCTTCCAACCTTTAACCTTTCTGTGATTCCATGATTCTGTGAAGTAGACAAAAATGATAGAAATTTGTTGGATAAATAAGATCTTATGAAGGTTCCAAAATAAAATAAAATAAAATAAAATAAAATAAAATAAAATAAAATAAAATAAAATAAAATAAAATAAAATAAAATAAGAAAAAACACGAATAATTAATGTGTGAAATTTTGAACTGTCATTACACATACATAATACATATATAGGTATTTTGGTTTCAGTTGTCAAAGCTTCGAGCTGATCCAGGTGTGGTTTGTGCCCTCTCTAGTCAGTAGCATCCACAGTGGTTAATGCCACGATGCTATTGCTGTTTTGTATCTAATAGACAACAAAACATACATCTCTTCATTGTTGTGAACTTTGGAAACATTAATGGACTGATATAGGACTGATATATTTCAGGAATCAGTAATATTTTTAGGGCATGATGAGATACACCTGTCTCTTTGGCTCTCCAGTAACACAACGGAGCTGCTAAGCATATTTTGTTAGCTGAGACAAGAGAAAGCAGAGCAACAGTAGCTATGGCTGCTGTCTTTTCTGTTTTATCTTTTTCATTTTGAGCCTGAGTTTTGTGCCAGACTAATAGCCTATGGCAATGGGCTGGGGAAATGAAACTTTTGCTAAGATTAGGGAATGTGCAGAAAACAATGTGTGAAATCCTGATTTGACAAGGATGAACAGACTGGTGAGGGCACAGAGACATTTTGTGAAGAGAAACCATATTTGTACCCAATGTGTCTAGAAAAAACCTGTAACAACAGAGGTGGCAAAAGATCCCACCCAGGAGACAATAAACTGATATCCTCATTATACCAGTCAGTGAATGAAGGAGGTGTGGAGTTTATTCTGCCTTTTTCAATTACTGGCAGCTTATATTAATTTATGGTAGTGGAGTGATGTGTGTGTTGTTGTGCTCTGGGGTGATTATTCTTGCGAGACTGTAAGTTCAACAGTTGTCATGCAATTTGGAGTTGCAGCCTGGCAATTTCGTAATTGAATCTCAGGAAATAAACAAAATATGGCAACTTGATACATTTCAAGCAATTAAGTTTCCACTGAAATTTCTGCTTTATCTTGGGGACTCCCAGATTTGCTCAGCCAAATTTTCTCACTGATTCAGAATGTGAATAACCTCCAGGAAACAGAGGAAGGCAGCCACCTTTAGGTATACAGTGACACAATGATATATTGTATTGGCACCTGGCCTTGATTTAAAACATGATCTTAGAAACCTGCCATCAGACTACACATCAGGAGCGCAGACAGAAAAATTGTATCAGCCATGGTTTTTCTGGCTCAGGAGATGTGGCACAACAGAATTCCTCTGTTGTAAAAGTACTAATTTGTAATGTATGAACTTTTTTCTCCCACCCAGTTCATTCATGATGCATGGCCAATGTCCAATATATTTCTTATTAATTACTATTACGCAGCACCTACAGGGAACTGCCAGACTGGATTCCCTCACGCTAAATACCTGACAGATGAGTAAATACTTGGGTTTCCTGAGAAGATGAATGATAAATGCAAGTTATTTCATTGGTGCAGTTCTGTTCATTTGCAGAAATTGCACTCCAACTCTGTTTCACAGGACACTGGAGGAGCAGGCAGATGCAGGCACCCAGTTTCCAGGCTCCCAGTTTCCAGAGCATTTAAAATAGTGTAAATACAAACCAAGACTGGTTCGCAGTTTCCAAGCCTTCCCTCCATCCTTACCTGCTCCAGTAAGCTGTGAGCCCACTGATTAGAAAGGTCTATTAGCAGCTACCCTTGTCCCCCCAGCTTAGTTGTACAGACATTTAACTGAATCATCTATGATTGGAGTGTAGTCAACTGAGCTTTATAATCAGCAGAGTCCAGCCATGATTGGAATTGCCTTCTATTTCCCACCTGTGATTACAGGGAAAGACAAAGGTTTAGTTGCATAGTTAAATGGGATTTAGTTTCAAAGCTAAGATTTAATAGGTTGGATCTCCACTGGATCTGAGGTGCCAAGATGAACCTGTCATACAAATAACTAGGTAAATTTGAGATATCAGAATCTGCCTGCAATCAGTTCATTGAAGATGTGAATGGTAGAAATCATGTTTGTCTCATTCCATATTGGTCTGCTGAGCTTGTTCTGAGGATTTCCAAGTGTGATCTTTAACCATTTGTGGGCATTAGGCTTGACATCAGGAGGGGGTTCTTCACAGAGAGGGTGGTTGCACACTGGAACAGGCTCCCCAGGGAAGTGGTCACTGCACCGAGCCTGTCTGAATTTAAGAAGAGATTGGACTGTGAACTTAGGCATATGGTCTGAACTTTTGGGTAGACCTGTGCGGTGTCAAGAGTTGGACTTGATGATCCTTAAGGGTCCCTTCCAACTCAGGATATTCTATGATTCTATGATTCTATGATTCTATGATCCTTGATTATCTGAGCACTGAGGCTGTGTTTTTACTGGACTGTGTGAGTACACCAAGCTGGAACAGTCAGTTTATCAAAGCCCAGCAGGTCTCCCAGATCCTATACACTTCTGAAAGGCCATAAGAGGCCATTTTCAGGCCTGTCCTAAGCTCCCTATCTCTAAGACTTGGTTGAGGTGATTTCTTGGAATGGGGTTGAAATGGCCCCTGTTGTGGGAGGGATTTCTCTGGGAGAAGAAGGTGAGACTCTGAATGTGAGGGAAGATGAAGACTGACTTCAGACTGCACCATGCTATTTTGGACCAGGCTGCATCTTGATACCCCAGTGGTCAACTTACCTTCCATGTCAGCCCTGTGAGACACTCTGGCCTTTGCAGCCACTATTCGATAATCTACATCAGTTTCATAGCTGATCCCACTGGAGAAAGAGTCTCTTCTAGTAACCTGAAGCCCTCTCCTTACAGGCAACAAATTGCCAAATATTGTCTTTGTCTGAAACACAAAGACAATAAAGATTTCATTTATTTTCAGCTGGTGTTGAAAAGTGGCTTGAGGGTGGCCATGCTGACAGGGCACTTTGAGAGGAGAGAGGAAGGCGTCTGCTGTAACTAGGGGATACTTCCTTCTTTTCTTTTCCTTTTTCCTTTGTGTTAAAGATGTATGACTTCCCAGTCAGCACAGCTTGCAGCACACCTTTGTTTTCCAAATTAGAAAAGCAAAACAAGCTGTTTCTCAATATAGTTGTTGGGCAGTTTGTTGCATCAAGCTGTGAGCAATGTATGGCATGGGAAGAGCCCTGGCAGATGCCAACAGAGGAGATGTGTGATTGGGATACAAAAATAGTCATGCCACTTGTAGTGTATGCAAACAACTGTGTTTCTCTTCAGGTAGTGTAGAAACCCCTAGTGTGTTCCCTAACCTCAAAGCTAACTCACAAGAAAAATATAATGTTGTCATCTTTTATTTTGTTCTTTCTTTCATTGCTTGCTCAGCCCTTCCTAGGGGATGATAGGTAGTGTCATGGTAGAGGACAGAGTGCTATAGCATGAAGAAAATGTGCAGTTGCAAATCCGTACCTGTAGGTAGATACTGCTGTCTGCATAAAAACTCACAGACACAGAGAAGCTGGGCCTGGGCTCTCTGCACCAAACCTGTAGCCTAATACATCTGAAGGGGAAGCGTTGTAGGTCCCTTAGGGTGTCTGGATGAGCCAGAAGAGGGAGACAACGCACACACATTATAGAAGTCATGAGCAGAACGGTGAAATAGCTTTGAAGTTGTCTGAATGCCTTTTAAATAACTTGCTGGAGAAGGCCTGATTTTCCAGGAAAAGGAATAGTATTAAAAATCATTCTTAGTGACAGAACAAGTTTATTTGCTAAGAGTTTGTGGAGCATATGTACTATACTGAATACTAGTTGGTTAAAAAACATCAAACGTAGTATATTCTGCAAGCCATGTCCATGCATTTCTTCATATTGGGGACATCTTTTCCCTGTCTATTTTTTGTTTGTTTGTTTATTCCGAACAAATCAGACAGTATAATATTCCCTCAAAAACTGTTTACTGAATTGGCTTAGCATTCATTTTCATTTAACATTACCTTGGTAAGCCAAAATCAAGAATAAGGTTGCTCAAATAGGATTAAATTTCAGGTTTCTATCAAACACATAATTGCAGTAGTGTGACACAGAGAGTATAAAAGTATTTTAAAATTGCAAAAGGGCAATTTTACTCATATATGCCAGTTCCTCATTGATTTTCAGCGTCAGCTTCCAGCCATCTGATGCTTCACATCTTATGAAATATAACACAGTATATAAAAATAAATCAGTCAGAGATCTCAGGATTCCAGTATGCAGCATGACAATGTCAGGGGTAAATGAAACCCTTGAAAAAGCAACAAATGTACTTCAGCGACTGCATTTGTTTAGGTTTTATCAACCAGTATGTAGATTTTGTCTGTCTCAACACAATGCAGTCAGCATTTATCTCCTGTAAAATCAGTCAAAACAGAAAATCCTGTGTAATCAGTTTGAGTCAGAGATGGTTTTGATGGTGGTGGAGGGAATCACTTCTCTCTAGTACTTCTCAGGCAGCAATGCACATGTCTGGTCGAGAGTCACCTAGTGACTGTTTGCTGTCATTAGCTGAAGTATAGTGATTAGTTAATAGTCCATGACTTCACAGGTTACAGATTGTACAATTATATCCAAGTCTTTAGCATTTGGTTTCTTCTGAAAACCCCTTCTCATACAGAAATTAAAATCAGGTCAGATCATGACGGTTGCTTATCTATCCAGTATGTAGTTACCAGTAAGTGCTTCCTTTCCTTCACCCACGTTTTCTATCATATTTTATGTCTTCCAAGTGATTGCTACAACTTAAGCACATTATCAAGAGAAAATTATGAAGTCCCAAAAAGATATCAGTGTAATTTTCTGGAACTTTGTTCATATTTTAAATTTTACGTGAGAAGTGTTTAAAGAACTTACTGTCCGCATCTCTCATACCATACTAGGTCTGCGCAAGAGGAGAGGTCTTTCAGATTTAGCAGTCATGACCCACCCTTTGCAGGTTTTACAACATGGCATAAATGGGAGGTGACTGCCACATGCTTAGCTCAAGTAAAATCATGTACTTTTTTTTTTTTTTGTCTGTAACTGCTTTTGTTCGCAAAAGATCCTTTAGCTTTGAGCATAAGGTTTTTGTCTAATACCTAACAAATCCTCTCTCTTCTGTATGATGACTTTCTGAAATTGGAGGGATGCATTCCCTAGCCTGGCAGGAAAAGCAGACTTTTGTACTGCTTAGCTGAATCAGAGATTCATCAGATGTACAGCATCTGGTTCTGTATGAAGCCTGTAGCCCATAAGAGGGACAGGAGCATCTCTAGTTCCCAGTGTACTGTCAGCTCTGCCTCATTCTTCCCATAGCCCAAATAACCATGACTGTAATGCCCTTCCTTGGCCACCTGCGAGGATGTTTCAGAGAAGTATGGTCAAATTTGTTCATATTGCTCTCATGTTTCACCTTTTTTTTTTTTTTTTTTTTTTTTTTTTTTTTTTTTTTTTCACTCCAGAAAGCATCTAGAGAACTGAAAACAAAATTATGAAAACATTGGCTGAAGGGACCTGGAATCACTTAGTCCCATCTCCTGCTCAAAACAGTGCAGTTGCCAATGCTGTATCAAGCAGATTTCCTTCTTGTACAGGCAGCTTGAGGTTCAGTGTTAGTAGATAAGGACTAAATGTGAAGACAGAAGGAAAAGAGTGAACTACTACTTTACATGTAAGAAAATGTCATCCTTCAGGTGAAGTATAGTTGAAGCCTAGTACTAACTTCCTGTGCAAACTGGCCTTATGTCTTTTCTGAAGACTCGTTTTCTAGGATCTTTGAGTTTTGCTGACTTCTGATGACCTTGGTGTGTTCCCAGGACAATGACCTTGAACTTGGCATTGCTATCATTTGACACATGATAAATAACACTGTTCTCTTTGTCTTTCTTAACCTGCTCAAAATCCATACTCAAAGGTATACATCAAAGACTCTGCATGCAATATAAATATCTGTCACAGATGTCTTTGGGCTTATGATCACCAGTGAGCCCAGAAAGCATCCTTTCCATTCCTACCTGGCCAGGATGGTGATGGCCCAGTGCTCCCACATAGGGTGAGGAAAGCGGTCATTTTTATGACTCTCTTGCTACCTTGTGGACTGGCTGGTGCAAGCTAGCCTTGACAAACAAATCTAAAGTTCCCTGCAGCTATTTTCCCTCTATCAATTACCAGGGGCTTTGGATGAGTGTGCTGCAGTCTTATTTGGCCCTAGTGAAACTTTTAGAATTGACTGGAATTGTTCTGGACACTGTCGCTATTAGAGCTCATTCCCCTGTGCCTGCTGCCAGCTCTGAAGAAGCTCAGTACCGTGAGCCTACAATAGATCTGATTTGAAATGCAGTGAAATCAATGGAAGAATTGCTTTGAATTAGGTGCCACACAAATGCATCAGGGTCATTAGGATACAAGATAAAGCACAGATAGTAGAAAGTCTACTATACCCAACTGTGTCTGCATAAAAGGGAAAGACAAGGAGAATGAGAAGCTTTCCCATATAACCCCACTCCCTCAGGTCCACTTTTCTGGCCTAATTTCAAGCCAAAAACACCACTGGACAAACTTGTTAAATATATATATGTAGTGCTATATATAGTACTATAGTACTCAGCAGAGCTGGCCCCACTGGAAGGAGTGGTGTAGCTGCCTGTTGCATTGTCATGGTTCCTTCAGGGATCCTCCTCAGGTTTCTGGTGTGGACACACTCCAAACAACCTTAGTCTGACTTTTAAGTACCCACCACATAACCTTTGCAAGCCTTTAAAGGATGGATTGTGTTTTGGATAACTTCAGATTCAAGACTTTTGAAAACTAAAACAAACTGTTATTTGTATCTTATGTACCTTTGCAAGCTGTTCTTACATGCACAGAAAAGACAGAGATTTGTTCAGCTTGTATTTTTTACGGAAGCTTGCTCTAATTCTAATGGTGATGAGGACAATATAAGTTGATAAAAAAAGTGAATGTAGAAAATAATTCTTTGTGTGCTGTGAACTCAAGATAAAGATATATGACTCATTTTTATAAACTTTATGCTCCTACTCTAATTCCTAGACCATGATCCCCACCTATGCATCATGTTCCTACTGATACTTTTAAGTTAGTTAAAGAAGAATATATTTATAGTTTAGCAAAATGTGAAGTGCTTTATGGATGCAAGGGTTGCATTTTGGCAATTAGAACAATAATTATCTTTGACTACTATCTAGTCATTTTAAGATTTGCTCTCATTAATAGGGTCAGATTTTGTTACTGTTGGAAAGGACACTTAAAGACAGCTGCTGAGATTTCTAAACAGAGATCACAAGGGTTAGATTCGATTGTCATAATGATTTATGTGACTTCTGAGATATGTTATTGCACAGTATTAAATATAAACTGCAGGTACAACAGATGGATATTGCCATTTATGCTTCATTCTGTAATGTGTGGTTATCACTGCCCATATACAAGATGTTTGGCCTTGCAGAAGTTTTTCTATGGGATTGCAGCAGGATTTGTGCTCTCATTTATCAAACAGCAGCCCCAGACCACTATGTG
The DNA here is from genome assembly GCF_009819795.1 of Aythya fuligula. Classification (NCBI taxonomy): domain Eukaryota; kingdom Metazoa; phylum Chordata; class Aves; order Anseriformes; family Anatidae; genus Aythya; species Aythya fuligula. The sequence goes on along the minus strand of NC_045560.1, from coordinate 9,969,644 downwards.
GTGCTACACCACAGGTGCTGTTCTCCACAGAACAGTATTTTTTGTGTTTCTGACTTTCTTTCAGTCAGCTGCACAGCAACTTTAGATCATTCATTTCTTTGTGTTTTGAGGGGGAAATGTAGCTGGAGATTTACTTAACTACCATTTTAGCATGCTTGGCTTTTTTTAAAAAAAAACTACCATGTTCATTTGTAAAGTGGTCGATCTGCCCGGTGAAAGGAGCTGTTGCTACAGCCCTGCCTCATTAGCTTTTTAACTGACTGCATTGGATGCAAGCCCTGCCTGAAAGTACAGGGAGGTGGATTGCTTCTGGTCTCATCAAAAGCAGTTTTCAAGCAGCAGCATGAAGTTACAGGAAGTTATTTGTTAAATTAACCTGATAAAAATGAGATCAAAATTGGGACCAAAGACTCCTGTCCCTCATCCCCATGTTCAAATATCCTTTTTTATTCTTTCATAATAAATGGTTTTCAAATCGTAGCAGACAGGTTTGGAGTTACTAATGACATTTTGAATGGAGCTTTCCTGTCATCCTCAGGGGAGTGTACACAACCCTGTGCCGTGCACTGGAGAAGCACTGCCTTGTTATTTAAGTGACAACTTCACATGCCAGGCTTTTTTGGCACTGGTCATATTTATTTTTCAATTTGACATGAGTGTATTATTTAACAATGACTGCGTTAAGGTTTTTTATCTCCCAGGTTAGTATTCTGCTATGTGTTTATTTCTGTTTTAATGCCATATTTCACAGTCAACAAAAGCATTGAATGTGGGAGCTTCTGCACCCACTGGCTTTGGGTAACAAAAGTTTTAATTCCCTTTTTTTAGACACCTGTTTTACCAGCTTGTGCATACATGTATAAGTGGTTAATATTGAGAGCCAAGCCTTCACATCCAAAATACTTGAAAAAACAAGTCATCCTAGATACAAATAACAGATAAATAATAAGTGGTTTACCTGAAGTCTGTATCACGTACCCTGACACAAATGCTAGCCTGGCAGATGTGAGCAGCATCTGCCCCTGACATCCACCTCTAACATTCACTGGTGAGCTCTTAGTGGTCTCTCTTTCGAAAATTGTGTTCCCTGTGAAAGGACTTGTCTGAAGTTAAATTATCTGTGAGATCACTAACTCTGTCTCCATCCTAGTGTTAAATTCATAACAATTTCTGTCAACCCTTGGTGTCATGTTTAATGAAAATCTTATAGTATTTAAACTACATAGGCTTGGCATGGGTGATGATGAATCAGAAGAAAGCCCTAGACCATGCCATTAACTTATCAAGTAAAGAACTCCAACAGGAGACATCCATTATTGTAGGTGGATTTTTGGTCAGTTTACCTATCTATCTATTTATTTATTTATTTATTTTGGTGGTTGTGGTGGTGTTTGTTTTTTTTGTTGTTGTTTGTTTGTTTGTTTGCTTCTTGCTTTCTCTTTATATTTAACCTAAAAGAGTAAACTTAGGGATTGGTCTGAAGTGGTATTCCTGCTGAAATTAAAACGAGTGATTCAACATCCAGGTTGGGAGTTCATTTCTCACAGGGTTGTTACAGGTCGTATGATAAGGCATTTCATACTAGGCTTAAGTAAATAGATAATCTTATTTTGCACTTCACAGTACAAATATTTTTCCTCCTGTGGCATTTCTTCTCTATGATAGTTTCATTCTGTTGTCGTGTTACTAAATATGTCATTTACATCCATCCAATGTATCCATTTACATCAATCCAGAGAACTATCTGTAAAAACTGACAGTATTTTAACAGAGGTTTTGTTTCACTAGATGGAAAGTGAATGAATGCCTGAAGGTTCAAAAATATACACCAGGAAATCAGGAAACTTCTATGAGTAAATGGTTGTTGTGATAAATTTATGTTCATAATTTATGAAGACATGACAGTACATTCTGTGTACCAGCTTTTAGGCATCTGTTTTCATCCTTGCTTTACAGTATATAATTTCAATACTACATTTTCACCATCAAAGTGCAAAAAAACAGTGCAAAACTGATGCACAGCCCAGCAAAAGACAAGGTCTCACTACTCTCAATAATATGTAACCAGTGTAAGGTACTGACTTACAACAAAGCTATGCTGCAGAACCTAAGATTAAATTTTGGCTTGTGGAACAAGTAGGAGACAAATTTGTCAGTGTTTGCCTGGAAGGCATGCTGAGCAGCAGCCAAACTATGCACAGGAGCTTTATGGTGCAGGTCTGTGAACACAAAAGATCAAAATAAAAACTTTAAATGATAATTGAGGAAATAAGAGTGAAATAAAGCTGTCTGCAGTCTCACCAGTGAGACTTCCTGACCTTTTAATGATGGGGGCACTTCAGTGTACACTGAATTCAGCTTAGCTTCTGTTTTCACCCAACCTGCTAATGGAAAGAGCATGTTTGATTATTGACTCAGGGAGTGGATATTTGCACTGCTTCCTGCAGTTAGGTAGCTAATGTTTAAAAACACACTATTTTAATGAGACCAAAAATAAAATAATAATAATAATAATAATAATAATAATAATAATAATAATAATAATAATAATAATAATAATAATAATAAAAAGAGTATAAAGAGTATCCAATGGGAATAAACATTATCCCTTAATTTCTAAAAATAATTATAATATGCATCTTAAAATTCAGAAGAGTGTGGCTCATGAATAGGAATGTAATTTCATGATTTAAATGCTGATGGTACAGCTAGCAAGCAACTGAAGTACATTATACACCAACCTAAGATTCTCATATTTTTCTGTAATATCAATTCAGCATTAGCAACGCTAAGCCACCTGCTCTTTTCTTAATAGAGCATGAGTTATTAAGACCAATGTTTTAAATTATGTTTATGCTCTAATAGAAAGGATCTGGTTTCTTAATTTAAGTGGTGATTTAGTTTACCTGCTTTGCTTGGCATATTAATTATTAAGTCACTGTCTGAGTGTCATTTAAGATTAAATCTTGCTGAATTGCTTAGAAAAACACAAACAATCAGGAAAGATTGGTCTAAGGAACAACTCAGCAACAGAAGACATTAGCATTCTCCAAAGCAGATCATGACTTAGAGGTGGCAAGAATAGTCCTGTGGCCATGGCTGAGCATTGGTAGCTAGGAGACTCAGAATTTCTTTTATGCTGCCAAAAACTGTATTTTTCTTTCTTGCTGAGGCTCTTACAGATGGAGTTTCAAAAATACTTTTCAATTTTGAACTCTTCAGATTTTTTAGAAAGACAGGAAAGGTGGTGGTGATTAATTGGGATGCATCAGGAAGTGTGGGACCTGAGTATGATGTTGATGGTAGAAAATAATGGGTGGATATTGTCCTGATTTCAGCTGGGATAGAGTTATGGTGCTGTGTTTCGGATTTAGGATGATAATAATTCTGATAGCAAACTGACGTTTCAGTTGTTGCAGAGCAGTGCTTACACTAAGTCAAGGACATTTCAGTTTCTTGTGCTGCCCTGACAGTGAGAAAGCTGCAGGTACAAAAGGAGCTGGGAGGAGACACAGGACAGCTGACCTTAATTGGCTAAAGGGATGTCCCATATCACATAGCATTGTGCTGAACAATAAAACTGGGGTGGAGTTGTTCAGGGGCGCTGATGGGAGTCTGGCTGGGTGCTGTTCAGAGGATGGTGAAAAATTGCATTGTACATCACTTGCTTTTTATTTTCTTTTATCATTATTATTATTATCATTATTATCACCTCTTTGTTTTCTGTCCTATTAAACTGTGTTTATCTCAACCCATGATTTTTTACCTTTTTTTCCCAATTCTCTGTCCCATCCCTCTGATGGGACTGGGAAGGAGTGAATGAATGGCTGTGTGGTGCTTAGCTGCCTGCTGGGTTAAACCACAACGCTCCTATTTTTAGAATTTACTTAAATAGTAAATGTGGTTTTAGAGTAGAAATTTCTGTAATTTCTAGTTTTCCATCTCATGCATTACTAAGTCCTAATAATTAAAACATTTATTTCCACATTTAGTATTTAAGAATGAATTCACTAAAACTAATTTGAATTTTGTTTTGAAAAGTTACATCAACTTGAAATGGTAACTTTTCAGATTATATGATATTAAATTGGCAATTTTGAGCATTCAATACTTGAGAAGGAAAACTGACTGACCTAGCTATTTTAGAGTGAACATGTTGTCAGCGGCTCTGGTGCCTAGAAAAGACACGCTGAAAAATTTCCTGTTGGCTCCAGAAATAGAATTTTCTTGGTGTTGTATATTTGACAAGGCAGATTCATTTAGATGAAGGAGTTAAATTTTTGTTGGATTTATGGGTGGTCAGAGCAAAGCATAATTCTATCAAATTTCTTGGATAATGTTGCATCATTTTGCAGGATATGGTTAAGGAGACAGACAACCACTACAGAACTGTAGGATCAGTTGGTTCAGACTTTCTTTACAGTACTTTCTCATCTCAAGAAATTGTTATGTTTGGGAATTAAATGTTGAATGTAAGCTCCACTTGATAAAGCATAGCAGTCAAATCTCCATCTACACTGTCATTAAAAAAAAAATGAGGTTGTTCTAACTAGGTGAGAGATTTCTGAACTTCAATATATGAAGTCCATATAAACAGGGTGCTTGTACATTGTGAGGTGCAGTAATACACATCCCTCATCTGTTTAGAGGCATGAACGTGTGTGAGCAGATAATGGGATACCAGAGCGTGTTTCATATCATGTGGTGTCCACAGAAGAGCTCAAGATCCTTCAGCCGCCAACCTAAATCCTACCGTGTTGTAGGATGTATACTGGAAAGATCATGAACGATGTGAGAAAGCATTGTGACTTGCCTCTCCAGCTGTTCTTATACTTTTATACAGGTACCCCCTAACACTGCTGCTACAGGTGGTGTTTTGTACTACATGCCTTTTTGCTCTACCTTAGTATGGCCACTTCTACATTTTTAAAGAAATCTACATCTCAAGTTTCATTTAGTAATTAAGAAAAGATCAGATTCTGCTTTTGTAGAAAGATGCTTATATATATCTTCTGTTCAAATGTAGGAAAAGATAAGCCTTGTCCTGCAGTATGCAAAATAGAAAACTGCTGGAGACAGAGAGGCAGAAACCAGTGAACTGGCTTCCCCACTGTAATACAGAATTTCAGTAGCAGGGCATTTACACAAATCCCAATAATAGGATTTCCAGAGATGTCTCCATGAAAACCAACTTGCACATGATCCTTACCAAGCTGTTTATCATAGCCAGTGATAGGGATATCACAGCAGGAGTAACTGTGGTTTTGATAATCCTGGTGCATTACCCAGTAGTGCTCTATTCCTGGATTTCTTAAGATTATGAGTGGATATAAAAGTTCTAAAATTTCTTCCTAATTATCATCTATGAGAGATACAAGGGTGGTCCTTCTGAATTTCCCCCTTTCCAGCCAACCCTCTCTTCCAAATGAGGAAGTTACAGAACAGTGCCTCTCTTTTGAACTGCTGCTTATGCTGTGTTTTTGTTGTTGTTGTTGTTGTTTGTTTGTTTGTTTGTTCATTTTGTTTTTGTTTTTTGAATAAAATTCAGATGTGCTCTCTTCTAATGGCTAATCCCACCAGAGCTATATAGTTATAGGTAGTTAACTACACTTATGCAAAGTGGGAATAGAGTGCTCCCAAATGTGGATAGTGATGTTGAACATTCACTTTTTATAGCTACAAGCGATAGCAAATGGTGCAAGAAATCATACCTCTGTGCATGCTCCACTGCATCAGTTTTTCATTTTTAAGACAGCTGATTTGGACCTGCCTAGTCAAGTAGTTTCATACCTTTAGTTGAACTTCATTCCTTTCTGCAAAGGTGCAGCTGGTTTTGATAGAAATTGATATGCCAACTTTGCTTATCCCACTTGTTAATATGGCATACAGACATTCTCCTCCTCAAATAACAAACAACGATTTCCTTATTGAAACAATAAATTATGGAAATTCTATTTATTTATGTCTCTGCCAATCAGATGCTGTATTGGGTTTAAGTAGCAAAGTTTTGATAGCAGGGGGCTGCAGGGGTGGCCTCTGTGAGCAGGGCCCAGCAGCCAACTCCAGACAGCCATCCCCAAAAGGACCTGCTGCTAGCCAGAGCCCAGCCATGAGTGACCCTGATTGTGCCTCTGGGAGAGCAGAGTTAAGAAAGGGAAAAAACTTCTGTGCTACAGAAGCTGGGAGAGAGGAGTGAGAAGCAGCCCTGCAGCCCCCAAGGTGAGTGAAGCAGGAGGGCAGGAGGTGCTCCAGGCATGCAGCACAAGTTCCCCTGTGGCCTGTGGAGAGGCTCCTGGTGGAGCAGGCTGTCCCCCTGCAACCCATAGCAGTACTTCCATCCTGAAAAATTATGTCTTTCTTGTCTGCAACTGTTACATCTGTCCATGTCCAGCAGATTGATATCCAGAGCTAGACTGGATATTAAACTGGACATGAGGAAAAATCTCATCATGGGCAGGGTAGTGAAGCATTGGAACAGACTGCCCAGGGAAGTGGTGGAGATCCAGTCCCTGAGATATTTGAGACATGTGGATGTGGCTCTGTGGGGCATGGTTTAGTGATGGGACTTGGTAGGTCGGTTTGATGGCTGGACTTGATCTTAAGGGTCTTTTCCAATCTAAATGATTCTATGGTTCTAAAACTAAATCCTATTTATGTGACCAAAATTGTGATTTCAAAGGACTGCAGAAGCCCAACTCTGTGCAAAAACAAACAAGGTCAGTTACTCTCAGTGGTGAAGTTTAGTGAAGTTGTTAGCATGCCAAATCAAAATATGACCCTACCCAGTCCTCCCAGCAGCCTTGTGCCACTTACTTCATTGGGATGACTGGGCAGTCACTGTCTCACATGGTGGGTCACAAACATCCCAGCAACAGCAAAACAGAAAATGTTATCTAGAAATATCCAAATATCTGTAAGACTCTTTAACTTTCATAGAAAACAGTCCCAAACTCACTGAAGGAAGAAAATGCCCTGCCAAAAATCACAGCTCTTCATTTTCCTTTTGGATTCTCTCTGGGTCAAGTGGTGGCCTTTGGGACCTTGACCCCTGGGTGTGATGGTCCTGTTCTTTCTGGTGCCTCCCTCCTGCTACATGGAAAACAATGAGGCTGCAGCAACTAGCGGCTGAATCAGTCTTGATTTTGGGAAGTAGGGTTTATCAGATCTAGGTGGCTATTTGATATGAAGTGGCTATTGTTATCCAGCCTCGCACAAGTTCTTAGCATACAGCTATCTGCAAACACCATTTTCACGTGTGATACTAATTCTGCCTCTCTTATAGCCCCCATTACTGCCATGGTGTGAGTGCTCCCAGACGTTAATGAAGGGATGCTGGGAACCCCTCTGAGGCGCAGTCAAGTATTATAATCACTCCTACAGCTGGGAGCTGGAGCGTAGAAATTCACTGTGAGTGACTAAGCCCACACGGAAAGTCAGCACCAGACCTGAGAATTAGCTTCATTTCTTCTCAGTCTCATTTCTGTACCCTCTTTTTTGTGTTCTTTCTTGTTCTTTTTCCATACTGTGCTCCTTTTTCTGACTGAAAGCAATATCTGGGGACTTAGGAAGGAGTTGCTCCTTCCAAGAGCACCATGGTTCACAGGTCTTGTGGGAATCATCCTCTGTCAAACTTCTCATAGAAAGGGCTTTCATTCCTACCAATTGCACATTTCACAAGGACTCATTCATTTTTTAGTTTAAAAAAATCTCTAATTTGTTCGCCAAACTATTTTATCAGTTTGTACTCATGCTACTCAGCTGTGTGCTCTTACTATAGAATCCAGCTACCTAGTAGTGTTGAAAGTATTTGTTTTTTGACTGTCCATCAAGGTAGGGAAGTATTGCATATCCTTTACTTACAAATGGAGTGATAGAGAGGCTGTGCTAGCCCTAGTCCCAGAGGATGCATTTGCTAATCCAGGTCTTCCCAGTCCTAGACCAGCTCCCTCATCACTTGGCAATCCTCTCTCTGCCCGTCCTTGAAGATTGTTGAATTATGGAATTATGGGACTCTACTCTCAAAAAAAAAAAAAAAAAAAAAAACCACTTCCATCCTTTCATCCATCCGTCCGTCCGTCATGCATTGCTATCACATTGAGAAGCAGATGCACACATTTGAACCACATGAAAAGTAAAAAGGAACAAAGACCAATGTTTACCATAGGATGGTTTGAAATCTTTGTAGTTGGCAACTAAATCAAAGGAATACTTATGTTTTGATGTACAGCAGTCTTAAATCATTTGTAATTTTCTATCACCTCCTTTTATCAACAAATTAACATCTTGATATATAAGATCATCAGTAAATTGGCAATCAGCACCAGAACACAAATTTATATTTTAATGTGTGTACAAAACAAAGGGCAATTGTTAATGTGTGGTGTAGCACTTCACATTTTTAAAGGGAAAATAGAAATATTTATGTATGTTAATATATTTGTTAATTTATTCCAGCACCTGCAATTGGTGAATTTCTCTGGGCTTTGTGTCATTTTGATGTATGTGCTGTCCAAACTCTTCCCCTTGCAAAGTGTCTTCTATTTTCATGAACAAGAGGGGAGGATGGGGAGCTATATGAAGGAGAAGGAAACACATCTGCGTCTCTCTCAATGCAAATTTGTAAATCTAATATTAAGAAAAACACTAATTTCAAAGATAAATTCTACATGTAAGGTGAGGGCATTTCCTGTAAACAAAGCAAAGTAATAGTGGATGGATTTAATGCTAACATATAAAATTGCAGATCAAATCCTCCTCCCCCAACAATCATTAATTCATTAATCCTTGAAACCATCACTGCATTGTTTTCTGGTAATTATACACACCTCATATGCTGGCTTTTTAAGACATTAATTGCATGATTAGTTTTATGATTTCTTCTGATTACCAATTAAGTTACCTTTTCCTCTCTTTTTTGTATTTCATACATACCATTAGACTTTATAGTGCTTCTTTTTTAATTTCTCACCTAGCAGGGGTTCTCACACATTCGAAGACTGCATTATCCACTCAATAAACAGAGAGAGAGTTTAATTTTCTGTGTAAAGTATTGGTGTGGACTTGGAAGGATGATGTTTCAGATATTATGCTATCAAGAGTGACATTTAATTTTACAGGGAAAAAAATCTTGTTTTTCCCTGTCATAACAATGTTCACAGAGCATGATTTTAAGGATGTGCAGAGACCAAATCAAGTGATTCTGACTGTTGGCTTAGCTGAAGTTGTCACATCTTCCTTTTTTACCCAACATGTATTGCCAGCTGGTCTTCAATTCTATTAGTGTAATTTCTTATATAGAGTTCTCAGGGCCTGTGCATACATATAAAAGTAGCATCCCATATATCATGCATCAGATTCTCATGCTCTCAAAGACTTGGTGAAAAAAGAAAAAAAAAAAAATAGAAAAATCAGTGGGACTACTAGTTTGAATGGAACTGAATTTCTAAATCTCCAGTATAACTGCATTCCAATTATCTTTTAGCCTGAGTCCTTTAGATGTGGAGAAATCTCAATTTTTTTCAAGCACGTTTGACTTTTAGCAAATGAGACACCTATTAACTGCAATAGCAATATGCTAATGCCTATATACATCAGATGAGCACATAGTTTTGTTTTTAGAAACTTATAGATGAAAATATTGCACAAAACACAGAAATACAAAACTAGATGCAAATAAATGTTTTTTACTCTCCATACTTGGACAAAGGCTGTGCATGTCCATTTGTGTTTCTTTTTTAAAATATATCGGTGTGCTAGCTATAGCAAATATTTGCATGGGGTTCATATACATATTCCGCATCATCTTTGTAGAGTGAAAGCATTACATTTAATAATCAACACTAGGTAAGAGGTCTAAATGGAAATTAATTTAAAAAAAAAAAAAAAAAAAAGACCTTACATAAAGGAAACATGGAACTGTCTTACAGACCTCATACCGACTCATAGAGAATAACAGTCTAAAGTATACTGTACCTGTGTGTGTGTTTAAGACAATCTGGTATCGATTTAAATGAGTACACACTTCCAATTTCCTGACAGCTATGTCAGGTCAGAGAATGGAAAGACTCTGGGAGTTTCAGGGTAACTCTAATTGGACCAGCACAGAAAATAAACTCCCAGGTTTTCTGTTGATCCTTAAAATGCTTGCTTGCTAAAGCTGTACTACAGTTCTCTAGTAAGGAAAAAAAAATGTCCACAGTGTACCATATGCTGTTCTACAAGCACCCTGTGGACTGCAAGTCAGCATGGAGAAATGCACAAAATTGAAGGTGTTCCTGTAATAACCAGTAAGGACACTTCCAACTCTATAAAAGCTGCAATTTTTTTTATAAATTGTAGGAAAAAAAATATTGGGTTCTCTGATTAACCTTTATTTTTCTATCGTGGTTTTCTTTTTTAAGAGATCTTTTAAGTCTATTTCATTCATTGTCCTTCTTGGTATTGAATAATACATGAGGCAGCATCGAAGTCTGTCAGTCCAGAAAATACGAGTAGGGGTGCTGGTTGTCACTGGCCTGACAAGGTCAGGAATGCATTTGGAATGCCCAAAACTTGCCATCACCTTTAGTTACAAAAAAATTTACTAGCCAAGTGCATTTATCTGTGATTACTTTGGAATTTGGAAGTACATTTTAGACAAAATTTGCATATTTGGCTCATCTTTTATATTGAAAAATCAATATGAATTACTTGAAATATTTTTCCAGACCTCCCCCCAAATTAATGTGTATTTATACTACTTCTGTCTGCTTTTTAAGCTATGTCAAACTGTATACTCTTATCAAAGCAAAAATATATCCTTCTAATAGCTGCATTTTTATTTGTTTTTATTTTTTGTATATTTTTTTTTTGTAATTGCACTCCCCTGCTTTCAGCCATTCATAACAAGTTGTACTTATATGAGGTAATGAGGTAAGACCAAATGTAGCTAATTTGAAAAGGAAAAGAAGAAGAAAAGAAGTAGCATAGATTTTCCCATTTCTTTCTCTGGCAAAAATTACTTGGATGCTGTTTTTAAAGAAAGATTTGTAAGAAATCTGGAGGAAAGGCAAAGGGGAAAAAAGCCATAACTGTGGCTTGCTTTTCTATGAGGCTTTTATCAGCAGAAAGGCAAACAGCATTCCTTTAAAGACATGGTCAACATTTTTCCCAAAAGATGTTTTCAATATATTTTTCTAGTTCTGTTTCTTCTTTCCAGAAGCATCCAAATCATCATTTGTCTTTCATAAGGCTGAGGCTATGACAAATACCTACTTTTGCCCTTCCCTTTGGACACTATTTATGCCATTATTCCTAAATTAAGGCATTCAGAAGTCAATAGACCTACAGCAACTCATGGTATGAATTAAATAATCAAATCAGGATCCCTCCTGCACCTTTACAGCACTGTTGGCAAATGTGTTCCTAGGCATAAGAGATCAACTCCAAATAAAATCTCCCTCTCTGTATAGGAATAAATTCATAAAAGTTATAATATAGATTAATAGTCAGTTTAGTTAGTGTAGAGAAAAAGATATACATCCATTATTGTTACAGCCATTATCCCAAATGGTGTAGAAATCAACAGTCTGAAGAAAGAAATTTTGAAATCAACATACTTCAGAAAGAATATATATATTTTTAAAGGAGATGATTCTGGATGGCACCTGACAGGCATCAAGAAATACCCAAAGACTTGAAATCTGTGAAGCATTTCTATCTGCATCCACATATTTCCTATTCTTATCATGAGTGCAATGAACTTTTTGCAGCTTGGTTTCAACATGAAAGTGCCACCCTGTGGCATGTCTGGGATGCTTGGCAATACAGGGGGTTGTGTTGTGCTGCCACAGTTCAGAGCCACCACAGCCCCCTCAGCCCTGGCTTTCTTCCTCACTCATTCCATTGCCCAGCTTACATGTGCCTAAGTGCTTCCTGGGCAAACTCCTGGGTCTTTACCACTGACCTGATGTGTGCCCTTGGACAGGTTGCATAATACCTCTTCTTCAGTAAACTGACTGTATGTGCAGACAATATCAGCAGGATGATATAGACTAGGCAGTAATAACAACTGAATGTGTTTGTTGCTGAGAAAATGAGTTACTGCCCTGAGAGAATGCTAGGGGTTTTAGATTTTCATTGGTATATCAGAGAAGATGCTTCCAGAGCAATATCACACATCCTGGAAACTAAAAAGTCAAAACAAGCAGCATGGAAATACTGTCAACACACTCCCTGATACCCTCCAGCCTTATTTTAATAGAAGTACGAATAAATGAACCAGATATTTCTTCATCTTCCAGACTGATGTAACCCAAAACTTTAACAAAAGTTTAGTGATATTCAAGTAATTATTTGAACAATACATTTTTATTCTCTTGCATTTCCTGTATCTGTGGGTTTAGTTTCCACTGGATACATGAAATGCTGAAAGTGTCATAAAGCTTTTCTTTTCCTAAGACCACTTGCAGTTGCATTTTCTATAAGCCCCCGAGGTTTGGATAAGTAATTTATCTATTTTTTTTCAAACCAAACCACACCTCCAGAATTTCAGTTTGATCACTAAAGTTCATTCAAATCCACTTTTGAACCGGGGACAAAACTATCTTCAGTTTACAGAAATGTAGCCATCCATAGCAACCCAAGTGGATTAGAACTGCTACATCAGGAAAGTCCATTAGTGCAGTGTAAAGTACAGTTACAGTACAAGCCATTTTGAAAAGTATAGCTGCCTCTGAACAACTCAAAAAATCCTCTTATTTCTGAAAACACAACATAGAAATTCACATAAGGCTTTAGGCCAATAATGTCCAGTACATTTCTTTTTAAAAGTAGAGTTTAACCTACAAATGTCATCATTCACTATTTATTTTTGGTTATTCTACTGTCCTTTGTACCAGTACAATTTAAATGGGCACTGAAGACCATCACGAGCCTCTCATCCACTTCTCTCCCTTGAAGCACCCAAGGAACTTGATGCATTTTTTCTGGCCTCATGACACCAGATAGTGTCCTCACATCAATGAACTGCATGCAAGCATGGCATGTAGCAGGCAAGGTCCAGGTGACAAATAACAGGAACTAAAGACTATAGAAGATCCTGGAGTGCATTATTCAATTCTGGCAATGGGGTATGTTAAAATCAGAATACCAGTATGAAAACCCTGATCTCTTTGGTCATAACAATGGGCAAATTGGCCAACCTGCTTACTCTTCCGACATACTCCTTTATTTTTTTTTGCTGCAGAATTCTTAGTTTTGTTCCAAGGGACAGACCACTAAGGAAGCCAACCTAATCTTTGTAGTTTCTACTTGCATTAGCACCCAAATTTAAAACCCCTAGGCCATGACTAATTGTTCAAGCATAAATAAAGGTGGTTTTGGTATTACTCCAAGAATATTTGTAGGGCATAAACCACTGTATCCTACAGCCTCTGGAATAGTTGTGAACCCAAGCATTATAGTTCCCACCATGTAGTCAGGAGCTGAAAGCAAGGTAGTTGAGTTCTGGGGAATACAGGGACAGCCTTCAAAGTGGTGAGGCTGAAGCGGCACTAAGCCACTGTAGTTGGGCATCTCATTTGAGATCCTTTGTCACCTTCCTCCATTTTCAGTAATGTAATCTTAAAAACTTGTTTCTGAAGACAGAATCCCTATTTATAGGGAGAGTTGTTGCTTTTTTATATTTTGCAGTAATCTTTCATATTAAAATTTGTTTGATATGGAAATATTGTATACTTGCTGCTTTTAAACCCACCTACACACAAAACAAGTTTCTGAATTACCAATAAAAGTCTATAGGCTTTTGTGCACAAACAAAATCAGCTTTTTAGTATGCACCTGCTTAAGCAATTTCTTTGAAAACAGCATACTTGGATTTTTGTTTTTGCCTATAAATAGCTTTGCTTTGTAGAATGCGGCTTATTACAGACTCTTTTAAAAAACATTTCTAAGGAAAAATATGTAGTTGTCCTGATTAAAAATGAATTACATACATCAAAATTAAAGTTGTTTGCAATAACACAACATTCTTCTGCATCTTCTGCTAGCATCAGCACAATCACTGGAAAACATAAAAGGAGAAATCCCACCCCCCATTTAAAATTACCATTGCAATGTTGGGGGAGGAGGTCTTTTAAGAAAGATATTTTTTTCCTGAGCGCAAGGCTGATTTTCTTAAGGACCTTTGATTCCCACAGACATCTGGCTCCAGCACATACCTCTAAATCAACATTGGAGTAGGTGGCTCCAGGAGGAGGAAGCCCTGCCTCACACATAGGGAGATACCACGAGGCTGCTTAAAATAACAAACTATGCTACAAAGTATTAGAAAAAAAAAAAATCAGATAAGAAACAGTAATTATATCATTATCTTTGAATCACTTTGAGACACAAAATACCTGTTCCTACTGGCATTAGCTTTTACAGATAAAACTGACTCCTGGGACTATTCAAATAACTCAGTGTGAATGTAGCTTGTTTTTTGATGCAGTCAATCAGGAATTCGTGTTCCAGGAGGCTTTGATAGATCTGTGCCATCCTTTGGAATTTCTCACAAAGATTGTTTAAAGTTATGGATTGCTGCTTGGGTAAGATCTGAAGAAGTTAAAAGTTGTGATAATTAGGTTGTATTTTCATAATCTAGTAGTTTCATAATTTTTGAGTAATGATAGAGAATTTTGGACTGTCATTCAACTCACATGGTATTCATGATGCAAATAGTAGTCAATAGTTGACAGACTGCTTAGCAACACTGATGTTTAAGGTTCATCTCTGTCTTCGAATGGGTGTTTGAGGTGTACATGGGTACCCTAGAAGAAGGCTTTTATGTAATGTTATCTTACTTACTGGGACTGTACTTTTTTTTTTTTTTTTTTTTTTTTTTTTTTATTTAATGTTTTTCTCATTTCTAGACTGTCATTAAAATATTTCAGCTCCCCAGCAGTACTGGATAAGTAAGCCTATGATCTAGTGGTGATAGACACATCAAAGTTAATCACAGCCTTAACTTAAAAGAGGTAACCCAGAAAGCATAACCAATAAATAGAAAGGAAAGGTTGCACCCATTTTGAACCATATATCATAAATCCGTTATGGTATACGTTATAAAGACCAGGCTGCTACCAGGGCCCCACAAAACTCTGGACCATTCCTTTTTTCATTTGTTTTGGGACTGTCAGCAGTACTTGCTGATGCTTATTCTAATCTCCCTCTAAGCTAGCTGTCTCTGCCATCCTTGAGAGCTTAACAGATAATTATGACAACTGCAATTCCTAAATTAATTCACTTGAATGTGAAACAATGCAGCACAAGAGCTGAGCACTGTAGCTTGTGCACTTATATTGAGTATTTGCTCAGTTTTTGAAGTTGTTCTTGTTTTCTGCTTTGGAAGCAGTACAGACGATACATTTGTATGCTGTGTGTTTCCTCTTTGGAAGATAAAAGACACTTTTGATGGAAGTACAGACTGTCTTCATTCATGGTAACATACAAAGTACGGTGAAAATATGTCCCATCTAGACAAAATGAAATTTCTTTATTAGGTAGTTTGTTTATAGCTTATACCTAGGAGCAGGTTGGACAGGATTACCAACCATTACAGTTTCTTGGTGCTTTCTGCTGCAAGCTTTCATCATTTGGAAATTTCCAGCATCTACTCTCTGTCTATGGCTGAATTTTCTTAGGAAGATTTCAACACAAACAACCCAGAGATTTCAGAATTGCACTAGGGAAAATTAGCCTTAGCCAACTGTGAAAAAGTTATGGTGCTTTTTTCTTTCAAATATTCCAGCGGTCCATCCCTGATACCTTAGCTCAGAGCTGATTGGCCGTGCGATCCATGTGACAAGAATTTGCCTTTTGCTCTTTCTTTATGGAAACCCAGATAATTTTTTCCAAATTAGTTTTAAATCTGTGTATATGTGTGGTTTGAACACGCCCTAAAGAAACTGGTGGTATTTTAGTATCTGAATTCACCAGGGAATACATCCCTATGGGTGGACAGATGGGGATGAACAAAAAGTTGGTTGTGGGTCATGAACTCGGGAGTTTGTTACAGACCACACAATCAGTTGAGGCTGCAGAGGAAATGACCAGGGAAGCTACAACCAAGGCACTACAGAGACACCCTAGCAGAAGGATCTAGGATTGGATAGGCAAGGAACAAGGGGCAAGGAAAAAGAAGGGTTCATATTTAGAAGGCAGTAGTCACAAAAACTTTGCCTATAGTACCTTCCTCAACATTCTGGTCTGAAGTCACAGGTTTTGTCTCAGAGTCCTACATCAGCACATGCATACATGGGGACACTTGTAACGCTTCACCTCTTTCACTGTTCTTAGTGTATTCCAGTAACTCAAACAGTGGAGGTCTGGATTATGGATATTAAGTTCTGTGATGAGCTGTAAAGGTACATTTATTCAAACTAGAGAGAGGGTATTTGTGTCTGTTTTTGTTTTTTGTTTGCTTGTTTATTGTAATCAAAATTTGGTGGTTGTTTTTTTTATTATTCTGAAAGAACATCATTGTGAAGTTAAGCCCTCAAAATTAGAAAACACCTGAATTATATTGTTTATGCACCCTTAATTTGTCCCACTTTTCCATGTATATTAAGATGAAATCTTTAATTACAGACTCCAGCTTCATTTGTATGCAGAAAGCGCCAGGTTTGGCAGTGAACTAGGACTTGGTGGTAAAGCAAATGATTAAGAGGCCACTACCTCATTTGTTAAGTAAGTTAGAAAACGCAGAGTGAATGAGATTGGATAGTTAAAACAGCTCTCGGTTAAAACAGCAAAATTATTCTGTTTTTACAAGAGTCTTTATATGTACTTAGATAGTTCCCTTAGCCCAGTTATGTCAGAAAGAGATATTTCTTTCTCATATTCTAGATACGGAAGACACTCTGCACAGGGTCTGAATCATCAGGTTGTTGAGCACTTAACCAAAAAAAAATATGAATTGGAGAGTGCATGTGAATGTATGAAGTACTACAGAATACAGAGCTATCTCAAACTGGGTACCCAAAAACTAAGTACTTTTTGACATAAATCTCTCCGTGCCTCAGATCCTCTTTTTAAAGAGGGAATAAGGCCCACTCATGTCATAGGCAGGATATTAAAATTCTGGAGTGGTTGTATACTGGAGTAACGAGTACCAAAGAAGGAAATGAAAATATTGAAAAATATTAATCTATCGTTACGGCTGATATCTGTCATCAGAGAAGGCTTTGTGTAATGTAAGGTAAATAAGGCCAATGGATAAACACAAATATAGACATAAATGCACTGCACAACTCTTCAGTAGTGGTGAACTACTAAGGGCTGTGAGCGCAGACAAATCTTTGAGAAAAAACATAAATTCAAAATATAAGCACAAGACTGAGCTGAATAGGTAACCTCAATCCTGGCTTTTCCTGCCATTTGAGTGCTTGTTTTTCCAACCTCAGCCCAGTAATTAAAAGGTTTCTCAGGAACAGTTTGTTCCAGCAGAGAGCAGCAGGTAAGTCCCACAGGACACTAACAAAACTTTCGTTTTGGGAAGTATCAGCTGACTTTTCCTGCATCCCAGATGCAGAATGAAAAGTCAAATCCCTCCACCCTGCTGCAGCACTTCACCCACGCACTTTCCTCTGGGCTGTGCACTGAACTGAATGCTGTCGTGTCTTTGTTCCAGTAAATACTTCATAGAAAATACTTCAACATTCATCAGAGAGAGATGGGAATCTCTCCCTGGGGAACATCACAGCTACTAAGCTGCAGTGCAATGCTCACTCTCTGGCCCAATGAATATTTAATTGGGCCAAGCAAAGAGGAAGAGTTTCAGCAGAATGGGCTGAGAGAGACCTCAGTGGGAAACCCCAGCTCTGGTGGCTTCAGCTTACCAGCAGGAGGAACAAGTCCTGATCCCATAGGTGGAGGAGCTGTTTGATCAAGGTAGGGGCCCACACCAGATAGACAGCTGCTCTAATTACTGAGCTACTAGATGAAAAGGGGCACTATCATCTTGTCCTCATCCTTTGAAAAGACCAGACCTTCTTTGCTTCTCTAAACAAGGGGTGTAGCTATCTCATTTCAGAATAATGTTTGTATGTGAACCCTAAGTGCAAATAAATGCCCCTGTGCTAGTGACTCCCTGAGTGAGGCAGGGCTGAACCCATACCTAAATATCTGACATCTTATTCTGTGATTCTACTCAGTAGGCTGGGTAGTGAGGTGATCCAGTGAGGCGGTAGCTGTGAACCTTTCAGTCTGGCCTTTTTTGTAACCCAAATTGCCTAATTCGGAGTTGGGAAATGATCTCAGCAACAGGGTGTCTGAGAGGTAGTTGTTGCAATGAAGCTGCCTAACTTCCTTGGGTTACTCTAGCTCAAGGATATATTAAAAAAAAAAAAAAAGAGGGGGGTGGGGGGATATTTAGGGATGGGGAAGATGTAGTCCACATGTTGATAGGTAGCATCTGCTGGGAAATCTGCATAATCTCAGAGGAAAGCTTTTCATTAATGTAAGACACAAGGTTGTTCCTGAGAAACCTTTTCTGAAGTGTGTTTAAACTATGCACTTCAAAGCACGCTGATGCTTCTGAGAGGCCTTGCTTCACAAGAAACTTTCCCATATATACAAAAGAGGAGAAAATCTCCAAAGTAATATATGGAAATCAGAGGAAATGCTCCTCTTGCATGAATGCACCTGACTTTGACACAAGAAAGGAAACAGTAGACAGAAGAAGCTCACAGCTCTCAGTTGCAGCCCTTTGGGAGTAATAACACATGGATTTTAGCCTAAACTAGAGTTTTCCCATCGATTCAGTCTGCTGTTTTTTGTGGGGTTTTTGTGTTTTGTTGATTTTTGTGTTTGTTTGTTTGTTTGTTTCTCTTTTTTTTTTCATGACCTGTCCAGCTTGTATCCTGGAGCATCACACGTGTTAGTACTTTAAGATGCTGCAGATGTAGCCTTCTCAAGATAACAGAGTGCTAACAGTAGGTGGAGATACAATACAATTGTTGTGTAGCATTTCCAATCTGTAGCCAGCCTGATTCTCTATTAATTTTAATTAAGCCTTGCAATAAAAACCAACAGCACAGTGAAAAGTGTGAGCAAAAATAAATGTATAGGTCATGCTTTCAGTTCCCTTTAAGCAGTAATCTGAAATTTTGTAGCAGTAATCTGAAAGATTGTTTTAGCATTGCAGGTAGAACACACAAAACTAGCTTTAATCTCTGCTGTTTATTTTTCTCTCAGAAAATATGTCTTCCGCTTTTCATTTCCCTCAGTAAAAGAAAATTCAAATAGAAGGAAGATGGTTCTGAAACCAGTTCAACCATCAGTCTACAAGCTGAATTTAAAAAATGTATTGGTTTATTCTAGGTTCCTAGGTTGTGCACCTTCTTTCTAAAGGAAAGGCAATCAGGAATGCTGACATTCTTTTAATTAAACTTTCACCATAGCCAGGTTTGAAATGATGTCTCTGATATACTCTTCCTGAAAGATAAAGCCAAGCTGTGACCATCTTTTTCTGTGGGAGTGAACTTTGGAGAAAAAAGGACACAACCAGTTTCTTGCTCTTGCAGCTACACCCCCTTTGCTCACCAGGCAGTAGGCAGTGGGTATCTATATCTTTCCACTTTGATTGTACAAACTGTCCAGGTTTTCCAATTTTTGCAAGATTAGTGTTTTAAAATTCACCATTAATTAACATCCTTTTTACTCACAATATACTAATCCAGGTGGATACCAGGGAACTATAGTTTTCTTCTTTTAAAATCAGAATGATATTCTCTTTTTGCTCTGGCCCTGCCTCTCCTTCTGAAAGCCTCTAGAAAACACAAATACAAGACCAGGAAATCTGACCAGCACTAGACTGAGGGATGGCAGAAAAATTTGTGTGGATTAAGGTACAGCAAAGCGCTTTTCTAGGAACAATACTGTTTTCTGAAAGTAGCTGCTGTTTTGCTGTCTGCTTTTATGCAGATTGTTGTGCACAGCATTTCTCCTGTCTGCTTTTTCATGCTTATCAAAAATCTGATGATAAATAAAACTCGGTTTATCCCTAGATCTCTAGCAGTGTTACAAAGAAGCCCTAACTAGAGGTAAAGATACAAGGGTAATAAAAATATGAAATTACTAATCACACAACAGACAGAGGAAGATCATATGGGGGTACCTACAGGCCTTGAAAATTACTTGCTCCTCTCAGTGGCCTCCTTATCCATGGTTCCTTATTCCTATGGCAAAATGGGCAGATATGTCACAAAAGATTATAGTAAGATGACAAGAAAGGTAGTTAATAGAAAGCTATTTATAAAAGACTCTGTCTTTCATATTGTTACTTTGATGAACTTGATTTTCAAAAAACACCAGAATTTCATAAGGAAATTTAGGGAATGTGCAATTATCTATCACGTGAAAAGTAAGTCACATACATTTCACTGTTGTTTTTAAAATCTCACATCAGATAATTGCTACCTCTGGAAAATATCAGTCTTTTAGTGCTGCATATCATGCTCATCCTACCAATAAGACTTCTTTTCATTAATAATTGCATTAAAATATCACCCCACTCATGTTCTGAAGCAGCACTCAAAACTTACCAATTACTGAATTTTAATTACATGATTTGCTATTTCTTCACTTTTGCTAAGTTTTTTTGGTTATGCCCAGAAAGCTAAGAGATTTAAAAAAATAAATAAACATTGAATGAAAGAGCAATGTGTGCTGCCTTGTGTGTATTCATCGAAAAAATCGAATGCTCCAAGAACAAAAACATGTGAAGAGACAGACACATACAGCCAACAGCAGGCTTCTAGAAATGTAATGACACGGTCTGCCACAACCCCAAATCCTAATATTGAGGAGGGTTACTTCCCACAACTGCGTATGTGTATTGCATGATTTGGTAGCACATTCTGGCAGTAGAACCCCACACTTAGGCAAACATCCTCGGAAAACAAAAAGGAACCTGTTTTTGAATTGAATCGATCTTTGCTGTTTCACATGATTGTGCATTTTCTAGCAACAAATTTGTATTTCTGTGGTATAGCAAATAATGATAATTCATAATACTTCTGTCAATACAAACTCATCCTACCTTCTTCTTTGTCTTCATAGGAAAGTAAGTTTATAACCACATAGATATTTTATATCCATATGTTTAAAACAGCATGAGACATTTCAGGATCCTTTAGATCAATTTTATAGGGTCTCATATTTGTTTTAACTTACATATGGGCAAATTCAGTTGAACCAAGAAGCATATAAAATAAGATAAGGGTGCTCAATACATAGATTTCATTAGTTTAATTCCCTCAACCTAGGCTTCTACAATTGGCCACAGATGTTCAGCTTTAGTTTGCAGACCATATCTTATAAAGCAGGGGCTGTAACTTCTGGGATCTGATCCCAGAGTCCTAAAAAGTCTGTTACAGAGAGCAGTAAGCACCAAACCCATGTCTATCACTTTGGTGAGTCATTTTTGCCTGCTTCATTTATTGTGATGATAACCATCAGTAGCAGATTTGGTGTATACTGTCTGTGTATCCATCTGAGCCCCTAGCTGCAGATATGTTTATAAATTGCAAGATTTCTGACATGATAGACAGTATTTTAACAGTAATTAAAGTGCATGTGATGTTGAATCTTAATAGAAACAACTCTACTGCAAAGACTTCAGTCTGCCAGCAATGGAAATCTGACATTTATGCAGGCTTTGTGTTGTTTGAAGGTACTGGCCATTGTAGTTGAATTGCTGCGCTGCTCTGCTCAGCCAGTCTGCTTCCCAGAGGTGTTTCAAGAGCATGAAGCCATTTCTTTTCCTCTTTTTGTTTGTTTGTTTGTAAAAAGCCTAGTGAGTTATGTAGCTTTCCCTGGGAAATAAAGACTTTCAAACATAACATTTGTTCCTCCCTGACATTTCAAATCTATATGTTGGTGGTTAAACATTTAGTTACATGGCTATTTTTCTAATGAACTGCCTTACTTAAAAATGAACAATAAAATGCCAGCCTGCCTTAACAACTATATTATGGTCAAATTCCCTGGTGAAGTATGTGCAACTCTTGCTGAATTCAGAGGGAGCAACGTACATCTGAGGGCAAATTTTGTATCTTATGGATTGATTGTCAGATGTTTGGTACTATGTGCCAGATATTCAAAGGCACTTAGCTCCCAGCAACTCTTATAATGAGGCTTCTGGCTGAATTTTCACAGTTGTTTTGTGAATCTCACATACAATGTGTAAATAAAAATGGGCCTGAGTCCTCATGTTCAATGGGAAGTAATTTATTCTCAGGAGCAGTCCCAATGTGTATCTCAATCCTATTGAGATGATTAAGTACTTATTAACATGAGTAACAGTTACAGATTACAGCATTCTGTTGACTGTTTAAAAAATCACGAGACACAATTTATATTAAAGTCAATGGGCAGAGAGATAGGAGGAGCAGGAAGTATTCATTAGAGAGACAGACTGCACCAGCGTCCCTGGGAGCCTGTGTTGGTCAAGTTTGAGGTGTGATTTTTAAATTGTGTCTTTGGTTTTGTGGGTACCACTTCACACTTGCAATGAATTGTGCCCGCAGTTTTGAACTAACAAGGTATCTCACTTTCTCTCAGCTTTTTATCATGGGCAGTAAATCACAGAATCACAGAATCACAGAATTTCTAGGTTGGAAGAGACCTCAAGATCATCGAGTCCAGCCTCTGACCTAACACTAACAGTCCCCACTAAACCATATCCCTAAGCTCTACGAAATCTCACTTGCAGAATTAGAATCCAATTTATAAATTAATTTAAGAGAGGATATTGGCAGAGTGTTTTATTCTATTGTAAAAATCAACTTTTTTGGGGGGCTTCACTGCTCATAAACAGCTACCTACATTTTCTTTTCCCAGGTTTACAGTTTGGGGGATGTATTCCAGAATGTTTGGTACAGGTTTCTAGCTGTTTTTTTGGTGACTTTGCTTCTGCCACATTTCAGGAGGGACTCTGAGGAGAATGTTCACGGCTGAAAAAGAATAGTGTAGTGTAGTGTAGTGTAGCATAGAATAGGAATAGAATAGTTCAGTTGGAAGGGACCTACAAAGATCATCAAGTCCAGCTGCCTGACCACTTCAAGGCTAACCAGAAGTTAAAGCATATTATTAAGGGTTTTATCCAAATGCCTCTTGAACAAGCTTGGGGCATCAACCAGTTCACTAGAAATCCTGTTCCAGTGTCTGACCACCCTCACAGTAAAAACATTTTTCCTGATAGGAAAGTGGGGTTGTGATTCCATGCACCAAGTGCTGGCAATGTGTTTGGAAAATGAGACCCAAGCCTGAGCAGTCTGCTTCAGATTTAACCTAAGAACAATATTCAGGGTTTGTGGTATGAGCTGCATTTTGAAAATGTATCCATACATATTTATGAGTTTAACAGTTGTTTAGAGTAGATCTTTTAAGTTAGAAGTATACATCAATCAGACCTACCACCCAAATTGAGTACCAGGATCTTTTTGACATTTTTGGCTTGTAAATTAGTTTGCCTAGTGGATGGTCAACGTTTATTGTGTTGTGTTGTGTTGTTTGTTTGTTTGTTTTTATAGAAAACTAACTCATGTTGATTATTAGTTTCATTTTGAGTCTAGTCATCATCCATTTATCAAATGAGATGCTACTTGATGGGTCAATGGTTGATGGACCCATGCAGATTTGTGAGCCAGACAGACTTACACTAGAAACAGTTTACACAAGAGAGAGGGCTATTTCCACATTAGAAGTCATTCATACATTCTCATAAAAGTCTCGCTGATAATCTAAGAAATACTATATGGTTTCTTATCTTGAACTAGAAATAATGTAATCAAAGCTTGTTGAACATGTGATCTTGGAGCTCAAAAGGTTTGGATTTATCTGAATAATGTGTTTATGCACACATTATGCACACAATGCTTTATATCCTACAACTCAAAGCTAAGTACCTCGAATTGAGAAGTCATCTAATATTTGTGTATTTTTTTTATCATATCATGTATACATACCCTGTAAAGAACTTCATAAACGTGCAAATCCTGTGTCACACAGTCACAGACCATATTATATTAGTCTCATGTAAGTGTAGCTCAGTTATACTATACATAAAGACGATGGCCTTTGAAAAGGACAACCATACCATGTGGTTGTTAGACTTGAATTAGCCCATTCTAGACATACGGTCAGGGAGAAAGATGCACAGATCTGGGCAACAGCTGAGCATATTATTTCAGAATATAAGCGTAACAAAAGAGGCCACAATGAAACCTTAGAGACCTAACTTCAAAACAAAATTATTAATAGCCAAGAGGGTAAAAGCTTTAGTGAAATTTGGAATCCAGTTCTAAATAGGATCTCCACTTCAAGAATGAATAATAGATGGAGTCCAACTGTTCTGTGGTTGAGCACAAATTAGTGATTCATTGATTGTAATCAAAAGCAGCTGCTTGTAATCAAAGCATAGATTTTGATAGGTCATTATCAAATGATATGCTAATTTTCTATGTATATAAAGAGCAGAGATAGAGCTTGTCAAGAAAGGTCTTGATGATGCAAAATACTGTTTTTGTGAGAAGTTTACCTCAGTGCTTTCTTTCTTATTTTTTTTTTTTCCCACTCACTATTTTCTGTCTCCATAATTAGTTTGAGTTTTGTGACAGCTTATTGAAAATGTCACCAGCACCTGGGTTAGGGTAACACTGCACAATAATGCAGTTTAAGGAAGAAGAAAGGTCTTAGCTCTTCCTCTTCCATGTAACCTTAACTCACAATGAATGCCCCTTTCTGTGGGCATAAAATTGTGAGTCTGAATTTTGTGAATTGTTTATACAAGTCTTTTCAAATTCACCTGTCTGAAGTTAAAATATCACCATTTAAATGCTCAAATTTAAACACTCATATGGAAATACCTGGCCTGTAGGTTTCATAATCTAGCAGCTACTTGAGTCAAAGCCCTCTGGAAGATTAATTTCTATACTGGTATCATAGATCTCATATTGAATTTCAATAACATCTTTAAAGTTCAAAACCTTCCTGGTTCAAAACCCTTTGGGAAAAAGAGATTATTTTGCCTGTTAATTGCTAGAAAGTGGTTGTTAGTGTCATCTGCTGGTGGGAGATATCTGGTTATCTCCTTGCTTACCCTGAAGCAGTCTGTGAGCCAGAAGGTCATTCCTTGGATTTGCTTGAGCAAGGGCTGTGGAACTAAAAGAGAAAAAGAGGGAAAGCCCAGAAGGACAGTTGCGATCCTGCAGTCTGACTTCACAACACAGTAGCCATTCCAGTGGAAATCAGGCCAAGCTGAATGGGTTTTTAAAGGACAATGTAGTTATCCCCTTTTACCTTACTTTTCATTTGCTGTTGATCCTAGGGTTTGAAATCTATAGTTACTGTTCATTCCCTACCTGGGTTTAGGTGCTCAAGAGGATTTTTCCATATCATTATAATGAGGATTTTTTCCATATCAATGCAGCCAGGAGATAGGAAACTAACTCTTCCTAGCCTTCAGCCTTGCTTCCAAAAGCCATTCCCTATATCATTGCTAGACTGTGGTTGCAATTTAAATTTAAAGCGCTCTAGCACAGAGAAAGTGGCCAGAGAAACCAAAGGACTTACATTGCCTCTAGCTTTGCCTATGTATAAAATAAAAATGTATAATCCAGTAAAGTATTAATAAGAAACATAAATTCAACTTTAAAAAATCACATCACTTTTCTTTGTTACAAAGTTTTTCTTTGAGAAAAATAACAAAAAAAAATAGCAACAACAACAACAAAAAAAGGAATGATACCATCTTTTATTTTTCCAGGCTCAGCTTTAAGCCATTATAATTGTTTGAGTGATGGTGCAGAGCAAGCCAAGCCAAGCTGGGAGTTTGGCTTCCTGTACTGCTGACTGATGCATTGTTATTCGAAGTGTTTCATACCTCATTATGTGCAGTTAATAAAGTAGCATTGTGGGCAGATCTGTGGTGCACTCAGGTCTGTGGAGTAGGTTAAAAAGTGGACCAGCACTTAGAGGTTGTGAACAGAGGAAATGATCTGCAAAAATTCACAGTGAATTCCAGTGCTGGCCTTGGAGCCTTGGACACTCTGTTGCTTCCCTGTTTTCTGCTCTAAACCACAGCCAAAAGAGCTCTTTTTTTTTTTTTTTTTTTTTTGATCTCTTTATATATTCACCTTGGCATGCTTCTTCATTTATTTATGAAACTGTATTCAAATATCCACACTGGCACAGCAAGGCTAAAATGTCATTTTCATTTTCTAGGTGAAAATATCTTTGCAATAAACAAGGGAAACTAAGATTTGCACCTAGCTTCACAGAAAGAGTAAAATGTTTCTTATCAAACTGGAATTTGATAAAAATTTTACTACATTTCTAGAACACAACATTTGTTTAATTGTTGGGGAGGCTGTTGGTGGACAGAGAAATACAGAGAAATTTTAACAAATTTCACACAAGTCTTCAAATAAAGGGATTTTGCATAATAGTTGTAACAGAAATTTTAGAGCTTTCTGCATCTTCAAAAAGAAATGTCTTAAGAAAGTAGAACAAACAAATAAACCTAATAGGGTTCATAGGATCCCCTGTCTACTGCTGTTGTGGACATGCCAGTTCTCAGAGGATTAGGAGCATGGTCTGGAGTTCTAGATGTTAGTTTTCTCTTCTTGGCCACTTCAGTCAACTTTCCTCTTTGTATGCAATATGCCTTTATACCTGCATGCCCTAAGATGTGAAAGGGGCCAAGGATATTCCTGATCTCAGAAGCACTTGAGGTTTGATGCTTACATCCCCTCTGTGCCCCCTGCACCAGTGGCCCTCCCTGGGGGCTCTAACATCCTCCACTAGTGGAAAGCACAACCTCTCACCAAGGCTGCTGAGTATGGCAGATGAGTTGGAACTTTGCCTCTGTGTTACTGCAGTCCGCTTGAGGGAGCACATTTGCTTCTGCTACTCCTACTGGTACATTCACCAGGCAGTAAGTTCCAGGTAGTCCAGATGTTCCCTGACTTTGAACCACCAAGACATGTCTAAAAGAAACAATTTCATATGTGCTGTCACAGATGAAATTATATACTTATAAGAGAGAAGAAGCAATACATTTGTTGATATAATGCAGTGATCTAACAAAGCAGTAAATAAAACTGCAACTTAACAAGATTCAAGATGGCAAGGTACACTTGATTATTTACTGCGTAGAGGGCAGGGTTAATCAGACATGTCAGGTAGACCCTCCCATTGAGTTGAAAGGTTCATAGTGGACTCCTTGCTTTCCAAACTCCTTGAGTCAAAGAGTTAAGGAGCCCGGGGCAGCTGAATCCACTCATAGTCCCAGACTTGGTCAGTGGTTTTATGTCTAGAGGTTTGAGGATTACATGTGCAGAATCAATCCAAGATAAAATCTTAGCAAAGTTTATGATGTTTAGAAAGCTATTAATTACTAACCAAGGATCTGTTGTGGCGAGGAATCTCTCAGGAGGAGTAAGGGATCTCTGCAGCAGGTGTGACCTTGAGAAGCATCCCTGCTCAGGGGGAGATCCTGTCGTGCAGCCAGGGACTGTGCAGAGGAGCTCAAAGGGCCCTTGGCCTACTCACTGTTTATGGGGTAGATGATGAGCTAACAGTGATACTGTTGCATTTTTTCTTTTTTGGTGCTTTTTCCATTGGCCCTCAGCTGCTGAGCAAGACATCTGTCTGTCAGTTCTTCTAGCACCCAGTTTGAGCTGATACTGTGGTCACTATCTGCCTGAGCAAGACCTTGGGTGCAACAGCCCCTGTTTAGCAAGGCAATGGCCAGACTGAAGGCAAGAAGTTGGGACAGGGAAGGAACACACCATCATATGTGCTATGAGCAATCCAAGTCTTCAAAACTTCAATGGGTTTTTAGGTCAGTGAAAACATTTTAAGAATCCAGGTTGACTGGTTTAAAACCAGCAGTTGGATCCAACAGGCAAAAGACATACTGTGAGAAAAAGGAAGTGTTTGTGGAAGAAGCACATAAGCAAAAAGCTCTCGGCCATGATTTTATTTACAGGAAGATGAGCCTAATCTATTGTCTTTACTTCTTGTTTGTCCTACAGGACTCCTTTATATAGCAAAAAAAATGAGTAAAGCATAGGCAATCAGTTAAAAAGAACTAAATAAAAGTTGTTGACAAAAAATCATAATGTGCATTTGATTATTCAGCTTCAGTGGAACAAATATTTAGGGCAGCATTCAAGCTTTCATCGTTTTTATGACCAGTATGTTTGCTGCCATGAACTCAATCATGGCACAATAGGAGGTGAGACTAAATGGTTTGATACATAACAAGTAATCATGATAAAAGAATTGACACTCTACGCAGTGCAGAGGCTGTTACATTTTTAAATGCAAAATTAATTTCAAGATTGATTGAAGTCTTCTCCCTTTCTTCTAGCAATGGAATTAGCGTATTATTGTGGGCCTTCTGCCTCTCTTTGTCTTGTGTATGGCATCTGCAGTGAGTTCAGCAGTGCTTAAAAATACATTTAGATTTGAGCTTCACAATAACCTTTGTGAATACTTTTACCCCTTGAAACTTCACAATGAATTTGATACTGGAGATGGAGGAGGAGAAGGAGGAGGGGTTGGCATTAGAGCTTCAGAGGATACTGAAGGGCTCAGGTAAATTGCTGGAGATTTAGCACACAGCTCATGCTATTTGTCTGAACGTGACCTTGAGAGGACACCCTACTCTGGTTTGAGGGGGGTAATTTTGTTTCATGCACTTGTCAATCTTGTGGCTGTTTCTCCAAAAGCAAGCAAGCGTGCTGAAGGAAATGTGTGATAGTGCTGAGAGGTGGCCCACAAAAGTGTAAGGGAAGATTATTAATTAAATCTGCAATGCCACAGTGCAATATATATATATATATATATATATATATATTTATTTTTATTTTTTTTTTTTTGGGGGGGGGGGTATGTTTGCTGGACTAGCACAGTTTGAATTTTACACATACAGCTATTCACATACTAAAGCAATCACTTTTATATGGCAGTCCACACTGTTTTGTGAATGTTCTTCCTAGAGGCGCTGATGAATATATACTTGCTGGAGGGCTGTTAAAACAGATCTGTGTTCAACAAGATGAGGTGGGTTTTTTTTTTTGGCTCTTGGGTATTCCTGTAGTCTTAACTAAATCTGACTTGTAGGGCACTCCTAATTGCTTCACTAGCTTCAATATGCAGCCACAAACAAAAACGATCTGCCCTAATTCCTATTCTGAATATCAACAAGTTGTGAAGTGTTTGTGTGGGAGAGAGCTGGCATTATCAGGACAGGGGGTGCAAGCAGGAGATTAGCCTGAGGCTGCGGGGGCACAGCTACAAGGGAAGTTTCCTCATCATTGTCTTTGGTATGCTAATGCTCTTGTTCATTACATTAACTCCAGCATTGCAATTAAAAATAATAATAAGAAAGAATAGCAATAAATAGTGCAGTGCTTAAAGTACTGAGATAAAATGCATATGAATCTGCTAACCCTTGTCAAGGAAAACTCAGATTAATCAAAATCTACTAATGTTTACTCATGCTGGGAGAACAGTTTCTCTGGATTTCAAAAATTTTCCTTCATTGTGTATATTTCTTTGTACTTCTGTTTGTCTATAACAGAGCTGCATGGAGAATAAAGATCTTACCATCTCAATGATCTTTAAAAGTCCATCCCAACCCAAACCATTCCATCATTCTATGAATGATATGACCAACAGTAGTTATTCTGTAACATCAGCCTGGTTTAATTTGGCAGCAAGGCCTGAGCACTGGGAAGCCCAGCTCTAGGCAGCTTAGGAAATCACCAGGTCCCAGTTACCTCCTTCTGCTGAAGGCTACAACCTGCACAGAGGACCTGGAAGGAGGAGGTGTACACTCACATCCCTTGATGCAAAGTTGGAGGGTTAATATGAACCCTTGCTCCTGGCCATTAAACCTTTCAATTTAGCACAGAGGTGCAGGCACATTTTTTTCTGACACTTCTGTCACAGCCAGGGAAGCTGGTAGGAGGCCAGAAGAGACCACTGGGAACAGTTGCATTTTTTGCCCCTTGAACTAAATTTCCCTTGCCTTTTGGATCATTCAATTTAGTGGTGAGCAATATCCTTATGGCAAGGAGCACTTTTTTTGATACTTAAGATTCTTGTAAAGGTGATGCACAGATAAGACGGGCTTCTTCAGGCATCTTCCCTTTTGCTAGGAGGCAGGACATGGACATAGATACTGCAGAACTGTTGCACAGCAGTTTGGCACACTGGGAGATGAGACAAGGTCCCAGCCAGGCACTTCTGAATGTTTGCCCAAAATAAATAATGGTAATAAAATAAAATGTTCAAAAACACTTAGAAATGTTCTTTCCAAGCTCAATAAAAAACTAGAATTAGCACCCAGTTTTAAGCACCACATGTGGTTCACTTTATGGGACTAGTCTGGAATTTTCCTCTTAAATGTTACTAGAAAAAACTATGGTTTTTAAAATTTTCATAGACAATTTAAAAGAATTATATGACCTCAAAAATTGTTTTTAAAAATCAGTTTTGAAATGTTGAGGTATGGATTTGGGAATGTTTTCATAACTACAACCATTTTTTTCTGATATTTTAGAAGCTATTTTAGAACTTGAAAATGGCCAAAACAACAAAACATTGTAAATTATTTAAAGTGTTTATGATGATCCAAATAATTTAGTAAAATTTGCAATGTGTCAAAATCAATCCAATTAATACAATTCAGTTTTTGAAATCCCTTGATTTTCTATGAGGCAAGAAAGACTGTTTCCAGCTCAGCATGGTTGCATTGTGTGTGATAGAAAAGGAGAAGCTTTTGAGAAGACTTGAAGCAATTTAGGGCACTATTTTCTTCCTTACTAGTAGCATCTTCACTGCAAATCAAGCCAACCATCTGAGCTCCAATGGAGTCCCCTAGTCCTAAATTTTCTTTAGATATTCAGTAATGCTGAAGTGAAATCTGTACCTTTCTAACCACTTTGATGGGAGCAGTACTTTACTCTGACTAAGAGATCCAATGAATCATTGGCATAATCAGTGGCTTATGCTTACTTCAGCAGTAATAATTTCAATAATATATAGATAATTCTTTTGCATTCATAAAGACAGCTTTAAGCTTTCAAAATCAGGCAATCTGTATTTACTAGTTTGTAGTGATTTCCATTTTATCTTTCAATTTTGAATTATTTTTATATAATTATCTTTCCCCATGAAAATTTTCTGTGTTCATTGAGCACTGAAGAGCAATGTTTCCGTTTGAAAAGTCTTAACATTCCAGATGAATATAGATCCATTAATTACTGTTTTTTTCCTAAATTAATTTCGTCTGACTGCCTCTACATAGGGCTTGGCCAGTATTGTACCAATTCGTTTTAATTGTACAGAATAAGTAAAAAAAAAAGCTTCAAGAGATTTAATGTGTATGGAGAACTGGAGTCACCACCTATCAATATGATTGCCTAAAACTCTCCAGAATAAGATCATCCTTGCATTTTTTTCTATAAATAAAACAATCCTTACTTTGTTAAACCTGAACTTTTCCTTAGAAATGATTTTACAGGCATTTCCTCAGTAAGTAGTGTATACATTTGTGTGATACTTTCCAAGAATGCAATTAACTGGTTAGGCTACAGCAAAGTTACCACAACCGGGCAACCCAAAAGCATGTTCGTCTCTGTTATGGCAGTTGTTCCTGTGAATACTTGGACTTCATGGATAATGAAGGTTTCCTTCTCTTGCTTCTTTCCCAAGGCTCAGGACAAAAAGTGCAGATAAAATATTCAGCAGTTGCTTACTCATGGAGCACCAGCTGAGGACTTTGTGAAAAAGTGGTTTGTGATTGTGTAATTAATGACAGCATCGAGATACATATTCATGAGCTAGACAGATTTTGGTATTTCCTAATTTTTGAGTGCTTGTCTCTGTAATCTTAATATTTAATATGTTTCTTCTGAAAGTGCAGTACATCAGTCAGGGTGGGCATCAGAAGGCACAGATGAGTCCTCTTCTGAACCTGCTGAGACCAAGAGGCTTCCCTGCCTTCTGGGCACTGGATAGGAGCCCAAAGCACCTTTTTGTCTCTCCAACGGGGAAGTCAGTCCATGGGGAAAGGTAAGGAGAAGAGGGTTTCTTCCTGGTGAAAGGCAAGGAGAAGAGGGTTTCTTTCCATGATCCAATTTTTCCCATTCCAAGGAAATTTTGAGTCTCTTTCCACTTGAATGCAAGTTATCTGCCAAATACAGGTGAGGTGAGGAAATCGGAGAGAAATTACAAGGAATATTTAGAGCATTTTGAAAACAAATGGGGATGTCTGTCAGTATATTTGTTTTAAATATCAAACTGTATGACTTTAAATAACCAATAAAGGTGTTCTTGGGTCTTAATCACCCAAACCCTCTTTATCCATGCTTACATATTCTCTTCACAATGGTTAGCTCAGTTGGAGTAAAGACGGAGACAGAAAACATGCAAATAAAACTCTTGCATGTCCTTCAGAAACTGCCTGTGCAGCCTGAAATTTCTGAGGCAAAGGTTTGTTGTCTGATGCTGCCAGTGAAGTTTGAAACTGAAACAAAACATGGCTCCTGTGGAGAAGAAAATGTGTTTGAGTATGTGTGTCCTTTTTAATCAATGCATGTAAGAAAAAGTGTTAGATCTAAAATATATAGGTTTTGTCAGAACAGGCTTCTACAAAATCCAAGCCATAGAACATTGCTGTGCCTTTTTAATAAGATGTAAATTTGAAAATATGTTTTTATAGAACTCTATCTCAGTCCTGCCATGCTAGGCAGAACAGTCAAGGAACCAGGAAACCAAGATAATTTATAACAGATTAAGTAAAAAATATGATAGATTAGCTTTTTAACTAATGATAAAAGAAATAGAGAAACCCAATATGTACCAAAATAATTATTGAAGAAGTATTCTTATAAAATATTTTATTATTAAAGAGTTTAATTACATTTTACTTAGGAACAATTCCTGCCCTAGTTCTTGTGATTATGTACTAGTACGCTTTAGATATCTCCATCCCTCTACAAGAGTGTAAAGAGGAAACATTTTCAAAAATTCCTAGAGGTAGGGCTCTGATCAGAGCACCTGCCATCAAGTTCCTGTTCTATCATTGGCTTATGATAGAATGTTATGTTGAAAAAAGTACATTGCAAGGGCTTTTTTTTTTTTTTTTTTTTCCAGATGATTATATCATTATATATTTGAAGGAAGGACTACTTCAAGGTAATATAATATATATTGGATCTATCCCATACACACACACATGCATTTATGAGTGTGTGTGTATATATACAGACATAGAAAAAGTTTTCTGGGAAGAGAGCATCTCATTATTGCTCTTAAATCCTAGAGAGATGAGCACATCTTTTTTACACAAATTTTTAATCCTAAAGGAGAGAACTGACTTTACAATAAGAAGCTCTGCAAAGAAAGGGATGCAGACCAGAGCAGTAGCCCTGGAAGTAAATGTGAACGTTTCCATCAGACTCACTAAATGTCCACTCTGGATGTCGCTTTAGCATATTATGTATTGATTCTATCTGTAAAAGTTTGGAACATGGAAGACATTGTAGAGAAACATGCAAAAAAGAAATCTTGCCTGTGTATGAATCTAAGTCTTTGAGCTTCCTTGAACTCATGGCTGCTAAGATTAGTAATTTTCTCAGCTGTTTCATTATTTGATGCCCAAAGGTAGGCAATTACAATTTGTATTTGAGTTTCAAATATCCTCTGAAAATCAAGTGACTTACTAAGTGCTTAGCTGTGAACTTAGTCCAATTTCTGTTACTCAAGCTTGAATATATTGGCTAGCATACTTTAAAAGATTGTCTCAAAAATTAATAGGGATATGCAAACACAAATCTTGATCTGCTCAGTTTTTGTGTTCCTGCTCCTTTTAATAGGTACTCAAACATCATATATAACCTTTTGTCCATCTCCTTCTCCACAAGGCTATATTTATAAATGGTTTCACCTTTAATATGGCCCTGCTTTCCTATTTTAGAGAACAGAAATGACTTATCAGCTTGGTAGCAGATCCTTATTTTGTCTGCCTCCCACAATCCATCAGGAGAGGGTTAAGAAAAGGACCAGTTATCTCATAGCAGTCAAATTCTTTGTACATCATTGAGTTTTACATTGAACATCTCTGTGTGCTGTCAGCTGCAGAGAAAGAAGATTACACTGTCTGTCTGCTACATGAATACCCTGTAAATACTGCTTCAGTTCAAAAGGCAGATTTCTAATCAGCTATGAAATAAACAGAAACTGCTAGTTGTTTTAGCACTCGAATAGTCAAATTTGGTTGCTTTCACGCACAACAGCAATTTACTTAATATATTAACAGGCATCTAATAGGACAACAGCCAAAATTTCCAAAGTAGTAATATGAACCTCACAAATGAGGCAGGTTATGACATTATTCAGAAAGAGCAAGAGGACGTGCAAGATTGTTTATGGATTTGTGTTTGTTTGTTTTCCAAGACAGTTTTTAAAACCATCTTTTCAGGCACCACTCAACACAGTTGAAACAAAAGCTTTTGTTTGATTTGATAGGAAACAACTGCTTCAAGGGAAAAATGAAGACATAATTTGGATCTGAGCTTTTTAATACATCAGGTTGCATCTCTGTGGGCATGAATATGTTGCAGGACAGCTGTTTATGGAAATGGCAGTGTGGGGTGAAATCAGTAGCTAGTCTTGAATGTATCTGGTTACATAAAGGATGTATCTGTATAAGACCACATAAAGCTCTGATGAATTCTAGAGGAGAAAAAAATCTGAATTAGGGCAGTGTCAGTTTCTTGTAGGATAGCCTTGTATCTCTTGAGAAATGGCAGGGATCTTTATGAAGTGACACAGGAGTTGCAGAATCAGAGCAAATGTGCAGATTGCTCATTCTACAGCTAGTGGGAATCAGTACAGCCTGCATTGGGCTTTGTTTTTGCAGTTAGACACAGAGACAAATACAAACTTCACAATTAAGGCATCCCAGGCTTTTAAAAAACTCTAACTCTGCTGTTCATGATGTTTCCCTGAGGACTCAACACTGACCAATAACTGAACTTTTAATGTTGGCCACAGGAGGCTTTTACAAATAATGGCTCTTGTAACGTCCATAGCACAATGAACAGCCTTGCTGCTAGAGATTTACTGCTTTAGAGACTCCTACCTCTAGAAGCCCCTTTCCTGTGGCACTTGTAAATATGATTGTCTAAAAATTAGTGTAGACCTTTAATAAGGTGCTACAAAGCAGAAGTTTTAAGCTCCGCAGAGAAAATAACAGCTTCTTTAAAAAAAGATCATTTTTTTCAAGTGATATGACAGAGAATAGAGACACAGCCATCGTTGATGGTTTTCTGTCAACTCAGTTTAATACAAAGAAAAATCTGCACATCAGCCACCATCCTTTGACACTTTTTTGTTATTTCCTTGTCTTTCTTCAAAGCTTCCATTTTAATTTCAATACTGAGAATCTTCAAACTTTCTGGATATGCTGGTTGCCTCCATTTCTTATGCAAAACTAGAGGCATTAAAATGGGGCTTACAAATCAGAGAGCTGTGATGCTTAATGAATACAATGAATGCTCTGTTGGGGCACAGGGATTTAGGTTCCCTCCCCAGCTCTGCCACTGGCCTGCTGATGGCCAGAGGTGAGCTGCTTGGTGACTGTGTCCTTGGTAGAAACAGGTGGCTTTAAATCAAATGGATGGGAAATGTAACTTGGTTATTGTGGTTCACTTCCCTAATATCTTAAAAACTCTTTAAAAATTGCAAAAATGCCAGGGACACTGAAGAAATGGATATTTTTCTTACATATCCAGTTTCCCCTACTGTTGACAAACTGAATTCCACATGTGGTTTAAAAATTGTGCTTCTTCAAATCTTGGGCATGGTATTTTATTCCAGCCTAGCTTGTAAGGAAAAAAAAAAATACTTTGAACTCTTAACCAGGACATTTTAAGAAGGAAAGGGGGGAGGGGGGGTGGAATCTTTCACTCTTGAAATCTGGTATCCTTTATTTTTTTCTGAGCTTTGAATTACTGGTTTATTTATTTATTATTTCTGTTTTAATGAAAGTGTTGTGGGGAAGAAAAAGAGAACCCTTTCTTGTATGTGATATAAAAGAACTAATAAGTAAAACTGAAAATAGCTGGAAGAAATATAAATTCTTTTGGTCCTTGCTTTCTCTTGCTTCAGCTTTATATCAGTGTGACTCTCTAGTCTGGCATGGGCAGTGGCAGTCACATCAGAATTAGTTTGTTTTTTTTTAAATGCATTAGGGAAAATACTCATTGCTACAACTAGTATAGAATTAAACTGCACTATTTTCTTCCAGACCTATTCATTTGTTTTCTTCAAGACCTAATTGTCAGAGGTTGAGGTCAGACACAGACATACATTGACTGGATCCAATAATGGCCAGGGTCTTCATGTGAAAATAATTTATAATTTAGAGTAATTTACAATTACCTCCTATTTTCAGGGTAATAAAAACCATATATTTTAGATAACATGGAAGCTTAGATCATGCAATTGACTTTGCAATGTATGCTGGCTGCAGACTTGGAGTCAGTTGCAGACCTAGAGCTTTGTTTTGTGTTTATCAAACAGTAAGCATCCCATTTCCCACAGTAGCATATAGGAACAGTGGCTTCTCTGCTTTGGTGTGTTCAACCACAGATAAGCAAGTCATTCCAATTTAAAACTAAATAAAAAAAAAATTGAATTGTTGCAAAAAGATCTGTTAAAAGTACAATAGCAAGTCAAAAAATCAAAATACATCATTCATTCCCTCTGGAATGGATTCCTGATGCTCAAAGGCTTCATTTCAATCCCAAAGTAAATGTGAGCAACTTTGAATAGCTGCGAACCATCTTTTGAAGTTATTTAAAAAAAAAAAAAATCTAGCAATGCTGTATCCTCAAATCTTATTAATCAATAAAGCTATAAAGTAGCAAGTCAGTCACATATTCCTGCTAGAGTAAATGATGGTTTGGGTCCTTTCTAAAAATTCCTTCCTTTTTTCCTCTCTTCTCCGTCATAGCATTTGTTTTGTTACAGACTGCAAATGTGCTTTTCTGACTGCACTTTGTCACCCACAGATTCCACTGCACAGTGGGTGGAGAGCTGGGGATTTGTGTTCTGTTTTCATGCAGAGTTGTGCATTAAAAACTGTGCTGCTGCTGTTGTATTGTGAGCGGAACATCTTACCAAACCGGATTAATGACAATCTTTCCAATCTAAATAAAACGAAGTAAACCAAGACGATTATTCTGTACTCAGAAAATAAGAATTTTTTATTTAAGTGAGAGAAAG
This sequence comes from Aythya fuligula, assembly GCF_009819795.1. Lineage (NCBI taxonomy): Eukaryota > Metazoa > Chordata > Aves > Anseriformes > Anatidae > Aythya > Aythya fuligula. Next base: position 9,932,312 of record NC_045560.1, on the reverse strand, counting down.
GTGGGGAAAAAGAACAAAATGCTTAAATCTGTGGTGATTCCTATGCATGTATATTCTGTTGTGGTTCCATTTATAATAAACTGAAGTCCTTTAATGAGGAGACAAGAAGCATCAATGGTGCCCCTTGTTATTAGTTCTACTTTTCATTATGAGTAATTCTGACCTGTATAATGAAATCAGATTATGCATGAAAAATGAAGCAATGCCATCCTGAAATGCAGTGTGAAGGTCAGCTGTGGATTTTGTAGCTGTGGGAGAGAAATAGACAACTCATTTTTGAATAGACCAAATAAAATATTTCTGATCCTGAAATACAATTCAGGAGGGGGATAAAAGGAATGGGAAAAGAGAGGTATGGCTTGAACACCGAAAAAGAGAACAAGGAACTGGAATATATTGCCCACAAAGGCTTCTGACACAGAGCTTGGTTCCAGTCACTGACTCCTTCCTCAGTTTTGCTTTGCTTACACAAGGAATCACATCAGGGGTCTGGGTCAGGCTTCCAGTGTTGGGGATGAAAGCATTTCCACTGTCTGTAGCAGTAGCTCACCTTTTAGTGCTTCCAGTTATTTACACTTATTTATAAGCAGATTAGTCTTGAATTAATTTTTATTATTTAGAAGTGAAAAAAAAAATCATATTGATGCTCAGGAAGTGAAATTATACAATGATATTGGCTCTGCATTTAAATCTTTAAATACTGTGTGGCACTCTTAAGGTGAAAAGTAGGCATTCTGAAAATAATTATGGCATCTAATCATATACCATCAGTGTGATGTGTGTGGATTTAATACACTTAAAGCATAGTTTTGTGAGTCTTTTTTTTCCCACTTTTCCAAAATTTCAATTTCACAAAAGTGCAAGAAACACTGAAAACCTCAGATTTTAATATTCTTGAAGGTAGATAACAATGGTAAAACTGATAAAGAATGAAAATATACATTTCTAAATAACTATTTCAGAATAGAAAAGGTTGCAATACAAAAGTGTTACCAATAATCCACTAATTATCTAGCTGGCTGTAGAGAATACTCACCCTCTGTGAAACTGATGCTTGTAGTCAAAAAATTAAAATAAAAAAGCACTCATAAGAAAGACAGAAAATCTGTTTAAATTTAGAGGAAAGAATGATGTAGTTCAGAAATAATTCCAAAAGGATGGCATACACAAAATGCAGACTGAAACACTGGGTCTGTGATCCTGCAGCCTACCAACTGCAAGGTTTCAGACCCAAATCTACATCCAGGACCCCAGGAGAGGTCAATCCCCATTTTCATAGAATCACAGAATATCCCGAATTGGAAGGGACCCACAAGGATCATCGAGTCCAACTCCTGGCACCACATAGGTCTACCCAAAAATTCAGACCACATGACTAAGAGTCCAGACACTTCTTAAACTCCAACAGGCTTGGTGCAGTGACTATGTCCCTGGGGAGCATGTTCCAGTGTGCAACAACCCTCTCAGTGAAGAACCTCTTCCTGATATCCAACCTGAACCTCCCCTGCCTCAGCTTGACACTACTTCTGCGGGTCCTAACACTGGTGACTAAAGAGAATAGATCGGCACCTGCCCCTCCACCCCCGCTGATGAGGAAGCTGTAGGCTGTGATGAAGTCTCCCCTCAGCCTCCTCTTTTCCAGGCTGAACAGGCCAAGTAACCTCAGACGCTCCTCATACATCTTCCCCTCCAGGCCCTTCACCATCTTCATAGCCCTCAATTTGATCATAGCCCTCATTTTGATCTTTGAAAGAGAAAAAAATGAGCCATATCCCTCCATACACCCAGACTTTGACGGGCCTTGCTTTCTTTCACACTGTCAGGGTGAAAGCCATCCTCATTTCAGAAAGGTCTGCAGGGCTGCCACTCTTCTTCCAAGTGCTGCTCATTACAGGCAAGTGTAAGCATATGCCAGACTCAGTGGGAGGACACAGCCTCCATATTCATCCCACAGCAGTGTGAAGTTTCTTCTATTTTCCGTCTAGATCAGAAGAATGTGACTCTTGCAAGGGGACATAAATTCTCTCAGGTCCAAACGGGTAAAACATCTATGATTGGATTATTTTCTTTTTGCTGGTATTGATGTCTTAATTTATTTCTTATTTTTCAACAGAATTTCATAGATGCTTGCCTTGTACTCTAGCGAGCTCATCTTTTTCTGTTCATTAATGTCTCATTACCTCTTGTAGAAGTAGGTATGAGAAAACAAGATGATTTCATATTTGGCATTGTTAAACAGAAGCTGACTTTCTGGGAGGAATTAATGTTTGTCAGTCTATTTTTTATATTCAGGTTTGTGAAGGACTGTGAGATCTTTTAGATGACAGGAAATACATAAAAGTAAGTTTTATTATGCAGATGAGCAGAACCGATCCTAAAAATGCTTTCACACAATCCCACACAATTTCATGTGTTAATATGAGGAACTTGGAAATTGTCAGCACTAACAATAATTTGCTGAGCTGCTGCTTTAGGACAGTCATGTATTTCTGAGATACTTGCTTTTGCTCTATAAATACTATGTAAAGAAACATCTCTGTCACTAGATATCTCTGCAAAAGTGACATTTCTCTATTGAAATTCTCAGTTTAAAAAGGTGTTCCATTTTTTAATCTTAAATAAGATCAAACTAAAAAACTCAATAGAGAAATGACTACTAGAGTTGATCATGTTACAGTCCCCAAAGTAAATCAAGATGCAGTTTACTAGGGAAAGATGAATATCATGGATTTGAGGGTATTGGGAGCTTTGCCAATTTTTTAATTAAAGTATGAGAAAACACATATAAGGCTTCTAGAAACAGTGGGAGAAGGTGAGTGCAGGCTACTCCATTTTATGAGCCTATGTTCCTTCATGGGGGAATTCTGGTTTCTAGTGAAGACTTCACTTTTGCAAAGGCTTAACTTTCCTCGTAAACTTGATCTGAAGAGGAAGACTCTTTATTGTAACATCTGATATATACCATAATGTCTGATTTATCCATTGACTTTAGCTAGCTGTTACCTATCCAAGGTCGACTAAAACTGAATAACAAATTTTCATTTAAGTATTTCTGTTAGCTCAAAACAAAATGCTATGCAAAAGAAAGAATCTGAAATTAGTCTTACTGTGGTGAAGGCATAATTAGCAAGTTGCAGGCTATACATGTTGTTTACTTTACTGAAAAGAGTTAGTTGAATTGGAAGCTGGAGGACTTCCTCTTGGCTTTGATTTCTCCAGAAAAGGAAGATGATTTCCCTTTCCCCAGGCAAAAAGGAGTACATCAAGCTTCAAAATGCCTTCTGGACTTTGGGGTTTTGCATGCAAGACTCAGGGGCCACTAGAAGGTGCCTACACCAAACTAGTTTCAGGCAACCTCATTCACGTACTGTGTTATTGTCCCTGTGGTTTTAGGCAGCAGGTTCCAAGCCTAGAAAGACACAGGGATGTCTCAGGGCTCAAAAGTCCTGGAATCTTGTTTAGGAACAGAAGTTACAGCTGGTTTGAGGTTGATGCCTTGTCTTGGAGATACGGGTGTTCCATATTGGAGCTTACTATGAATCGAACAAGTGTACACTAGGCATTCTAAAGTGTGATTAAATGCATATATGTTTAGTACTGTTTTTATTTATTTTACAAGAACAGAATGAGAATCCCATGATGACTGTTCGTGTTTGCCCTGAAAATAGCCCAAACATCTCCATTTTATTGATTCATACTCAGCAGTGCAAGGTCCACGTTTATGGAGTCTTGGCAGCTCTTAGAAAGGCTGACCCTTATTGTCATTTCCATAACATTAGCTATCCTAATTGGCAAGGTTTATACAGCATACCTAATCCTGCATTTTTGAGATTACTTAACGTCAGAACCACAGCTCTATGAAAGCTTCTGAGACTGAAAATTGTTAATCTTGCATGACATGCTAGAATATCACTGTTCTTTGTGAAGTCCTAATCCAGTGCTTCTTGGATGGTGATCCTAACTGAGGAATAATGGAGCGAGAAAGGGGCTACAGAGTGAAGGCTCTTTTACTGAATGCAGAATCCTCTCTCAGAAGTCATGTTTCCTAAATTCAGAACCGTCAAAATGTTTCTTGGAGGTTTTGTTTTGTTTTGTTTTTAATCAGGCATCAGTTGGTGTTTAAATGATTACTAGCATGTTATGAAAATTGATCTATGCTTGAGACTTGCTTTATAGTTAGAACTAAATCATTATTGATTTTGTATTTTTGTATTAAATTATATATCATGGCTTTAAAGTGCCAAATGCATGAATAAAAATGACCCATTTTTAAAGCAGATTTAAAGCAGATTTTAAAGCAAATGTTATTCTCCCAGAAGGTGGCAGCTGGAAAGCCCATACTACTACATAGCATACATCTTACTACAGTGTGAACACTTTGTGTAGGGGAAATAAGGTTATGACAGAGCAGAAAAGGGGAAGTAAACACTATTCCACACAACACTATTCACATCATGAGGCTTCAACAGGGAGTCAGAATGTTATCCTGAATGTTTTTAATGGAATTAATGTCTCTTTTTTTTCCCCCACAGGAAAACAAGCAAACAAACAAACAAACAAACAAAAAAGATCAGGTAGAATTTTGTAGATAGTCTTAACCTTTCATGTTCCTATAAACTTCATAAAGCTGATTTCTGATTTACAGGAAGAATTTACACAGTTTGTTACAAGAATAAATAAACTAACAACAAAAAAGAAAAATAGAATTTTTTATATATTCTGTTTTTTCTATACAATATATGTATGCTTGTATGTCTATTTGTATGTATGTAGGAAAGAAACAAAAGTTCTTTGAAAAGGGAAGAGATGGGAGCCAAGTCACAGTAGTGAGGGGTAGGTCCAAGTGGCAGAAGTCCAAGGAGAACACAAATGTAGCTGTTCAGTCTGGGCTGATAGACTCTAGTGGAAGATCATAAGACATTATGTCAGATGGAAAAAAGATGTGTGGTGGTCCAAAACGATCAGAACAAACTGGGAAAATTAATACCAGTGGTGAGGAAGCCTGTGATGGTGATGGATGCAAATTCCTGCAGAATTTTTAAAATGATAGAATTTTTTGGACCAAGTCATGAGACTAAAGGAACATTTGTTTGATGTGATGATGTGGTACATATGAGAAGGTGGGTGGCAGCTGCCAAAATCTGAAAAGCCAGGGCTTGCTCAGGTCAGAAGAAGAATTTTGCAGCTGTTGAGTCTGCAAGCAGCCTGGTGATTATATAGCAGGAATAGTCTGACTTGGCCTTGTGTGGATTTTTTTAATTCAGCAGTGAAACAGTTGCCACTTTATGGGGATGGCTGTACAAAATGCTCTTTGCTGAAGTAACACCTGATCACATTGTCTTAAGTTAAAAAAAAAAAAAAAAAAAAAAGCATCTGAAAAAAATGGAAATGCAAATAATTTATGTTTTGTCAGAGGAATTTCTTAAAACAGAATAAGGTGTTTTGTGTTTATATATATATATAATTAAAAATAGAAATTACAGCTTACTGCTTTAAAAGCTAAAACATTATGTGTTTAGCAATTTAAGTTAAACTTTGTTAGCTCAGTTTCTTGAACACTTAACAATGTGGGCACTAGAAAGCATTCCTGTTTGAGAATTAATTCTGAGAATTAATATCCAGCAGAATGTTCTTTGCATCCAAATAGGAAAAATACATTTTAACAGGCATTTCAAGCCCCTTAATGAGTATCTTATGAAACAGAAAGTTATGACAGAAATGTTAAAATCAAATAAATAAAAATTTAATGCATTCTTGCAGACTGAAAATCAAAAAATTAGCTTGCTTGTGATGAGCAGATTTGGTGTTGCTGGAATATTAGCTTGAGTTTTGAGAACAGATTTCATACATGAATCCTTATTAAAAGATCTGCTAAATCAGCAGCAATAGTTTCAAATTCTGGCTTCATTTTTGCTCCCTCTTTATTAAGAACAATTATAATTAACAGCTTCTGTTGGTGACACTCAATTTTATCTTGAAACCTTCACAGGAATCTCCATAAGAGCACAACTGTTTTCCGTTCAATGAAATTTAATTGGCTTTAACACGGTTTCTGCTAATAAAATAGAAACTAATATATCAGTAGGTGTCCTCCCTTGTTGCTTTCTCCTGTTACAGCATACCCACACTGGACCGCAAGTGCAATTTGATTCACAACTAAATCAGGAACAGTTTCTTAGAGGGCGATTTGTGAGGCACACCACTGCTGCAGAAAGTAGTTTTGATTAGCAAGCGGTTGACATCCTTTTGTGGAAAACCTTGTGTTACAGAGAGCATTTTGCAGCACTTCAGGTGGAGAAATTAAAAGACTATTGATCTCTCGTTCATTAACAATCTCATTGCACTTTTGCCAGACTGGCTGCCTAACGCACTGTCAAAATTCACTCTTGGCTGCCTGTCACGCATCTGCATACTTTCCAGCATCAGTTCTGCTGGATAATATGACATTTTTTACTTTCTGCCTTAAAGTCTTCTGCAGTCTTGTTCTGTGATATTTACACTGATCTGGGAGCAGTTGCATATCAGCACTTAGTGAGAGAATCCCTAGGCACACTTGAGTTGTACAAATGTTAAGGCCCCACACTTACAATAAATATTCTAACACTCATACAGTATTAATAATACAAATTCATAATATTTAGAATACATCCCAGGGGAGAGCAAGGGAGGTTCAGCTGAGTGTATTACACATCATTTCAAAAAGATTTGGAAACAGCTGCTTTCTTTCCTGGCTCATGGCAGCTGATGGATGCTGCTGCCGTTGGAGACGGTGCTGTCTGACATCAGGTTATGTATGTGCTGCCGAGGAGCTAGAGCATCCCTCGGGATACAGGGAGCCTCATGGTACGGTTGTTCAGTGTGATCCAGCACAAGTGGAAGTCATTAGTGCTGCTATAATAGCAGTTGTAGGAAAACCAGTGCATCCATTGCCAAATCTGATGATAATTTCGCCTGTAAAAGTTTGTTCGAGGAAAATGGTTAGTCACACCTGTTGAAAAACACAGTCATTTTTATTTCCCTTAGGAAGATAAATTGCACTTCAATCAATGACAAATCAGAAACATCAGTCGCTTCTGAGAGCAAAATCTCTGTGACCAGATGCTGTATTTTTTTTCCAGGTTCTTATAGATAGACCCAAACCTCAGCTCTGCTGCCTTTGCATTTTAAAAATAGTAAAGATACAGCAGTCAGTGAAAGATCCCATTGAGCAATTAGGATTAGGGTTTAAGGAAAAGATGCTAAATGGAGTTAGGGCTTCAATCCTTTGAAAATCCTCTTCTAAGTCTACATAAAGTAGACATAAGACCTATATAAGGCCTTCATTAGAAAGGCCTTATATAGGCCTTATATGAAAGACGCTAAGGTGAAGACAGTGGTATGTGTAAGCACAAGTACAGAACAAATTCATGTACTTTACCATTTCAAAATACCTGCCCCTTTCAGTTTGTAGGAAGGGTTTGTAGTCAGGACAGTATACTTATTCTAGCCTTCTCCAACTCATGACTGAACAAACTAATTATAATTAAAACTAATTATCAGATTCCCAAAGTATTTTAAATAAAAGGTATTCTGCTAACTACACTTGAATTGGTTTCAGGCTATTTCTTCTTGGCCTTAGGTCAGGCCATACTTCAAGGATGCCTTTTTCATCCACCTGCAAGTACTTTGAGACCTTTTAGCTCACTTGTGTTGGGACCTCCTGTTTCTCCTAATCCCTCTGTTATGTAGGAAGATGTTGGGTTGTTTTTAGCTAACTAACATGGCCCAGGTGTGGATTTTATTTGGTAACAATTGGGATGCAGCAGGTGAGTGACTTTGTCAAACAGCTGTTTTAAATACCATCAAAATGCAGTCTGTGATATTCGATTACTTGGAAAAAAATCTATAGACACCCATCAAAAGCTTCTGGGATATCAATCAAATTATAACCAAATGAATATATATTTATATATAAACATTTCAGGTAAAAACTAAACCAATGACTTTTTAATATCTTAAAAACCTTGCTCACATGAGTTGCATCAGAGTCACAATGGCTTAGTCTTCTGTACTTAAATTGTAGCTACACATTGGTAGGGACTTATAAAATATATTTCTATATAATTTGGTTATGTGTAACTATTTGTCAGTAATGAGCAGAGGCAACTAACTCTGAAGCATCATAGATCAATTTGGCTGTTGGGGAAAGCTGGATATTTCTGGGGGAGCCACAATATGCAGAGATCTTCCCAAAACATCAATGAATTTACAACCTACCAACTGAAGTGACTGAATTTAAGCAGAGGGGTTAAGTTGGTTTGACTTCATAGCTAAGGTTCTGCAAAGTCCTGTCTCAAAAAGACTTTGGACAGGGAAGAAAATGGTGACAAATAGTCTCCCCTGGTAAAGAAGAGGATGTTGAAGTTTCTTTTGCTGCTTTTTTCTTTTGCAGAGGGGGGAATCCTTACTTAGCCGGAAAGAACTGAGACACCAAATTGATATTTCTCCCTTGAAAAGCATTTTAAAAAACTGTTTCTGCTCTGTTTAAAAGACAGGTTTCAGAGGAAATGCTCCACCACTGTGGAGACTGGGAGCCACGCACACAAATGCCAGAAGCAGGAGTGCAGCAGATGCTGTTCCTGCAAACAGTAACTTGGATGTTCTCTTCTTGTCTGTGCTAGCTGGGGATGAGAGGATAACAATGATGAGATCATTCAATTTTTTCTTTATTTTTTTCCAAACATGAAAAAGTGTGGAAAGGTGATATTATTTGTAAGAATTACCACATACATGTCTATGTATGTGTGCTACCAGTGGTCATCAAAAAGATTATTTGATCGGACAGTTGAAAAGGGAAAACCCTGAACCTGGCTTTCATCATGGTGGTCGTCCTGGAAATGCCTTTATAACTCCTCAAATTTATGGCTGGAGAAAGTCCCATTGTGCTCATTTTGAGCTAGTCTCAGGGCTCAGATCTTAATGCAGTTCTATAAAAACACAAACCTGTAATACATGCCTGATTTCAGCTGTAAAAGGCTTTTGTTCCTACAGTGGCCTCCCTTTGCTGGAAATCTGCTCTGCGTGAGCTCTCTCAGTATGTAATTACTTGAGGATCTATAGGTAAGACTTTTCAGTACTTAAATAACTGGTATATGAAAACTCCGTGGTGAGGCCTTTCATAAGTCAGAGGAGGCTTTGGTGCAATTGATTTGATGATGCAGTTCACTCTAGGGGCTGGGACTGGTGGTGTCTAATGAAGAATATTGAAAAGGTTACAGAACTTTCTCTTGCTTTTTGTGCTTTTCGTCTTGAATAGTAGAAACAGCTGAGTTCTTAATACCCGCATTTTTCACTTCGATTTAAAATAAGAATCTCTTCATATTCTGTTTGTTTCAAAACACATGCTTGTCTGCTTTTTTATTTTCTTCTGGCAGTACAAAAATGACTATTTGTGGTTAACAATTACTGGTACAATTCCCATGTAATTAATGCTTTTCGTTTGTTTGTTTGTTTCCTCATGTTCTTACTGCAAAAATATACAAAAGTACAATTTAGGAAGGTGTTGTGCTAAAGGTGTTAGTAAGAGATCATACTCCTCAGGAAGACATTGGTGGCTGTTTCTTATTTGTAATGTCTTCCTTCCATCTTCCCTCACTTGCAGGGAGTTATCACGGCTTGCAGGAGCGCTGCATTGCATTGTAAGGGCAACGTCTAAGCCCTGTCAGGGATGCAGCCCAGAACAATGGCTAATGGTACACAACAATTTTCAATATGGCATTTTAGCATGAAATTCTCTGAAGGAGGCTGTTCCCTGTGGTGAGAGAGCAAGCCCAGCATTACCCTAGGTCAGGCCACCATTCACAATAGGTGTCAGTGAAGCCCTTTCTGTGGAGGACTTGGCGAGCAAGTGTTTTCAGTCTCTGGAATTATATATTTGCAATTAAGTAAAATATATAGTAATACTATGTGTTTTTTTTTGTTGTTGTTTGTTTTTTTTTTTTTTAATTAGTCAAAAATAGTAATATCTCCTCCTGTCTTCTTTCCTTCAATTTTTATTTATTTATTTATTTTAGGATAGCAGAAAAGGCTAAGGCTGTTTTATTCTGATTTGGTTCAAGAAATCTTTAGATAGCAGCCTTAATCTTATGGCACAAAGGCAAATGCCATTGCATTTGTACTGCTTTTATATTAGCAATCACATCATGGCAGAAATAATAATCTCTTGCTAAGCTAATTTCAAAATGATGATAATGACATTGATCTCCTTTCTAAAGTGCTTTGAGATTTACTGATGAATGTCTCGATGCAAGAAATAGATATAAATTATCATCAAAAGTGTTCATGTACAGAAATTCCAAGGAAAATTATCAGAAAAATTAGGTTGCAGAGTTTAGTACTGAGATGGAAAGTCTCTGTTCTGCCATTACCAGCAGCAAAGTGTGAAAATGAACATGAAAATATACATGGCCGAAGTAACCCTGTGTGTGAGCCCCCCCTGCTGCCTGTGATTGCTATTACCAACAGCAGCACTGAGCTCACGTATGAGGTTCAAGGAGAAGCAAAGAAGCTGTGAGAGATGCCAAACTAGGAAGGGATACTCTTCCTCAAGCCCCATTCTCCCCCCCCCCCCCCCCCCCCCCAAAAAAAAAAATACCTCTAAGATGTGTTTTTTAAGAAAACAAGCGTTTTTCAAATTTATTAAAGATAATAACACTGTTTACTTTCTAAGTTGTAACTATCATTTTCAAAATTTCAGCACAGGTTAAAACAAATAGGGCCTTTGGGCAACAAATAGGGTTGCATTTGTGCAACTTGAGCAGGAAAAAAAAAAAAAAAAAAGATAATTTTGCTTTCTTTAAAAAATATTCTCTTCTCTCCTAGGTTTTAAATGCTGTGATTCCAATAGCAAAGATTTGGTGATGAAAGAGCAGGTGTAAGGATTTGTACTCTGCAGCCTTGCAGCTTGTGTGCTCATTTTCACCTGCTCAGCAGGAGAGGAAGGCAGGAGTGAGTGCTGCCACAAGAACTGCAGCATGTAATGGCTTTTGTGGAGAAGTGTAGATATCTAGGCAAGGCAGCGAAGGATCAGGTCCCTTGGGAGGTGTGCAAGAAAACAGACACACCAAAAGTGGGTTTCCTTCAGTTGAAGTCAATATTGGTAGCAGGAGGTTGGTTGCTCATGAAAATTATCTTTCAGACTAGATGCATATTTAGCATCCATTGTTGGAAATGAGACCATGACACATTTCAGTGCTTGGATATGCTGTTCTGTAACTGGTGCCAATATGAGTGACAGTACGAATGTAAGTTCTCTGTTCTGGTAATTCTGTAGAATTACTATCAGTTTCTATTTCTGCTTTCACGTTTTAATTCCCAGTATATACTGTGGGGAAAAAAATAATTTCTTATTTTGACCTAGACGTGAAGGAAATGGGAAGGAATCCCAATTATAATTACATCTGTGTGTCTGTCTGTCTGCCCATGTATCTAACATCTGTCCTCTGAGCTGGTATGAGTGAATTGCAGTAGAATTGTGAAGGTATAGACATCGCTGAAGACAGGAAAAAAATATATATTTGAACAATGGAAAACTGATGGAAGGAGGAAAATACAGAGCTAGGTTGCCCACTACTGCAACGAATCAGCTGCAGTGTTAACAACGTAGGAATACTGATGGCAGATCAGGAGTGGGAAGATGAAACTGGAAGGACCGCAGGGACTGAAGCAGATAAGGCAGACACACTCCAGCAAACTGCAGGTGCTGGCTTTCATGGGAAGCCTGTCCTGACCTGCTGTGCAGTTTCCTGAAGGCTAGAGACCTCACCTGGAGGTTAGGGACTTTGGGGTAGACTGAAAGAGCCATGAGAGAACAGGGTAAAGCTACAGGGATCCGTTTTAAAATAACAACAACAAAAAACAACACAAGGTCAAATGAGGTTACATTCTCAGAGGGACTACCTAGAGATTCAAGGCAAAGCATATGCTGCTAAAATATGTCAGTGGCTACACAATACCTATCTAAGGGAAAAAAAATCGCATTTTCTTCCAAGTAGTGTGGGTTTGCTCTACACTGTGAAACGGTTGCTTGCTCTGTATCAATTTTGAAAGCTGCAGAACTTCAGGAGTGTATCAACGTGTGGAATGTGTGCATGTCCTTCAGGATGAAAAGGACACTGGGTTTTATCTGAAACTCAATGGTAAGATTTGCCAAGAATTCTGTGGGCTTTGGCTTAGAATAAACAGGTTTTTATAAGTACTCAAAGTAAGGAAATGAGTGTCATTGCTTAGCAAATTTTAGCACTCCTGTATGTTTTGGGAACTTTTTCATGAACTAACTAACATAGGTACCAAACATGAGGTTGAGGGGCTATAATCTCCTTCAAATGTATCTGCTGTTAGCTGAAAGCCTTGAAATTTTCATGCTGTGGAACTTGTGGCAATAAAGTGTCAAGCTGTCTTACATAAGACTTTCTGCAAATTGTGAATCCGTCACAACTGCTTAAGAAAGCTCTTTCAAGGCAACTGTTGACCTTGGATTTATAACTGTCATGTTTTTGACATTCCCTTTCTTATTTAAGGTGTATATTCACTTTGCACTGTCTTCATCACAAATACAAGCTGAGATTGATGAGACTCATCCTTTAATTCTAGCTTTTTTTCATGACACATGTCTAACCCATCTCCTTTCCCATCCTCCAGCATGTGCTTTTCATGTTAAGTAACAGTCTGAACTTTTGTAAAAGAAAAGTACTTGCAGAGATACAAGGACAATTAGGTCTTTCTAGATCACATAGTTTAATTGCTTGACTTATTTTTTTTTTAATGTGATTCCTTTCAGGGATGCAAAATGATGATATTTCTATTTTCCTTGGTGAAAGTCATGGGAACTCATGCTAAATTTAAAGCAGTGGCTAATTCCTTTGAAGGGGTGGGCTCAGTGTCCTGATTGCCTTGCCAAAGTCTCCAATAATCTGTGACTTGGCTCCCGTCTTGTTTTGAACCTAGATAAAAGTATTGAATTCAGCATTGTTATTCTTCTGAACTTGTCTCAAACATCTGTCCTGAAGTCTCAATAATTGGATAAGGTTATTGAGCTGAAGCAAGGGTCCTTCTTCTATCGTACCCACTGCAGGACACACTGCAGTACATGCCCGAAGAAGACCTGGTTACTTCTTAATCAATGTAAAAAAGGGGAGCAAAGCAAAAACCTTAAAGAAAATAACATAGCAGTCAAAAAGACAAGGTATCTTCCTTATTTTAGACAAATCCTGATACTAAAATAAATAAATAAATAAATAAATAAATAAATAAATAAGCCGTATACTGACACCCTCATCTTAATCACACTGTAGAAACTGAAGGACACTTCTAGGATAGGTTTAGTAAAGGATTAGAGTTACAGTTGCTGTAGGTATACTGAATCTGCCATTTTTGCTCTCTGACCTGTCAATAAATTCTCTTTTACAAAAGCTGATGGGCAGCAACCACTGCGCTGTTATTGAGCCAGACATGCTGATAGTGACACAACCTGTTAGCATGCTGGGCAAACAAAATGTGGGTTTAGAGATGCATTGCTCTATTTTCTCTTATGTGAAATAAGGAAATCCTGGCTGACCAGAGCACAAAAAAGATGGGTGTAGGGAAATTGCTTTTATGTCATCTTGGTTGACCTGTTTGGTATTTTTCTGCAAAGAGTTAAACAAGGCCTTTGGAGGAGGGAAAGAAGTGGGACAAGGGGAATGGAGCACAGCCCGGGCAGGGTCACTTGATAACAACAGGATTGCTGTTAATTGGGGAATCCCTCTAGCTTGGCTCCAGCTAGCCTGGCAAATTGTAATCTTACCAGGCCAAACCTCTAATCGCATAAAATACTGACCCATGTAATTGTCTGGTAGTGGAAGGAGACGGAGGGCTTATGGAGTTGCAGAAGTGGCCACTCCTTAGCGAAAGGGAACCTGAGAGCAGGTTGCAGTGCTGTGTCTCGCAGATTAGAAAACTGTAGGAAGGGCTGGATGAGGAGGAAACCTGTTTATACACCTTTATTGTGTTTTCTACCCCCTTAACATGCCATGCACTGTTAATGAGTAGACATTACTATGTTCACATAAATTTTTTTGTTGTTGTTGTTTTGGTTTGGTTTGGTTTTTACTCATTAAAGAGGTTTTAGAAGTGTCAAATAATGGTGATCCATGCTAACATAAGAGAGAGCCAGTGCTGGCTGTTCTAACACCCAGTCCAGAGCCACTGGACTGTGGAAAGCAGGCTTGTAAATGGGGACATGCAAAAGGCTAGTGTGGGCTCACTATGATATCAGCACAATTTAGGGGGCTTTTTTCGCTAAGCATGTTGCTATGGACACTTGAGGTACATTTAATTTAAGGAATCTCACAATAATTTTATCTATTTATTTATGATGAGGAATGACTATTGTCCTGCCTCTGCTTTAGTTGTCACCTAAAAAACAAACAAACAAACAAACAAACAAAAAACTAATAAAATAAAAAAAGGATGTTTTACTCAGCAAAGCTATGAAATGACCTTATAGATGCTGTTAATTTTGTTTCTTAAAGTATATTTTTCAAAGTTTTTGGACATCTTTAAGTAGTTTAAAAGGAAGGAGAGGAGGCAGGTGGCAGGAAAGGGAGAATTAAGAGGAAAGTGTATATCCATTAAGTACATAATACCATAGCACTAATCCTGACATTGGATATTTGCGCAGGACCCAAGGGCTGTGGCTGATCAGAACCACAGGATAAGAGTAAAAAAAGTATTGTGTTTTGTCATGTTTGCTGACTGAACCTGACAGATTTTATTCAGATTTTAAATTATTTATTTTTTCCTCTAATTTGAACTTCTTATCTCAGGGCTGTTGGCTTTGGTGAGCCAGCCGAGCTGAATGCTGGGTGTTGCATGTGTGCATAAGCACGCAGCAAAAGCTTAGTTATTGTCTATATTATCTCTGTGCACTGGGCTGTGATTTTTCATTTCGTAGCTCTGTCACAAATTGGTGTGCTTGAACTGGTGACACAAAGGAAAGGATTTGGACACATACTGGCAAGGGTTTCATTAGCCACTGCACTGCCCTAGTCTGAGCTGCTTTTACAGATAAATCCCGTACTCTTACCCTAGAAGTAAGCAACAGAATAATTTTTTAGAGGTATAGTTTGTGTAATCTCCATATGGCAACACTCACATCTTATTTCATTTTACAACAAGCGCTTTGTTCTGCTAAATGCTTCCCTTTCCTGGTAGGTGAGAGGGTAGACATAGCTTTTCTTTGTTTTTTTAACCTGTGCTATGCATCTATGTCACATTACAGGATCACTAAATAGATTTGCAACCTGCAAGCAGACAAAATCCTGCTTTGGTTTAGCTGCAACTTCACCAGCCACAATTTTGGTGCCCTTCAGCTTCCAAAATTTCAGCGAAGGAGAAGGCTCTTAATGCCTTGCAGGATTTTTGGGGATGAGCTGAGTGTCATGAAAGGAGGCTTTCCAGCGTGGGGCAGGTCAGAGAATCTGTACATCTTGATAGAAGGAGAAGAACATAGGAAAAAGCATCGTGAAATCATTGACATGCCTTCCCAGAATCTGAAGTGCTTTGGATGTTCATCACATCTCATCTCTTAGCTATTTTTATCCCTTCTGGTCATTGTTATTATTATCATTATTTTTAGCACAGAGGCCATATTTGCTATGTTTTCACAGATATTAACATGCTTCCAGAGACATCACACACTGGGAGTTTTGAGGCTGCATTTCTGCAGACATTGCTCTTGGCATCAAAGGCAGCATGAGCTGTTCCCACTCTCCTCCTTTTCATCCCCATCTGTTTATTCCATTCATCCCCAACTGTTCCTTCCAAGGGTGGCACCTCAGTTGTGCCGTGGCCACTTTTTGCAGGGCTGCAGCTGAACTGGGTGACCTCAGCTGAATTAAAAAGATGCTCAGTCCTTTTTTTTTTTTTTAATTCTTGAACAGACTTAGTGGTGAGGTGAGTTTCCGATCTAGTTCACCACAAGACCCTACAGACAAATGGATCAGCAGTACTGAGGAATGTGGTCAGGGAGGGAGAACCATGCTGCCCTGTTTTGCCTCCTAGAAAAAAGTCCCTGAGACTATGACCTGAAGCACAGCCAAGGGTCAGAACTAGGACAGTTGTGAGAACGAGGACCATTGTGAGCCTGGTGTCTGAGACCTCCATTTCCCTTATCAGAATGATTAGAAATAAATATGGAAACAAACTGTGCTTTTAGATGCATTCTTAACAGAGAAGGTGAATGAGTATTTAAGGCTGGAGCTTGACGTATCGATAGATTTGGCTTTCCAGCTGCCTTCTGTCCTTCTGTGCAACATATTCTAATGCCTTCTTAGCCATATCCAGTGTTCTGTGAGGTTGCCTTTATCATCCAATTGTTATCCCTTTCCCAGTCATGCAGGAACAAATTTTGGCTTTCTTTGCTGGCTCACCTTTTAACTTCTCTTGTTCCAGTGCTGTTTGTCTTCTTCACACTGAATGCTGATGAGATGCTATTGGGTCTGTCTTCAGCAGTCATTTTCTGGGTAATTTCTTTAAGCAGCAAACACTAATTCCTCCCACTCTTTAAAGTGCCATATGGGATCAGATTACCAGATTAAACATGAATCCATTTTTGGATGGTATTTCTGTCCCATGCTAATTCTATTAAAATTATTGGCTATCTGGCCAAAAATACTGCCTTCTAAAGACTGACATGTAGCTATTTTCAGGCCAGAACAAGAAGGGCAAAGGGCCATTTTCAAATGTTGTTTCTAACATCTTTATCACAAAGTTTGCACTTTATGTGAGCATATTGCCAACTGGATTGCATTTGTTCATGTTAATAGGCGCTGAGACAAATGCAAAAATATGCTTTTAGCAGTTATCCTGCTAAGAAGTATTTCCAATCCCAGCTGACACAAGCAGTAATTCTGGAAGATCTTGTGGGGGCCTCAGCAAGAAAATGTGGCCCTAGAGATTATTTTCATTGTTCAGACAGTAAAGTTGCACACATTTTAGGAGGAGATGATAGTTCACAGGCTGATATTTGATAGCCTTAATGGAGCTGGGTGTTTATTTGTTAAAGGAACTGGCATGAGGAACATGTTTAAAAGAATAACACTCTTCTCCTGGATGAGTATTTCTGATGCGTTAATACACAGTGGGTGGACAGGGTTTGGTAGTCAGGTGGAGCCCAGTAGTAACTGTGTGTGTTATGTTATTCTCTCTTGCCAATTTTATCTTTTTTTTGGTAAGGGTGAGTAATGCATGGCTCAATAGCACAGCTCCTGCTCTGGAAAGGAAGAAGGATACCCTATATTTAAACTGTGGTTTAAAAGGAGCCACATAGTTTCCATACCCAACCCATTGGTTCTCCTCTCCCCATCCAAAGAGGTGTTATAGTGAAGTCTATGGGAATTCCTTCACACCAGAGGCTTCTGGGAGATGAGGGACTACTCCATCAGCCAAAAATGGTATAAATGAGATTTAAAATCATTAGCATGGCTTCTGCCATTACGCTCTCAGCAGATATTGTAAACTTGCAGGATTTGATTCATCATTTCTATTGGTGCAAAATTGGCCGTGACTGCCAAAAAACAATTGGCTGTTCCTTCGCAGCTGTTTTCTAATTACATTAGAATACTGCAGCATCTAATGCAGCCGCTCAGCCGTGGTGTGACCCGCCTTCTCCCAGAGGGACCTTTCCAGAGCAGCAACACTTGCTTTCAGGCAAAATCAATAGCAGGGGTGCCTTATGCACTGGTAGCTGTGGCTCTTCCGTTGTGGCCAATTTGTTTCTTTCCCAGGAAGCCATCCTGCAGCATGGCCAACTGCAGAGAGGCCGGGGCTTAGAAAAATTACACAGAAAAATGTCAAGTCATCTCACATCATGCTGGCATACAGCCCAGAAGTGTGTAGAAATGCAACCTCATCAAATGAAAAGGAGCTACTGGAAAATAGTACAGAATATGTACAGAATAGTACAGAAAATACCTTTGCGGCTCTAACATGTGATGTGTGTCTGGTTTGTGTGCTGTGTGCAGCTTCTGCTAGCCTCTCTCCAGCAGGATGTTATGGAACTGGAAGGTGAATGCTTGAGCAGAGGAATTAAGCTTCTCTGCAAGGTGAGACTGCACAAAATCTCTTCATTCTGGGGAAGGAGTCATCTCTTGAAATGCATGAGACAGTGGACCTCAATGGTGTTTAAAGGTGTATAAAAGTATTAATGATCCAGAGGGTGCAGAGAAGAGATGAACATCTTAAAGGGGTTTAAGAAATTACTAGACAAATTCAAGACAGAAAGATGCATCAAAGGTTATTAAATGCAGTGTTCTGGATACAACTCCAGTTCAGGGAAAACTCAAATTCTTTGACTGACAGAAGCTAGAAGATTACATGAGGGAAATACCATCTTACAACTTTCAGCTAAATGAAGATGGATTACTAAATAGATGAATTTTCAGCTTTCTTCATTTTTTCTGGATATCTCAGAAGCTTTCTTTCTAAAGAATGGACCACTGAGAAATGAGCTTGGAAAACTGTATTTGTATACGTTTTCCATGTCTCTGAAGGGAAAAGGTTCTTCGAGTAACCTTCCCTGCACCCACACCCTGCTTCAGTGTGTGCTGCTGGTTAACCTCAGGAAACACAAACTCATTTTCCCTCTCTCCATTCTTCCAGCTCCCCACAGATGCAGCTCTGCATCTTCTTTCTACTGTTATCCCTTAGACTTTTTCTGTTTGCCTGAGACTTTTTGGAAGACAACTTGGTGCAGGGATAGGCAGATCCTTAAGCAAGAGCTAAAAATCAGTTGAACAGCTTGAGTAGCAAATTGTAAGGGCGCAAACTCTAAAGTTTCTTTGAGGGAAGACTTGCTTTTTGCAGTAACCCAGGTGCCTTTGCCTTAGGATGAATGAGAAATGTCCATACTTTTTTTTTTTTTGTATTATTATTTTTAAGCAGAGAAAATTAACACGTCTTAAACCAGAGAGGTTTTGTCTGCAGGGAAAGTTTGGTTATGTCCTGAGTCTCTGTTTAAGTAACAAAGAAGTCATCATCTTTTTATGGTTGAAAAGATAATGATGAGGTAAATTAAGTGTAAACAGACCAGACTGAGTCACAAGATGGTCTAAAACAAGAGAGAAGCAGGCTGCCTTCATCGCAGTGATGAATTACCTGACGTCCAGTTAGGATGATATTGTCTCTTTCACTGCTAAGAACTTTCAAGGAGAGAGGTAGATAATATGTATTTTAAAATGTTATATATTAATAAAATAATATACTCATGTTCAGTGCAAGTGCTTGCTACCATCCTGTTTCTGATATCACACAGCTGGGAAAAAACAAAGCACAAAGATATCCTCCATGGCCTTTAAGCACTGAAGTCCCCTTGGGATTATGAGCTGGGCACCTCCAAAAGAGCTACATGTCTAAATCCCTTTGGGGCTCTGACCAAGAGCCCAGCAGGCTGTCCAAGCCCTTAGCAGGACTTAATGTCTGGTCTGGATAAGCTTTTTATTTTTCCCTGACCTTTTTGCAGTTCAAGCCTCTACAATAAAGGCTGACTAATACATTCATTTTGGTGCTTCACAATGATCATTCCCTAGCATCACTAAAGCTGCTTTAAACATGTATATCTCTTGCATCTCTAGTTATTTATTGAATCATGTGAGATATGAAACAGGGAGCCTAAAGATTGCTTGTACATGTACTTATTTCTCCTTTTTACCTGTCTATAAATAACGTATTTCAGAAAAATCAGATCTCTTCTTATTTGAAGAACATGGTTAAGAAGCTTAATATCTTTTTCCCCAAAAATATTTGACAGAGCATGATTTAAAGAACTCTTGACATGCTTAATGATGTGATAGAAACAGTAACCTGTATTAGTTTTTATAAAGGCTTTCAATATCCTCTGGGTTATGTTGGCAAAGATGATTCATATGTCCTACTAAAAATAATTTGAATTGGAAGGTGGGTGTTTGTTTTTCTTCCTGTCCTACAGAGATTATTGTAGAGGATGGCACAGTACATATAATGTGAGAGAGAGAATTAAATACTAGGTAAAATGTCTTAGTCCGTTATTTCAACTGAAGTGGGTAAGCTGCTCAAAATTAAGGAATTTTGATATTTTTCTCACCTTCATGTTATTTTTATATATAAATGTGTATATATCCTTTTGGAAGGATTTATTTGTAATCTCTTAGTGTCCTGTGCCTAACATAATAGTGCTTCATGGGGATTGGTGTTTCCTTAATAGTTTTAGGAGAGACCTTTCCTGCTTTTTGTCATTTCTGTAGCTCATTGGCTAAATGTGGCAGCCTGCTAAATTCGAGGCTGCAGGCTGGTGAGCTCACTAGGGCTTATAAGGCTGCAAACCTCAGTTGTGGACCACACAAATATGGCACCTGCAGCTAGTGACACCCCAAAAAGTCCCTCAGAGTGAATACGAAGTATTGCCACAGCGATAGGAAAAAGACTGCAGACATCCTTTCTAGAGAGAGATGCTTCTGTTTTGTATGAAAAGGTTTTAAAAGGGAGAAATGCTGCGCAGAAGGGCTTTGGATAATCCAAAACAATTTACATCTGGGCTTGTCAGTGCTGCATTTCCAACTCTGCAGAGGTTCTGAGCATCCACCTTAAGCTGTTATTGCCTTTAATGATGATGACGACTCTATTTCTCTCTAGCAGTGGAAAGTACTTGGGTGTTTCACCCTCTCAGTGTCTAAAAGCAAACTGGAACTCTGAAATTTTGCCTGGTGAGGTAGAACATAGTAACAGACACTTAACATATGATAAGACCAGATTCAAAGAGGACACAGGATCCAATGTGGTATAAATATCTATACTGATAGCTAAAACCAGTATCAGTTAAGCATATGAGCTAATAAAATGAGCTTAGCCCTCCAAAGAAATAAAATAGTAATTTATACATACAGAAAATGGGAAAGATTAGCAAGATCTGCCATTTTTATTCTACTCTTAAGTTTTGGGGTTTTCTTTTCAGACCAACACTTTTTTATCCACTGTACATTTGAATTACATCAAAATGTTCCAACCCAGACATTTTACTTACTTGAAATAAGACCTGAACCTGACTGGTTAATTCATAATACAGTTCTTGTTTATTTTTCCGTGTAAGAGAATTGCAAATGTGAGTAGGGTTATTTCCTTCTGGAGGAATTATGTGGTGGAAACAGCAGGTGTACACCTAAAACTTTTCTAAATTATTTAAACTATCAAATGAGAGAAAAATGTAATTCAGATATACTGCTGATGTGTTTAGGTTTGCTTCATTTGGAATTTCATCAGGTTAAGGGAAAAGTTACAAGCATTCTTTGTTTATTATTATTATTTATTCTTATTTTTAGGATTTCAAAGATATGTAAGGTTTCTTTTAAGATAGGAAAAAAGCTAGTTTCTTGTCCAGGTAACTGCATTAGTTACAACAGAGAAACTAAGACTCACAGGAAGACATTGAAGGGGAGATTCCTAAGAAGGATATATCCAAATGACTGTGACATTTTTAAACATTTTTTGCATTCTTTTGCTTTTTGTAGATGAGATAGTGTCATCTTTTTGAGAAAATTGCTGCAATAAGGAAAGTGTCTGGGAATACAAGTAGGTAGGATGTTGTGCAGATGCTCCGGAGAGAACCTGTGAGAAAGTACAGTGAGGAAAAGAGGTTGCTTTTAGCAATAGAGTAAAAAGTATGGGAGTAGCTACAAAGCAGTTACAGGTTCAAGACAGGAACAAACACTAATTAAACTCATTTTGCTGTATCATGATTCACAGTCATCTTTCTCAGTGGTAAAAGACTGGGAGGTAGGAGGAGGGAGGTAGTTCCCTGAATCTAGGAAGATTATTCACTGAAAATATCCTGTTTTTGAATTCTCACCATTATCCTGCACACACTTCATAATTTACAGACAGCATAAAATGTAGTAACAGCATGACCCCTGGGGTCTACTGAATAGCAAGAAATAAAAGTTGAGATATTAAACCTCATACAGTACTTTAAGGAAATCAAAGTAGAAGATTATAAAATCATAATTTTTAAGTAGTAGTAGTGATATCCTAAAAATGGAAGCAAGTTACAAAAGAAATATAAAGGTCTTTGTCATTTTTATATCCTAGATTCAAAATGTGGATGTTGAGTCTAAGAAGCAGTTATTTACAAAATTTACGGTTTAAGTTTAAAGTGAACAATGTGTGTTTTGTCCCCTCCCTTTATTCATTTGCATTAAAAGAAAGTCTGTAATTTCCACCGACTCCCAGAACTCTTATAGAGATTCTGACCTCTATGTTTTGTTTGGTGGAAACAAACCTGTTATGCTATTCTTTAATAACTGTGAATAAGCTGTTCCAGCACTGTTTCAGTACATCTTTAGATTCCTGTTTATGATTAAGGTTAGCTAAAAATGAAAAACAATTGGCCGGACATCATCACTTAAAGAGGCTCCTGGTTTGGGGGTACATCTGTCTTTGCATCCTCAAATGGCATGCCGTCAAGGGCATTTACTTTTGCAATGTGCTGAGCCCCAATATATGAAAATCAGTCCCTTTTGTAGTATTTCTTTTTCTTTTGTCTTTTGTCTTTGTGCATACAGAAGTAGTTATTCTTCAGAATAATTTTGAAGACTAGCCTAAAAGATTGTACTTTGAATATTTTAGCAATTAAAACACAAGAATATGCTAGCTTTTCTTTGCTATAGCAAGTTTTCAACTAGCCAGTGAAACCGCATGAATACTGAGTGCTTCCATTTATGCTCATGACTGCTGAAGTATATATGGCTCTACAGAACAATGTTTGGTATCAATATTGTATGCCTTTTCACTTTCTGTTAAGGAGTGGATAATTTAGGTCTAACTTGAAAGAGCACTTGGCTCCAATGATTCTAATAATTGAAATGTATGAGAATTCTGTTTAAATACAAATCTAATCAGGATATCGCTGGTTGCCCAAGTGGAATTCAGAGCGCTCTAATACTTTGATCTATGAAGGTCTTTTCTAACGGGAAAGGGAATTAGTCTTGGTTGCTAAACAAACCAAGTTTGGTTTCTTTTATTTTCCTTTGCCTCTGACGTTTCTTTCTTTTTGAAGATCTCTCCAATTTTATTCATTTTGTTTTTCTCTCTTTGTGTTTCCTTCAAACACCATCTCTTCTGTTTCTTTCATACATGTATGATTCCTCAGATTCCTTCATTCCATGGCAGTGACCTGCCACTGCTATCTCACTCTTGTTTTGGAAGAGAGAGGAAAAAGAAAACAAAACAAAACATTCTTTTAGAAAAAAGAAAAAAAAAAAAAAAAAAAGAAAAAAAAAAAGAAACATTCTTTTAGAATAATAGAAGGCAGTTGCTTTAGTACAGCTTAAAAATTGAACCAGTTCAATCTGTACAAGAAGTGAGGTCTCAATAGCTCTGGGTCTGGCCACTTGGTAGATCTCTGAGAAATTTCTTTTTGAGGGAGAGTATCAGGATGCCACAACCACAGCTAGCCATAGACGATGACTTCTACAAATTCACAACACCCAGAAGGAAATTAGCTCAGATTTCTTGCCAGTCTGTTCTTTTGTTTGCATTGCTTCCATGCAACTAATGTGTCCTTGCATTGTATTTTAGAAGCCTTTGCTCATTATTATGTTTCCTTTGTCATGGGGTCCATCAAATCACATTTTACTAAAATATCTTACATTTGCTAATGACATCTCTTATTTGATGACTATCACTTCAGAGACAAAAAAAAAAAAAAAAAAAAAAAAAGAGCTTTACATTTGTGCCATCAAATCCCATTTATAGGAAAAGGAGGATGACTCAATGGCTGTGATATTCTCCATTATTCAGAAAAACATTATATTAGTCCTTTGCTATACTGCAGCTTTTCAATGTAACTTGCTCTCTTTGACCCAAATTTACAAAGCCTCAATTTTGCCAAAGTCCTTGTGTCTGCTGCCTACTCTTGACTGACAACTTCTTATCAGCCTAGACCTCCTGATGGATATTAAATAAAAGGGGAACACCAATGAGAGTAGATATTTCAATTCAAATATTACAATTGAGAGTGGATATTTGCTTGCCTTCTCTGTTGGGATGCCTCTTTATGGACAACCCACTCAAATAATACAGGGGCTTAAGTGGAATTCAAGTTATTCAATTCCCATTTATAGTTGTATGCTTTTTTTTTTTTTTTTTCTCATCTTTCTTCCTTCACTTTCACCTGGTGTACTGATGTAGTTTGTGAAGTTTTCTAGTGAACCCAATAAGGGAATTCAGCCTTACATAGAAACAGCCATTCTATTTGAAGATCTTGAGATTTGAATAATTTAACAATTAAAGGGCTTGAGATCTTCTGTGTAGCATTAGTCTGATTAGTCTGGTGACTCCAGAATACATTCTTGCCATATAGCTTGAGAAAAAGAATACTTTCTTGCCATATAGAACAATTGTAGGTTAGAATATCAGGGAATTATAACTGTTTAGTACGCAGTTTGAAATTTCCAATTCTGTGCATTACATTTTTTTTTTTTATTTTTTTTTTCCCCACTTTACACCAACACTTCCCAGTTCCTCAGCTAGCTAAGACAGATGAATATCGAGCAGGTGTGCCAATAGAGACAAGCAAGATCCTAAGCTGTGTTTTTTCTTCTCCTTTTCCTTGTTACCACTTGGGCCTCATAGTTATACCATCTTACTGTCATTGCCAGCAGACTTCTAGTTCAGGTTCCCTGAGCTGTTGTGGACAGGGAGTTTTTCTGTAAGGTTTATGGCATAGTTTGACTAGCGGCGTTTTAATGTCTGTGTCAACAGGGCCTTAATCACACTGAAATCTCTGGATCTCTTAGATTTACCAGGAGTTCTCCAAGGAAATCAGAATTGCAAAGGCTGAAGAAAGCCCCAGAGGCCTTCCAACTTAATTAGGAGTGAACTCCTTCCCTGTAAATGAAGTGGTTCTTTAAAATGACTTGGATTCTCCATTGGCATCTCCTGACAGTCCTATGATGAAGTACAAAATATTATTAGAATGATGTTTCCCTCTTGTGACACTCGCTCTCTCATATATCTTATGGAAATAGCCATGTTTTGTGAGTACCCATAACATTATTTCTCTTGTGATAAAAGACAGGTAAGACAGGTTGAGAAACACTGCGAAATAACATCTCTGAAGCATTGCAGTCTGGTCTTTTCTATTTTTAAATACAATATTGTGAATGCGAAAATGATCACTGAATGAACAGTTCTTGAATGAATGGATGAGATAAAATGATTTATAATAGACTTAATCCTGTAAAGTGACATTGTCTAGCTATATTGCACATTTAAATTGACACTGCTGTAAAAAGCAAATGGTACGCTCTAATATTTATTGTTTTATTAAACACCTTTATCTGCAAAGACGAAATGGTTTTTCCACTCTGGTCCAGTATTCCAGGTGCACACAAAATTCTTAAAAAGCTATTTTCCCTCAGGTTAACTGAACAACACCAAATGTTAGTTAATGACAGACAAATCTGGAGACAAGAACCAGACAATCAGTTCACATTCTTCAAAATTTGCTCAAAAGCCTTTCATTTATGGCTGATTTATCTATCATTCTTCCTTCTGTGTCATTTAACAAGCAAAATACTGCCTAACCTCCTATTTATATATCATAAATTACACATAGTGTCACTAAAACACAGTTTTTCTGCTTAATTCAAAATTGGCCAGAGTTTGCTTATGGCTCACCAGAGTAAATATGAAATAGTTCTATGAGAGTTGCCAGAAATACATAAGATTTACAAGGATTTTGGGGCCCTTGTTTGTAATACATGACTATCTGTTTGGTTAAACATTAACATGTAAAAGGTTTTATACATTGATCAAGTCATTTCAGGGTAGTTAGGTAAATATTTTAAACAGAGGTTCTGCTCTGAGGAAGAAAATGGACAATGAAAATTTATCTGAAGGAACTCGTGACACAGCCTATGGATGGGCAGAAAGATGGATATGGGGCCTGGATCTTTTTATTTTCCTGGTTACTCATGGTTTTTGTGCTGGTATGAAGGAGAAGAATCAGTCCTGAAGATTTTTTCTAGACTTTTCTTCATCTATTTCAGCAATAGGAGAAAAGCTCAGGAAAACAGAGAATGTTCAAGTCACTGCCTTTGGATGATGGTGATGGAGGGCACTGTTCATTTCACAGGGTAGATTGTTACCCAGTTTTACAACTAGCTCCTTTTGCAGTAAAACCCTTTCTGAATATTCTAGGTTTTCTTCAGTGGGCTGTCATAGATACTTTCATGTTCCACATAATTCATTGACAACCAGTTGTAAAAATCAAGGAGGTCTCCATCCTAAATTTGGCCCATGGTGACACTGTAGATGCTCTGCAGTCAAGCTAGTGATCCCTTAATGAGTCGTCCTAGTGATTCTTCCAGCTATTGATTCACTTATTGAGTCAAAGCTGCTTAGAAACTAACATTAAACAGGGTTTTAAGTGTAAAATATAAAGGAATCTTACGGTCTCCTTTTGGAATAACGCAAAATCATACATCAGACTTGTCTGTTCTCTCAGTGCAGTTGTGCAGAGAGGGAGAAATTACTTGCTTATTTCAGGGCAGGGGTGGTTTAATAAAAAGAGAAGAATGAAACAGGGTGAGTTTAGCCATTATTGCTTTGATTGCTGCTGGCTCATTAGCATTGGCCACGCTCCTTCAGATTAGCAGTAATTAAACTGTGAAATCAGACCGATTGCCTTAAGCTGAGACACCATACCAGGCTGTCAAGAGAAATCACAGGGGATAAATCAAGGGCCCTGTGCATCTCGGATCACCCTTGGCATGGGTGAGAGTGTGAGAAGCGGAATAATGAGGACATTCAGTTTTTTGTATCTGCTGGACTCTCGGCAGACAAGCTTTGGAAGCGTTGTCATGACGATGACAACAGCAAGGATAAACTCTTACTCCCACTAGCTGTGGTTAATGAAGATGATAATGAAAAATTATGCCAACATTACTGCAATTTTTTTATTCCAACTGGCACTTGTAACCTTACGCCTAATGACACAACACAATAGTGACAGTAATTGTGCATTGATAAATGGGGTAAAGATGCTGAAAAAATGTCTGACTCAAAGATATACAAGTTTAGTTAGCTGAGTAATTTCTTCCAATAAGCATTTGCTTTGTTCTTTGAACTCTCACTAGGTGGTTTTGGACTGTGCATGCCAAAAAACATCTCTAATCACTTTTCATTGTTTACTAAAGAATAGGCCCAGCAATTAAAGCAAAGAGTGCCTGTGTTTTATTTCTTCTAAGCAGAACAAACGCGATCAAGATAAATAACTGTAATAAAACAACAATACTTTTTACAAATTCTGAATGGGATTTACAAATTTGGTGTTTGTTTAACTGCTGGTTTCTAGGACATCCAGTTTGTCCCACTCAAGATGTAAATCTTTGGTGGATAAATCTCCAATTATATTATGTAATGGCTGTCTCCCCTCCCCATTGCCCCTGCCTAAATGCCACCATTTATTCAGATTGCATTAGCACTTACGTAAGTGTCTTTTACAACCACAGCTCCTAAAGCATTGTGTTCGAGAAGGACCTTTACTCCTGTTTACTGATGGATAAACTGAGGGTGTGGTTTAACAATATAATTAAACTGGTGTGAAAACTCTCTTCTGTCCTACCCCAGCCACGTGCTACTACTTCCTTTCTTCCACTAAGCTGGTGGTCACCCATGGTGAGCCAGCTCGGACTGCTAAATGGGTGAAAATTTGTTAATTTCATATTTTCATAGTCTTTTACCAGTTCAGCTCCCTGATCCAGTGCTGGGGCAGAAGTAGAAAAAGCACATAGGCAGAAATGGCAGTGAAAGCTAGACTGACCAAAAACTCAAGCCCCACCTTGAGGCATGAAGGGTGTGCTTGACTTTGGGAAGGGATCTGCACTTGAAACTCAAACTGCCTTCCAGTCTGCACTACAGGACCATAATCCCGAAGAGGCTTATGGAGGCTGTTCAAAAAGTGTTCACAGCAAGAACAGTGGCAGCCACCAGAGCTTTTGCAAACACATCTCTCAGCGATTCCCAAGGAGCCACGCGGCATGTCAGGAATCCCTCCTGCTCCCCAGGGCCACCCGATTCCCACTGCTGAAAGGTTGTTGTTGTTTCAACAAGCAAGCATGATACGGACAATACAGAATAGCAAACTCTTTAATTTATGTAGTGGATTCCAACTCTGCTGAAATCCAGCATCCACGCTCCCACTTAAGAAGCCACAGCACTTGGCTTTAAAGAATAGCCTGATTGAATGTGTGAGTATGCTGCAGCACAATAACCTCTCTGGGATTAGACAAATAAATGCAAATGAATCATTTAATGCAAACAAATCACTTAAAGGAGTAAGTGTTGTTTTATTTACTCCAAAACTAACTAAAATAATAGCTCTTTTGATAGCCTTCGTAAAGTGTTTGGATTTTTTTCTATGTAAAGTTGTACTATTGCTTACCAATGGTCTCATTCCATCAAAGCTTTAGAAACCTAGCTTGTTGGATGTAGGGTTTTTTGTTCAACCAGTGTTTGTTTTGTTTTATTTGTTTTTAAGAAAAAAGATTAATCACAGAGCATTTGGAGGTATATCAGATATATGAGGGTTTCTCCTTGTCTAAATGGTATTTGTCTCTTCAGTTCTTGAAAGGCGGTATTAAGACAGCACGGTACTGTTTGTGATTCATGGTTGCAATTCTCTTTTTATTGCTGAACACCAGCAGTGAATAGGAGCTGCAGAAGGACACATTTCCAATTACTCTATCTCAGAGTTCTCCATCGCTTCTTAACAGAGATTTCTCTATCTCTGAAAGTGAGTGCAATGCAAAAGTTTATTTAAAATATATTTTCTTACATGTATAACAGAAGTTTATATATATATAAACAGAAGTTGCAATTCAGCCAGAGGAAGATTTCTTTACTCTTTTGGCTCTGTTCTGTTTCGGAGTTGGCTCAGTCTCTCCAACCTTGTTGTCACTCTTCTAAATAGATGAATAAAGACAATTTAGCCATTAGAGGAAGGTATTACATGAAGAATGTTGTTTGGAAACAGCTGAGATGACTCCTGAATCCTGAGTAGCAGTCTCTTTGCAGAATGTGACACAAAGGGTTTACGGTGAGATTGTAATTCTTTCGGCTTGTAATACACCGGACAGAGGATTTCCAAGTGAGAAACTAAGAGAATGATTTATGCTTCTAGAAGAGGAACGACATCCTTATTTCTTGACTACATTCTTCATACCTTGATGAGTTTAGTCCGTTATTCTATAGTAGAATGGACCAAAGCCTGGTTCCTGTCTACGTAGGTGTAGAGACTGACAAACTCAAATGCAGTTTTTGGCCCACCTGAAGTAGCTTGGCTGGTCCTTCAAGTAACAGTGGGAATGGGGAGGCTGAACAAAAACCTCAATCACATTATCCTTGAGCTTCTTTAACCTTTATCAGCACTGATATTAAAAGAGATTAAAAAAAAAAAAATAGAGAGAGAGAGAAAGGAAAAACATCAAAATATGCTATCTAAACATTAACACAGAGCACAGCTCCCAAATTGACAGAGAAAATCAGTGCTGAGAAGAAGTCTGGAATAAAGGATCAAAAGCAGACACACTCTCTGAAGAAAGGAGGATAACAGTACAGAGCACCATGCACTGAGTGATTTTGATTTAAAGAAAGCCTTTTAAAAGAAAACTCCGTTTACTTTGGAGACTGACAAAAGTTTATACATTCATGAATGAGTTCTTTATGTATTTAAGAGGGATGACAACAGACAAAGGGAATATTTGATGAATGTTCAGGCAAGATTCTGAAAGTCAGAGATCATTGAGAGAGGACAGAAGGTTTTGGCTTTTTCTTACAAATAGCTGAATCTGTTTGGCACTTTGTATTTCCATTCTGTGTGCTGGAATTGTGATAGAACCAGAAAATATATTTGGAAGCTGACTGGGGAAAATATATTTGGAAGCTGACTTTGGGAAGCTGACTTAAAAAATATGAAAGGTTTAGGAAAGCGATGGATCCCATACTTACATAGTTTCCTTTTCATCATGCTCTGTAACAGAGGACCCTGGATAAAATTAGCAGCTGGCAGAGACAGGACAGCTGTAGAGAGTAGGGCTATAACTTGAATTCATTGGGAGAACAAGTGGGACAGAAAACAGGTAGTTCTGAGACATTTCTATTTTACCAGCTTTTGGTTTTAAGGCTTTTACTGAAGGTATTTCTTTTAACCCTGCCCTGTAGAAGGGTGAACAAAAAGGACTGGACTCTTGTACTTCAAGGGCATCACTTTGCAGACTGATATCCCAGTGGTTTGAAGGGGCTGTGCAATACAAGCCCGCATTTTGGTTTGCTCTTCTGTCCAGGGATAGTAACTTTGGCAGAAGGCTTGAAAAAATAACTGAGAGCAGTAATATCTAAACCACTTCAACAAAATTTGCTAGATTTCATCTCTTACAGCCCATCTTTTCTGATAAATCAGCATATCTTCAGGTTTCAGGGAAAGTTCTTAATTATTTGTGATGCAGTTTAGCTTGTAGAAGAATAGGAGACCGTGCATTGAAATATTGTAGGTAGTTTTTTAATCTGAAGACTAATATTCTAAGGTGGTCAGGTGCCTTCTTGGCAAAGTGATTATCATTTTAAAACTTTGATTGTTACTTCAAATACATAGAAGACAGAGCTGCTGCTGAATGAATTAAGCAAATGAAACATCATGTCACTGATAGGATCAGGTTACCAGACTGTAGCTGAAATCTTCCAAGATCTCTAAAGTAGCTTGAGAACAGAAGACTGTAGCTGGACAGTAAGCAAAAGGACTTTTGGTGTTCTGCTGGAGGAAAATAATAATAATAATAATGATTAAAATAAAATAAACATGACACAAACCATTAATTACTCTAAACCACAATGCACCAGTTCAGAATTGCTAACATGGAAACAGATCATATTGCTGGCTGGGCTTATGCCAGCAGACCTTATGCCAGACTAAGGAACATTTGCCTGTGCCCATTTACTTCATCTCCTGCAGTTTCCATATAGGCCTTTTCTTTTCCATTCTCAAAACTTAATCACTAGAGTCCCTGCACAAAGATTTTCATGTCCCTCTTTCAATGCATGTTCAATGTGTGTCATTCCATGTGGTGCTGTTGCATCTGGTTAGTTTTTTCACCAAAGTGTTTTCTCTACCTTGCGCAACAAAGTACCAGTCTTCTTTTGGCTTTTTCTGTGTTGGGCTGTCAAGAGTAGTTGCATATCAATGCATGGGATACTGTAGTGGGTTTATGTGGCAAGGTTTTGGTAGCAGGGAGCCATAGGGGTGGTTTCTGTGAGAAAGATCTAGAAGCTGCCCCATGTTTGGGAAGGGCCCCATTGTTTTCCAGATCTGAGCCAATAAGCGATGTTGTTTTGCGCCTCTGTGAGAGCATATTTAAGACAGGGAAAAAAAACGCTGCGCCAGACAGCAGCCAGGAGTGAGAAACAGCCTTGCAGGCGCCAAGGTCAGTGTAGAAGGAGGGGGAGAGGTGCTCCAGGCGCCGGAGCAGAAGTCCCCTGCGGCCTGCGGTGAGGACAATGGTGAAGCAGGATGTCCCCCTGCAGCCCATGGAGTACCACGGTGGAGCAGGGTTCCACGCTGAAGCCCGTGGAGGAGACCACGGTGGAGCAGGTGGCCCTGCACCGACGGAGGCTGCCGCCTGTGGAAGGCCCCTGCCGGAGCAGATTCCGGGCCGGACCTGTAGCCCGTGGAGAGGAGACCACGCAGGAGCAGGTGATCTGGCAGGAGCTGCTGCCCGTAGGGGAGCCAGGTTGGAGCAGTTTTCTCCTGAGGGATGGACCCCGTGGTACGGACCCATATCTGGAGCAGTTCTGGAAGAGCTGCTGCCTGTGGGAAGCCCACGCCGGATCAGTTCATCAAGGACTGCATCCCGTGGGTGGGACCCCACAGCACAGGGGACGAGAGTGACCGAGAAGGAGCGGCAGAGAAGAAATGCTGTAGACTGGCCATAAACCCCATTCCCCTGTTCCCCTGCGCCGCTCGGGGGGAGGAGGTGGAAGAGGGTGGATGAGGGGAAGGTGCTTTTGTTTTTTTTTTTTTCCTTTGTTTTCTCACTTCTCTCACTTGTTAGTAATAGGCAATAAATCTTACTATCTCCTTATGCCGAGTCTGTTTTGCCCGTTACAATAATTATTGCGTGATTTTCTCATCCTTATCTCAATCCTTGAGCCCTTTTCACATATTTTCTCCCCATTCCTCTTTGAGGAGGGGGAGTGAGAGAGCAGCTGTGGTGGAGCTCGGCTGTCCACTCGAGCGGAACCACGACAGATACCTGTAAAACAAGAAAGATATGATTATCAAGGAATTTTACTTCTTGTGCTTCTACTTTGAGTGGTGTGGACTCGCAGCTGGTAATAGGGCAGGTTGTCCCTGTGTCCCATCATGAGCCAGAACAGTGAAGGGTAGACAGAAGTCATGAAGAAAGAAGTGCATTGAGGTTGTAAAAGGCTTCATACAAGCTGCACGTGGAGGAGGTGCCATATCAGTAGCCAAACTGGAAATCTGGAGTACATCATCATCCTCCACCTTAGGCCTCATTAGGGAGCACAATGTAGCCCTAATACCTTCTCTGCATGCCTGTGGTATGTCAAGGGGGAGAGGTGGCAGCAGAGGAGGCTGTGTGTCCTGTGCATGCTGTTCTATGGCTTGTAAAAAACACAGCTTTTCATTATCAGTCAGAGATCACAGCAGTGAGGAACCGCTGTAACCTCCCCAACTATCTAGAGTGACCTTTGCTTTGGCAGACGAAGCTCTGTGCTCATGCTGCTGCAAATGAGGCAGTTCAGGGCTGCTCTCATGGTGCTTCAGTGCTGTTGCCAATGTGGCAGCACCTCGTTTCAGACACAGCAGGCAGAAATTGCTGGGATCCACTCAAAACTGCTCATGGCTGGCACCAGGTGATCCACAGGGAAGGCCAAGCTGGCAAGCAGGCTCAGATGTCAGCACCATGCCTGAGGCTTGTGGCACTGTGTAAAACTTTCATGCAGATCCTCACATTTGGCAGTGGCCAGTCAGAGTGTGATTGTGCTACCAGAGCCACGAGCTGTCTCTGGCCTCATCCTGCACCAGGCTGCTTGCCTGCTGTCAGCTCTGGCTTCAGACTTAGGGGACCAAACAAAACAGTACCTTTCAGTGAGACTTGCTTACATTTCAGAATTCTTCATCTTAAAATAAAAAAGGCAGCTCTTTAGGGCTTGGATGCATCTGTTTTAGTAGGAAAGTTTGGACAGGAATTGCTTACTCCTTCCCTTGTGATTCCAGGATGTTTACCCTCTGTTTCTTTCACTTCTATCACTTGCTCCATTTTATACCTAGCATGTGAAAGATGCTTTTCTGATTACATAGTCATTCTTAATTTAAGATATATTTCATTTTGAAGTGATTTTATTGATTTAACTTTCCAGCACTCGTGGTCTCTCCATCATGTGTCTTATGTGATCCTAATGGACTTACTTGTCAAAATTTCTGTAACAGTGGATATGCCCAAATGAACCTAGCAAGTCCTTGTCACCACATAGAAATTGTTCAATTGTGTTACACATCTGAAAAGTAATCTTGAAGATGTACAGCAAATCACAATTAAAATTATAGGCTATCGTTTTTATATTCATTGACTCCAATAATAATATCTTTACCGAACTGATTTCTGTTCTTCTCCGATCTCAAATCTCTTCCTTCTTCTATCAGAAGCAGTTGTTCAGAGCCATTACAATGACGTGTTGTTATTTCATATTCTGGAACCCCCTGTAGGTTTTCGGTTGCTATAAATGCTGAAGGATTGGAGTAATGAATCAATTTAAGTCAGCGATAGCTTAGCTGTTAACTTCATGCATATCAGGATTTTGCCTAGCTGTTCCAATTCATTTGGGGCTGGATCTTCTGTATTATTTATGCTGTTATATATTTAGGAATATCACAAAAGAAGAAAATTAGGACATAAAGGCAAGTAATAACTGATCCCTATGTCATTTGAACATGTATCAGATGTTCCATTCAAGTTTGCCTTAAGTATCTTAACTCCCAGAGAAAAAGAACCTTTCAAGGTTTCTCTAAAGTGATTCGTCAATATCAGTAACTCACCTACTGCAGAGCACCAAAAAGGAGGTATACATGTATCAATATATGTACAGATACAAAAAGCTTGTGATGCCCTCTCTGTTTTGTTTACCAGTATCAAAACTGTCCCATCCTTCTGGTAAAACTGAGCTCCCTTGTACTAGACCCTTGTACTACAGAGTGCAGACCTTTGCCCACTGGTAACCAACAACTTCATTAAAATGGTGTCTGGATCTCCTCTATGGGACAATTTTTTGCAAGAATTAAGCAGAAGTACAAATGTACATAAGGTTCGATCCTTCAGAACAGTTTTCCTCAGTTTTAGCTGTTTGGTTTGTTATAATGCCTTCTAAGAGGAGCTGAAGTTTCTTTTGGCAAGGATTTTGTTGATTTCTGAGGTGACCAGCATGTTGCATATAGAAGCCATTTTCTAGTACTAATAGTAATTACCTATCAGGTGTAAGTGGGTAAATATATATATATATATAATTGTATCATTGTTTAGTTGATGTTATTGGCAGAAAAAGATCAAAACTACACATTGCAGTGTAGCTTTCTGCCACTGAATTAATCACTTCTGGCTTCCTTTACAGTCAGTGGAGGAAAATAGGCATTTTTCAGATGTGATTTTTCTGGTATATTTTAGATATCTAGTTTAGGACAAGATGAACTGCAGCCTAGAAGTGTCTATTTCTCATAGCTGATTATAAAAGGAGTCTAGACATCTCCCAGAAAAGTAGTCAGCCAGATTGCAGATGTTTTTATTTGGCATTGTGTGTCTTCATGTGGCATGGGTAACTAAAAAGGCTTCTGAGCTCTATTTTGTTAGAATTATTCCAGCACAGTAAATTTAAGCCTCACAACTGAAAATGAGAGATCTTTTTATAGGTTATTATTTTGTAGATAGCAATTAACCACTCAGAAGAGCTGCTAGTTTTGCCACGCACACACTCAGCCACTTCATGCTTTAATGTTAAATTATATTTGACATTTAATTTAAGCTCATATTGCTTTCATTCAAAAATAAACCCTACTGCATTAGTAGTGAGAAGGTGGAAGCATAATTTTTCTCCCCAAATTCACACTCAGTGAAATTTAAACTGATTCTTCATGCTTAGTTTTTCAAGTATATTATGTGCATTCTTCTGAATATAAGTCTGTGCAATTACTTCTCAGATGTGGGGGAAAGAAATCAATGCATCTATCTTAGCAAGAAATTACAACATAAAAATGTATTTTTAATAGGCGCTTTGAAGGCTGCACATACTGTGAGGTGTGTTGCCTCCTTGAACCGCTTGTAATCGGAAGCGACATAGACCATTATTTATTGGGTAAAACACCCCTGATTTTGCAGTTGCACCCATGTGATCCCTTTAGCTCTTACAAACTAAGCAGGATAAAGACATAGCTGATGGACACGTGTAATAGAAAGGCACGGAAGGAGGTACTGCCCCGTATCATGTCCATGATACTTATCCTACCTGAGTGAGAACAGAGATCCATCCCGCCAGGTCCCTACTGCAACATTAGACCTGGAAGGAGGCTGAGGAGAGATTGCTTCTGCCTTAGTTCAGTCTTGTGGGTGCGAGCCATAACTCAGTCCTTCACTTTGCAGACTCTGTTTCCGTCCTTGGGTTCATCCTGCTTGCTCTTTAAAGAGTCAGGCCACTTTTTACATCTACCTTTTACTTCATAGCTATGTGCATCACACACACACAAAAAAAAAAAAAAAAAATATTGTGATTCCAGGCAATCTCTTCCCTCTGAAATTCTGCAGTACAACTAAGTGGAGTTTGAAGTTGGTATCCTGAACACTGGTTCCTGTGAAAGACCACATAGAACACTTAATAAAAGCAGTTTATTGAGACAGATTAGAAATAGGCCATGTACATTCTCTTCATTGTTTAGCTCTTCAGCACATCTTGACTGCTTCTGGCTTTCCATGCACATCACAAACAAGACCTGGGAAACAGAAGTATTTGGCAGTGGATGAAATATTTACAAGGCTTGCAGTCATGGGAAGTGGGCGATGACTTTCTAGGGAGCTGCCCATCCCTGCGTACGGCTATCCTCAAACCTTTTCAGTGATCAAGAGTCTCACAGTCTCAGGATCTTCTAGATACAAACAATCACCCACCTACCCCCCAGAAAACAAAGTTACAACCCCCCAATGTCAAATAAGCCAGTGTAACTACAGCTCCTCTATACATTTGTCTTTGCTGTTAAATTGAGCGATTTATCCACCTTGCAAAAGACATTAGCATTAAGGGACATAGTCTTTCTCAGATGTAATTCATTATTAATCTTAATGGGATTATGCTTCAAAGACCACTAAATGCACATCTTCAAAGTACTTAAATTACTCCCTATTATTACTTCTGACAATAAAATAAATAAAGCTTAGTTAAATTCTACATGCTAAACCCAAATTAGTTTTTTCTTTTCACAGTGCCAACCAAAGCAAAACAGACCATTCAAAATTAAAAACAATTAAAAAAAAAAATCCAAAACCTCCACTCAAAACCTTAAGGTTTTTAATGAATTGTGATTAACAAATAATCATAAAACCAGGTTGCAGACATTTGAAATGCATTTTTTCATTGTAAATGTATGCAGCATCAAAAGTATGATTACAGTGAGAGAAGAATAAATATTTAACATCAAACAAATTTCTTTATTAATATAATTATATAGTGCAAAATGCATTTCCTAATATTGCTTGAAAATATTTTTTTTTAAATTCATATTGCAAAGCTAACATTATCAACAACAGAATCTAGATAATAGGTAAATAGCTCTTTAGGTGACATTTGCTTTTAAAACAGCAGCAAAAGCCAAAATTTCCATTTGTCTCTGTTTTCTAATGCAAATTCTTCGTAAGCTTCACACAGAATAAACACATCTAAGCTGTGTCCTGGCTATAGGGAGCTCTGTGACAGGGAGACATTTTCCGATGTTTGTGCTAATTGCATTGGATCTGGGCTCTTCCTAGGTTGCTGCACAAGAGTCATGAGAAGGAAGAAATGAGAATATCTTGGACAAATGGTGTAGAACATTGCTGCAAATGGACTTGCCAGCTGTTGGGGCTATCCCCAGACAGCCCTGGGCTGGGGCACACGTCAGTCCATGCAGTGGTGCAGCCCAGCTGCCATGTGTCTCTCCAGCAACCAGAGCTCTCCACCTGTAGGTCTTGGTCTCCCTTCTTTGATCTTCGTTACTCTTTTAGCAAGACTCCAAAATGTGTTATCTAATTCCACCTTTCCCCTGATTGGGAGGCTTCAATATGCACCATATAACGGGAGGGTTGCTTGTATTGGGGATTCTGTCATCCAAGGTTATTGCCCAGCTCAGGGATTGTACTTTCTGGCCTCCTTTGCTTATGGAGGCCATAAAAAGAGCTTCCTCTCTATGCCTGGGGTACTGCTTGCTTGCATTTCCTCTAACCTGTGCAAAAGACTGGCTGGGGTGAGGGAATTGTTGCAGTCTGGCTGACCCCTTTTCTTCTCCCTTCAGTTCCCCTGCTGAGATCTGCAGGTCCTCTGCTGCCTTCCCTTTAACAGACTGCTTGAGCATAGGTGCCTGTCCCGACCACCATCCTTATTTCTGGCTAGGAGGCAGGTCCCCTTAAACTTTATGGGGAGATCTTCATTTAGGAATATTGTTTTGGAATATGTCTGTTGGTACCATCAGTCAGTTCTTTGGCATTCAAGCAATTGCAGAGGTACCTGAGGCAGTGACTGTACTAAGCGGATGATAGGAGTCACACTTTCAGTTTTCTGGGTTTCCCCCGGTAAACACAATTGGTTATAAATATTGGTGATAATTTTCCCCTGGTTACCTGAGAACAGAAGAGCGTCTTGGGCCGTGTAAGTCTGTGTCCAACTGCAGGCAACCTCAGGATGGAGTAGGTCCAGTGTGCAGTGATACTTCACTTATATGCATGTATTTCCCCAGCTTTAGGTGATTTGCAGTCAAGGGACTTCCAGAACCACAGATGGTATCTTTGTGTTAATAGCCTTTGATACATTTTTCTTTCTTCAACTTGCTTCAAACTTTCCCCTTGAAAAGGTGGAGGAGAGCAGATGTGCTGTTCCCTAAATTTATCGTGTTACATTCAACAGAAAATATTACACTGAGCAGAGTGTAGAGTCTTCCAATCCCCACAAGTTGTTTTTATTATATATTTACGGTAGTCGGGGCTCTCAAACTTGGTAGAAGCAAGTACTCATTGATTTAGTTTGTCACAACTACAAGTGACAAACTACTATTTGTGTTTCTACCTGTTGGTTAACCTCAGTTGAATCAGAGTGAAAGAAGTCGGGATAAATCTTAACAAAACCAAGAATCTGAGATGTCATGAAAGAGTCAAACCAAGGGTCAAGGAAGGAGCCTTTTTTGAAATGAGGATTTCAGATACCAGCAAGCTAGGATGAGGCCTCTCTACAAAATTTGGTAGAAAGCAACTGGCTGCTTGGAAAGAGCTGTTGGCCGCAACTGGGCAATAGCTTGTTGCACACCATCCATAGTAGAGGGGTTGGAATTAAATGATGTTTAAGGTCCCATCCAAGCCAACCATTCTGTGATTCTATGATTGGAGTGCAGTTTTGTCTTTGGGGTCTTTTTAGGGGGTCTTTTTGTCTTTAGGGGCTCTGACTTCGCCAGGCATGGGCAATGGGGTTTCCAGCACTTGTAACTGTGGCAGTCAAGTTAGGCAGCAAGGCTCATGTTTAGACATTAAAATAAGTGTAATTCTCAAAGTACTCATTACCTGAAGCCTCAAATTAGAATGACTTCTGAGTACCAACAGGATATTCAGGATAGATCAGGATATTCAGAAATTTTTGTGTATTTTATTGCTGAGCTAAAACTGCTCAGAATGAATATTTTAAGTATGGTACAGGAGACTTGCTTGTGTTTACATAGATTTTATCTGAACCAAGTGACTTACGATGTTTCGTAAATGTATTAAACTATCCAACGCATCTTTTAAGTGTTGCTGTGTCAAGGTTCAACAGAAGTATTTTTAAATTTCATGAATGCCTGGGGAGACTTACGAACACAGTTTCAGAGTAACAGTGAAACAGAGCTTGTCAGACTGTACCCAATATAGGCTACATGTTTTTGAAAAATACACTTTGCAATTCTACTTCATTAACTTAAAAAAAAAAATCTATTTTTATTGTACATTTTTTTATTTATTTATATATTTTGCAATATTTAATCATTTTGGTCTGCTGTACAAGCTTTGGCTTTATGATATGAAAAGAGGTTCCTGGGAGAGAAGCGAGTCCCACACAAACATCAAAACTGGATTATTTAGTGCCAAAACCTCTAAGAATTTTCATTTTACAGCACAGAGAAAGTATAACTTAGGTGTCAAAATCACAGAAAGAAAAATTGCTCTTATAAAGCTTCACTGAAATGTTTGCATTTATTTTAGGCAAATGGAAACATCCACAATGACTGCATAAAGTGTTCCACTGCATAAAGTGGAACAGCTCTTGGACACAGGATTGTTAACAAGTTTGAAAAAAAACCCTGCATCATCAGGAAGAGAAGAATGAAGAAATAAAGATCTAGCTTCCTTACTTCTTGATATTTATGACTTGTATAAATGTCAGAGGCCAGATAACTGACTTTTATTCGTAATGGCCTTAACTGTATTACAATGCATATACGTAGTTATTACTTACAGCGATATATCAGCAAGCTGCCACACCAGGTCAGACCTGGTTATATAATATCACAGGGTAATACGCAGGCTTGGGAGTTCTCTCCTGACAGGACCTTTGTGTCCTTCTCTTATAAAACATTTAGATATATATAGTCCACTGCTGTAACAAGGAAGCATAAAACATCTAATACAGCAAGGCATTTATCATCTTCAATGTCCATGCAATCACTACTTAACAAGCAGAAATTAGAAAAGAGACATGCAAGAATTTTATACAGCTTACTTAAAATCGTGCCATATTGTGGTCTACACTATAGATTTTCCAGTATTGTGAGGGACAGGGCAATTAAGTTTGCTCACCTCTCTGTCAAAAGACTACTCCACTCGGTGGAGTAGTACTCAACTCCAATGATGGTTAAAGACAGCATGCTCCAGTAAAGCCTGCCATACTCTGAGGTTTTTTTCTGTATCAATTCTTTCCACGTTAATATTTCCAGTGTTCACTTGAATATTTCTGATGAGACAACGCACATATATTTCTTAGTTCTTCAAGACCTGTGGTTCTGGTGCCATTATTAGTATTTTAGCACTGCATCACTTCTTTGATTTGTTACTTCTAAGATCTTCTACTGCATAATGCCAGGGAGCCTTACCCACTGGAGCTTGCGGCCTTTTCTTAGAAATGTTTTCTCAAGCACAGATTCTCTTTGTATATTAGTATTTCATGCTTTTGGGGTACAGGAGATGAATACTTCCATTTTTAAAAATCTTTGGTCTACATCAGCATGCTTTCATAGCAAATCAGTGTATAAACCTATATGATCAGACACATACAGTTTCTACAGAATGGAAAGGAAATTCCACAGGTGCATGGGAAGAGCAGGACTTCCAGTGCATTGTACTGGTGGGTAAATTCATTAGAGGCTAATGTAGCCTTTGTGCTTAGAGTTTAATACCAGAGCCCATGCAATGGGAAATGTTGAGAGAAAAGAATAGAGGATGCAATAGGAGGAGAATTCCTCTATTTTTGTTTGCTTTGATACCTTTGAAATTGAGGTTAGATCTGGCAGACCCAGCTGATGGATGACTGTGACTGAAAAAAAAAAAAAAAAAAAAAGAGAGAGAGAAAAAGGAAAAAAAAAAGAGAGAATCAAACCATTTTATTACAAAGCAATACTTTCTCTCTGGTCTTAAGCTGCACTCAGTGCAACTGTCAGTCTTGGGGGAAAAAAAAAAAAATCAGCTCCTGATCTAGAGCAATCTAGACTTCTCATTTCTAATTATGTATTTATGTATGTTCTAAGTATGCTGTATCTATACAGTTTAAAGCTAAGATGTATTTTAAATCTAAAAATAAAGATGAGATTTTGAATAGTCTCAGAAAAGAACAAGTTATTTCCAGAGCTCATTCAACTTTTATGATCACTCCCGTGTAATAAATGAAAGTTCTCCTAAAAATACTGATGTACCATTACCTAATTAAACTATTCCATGCAGTTCTACCTCAGAAGCCTGGATGCTTCTAGATTCAATCTCTAGTAAAATGTCCTTCCTACAGATAGGGCAGGAAGTTAGGAAAACACTCGATTTTAATAAGAGCTGCACCTGAAATTATGCTGTTTCTCATGCTAATGTAGATCAGTCAGTATGGATGAAAATATAAAAGGTCAACTCGGAAAAAGAGGGAATTCATCTTCTTGCCAAAGGCCTTCATTTGCATCCCATTGAACCTATTTTGAAGATTTTTTTGTGGATCTAATGAACTCATGTATGGACCTGTGTACAAGTTTGAATTTTAGAAATGTACCCAAAGGTGTCAGTAAAGGAACTGTGGAATAACGAGAACATCTTTCCTGGGGACAGAATTTAACTTCTCTGGAGGACTAGGCAGAGAAGAGAGACTGTGTCTAATTGTGTGGCATAAATCCCTATGCCCCGCTGCATTTTGGGTCAGGTTGCTCTGTGATCCTTTGGGCTGTTTGCAGATAGGCCAAGTATGGGCCCAAATTCTCCCAGGACAGAAAATAAGCTACAACTTGATGAGAGGGTTAACTGACTGGTTTCTGCTAAATTTTGCCCTCATAACCACAACCTGCAAGAACA
The DNA here is from genome assembly GCF_009819795.1 of Aythya fuligula. NCBI lineage: Eukaryota > Metazoa > Chordata > Aves > Anseriformes > Anatidae > Aythya > Aythya fuligula. The sequence continues at coordinate 9,890,397 of NC_045560.1, read as the reverse complement.
CTACTATAGTTATTTTAATTTTAATTTATATTGTGTTTATAAATAGTCAATGGAAGGCAAAGATTAATGCTCAAAACAGCGTATTCTGGTTGATTGTTAGGAATAACGCTATTAAAAAGTGATAGTGCTCAAGCTATAAATGAATGCAATTTAATGGATAGTATTAACAGCAGAGCTGTTCAATTGAAGCCAAGGCTAAAGGGACTCAGGTTTAATAACTTTCTAATTACATCTGTATAAGCTGGGTCACTTAGCAATAAACTGACAGATTTACATTTCCTTGTATACTAGGCATTGCTCTGTGTATTAGCCCTACAGTAGCATTGCAAATAGAAAACAATCGGGTTGCTTTTTAGTCTCCCCAAATGGTTTAAATTAATGGCAGTGCAGATCAACAAAACGCCTTCATGTGTGTGAGTTTAACCTTCATTGATTTTCTCTGTTTCAGGGCAGCATGACATTGGCTAGAAAACCACGCCGATGTGATGCCTGTAAAGCTGAGTGGTGAAAGGAGGTTTGCACAATATTAAATTAGTTCCTGGTATTCAAGAGAATTCAAGTTCCTGGTATTCACACATCATAGAAAACTGAAGGTTCTGTTCTCCAAATTATAAGTGTTTGGTATTATTCCTTAGGGCTAAGAAATTTAGCATTATTCTGTTTATACAATCTGGCATTGGGGTTGCACAAAGGTTTGAAATGTCCTGAGAAAATCTGATGCATCAGGCGAGTTTTCACATAGGGAAAGGTGGGAGTGGCTTTAAACAAACAGGCTGATGGAGATTTCTACTGAACCTCTTCCACATCTCCAAAGATAGCACACTTTAAATTTTATTAATTGCTGTAGCGCCTGTTACCATGACAGCTAGGTGCTGCAATTACCTCACACCTTGGGGAATTTTATGCTTAGTGCAGCATTCGAAGTCTTCTTCCTTACATTTTGTTTTTATTTTGCTACATTTTTTTTTTATTTTTATTTTTTTTACTTTTGAGGGGAAGTATTGTAGGAAGCATAGATGCACCATGAAATAAAAAAGTATCCTTATAGTCCCAAGGCACCACAAGCTGTATTTAGCTGTGTTCTAATGATCAATGTGGGGATCAAATACAGTGGCTGCGGTTGATTTTTTTTTTTTTTTTTTTGTAACTGCCCAGGATGGCCAGGATGCACTGAGAAGAGCTCCTAGATAAAATGAACATGCTGCACTGCAAACTAATGTTGACAATGAGCTTTAGTGAGTGAAAGCCACAACACCCTCATCCAGAGGGATTAGCTTGAGGTCTAGCCGTGAGCTTCCGCGTAATCCCGGCATTCCAGCTTTAGGGAAATGCCACGGAGCAAAAACTGCATTTAGGAAGGATGTCCTTTTCCATCGGGATGCCTTTGAACTGGACATCTCGTTGCTGTAAGCAGGCATGTGGGGTGTCAGAGCAGGGCAGACGCCACACTGCTGTCCTGAGACAGAGGTGGAGGAGAAAGAAGGAAGGAGGAGACACACACAGTGCTTGAGAAAATACATCTGTTAATCCCTTCTTTAAGGTGTTAAGCAGGCTCAGCTGTCATGCAAGCCTTGTGCTGGTGATCCACTACAGCATACTTTTTCTGGAAGTAGCTGAAGCTCACCTAAGGTACAATATTACTTTGAAGAGTATTTGAAAATTAATGCCCCCTGTGCAAACCTCAACCCTTAGGACTGAAACTATGGATAGTTATTTAGACATTTACACCCAACCAATAACAGTTCATGGATCAAGTTACCCACCTGATGTAGCAGCAGTGCCATTTTATTTGATTTTGTCAGCATTTTCACATCATAAACCTCAATGCTGCAGTATATCTCAGCTGTTTCTAATCCCTGAGAGCTGAGACTTGGCATATAAATCGCTAACCTATATATTAATATCAATAGCAGAAGATAAAGCTATGTCTAAGTTATGCAACAAATTATATTGATTTTTATTTCAGTTACAGAAGCACTTGCTGCCAAACTCTGGTAAAATACAGCTTTCACCACAAGGAATGGCACGTTCAGTATGTTTTACATGAACCAGTATCTTTTATATTTTTTTAAATGTTTTTGAAATAGACATTAGAATGGCATCCATGAACCAAATGTAGGTCCCTTGGCTTTGGTCTTGTCCTTAATTTATGTAAAGGTATGCTACGAGATTTTTTTATTTAGGTTTGGTTTTGTTTTGTTTTTTCTTTTGAATAGTAAAGCCATATATTACAGTATTTGCTGACAAAAATGCACGTCTCACTGAGAGGTAGAAAGATTATTATTGTTCAAATGTCACAGCATTCAAATGTTGAAGAGATTTCAAACAGCATTAATAGAAATACATTTATTTTAATCTTGTGTATTTACAGGAGAATGTTGGTTATGTTTTTGACCTTAATCCTATTGCTAGTGCAAAGGTATTTACCTGTGTGCTGGGAGAAGAGGGGACTTGATTGATTCTGTCTTTAAAAAGGGGGAAAAAAATCCCTGGCAGCTAGAAAATAGCCTCCAGCAAACAGAAATGATGTACCTAGGATATGCAAAACATAAGTGCACTTCATTCTCTGTGTAATACCGCACTCACATGATAGCTTGACAAAATCAAATTTACTTCAGCTGCCTTTTAATGAATTTTGAACATTCTAAAAAGATAGTGCTATTGTAGTTGGAGTGAATAATGTTTGGCATACTAGTATATACCAGTCTAGAATTCAATGAGTTTTCTCATAACTAGGGAGTTTTTACTGAGATGTTAATTCAAACTTCAAAATTGTGAGAGAAAGTCGTATTCTCTGGTGATGTAAGTTAAGCTGGTGCTTTCTCCCTCTCCCTCAACCCCTACTGCCCAAACAGACTATCAGGAAATAGTGATGTTCAGCCAATAAAGCACAAGCCATTTTGGAGATGAGTTGTCCAGTGGTTAGTGAGCCTGATTCAGGGTACTGTTTCTTAGCAAATTTTGAGAATGGATTAACCTTCTGTGCGCATTCCTTGCACCGCACGTACAACAAGACTGCTTCTTATGCTCATTCAAACAGTCAGATATGTGTCCTACAGATCTATCAGAGTTCCCTGAAAGAAATATACATGTTGCATTGCACGTGCTGTGAGCTGGGTGCAGTTGGGATACACCAAGCAGCAGTAAAATCACTGCATAGTCAATCTATCCATGTGCAATAACACAGACAGGCCTCAAACACCTTTCTTGTGGATATATCAACTCTACAATGCATAATCCAGGTTTTCACTACTATAATAAATCGCAGCTCAATGTGTTTCAACGTATGTGATAATATGTTTAATATAGCATATAAAACAGAACTGACTGGCACACGTGCCGTGACTTTTTCTATGAGATTTCTAGGCAAAGCTTTGGTCAATACCACAGCTGTTTAAAAGTTGTCAACAATAAGACAAATTACCCTTTCTTCTGCACAAAAGACAGTAAACTTTGGAAAGTCAAAATACTTGGGAAACTTTGTTAGACAGTAGAGTGCAGTGTGGAGACTGCTTTTGAAATGACACTCATCTGTAGGTGAGTGTTGTCTATTATTTTGTGATCTGTTCTTCTGATGTAAATAGAAAATCCTTATGAATATTAATAGTAGATTCCTGTGAATTGTCTAAACAGGAAAGAACAGACAGTATTAAAACCAAATTATTTGACATGACTGGTTAAAAAGCCTTATACCATAGTAAATTGTCAGCACCATTCTTTATACTTCTGAACTAAATTAATGCTTTCACAATTGCTATTCTTGTTGTTATCTTTTGTGTAAATAGCTATATTTTCCAAGTTAACTTTTCTACTTAGCATTATATAAAGCCACAGAAATGGTGATTGGAAAGGACATGAGCAGGTCTAGGCCAACTTCCAGCTCAAACTGCAGATATCACCAGCATGCTCTCGGGTCAGTCATGGTATGGTCCTCTTGAGTCTTCAAAACCACAAAGAGTGGAGATTTCACAGCCTCTGTGGGCTGCTTTCTTCATCTAGTCACCACCTTCATTACCTCAGCTGCTGACCATTGTCCTCAGTATGTGGTCTAGCACTGCCACAAAGAGTTTGGTTCTTCCATCTTTGTAACTAACCCTTTCAACTCCCCTTCTCCTCCTGCACAATTAACTTAGAATATGTGTGTTTGCCTAATATGCTTTCTGTTTGTGTGTTATTTCTAGCCTGTCCTATTGATGTTTATGCTTAACTCAAACACTAAGGGTGAATTTTCTTTTAGTACATCTTGTTCCCACAGTATCCTGTACTACATCTTTTCAAGTCCACTAGGGTAGGATAAGTCTAAAAGCATCTGTACTATGAAAAGCTTCCTCCATCTTCTGATGACTGATTTCAGCAGGTGGAGATAAAGATTTCAGCGGTAGCAAGGAGTGAAAGTAGGACCAGGTTGTAAATGATCTGCAAGTTAAGAAGATAACCACAGTAAGAGTTTGCTCATCTGTGTTGGCACAGAAACAATCAAGAAAGTTGAGGTTCAAAGGCTTTGTGCATTTATTTTTTCCCCCACTTTCATTAACCTGGGATGTCCAGCAGGTGATAGCAATTTATGCAAATCCTTCTCTCTATAAGACATTTTAGCTTTTGACAATAGGCAACCAAGCAGATGACACAGCTACAGACAAGAGGGTTTTGAAGACCCAATTTAAAAACTGAGCTAACATATTTTTTTCAAAAGCTTTTCTAAGGATAAGATAAGAGTGTAATCCCTTAGTTTGGTGCAACTGTTTTAAGACTGTGTGTTTCTAAAATCCAGTTTGAATTAGCCTTGAACTTTAAAGCTGTTTATGTCTACTGAACCAGAAGATACCATGTGATGCATATAATAGAAAGTATTGTACAGTTGCTCTTTTTCTCCTCCCCTTCTGACACTCATCTATAGTATTTGCCAAGAAAATCATCCAAAGGCAAAATGTCATAGCTTCAGAAAAAGAAAATGCTAGTCCCTTTGCAGCAAAGGACTTACTAAGCTTCCTTTTCCTTATACATCTCTAGCCTTACAATTTATTAGGAACTCATGCTACCAAATATGCTTAGGGTGAACTTGATGTTGTATGTGAAATTATTTCCAATAGCATGTTGTATGATTCTTAAAAAGGCTTGGACAAAAGGTTTGCTGCATCTTTGTGAATCAATACTTTGGGAATCTACATGGTGATGTAACTTATGAGAGGAAGGTACATCAGGTGATGATATGTTGGCTTGCTCTCGTTTTTAATCATGTATTATTTCTGAAATTAGAGGAAGATGTTGGTCTAACTCTAGTGAGTTCATTTGCTCCTCCTAATATAAGCCTGCCTAGATCTGTTCTATCTTGCTTTCACCTGAAATAGGCATCTTTATCAACTTTTGCATACTTTCAAAATTTATCAATTCTTTTCAAGTGTGAAGTCATCATACTTTGGTCCTTGGAACAGTTGTGACTTAGATTACTCCTTTAGATGCAACATGGATTTCATTAGATGTATCCTCTTTTAGCCTTACCTTATCAGTGTGGTTACAATAATGGGGATGTGATACATAAGCACTCTTTTTCAAAATAACTTTCTCCATTTTTTTGGTTAAAAATCTCACGATTATGCCAACTAGTTTATTTAACAAGCCTGAATGTGTTGGTAGGAAACTTCTAAAGGACTATTCTTCTAGGAGAATAGTCCTTTGATTATGACAGTAGCACAGTGCTCACAAGGTTGATTCAAAATGTTGCTCTGAGTCAGGGAAGTCAGTTAAAGCTAATCCCACAGAAGGACGTAAGACTCCTGTTCTGAGTGTTTTAGCACCTGCGCTTCCGGGTGTCCACTCTCTCAGAAGAATTCAGAGTCCAGGTTACCCATTCAGTAGGAGGGCTTACATACACAAGAGATCTATAAAATTAGCATTCTGAGCAGGGATCTGTTTAAGTGGTGCAAAGAGGATTAAAACTACATAGCTCTCAGGAAACAGAAGATCAGGAGATCTAGATGGGAATTAAAAACCTGAACTTTCTTCTAGTAGTAGATTTTTACCCATCAGACTGTTTTCAAGGAAAAATATAACAGCAGCAGTTGGAGACAACAGCCGATGCTTTATCTTCTGTCCTGTAGGTCACCAGTTTCCACTCAGTCTCAATTTTCATGTTTTGAGATTATACATGCCCTATCTCCTGGAAATGTTTTAACTTACCAGAGCATTCTCAGACCTACTCTTTGAAGCTGTCCTATTCAAGTTGCATTGTACATTGAAGAATTAATGGGCTAGAAGGTCACCATCATAGTTAGGATGCTCTCTACAGTGAAGCATGGAGACCTTCTGCCTATGAAAGTCCATTTCATTTTAAGTATTTGTGAGAGCAGGGACCTACCAAACAGGCAGAGGGATTGCTGGTCTGCAGATTCCAGTAGATTTCATCATCCCCCTTCCTAGCACCACTAGTATTAGAACAGACCCAATAACAGCCCTTTACATGGTTATGAAAAGAGTGGTTATCTTCTCTGATAACCTGACAGCTTACGGTTCTTCGAGACCTCTAGAGACAGGCAGCAGATAAAAAGAAATCTTTGAAAACTGTATGTATACTCTAAATGACTAGAGAATAAGTTACATAGAACTTAGATCTTTGATCTTCAAGGGGACACATGCCACCATAGGCAACCACTGTAGAGCTTTCCTTCTTCTTCTTTGCTTCTTCTTTTATTCTCTTCTCAGACTGAGAGAATCAAACCTGTATGTGTCCATTGGTAAACAGGCATACAAATGCCTAGACCACTGTAAGGTAACTGGTAGCAGTGCCTTTGGCAGCCTTAACAGTGGGATTGCTCTCAGTATTTAGGTTGTTCCAAAGCTAATTTAATTTATGCTATCATTAATAACAATGAAGGCCCTACCCTAGGTTGCACCAAATCCCTTTCAAAAGGTGCAAAGACCCTCACAGCAGAGTACAATGAACACACCTGCCGTCTGCTTTCTACATCTGTAGGTGATGCTTATATTCAAGGGCTAGTACCTGTTACAGCTATTTTGGATTAAACTACAGAGATGACCTAAATATGGTGTTTTAACAAAAGAGACATTTAAAGCAAATGGATAATCGACAAAGCTTTATTTACAGTGTGTCAGGCCATTATACTAATGTTTTAAATATCTTGCTTTTTGTCTCATTCATCTGTGCCTGAGTGGAAGAAAATCCATAACAAGTGTAGCTTCCTAATGAAAGTAATATGCACAAGAAAAATCTTCTTAGCTTTAAAAGTAAATGTCACGTTCTATGTAAAAGTTAGTCTTTTGATACTGTTTGCGAGACCAACATCTTATTGAATTACCTTTGTGCTACTTTTCCACTCTCTAAACCCCACTCTTCAAAGCTTTATGGCTGCACATTGGTGTGTGAATAGGCTTATGGATGCTATGAACTCTTAACAAAAAAAAATCCATTATAATGATACTTTACTGTTTCAGGGATATTCACTGTATAACAATCCTAATGGTTCTGGTGAAGTAATAGGTATGGAAATACTGGGTAGGAAAGAGCCTCTCCCCACTTGAGTTTCTGTATGAAAGGTTCTGGCTCTAGTTATCAACGATCTAACCACCTGCAGCACTTAAACTTGCATTTTATTTTTGTCCCCAGCAGTAGTCCCATTGCATTGAGTAGGACTGCGTGCATGATTAATGTGAACGAGGTCTAATTAGTGAATGAAGTACAGCCATCAGTGCTGCAGACAGAAGGCTATGCCCTGAGCCTGTCCTCCAGTGCCATTTTTAACTCCTGTACCCTTACCCATGCACCTGCACAAGCAGGAGCTTGGATGTGTCTGCACATATAATGTTGTTCTGAACAAATATTTCAATCCAGATGTAAACTAGTTTCATATTTTGAGTCCTCTAGAGAATCTGACTAGAATTATTCATTTTGATTCCAGACTATATCAGAACTATTTCGGGAACACTTGGTGAATGCAGTGATCTCTTTTAAGGGGAAAAGTAGCAAGTGAATATTTATCTGTCCTAGTTTTGAAAGAACAGGAACATGTCCAGTGGCAGTTAAGGGCTCAGTTTCCCCATGAAAAAGCATAGCTGCTCTGGCCCTGTGAAGTCACTGGAGGAAGAATGAGGTGTGCCTCTACAAAACGTTTCACCCCGCAGCCAGAACTGCCTTGTAGAGCAGATTTGCTTCTTTCTGTGGCCCCCATAGCCTACAGAAACTAATTACCCAGTTTAACTGGCCAGGGAAGGTGCCTCAGGTTGTATAATCCGAATCTTTAAGGTCTTTTTCTGCTAAGCTCCATTACAAATGCACACTGATGGCAATGGTTATCTGCAGTGTTTAGCAATGCATGTTTTACAGAACAAAAAGCAGTTATTGATTTTTGGGGTCTTTTGTGTGTGTGAAGACAGCCAACACCTGATGTGTCAAAGATGGCTTTATCGCATTTCCTAATGTGGCAGGTTTATGAATGGCATTTAAGGTCTTGGGGAATGATGGAATGAATATGATAAAGGTATATTTTTTCTGTAAATGATGGTATTGTTCAAATATATATATATATATATATATGTATTTTAATCATCAAATCCCAAATAATCATGCAAGTATTAGTTAACAGAAGTAGGGTAAGCACTGGGACAGAATTGAAGAACTGACTAATGGAAAAGATGAGAGGTAGGCAAATTGGTTGGTAAAGTCAAATTGTACCAGTGCATGTGCTGTGAATAAACGCACTGACTCCACAAATCATGTTTGTGAAAACACTAGTGAATCTGTAGAGCACTGTGAGTTTTTGTGGGCACCAAAAAGTCACAAAGTGAATATTCATGATTTGCTGTTGACAGTGACTTTTTTTTTCTAACATTCAAAAAATTTCATTCATTGATTCAGGATAAATGAAATAATACCATGTTAATTAGATGGAAAACTAAATGACACAAATAGTGAATATGTAATAATTAAAAGAAAAGGTTCGTATAATAGTTCAGATAAAAAATTTCAGATTGTGAATATTTGGCAAATATTTATGAATTATAAATGAACATCTAGAAAATTAATTATTGACTTGTGAATTATTTACTAACCAGAACAGATGTTAAACTTGTGCATTATTTATTATGATGCATTTATTTCAGTGCTGAATATAATCTATGAAGATAATAGTGATATTATAACTGTACTTAACAGTTAAACAGGTTGATCGGTTGAAATTATTAGTCTTACTTAACAGGGGAGTCAACTATAAAACACAGGATGGGAGATTTTTGAAGGACCCAAAGGGTGGAGTTGCACAAATCTATTGAAAATTAATGAGACATGTTTCTGAATCCCTCTGGTGTTTATGAAAAATCTTTCATAGGGAGGTTAAATTGCATGCCCAGGAGATGTCAAGAGCTAGCAATAGAGCCTGGGAGTTCTGGCCTCAAAATAAATTTGCTACTGATTGTATGCAACATTTCCTCTGTTTGGGGGTGGATATTTGGTTGGTTGGTTGATTGTTGTTATTTTTTCACATTACTAGAATGTGAGAGTCTTATTACATATCACGCTTTCCTAGGTACAGCAAGCACTCCATTCCATTGGCCAGCCCACATTAACAAATTCATTGTCCAGATATTCGTATATTTAGGTTTTGCGATTTCTCTTTATTATTTCCTATCTCTTTGTTTTTTCCTCTTTCACTCCAAGACTACATTGAAACAACAGGTTGTTCTTGTTGTTGAATGAAACTATCTGTCCTTTAGCAGACACCTCATTAAACTGAGGATATGTTGTATGTTATATTTTATGGGTGGAGGTGAGATAGGTTGTCTGATGTCTCGTATCCATAGCATATTATAAGATACCAGCAAGATCATGAAATTGCAGTGTTGACACTATAATGATATGAGTGAACTTTGAATCATTCTGAAGTCCAGTTATACTTTCTTTTAAATTAAAAAAAAAGAAAAGAAAAGAAAAGAAAAGAAAAGAAAAGAAAAGAAAAGAAAAGAAAAGAAAAGAAAAGAAAAGAAAAGAAAAATATAATATTTTAAATAAAATAAAATAAAAGGATTCCTCTTTGTCCCTTGTCATTCTGTTCTTGGCATTTCTCACAAAGTCACCTTTGTTTATTCCTGCTTTATGGCACTTGTTACAGGAATCTGTCTGAACATCTGTCCATCAGCTGTGATATTTAAATTAACTGTAAGGTGTCCATCTTGCTTATTTTTAAGCCAGGATAAAAATACTTGGACATCTTGTTTAATTTAATTATATTTTTTTCAGTGCCCAGTCTTATATACTCAATTTCTTGTTAGTGGTATTGTGTCAAAGTTTTGCAGCAAGCTCAGAGATTTGACACCACAGACAGTGAGTTCATGATTTTTGTTTGCTAGAAATCCACACAATCTAGAGAGAGGTCTCTTTTGGTGGTCCTAAAGGGGAGTCACATCTTGTTCAAAAAGAACGTGCCACTTGTGAATACCTATAACTTGTCAGCTTGGGCAATAGAGAAACAGATAGAAGATGGTTGTGGTAGTACAAGAAAACCTGTACACACTTTTTTTTTTCTTCTAGTTTGTATTCTGCTGTGTAGGGAAACAGATGTTTCAAGATTTGATGGTGAGGCTTTGCAATTTATACAGCAACTTTTGGCAAAAAACTTGAATGCATCTTATAAATTTTAATGAAATGAACTCTACAACAGCCTTGTGAGGGACAGAAGTTCTTCTGTGTCCATTTTACAAATAAGAAAATACAGGAGCTGAGAAATGTAACGATTTGCAGAAGGTTATACCATGTGTCATGGACAGACATGGGAATCAAACTAGAAACTCTATGACCACTTACCACTTCACCTTCCCAGGTTCCAAAAATGTATGGAAATCTGTAGAACAAAATGCCTTCCAGTCATTGTTAACTCTGGAGGGCTTTGTATGCTGCTCTGATGAGATCTGGCATCAGTCTGAAGATGGAGATCACCATAGTATCTGCCCCCCAAATTACTTTAGTTTGAAAAGGAGATTATTATTTCAAAAAATGCATTGTTTAGTTTGGGGATGGGCACTTTGGGGGATTCAGAGCAGGCTAATAAGCCCTGCAAGTAACATTAGGAATTTGTTGTTACGGAAGTTTTCAGTTGTGTCCTTAGCCTGGAGTAGGTGTACTGATACCAGTTTCCACTAAGGATTTATTGGTCCACCTTGTGAGATGGTTTTATGCTGATGCTGATTTTTCTTGAGTATGCAGGCCAGGAGAGGTTGAACAGGACTCTCCATAAAGGTATCTTGACTTTTCCCCAGACAAGCATCTTAATTTCTCCTCCAAGTGGTCCCATCAGCTCATAATATCTGCAGTCCCCCTCCCATCTGCCCAAATCCTCCCTGGCCATTCTAGCCTACACCTACCATTAAAAGCCTACAATACCAACTGTGCTAAAAAAAAATCCTCCAGGCCTCCAATTTGTTGTTGTTATTGTTGGGCTGACAATCCTATTAGGCAAATGTAAGGAAATAAATAAAATGTTTTCATCTCTTATTTTAATCCTCTTTTACTTCAGTTGTTTAAAAAAAAAAAATCCAATTTTTCCTTTAAAATCAAATTGAGTCCTATTCTTATTGAAATGAGATGCATAAATCATTCTGCCAGGACAAGTTGTTCAGATATGATCATCGCAAAAATAATAATAATAAGCTGGTACATAGAAATTAGTGTGAGAACACATTTTCTACTAGAAGGGGCAAAAAGTGATCTGTAACAAGCAAAAGTACTCTACTGGGATCCTTTTTAATAAAGAAAAGCAGCAAGCCGCTGGAAAGGTGTTAGAGTCAAAGCACATCTTAGTCACGGAGTTTATAGCTGAATTCCAACAAAAGAGACACTAAAGTATGCTTTGGTGTTCCTGTAAGTAAAAACTGCTGCACCACACATACTTTATAACCATTTAGAGTTTTGCTGACAAATAGATTCATATTAATATTTTAAATTAATGTATCAGTAAGAGTGCTTGATTTGCTTCAATGATAAATAATCCAGCAGTTCTGAAGATGATGAATACGTTCTCCCTGCTCGTAGAAGCTTGAGAGCTGATACTAAGGGAAAATATGTAGTGCCAGCAGCTGCTGCCCCTGAAATTGTGGCTAAATTCACTACAGGATTTAGGAGCCTGAAGTGAGAAATGCCAACATCCAAAGTGGCAGTCCAGCTGCCCCCACTTCGCTTTCCTCCAGTTATTGCCTGTCATTATACCCAAGATGCTCTGAATCTGTGCGTTTGTAAGAGAGTGTGAACTTTTATAACTCATCTAGCTGCAATGTCCATGCTGGTTTTTGTCATCCCCATCGGGTCTCTCTGTGAGGAAGCCTGGCTGGCCTACTTGCCCCATGATGGCCACGGGATGTTTCTGTGATGAGGCGGTAAAGGTCTCTGGTGTTTAGACAGGGGCAGTTCTGTGTGTCAGAGCTTGGCGATGTGCTGAGGGCTACAAAAAAAAAAAAAAAAAAAAAAAGTCTCTTTTAGAGGCATGAGCGATGGTGTGGAGGTGATCCTTTGCTTCTCTGCTCCAAGTGTCATGTGTGCTGGGGAGAAAAAGCAGGCCCTGAGCTCTGGACCTGCCTTCTGACCTGCTGTCTCCCATGTTCAGTGCCAAATTTATCTCAGGTGTGTGAGTTCCTGGAAGCTGTGACCCTCCTCCCTTCAAGTACTATCATGTCTGCTTCCAGCAATGTTCTCTCTCTTCTGCAAAAAAGCATGGCTCAAATCTATAAGAAGCCTGTCCTCAGCCAAATACTACATGGAGAGGGGAAAGGAACAAGTACCCAGCTCTGAGCATGCCAGAGAGTAGACACTGCATTGCTCTGAACATCTGCAGCTAGCAGTGACCTGCTGATGCAGGGGAGCTACGGCAGCTGCTGTGTCAATGCTGTCAGTCCAGGCACGATTCCTTAGCATGCAGCTGAGGGACATGGTCACTCAGCCTGTTTTCTTCATTCAGGTAGCTCACCCTTGAAAATGATGATCTGTAATTGTAGCCCTAAACCACACACTGTAACTGTGAAATAGTACAGTTGCCTGATTTCTTCTCCTGTGAAAAGGACTTTAGATTTATTTCCTTTCCCAGTGACTGGAAAGCAATTTATAGCATTGTTGTTCTCTAGCTCTTGATAAAAATGAGGTCCAGCTTTCTGGACAAATGTAGAGTTTATTTTGTTTAACATCTATTTTGTTAAACATGTTAACATGTTAACAAAATTGCAATCAAAACCATATTTTGTTAGTACTTACACTCTTAAGAATTTCTCTTATCCCCCTTACCACATGTCAGCAACAAGGCTTGCACAGCCAGGACTAAAGCCAAACTTTAGGATCTCTTCATGCAGTATTGTAATGGGATGTAAAGTAACAGAACCTTAATTTTAGATCCTTGGTCTTCTTCTGTTGTTGGGTGGGTTTGCTTGTTTGTTTGTTTTTTTAGCAACAGGGAGCAAAATTTAGAACTTGGTGGGAAACCCTCAGAAATTAAACATTAAAAACAAATAACAGTCTTGAAGGTTTTGTTGTTGTTTTCTTTTTTGTTGTTGTTATTGTTGTTCTTTTTGTTTTGCTTTGCTTTGCTTTCTTTCCTGCTTATTAGCCTTCAGGAAGATGAATCACCTTTTATTATCCAAAGTGGCATGTAGAGATTGTTTCATAGGTGGTATAAATGGTGAGACAGAATAGGCACTGCAAAGAGAAATCCAAAGTTGGTCAGATATTGGGAAATAAGGTATAGCTTGTTCCTAAGCTTATCCCCTGTATTGCTTCATCAGCTAAAGGAACCAAAATGCTATCAAGGCAGCTGGATAATCTGCTGTATTTTAGCCCCACCATGCATTTATTGCAGGCAGCCTAGTGCACAGGGGAACTTTCCTGTAGAATAGTTCCATTTGAGCTAGGAGTCTCATTGAAAAAAGTGCCAACTCCAATGGCAAAGATGAGAAGTAATTTGGGGCCTTCTTCCATCTCTTATTTCCATGTGCATGAATGCTTGAGCTTGTGAAGAGCATGCTGGATTTGTCATCCCACACGGATAAGATAGAAGAAGAATTTGGTCATCTTTCTGAGACATTTCCCCTTTCAAGGGACCAGTCACCCAGCATCACCCTAATTACAAGTGAAAGGGGGCTCTCTAAAAAAAGAAGCATGGTGTTTTTAACGTGTTTTAATGCACCCGTGCTGTACTTCTACCCTGAAGGAGTAACCTTTATATAGTGGCTGGAAAGAATCGATATGCAGCCACTCTTCTGCCTCTTTCATGCAGGAGGGTTCTCAGGGACCTGCCTAAGCCAGCCCTGCAGTTGCTTTAGAAATGCAGAGTATCACAAAGCAATTCGAGTGGGCCAAGATCCAACCCTCATCCAAGTACAAGAGAAACTGATGTAGAAAGATATCATTTTTCTTTGTCATACATATGATAGTCATGTTTCCAAACCCTGCAATTTCAAAATTGTTTAATTTTCATATAATGTTAATCATAGTTATTACGCTACTCTATGTTATGTCTAGGGGGAAAAATGAGTGGGAAATTTGTTCTGCATGAAACTAACAGATTGAGGTATACAGCAGTCACATGAGTTTGTGTCTACAGTAATTTACCCATTGACTGCATCTTAAATTTGATATTTATTCTATCATACTCTTAATTAAGCTCTAAGCAGTTTAAAGCTTTGAGGTGGACTACTGCTTTATTTCTATCTGTGGTGTATGGAAGTGTGATTCATCCATGTGAATAAAAATAGATGAGGACAGATCTTCCCTAGTGTAAACTGTCGCAGCTCCAGCGACTTGTGTTTTGGAGAGAAGACCAGAGAAGTGGCACGGAGAATTTTGTTGAGCTGTGTTACTCATACATGGCAAAGCTACAGAAAAACTCAGGGTTTCAGGGCTGAACCTCAGGCCTTCATGTTGGTCCCTATTTGCATTTTTTCTTCCGTCTGAAGGCAGTTGACTAAAGAGTAGAACATGGAAAAACTCTCCCAAAGAAAGAGAAAGTTAATATCTCCTGCTGAAAAACCAAGGTGAGGAGGTCTGCTGAAGAAACCAGCACCTCCCTTTAGCAGTTCTCACACTTCACCTAAAAATAGTCCATGCTCACATGTGGTCAGCAAGGAGCTCTCTGTCAGGGCGATTTCAGCATGTTAATCACCTAAATTTGATATTGAAATTCAAGATATGTCTTTCACAAGGACCACGTGATTTTGTGGCATTGAGTCCCTGAACCAGTAACTGTATTTTGCTGATCCAGACAAGGTGGAACACCTGTGTTTTAAAGCAATTTATTTCTATGTGAAACTTCTTGTACGGCACTGAATATAAACATAACTACTAAAGATTTAAAATTGGCTTCCAACTGAAAACTTGCCAAGATATGCCTGTGTATCATATCTCAGCCTTTCCTTGCTGGGAGCTGTACCCTTCTGCCTCTTGCTAGATGCCTATGGAGCAAAGCCTTGGATCGGTGCGGCTGAGGCACAATCTGGGCTAAATGTGGGAATGTAACTCTTCATGACACCAGTGATGTGAAGTGCTGATGAAAAAAAGATACCTAAATATTTCTCAAATGTGGTCTTTCCTTTTAGAAATTAGATCAGAAGCATGATATCAAAGATTACTCAGCTACAGCTGTACTACTGTGCATGGCCCTTCCTGGTTTGAGGAGGAAGAACACTACAAATGCTTATCTTTCTGGTTGGCAGAATATATAATCAAAGAAATATATAATCAAAATCTAAAACTTAATTTAAAATGTGTTGCCACTGACGAAACTTTTTTTTTTTTCTGTTGATGTCTCCAGCCTTACATATACCTTTCCTGATACCGCACCTCTTCTTATCTTCACTCCATCTCAGATTCATTCCTTGGGTTTATTCTTCTTTGTCCATGTCCTACAGTTGAGGTGGGAATAAAAAAGACAATTCTGACAGCAAAGAACAAAAGGTATATTGTAACTATAATAGTATGATGATTATGTACGTTAAAAAATAGCTAAAATTGCAATAAAATACTTAATTTCAGATTTCTCTTTAATGTGGGAAAAGGTTTAAGTACTTTTGATAATTCAAATAGCTATTTGGACTGGATTATTGGAAGAAAAACAAATAATTTTGTTTGCCATTTTTTAAAGTGCCTGGCCTTCAGAGTTTACTTCTCTCTCTGAGCAAACAATAAACAGGAGGTAAAATGGGGGAAACAGGAAAAAAAAGGGGGGGGGGGACAAAGAAGGAATGGGAAGACTACTACTACTAAAACTTCAGAAGCAAACTTCTGAAGAATTCTTGCATTAAGAAAATGAAAGAAATGAAACATTTCTATAAGAGCCCGCAGAACAAAAATTAGTTCAATTTTGTTGTTTTTCCTCATTTTCAGGTTGGCTCTACTACAAAGAAAATGAGAAAACTATCTTTATTATCATTAATCTGGTTCCATTCAGCCATGCTATTTATCTACAGCAGAGCCAGTAATGCAAAGGAAAGACACAATGCCTTATATTATTATCTTCTCTAAATATGCAAGAGTTTATGAATAAAATATTTATCCGCTTTCTTTGTGACCAACTCTGAATTTTCTTTACATTTGCATTATTATTACCTGGGGAGTACCTTACACTTTGACTCTGGCACATTTTCTTCCTCTTACATATGATCAGTGTCTTATGTAGATGGACATTCTTCTACTTCATCAGAATCTGTGAGAGTTTGCCAGTGATCCCACAGACGAATGATGGAGTAGAAAAGTAAGTAAGATTAATGTTATACTACATATTGGCACAAAGAAATTGAAATTATCTGCTATAGGACAGAAAATGGGTATCATAGCCTCTGTTAGCTTAAATTAGGAAATTTCTCAATTTGAAAATTTCTTATTTCGAGACACCACATTGAAATTCTCTCTGTTTGTGGAGATTGTCTGCACTGTCTCATTTCAGACATTTTTCTTTCCACTCATCTTGTTGACTTCTATGTACATATCTATTCAAAATTATTCTTTGTCTCTGACTAGCTTTTGCTGGTGTTTCTCATATTCTGTGCATTTTGTCCTTCTTGATTTTTGTCCTCTCCTTCCTCAGTCAGGTGTCTGAATGAGGGATGACAGTGTTCAAGTTTTCTCTAGAGATGCAAAATGGAACAAGATAAAATCAAAAGTTGGGTCATGTAATACATATTTACTGAGTCAAAAATGTCTCTATCTTTGAAAGAGTGTGTATTTATGTATATATTTTTAAACTAATGACTCACTGGATATGTTGCAGTTTTTAATGGTGCATGAGTAATGCCTGAGAGTTCATATTTAAATGTGAGGGAAATCTTGACATTTTTAAAGGGAATTCTCTGGTGTTGTTTCTATGGTAACTTTTCTAAAAAGACGGTATTTGTTTCAGTTGGTTTTTAATTGCGATCAACAGTAGAGTAATGACTATATTTAATGTAAATGAGAATCAATTTTATTTGTTATGAGCCCTTTTGGACCAGTAGGATGCCAAGGGACAGGCTGCTCCTCACTTAAGCCCTTAAGTAGGGGTCTAAAGGGCTTTCTGTGCTTCTTGGACTTGATTTGTGTGTTGGAAAGCAAGAAAACAGGGTGAAAGGAACAGGCATACAACTGGGAACATGGTTAGGAGGCATGGATGTACAAGGACATGGGCGTACAAGTAGTCCCCAGCAATGCAGGGTCAAATATTTGGCTTAGCGAAATAGAAAACAGGGTAATAATTCCCAAGAATTAACTTAGCTAAAGGAACATTATTAAACATAGTGAATTAAAGAGAATGACTTACGAAAATCAAGACCCTAAAGAATGCCTTTGTCTGTCCTTTTCTCTATGGCATCTTCTCAATTTGCTCAAAGAGCTGAGCTGCAGAATGTTTCTATTAACCATAAGGTTATAATATTAAAAACTTTCAGTAAATTTACATTTTAAACAATGGAATACTTTCAGATTCAATTTCCTTTCTACTGTGCCCTAATGTGCTTTTGTCCCATAAGCAGTGCTAAGTAGTAGGAGAAGGTCTAAGCTTCAGCTGTGGCCTGCATTTACAGGCTCTGTCGTGCTTGGTGTAGACTTATGCTCTCATTCACAAAATGTTTGATCCAGGCACCAAACCTGCAACTCTTTCCTGGGTGTGCTTAAAGTCCACCCAGAGATCTCCACAGGAGCACAGAGAACAGGATCAAGGAGTCTGGAAAGACATCCAAAGGAAGGTTTTCCGCATGTACTGTTTCATTAATTCCTTTGAATTCTCACAGAAACGTAATACATAAAGCTTAGGAGCAGCTATGTTGGAGAATATGTAATCCATTTTGGAAACTAAATTCCATATGTAGTTTGAGATCGTGCAAGAACCCCTACATTTTCCTGAGCTCTGCATTTGAAAGGGTTGTAACATTAATATTACTGACAATTTAGAATTTTATATTTATTTAAGAGGAATCTTTGAGATTTGTTAGAAAGATTTTTGAACAAAGTAATCACATATAGAATGGGTAACTAAAAGGAGGGATGAGGAAAGATTATCTTTTCTTTCAAAAGCCTGAGAAATCCATCACCCAGTGCATGTCGTTCCCAGTGAAGTCAGCTGGAGTTTCATCAACCACCCAGCTACAAGCCTACAGCAAGAACATAAATGAGAAAATTTCTTATATTCTTGTCATACAATCTTATAGTAGTAAATAGGAGAACTACAGCTGATTCTATTTAAAATATTAAGTTTAAAAAGAAAGTTCATGCTCAGCCTTTAATTTCTTCAATTATTATCGTATATGCCTTATCTATTAGGGCAGGTATTGGGCAGGAAAGTGATAAACAGAAGATCTTTTCAGAAGCTCTGACTTTCCCTCTGTAATTAGCTTTGCATGAGAGGCTTGTCAGTGCATGTCTTACCAAGCTCTGGCATGATCCATGTGTCCTTTGCCCTTTGGAAACTTCTGATGAAGTTATGGGAATCCAGTGACAGGCATGTGGACGTAGCTCTCAGTGCCTCTTCTAAAACCACTGTTTAAGGATAAAAGCTCCTGCTTGTGTAAATCACCAGTGTTGCTCTTCTTCCATTTAACACAAGAAGCCTTTGGTGCTAATCATTTCAAACACCAAGTGACTGAGTGTAGGTGAAAGCCTGGGGAGCACAGCTACATTTAGTGTACATTGACATGCCTGAATCAGTAAAGCAATAACTCTAAAATCTCACTGGTTTAAGTAGGATTTTAAAGCTTTAGAATTTTGTTTTGAAATTCATAGAAAAAAAAATATAATAAATGTGTATGTGTATGCCTCATTACATGAAAAATGAAAAATGCAAAACATAGGATAAGTACTTTTTTAATCATCTTCATGATTCCATATGTAATCTGAAGGCATACATTTAAAGCACATATTTTTTAAATGACTGTGTGATGTATTTATTTTAACGTGCTGCCACACGTGATTATTTTTCTAGGTTTATAGCTTCTGGTTGCATAAACCGATGTAGTCATTTTTCCATTCCTATAGCCAGAAAAGGTGAGAATGTTATAATGCTCTTCAAAGCTTGTGTGACTCAGAGAAGAAAAGGGCCCTTCTGAAGGTTATCCAGTCTATCTCCCTTCCTTTCTCTTTTTGGCAAGTTTTTGTACTTTCAGGAGTGTACTTATATGAAAAATGACACAGAACACATGCCTGCTTGCTGTACTGCCCAAGGGCCAGTACACCAGTTGAAATCAAGGGGCATTTTGTCATTTGATTCAGCAGGAGGAGAAAATTAAAAAAATAAATAAATCTGGAAATAAGTTGGATTCTAAAATATGGAACTGAGTGTGTGGGGTGAGGTGTGGGGTGACACGATGACTTCATTAGAAGTAGTGCAAGTATATGAAGGATTTTACTGGGTCTCTGGCACCTTTGCCAAATTACCAGTTAAAGCCCAGGACCAGTATGACAGAAAGACCCTGTTAAAGGACCCTAAAATAATGGTAAACAAGCAGAAATCTTAAATTCAGTAGAGCAGAGTACCTACTGGTGCATAAACTGGGGTTGGCCTAACAGTGCTCATTAAATCTAACAATCATTAAAACAACTTCATATACCAATTAAAATGCTGTCTGGATGCATTCTCATGAAAGGCATTGCCATGTTTTCTACAAATATGGTCTTTTTCTGCATGCAGAAAGGGAAGGTCAGTGCAAAAAGAAACTCAATGGGAGTACATGAAACACATAAAAACTTCGAAAAACATCTGCTTTAGAACTTTAAACTATTTATAAAAACATTTAGTTATTTTAAATTTATAATGTAAACAATTTAAAACTAATAAAAATGTTCTTACATTAGATTCAGGCAGGTTGGAGGTGATTTTCGATCAATATAATGAAGAACAATTTTCTAACATAATCTGTGTTTGTCCTGAGGCTATCAGTATTAGAAGATAAGATAGAGCAATATTTGTGTCAAAGGCAGAAAAAAACACGTCTTGATTTCAGATCTCATATGGATTTGCAGCAGTGGCTACTATTCTGGAAATACTTTTTCTCATGTAAAAGGTGCTAGTTTGTTTTCATCTCAGGAAAGAGAAAATAAATATCCTTTTGACTACAATATTAAAAAAGCGCTTTAACAAAACTAATCTGCTTATGTTACAGAAGAAAAAAATGATACCTAACAGTTCTCTGAATTCTTGGCATGTATAGTGCTGATGCGTAAAGTTCAGCATTGCCACGTTTAGTTACAACAAGATCCCTGTATAAAAACATGCATTTCTCATAATGTTTTACCATTAAACAGGTTTTGAGTTGGCATTTTTATAGAACCTTCTTAATCAGGCTTTCATAATGACAGTATTTAATCTCTCATGTTAAAACTTCAATTAATATTTTTATATTTTCTGAATATAAACCTTATCATAATGCAATTAGGGTTTCAGTATTGCAAGCATTTTGGTGAAATATTGATTTACACAAAGCCTGACCCCCAAAACATTTAGTATTGTGTTCCAGTTGCTATTCTGATTAGTACTGTTGATTTATAAAGAAGCTCTCAGACTGGGTTTGGCAGGATTGGGCCCTGAATTACAAAGGGACACAAACTGTTCTGAAATAGATGAAGGACATGTTTCAAAACACCTGCTGTAACTCCCCAGGTATTTTGAAACTTTTTCTCCAATATTTAGTTTTCCTTCAACTGCTGCTGCTGCTCAAATATTTGAAAGATAGAATTATTACTGAATTATGTAGAATGACACTTTTTTTTTTTTGATCTAACTACTAATAAAGCTGCCTCCATCTTGTCCTGTGGTTTATCTCGAGAAAGAGGTTCACCTGCAAATCTAAAACATTCCAACTTTAATTTAATTGAAAATTCACAATTCAGTTCATCTACTTGCTTTGTGATGTTTTGTCTGTGGATCACTATCTGTAGCAGACAAATGGATCACAAGGATCTGTTTTTTTTCTTAGCTTGGAAAAGTGTAATAAAACAAAATCTTAGTCTGTTTAAAAATGTATATAAAGGTATCAAGGTATCCTTTTTTTTTTTTTTTTTTTTTTTTTTTTTTTTTAATCACTGATTATCTCTACAAGCAATACCTTATTAGAGTGACACTTTTATAGGATTGTATCAACCAACTAAAGGGCTTAGTTGATCTCCTTAGAAAGTTGGACCTCATTTCACAAACAGGAACCCTAAAACATTTCTGCATCACTTTCCTGTTTAAAAATAAAAGTCAAAAGGGCCAGTGTGAACAGAGAAATGATCAATAGAAAAAATTACATTCAAGTTTGTTTGATTTGATGAAGCATAGAACTATTTTATTTATTGAAACTGTATTAATGTAATTAAAATAAATGGAAAATGCACTCTTTATGTAATTAGTATTTTAAGCTGTCTCTGAAGAATTGTATGCAGCTTAAATTTAGTTGATCATTTTAAAAATGCAAGACATTAATTAGATTCAAATCTTAGCCAGAATGAAATCATTTTCTTAATAAAGCTAAGAGCTCTAGAATTTGCTTGGAAGTAGAAAGTGGCTGGTGTTGATCTTCATAGATGAGCATGAGAAGATAAGACAGAAAACTCAGTGAAGTTTAGAGGTTATAATACTACTATGTCCATTTTCAAATCGTGGTCCTAGATGTTGGTTTTGTTTATAAGAAAGGTGTGGTGTTTCCTTGGCACAGGAGCCCTCTCTCTTCCTTAATACATGGGTTCCCAAAGTTAAGTTAATTTAAAAACCTGTGTTTAGGAAGTGAATATTTGGAAAATATTTTTCTTCATAAGAGTGAAGGAAATTCAACTTTGATTTTAAGATCCTTGTGGACAGAAAAATCTGTGGAAAATCCTCTGCAACGTTCTTGGATTGGTATTTAAATAGCAGGGCTGCAAGGGATGTTAGGTAAAACTTTTCAGCAAGAAAATAACAAAACAAAAAATCTGATTAAATAGTGTTTTAGCTTTACCACACATCCTTTAAAAGTGAAAATCTATTTCATGCTGTACAGTATGTATGCATTTGCAGAAAGATGTAACTGAAAATAAGGAATTGCAGGCAGATTTCTGAGAGAAAATTAGTGAGAAATCCAGGAAAAAGGTCAGAGTGGTTTTTAGTATCCAGTTATGAAGGACAGACTTTTAGGAAGTCCAAACAGATATTGCTCGTTCTCAGACAAGAGGTTTGTTCTGTTCAAACTGGAATTATGTTGCCGAATCATTCCCATTCAAATAGTAAGTTCTAGAAAAGTTTGAGTTTAGGTATAGTTCAAATGCAGCTCTTTATTTTGGATGAATGTTGCTCTGAATCTTCAAAATACCGGTAATTTAGATGTGCTGAAAACAGACAAAGTGTCTCAAAGTCATTTTTAGTTTTGATTTCAAGTATTTTCCAAAGAAAAAAAAAAGCATGAAAAATTGTAGAAATTCTTTACTGAAATGGTGCTGATATCAGGGTTTTTGTTTTCCATTTACAAATGCATTAAATCATATGAAAAGATGTACTTAGATCGCCTAAATGTATGTTATTCAATGGAAAATGAGTTGTTATCAAGTACCAGTAAGCTGATTCACAAATGAGGGCTGTGAGTAGCAGTTCTATGAGGACTTTAAAAACATTTTAGAAGTTTTAAATTAGTAAAATATTCAAAATTATTTCTAACTGGCAACACATCCTAGGTTTTAATGAATAGCACATTAACTAATCTGTTAAAATAATTTCTTCCCTGTGATTTTACTCTCAAATATATTTGCCATCCTTTCAAATGTTGTATTTAGCAAGTGATGACAGTAATGAAAAGTACATGAAAATGAAAAGTATTTTAAATTTCACTTGAAATTCCTCAAAATTTCACTGTTTGAAAAAAAAAAAAAAAAAAGTGCATTTTAAGTAGTATTTTGCTGTCTCTTGAGTCTTTTGGCCAGTCTATTTCCTGTGCAAGCAGTTCGTCCCCAAACAGTTCTGGGAAGATGCAATATTTGCCCAGGAAATGATAATTGCAATATTTGTAAATAAGAAATATAAACTACAAAGCTAATGGAAGTATTTATCAGTTTTAGACAGTTCATTAAAAGGATCAATATGCAAACACACGTGTCCTTTTAATGAAATGTCTTGGCGGGTTCATTTGTCTTTCAACTTAAGTAATACAGGTTAGTGAGCAAATTATGTATGCTGCATCTCTTCCTGGGGCAGGATGATGTTGGAAGAAGAGCAGTGCTATCAGGCTGACAGACTGACAAAGTAATAAGTTGGTACCGTGCACTGAAAATGGAGCTGATTAAATGTTTGGAGAAGCCAAGTTTGCATTAATCTGGGGGGAGGCTAAAGGATTTTTGTGAGCAGAAGCTGGGTAGGAGCGCCAGGAGTACCTGTTCTCCCCCAAAACTCTGTTGTCAAAACTCATGTTTTGCTGATGCAAAGAGCATCATCCTAAATCTGAAACGAGAAGGGTCCAAGCATGGTTTTCAGGGCTGAGCCTATGGCACAACAACTCCTCACTCTTGGAGTGTGGTAGAACGACCCCATAAAGCCGATGGTGATGCCATTTTCTGTGCTGTCCTCTAGGGTTAAGTGTCACTCCGGGGCAGGGTGGACTCTCTGGGGCCACCTCGCCATGGCTATCAGGACAGGCCCCTTGTCCTCACAGGGGCCGTGGGGGGAGTATCACTGGGGAAGGGGAAAAAAAAAAATGAATAGGGAAAAAAAGGGAGAAAAGGGAAAGCTACCCACGGGGTTGCTGCAGTGTCACCAGGGAAGCCAAAAAAAGGCCGCCAAGAAGGCACAAAGCCCTCTCGGCTGTGTCCTGACGGGAAGGGGGGACCTCGGGGTGGGAGGTGGCAGCTCCCCTCCCAGATCCTCCAGTGATTTGGGGCTCTCTCAGCTTAGGAGGGTGAGGAGTGCAGGGACTGCTGCCCCTCAGTCCGGGGAGCTTGGGAGGGGAAGGGGAAGGGGAAGGGGAAGGGGAAGGGGAAGGGGAAGGGGAAGGGGAAGGGGAAGGGGAAGGGGAAGGGGAAGGGGAAGGGGAAGGGGAAGGGGAAGGGGAAGGGGAAGGGGAAGGGGAAGGGGAAGGGGAAGGGGAAGGGGACCTCCCCGCCCGCGGACAGCGGAGTGCCGGCTGTGCCCTGCCGGCCACCTCCAGCTGTCGTGGCAAGGGGAAACAATGGGGAGAGGGAAGCGGGGGGGCGATTCACGGGATGGGGGGGGGTGCTAAAGGAGCCTCCCAAGGGCTTGTCCCCTGCACCCAGCAGCCCCCCACTCCTTCTCCCTCGTCCCGCTCCCGCAGCCGGGGATGCTTCGGGGGCGCCCCCGCAGCGTGCTTGGAGGCGTCGTGCTACAATCTGGGGGGGACGGGCAGGACCGGGGGGGGTCGGTTTCCTTCTGGGGGGTGGTGCTGCCCTGGCACCTGCGCGGAAAGCGCCGCGAGCGCGGCCCCGCGTGTGCAGCGCCGGGCACAGAGCGGCCCCGCTCGCCGAGTCCCTGCCGTGATTTCTCCCCGCTCCTTCGGCGGGCTCTTTGGGGAGCCTGGGCGGGAGGGGGAAAAGTTTGCACCTCCTTTCCTCCTTACTGTGATTTTTTTTTAATTATTTTATTTATTATTTTTTTAATGGAGGAAAGTCTTTGCAGGAAGAAACGTTGCGGGATTTTTTTTTTCCTGTATTGTCATGCAAATGATCTTTGGGTTTTCCTTGCTGTCCTGCTTTGATTCTTTGATTTTATTTATTTATTTATTTTTGGCTCCTCCGTCATTGTTCTAGCCCCGCTTCCATCTTGCAAGAGTGACACCCAAAAAAAAAAAAAAAAAAAAAAAGAAAAGATGGGAGGGGGGACAACACGTAGGGGGAAAAAAAAAAAAATCCCGCATCCACAACAGAAACCCCAACCAGCTTTTCCAAATGAGTGACACAGCCCGTGTCCATTCATCGCCTCACTCCGGCGAAGGCTTTCTGAACAGCCCAGACCTCCTTAGCCAATTGCTGCCAGCAACATGTGGAGGGGAGGCATCGCTATAGCAACCGGTGGATGGGCCATGTGCGGCAGCCGGCAGGGGCTGCGAGCCGCCCGATATAAGGAGGGCAGAGCCGGGGCGCGCCGGCATCCTCCGCCCGCGCCCCCCGGGGCCGCCCGGGACCGCCGGTTCCCCCCGGCCGGCCCCCGCCACCGCCCGGGGAGCGCCTGTGCCTGCCGCCGCCTTTGTCTCCGCCGAGGAGGGGAGAGGGGAAGGGGAGAGGGAGGGGGAAAGGGGGAAGTTTTGGCACCGGAGGAGGATTGCTGGAGCCCGCTGAGGTGCGCCGAGCCCTCCGAGGGAGGAGCCGTGGGTCGCAGCGCCATGGCAGCAAGGTAAATGCGGGGCGAGGGGGGGGGGGGGGGGGGGGGGGGGGGGAGAGGTAGGGGGAGAGAGGTTTGGGAGCGGGAGGGGCGTGGAGGAGGGGGAAGGATGGGGGGGCGCAAGGGGAACGGCCGGCCGCCCCGTCGGGTCGGGTCGCATCGGGTCGGGGGCCCGCGGTGCGGAGCCCTCTCAGCGCCCGCCCCCCTCCCCCGCTCCCCCCCACAACCTCCTCCTGGACCCCCCCGAAGCCTCCTTCCGGACCCCAAAACCCGGACGCCTCCGGCCGAGCGGTACCCGGGTGGGGGACATCAAACCGTCGAGGGGCGGGCAGGGGCCACCCGGCGGGGCCGGGACGCTGCCTTCCCCCCCGGACCCCCTCTAGGCCCGGGGAGGGAGGGGGGTCGGAGGCCGCCTCCGGAGCCCCAGCCCGGTCCCGGTGAGACGGGGCGGCCGCGGGGGGGCCTCTCGTTCTCCCGACGTGGTTCCGAGGGGCGGCTCGCCCGCTGGCACTGGGCTTTGAGAGCGCTTTATCTAATCCCGAAATTCTGGATGTGCCTTCAGCATCAGCATGAGGTCAGCGCTGGCACAGCGGCTTGGGTTGCTCTTGCTGAAGACGCTTGGTTACGCTCAGCTCTGGCTGGCCGTCCTCTTGGCGCTTGGGCTCTGACACTTTGTGGCTTGGACCTGCTCTGTCCCTCTGTTTATGTTTCACTCGGGGCCAAGGAGGAAATCTGCTTCCTGGTGCTCCCCTTCCTCCGCTTACCCGTAACCGCTGCTGAGCCCCTAGGGCTGGGAATGGAAGTTTCTCCACCGTGGTGCCTTCTCTTCTTGCTGCCACCCCAGAGGCGCTGCGCGGCTTCGGGCAGGACGGGCTGTGCTCCGGCATCTCTGTCTCACCTACCTCCTCCGCGGGCAAGGATGTGGCCGTCCGGTTCCCTGAGCCGTGCGTTATCCCCGGTGTCTCAGTGATGCTGTAGGCTCTCATGCGGTGCTTTGCCTAAATCCCGACTCGATCCTCAGGAAAGTCTTGAAGCTCTCTGATTTTCCTCTTTCGTAGCCGTGTGCCTTCCACACCACAAACTTCTTTGGGGCTCTCGGATATTTTGGCGTTTCAGCATCACCTTGTAGTGGGATTCAGGACAATGGCTATCGTTCCTTGTAACTCTAACCAGAAACTTCACTTCTGTTTGCCTTTAGGAAGCCAGAGGAAAATATCTACCACTGAGCAATGGATCTTTGAACTCGCTGAATTCTTGATTGTATTCAGTCATTGTTCGTGGTATTAATCCTACTAAAAGGTATAGAGATGCTCCAGAGTGCTTTGTGGTGTTGAAGGTTGCGGAAAGATCATTGTACTCCTACAGATGAATAGATCTGTGGCTCTTGCAGTGACCTTTCTCAGCGATTTGAATAAGCTGCAGTTCCCAGAAACCCATCTGCCTTTTGTGTTGGTTGATTTGTCTAATCTTCCCGACCCCTGGAAGATGCAAAAAGTACCTTCCCGTCCGATTTCACCCTCCCAAGTAAAAGCCTTAAATTGACCTCATTTCAGGTGACAAACTGACATCTGCTGAAAGTGATCCTGGCATCAGGCGAGCTTTCTGGGGAGGGGTGAAGAGGGAGGCAGAGGACAGCAGCCCCAGAAACCCCATACTAACTCTAAAAATCATGCCTTAAAACACCAACAAGTAGCCTGGACCATGTAGCTCGGACGCACAGTGCTGACCCTCAAAATCCCAGTGTGCTCTTGAGATGAGCACCCCCAGGCCCTGCTGCCCCACACTGACCCAAGGGGGAGTGTAAGGCAGGCGAGGAGAAGCAGGGACCAAGACTGATGGAAGTGCTGCTTTCCTCTCCCTTCTTTTTGCATTCCTATTTTACTGAAGGAATACCCTGCCTGTAGGCTTCCTGAGGACAGATGGGGGTAGCCAGGTTTGTCCTGATGTAAAGTGTTTCTCAGGTTTTCCAGTAACCTATCAAAACTTAGGCAGCACAGTGCATCCCAACCTCTATCCCCAGTAACCTCGTAGCGGGAATTTGCTAGAAGTGAATTTAAGTTTAGATTTATTTCAGCAAGCAGCCAAAACGGGTATATATGAATACATGTTGTATGTACATCCATACACACCCACACACATCCCTTTCTTCATGTTTTCTGTATTAAGGAAATAACACACACATCCTTCTAATACCAGTGGCCGAGACTTGGCAAAGGGTCCTTTTAGAAAAAAAAAAAAAATGGTGAACTAAAACTTATTTTACTGAAGTTTATTTTCAAGAAAAACGATTTTCTTGTAGAATTCTTTTCTTCTGCCTAGGCACTTTTTTCCCTCCTTGAATGGCAGATTTGCAAGTACAATTTCATCTGCACAGAGGAACAATAGCTTTCAGTTGCACAAAGGATTTCTCCCACCCTGAATCCAAACCACAATGCCTCTTGCTCTGATAATAGCTTCTGAAAAGATTTTGTAATGCACAGAATTAATACATGATTATTTCCGCCTCACTTCTCTCATTTATTAGATTCTATAGTGAATTCCAAATTAAAAATAGCACCTCTCGAGTTTTTTAACGTTCTAATATTTTGAAACAAATCATATTCTGAAGTTCCTCTTTTTGCCCATGTTTACTAAGAAATCCTTTTTTTTTTATTATTGCTCAGAAACTAAACTGTCTAATATCAATGTAAAAATCAAGCTATGCAAAAAATCCTAAAAATATACCATCGGGTTATTTCTAAATGAATTGTAGTGATTTTTCCTTTACTAACTGAAAGAAAGGTTGGGCGCAGTAACTGGCAAGATGGGCTTTGACTCAGAAATACCCTTTTAAATTTACAAAGGGGAATAAAACCTCAACTTCAGTTAGAGTTTTGTTTTGGCAAGGACCAGAATCAGGCCCTGTGACCTAGAGGAGATAACGAAGTGTAATTCTGCTGAGGCATCTGGAAGGTGAGCTTCCACATCACTGCACGGGAGCTCTTACAAAGTGTGTTTCCTCCACACTTTCCAACATAGGTGTGAGAACTTATTTACATGAAAGCGTGCATTAAATATTTACTGACATTTGCCTGGAATTTGTTTGAAATGTCGGCTGTTGTGCTGCATCACGGGATGACACCGCGGATCGGGACGCTGCTCTTTGATTAGAGCAGTGATTTGTGGCTCCAGCGGCACGGCTGCTTCTATTTACTGATGCACTTTTTGGTGTGCATCAAGCGCGTTCTGTCAAGGGACCGGGAAAGCCTCCATGAGATCAGATCCCATGCATTTTTTTTCCCCTCTTGAACAACAGCAACAACAGAACAACCTCAGAGGAGCGGTGTAGCTCAAGCAAGCACTGTTGGGTGGAAGTGGTAGGTGTGATGTTGGGCTGAGGCAGGGCGAAGCTTTGCCTTCGAGCATTTCAGTGTGGACCGGGCTGTTTGAAAGGAAGCAAAGCCTGGCTGAATCTCCAAAGCCTGCGTATTCAGAGTCACTTCCTAAGCCACCCGATTAGGAATTAGCTGTTTTCCCTTCCCTGGGACTCTGTGGTGCTACCCATTTTTCCAAAAAGGCAATCTTTCAGGGGGATGTCAATATATGCTGTTACATAAAGTTGAGAAAACGCATAGCTACATGGAGCTGGGTTTAATATTTAATTACGTGTAATTTATGTGGTCTATTTATTTGTTAAGCCTTAGGGGGAAGAAAAAAAAGGTGATTTGTTTTTCTTGTTATGCAACAGCTATTGTTCCCCTTCCACCCCAGGCACACACACCATGGCAGCCTGGACGAGTGCAGGGAGAGGTGTTCTGCCTTAAAAGACATCCGACTGTAAATGTCAAATTCATAAATATTTAAACATTTTTCTTTCAATTTCGAGTCAAGTCTGACAGGACGCCTCTAATTAACCCTGGGCTCCGTTTCAGGCTGGGGCCTTATTGCAGGGAGAAACCCGAGGTTCAGGCGAGGTGGGGAAATCTCTGCTCCTGCCTGGGAGGGGGAGGGAGGGACGGAGGGAGGGAGCTTGCAGCGAGCCGCCTCGGTTCGTTTTTACCCCTTTCAGACTTTGATGCTTGGTCGGACACAAGCCGGGTGAGGGGGCAGCGGGTTTATCGGGCTGACCTGGGAGCAGTGGGGGCCGTTTCTCCTGCCGGGACCCATCGCGGGGGGGGGGGGGCCGGGCGTCGCTGCAGCCCCACGCCCGGTGCCGAAGCGGGACCCGACGGCGGAGCGGGATCGGGGAGCAGGGCTGCCCCGATCCCCGTGTATGTGTGTGTGTGACCCTAAACACCGACCCTCGGCAGCAGGGAGGGGAGAGGGGGAACCTCCGCGCCCCGACGGCAGCGGGGAGCAGGGCAGGGAGCCCCGCGGCCGAGCCCCCGACGGGGCGGTGATGCGGGGGCTGCTGCCCCAATCCCCCAAACGTGATTTATTTTTTTTTTTATATAGTATTATTATTAATTTTTATTTTTGCAAGCCTTTGCCTGCCTCGGCAGCCCGATGCCCGGCACTAGGGACACGGCTACGTGGGCTCCCCGTGGAAAATGCCTCCCGACGTTGTGTGAACGAGGCTAAAGACCCCCCTGCAGCCTCCCCCCATGGACAGGATTCGAGCTCTTTCCCCAGTTTCTGGCTCCCAGCGGGGCTCTGGGGCCGTGCGGGTCTCCACCAGCGCCTTTGTCCCGGGGCCAGCCTCTTCCCGCAGCCCGGCTCTGCGGGGAAAAAGTGCGTGGCCGAGCTGGCGAGCAGCATCCCGGGTCACTATAACTACGGCAGGAGAAGGCGAAGCACGCTCTTTCTCTCCCCTGTGTTTACCCAGGGCGCTTGACAGCACTTTGCTCCCGTCCTTCGCATTGTTTCCCTCGTGCAGCCCTTTCCACCCCTTGGCGTTTGCGAGACTCTTTCTCACACGGCGACGGGGGAAGGAGAATCGTTAAAAATCGCCGTGGGGGGAGCAGAGGAAGGGGGGAGCCGCGAGCGGTGTCCCCCAGCCTCTTCCTCACCGTCCCTGCTCCGGGGAGCGGGGATGGAGCGGCCCGGAGGGGGGAGGTGGGGCGCGCCCCCGGGGCTGGGGGCGTAGGGGAGGGTAAAGGGGGGGTCTGAAGGGGTCGTGGGCACCGCGGGGGGCCCGGCCTGGGGGTCAGCATCCCCCCGCCTCGCTGATGGGAGGCCAAACACAGCGCCGAGGCGGATTAACGTCCCGGGGCGCAGCCGTCGATGGGGCGGGGGGGTCTCCGGCACTTTTTTCTTTTTTTTTTTTTTTTGCGGGGGCTGCCTATTGAGATGCAGATCGCGACCCCTGGCCCCGAGGGGACGGCGGCCTTTCACCGAAATGCTAATGGCAAAGCGCGGCGGCCCTTCACCTCCCCGGGCCCCCGGGGCCGAAAGCGGCGGCTGCTGCCGTCGGTGATGCCCCCCCGCCCCGGCTGTTTGCGAGCCCCCTTTTCCCCCACCCGGGGCCGGGGAGCCGGGGCAGGTGCCGGTCATAGTAGAAAGGGGGGGGGACACACAAGGAGGTGCCCCGATACCCTGGAGCCCCGCGGGACGGGGACGACAGAGGATGGGGAAGAGCCGGGGGGGGCAGCCCCATCCTCCTGGAGGCTGTTGGGATTTGGAGGAGGGGCCGTTACGGGGTGGGGAGGGGGGCGGGGAGGCGGTGGATCCGGGCTTTGGGGGGGGGCTGCGCAAAGCCTCGCCTCGCCCCGTCGAGCCCCGCTCCCGCCCCCCGCCGCCCGGGGGCTGCCGAAGGCGGCCGCCCTCCTGCGCTGGGCTCGGGCAGCGAGGAAAAGCCGGGAGGGCTGCGTGAACCCCGCATTGCCATTAACTCAGCCTCAGCCCCGGCTAATCCGCGGCACTGAAGGCAAGGAGGCTAATTAATGACAAGCTTTTACAGTCAAGACCGGCGATAATTGCTTTGGTGGCCTTTATGATTACAAGATAAAAATGGACCGGGCCTGACATAAGAGCCACTGTGTACACTGCAAGACAGGAGGAAATTAAGAGCTGGCTAGCTGAATGCGGAGCAGAAAATTACTAATAGAGGAGAGATAATGAATAGGCCGGCTAGGCATTCATGGGGAAAAATCCATTTTGTTACCACGCGAAATGAGGTGGTGGAAAGGAGTTTGCTAATTGTTCTCATCTTGTAGCAACCAGGACTGAGGCAGGGGCGTGCTTTTCAATTCATTTCCCCGGTAATTGTGAGAGGGGGAACGCGGGCCAAATGAGTCTTGCTGCAATTTGCGCGCCTGGTCTTTTCATTTTCATGTTGCGTTTTTAATTGTTGCTAATATAGCTTATAATGAAGCTAATGAGGGGAAATTATCGTACAACTTTTTAGCGCATGGAGACAAGTGAAATGCACGAGAAGGATCCTCTCCTATTGCTGCAAAAAAAATAATAGTAATCCGGAGGAGTTTGGAACTATCGGGCTTTTTTTTCAATCCTTTCCTTCTACACCAGACAAAAGGAAGGACCGCCACCTACTATTTTTATTGTGTGTGTTTTCGTGTTTTATTTTTCACTGTAGGAAAAAAAAAAAAAAAAAAATCTGATTTTCCTTCGTTGCCCCCTCTCTGTGGGGCTGGTGGGGGGGGGACCTGGGGCTGCGGGCTTTGCGCGCATCCAATGCGCCCCCCCCCCCCCCCCCCCCCCCCCGCCTAGTCGCTTGTCGCTGCTTAAATACCGCGGGAGGGGACGGGAGGGGACAAGAGGGGGGAAGGACGAGCGATGCTGTCCCTGCCCGTCCCCTCGGCTCCATCCCCGGCGGAAAGTTGGCGCTGCCGGGGGCTTCCCCCGACGGGTCCCCCCCCGCCCTCCTCGCCACTCAGGCGCTGCCTCTCTCTCCTCCCCTGCAGAAGAGCCACGTCCCGCCGCTCCCACAGCGCGGGGAAGAGGCAGAGTCCGCCAAGTTCTTCCTCCTCACCCTCCTCTCCCTCGCTTGCATCGCCGGGGTCCTGGCGGCGTCGGGGGTCGTCTACTGCCTCCGGCACCGCGCCCACCACCGCCTCAAGGAGAAGCTCTCGGCCCTGGGGGCAGACGCCGGCTCCGACGCCACCGCTGCTTATCAGGTAAGCAGCAGCCTTTCTTCTCTTCCTCCTTCTCCTCCTCCTCCCCGGACCCCTCTCTCGGTCGGGCTTGTTTTGTTTTCCACGCCCCCCCCCCTTTCTCCCATGAATATCCTCATAGATTCACCGGACCGGCTTCTTACTGCCGGGGATTAATCTCGGCTATTCTGGTGGTTGCTGTAAATTTGTGGCTAATTAGAAACATTAAAAGGGGGGAAAAAAAAAAAAAAAAAAATCCCTCGCCACTGGAATTCTCTGAAAAAAATAATATTAATATCCATAATCTGTCACCCCTGCCACTATTAATAACGAAAAATCTTTACCGTTTATGAGGAATGGATTGCACGGTTATCTGAAGATGTCTCTCTTTTTGAGTAATCGACTTCTTCAGGGTCTGATATGAAAAGAGCCTTTGACCCGATCTGTTGCCACCTTCTGCCATTATTCAGATAAAATGAAACCTAATGCTGATAGATGGGGAGGTAAAGCGGGGCCGTTTCCAGGAGAACAATGGTAGCAGCTGTGTCCCCGGTAGTGCGGGAGCGCTGCGCTGAGGTTTGCTGAAATAAATCAGGAACCTCAGGGTTTCTCTTTCACTTTCAAAAGTATGGGGTGGAGAGAGAGGCTGCAGCTTCCTGAAGTTTGCTTTAGGTACCGGTACAGGTCTGGTGTGTGCAGTGGTGAGGTGGTGCATGTGTTGTGGTCCTGTGCCATGCAGCCCTGATCTGCTTTCCCAAAATATTTGGAGAGTGGCTAGAAAAAGAATTTGAGAATGTGTAAACATCGTTGCTGGAGTATCCGTGTCTGCTCTGCACCGATAGGGTCCCGCTAATGGCACTTTTCCGTCAAGTTTTGTTTTACCTTCTTGCCCTGCTCAGCATCAGACCTTATGGCCTTTCAGTATTCCGGGGCTCAGATGGATTCAAATCGGCAGCAGGGAGTCATACGGGAGGAAACTCCTATTTCCTTGCAAAGTTTGTGTCTCTCTGGACCTCTCCTGGGTCAAAATTGGGCATGTTCAGTGCCTCTCCATAGTTCAGGGAGGTTTTAGTAATGAATGATAAATACAAATGTTTCCGTAACAATTAGCATTCTCAGGAATGGCTTTGCTTTTCAGTTTAAATGGAATGCTTACTGTAAAAAAAAAATAAAAATAAAAATCTTTAGATTACTTTAAATCTTCAAATCTACTTTCATCTACAAATCTCCTTTAAATCTTTCAATTTAATGACTTCCAAAGCAAAAGAGAGGTAGATCAAAGGCGTTTCCAGGGGAAAAATGGAGTGTCCTACAGGACAAAGTGTGAATAAACCAGCAGTTTGTCAGGTTAGTTTTGTTGGCCGAGGAGACCTTGGCTATAAATAATTTTGTTTTTAATAGGGAACATGCTGTTGACTTATTCAAACCACACAAGTAATAGGTAGTCTTTTTTTTTCATTAAACATAAATACAAGAATTCTTAATTTCAAAAAAAAAAGCCCTCCAGGTTCCAAAATCACACTTGAAACTGAATTTGTGATAATTAACAGGACAATCTTCCTAGTGACAGCTCTAATTAATAGTATCTGTAATTAAAATCGTGCCCTTCCAGCAGGAAAATTGTTTGAATTTCTTGGAGTGACCTTTTTTGCCATTTCTCTGGGGAGTATAGTGGTTAAGTTGATATTGATTTTATAATGAGCTCTGGTTTGTTTAATAAGAATCTGTAATCCAGACACTAAATGAAATGTGTGCTTCATTTCTTCTTCCCGGATTTATATATATTTTAAAATCTCCCTCCTTAGATCTGAGAGAGTAATTTTCTGTTTGAAAACCAAAACAGGCGATGTTTTGAGGATGCTCAGTGTTCCCATGGCAGGACTGCTTTAATATTCTTTGTTCCTGACCTTTGGGCCCAGTCCTAACCACCTGACGTCTTAAACATTTCCATTGGTTTTTCAGGAGAACTGTGGTCATGAGGAGGAGGAAAAATGTTTTTCCTTAAATACAAAGGTTTCCAAGGGCCTGGCTCTCCTCCTGTGGAAGTAGATGGGAATTTTGCCATTTGTTTCAATGGCAGCAGTGGGAGGCCCCAGTACAGGCAGACAAAATACTTGAGCAGTTCTGATGCTGCTAAGTAGCGTTTTATCAAAATGAATCACCAGGCCTCATTTTGTATATAATAAACTATTCACGTGGATTTGAAGAGAAATTAGGACTGAGCCCTGTTCACACAGTCAACATCACCGTGTGCTGAGCTGTGATTTAAATGTAATGGGTATCTGGTGTGGTGCATGTTTTGGATAACATCAATTAGGTCTCAGAAAAGCATCAATTATCCTTTTCCTCATCTTCTCTGATATTCATAGGGCTATAATGTGACCCGTATTCATATGGGGAAAGAAAAAAGCAGATAGCTTTGAAAATTGCACCTACTTGGTTCTCTTCTGTATCAGTTAAAGGCTTCACAAGTATCTACTCAGTTAACTCGGTATATTTTAAAAATATGAAATATTTCAGCAGCTGCTGCCGCTAGACTTTAAAGCATGATACTCACAATATGTTGCTGGTTACAGCTTAAGTGACAATTCAGATTTATTTTTTTTAATTTGAAGGGGGGGTGCAGAATTGGTCAGTATAAAAGGGCCTAGTGGCCCAGTGTGATTCAGAGAGAGCACTGAAACATCACATTGGTTCATGTGCTTCTCAAAATGTCAGTGGTTTATATCTTCACTTAAACATGACTGACCTAAATTTTTAAGATTTAGCCGAGACATTTTTCATCCTAACCCAGTTCAGCCAGGAGAGTTCACTCGGGGTTTTACTCATTTCTTCCTCACCCTGTGAACTTGGAGGAGGTTTTTCCCACAGCTATTTGGCTGGTGGTTTCTTTTTTTTGGTTGGTTGCGTTTTGTTTGTTTGTTTCATTTTGTGGTGTGTTTTTTTTTTTTTTTTCCTTGCAGTTTACACAGTGAAATACCAGATTAAAAAGGGGAAAACAGACAAATCGTATTTCAGGGAAATAGCAGGTTGGCTGCTAAGTCTCCTAAGATGCTGCTGGCGAGATCTGGGAGCCAGCCCAAGCTGCTGCTCTGCACCAGTTCCCTGCCAGCTCCTGCACCAGGGACCCCGCGCCTGCTCCGTGGGGATGTCCAGTGTCACTCCACATCACTGCCCAAGTGCGTCTTGTGCGAGAGCACCTACATACCAGCACAAGGGTTTTTGTTGTAGAGGCAGACTGGGTTTAGGCAGAATGGCCAACACCACTTAGAAGTTGAAGCGGGCAAATAAAACTCCAGGGGTGCCTTCGCTAACCAGGCAGGTGGACCAAGACTGATGGAGGTGGTTGAGTTGAGGTCTGGAGGTTTCTTTGGAGGTTTCCTGAGGCAAGCAGCTGGCTTAGAAAGCGTTAAAATAAGGTCTGCGAGACTAACCCTATTTGAAGAATAACATTAGGAAGGATAGATACACAACTGCAACTTCATTTATCTTTGAATCACTAAGCAAACGGCAAATTATAGCCTGGTTTAATTAGACTGTGGCTAAGGAGCTTTTCAGAATGAATGGCAGCAGTGTATCTCGTAAAACACTACATGTGCATGAAACACAGCTTACACAAAGGCGGACACTTTTTGTGTACCTTTTAAACACGTCTCCTGTCCTTTCAAATCACATGTGTAACGATTAGATAAGTCAGCATCAGCGTTCGTGGATGACTAAAAAGAGGTTCGAGCCACCCTCTCTGCGCCTGTGCACATGCGCACACCTACGCTTGTGTTGTTAATTGTTGCTCGTGTCGCTTTGATCTTCTCTGAAAAGCAAGTTTAGTATGCTGCAAGTCCCCTCTCTGGTCCAGGAGATTAGGGCAGAAACGTTTTAGGAATTTTCAGCAGAGCCCCTTTGATTTATTTCACAGCGCCGAGCAGATTTTTCCTCCCGCACTTTGAAGCCTTTCGAACATCACCCAGAGAAAAACGGGCATTCAGACATGGGGGGCAGGCTGTGAGCAGGGCCACTAAGTGCACATCTTACTTGTCACCGCTCCCATTAGCGAGCAATTTATTAACGTAATGAGTGTATATTAGCGGCTGCTGCTATTTAGAGATGCTCCGTTGGATTCAGGGTGATGTATTTGTGAGTCCAGCTGAACCCTGGCTTTTGACCCCTGTGTGGAGAGTGCTGGGTTGTGCAAGATGTTAAATCATCAGCATATTTTATACGTCGAGCTGCAGAACTTTCCTGTGAGCATAATCTTCTGCATCACTGCTAATGCTCTACAAAATGTTGGCCATAATGGAATTTAAAGGCAAAAGTTGAAATGCGTTGAAGCTAGCTTCAGCGAGCCTCCCTGTTAATATTTTATGTCAATAATGTGCTTTTTAATTTTCCTTGATCTCAGCCAAAAGAACTTCCTTTAGAAAGCAAGGGGGCAAAGACCAAACAGTTTACAATGAAGTCCTTCTGCAGCTGCCTGAGGTATTCAAGGTTACATGAGCCGTGCACCATCAATGCAGCTGGGTTACATCATCCGCTGTTTTAAAACTTGTTCAAATAACTTGATTTGGCAGGCATATAATTGTAAATTATATGTTAAATTCCATATTATTACATGTATTATGTTATATATAAATTATATACTCCTTTGTCAAATTCATACTTATTAATTACATGATCCTTTTGGATTCAAAGCCACTAAAAACTCTGTGCTTTTAAAGATTTGATCCTGCTGGTATTTTTGGTTAGACAGAGACTTTAAGAAAACAGTATTCACAACAGTTACAATAGGGATTTTGCTACAAATATTTTTAAAGGCTCCATCAGAAAGAATCTGCTTAGCCATCATGCCTATTTGGTGTATTTAAATACAGATAATACATTGCATCTAATATGGCTTCAGGTTTTAGACTCTAGACTGACTTTCATAAGCAAATATGTTATTATCGTATTAGATCTTAACATTAGAGCAATATTATTTATCAAGTCCTTGGAAAATTGAATTTTGTGAACTAAGTGAAATGAAAAAAAAAGGAAAAATGAGCTGCTATTTCTCAAGTTCTCGGTAATATTCAAATTAACATCAGGACCGAGAGCAAAGTAAGCTGGCAAACAGGGAATGATCAGTGCCCTAAAGCAGTGCTTCGCATCTATGTAAGACTGCTTCCTTTTCAAGGACCTTCACTACACTTCAGCATCACTGAGGATTGAAGCATTCACTACATGAGTATTTAGTAAACATGTCAGTAAGGAATACATTTAGTAAGGATTTTGGATAGATGAAAATTTTGCCTTAAGGCTCAATGCTGCAAAGGGCTTGTTTGTGTTGTCTTCAGGGAAAACAAGGGACATAACGCATTTTTAATCCTTTCCTGTCCTTATTAAAAGAGAAAAAAAGTTATCTCACGTGACTGTGTAAAATGACTAATTGTTTGCTATAAAACATGGGTGGTATATGTTTCAGAAGAGTTGTCCTTGTCCATTTAAGGCTGTTTACTGTGAATGTTAATTAGAATTTGGTCTTAAAATAAATTCCCAGTAACCTGCAAATGCACTGTATGTAATGTTGTTACATAAAGCACTGAACTTTAAGGTGAGACAGTTTTTAGAATCTTCCAAACAGTTTGCACAGAAGTATACGTAGCAATACGAAAGAAAGAGCTGGGAAGTGTTTAAAGGTGGCAAGAAGAGAGTTTACCTTTTGTTAAAATATTTTGTTGGTGTCAGACGGTGGACAGCCAAAGCACAATGAGGCAAAACGAGAGGTGTATGCATGCAGATCCAACCTACTTATTAACTTTTTTATGATTTTAAGCTCCCAGCAGCAGGGAGCTGCAAGGAACCCCTTCCTATGGGTAGAAGATATTTCTTGTGCTCATTACAAATAGCTGTCTTCCAAGAAGAAGAATATAACTGAAGAATATATTGAGGAATACAACTTTTGTCAGTGACTGCGTGCCAGAGAACGGGGCTTGTCCCAGCCAGGTGCTGCAGCAGGGGCAGTGCAGCAATACTTCTTGGTGAAATGCTCTTTTCCTTAGAGAGGGCAGGTAGAGAGAGAGGGTTTTTTTTGAAAGGCAAATGGGTACACACACAACTCCTGGAAGAGCATGGGTGAGGAGGTGCCATGTGGGTTTAGGTTTGAAGGATGCAATCCATCTTTATCAAGCAGTCAGCTGTTGGTTTGCACAGAGAGAGCATGAAATAGCAGAGAGCAGGTGATGGTCGGCCTCTTCCCTTGCCACACTTGCTTCATTTTTCCCTGTCTAAAGGAAAAAAAAAGGGGTTGGTGTATTGTGGAGCAAGAGAAGAAAGGCTCCATGCATCTCACAGTATCATTTTGGGGTATTTTGGATGTAGAAAAGTGCAAAGAAAAACGAATAGTCAGAGGGGAAATGAAGTTAGTGACTCATTTTTAATTACTGGGAAATTCAGAGTCCTTACCCAAGCAGGTCTTTCTTAGAAAATGTGCTGGAGGTGCTCTGGCCTGGCAGGCTGCATCTCGCCTGGTAAATTAAACCAGTAAATTGCTCAAACAGTCCTGGCATGGCTTCAGGCCAAGCCGCCCAGCTTTTTCCCAAACAATCTCTTGCACACAGTTAGCATAGGCCAAGAAAAAGACATATATCCATTCTCTGGGCAGTCTTCTGAATAGTTTGGCTGTGCCCAGGCTGTTTAGAGGGTGAATTTTATTACTGCTTTACCAGCCATGAGCCCCGAGCATCCAGCCCCTGCTGCAGAGCCCCTGCGCTGCTCCTGGCCATGCCGCGGGGCTTGGTTTGCACAATGGATCGTCTCCCTCCCATAAATCGATTATGTCCCAGGGCCTGGACCTTTGAGAGAAGCCAAAGATAACCACAGCCTTGCCTAATGGGCTGGAGAGTATTTGATCTGTAGTCCCAGGCAGTACATCATTTCAAGTGTCCTGATTTCTTTCTGGAATGACTGTAGTGTCTTCAGTGGCATTTTTCCTGATGTTATGCAGAGGATAATCAGGCCTCTCTTTCCAACATATCCCTGCCCCTTTTTTCTGTTTTCAGATTTATTTATTTATTTATTTTGAGCAGCTATGTTACTGTGTTTCATATTTGACACATTTGTCTATTGTGTACTCTCTCAACACTCAGCAGCTAGTGCTGTGATCTGGCTTTCTGAGCCCTTCCTATTATTCCCTTCAAGTGCTATGCTGGAAGGAAAAAAAAATGAGGGGGGGATGGGGAGGAAAAAAAAAATGTTCTTAAAAGTTTTTAACTGGGAAGGTTTTTATTTTGCAGAATAAATCTTGTATTGGGGTCGCGTTCCCTGGAAGAAAGCAGAGGTTAATTTTGCCTACATAAGCAACTGTTGCAGGTGATATCTGTCAGGTCTTGTAGCATCTCCCTGCCTGGGAGCAGGAACAGGTTGCAGTGTGTTCTCTGAAGCCTGAGGGTGCAAAAAAAGGTGTTCTTCTTACTGCTTCTGTTCATTCTGCACATCGATCTCACACAGGGAAGTGGGGAATCTTTTGTCCTCTCTGCTCCGTGTGTTTGTACTCAGCCTTCATGAAGGATTTGAAGCTGACCATGGCCACCTGAGTTTTTTCCCTGGTAAGCCATGCAGACTTTGCTGCTGGATGGGACAGAGGGGCAGAAGTAGGGTTTGAATCCTCAGCTTCCCTCTTGGCCTGTAGCCTGCTTGTGCAGCTCTTGGAGGGAAGTGAATGTTGCAAAGCCAAATATTCTGGGTGGGCTGTGACATTTTTGTTGGTTTTCTTGCGATGTAAACCATAAGAGAAGGAGTTTGGGTAGAGTAGGCTGGAGCTCTGCTGGGGTTGTGCTGCACAATTGCCCCAGTCTTCCCAAAGAGACCGGGTGAGGTGGTGACCTCATGGGATGTGTGGGAGCAGAGGCACCCACGGGTGGGCTTTGTGCAGAGCTGCCAGGAGCTGGAGGTAGAAGGAGGATGTGGTCTGTGCCGGCTGGACAGGAGGCCTCATCTTGTTCCTATCAGCAGGGGCAAAGCTCAGGGGATAAGTACCTCTTACCCCAGATGTTTTCCATACATTTACAGGCACAACAGAGCTCTAAATTCTTTCTAGTTTAAGGGACGGACACAATTCATCTGACTTCTTTGTGCTGTGATATTTGCTATTACAGGTCCTAAACTCTCACAGCAGCAGTGAATGCAACTGCTTGGGTATTTCTGCAGTTATGCGTAATCCAGTTCAGGTTCTCAGCTTGCAACATGTAGAGCTTGTGTTCATCACCTGCATTTTTAGAAAATAACCAAGCCAAGATTAAAGAAGAGAGGCTGTAAAGGAGTGTGTTTAGAAGTGAAATCTTTCAAAGAAATAAAATTAACTTTGGGGGGGAGGGGGAGGATGGGAAGGAACAGCTTTTGAATCAGAGAAAATCAAATTTAGTGTAGGTGGCTTGACCAAAGGGGAAAATGCATTAGGTTTTCTCTAAGCCTTCCTGTCCAGTTTCTAGATTTTCTGCAGGACATATCAGTGATGTTTTATTGATGTTTGCTTGGGATGCCAGCATTTTGAACAAGCAGAGATTTTGATCAGGGAAATAGTTTGTTAAATTTTTAATATTTCAGATGGATAAAATCCTATTCATGTTCTGTGCGGTTTTTATTTTTCTGTGTTCATACCTAGCTAACTTAGTTCCAGGCTTCCTGATGATTCCTGCTTTTTCATTCTACATCAGAGTGCTGCTGCTTTGCAGAACTGTGTGCAGCAACATGTAGATCTCAGAAGTGGCTGCTCTTATCCTGCAAAGCATGGACAAGCTCATCATTACCATGATAAAACTCGCTTTCAGTATTGGGTTTGCATGCTTACCTTGGCTGGTTAAGCATTGAATGTCACCTAACTTGGAGATTTATTCATTTCATGGAGGCACGAAGGCTCTTCCTTGGTCAGGCTGTCTGATAACAGCTGAAATACTTGGTTTGAAGTGGGCAGCAGCAGAGCCATAACTACCAACCCTACCTATTTTCTACTAGGCTGGTTTGAACATCCTACTAATCTTCCAAAATGTATCAGGGAGAATATTCACATCAGAGAAATATAGATCTTTTCTACTAACTATGGATAGAAGAGCGAGGGAAAGATGAAAAGGAAAAAATCAGTATGCCACTGCTTTTTTGACAGCATGGGGAGCCAAAACTTGGATTTTGCCTTTTTCCAGCTTCTCAGCTGGACTTCATCCTGGCTCACTGTGAAGGGAAAATGCCTGATTCTGAGTGAAAAGGGGGGATCTGCTGGGGGAGGTTTCATTGCAGTGGAACATAGCAGAAGGTGCCAGTGGCTGGCTCTCCACAAAGGGTAGGAGGAATGATGTGATGAAGCTGAATGAAGTTTTGGGATCAAGAGCAATTTACAAATGTCAGT
This sequence comes from Aythya fuligula, assembly GCF_009819795.1. NCBI lineage: Eukaryota > Metazoa > Chordata > Aves > Anseriformes > Anatidae > Aythya > Aythya fuligula. The sequence continues at coordinate 9,848,218 of NC_045560.1, read as the reverse complement.
TCATGTGATATAGTGAAATTATGTCATATAGCATCTCTCCTATACTCTGGGGAAATAATATATGTAGTAAAATGGGAATGGGAGTGTGTAAAGTCCATATACTGTCACCCACTAGAGTGAAATAAAGAGCTGCAATTCCTAATTAACCTCACTGGAAAGCTCTTGTGTATGGAATTAAAATACATAGAAGGGTTGCCTACCAACCTGTTCCAAATTTGAGCTTGTTTTTGAAGGTCTGGGTCAACCCAGTGGCTCTCTAAGCATTGTTGACTAATAATTTTGTTTGTTTGTTTGAAGACCTTAGAAGTTAATTAAGTGAAAATCAATGATTGAGGCTTCTGTAGGTGCTGGTCACTCCATCTCAGAAGGAACGCTGCAGAAATAGAGGGGGGGGAGGAAAATGTGACAAGAATGATTAATGGTAGTGAAAACTCATACAAAGAGAGACTGAAAAGACAGGTTATTTCTTATAAAACAGTAACAAAGTGGCACTGTAGAAAAGTAAGATGTGTATAAGATGAGGAGCTGAAGAAAAAGCAAAACTCTTACTCTCAATTCTGCATAACACCTAGGGCAAAGACTAGTGATTTAGTGATGCTAAATGCATAAAACCTCTTGGTGCTATTGCTGCTTTTTCTGAATGGGAGGTCTCCCTGTATCTCTGAACATCAGTACTAAGATCTGAGTACAAAATCCCTCTCACTTTTTCCAGTATCTCCTGTAATGTAATAAAGTGGATGTGTAGAAATATTGACCAACATTTTTAATCCTTGAAGGCTTTTGCTGTGTCTGATAGAAAGAATGTCTGTGCTCAGAGATATGATAGAACTCATACATTTTTATTATTTTTTTTTTTTAGAATTTAGGAGGGTTTCAATAAAATACCAAGTTTTTAGCTCCTAATAACCTCTTTAACTTACTAACAACACTGTACTTTATATATTCCTTTTTCTCTGCTGTTTCCTTGTTCACAAAATTTGCATTTGTTATTCCTAGCAGAGCTAAACCGTGATTTCACTTTTATTTTCAGTGGAGAATGGGTGGAAAGCAATGACGTTAGTTTTCATGTCAGGAGAGGGTAATGACTGGCACCTTCAACTGTCATGATAGATGATGTTATGAAAAACAAATGTCGCCGATGGCCATCTTTGATAAATACTTCCTTATCCCAGCATCATGTCTGCTGTGTATAGCCGCCTTCCATGAAAAAAAGGATTTGAGCTTTTTGGAAGCTTTTAGGGCTTCTTTTTGTATTTCTCTGCTTGGTTTTAGTGCCTCTGTTACCAGGAATGCAGTTACACAGACTTTAGGAGAAGCAATAATAACCCTTGGAATGGGGTAAAACAGCATTTTTAGACATCAAGTTGTGGCTGTATGTTTGTTTCTTTCTGAGGTAGAAGTGGATGCTGAGTTCTGCCGGCAAGCTGGGAATTCTCACTTCTACCAGAAATAGTCTCCCATTTTCAGTCCTGCAGGACAATAAAAAAGTGGACTTCACAGCCTTAATGTATATTTTTCTTGAGAAACTACAGCTGGCTGGGGACTGCGTTTTTTGCCTGCTTTGGGCCCCAGGCAGCTATAAACGCTGGGAGTGGAAAAGGAAACATTTGTGGCGGTTCTCTTTTAGAGCAGGGGCATCTGCTGGAGGCTGGTCCAGCTTTCGGGGGTGTGAGCTAAAGTCAAAATACGTGAGAAATTTGCACGTGGTTCTGCATGGCCTTGCAGGTTAATTCAGTCGTTAATACTGTTTATTTGTGAACCATACTGTGCGGTGAATTTACTGTCCGAATTCATATTATGCAGCAGCTGGGGCCACGTCAGCAGGCATCGGAGTTAGTTAAATATGAACAAACCATAGAAAAGGTTATGTGTGTTTTACACATAAAGGGACAGTTGTACTGGTTGTAGGGCCAGTTTTGCAGATTGCTATGGATACAGGACTGAACCAGTGGGGATGCTCCTATCTGGACACTACATTCAAGTTTCTTAGCAGAGCTGAGGGCTGAACTCTTTATTTCTCAACGTCCTAGTTACTCCTTAACATATCTTTCCTCTCCTTGCTTCCCACTTATCATTTACTTTTTACATACCTTATGCATCCACACTTGCAAGGTGGGAAATGCAATTCAGGCACCAGGTTTGGTTGAAACCACCAAAAAATATATTCCTTTTTTTTTTTTTCCTTTTTATCTTCTGTCTGTGAAGTCCTTTACACTGCCCTCATGTTAAGCCAGGCATCTGTTTGATGAAACTCTTCCCTCTTTCAGAAACCAAAGGTGGAACTGTCTTGTTCTCACAGGCCCACTTAGAGTGGTCTCTTGTAATGTTGTGTAGGATGAAAATCCCCAGCATAGTCACCCAAACATGGTCGTGAAATTGCCCTGATCCCCTGGCAAGTAGTATTGTCTGCAAAGAAGCTTACGCTTTCCTGGTGTGGTAAGCAGAGAAAACAATATTTTAGGGCAATATCGTCTGACCTGTGCTGCCATATCCTCCTTACTGAGTAACCAGCTGGCTGTTTAGATGTCCACCCCATTGATGAGAGTCACTGAAAGAATTTAAATAAGAATATTTTCCTCAAACTGTATCACTTAATCAGTGTCTCTGGTTGTGTGCAAATCAGAGATGTTCATGTGTGCTGGACCTCATAGAGTAAGACCATGATGGAATATGGCTGTTTGTTTGATTCGGTGGGATAAGGCAGTGCAAATGATTGAATTTAAAAAGAGGAAGTAAATATACAGAAATGAAGGAAGAGTCATTTTCCATCTGAGGGATAGCTATGTTTTCTTTGCCTTTCCCCTCCCACATGGCCTTTACTTTCTTTTTCTTTTCTCTTTTTTTCTGATGAAAGGAGAATGATAATTGCATGAGTTCCCACCAGGAAACACTTAGAATGCTAACAAAAATAAAAAAAAAATACAACTTTTTAATTTCAGAAGTCATAATCAAAATTGGGGTTTTGTTAGGAAAATGGGTGCTTGACTGCACTTCTCTCAAAGAGAAACACCAGCCCTGCGTTTTAGGCCTCTTAAAATCAAAACAAAGCAAAAGTCCTACTCTGGGGCTCAAGATGTATGGTTAGTGGTGTGGTACGAGAGTATGGGTAGTAAATTGAGCACTGCAGACCAAATCTATACTGACAATTAAATATATACATTCTGTGGTCTAATTATTTTTTTCCCCACCCTCTGGGATCCATCACATACATGTCTGCATAAATACAAAAGGAACAGAGTGTGGCTATGGAATGCTACGTTTGATGCTGTGGCAGAGGTGTGATCTCTCAAAATATGGCTTACAAACATTTTTCCACTATGTCCCTCTGTTCCTTTCTTGAAGGCAAGCTGATCTCTGTAGTTGCCTTTTCTGGCACTGATAGAAAATGCATGTAAATATTCCACACATATAAATAGCTCTTTTACGGCTGGACAAAAAGCATGTTAAAATGAAACTAAAGCTTGAAAGTATGTTTCAATAACTCAAAAATAAATGGTAATAAAGCTGTAATTATCCCCAAAGCTACAAACACAGTAAATAAGTTAAAGTTAAATTTATAACACCTGCAAGCATATTAAGTATGCAAAAGCAAAACAAAGGCAGCCAAATGACTTTAGCTTCACCCTGTAGTAACACTAAGCAAATTTGGTTAGAGAATAATGATGTTTGTAGTCCTAGATTCATTTGTTTAAAAAAAATGAGCTTACTTTGTTTTTTCATTTTTTAAATCTCACTGCATTATAACTACATCTATCGCAAAATGGTTAACTCCATGCTGTCAGTACAGACTTCACTTCATCCAGTGAATGATACATCCTTAATGTAAAGGAAATGAAAGATTAATATTCACTTAAATGTATTAAAACCGAGAAGAATAGAATTCTTAAAGATCTTTTTTTTCCACACCTCGCTTACAAGAGGTTATGTATATTCTTAGTTTTCATTATTTTGTTAAAAAGTGTAGCCTAGGATCTTTTAGAATTAATATTTAGCATTTTTAATTTAAAACTTCTGCAAAACAATTTTGTTTCACATGTAAATTAAATACAGGGTTTCTGTACATTTATTACTTGTTTCTGCTAGAACATAAGGCAGGTCAAGTTGAAAGGGCTTTGTGTACGCTCATCTACCAGTTTTAATAAACAACATTTTTCTTGGTTTAATTTCTCTGCATTTTCTTAATAATTGTACTATGGAAGTGTTTATTCTTTCTTACATTTTTTAAATTCTGAAAATAATTGTGCCACTCTTGTTTCTGGACTAGGTCAGGTGATACCCATTTGAATTTGTCAAGCAAAAGATTTTGAAAAGACTGGAAATGTCAGGCCTACTTCTTTAACTTTATTTTTGGAATTACGTAAGTCTGGGACTCGGTTTAAAAAAAAAAGACTCATGAATATATAGTAATGAAATTGTGTGTATATATATATATTTATTTATTTATACATGTATATATAAACTAGAACGTTGGAATTTCCCTCAGATCCCAGGTTCCTGTTGAACAAATCTGAGGTGATTGTGACTGGGGAAGGACAACTGTATTTTAGATAGGAAGCTACTTTTATTTACTTTGGACTGAAATTTTTCATTTTATAGTACGCCTGGTACCAGCTGGATGCGAACAATGCACATGCCACAGTTGGTGGCTGAACTAGGGCTGCCTGAAGATTATTGCATGAAATGGGTATTTTAATGAACAGCAGTATCCTAACTCCAGGCAGCTTGGAGGTGAAGTGGCTCATCTTTACAAGGAATGAACATAACACCGAGGTGCATGTTGGCTGTCCCTTAACTGGGATGCCCAGTGTAGGTCCTTTGCCTGTGACTATCTGCCTTGAGGTGGCTGCTTTTTGCCTTAAATTCCACTTTTACAAATAGTAGCAACAGATGGTGGACATCATGCTTTTGCCTGGGTGAGATAATGATTGTGTCGTGCAGTTGTGTAGGGTTTTATTGGTGTGGGAGACATTTTTGCTCTGTGCACCATCAGCAGAGCCACTCCTGGGAGGCTTTGTCCCCAGCCAGCAGGAGTGAGTCCTTCACCAGTCTGTGCTGGCCCGACAGCAGCCCACTCTCACGCGTGGGGACTCCTTTCCTGAGGTCCTGTGGTGTCTTCTCTGGCAGGGTTCAAAACTCTGCTCCTGTAGAAACTGAATACAAGGGGAAAAGATTCAATACTGTCCATCCTCCAGGCTGGTTTTAGTGTCACACTCTCCTATCCTCTTACTCCCTACCAGGGTTTATACAGTGTTTCCTCTCCAAAAACAAATATTTTGGTAAACCACATGGTAAGGTGTCTGTGGCGTTCATTTCCGAAGAGGCACAATGCCTCCTTGGTCGAGAGGAGAGTTTCTTATTCTTCTCTTCAGGTTCAGAGACCCCATCTAACAAAGCAGCATGGTAAGACTGGCTCTCTGTCCATGAGTTGTTGTCCATTAGGCACAACAACTCTATTGATGCCCTTCATTCAATTTGGATAAACTACATTTATGCTGTGATGTGGTTCATTCACAAGTGGACTGTATGGATCTGAAAATCCATTTCTTGTACCTTAGGAAATAATTGCTGCTTTCTGCTTCTCTGTATCTCTGTGAGGACAACCAAGTATTAGAAACACTTTAAAACCTTGTTGGAAGAGGTCCAGGGTTTTTCTGAGAATACTCTTTATGGTTTGTTTAAGGTTATCAATTATGTTTCAAATAAAAAGCTCTCTACAGATGATCATTGTGCTGTACTTTGAACTCATTTAACTGGACATTATTTACAGAATATTTATCTTGGTTATGGCAGTTTTTGTCACACAGCGATATTACTTTTCCATTATATATTGCATGTGACCGCCACATAAGTTTGATAATAAATGTTGGGAAATAAAAAACAGAGTAAGTGCCTCAGTATGATAGCAATTCCCATGTGATGGGAAATAATGTCATAAACTTCAAATTACCTTTTAAATAAATGTTTACGTCCAACCCATCCATTAGATCATAGCCTGAAGGGTCAGGAGGATCATTTCTTCATATTTCACTGTATGCATTATGATTGCTTTTTTAGGTGTAAATGATGTTTTTAAATGAAGAATGGCACCCGAACTATATACAAACAAAGGCTAGACATTACAGAGTTGCTATATGGCAGAAATAGCCTCAGCCACTCTGCTAAATATAGAAGTGCAGCAGTAAACTGAATTCATTCTTAGAAAATATTTTTAATGGTGCAAGTGCTGAGACGATACAGAAATACGTCTGTTTGTGTTATTCATGCAGTATGCAGCTTTGACGTTTTAGTCAAGTCTGAACTCTGATTGTGGTTTGGTAGATGGCTGTTTTGCTAAACGCTTATGAGAGTCAAGATTTTGGAGAAAGGGAAGAGCATACCTGAGCATGCAGAGAGGTGTATAAATTGTTATCTATAACAATAGGTATGGGGGATAGTAATGGGGGTTTTAACCACTTGGGGCTTTGCGTGCCTGTGAAATGGTCCCACCTCAGTGCTCAGGGATAGTGCTTCTTGAGAGCACCAGAAGAGAAACACCCCACATGTTGAAACCCCACTAGTCCCAAAGCCAGGAGAGGGCCAGAGCAGCCCGACACAAGGATGAAACAAACCCAAACCTCACATTTAGATACATACCTGCCCTGAGTTGGACATACCTAGTCCATGTGTCCTGAATGAATCCATTTGGACCCTCAAAACAAAACATGTTGAAGCTTTTGTAGATGGTGGTGTAGATGGAGCTACATGAAAAACCCCAAGAGGGGGCAAGATGGTCAGGCTTAGTAGAGGGGTGGCTTTGATAAAGCTGTAGGTGTCCCTAGCATATAGGCAGGTTCCTCAGCCTGGGCTGGCTGGGACTGGGGGAAGGAAGAGTTGCCAAGGGCCATTAGACTAATCTAGAGATTAATTAAACAAAAAAATCTGTTTACAGGCAGGGAAAAAACCATTGTCTTGGTGATTTAAAACACCAATCAAGAAACTCAGTGGTGTTTTTGCTGCAACTCTGATTTGACCTTCCTGTTTACATTCAACATTTTTCTGGTGGTGTACAGTGACGTGCTTGCTTTGTTTAAGGTATTTGACAGTTACAACAGTTCTGGGAATAATTGTTCTGGTTGTATATATGTCAGGAAACAAATACGTTAGTAAAGTTACGTTTTTCTTTAAACTTAAAATTTGTCATGCTTCTCAACCTTACCATCCTTCATGAGGACCATTAATGTTAAACTCTGGCTTGAAAACAAATTTTCTCAGTAGCATATTAAATAATTTGTCCAAAGCATTTTTAGTTGGAGGTTAATCTGATCTAGAACCAGTTGGTTATAATATTACTTCTTTTACTGCTTACATTTCCTAATATTAATTTCTTCAAGTTCACTTGTTTCTGATTCTTTTTTGTTAGCAGAGGTCTGTAATCCTTTCCACAGCAACCACTTGTAAAAGCAGAGGATTATGACTTGGGGCAGGATATGAGCAGCAGGAACAGATCAACTTAAAAACAAAGATCCTGTCTGAGTATAAATGCTATTGTTAGTAGAGAGTTGGGGTGAGTCAAGTGGCAGGATGTCTATTAGAATAAGACAAATTCATATTTACGCCACATGGCATGCTAGCCAGAAGACACATCCTTACAGCAGTTGTGTGATAGAGTACATATTTTTATACCTTTTACTTTTTGTAGTTTTGTCTAGTCCAGTAAACTATTCCCTCTGAGAATGGCTGGTATCTAAACATCTGAATAGCTTTTTGGTTTTCTACAGATTTATTTTTCTGTCTAAAAAGTTTCCGTACTGTTATGCTTTTCCCCAAATCTGCTAAAAGTAGGGATTTGAAATTACACTACCACAAGGTCATTCCAAGGTTAGCAATAGCCATTTTGTTCTATTGCTGTCTTTTCTGATGACGTGTGTGATCCTTCATAAAAAAGGAGAATTTTTTTTTTCCTTGGCCCTATATTAAAAAAGAAATTAAAAAAAAAAAATCATTGTATTAATCATATTTTATGCTGATAGTTTAACTGACCTATTTAACACTGATATTCAAGGTTTGTTGTTGCTGTTTGTGTTTTCTAATACTTGGCCTTAAATAGATAAAGTCAGTACATAACTAAGAAACTAAGGTACCAAGTGACAGAAAGCATTCAAGTGGAAGTGAGGAAAAAAACCTACATTTTGTAAATACAGAAAACTTCTACATAAGCACCTCTAATGGCAAATCAAACAGATGTTCTGGTAAAAGGCAGACAAATGGAAAATGTTTGGATGGGTCTTTAATCATTGCCACATTGAGGCAAGAGGAGTCTCAATGCTTGCTACTGAATGAATTAGGATCCCTCTTCAGTGTCCTAAAGTTTTCAAGGTCAAAAAAAAAATACTCCTAAAGTTACGTTTCTAACTCCCATATGAAAAAAAGATTTTATAGCAGTTGATATATGGAGTTTTTTAGATCATCCTACTGATGGCACTTGGGCTGTAACTGTATTATCAGTGAATACGAAAACAAAGGCTCCAGCATTTCAACAGTATGAATTCTTCAGACTGTATTATTTTGTTAGCCTGAGGCAAGAGGCTGCGCTCTTAGGACTCGTCTGTGCAGAATGAGTAATCCGAGACAAATGTGCAGCCACACCGCGTGTGCAATATGTCCAGATCCCATGGACTAGCCGCTCTTGCTGTGCAACACAGGCAGCCAAGTGTCTCTCATGGACAATAGACATATGTTAAAAATGATAATTTTATTATAGTCTCTGAGATTTTACCACACATAAGTGATTCTAAGAGCATTATAACAATCGCAGCATAACTGTGGGTCTGTTTATCCCATTAGTGAGAGTTTTGTACTGTAGGGAGTTGCTTTTGCCAGTAGGATTTTGTGTTACCTAACCGTAATTCTGTATTTTTAAGTGAATTCTATGCACGGGCACAAGTGAAAATATATATTCACGGTGCAATCCATTTTGGTGTTTTTACATGGCTTGCATTAGAGTGTGTGATAGCTTGAATTTTCTTTCTTTGCCAAAGCTGCTTAAACAATACAATGACAGATTTCTGTTTTTATTCTTCATTAATGTCATTCTTCATCCTCTCTGCCCCACATCAGGGAGGAAGCGTTGTGAGTTTGCTATTTTAATGAAGAGAAATGATGCATCTATCAACTGGAATTTATAGAGTAGGGCACATCAATTCAGTTGCCTTGAGCTTGCTGAGTTTGCATATTCCGGGCCAAGCAGTGCTCTCGATTACTCCTGTGCAACCCCATTAACTTCAGTAGGTTGCACAGTTCAAAAGTGGCTGCACTGATCGCAGGGCGGTGGTAGGGGAAAAAGGGAGATCTGTTGGGAATGTCAAGCTCCAGAATATTATTTTTTATTATCATGAAAGGCAATGGGCACACAGTTGTAATTAAACTTTTGAAAGGTTAGGAGAGCCAGCATGTAGTAATTTCATTGAGAATTTAATCTTTGTAGATGTACAGAACAGAACAGACAGCCTCCCAAAAATCACTGCGGTGAGGGGGAAAACACTTCCAGCCCTGGAAACATATTGTAAATCATATGTCTTCAGTAGAGTGTATCCTGTAATTACTCTTAACCGTAGGTTGTTTCTTCCTTTCTCTCTCTAGGAGCTATGCCGTCAGCGCATGGCAGTGAAGACATCTGATCGCCCGGAGCCGCTGCACGCCTCTCGAATCAATAGTGTTTCTTCACAATTTAGCGATGGGCCCATTCCCAGCCCCTCGGCCCGCAGCAGCACCTCGTCCTGGTGCGAGGAGCCTGTCCAGTCCAACATGGACATCTCCACCGGCCACATGATCTTGGTAAGGTGTTTTTTCTTCACGGCACATACAATATTGTCAGAATGTGAGATGCCTGCTCAGCTTATGACAAGAGTTAACTTTTAAGGGAACGAAAGCTGTCTGTTCACACATCAAAAGTGTTCCTGAGCTTCACTGGTAAGCTTAGCCTTGTATAATTAAAACTAAGAGGATTTTTATTTCCATTTCTTTCTCATTATATTGTTTATTTTTCTCTCTGGGGAATATTCTTTTATCTCAGACATACAAATTATTTTTGTGCTTGCTTTAAAAAAGATAAGTCACGCTTTGTCCTTTTGTGCTATTAATTTATGGTTAACTCAGCTTGGACAACTGAAGAAAACTGCTGAATTTCTGATCAGCTTCTTTTTCTTGTGTGTCGTTATTGTGTGGAGGTATCTAAGCTGAGAATGCAACAGAATATTAGCAATACGGAACATTTTTTTTTCATTACCGTTTGAATGGAGAGGGACCTGAATTTTGAGACTAGCCTGATTTTAGTTATCCTTATCAGGATTTCTTCTAAGCTGTATCTCTTTTATGTTTGAAATGATACAAATACCTTCTATTAATGGAGTCTGCGTTGGAAAACTTGGGTTACTTCCAAACATGACTTGCAATTGGTATCAGTGTAGAAGATTGACACATGAAGATCTGACTGTATGTTAGCAGCCCAGGACAGAGTCTAGTGGTTGGGACTTGCTGTTTGCTTCTGTCTCTCTGTCACTCTTAGCATCCTGCTGGGAGAGCTGGGGAGCAGTCCCCTGGGTTTTGTGCCTTATTTTCCTCCTCCTTTAATTATTTGCTGTCTTTGTAGACTACATTGAAATTGGCTGAGAAGAAGCTAGGTGATGGTGAAGATAATAAGTCAGGTGTTATTTTGCTTTCTATATTTGATTTCTGCAACTTATTAGTAGTACTGACCTCATGTAAGCACCCTTTCCAGTTGGTAGCATTGCCATGCTTTTGGAAACTTCCCTATTGTATTTATGCAATTCTAAAGATTTACAAGGGGTATTTCTGAGAAGGAAGGTTCTCTCCATGATTCCATACATTTGGGTCATAGTTTTTCAACTTCTTTCTCTTTTTCGGGATTTATTTTTGGAAGTACAGTTTTCTCAGATACTCTTTGATTTCTTTTAAGCCACCTCACCTAATGGAAGATGGAATGAAGTCGGGTAAAACCCAAAGAGCTAATTTGACTCCAGCTACATTACTGACCTTCTTCAGCCTTGGTCAGGTCAGCTATAAAACTGAGCAAAAGCAGGACAGGTTTGAAAACCAGACTCCATACCAGTGTGTCACCCTGAGTAAATACTTCTTCCCTTGCCCAGTCTTTTCCCCCCAAAGAGTTAATTAAATCTTGTATTAAACACTGATACACAAGCGTGTTTTGGAAGGGGAGCTGCCAAGGCAGAAGATTATATGTCACAGTTTCTACTGTCCCACTTTTGCCTAACTAGTACAAAATAAACTTGGGTTTCATTTCATAGTTAACTGAAATGCCTGAGAAAAAAAAAGTACCCTAGTAATCTACTAGAAGTAGATTATTAGAGAAGTACTCTAGTAATATAAAAGTACTCTAATTGTCCAACCTGAAAATAAATACAAATTCCTGTGGTAAGGTTCTGAGGCAGTATATTTCTATGGAAATAAAAAAAAAAAAATCCTATATAGATGGAAATATGCACTTGATATTTCCAAACAAATCCTACTACTTTAAATTGAGGAAATTTATTTTTGATTATATTATTATGAAAATCTTTTTAAAAATCACAATATCAAATTTAAAGGAGAGAAAATTGCATATGGGTACCACTTATTCTAGATATGTAATTTTCTGCAAAATTGCAAGAAAGAATTTTTTCTTCTGTCTGTGAATAAACTTTAGAAAAGGATGAGGTTGGACAAGATCACTCTTATGGTGTTCAGTGTCCATAATTCAGCCAATCCTATTTAACCCTGAATGAACTCATACATATGTTAGTGATCTAGCAGCATATGTTATTTCTTAGGTGGTGAGGGTTCAGTGAAGGGTAAAAGAAACACTGTAGTGTCTTGAGAGTACAAACCACACAGAGAGAATAAAAATAGTTAATTTGTTTAGTCTAAACTGAACAAACAAAAATCAGTGATTCAGGGGAGTCTGCATATTGTGCTTTGAAATATGGGATGGGGAAAAATTGTTCTTAATGGACACAGATGATACAATTAGGAAGAAAATATGGGTTAGAGTCGAAAGGATGCATTTAGCTTGGATATCAGGGCAAGCCTAATAGGAGGGTCAGGCAGGCAGTGGGGTTGTTTACTTAAGGGAAGTAGTTAAACCATAAAATCAAGATTTGATGAAGGCGAAGCTAGGCTAGGTTTACACGGGAAGATCAGCATCATGCAGCTACAGCACTAGGGCAGATGATTGGACTTGATCAGAATTGCTCATGTTTTGTGTCACTGTGGGTCACACTGAAACCGGAGAGCTGACCCAATTTATGTTTTCCTCAAAAATAAAGACATGTATCTGTAATATTTATTTGCCTGAATTTTTCTCTCTCTGGAGACACAGTAGCTTGTTGAACTTCAGCAGTAGAAAAGGCTTGCCAGAGATGAGCTTTTTCTCCCTTTGTCCTGCAGCTACAAGTCAAGGGGAGCGAGGGGTCCCACTTTGCAACTTTTAGATCATTCAGTGCAAGGACTTTTCCAGTTCTTCCTATTTCCTACTGCCAAAATCCTCTTACCTTTTGAATTTTTATGGATATTTTTCATGAAAGATATCTCAACGCCTAAAAAAAGCAACAAGATATATTAGCAAGGGACCCAGTAAGAATGGCAAATGCCATCTGCTTTGCAGGGTAAATGCACTTATAGCTCTGTAAATGTGTTTTTCAGCTCCACAGTGTGCAGAGAATCAGCAGTTAGCTGAGTTAGGGCTCCTCAGTCTTTATTGTTCATAGGTGCCAAGGCCTCCCCAGAGAATGTGAAACAATGGATTACTGTATAAAGTGGAAGCAGGAAATATTTTATTTTGATATATAAACAGAATAATCTTTTAATGGAAATAACTTTGAAGAAATCTATCTGCAACTGCTGAATGACTCCATGTAATCCCTTTCTTGCCCACAGGTACTGTTGGTCAGAAATGCTTCTGTAAAGCTGATTTAGTTTGCTGGAAAGAGCCAGCAGGTTGTACCTGAGATGTCCAAAATGCACGAACCTTAGGTTTGTTGGAGTTGGTGGTGGGCCACAGGTACTGTTTTCTTAGAGGACTGGCTACCTTAGGTTAGCCAAACATTTATAGTACTTAAGGTCTGGAGAAACCAGCAAACTTCCAAGCCCATGTGCCTGTGGGGCAGTCTCCTCACTTAGACTCAAGTCAGTCTTTCAAAGAAAAAAATCTGCATTTCTGACAGTTTCCTATACAGCAAAGACAATATCTCCGTACTGCTGACAGTAGCATGAGGTAGTTTATACTATTGGCAGTAGAAAGTAGGGAGGACTCAGGAGGCCCAGAAGGACGGTGATAACAACATTCGGAGCTTTTTTTTCCTTTTTCACGTTCTTTTTCCTCATATTTGCAGCAGGAGGATGGCCCATATGGCACTTTCTGATTCCATCATCTTTCTAAAAGATCCAAGCACTTTGGAAAGTGTAATTGGAGGAGCATGTTTTATGCAGTTGTGTTTGTGGCACTGACTGGCTGGTTTCAGCATCAACAACAGCAAAGACGTGCCCTCATTTCAGTCACCATTGGTTTTGCATGAAAATAATAGTTCTTCAGAAGGTCAGAGCAAGGGAAGGAATAGAAACTCAGAAATGGATATCCATCCACTTTATTCCCATATGTACATCTGTATTGCAAGTGCCAGGAGAAGCCTAATAACATGCCACACTTCCACTGTAGTCCAGCAAAAGGACCGAGGGGGTTGAAGGTGTCCAGGAGAGATTTAGTCTACTTGACTTGGGCTCCTAATTGATACCTACAGTTTAGGCACTTTCTGAAGTGGTGTTTTTGACTTGATTCCATAAATTCACTTTCTAGTTGGTGAAGGGAGTGGGTGGCTATGAAAGTCTCCAGAGAACTAGGCAGACAGAGGTTTTCTCTTTGGAGGCCTCCCATTCTGCTTCCACTATCCCACTGACATACGCAACTTACAGAATCACAGTGTTTGAGGTTGGAAGGGAACTCTGGAGGTCACCCTGTCCAACCCCCCTACTCAAGCCCGGACACCTAGATCCAGTTGCCCAGGACCATGTCCAGATGGCTTTTCAATGTCTCCAAGGATCTCCAGCTTAGATCGAGGAGTTTCTTTTTTCATGCTCAAGCACAAGTTCAGCACAAGTTAGGGAGGTTGTGTCCCACATCTGCTTGATTCCATGCTTGTTTGCTTGAAATAATTATAAACTTTTTTTTTCTTTTTTTCTTTTTCTTTTTTTTTTTTTTAATGAAGAACTGTGCTGCAAAAAGGGAATGCATGCTTTTGGCAACATTTTGAGTTAATTCTCTGAGTACCATATATGAGAGGGAATTTGCAGAAGCAGAACTTATTTCCTGTGTTTTTTCTTTTATTATTTTTCCCTTGTAAAGAAAGACATGCAACATTTGAAACATTGTACATAAACCAGAGTTTCAGAAAGTGTGAATTTCCAAAAGACCCTTTTTGGTAGTAGTTTAAGGTGGAAGTCTGAGGAGTCCTCTCTGAGGGTATAAAGCTGGTAAACTGTCTGCGATAGTTCTTTCGTACTCTACATTTCAGAAGGAGAAGAAAGTACTGTAATGGGGCGGAATGAGGTAGTGGGAGCAAATGAACTAGAGACTGAAATCAAGGGCCTTGTGTGGAGGAGGTGTAAGGCCACTTGATCCTCTTGCCCTTGGCAATATGCTTACAAAAAAAAAAAACAAAAGGACCTTCCCCATAGAGAAGGAAAGGATGGCCTCATATAAGAACTTCTTGTCAAAGGAGAGTCACCTTTTGGCCTTTGAGCACATCCTGGGACACAATCCCATCCAGGGGTACATGGGACAGAGACCTGCAGCTGGGAAACCAATCATACCCACGATGTTGGATTTTGCATCCAGTTCCATTGTTATGCTTAATCAATGGAAGACTTGCTGTGGGGACTGAGAAGGATGACAAGGAGGGAATAGTTTCCAAGGTTGCACCTGGGGCTTTTTGATAACATTGGTATCTTACAGTCTCTGCATGATAACTTTTAGATGGTTAAAAGCAATTTTCCCCTCACTCTCGTTTTTTAAAATAAATCTTGTTTGAAAATGAACTCTGTGGGGTTGCTGCTATAGATTTTCTTTTAATTGAATGTGGAAGAGTGTGGAGTTGTGTGATACAAGATGCATTCTAACAAGAAAAAAGTGCATGTTAAATCCTCCACTACATTTTGTTGAAATTCCTAGATTTTACTCCTAAAGATGTAATAAAAGCATGAGCAAAAGGCATCTAAGTGCACTTCTCTAAATAAAGAGACAAATTTCAGGATGTGAGCACTATGCTAGATGCAGGTGTACTTTCCACCTTCAATTTAATCCCTATGCACACAAAACATTTCCTGAGTGAAGGAGCATGATGAACAGTATGCAAGCACACTGCACTGCCTGGGGACACATGCTGCAGGCGTGATTAATGCTAGCAGAGACAAAGGTGAGGAGTACAGGTAGGGAAAACAAGGTCTTTGTCACAATTATGGCATGCTTGATTATTTAGTGTTTTTGTTTGATTGTTTTCTTTTTTTTTTTTTCCTTCTACCACCATTATTTTCGCTGTAATTCTTCATGAATTCAAAGACTATAAATACCATGTTTAAAAAAGCTTCTGACTGAGAAAACAAACAAACAAAAATCCTCCCTCACATGAGAAAAGAGAAAAGTCAGTGGCAAAGTTTAGTTAAAAGCATGAACTCCTTACACATGTGCTAAGTGGATCTGAATCCCAGTTTATTTTTCAATTCCACCAGTATAAATAGTTGTAGTAGTCTCACAAAATGCAAGTCTCAAGAAGTCTTTGGACCTAAAAGCCATTTCATCACGGACAGTCAGACTAGAGAAGCCATGTGGGAAAAAGCTGTTGTGCATATAGCATTACTCAGTGACAAGATAGCCAATATCCCCCAAAGACATAAATACTGTGGATGGGAAAATCTTTACCCCTCACCCTGAGTTGTCATGTTTTTAGGAACAAGCAGAGCTGGTTGCCTCCTGAAAGATTTTTTGCTGATGAAATGGCATTTATCCTTTCATTTCCATTTTTTTCCTCCCTCACTTTTCAAATCATTTGGAGACATTTGCTTCTGTTTGTTTAAACCCAGGACTTGAGATACAGGAACAAAGAAAAGCTACAAAGAAAAGTACAAAAAGTCTTCTTGCATAGAAAAACAGCTTAACTAATAGAACCATAAATCTAATAAATGGATGTATGTTGTACATAGATTTCTTCAATAAAACTCAGAAAACATATTCATGAACACGTTACCCTTTGGTTCTTCCATTTTTATTTGTTTCATGTTCAGTTGCCTCCCTTTTTCTACATTGTTGAATGGTCCTTAGGAAATGACAATTACAGAGTCAGTGTTAAGTCAAGAAAAACATTAATCTCGAATACTGTACAAAATTAATTTCAAAATCTTTTTTTTTCCCTAAATTTCTCCCTGTTGGTTATTTTTCCCAAATGTATTCATGATTAGCAATAACTTGCCAAATTTCTGTGAATACATCTTCATCTGGTGCTTGACAGTGAGGTGTTTATTTCAGCTCTGTACAAGCTGCTTTGGTTGAACACTTTTAGCTATCATGTACCTTCCCGTTCCATAAGGAAAAAAAAAAAAAAAAAAGGCTTTTAGTAGAAAGATGAAGAAAGCATCTCTATTAACATTCTAGAGTGCTAATGTTAAAAGTGTGACATTGGGAGAAATATTTGATACTGAACTAGCTCGTGCAGCTATGTGCACAAAGTAAAAGGGGATCGTAGCCACAGCTGACACAAAAGCCTGGTGGCTACCTGGTCTTTTCTCTCAGGTTCTCTCAATTTCTAGTGAAGGTCCAACTGGTGTCAAGACAAGACTAGTACCAGTTGCAGCAAGCAGCAAAAGAGGTGATAGGAGGTTGTTGAAAAAGATTTGCTCTTCGATTCTTCAGATTGAAAACAAGGGATGTTCCTTGGTCCACAGCTGCTGTTAAAGTCTCACTAGGGATAAAAACCAGAGATGAACACTCGTCAAGGAGGCTACTGGTCTTTTCTTTTGTTTCCAGACTTGTCCGAAGTAACAAAATATTTTTCTCTGTATTTCTCCTATTCTATAAAGTCATTGATAACACAGTGTAGCAGATATAGCAGTTGATCATATTTGGTATCTAACAGGTGGAAATGCCTATTTATAAGGAAAAGGGCACTAAAAAGGAGGTGGCTCAGAAGGATTTCTCAGGCAGGAGTCCTGAGATGATAATACAAGTTATATATTTCTGAGCTGGTAGCAGAGTTCAGGCATTGAAAGGAAGTGAATTTTGACTCATTGTGGGATAATGAAAGGGCTCATGCAGGTTGCATAGATGGTGCACCATTAAGATCAAACAACGTGTGGTAAATGGGACTAAACTTCAGATCTTCTGAAAATACATAACAGTTTGGGATGAAACTGGAGTTAGCATAATGGTACTTATAAGGAAGAGATATCATTTGGGGGACTGGTTTTAAAATGAAAACGGGGAGATTTAGATTAGCGGTTAGGAAGAAATTCTTCACTCAGAGGATGGTGAGGCACTGGAACAGGTTGCTCAGAAAAGCTGTGGATGCCCCATCCCTGGAGGTGTTCAAGGCCATGCTGGATGAGGCCCTGGGCAGTCTGATCTACTGGGTGGCATCCCTGCCCATGGCAGGGGGTTGGAACCCAATAGTCTTTAATGTCCTTTCCAACCCAAACTGATGATTCTATGATTCATATGATTCTATGATATCATATTGGCACTGTGTTTTTGCACTAACATACCAGTTGCAGTTTAAGCTACCCAGGAAGTCTCCAGTAGTATCTTGAAGATCTTCTTCTCTTCTTGTGGGCTATGCCAGCAGAAGTTATTGGAAATGCTCTGGTTAAGATGCCGCTAAAGACACCTTAATCCATTGATTCAAGATTCTGTTTATGCTCATTTTCAGGGCAAGATTAAAAAAATATACATATACTTCACTTTATGAAACTCTTTCTGGGATAAAGCCTTCATTTGGCAGTGTTTTATAAGTGAGGTATCTGAATTTGGGTGGTATTTTGAAAATCTAATGTGTAGGACACAGGCAAACTGCTCTTGTGACGATCAAATTTTACATATGCACCCACGACACAGCTGTGGGAAATTTTTTAAATAAGGAGATAAACATTAAAATAATCTGTGAAGTATGGTTATGGATGACATAGTATTTGTGCTTTATAAGAGAGTACTGTGTTATTTTTTGGTCAAAAACAGATAAAGTGGAAGGCTATTACCCTCAAATATTCCATCATCCCTAGCATGTCTTTATAAAACACATACTTTTGCAATAAATTTCTCTCTTTTATATAAGTCTTTTTGTTTGTTTGTTTCAAGTTGGGTTAATATCTCCTCATTTTTTCTAGTTGATAGCTCTCCCTCTATGGTGTCCCATCTCTCTCATCCTCTTGTCCTAAAACTGTGTGCTGGTGCTTCATGAGGTTGCCCAGCTGGCCAAAAGAAAACAAATCAATGGTGGGAAGAACTAAGAGTTGCCTCTTGTTTCTGGCTGCTTGCTGTACCATTTCACTGAACTAAGAATAGAAAGGAGGGGTGAAAAAGCTCTCACAAGCATCACCTCCTTCAAGCGTGACTTGTTACTGCTCTGGGAATTATTCCCTGCCCTTTTCTTACTGGAATAGCTACGAGGGCTGGCACCAAGGTACTAAAATGTTTCTGTTCTCAGTCTGGTTAGTAGTAAATCCACTAAGGTCTGTTAAAGACGGTTGGTTTCTAGATTCGCCATGTCTTTAAAAAACATTTCTCTGACCATGTATCACAACTGTTTTACTTTAATTATGTAAAGGTTTTCCTACTTTTGACCTGGCTGTTTGTACTATCAAAAGCATTCCCATGAACATCCAATAACCCTAATGTGCAGAGCAACTAAGCTCCTATAGCTGTTACAGTGCAGTGAACTGAAGTAGGCACCTGTACTTATTTGATTAAATACATGCATATGCAACTCAGTCCTTTAAAGAAAACAATAAAATAAAATAAAATAAGTCTCCTTACTGGATGCAATATAGTTAGACTCTGAGATTGAGGAGAATCTGGTCATTACAAAGACATTTTTGCTTTATAATTAGAAGATTCTGAATGTGAGAATACAAATAGTCAGTTAATTAGTACTGACTAGTTCTTACATTCTTTTCTTATTTAATTTCAGTGGATCTTAGCTAGTTAAAAAAAAAAAAAAAAAAAAACACTGAAGGAGCAACAAGACATACCATGAGTTGTGTTGTTGCTGTCATCCAAATTCACAGAAAGAAGAAAACATATTGAAGAAATTTGATAAGACCAGGTGGTCTGAGTGAATAATTTTCCTTTCATTAACATATTCCCCTTATTAACTCTGTAATTAATTGTACATAGCTAAGGAAAGCTATGGAAATTGCATTTTGAGATGTATCAAAGCTGACTTTATGCTTCAGACTTCCATGCAATTTACTATTAATGAAGCAAGAGATGGAGGCCCCAAATCTATAATTATTACTTACTATTTGAATGACAAGCAAAGAATTTTATCAGCACAGTTTCAAATGAAAGGGGATTAACAGCTAATGTTGAAATTGTTAATCTTTCTTATTAAAATAATTTTGACGAGAGTGTTTAGCCTGAAAGAGGTTTCTGGAACATCATTTACCATTAAAACAGCTATTTTCTGAAGCTCAGTATGAATTTGTCTAAGTTTGACAGCAGGGTGCAAATATTTTTTAAATGAATGAATATTTTATGGGAGCTAAGGCTGTTCATGTGTGAGCTGATGCCGAGCTGCTTGCTGTGTGCATATTCCTGGAATGTGTAGCAGGGTGGTAGTACAATATCCATCTTACAAAAGTAAAGATGTCGACTGAGATAACAATAGAAAAAAAAACATAGCACAGCATCTGAGAACTGAAATTGTGCCCCAGGCTGCATCTGCACAGTGCTGATTAGCAGGTGGGAGCTGCGTCAAAATTGGGCCCCAGATCTTGGTGATATTTTAATGTGACAAAAAAAGCCTATAATTATTGTCTGGTAACATAGTTATTTCATGTTTAGATAGGCCCTCTTACTCCTTTGCATTGTGGTATATTTTCAATTTTCATATATTTTTACCATGGTCACGTACCTTAAGATGAGTATTCAGTAATGGGCACTTGCAACCTATATATATGCTTGTGTACCAATATCATATACAGTAATTATATCCTCATAGAAATATAGATAAATATTTGTGAGCTGAGATATAATACATATAATGTATATATCTTTCAAATATTAATGAAAACTACTTGACATTTCAAAAACTAAAACTTTTCTGTGAAGTCTGGAATTTTCATCTCTTACAGAAGCACACAATTGAAGCTGACAAGGTTGTTGTCATTGCTCAGGATGAGGAAATTTAAAATATATAGGGACGTAAATGGTGAAAAGCAAAGGAGTGATTAGTTACAGAGTGTAATTTGCGGTGGTCTAAGCCACATAAGGACTGAAGAAGGTATATGTTAAACAACACTATTCATTTGCTTTCATCTCATTAAAGAAGAACACCAATGTAAGAGATGTCACATGCATTTGGCAGTGACAAATCTTACCAGCTGAATAGATAGAGATCACTTAAATGCTTTGATTAAGACACTATATGTGCAAGTAGATGGACGTTGCATAAAGGTACCATCAACACAACAACCCCCAAGTACCTGCTCTACCAGGAGGCTGCTCTGAGCTGTACCTCTCTGGGGACTTGTGGAACTTCTCTGGGCTCACTCAGAAAATGAAAGGTTACAGAGTGAACCTAGTGTCTGTAGTCCTATGAATGTTCGTTTGCAACATTCTTGCAGTGATATGGTAGCAGGAAGCACTGTAGGCTGTATCTACACTTCATTCATCAGGCAAAATCAAAGGGTGTTTAGCTTAAACATAGCAGTTGTTAAACAGCACGCAGTAACATTACCTGAATAAGCACTTTCTTTATAAGAGCATGTTTTGTATATAATATAATTACATGTTGGGTCAAGGACATAAAGATTTCTTTTTAATCTGTAAAAATCCCAACACTCCCTGTAGACCACAATATGTGGTCTTGGTACAGCTTGGTAGGCTGTAGTTAAGAGGCAAAATTTGTCAAGGATGAAATTATTGCCAAATCCTAAATCAAAACCTTCCTAAACACAGGAGTATTTCTGATGCAGGTATTTATCTGTTGCTTTCCTTTAGTAGAAAGACACCCAGAAGAACTAATTTGTTTAACCACAAGTGCCACAGAGAAGCAGGAACATAAAATCTTTGGGCTGATGGCCAATGACCAATGACTTAGTACATGTGTGTCTTAACAACTGAATTTTGGGAAACTTTGTCCTTCAGGTAGGATTTGGGAGCCTGAAATGAGAAATTTTGATTAAAGCCACTGGGAGCCTTTCAACTAACTTCAGTAACCAAAATAATAATAAGCTGACTCTTACATAGCATTTTTGATCAGTAGGTTCAAAGCTCTTTTTAAAGGTCAGTATCATTATCCTGTCTCTTTATTCTAGGAAGCACAGGCATGGATAAGGAACTGTCTGACCACGACTAACCTTAAGGTCAGAAGCAGAGCCAGGAGTAAACCACCATTCTCTGGTGTTACAATGCTCTGCTCTCACAGCTAATCACATTGGCTCTAATAAACAAGGGATCATATCGAAGGGTAATATTTTTGCCCTTTTTTGTCCCTCATTAGTCTTTTTTAAGGACATGAAAGCATGACATAAAAGAATATGGGAGTTCTGCACCTGGGTTTGTCATGTTTGATTCTGCAAGTTTAGTTTTGGCCTCATTATCTAAGAGCAAACTATTCCATATTTGGAGAGCTGGCTGAAAAATATTAAATACACAGTGGAAACCTTATGAAAACCAAACCAATGATGTACAGTCTATGGTTAGTTATCCCTGTGATGTAAAAGGATGCCATCTACTCATTTTTGGGTCTCTTTTAAATTTATAAGTGTTCTTGAAGATTGTATTTTCAATCTGCTAGATCATAGCCATCGCAGACCTGCACACACATACCACAAGTTTTTGATTCTTTAATTTGCTTTTTCCTTCTGTTTAGCAGTAAGTAGTACTTGTGTTGTCTACTCAAAACTACTGGTGTCAGTGTTTTTTTCCTTGGTTCAGGAAGCAAAGTGTTCCAATGAAAAGGCACAGAACACAGGGAAATTTGAACTGTTACTGGTTATAAGCCAAATTAGCTTCTTTCCATAGCATTGTTTGTTTGGTTTATGTTTCTTTGTTTTGTTTTTCTGATTTCCTTTCTTACCAGTACAGTGCCTTCTTTCTTCTTTTTACATCTTTGTTGGCCTCTACAGCCATCTCTTGGCTTCTTTTTCTGTCCTCTTTCACATTGCATTTCCCTTATTATTTTCTTTTTGCCACTTTAAATATTCTCATTTGTAGATTAGACTAGTGTTCCTCAAACTTCTTTATGGTTTGGTCTCTTACTGGCTCACATGCTGTCAAGTAAACCCAAGAGTCCAAGGAGTAGGTAAGATGTCTTCAGCTTGCATACTTCTAAAGCTTTTCTACCACTACTTCACAGCCCCTTTTGAATGCTGGCATGAGAAAAATACTTGAACATCACTGAGCTAGGCCAACCTCAACTGAAAATCTCATGGAGCATAGATTAAAGATAACCTAAAAGTGGGATATTTCCTGTACATTTGGGAGCTGAGTAGATACCAGCTACATCTTTCTCATGACCAGCATTGATTAGCCTCCTACTGCATGGCGGTTCAGCCATAGCCATGAGTGTGACATGGAAAGGGGAGAGCCAGGTTAGTCTTCTCCCACAGTTGTCTCTGAAAGTATTGAAAGTACTTCTGAAGAAAAAAGAGTTTCTTCGGTGCTTATTGTCCTCACTGGCAGTTACTCTAGTTGGGTTGCTTGTCTGCAGGTAGAAACTTTCCCCACACCACAAGAGGAGAGTCTGGGTCGCTGGCTGGTGAATGGCTGAGACTTCATCTGCCAATATAGCTACATGGGCTGAGAAATCTGTGGGTGGGAAAGCTTTGTCCTATGAAGAAAAGCTGAGAGAGCTGGGGATGTTCAACCTAGAGTAGAGAAGGCTCCGGGGAGACCTTGGTGTGGCCTTTCAGTGCTTAAAGGGGTCTTATAGAAAGGATGGAGAAGGACTCTTTACTTAGGTAGATAATGATAGGACTAGGGGGAATGGTCTTAAACTAAAAGAAGAAGAATTTAGATTAGACATTAGGAAGAAACTCTTTATAGTGAGGGTAGTGAGGCACTGGCACAGGTTGTCCGGAGAAGCTGTGGCTGCCCCATCCCTGGAGGTGTTCAAGGCCATGATGGATGGTGCCCTGGGCAACCTGCTGTAGTGGGTGGCATCCCTGTCCATGGCAGGGGCTTGGAACTAGGTGATTTTTAAGGTGCCTTCCAACCCAAGCCATTCTATGATTCTATGACAGCAATTTGCAAACATGGATCTTCCTAGGTCTGGGATGTAGTTCCAAACTGGTCTTTGAGTGCTAAGATTTGACCATTTCTGGAATTTGAAGTTTCCTGGCTCTGCCTGTTATGTGAGTTTTCTAAGAAAAAAGCTGATTATCCAGTCTGTTCTTCCCCTGCTTTTTCTCACAGGTGACCATATGTTCACTTGCATTTGTGTATATTCTGCAGCTAGGCTGTGGATATAATATGGGTTGCAAGACTTCTTAGATGTCATATTACAGATTCTCAATTTTCACACAAACCTGTGTGCGTTTATATATACAAACTCACATTACCAATTTTTATACCTTAAAAAAAAAGAAAGAAAGAAAGAAAAACTGAAAAGTAGAGGGATTTTCCTTTGTGAGTCATGATTTGGTCCTGGAGGAATACTGTTTCACTTTTATTCACACATTTAAGAAGGGTAGTAAGAGTATCGCTCCTTATCCCTTTGCTCTAGAAGGGATGTTATATCCATAGAAATAATATTTTCCTTCCACCCTTGAGATGGCCACTGTCTAGTAGAGTCATAATTTGCCCAACTGTCTATAAATCACATCATGTGCTGTATCACTTTGATGTACTTGGTCATGGTTGCATGGGTTTTCCTACTCTCATTATCTCTGAAGAACTTGACCATGCTTGAAGAAAATATTATTTTTAAACATGACGTTTTCAGAATTCTATATTTATCTCCTGGTAATTTTTATATATAGTAAATGAAGATGACTGTACTAGTGCTCTGAAAAGAAACACAGACTTTAATTCATTAAAATCTAAATTTGCAAATACAGTATCCAACCGGGAACCCAAATTTAGATGCTTAATTGAGTTAGCAGAGCTTGTAGAGGAAGAAGGCAGGGAATTTGGTTTTGTGTTTTCAGCAAGGTGTAATTAGCATGTGTAGTAATATATTTTTAAAATTTTCTTTTCAGACTTACAACATCATTAGCAGGCATATAAATAAATCAGATATGTCTTGGATTGTGGTATGATGTTCAAACCATTAGTAAAAATATATACTGAAGAGATAATCTGAAAAATAGGATTAATGTGTAAGAAGAAAATTAAAATTTCTTGTGAGATTGGAATTGGACATCCAATATTTATTGTAGAGTTCAAGGACTTGACTTTTTTGGTGGTGGTGGTTTTGTTCGTTTGTTTGTTTGTTTGTTTGTTGCAGTTTTCCTACTACTTTTTATTCAACTGTATAGCTTGTGCTTTTGCTGTTTAACAAAACTACCAAAAGCTCTTCTCAAGATGCCCCATTTGAAGAATTCAGCTAACACTGTCCTTGGTGTCAGTTCGTACAGCGCAGAATTGTCTTTAATAGAGAGGTTTGGGTATTTGTTTTGAATTTATTTTTGGTTTTAAGAAATGTTATATCACATGCTGTGAAACAGCAGTATTTGACTATGGTCTAGCCCCCTATTTTTCAAAATAATATTCTTCTTTTATTTAAAGCTTATTAATTATTTAGGAGTTTTATTGTGAAATCTACTCCAAGAAGTACAGAAAGACTGGCAACTGATTCTGGCTAATTCATCTTTTACATTTTTATTACTTAGTTTGGCACGTCTTGTATAAATAGAATCTAATGTGCATAAATTATATTCCTGAATTTGTCAACCACTTAAACCTTCTGCTTCTAAACAAAACAACAAAATAAAATAAAATAAAATAAAATAAAAGAGAACAACAACAACAAAAAAAAAAGCTGTCATAATTCCATTAGAATTAGAACATTTGATATGTTCTAGTTACCAAAATGTTATCAGATATGTATTCGTGAAGGCTGCATAACCTTTAGTTCTTTCTATAAACATGATCATAAGAAAAGTAAAAACCAGTGGTCGAGAAGACTGAGCTCTAAATTTCCCTGCAAAGTAGCTGTGTTAGAAGCATATTCTCTGACCCTGGGAAATTCACTTCAATGTTTCTGCCCTTTCATTTTCACGTCTGTGAAGCATCGATGATACTTGCCTCCCCTGCAGAAGTAATGTGAGTACTTTCAGACAGCTGGACAGAAGGAGCTATAGAAATACAGAGACTGTAAGGGAGCAAATTATATTCCTTTTACGGTAATCATCTTCTCCTTTTTGTTGAGGTTTATTTAAAGCAAAGTAATTGCAGGGGTGAAACTTCGTAGGCATAATTTAGATTTTAAGAAAGGGGGTAAGGAGGAGGAGATGGAGGTGGTTGTATTTTAAGGCCCAGAAGACACCATTAAGTAGATGATAATCCTTGAGAAGGGTTTCTTTGTTGAGTGAATTTCTTTCCCTTCTGCTATATTTAGGAAAAGCTTTGTCGAGTATTTCATAATTAAGCTATTTTTTAAAATGTTTAATTTCTTAGCTATGTTTCATTTCAAACATATACCTGCTTCCATTATTCCCATCTTGAGCAATGTTTATGTCACATGTATTTTCCAAGATTTCCTCTAGAGCTGAAAGCCTCCAGCAGTCCACACCAGGTTGTATCCATCCATTTCACTGGGATTTCATTGAGCACCTTTGGCAGCTGGGAGCTGTAAGAAAAGGGATTAGCAAGTGTTTGTCTGACACACAGTGATCCCAGCACCTGCTGATTGGATTGAAGTAATCCTTTTACGAGTTACAAAACTCTATTATCAGAGCATTAACAGAGGGGGAGGCAGTGATATATGCTACATTAAGGGTATATTAATTTAGGTAAACAGAACATAGGTTGCCATTTAATGTACTTGTGAATTACAGTTATTCTCACAAAAGTTGCACAGTAGTCATTTCATGCATAATGTCATACACTGCGCAGGCAAGGATGATATTTCTCTAGAAACCCAAGGGCAATTGTTTTGAATTATTTTAGATGGCATGCCTGAAGCATGACTGTGCGCTCTGCATACATGCTTAGTTGTTTACAGCAATCTTTACATCTAAAAATACATAGTCGAAACTTTGTAATGTCATTTTTTATTGTTGGCTGACATCACCATTGAAGGTTATTTATTTCCTAATAATACACCTGATTTGAAACATAATGGAATTTTTCTCAGCCAGACTGAGTAGTTGCCTTGTCAGACAATTGCCTCCCTCTATGTTTTTAGTTTTCCTTCATCACCTACCTTATTATATGTGATATTAGTAGTGGTTTATGCCAAGCTACAAGTAAAGCTGCATAGTAGCTTTCAATACTTAATTAAAAAGGCTTCAAAATTACTCTTTTCACTGTTGTATTCAGATACTGAGAAATATGAGAAAAAATAGATCAAAATATGTTACTTTAGTAATATGTCTCCAAGCACTGAAGAAGTAGAATATTTTCTCAGCGTATTTTATAAAGACAAAAAGCACGCCTCCAGTGTTTTTTTTTCCTAGATTTTTTTTATTTGTGGTTACTTTGGACAGTTCTCAATTATAACATCGGGAGATCCAGAATAACATGGTACAAGTGAGAAGAGAAAAAGGGACCTCCATTATGAAAAGAGTTGACAAATCAGATGATGAAATCCTGGCTCCAGTGAAACCAGGAGTATTGCCATTGACATAAGTAGATGCAGAATGTTCCCCAGGATTGAACGTATTTGAGAATGTATAGCCAGATGTTAATTTACTGAAGTTTCTTCCAGGTATGAGTTCTGTGAGATACTGAGAATGAGTTGCCACAACAGAATTTTGATTTTATTTCATAGATATATATTGTGTAAAGTCACAGTTCTCTACAGGTAAAATTGAAAACTGGATTTGCCATGTTAGAAGTAAAGTTAGTGCTTTTAACAGTTACAGAGTGAAATCTGATACGTATCATCTCTTGGGAACAAGTATATACTCTGCATTATTGCAGGTTGGTTGGATCAGATCGTCAAGAACACCTATGTTGTTTTAACAGAACTGTAACTATTGGAGAAAACTGGGATTTTCTTAGTGTATTGGTTGACTGAAGGAACTATATTGATTGAAGTAGTGCTTCCTGTCTTTATGGTCTGCTTTATTAAGCACGAAATGTAGGAAAGAAATGGGCATGTATGTATGGTCTGGTTCCGTACTTTCTTTCATGGGACACCACTGTGAATATGGAAGCACACGTGGTGAGCTTGCAGCCATCATCTGCAGGAGCATCACAGCAGCTCAGAAGTAAAGAGCTGACCTTCTGTATACAAGGAAGAGCCCAACGTAACTTCAGTATTTCTATGAAACTGTGTTAGGAGATAGAGGAAATGCTTATACAATGTGAAAAAATGTCTGTGTGGTCTGCATATGGTTCTTTTGGAATTCTAATAGTGACACATCTTAGGGAGCTTTATTTGAGCAGTACTGGACAAGTGTGGGTGCATGAGAATAGAAGAATAATGTAATCATAATTTTAAAAAAGAGGAATGGGGAGAAGGAAAGAGAAGAGAAATGTTCCTTTCTGTTGCTATTGCATGAGAGCAGACTCCAACCCTTGAATGTAATGGGACATATATTAAAAAAGAAATTTGTGAATATCTAGCGAGAGATTTTTCAAGGGCACAAAAGAGAGATAAGTGTGAGGGTCTCATTTAAGATGATGGGGAAGACTGGAGTCTTTCCTTTGTGTGTTTGCTAATCTCCTCCATCCTTTCCATTGAATAACTGCACAATGAGTAAGAATGTGCATAATTTTATAAAGACTAAATCTTGCCTGGACAAACTTGATTACTTTTTATTTAACTAAAATTACAAAACCAGTAGATGAAGTGAAAACAACAGATGTAATATACCTGAATTTTAATAAAGCCTTGAAACTGTCTCATGAGTAGTTAATTGAAAAATTAATGTCAGGGTTTTTTTAGAAGACAATTATATGGATTGAAATGTGGCTAAAGGATGATGCACAAAGAGTAATGATTAAAAGCTATATGGTAGTATCTTGGCAAAGTACAGGAATTGGTGTTAGATATAGTTCTGTTTAACTTTTGGAACATCCACATCTGGAAGTGGATGGAAATGACGAGTGACTTTTACAAATGGTATTGCACTGCAAGGTGCTGCACAGAAGTGATGACAGAGGGATAATCCAGGAGCTTGGAAAACATACACCTGAAAACACGTACAACAAACATGGTTAAATTATCTTTCAAGAAAACAACCAGAAGAGGAGAGGTGTATAGTTTGCATAGGTCCATTTATTCATGGATCAATACAGTGAAGATATTGAAATATATACAAGAGGAAATTATAAAGAACACCAACATACTTTGTAAGCAAACTAGAGCTGTAATGAATGGAAGGGTGACAATCAGTAGCAAATTAAGCTTGCAATAGGAAAGCCATAGTTTTGGGATGCCTTTGAAAAAGCCATCTCCAATAAGGAGCACTATCCCTTATTGGAAATACTTGAATACTTCCAGGAGTAAAATGTATAGTCCAGAACAGTTTGTGTCCCAAGGAATAGTAATGAGCCGTGGTTTAGGTTCCTACTTTAGATACGGGGCACCTAACTGTAGCTAGCAAAGTTTCTTCATGAAGTAGAGAAAACAAGGCCTTGACGCAGGTAACCAGAGTGGGCTCTTCAGTCTCTAACTTCTGTAGCAGGCAGGGAGAATGGTATGAGTGGAAAAAGATAAATTTACTTTGAAGCCACTAGTGGTAAGGCATTAAAAAGAAGGAGAGATTCATGTGCTGTGTTGAAAGTAAATTGGATTTACCTAGAGAAATGAAATACGCTTTACATACAGTGATTATATATGGTTAATGAAATACGCGGGAGGAGGGCAAAAGTCTAAGCTGAATAACAAAACTGCAGAGAACAGCGTAGCCTACAAATTAGCAATAAACAAAGCCCCCCCCCCAAAAAAAAAAAAAAAAAAAAAAAAAAACTTTACATAAGTCAATAGGAGAGAATAATAAAAATAACTTTTTCACATATGGTCTTTTGGTGTTTATAGCATTTTTGCAGTTGCTATATAATAGCTAAGGCCAGTTCTCTCCCATCTACATCCCTTCTGAGGAAGCTGGTGAAGCACCATGGCATTGCCCTGTGGTCTTCTCTGTCCCCACCACCTCTACACAGCAAGGCAGGACCAGCTACCACTGTTGAAAGGTTTCATTTCTCCAAAGCCTGCAGCATGTGCTGTGCTGTTCTGGGGGTCTGGTGGAAAAAATGAGAGGAGGAAGGGCAGAGGGTCTCACAGCTTTTGCTGAGGATGCCTGTTTTGGAGGAACTGATCCCTCTGGAAGTTATATGCCCTAGAGGTGTGTAAAACTGCTTTTCCTCTCACCCAATTTTGGGTAGTTCACTTTTTTACTATTGTCCAGGGAGTATATAGCAGGATGAGCAGAGGCTGAGCATGGAAAGTATCCCAGGCCAACTGGGATTTATGATGTAGACTTATTTTTCTTAGTTGGAGAAATAGTACATTATGTACCTGGCAGCAATGCTGTGCTCACCCATGTGCCTGTTCCCTGCTGAAGTACTGAGGCACAGAGCAACAACAGCTTAGATGCTGTCACATCCAATTCTTGCTTTGATTTTCTCTCTGTACCTCCAGAAAAAGCAGCAAGAGTTTCAGAGCAGTGGTTCTCACGTTGTTAGGTGAAGGGTGTGAATTTGAGCAGTCACTGTTCACAAGGATTAGGATAATGTCCCATCCACTTTTTCAGCTGACATTTGAGATTGAATTAGACCTGTCGAGGCCTGTCAATTTAAGAGTTCCCTATCTTTTCATTAAAGGAGACATCCTCAGTCAGGAAAAGGGTGTCTAATCAAGTACCATATTGGAATATGTTGTCAAAAACAATTGCTTTTTGAAATAGCTGAACATCAGCTAATAAAGTAGACATTTTTGAAACAAACAACTTGACAGATACAAACCATAGCATCTCTGAAGAAGGTATTTGGAGTGTACTGGGTCTCATCTAAGGAGGGGGAGTGAGAGAACAGTTGTGGTGTTTAGCTGCCCAGCACGGTAAAACCCCCACATGGAGATAGAATTTAACTGTGATATTTGTTAACCTTAATTTAGCCACGGAGCAAGCATTGGATGCCACTCCTTGAGCAAAGAAAAAAGTACAGGAAAATAAAGTGGTTTGACACAATATTACAATATCAACCGAGAACTCAGGAAGCTTTACCAAATTCAAGCCAGGCCGTTGTACTCTTTGTGCCTATAGACTCGTGGTATCATCTAGGTTTGAAAAGACTTTCAAGATCACCAAGTCCAACCATCACCCTGACCTACTGAGCCCCATCAGGCATGTTGAGTCTGTCATAGCATTTGCCACAGGTACTGGTTCTCTTGGCCAGAGATTCATTGTCCCTGGGATGCTTTTTCATCCTCTCTCTGAAAGCTAATCTGTTGCATTGCAACTGGTATGTCTTACACAACATACAACATACACAAGCTTTTACAGCATGTCCCCTCTCCACATACATTGCTGGGAGAGGGGGTGACTTTGCATCCTCCTTAACACCATGAAAAGTTGGGTAGTGAGAGTATCTCATCTGTGCATAGAAGAGAAAGTATAAACTGGGATGTCAGTTGTCCTTGCAGTTGAGGCCTTGTGGAAGGAACTTAATGAAAATTAAGATATGTCAGGAGATCTAGCCGAGCAGGCAGTTGTGTTTAAATATCAGCACATGCTTGGGATTACAGGGCATGTCTTGATGTGGGCATCTTGGTGAGACCAGACTTCCACCCTTTGCTTTGAGGAGCTTTGTGGTGCATTACAATAATGGTGGTGACAACCTCTATTTATTTTGCCAGCTGCTGTGGGACAAGGAAAATCATGCGCATGTTTGACATGTTGGTAATGAATTTCTTTTGTACCAGGCAAACGCTGCAGAATGTCTCATGAAAACATCCTAATTAAGGAGTGGATCTGAGTAGACACACAATCTCTAAAATATCAGAAGTTCCACTCAATTTAATGTACATCCAGCAGTTCCCACGAGAGCATTTCAAAATCACTAAGCTTCTGTTTAGCAAAATGGGGATGAGAGCAGGGGCTCGGAAGGACTGTAAATGAAAGATTACTTAACTCTGAGGGAATTGTCTGACTTCTGAATGTTTTCGAGCAGGCTTCTTTCTCAGTAGCTATTTAAACATGTGCATAAAGCAGATGTTCATACTGAGCTGAGCCTTCCACAGGTCCGTTCAAATAGTCAAATGCTTTTCAGGATCTGTCAGGAAGTGTTCTGTGAATCTGATCCACACGATGCAGGTGTCGAAACTACATGAAAAGTGGCTGTCTGGTGAAAGTAAAGATTGCAGTGTGTTTTCATTTGTACTTTCATTTTTAAAACACTCAGGATTTCCTTAAAAAGGAAGGTAAAAGTAAAAAGTTTTCCTTTTAAAGAAGAGGTGAGTTGTTTACAAATTCATATCCACTAAAAGCAATCAAAATACCTTAACTGTGACATATTTAGCAATTTTATTTTATTTTTAAAACACAGTCCTTGAACTTGTGAAACATTCCTGAAGCTTTTCCTACAGTTTCATGGACCTCACAGTATTTTGGAAAGGTTTGGTGTTGGCAGACCCATGTATCTTCATAAAATGTCCCTGAAGTCAGTGAGACATTGGTGATGGGCATGTCAAAGTGAATCAGATTACAAAACTGTGGTTTAAAATGGGGAAGATCTGGTATCTGCCCCTTGCCTGCCTGATCTCTGCCTGCCACGTGCAGAACTGCTTTCCTGAGGCAAGAGTCCTGGCCCTGTGGTACTCTAAGATTTCACCATTTTTCCCCCTTTTCCTCATAACAAATTCTTATATGCCCATATCTCTGTGTAGGAGGAATTATCTTTTTCTGATGATGTTCAGTGTACAGGTCCAGGCACAGATTTACCCGGAGAAAAGAGCAGGATAGAGATCCTTTTCCCAGCAGCAACACCCATTTGGCAAGGACAAGCGAACTGTCAGAGGTTGGGATCCTCCCAGCAGCCTGCAGCTTAGGGCTGGGCTCACATTTTCTGACCCACTGAGAGATGGGGCCACGCAGCTCCCTTGGCTCCCCATCAGTCAGGTCAAGGCCCTGTTCCCTGCCATGTTTTTTGCTTCATTTGAGCAAGGAAGCAGTCACACAGTAGGTGTTTTGATTGTATCTAGGCCACCACTATTTTGTACCTCCTTCAGAAACCCTTCTTCCAATGCAATATGTTTCTGTGTCCTTAAAGAAGCATTCAGGTAGTCTTTCTGGAAGCATCACTTCTTGAGTAGCTTTTCACAAACGGGCACGATTTAAAAATCTCGTATAAAGATGCACGCATCTGACAAACCTTGCACAAGACAAAGCTGTGTCAGAAGCTCTTTTGTAACCAAAAAAAAAAAAAATTCCAGCAACCTGCTTCACCTGTTTGGTGGGGAGTGCAGCGAATGACAGCTTTAGCAACGCTCACATTTGGCAGATGAGTTTGGAGCTTTCTGCACCTTCTGTTAAACCTGCCAAGAGGGCAGGATAGCCTTCTTTCTTTAAAGCATGTCAGGGAAGGACTCTTTGACATAACAGAGGTGCTCTCTGGTTTTCTAAGCAGTTAAATGGCTTTTTATACTTTTTGGTAATTTTTTACAAGGAGGTTTTCTAGACAGCATCAGTATATGCTCCAGCAGGAATCCCTTGGACTAACATGGGGCCCTGAGGTATCCACAGCTCTGTTCCTGACTCCTCTCCAGATCCTCAGCTCACCCCTAAACAACCTGTTCTGTTTTTCAGTCTGTTTAAGGATGTTAACTTGGGTGTAATCTGCAATTTTTCTGTTGCTCTGAAAGGTTATTTTGTCTGCATAAGTAGGCTTTAAGTACCAGGTGATAGTTTTCTTTATGTGACTGTTAAAGGGAAGAAACAATATCTGTTCTTCCCCACCATTCCTCCTTCTTCCTCTCTTCCTATTACCTACTTGGAACAATTTTCAGGACCATGAGATGAAGGAGCAGGATTTTATTTCACTGTTGGCAAACCACTGGAACTGAACTGATCTGGGTCTGTACTGAACCTCCAGTCTTGTGAGATCTGCAAAACCTACACCAATATTCTCATTCCTGGGACAGCCTGTTAAATTTTCTTTGGAGATGCTTCTCCTAACACTATTGACTTTGCTGAGTGCCAGGTACAAGGCACAGTCTTTGACAACATATATTAATATTAATATTAATTAACACCACCTTCTTAGTTCAAGACCTGCTCCATGCCTATCCCTGTGTAGTAGGAGCTCCTCATGACCCAGGACCTGAACTATGACACTTAGCCTGGCAATTTTTTAATTCTTCTCAGCAGATGTATTGTTGATGATTCAGGTTTCATGTAACTTGCATATGTGTGCTTGAACTTTAGTTTTAAAAACTTCAGTTTGTCTTGAGCTGTTGTTGTATGAAGTCATTTTTATCCATGGACTGTTGTTTCTTTTCCACTGCCTGTGTACTGTGTATTTTCTGTGTACTGAAGAAGAAATAGCTTGCTCCCAAAGCTCCATGACTGGGGGTTTCAAGCATTTCTTCTCAGTTAGTGCTGGTGCATTGTAGTGTTCATATTTTGAGTAGCACAAATGAGCCTCACATAATCTCTCTTCAGTAAATGAATTAGTAATAAGACTGAGTGTGCTGTGTCCCCAAAGCTCAGGACTCCTGTGCTCTGATTTTTGACTCCTGACCATTCTTCCCTCCCTTTAGGATAAAGTCCAAGTTTCTGAACTTTCAACAGTTTTAAAACTTGGAAACAAACTCTGAGCAAGTACTTGGATAAGCTCTGAATTGTACCTGAAGTCTTCCCATTCTGCTTTCTATTCTGAGATACATCCTTTTAGCTTCGCTTTGAGACCAGATAAGCCAATGCTTAATACAGTATTCTTTTATTTCCAGTCCTACATGGAAGATCATCTGAAAAATAAGAATCGTCTGGAGAAAGAGTGGGAAGCTCTTTGTGCTTACCAGGCTGAACCCAATGCCACCACCACCGCACAGCAGGAGGAAAATATCCAGAAGAATCGCTCACGGGCTGTGGTACCATGTATGTATGCTTTACTTTGCATGGTTACACTTTAAGTTCTCAATACAATTCTCAATACCCTTTGCACAGTGGTTTGAGAGCTACAGATGACAGGCAAACAGAATACAGAGTTGTGTATATGTGTACTAGAAGATAATAGCTATAAATATTGGCTGGGTGCATGTCCTGTTCTCATTTCAGATGCTGTTTGTCTCCTTAGAAGTTGCATATATGTTACAAAAATGCACAAGTATGTCACCCAGCACTGCTGCTGCAGCTGTGCTGTCTCATGAAATTCAATAGCCAGGGTGTTTTTCAATGCTGGAATATACTTTCTGTGCAAGAGTGGCATCTGTAGCCATTCAACAGAAAGAAGTTTGGCTTGTGTTTAGACAAGTTGGTATCATGTCCATCCAACAGTAATACCAGCAGTCTATAATCAGAGCTAGATGATCTGTTTATCAGATACTCAGCTGTACTGAATGAGCCCCTTTAGGTTTCAGTGGATAAGCTTGCAAACTGGCTTCTCTCTCTTCTAGGCTTACGATGAAAAGGAAAAAGAAAAAAAAAAAAAAAAGAAAAAAAAGCAGACAGTGTTTATATTCCTAGAATTTGCTTTTTCCTGTAAGCAGCCACTTTTTTTGAGCTTGAAATAAAAACTCAATTTCTTATGCAAATATATATCTCATAGATTACACTGGTAGTCCATGGCCACACATTTTATTAAGCAACCAATGAAACAAAACTGAAACTGAGAATATATGCAGAGACCACAGCAACAAAAATGCTCTCAATCAGTGTGCCCACAATCCAGCTGGGTAGCTTGGCAAACACATATAGCTATTTTAAATTTTAAAGTGCCCTGAAAACATTAATTTTCCCTATGAGAGCCTAGAGTAAGTACTATTCCTCCATTAGAAATGGGGAAATGACAGGTAACACATTAAGTAAATGTCAGAGCCAGATTTGGAGTGAAGATTGTTTGGAGCTGCATAATTTCACTGAGCCCATCAGTGCCTGCATATTTGTTTCAGCAGGATTTGGCTCTCCTTAGTGTAGACGTTCCTTCTGCTGTACTGTACTGCTTGGGAGAGGAGTGCAGTAGTTTGGCAATATAAATTCTCCTGAACAATATGGTGCTGGTCAAAAGTCTGCAAGCAACACCTGACTGACTTCATTTGTTTGGGGATCAGACCTATTGGAAAATTCTAAAAACGTATGCAAGAAAGTTAAATGAGTGCAAGACTTCTGTGCTCTTTTGTGTCCCGAAAAAAACAGCATTTAATGGACATAACACAAAGTGAAAATTGTTCCATGATAATGTGTATTGATCCAAATTGATCTTCTTGCTTAAGTTGTTCTTGTCAATGTGAACTTACAGTGTGGACCATCTTAAGCTGTTTCAAGACCCTGTTCCAAAGTTAAGCCAGATTGTTTCTATTTGCTGCCTTGCAGCAAATAGCAGGTGTTGCCAGAAATTGATGCTGGTTATTCAGATGATGCAGTAAATATGTCTGCATGATACAATGAGCAGTGAGATAGGGACCTTCAGACTAGAACAGTCTAGTCATGAGTCCAGAAGCATTATAGCTGTAGCAGGGCTAAAGAGCAGAAAATTTGAGCTTGGGTGTCATGCCACGCTAGAGAGCTGAGCTATTTTCAGAGCAGAGCTGATAGCTTTTTTTCATCATATTGTACCAAGTGGATGAATCAGCCTACAGTGATCAGCCATCAGTTTACAAATCCCTGCCCCTTGCTTCTTCCATGGTGCATTGTATCCCTGTTCTTCTCAGCACTGAGTCCAGACTGAATCAATACTACTCATGAAGGTATTTGGACACCAACAGGGTGTCTGCAGTTTATTTAAAGCTTTAATTATAAATGTTTTAGTGCACTTAAAGTCTCTTAGTACTTCTACAAGAGGAAAATGCTATTTCATGGCTTTGTTACAACATGAAAACTTCTGTTCTGGCTATTAGCATACTTGGAACTTTCCATTGTGACTGAGTTGCACAAAATTACCTGCTCTTACTTTCCAAAGTTGCTGTGTACTGGTAAACAGCTGTCATGTTATACCCCTCAAACTACTTTGATGATAGGTGAAAAGCATGGCACATAGCTTAAACAATAATAAATTTTGATAAGATGGTGGTTATTGTACATTCTAGGATTAGACCGACTTGAGAAAGAGCCCAGTTTGCCCAGGTTTTGACTGACATGAAAACTGTAGCAAAAAGTCACAGATTTGCTCCTGAATAAATTAAGAAGCAAAGTTGATATTCTTTTGATATGCTACTAAGTTGTTATGCTATATTCAAAGTATTCTCAGAGTAATGCCTTGTTAGCATTTCCTTACCCTTTTCATATTCATAATCACCTTGACAAGGTAAAACAAGATTGCCAATTCATGCAAAAGATTTCATCTTAGGAAGGCTTCAAAGAAGCTTTCATATCACGTTGTATTTACTTCACTTTTTCCTTTCTCAACCACTCCTAAAATATTGGGATAGTATTCTTACTGATTACATAACTGATGTCATTTCTAGATAAACAAGATCTTTAAGCTCACAATTCTATCCTATCTTATTCTTTTACGTGTCTTCTCTCTTTACAGATTCTAAAATATTTGGTGGCAGAAGCATCTCAACACTGCACTTAGTTAATTAATTACTAGTTTAAAATATTCAAAGTGAAGTAACTCAGACCTTCCAAATTAATAAAATTTCATCATTTTATGCAAGCAACAGGAAGGTTGCCATAATTTAGGGTAATGCAGTGCCTCCTTTTCTGTATGAACACATGAACAGCCCCATTTGTTGATGTCAAAAAAAAAAATGGTTTTTGCATTTAATTTTCTCTTCTTGCATCTCTGAAAAACACATCAATAGGATCAATACTGCATGTTGTTATATATGAGAGTATGTGTGTATACCATAGATATATACATGCATTTTAAACATCTGGGAAATATTCTTTGCAGTGAGCATCTTGTCTATCATCACTCTGTCCACAGGTCGTGGTATATATTAGAGCAAGCTGCTTATTCGTGATTCTTCATCATGATTCTTCACAGTCTTCACACTGTTCCACTTTTGCTCCTCAATAGTTCTTCACTTTCTTACTTCAGTGTAGTTCTGTAGAGTGCTTTTATATCTGCATGTATGTAGAGGGGAAAATGCCAGTCTAAATCTGTACAGAGGAAAACAATGGTCCAGGCAAAAGGTGCCATCTTGGTTGTTGGGAGTGATGCCCTGCTATGCGATGCCAGGTTTCAGACAACCAAAAGTCTCCCATATGCACTGAAGCATCAAATTAATGATTCAGTGTGAGCATGATTCTGTGAAATCATAGATTAAGATGCATAAATTTAAGTGGCTCTATGTAGTTGGCTCCATGTGAACCAAATGTCAAAACTCCCATTACCACCGTTGAAGTGCTCAGTCAGTGCAGTGGTACTGAAAGAGCTATGCAATGCCCAAAAATAGGCTTCTGGTTTACAGTGGAATTAATAGCTCTAGGATGACCTTCAGATAGCCTGTGTGAGTTTCAGATGCTGGTCCAATAGGAAAGAAGCCTTTAGGTTTTGTGTCATATTTGTTAACCTTGTGCAAACATCTACTCTACAGTTTCTCATATGTTATGGAGTTGATGTTTAGCCAACTAAATCAAGTCCCATTAACTGTGACCTAGTATACATAGATACCATTATGTAAACAACTTAATTTAGGTGTCTCAGTTTATAAGCTGAGTTTTTATATATTGCAAACTCGTGTTTGCTTTATATTTTATCGTTTATCTTCTATTCTCTACACTTTATTCCTTATGCATATAAAATACCACATTGTGTTGTATTTCTCCTCAGCTATATGTTAGTAGTAGCCTTCTTGTTTAGGAAGCCTCTCTCTGCCACACACGTCTATCTATACATTTTATTTTTCTCTCAGCTGTGGTTTGGCTCGAGCGATAACAAATGCAAAGTAGTGCAGCATTTGTCTGTAGCTATTGTAGATATTTGAAATGATGGCTAGTTGTAGCTTGCCCAGATTGCAGTAGCTAGTAACAGCATTTGTCTTTTCTCTCACTTCCTTATTATCTTCCCTCTCCCCTCCTATTTCTTCATTCATCTTTCTTGCTTGCTTTTTAGATTGATCTTATATTTCTTACTTTTCTTTCATCCCCTTCCTTTCTCTTTGTATCTCCTCATTTTCCAGCTCCTTTTTCATTGCCTGTGACATAATCAATGTGTAGTTGACAAAACAAAAACAAAAAACCTTGTACATTCGGCATTTCCCCATAGTTGCTTATTGCTTATGCTAACATTGCTAATTGTTAATGTAATTCTTAGCAAACGGGTGTCTGTGGTATTTTTTTTTCCTTTTCTGCCTGTTTCTGGAGAGCTATTATGCTAGTTCCTAGAAGCTTTGAGGTGATAACAGGCATAGACAAGCACAATCTGTTCATTGTCAATATGAACACTTAATGCTGCAACTGAACTACACATGGGTGAAAACTCTTGCTATATGCAGAAAACACATGTCCAACCTTTTTTGCACCTGTTTGTTTTTTTCTTTTTTCTTTTTTCTTTTTTTTTTCCTGAAAGCAAGTACAAAGTCTCACTACTATGAAAGCATTAACTTGTGTCACCCTCTGATAAACCCTACAAGACAGCAAGATAATGATAAGGTACACTAAAAGGGGGGAATCTGGATAAAATATTATGTTTAAGAAAAGAAAATATTTCCAAAATTACAGATCTGATACTTGACTTTTTATTGGAGAACCACACTAACATCTGTTTGCTAAATACCAATGAGTCATAGTCCCTGATGTCTCCCACATCCATTACTTGAAAACACCTCACGAATTTTCTTTGGTGATTAGTTCAAACACTTTTGCTGTATAATGGATGCGTCTGTTCTTAAGAGCTTACCTAGCCTAAGATAGGTGAGAGGTGAGATTTTATGCATTTAACCTGTGTATCTCCAATAGCCATTTTTGGTTATACATTTTGAAACTTGTTTCAGATCTGTAGATCTTCCTCAAGCACTCTGTGAAAATGCTTACTGTAAAGCATCCTGTAAAAAATCTTGGGTAGTCCCAAGATCTCAGATGTTCATTGTTCTGTTTCATTTTTTTGGGGGCAGTGGTGCCAAAGTAAAGGTGAACAGTATCCATGACCATGCTCCCTTTCTCATCTTCTTGACCTTCATGTTCTGTTTAAAACTCACCAGAGGAAATAATTTTATGTGAATAGTAATGAATGGTTCTTCATTTATTTGTCATGCTTTATTTGTTACACTTCTAGTCTTATTCCAGAAGAATGTTGTTCACATTTGCCTTTCACATATTGAACTGCCATGAGATTACTGGTGAATAAATATAAGTAGTGCTCAAACCCCATCTTTACTTTCCTGTGTACTACTTACGATGTTTGATACCCCATTTATTGTTACTTACTATTAACATAAGAGTACTTAATAATTTCAAAAGCCAACTTGTAGTTCTGCTATTAGGAATGGTATCATGATGGTCACTAGACAAGATACAAAGGGGTCAAGGTATGTTTATGTACCCTTACTTTGGCTTTTTGAGTAACTGTTGGAAAGATCCTCCCAAAACATCAGTTTCCATGTTCAACTTGGAAACACCCAAAGTAGAAGATTACTGGAAGGGCAGCTCCACAACTTCTCTCCACACTACACTGTGCAGGGTAGGTTTGCTGAGATGTGTGAACCATGCTGATTATGTATCATATACAAGTTGTTTGGAATTCGTATTTAAAGATGTAGACATTTCTTGCATAAATTATCTGTATGTGGTCTGGTCTTCTCTCTGTAGTCAAAAGAAAGAAAAAGGAACTTCTGGTGTGTAATTTGTCTGGCCTGAGACAGCTAAATCAAGATGAGATGATTCATCACCTAGAAATATTTTTTTCTCTTAACGAAAAGTGAATCTAGATGACTGGAACAGATGCAGACATCTGCATTGTCACTCAATACATACAGACAAATAAATGCCATCCATTATATATACCCTGAAATTTTAAAAAAGGGCTAGAGTTTGAAGATTAAAGAATTTAAAGGGCAACGATATCTACTCTAAGCATAACTGAACAAGAACCAGTAAAATACCAGCTAAAACACAGTAAAAGAATCATGATGATGGACAAACAACATGAGTAAATCTTTTACGTCCAGAGTTGCTGTTTTCTTTACTAGTAGTGCCTGAACTGGCTACATTACTAACAGCGCAGGAACATCTGTATGTGTTCCCATCATACTTTTATTTGTAGCTGTTATCTGATTTTGTCTCTCCTGTGAGCACCGCCAAGTCATATTGTCTCCTCACATCACATGTAGCACCACACAGCAATGGTGTTTGATCAGGTCACATTAACTTTCTGTCCAGCTCTAAATTGTACTTCGATGTTCCGGCTGTTCATTTTATAGAGAAACCAGATGGACCAAATCCATCAGCTTACTTCTTCCATGACCCTGCAAACACAGGAATGTTTTCTGTAATACTGTTTGTTTTTTTTTTTTCCTAGTAATTTTCCTAGTTTAAATCTTAAACTCCCTGAACAACACCATATTATGGTGCATCTCGTAGAATCACAGAATCACAGAATAGTCTAGGTTGGAAGAGACCTCCAAGATCACCTAGTCCAACCTCTGACCTAACACTAACAAGGCCTTCTCTAATGAAGACATGCTTTCTCTTACGCATCCTCCGAACTATCATAGAGCTTCGTTCCTGAGTCAGGCTTTGACTCGGTGTTTCCATCAAAGCTATGCTAGGTTAGGAATCAGAAGGAAATATCCTGTCTGCGATATACACTGTTTAGCTGTCTTGAAATAACGCATAAATCTGACTTCGCATTGTTTAACTTACAATGAGTAAAATATTTGTATAGAAACTTTCATCTCTTTATTTTTGCCTTTGCAGATGATCATTCCAGGATATGTCTGAAAGCTGAAAATAGCCACGACAATTC
This sequence comes from Aythya fuligula, assembly GCF_009819795.1. NCBI lineage: Eukaryota > Metazoa > Chordata > Aves > Anseriformes > Anatidae > Aythya > Aythya fuligula. The sequence continues at coordinate 9,806,781 of NC_045560.1, read as the reverse complement.
AGACTACATTAATGCTAGCCCAATTGTAAGTACAACAACCTAAGAGAAATAATCCAAATAATCGGTCCCTGTCTTTCCCTGTTGTTAAAATATGATAACTTGAGGTACCTCACTGCCGCACAACACTGATGTCTCAGTGTACTTTCTCTTTGAAGAGAAAGAAATATCCTACAAATGTGTTCAATACTCTTAAGGATTATGTACTAAGAAAATAGTCACTAGATGGTCGTTCTTCTACCTCGTAATAATGTCAGGTTTTCTGTGCTTGATGTTAGTAATTTACTGATCATAAAATTCAGCAATATACCCTTAGTATGGCTTTCCTTTTCTGAGGAGGTAAAGCTTTCTTGTTTTTCACTCATTTTTTACCTAGTCCTACTGCTGTCAGAGGAGGAATGGTTTATGCAGGTGCAGACAACTGAGCTCCATGAGCTTCTGAATTTCTGGACATTTCCTCTTAGCTTTCCTCATCTACCGCCTTCCCGATGTGTAGCTCTATGTTTCTGTAGCTCTCCTGGTTCTTCTCTGAGCTTGCTGTTTCAAAAGCAAGAACAAGTTCCCTCTCCACTCATGTGTCCATTCAATCTGCAAAATAGGTCTGCCCAGTTTTTGCCTCTGAATACTCCAGCCTGGCCCAGCTGCCCTTTCTCACCCTATGCAAACTGAATATGGATCCTTTCTTGTCAATGAAAAGTGACAAGAAGAGGTCTCCACTATTAGAAACAAAACAGCTATGATGGAGCCAGTAGTATTGCCCTGTCCTAGCTTCTCAATGGAAGTGTCAAGATAACATTTGAGGGAGAAAAAGTATGGGAGTCACTTTGCACTTGGTTCTTTTTCACATTACTTAAGTATCTAAAATATTATAGGGAAACTGTGTGAGAAAGAATTTAAGATGGAGAATTAGCTCTCACTGTAGCGGGTTGTGTATGCCATTACTGTCTCATTTTCCTGGGGAGCATCACTCCCCCAGTTAAATCAATTCATGTGGGCAAGGCAGCTGACAATTTGCAACAGCATGAAATTACAGGCTGCTTCCTTCCTTCTAATGTTGTTGAGAATGCTTCTTCCAAAACAGAAAAAAAAAATATATATATATATATATATATCTTTATATATATATATATAAACGGTTCTGTGAGCTTCATCGTCTTTACTTTCAGTGGAGTTCAAAAGCCTCATTTCCTTGAATATATAAAAATGTTTTATTCACATAAATACGCGTTTAAAAACACATAGAACTCAACGGGCATCTTCAGGATGTTTTTGTCTTTGGCTTAGGGTAGAGGGTAGACCAAAGCACCCGCATGTTTCAGGGATTGCCAGCTGTCATTTTAGAAAACAAGGATAGATGCACAAAGATTAATGCAGTTTTTAGACTACTTTTAAGTCTGTCTCTGCCTAGACCAAGCTCTTATCTGGCCCTAGGATTAGAAGATCATCAAAGTAACTTGGAGCTCCAAGGAATATTGGGTGAGTTCAAGCCTTAATTTGGTAGTAAATCTGAGAGGTTTCATAGCAAGTGCAAGATGTATGCGGTAATTAAGATACCATATTCTTTTAAGAGCTCGGTTGTCATTCACATGACTACAGGAAGTGGAATTGCAGCATTTGTAGACATGGGGCTAAGCCAGGTTCAACACTGGCAGCAGCACAGATGGCAGGAGTTTTTACCAAAGACACCAGGATGGGTTTCTGCAACTTGCCCAAAAGTTATTGTGGACACATCCTGGTTTTAATACACAGATTAGCATGGGTAAGGGGTGAAAGCTTGCATGTGTGTATATGCCTGTTGCAATTATATTTTTAGATTATACTGTAGTTATTCCCTTAATTACACTGATGAGAAAAGTTTGAGATTGGGTAGTGTTGTGGGTGGAGAAGCAAGACCAAGATATTCCATTGACATAACTGGGAAGTAGTTTGCTTTGTCTGGATGCCCTGTGGTAGTGAAGGGAGAGGATCTCCACTTTCACAGCTTTTAAGTAATGTTTTAACAGGGAGTTGTAGTCTTGCCACTCCATCCAGCACACAAGGGTATTTTCTTCTGCGAGACTAGAAGATATTTCATTTTTATAGCTTTCTCATACTCAAGAGTTTTGTCCAAATAAGTCACAGTGATGAAGCAAAGTTCTAGTTGTCTCCCTATCTCTTATGGCAGTATTTGTATACTCAGAGATAAGTGGGCGCACAAGTGTTTCACTGGGTTAAGATGAACACTCAGGATCTTGCATAGCCATAGAAAACTGCCAAGAGAAACTTATGATCTCCTCTACCTCTTGGTAGGATAGGGATCCTGATGTGTGGGAAGGAGTGCCACAGCCAACATTTACGTAGACGACCTGTTATTCCAAGGAAAGAGATGCTCCAGATGGTTTTGTGCTAACTCAATAGTCATTTCACTATTTTGGAAGCCACAGATAAAATGTGTGTTTCCTGAAGGTGATGCAGTGGGAGGTTGGTAGGAGGAAATCACTACTTTGCAAGCTCATAGTTTGGAAAGACTCCCTGCAAACTGTTTCATTTCAAGACAAATGAGGTATCTTAAAGTTAGTGTTAGTGTAATTGTATTTGTTAATCTGGAATTGTTTGTGAACAGTGAGGTAGAATATAGGAGTGATAGAGACTTTATGAGCTGCTTACAACCTGAGATACCTACTGAAATATTATATTGGGCACTTGATTCTGCAGTATTTTCTGCAGCCTGAGCTGGACATACTTACTGTTACTACTGCTGTTTATTTGAGACATTTTCTGTTAGCACACACATTTGATCCACTTCTTTGTGAGCAAGTCTGCCTTTAATCACTCTTGAAAAAATCCTGCAATTTCTTTCTTTAAGAATGCTGCCTTTCAACTTAAATAACCTCAGTAATTACCATGTCAATATGGTGATGTTGCTTCTGTTTTTGGGTTGGAAACGAGCGTTGTAGTGGGCTGCAAGATGGGCACTAAAAGCAGAGGACCAGTACAGCCTGAACTGACGAGAAGAGGATTTCTCCTCCCTGCGCGTGTGAGCTGTCTGGCAAGGGAAGAGTGTGAAATAAAGTAATTATATTTGAGCTTCGGGTAGGGAGGCTTCCAGTCGCGTACAAGTCGCAGGGTATCTCCAGCTTCTGGGTCAGTGGTCCAGCCTCCAGCTGGGGCTCACTCAACCTTAACTTAAGTCTAAATGAGTGCAGCAGAACACAGTAAAAAAATCCCCTCGCTAGACAATGGGCTGGCCACCTGCCCACATGTTCCTGCCTTTTAAAAAATGCTACCCCCTCAAGACCTCCTTTCCCTCCAATATGTTGTGAAAACTGGGGTTAGATTGATGGCCTCACCACAGCTGGAGGTTGGTGAGGAGAATCAGCAGAGATTTAGTCCAAGTTCTTCCTGTAGCCATTTAACTTCAATGTAGCATCAGGCCAGGCAAAATGAGTCCTTGGGAGAATTTGCAGGGTAAAAGTGGGGTAGAAATCTGTTTCCCTCCTCTCTGAAATAACATAAAGTACTATGATAATAACTCTGCTATCGGCAGCTGAATGAAAAGCTTGCAATTACAGCACAAGGAGACCCTGACTGTGCAGAATAAAACTGTGATAATTACATCTGTCATATTTGTACTTAGTCCTCATTAAATTTCAGGAAAATCATCCAGTAGTAAATAATGTGCAATCTTTGCTTTTAAATCAGAGGTCATGAAAGTAAATGGGAATTCTGTTTTTCCTCATAGGGTGTCTGAGAGAGAAAAAAAATCCCATCAACTACATTTAAAAACTCAGTTTGCTTATTATTGAAGACACCAGACTGAGGAATGTCATTAACGTGACAGTTTGTTCAAACACAGCATACAAATTTCATCACGAAGAATAGACTCCAAAATTCATAATGGCATTCACAGCCAGATTTACTTCTTTCATTCCATTAGGGGTTTTAAAAGAAGGATTTAAAAATTGTTTTAAATTTTAATTCAAACATGAAAATGAGGACTGGTCTACCTTTTTAGTTTTAATGCTGAAATGTGATTACAAAGTTCACCAGTATCTGCTGGATACAATTTGTTTTACAACTTTTTTTTTTTTTTTTTTTTTTTTACTTTTACTTTTATAGATTATCTATACTCTATAGAGTGCATTAATTAGATACGTGAAAGTAGATTTTATTGGCATGATAAACACATTGAATCTGGAAACTACTCAGTACCTTGAATCCATACAAATTCTTAAGGCATTAATTAATCAGAGTTCAGCTTTCTTTCCATCGTGTTTAGTCTCCACTGGATCTCGTTCTGCTCTCATATGATTTACGAATATTTCAGCCAGACACAGAAGATTTAGATCAAGGCAAATACAGTGTAACTGGGAGCATTTTTCTCTGTGGCAAGTAAGGATTGGACAAGCTGATGGGGAAGGTAAAGGGCAGGAATAAATCGATGGATCATTTATGTGAGAGTCCAAAATAGTCATTGATACTCAATGCTTACAATGACACAAAACTGCTTAACAAGAATCTATATGTACCAGGATTTTCTCCCAGTATGTATTGATATTGCTGTATTTCATCAGCATTATCAGTGAAATCATGCAGTGCTAGGAAGTCTATGTAAAAACTCACAAAAATTCAGGAGTCTTCAGGGAAACCATGAAAAAATAAAGCAACTGGATATTAGAGCTCTTGTAAGAAAAAATAGGGTAGTTTTGGTCTGTGGTCTGGTATTAATTTAACAAAGTTGCAACTAATTGTGATAGTGTTCTTCCCATATTTTCCTACCTTAAGATACAGCTATAATTACAAAGAAAAAAAATTACTATAGAAAAATACAAGTTTTTATTAGTTATTTTTAGTTGTTTTGTTTGTTTGTTTGTTTGTTTTTGTATTAGATACTAACATATCTAATAGTTAGGGACTGTTTTCTGTGGTATTTCTTTTCCAACAATGAACATGAATGCTCATCCTGTTTGTTTCCATCTTTGACAGTGGCAAAATGACCAAAAATGACCACCAAAATGACCACAGTTAATTGCATGATCAGTTGCAGTAATCCTTGATCCCTTTTTCCCCTTAATACAATATTAAGGAAACCTAGATTGAACCATTATCACCAGGCTTGCCTTCGTTGTATCACTGCAGAAAATGAGAATTCATCCATAATAAAACTGAAGTAATAATTGCACCTTTTTTTCTTGCCAAAAATGGCTGTTCTGCCCAGTTCTAATGTTACTCATGTGAATTTTTTTCTTTGATAAAAAGCACATAATAAAACATAAAGGGAAAAATCTTGTTATTTTTAAGCAATTGCTAGTAGGATGATTTCTGAAGAATTTTCCTAAGTCAAATATTAACAAACAGTTGATTTTTGTTTTAATAATACTTGATGGTATGGAGCCTGGTGTTCTCTATTCTTCTTGGAGAATACATTTTTTGCTTTATTTTGGTGAAGTGAGAGATCTCAGGGATTCTTGAAAGAAGGTAATGACTACTGACATAAAAAAGCTTTTTACTTGATCCTTGATTAGTTAGTTTAAAACCCATTACTGACTTTATTTCTTTATTCAAACTTTTGTTAACTTTGATAGATTAAGATGCTGTTGGTGTTCTTGGTGACCTTGAGAGAATAGAAAAGAACATAACAAAAACATTGAAGAACTGTCCTTCGCTGTCGCCTGCTCATGTTAATTTGAATGTGACCAGAGTAGTGATTTTTTACATTTTTCTCAAAATACTCAGCCTTAAAACAGTACATATAATAGAAAATTGATGAAACCAGGAATTTCATTTAATTAGTTTAATCTTTGCTCTTACTGTTGTTTAGTTAAAGATCATTTAATAGTGTGATAGGGCTTTCTGCTGCCTTCTATTTGCTCCAAGCAAGAAGAGTTTCTGCTCATGATTGTTTTCTGCACAACACAATGTGCTTGGAATGTAATAATTGTAGCTGTCTTTTGAATTATTGTTAAACTGCTGATACACTTCACTACTCTGTGCTTATTGTAATGTTTGCCACGTTCCAACAGCACCTTTGTGACAGAGGTTGATTAATGCTGAAATGCCAAGATTGTCCTATTCCTGATTTATCAGCTGAATGTTGAGAAGTATTTCTTCCATGACAGCGCTATTTGCATCATCCTTGATTTCTTCTGCCTTTGTTTTCTGGCATGTATATATACAAAAGAATTTATTTTAAGGAGAAATTCAAAGTAAACTATTATTTTTATAAAGTTGGGTGTATTCACTGTTGGTTGTTTCCAAGTCAGGCTCTTGAGCTCACGAATAGTGAGGTGATGTCATTTTCATGTACATGCAGCTTACAGCAGTTTCTATGGGGAGTTTTAAGTCCTTCTCAGTGCAGATCACTTTTTCTAAGCTAAGATTTTTAGTTACAGTGCAGGAAAACATTTAAGCAGATGATTAAATCCTATGGATCTCTGTGGGATTCAAAACAAAACAACAGAAATTATTTCATCCATCATAGAGCAAAATAAATTTTAAGCCTGACTTTGCTTAATCGCATTTGTTGTTGCTTTCAGTGTTTAGTTTGGTGCCTCAATTCTGAAAGGAAACAAGCAAAACAAAACAAAACAAAAAGAAAGAAAAAAAAAAAAAAAAAAAAAAAAATTGCCCATTTTGAAATAGTTCCTAAGTTTTTTCTGCTAATACTGCTTTCTGAAGAAAGTTACTTTTTGACTTTTTTCCTAGTGTCAAAATACCTGCAGTAGTAAATGTCCTGCTATCAAATTGCTTTTGTCAAAAGGCAAGGTTGAAATTTGTTTTGAGCAGTTGCTTGTTGTGAAGAGTTATTTGCTGATCAGAGGAGCATCTTAATGAAGCTCAGAATAAAATGATGGTATTATAGACACTATGGTCAAGGTTTCTGATAACCATGGTGAATTAGAAGTGTAAGCTTTTATTCCAAATGGCTTCAAGTGACTTCATTTTACCTGTGTTGTGTTGTCATGGAGAATTTTAATATTAAGTCTGGTTTAATTATACATCAGAAAATTAGAATCATAAAAGGGTTTTCTTCCTTTTTGCAACATTCATCATATTGTTGTTCTGTTAGAATAACTTACATCTGTTCTTTATGGTTCTTCCCTCTTTTATGTTGCACATAATTATGAGGTGCCTTCTTTTACACTGACATGTACCATCACTGAAAATTTTGATAGGCTATGAATAAATTCAGTAGATTCCTGATAATGCAAATGTGACTCACATTCATTCTTATTCAGATCTTTATTTATAGAAGAAAATCATGTATTGAAACAAATTTTGCCTTCAGCTACATGGGTATAAGTTAACTCTCGCTGTTGTCAGTGTCACTGAGTCACAACCACACATTTGGGAGCTGAACCAGGTCTTTTTTCTTTATGTTCAAAGTTTTGTATTGCCCAGTTCAGGTTTAGAATGAGTTTGTTTGTTTTTTAATCCCATCAGCAGATCTTCTTTTTCAGCAGAATGGTTCCTATGATTTAGAACCAAGAAAGCCACCCATCACTTCAAAAACATTCATTGTAACACACTAATCCTATTTACTCTTGATGGCTTTGTTTCTTAGATTCTTTATTTTTTCTGCTCAGTGAATTTTCTGCTCCTTGAATTAAATGGTATAATTAAGGCCTTTAAGCAGAACTTCCTCTGTTGAGGCCAAATCCATGCATTTAGACAACTCAGCTAACCAGAAAAAGCCAGAAACTGAATTTGTTCCCCATTTTTGCTTTTTCTGAGTTACATGTGCCCTTGACTGGCACGGTGGAAATGGAGAACATATTTAGTTGTGTGGAGCATTCTTAACAGTCAGTGTAGAAAAATGTTTCATATGGCTCCTAGGTTGCTATGAAACCACGAGTACTGATCTCAAATAAATGCCTTTGTCAACCACCATGAATGATCTTACGCTGCACACTGAAGACATAGGCTGTTGCTCATCATGTGTGCTGATATTCATGTGGTAGCATCAGTCTTTTGTGGAAAAAGGTCTCCTCTGAGTTTATAAATAGAAATAAAATTCTTTGCTTGCCAATGAAGGGTGGAGGGGCAAAACAGTCCTTCAGGAAGTCACTTGTTAGTACCCTGGCATACTTTCTGTCTCTAACACAGCAAGGGATTTTCCTTCAAACAAATCCAGTCTGTGTTCTCTTTCCTTATTTCAGATGGACCATGACCCCCGAAACCCAGCATATATTGCCACCCAGGGCCCTCTCCCTGCTACTGTTGCTGACTTCTGGCAGGTAAGTTAAACATCTCCTTGAGAACTGAGATTAGTTTATAAGCCATGTGTTTTTCTGTGCTTCTCAAAACATAACTAATGTAAAATCTGTTGTGCTCGAGTCTCAGAATTTGAAAAAAACTTTGATGAAAAGTCTTCCTAAAGTTTAGTATTTGGATATTATATTTTATGTATGTAACAAGCCCTGTCAAAGAAGAGTTGATCTGGAAAATATATAGAAAAAACTCAGGGTAAAGTATTCATATTTTAGTGCCAAACTTAAGGCCAGAGTCCATAATTAAACTGTTGCCAAGAACTGGATGATTTTAGAGGCTCTGACCTTCTTAAGGGCATAGTCAGAATTCATTGTCATTCTCCGGATCAAAAAGGACCCAGCACAGTTTGCTGTGGATTTTTGCATGAAAATCTACTTCTCACATGCTTTGGTTCCCCAAAATGCTTAATTTTTTACACATTTTCCCTACCACATAAAGTTAAGTGTTGAGTTAAAATCCTGCTGCATAAAGTTAAGTAGATCCACAAATTTTTGCAAGGCTAAAAACACTCATTACCAATGCGCAAATATGGGCTTACTTTGCTCGCAGTCGTTTTATGTGCTCGTTCAGCTCTCGGATTTGAACATACACACAGGACCAGGCTAGGTGTGTGCCTACATAACAGGCTGTCTGTTTGCATGATGGGTATCTGCATTCAGTATTCCTTTGTAAGTGTAAAAGTCTGCCTGGAAGCTTATGAAAGCTGTTTATGGAGGAAGTGTTGCAGCTAACTAGGGCTTATTAACAACACAAGCATATGTTTTTATTTTCTGTTTTGCATTATGAATTTAGAAACTTTTGTTCTGAAGATAGAGAATATCTGAGGAAAAATTTTAGGAAAGCTGTTGTATTTTAGGAGCTTGCATTCAGTTGAAATCATCGTATTTTGTCATCTGCATCACTTGGTCTGTGATTTTAAACTATTGCCTGAGCCCTGTTAAAGACAACTTTATATGCTCTTCATAGCACAATTTCCTACCATTTCTCTGATAAATTTTCAAAAAGTTTGTTTGATTTTGGGTGTCTAGATATTTAAATGCTCAATCTGAGATATTTTGGGCCTTGTTTTTAGAAGTGCAGAGCAAATGCATTCTGCTTGAAGTAAGTTGAGCAGTTGTTCCAGCCTAAATTTTCAAGTAACTTGTGATTTTTGTCTTAAATATTTGGCAATTAGACACAGTTGAGAAGACTTTTTTTTATTCCCTTGCTGAGTGCATTCCTTATATCAGGCATGCTACCTGAAAATATATTTTTTAAGTTAAACATACCAAATCAAATACGATGTTAGCTATCCTGTAATAGCAGATTTTAAATTGTATATTTTTTCATATTTGTATATTTTTACCTCTAGCTTTTACATCCTTACATGTTGAAAAATTATACATTATCATTTTTAAAGGAAGCATTTAAAGAACAAACTTTTATGAGCATTGCTGCCAACACAGAAATCAGAATTAATCATCCCACCATAGTATGAAGAATATATTTTATTCTTCTACCATTCTAAATTGAACAGTTAGGCAACATATTTGCAGAGAGAGTGACTAGAAATGAAAAGTTATTTCTTCGTTCTGTGACCCAAGCTGTTTCTATCCAACTCCATTGTCAAAAGTCTCTCTCAACTTCTGTTCTTCATGCCATTTGTTACTTGAATTTCTTCGTTTTCTTTCACTTTCTTTTTGTTCTCCTTAGCTATTTCTCATCCCAGTAAAAATCTCTCCATCGGCACCAGGTCTGCTGCTTCATGGACACTATTTGGCAATATCAGCTGCTTCCCAAGTGTGGCTATGTGTCCACTCTTCATGTGATATACTTGATATGTGATATTTTACTGGTTCTTCTATTGGTTTCCATTCAAGCGTATTTGTTACATTTATTTTGATGATGTTTGTCACTTCAAAATAACAAGCTTCCTATGTCAGATTCAACCATGACCCACTTTTCTTTGGTTGTTTTTTTTTTTTAAACTTCCTGCAGATCACATGTCAATATGCTGGTTCAGTTGTTATGGTTAATGTCCAGATGCAGGAGCAAAGTTTATATCCATTTTTCACCAAACAGTAGCTATTTAAGATAAAGAAAGGCAAACCTGAACTTGCTAAGGAGAATAGGGTATTAACTCCTTTCGAGGCAGAATTCTTTGATGTTCACTTGAATACAGTTTTCTGTAGTTTATACACATTGTGGTACTGCCACCAGGGATTGTTTGAATTCAATTATTCATTCCTGAAACATCTTCTCAGCGGTTCTCCTCCCTCTCCCTCCTCCACTCAGAACCAGCTGATACTGAGCTGTGCTTCTTTCTTCCCCGTCTGTATGCTCAGTGAAGTATTTATCCTACTGATAGTAACAACAGTGACCGATTCCAGAGCAGAGACCTGGGATTAATCTGCTGCTCCTTGTCTAAAGGCATAATGTCATGCTTTAGCAATTCCAACAGAGACTCTTGGAGTGTGGCGTACCCTTTGCCAATATTTACTAGATCTATTGCTTTCTCTTTTTGTAGCCTTAGATCCTAGTTGCATGGTGGGCACCATCCAGTCAATTTTTCCTTGTCTGTAAGGCTACCCCAGCAAGAAACAGGTATAATTGTTTCCACTCCTGTAAGCAAATCAAGCTGTTTTCTCTAAAACACTTGTCTACAAAGTATTTGTTTAGCATGAAAGCGTAAATGTAAAACAACTTTCCTGGCATTTACAGCACAGCTGATATCCATCACAAAATCTGAACTGCTCCTGATCTGTCCTGACTATCTAGTTTTCATGCTAAATTCCAGACACACAGTTTCTAAATGCAGTTTGTCTTAAATTTGCATTGGATTCTTCCACCCATCAGTCATGCTATATTATACTTTGTGGGTTTTACTTTGGACCAATTTTTTGTTGGTCTGATGGACCAAAGGCATGTTGGCAGGGGGTAAGGCTATGGATACTTCTGGATCTCTTTTTCCAATGTATTTGCATGCAAAAGGAACCCAGTTCCTGAGCTCCAACACTGTTCAGCAGTGCCTGCTCTTCTTCATGTCTATGTTTTCTGCATGATCATGTGGTCACATTCATTATCTCTATTTAAGACCGAACAGATTATTTAGTTTTGGATAGTCTTTTTTCCTGTTTTTATTGGCAGGCCCATCTACAACCAGTTATGTTGATCCAGTGCCCAGTATTTTTGTGCAAGTGCTGTTAGACACTCAGTAATCAAACTCCCATTTACTACTTTCACGTTGCCGGGATCTGAATGAAGATAGTGTCTTCTCTGTCTTCCAGGCAAAAATCTTTCCTAAATCATTGCTGATGCTTTACCCAAGCTCATCCTGTTTAGCATTCTTACTCCTGATGAACAGATCCATACCTAGTACCCCTGTGGGACAGGAGAGGGACCAGTTTCAGTCTTCTCACTAGTGATCACTTCTTGAAAGATTATGTCCTTTTTGGTAATGTGAGGAAGAACAGCAGGTATTGTTCTTCAGTCCCATCTCACTTAGGCCATTAGAGCTGGTGATTAGATTCAACATTTTCTGTACATTTCTGTTCATTTGGGTTTTAATGTTAGTCTGAGAAGGATTAGCTTGCTGGAATTTTTTCTTTCAAAGATGCAGTCTCTGAGCTGGAGATAGTCCAAATTCTTGTACATAGATCATTTTCAAACAGTTTTCAAACCAACTTTATTTATGTTGTAAAAAATAATAGTGCTAAAGAAAAAGACATGGGTCTTAGTGTGGCTTTTACAATGCTTTAAGGCCATTTCCAGGCATCAGACTTGCACAGTTGTCTGCCCCTCTGTTCCAGTTCTCTTCTCCAACCCTTTATATCTTTGCCATAGCTCTTATCAGCCAGCAAGCCCGAAGTTAGTTCCAACTTTTCTGGTTTACCTTTTTCTTTGAAAACTTTCTCGCCTGCAGCAGATGTGTTGTCAGTCACCTCATTGATCTGTTTTGCCACAGGGCTTCCTAATCTGTCTGGTTACTCTGTGTTTGCGGCTCAAGCAGAGATTTCATCTCTGACTGCATGTCATCTCTTAGACTGCTCTGGAAATTTTCCAGCCACTACTTTAATTAATTTTGAAAGGCCTCCAGCTGATTTAGGTCTTCTTTTAATTTCATCTGGTCTTGTTTTCATCTCTTTTTACCAATTACTATTTGTGAGAGATACTTCCTTCATTGATTCTATTTTGGTTCAGTGGGAATTCCACCTCACAGTTCCCTTTCTTGAAAACTGGATGCCTCTTCTCACATGGTATTAATCCATTTTTACCTGAGTGGTTAAACAATTTGCCAGGTCTGTGTGTTGTTTTCTTCTCAGCTGGAAAGAGAATTCATCATCAGGACAGGGTTTTGCTTTGATGTAGTTCCATTTTATTTACAAAAAAAAGTATGGAGTTTTATTTCCTTGAACAGAGACAGAATCAAATAACAGGCAATGAATTCTTTTTTTTTTTTTTTCTTCTTTCACAGACCTCTTTTACCCAGTATTTTACCCCCAACTTCTCTTTCAGCTTTTTTTCTACCATGATCACAATGTTAGGTTGTCGAGCTGTGCTGGTGATTTCTTTATTCCTTTTACATATGTTTTTTTTCTGCTTATCTTGATTAATCATCTTGCCTTGATTAATGCCTCTCTCTCTGCATTAAGCATATCAGTTTCTAGAAAAACTCATGGGCCCACATGCTTCACATTTGTCTTGTTTTTGATGATAACTTCTGTAATTTCAGTTATCAAGCTCCATAAAAGAGCTTGCTTGTTTCTTGCATTTATCTTGAATGAAAGGTGATGATTTTGTCCAGCAGCTTCAGTGAGATTTCACTGAGCTCTTTCACATAACACTATTAAAATTCAACATCTCTTTGAACATAATTCAAAAGAAAGAGGACGTAGAACATTTCTGATCTATAACAAGTTTTCGCAGCAGGAGTTCCATGTTGTGAATAATTCTGGAGGCATAAAATTTTATTATTTTCCATATGTGCTGGGTTATAATTCCATGAAGTATTTGACATGAAGTACATGCCTTAACTTTTAAAGCATTCTAAGAAGACTAGGGATGATAATATGCAAGAAACTGTTCCTTGGAGTTAGAATATTTAGAGCCAACTGTCCTTACACGAAAGAAATGTTCTTAATTATGCCAGTTTTATAAATTGCATATCTGTTAAAGTTCATTGTCTGAAAATGGAGGTTTCTTTAGGAGTCCATAAGCTTTTCCCGCTGGAAAATACAGTCTTATTCTCCCTTTAGAACTGGTAGTACCCACATTATGCTTTGCTTTTATTAATCATCTACCCTTCAGCCTTTTATTAAACATTTGCCCTTCCTCTTCTTGGAGGGAAGCGCAGTTTCACTACTTTTTTTTTTTTTTTTAATTTTACCACAGTAGGTGAAATAGAGGGAGGGATGAAGCAGTTCCTGCCAAGTGGCCTCGTAATTTCCCTGGAAAATCAAATCAAGTATGATATATATTTACATAAGTATTTGTTGTCTTTCTGTGATTTCCTGTGTTCATGACCAACATAATTAACAAAGTATATGAACATCGTATGACTTCTATGGAAGGAACAGAGAAATACAATTCTCCTTATTTGACAGAGAAACAAAAGGGTTCAAAGGACCTACAACAATGAGCCATCGGATTAAATGCAGTCAACAATTATAATTTGGACTAGGAAATCCCCAGCCCTTTTACCTGAAAAGATCTGTAGCTCAGGCCAGATAGTTCTCCCAATGCCTTAATCCCCCTGGAGGGTCCCAGTCTGACTGGAGTCTTGGAGCAGGTACCACACATGAACAGTGCTGAATCCATTACAGCACCCGGAGGACAGACTGCAGGTGTTGACCCTTTGAACTTAGGATGCTCTTCCAGGATATGAAAAAGAGCTTCATCTGACATGTTTTGAATCAAATACATGATTTTCATTACCCCATCTTTCCTTCACTACTCACCAATACATGAAATATTCTTGAAATTGAGATCTTTGCTCTTCTTGTTAAAGACACACTATTGCCAACTGCAGCAGAGGTTTGTGCTGTTGTGACTGGGGCCTCCAGCTGGGCATGGTGAGACCTCATCTCTGCTCCTTTGATTATTTTCTATTTTTATTGCAAGACTATTAAATGTAAATTGCAGAAAGAGTCCCAGGAGTAAAGACCAAAGCCCTGATCTGAGCCATGGAATTCCATTGCCATTTAATTTTCATTGCCCCCTATTCTGCTTTTCTAAATCTAAAACTATTTTATACTATTTTTTTCTACCTATATTCAATATATTGTCAGAGTCAGTTCAAAATTTGTCTGTCGTTTTACTCCCAAATCACACCAGCATGTAAAGAACCCAATTCCTGAATTTCAGACTTGAGGACTTGATAAATGTTTGCATGTCTGTTTGGCACCATTTGCTTTTCTCTTCCAATTTTGCAATTCAGAAAAACAAATACAAAATACTGACAGTTGATTGTTTCCTGTGTTAAAAAAGATTAGTCATCAGTGATCTCCAAAGGCAAATCCCCATGGACAAAAGACCATGTGGCTGTAGCTGAATGAGTCTCCTTGCAAAATTGGTGTTCCAAGCCCATGGGTTGAGTAAGAGCAACTGTACCAAACTCTGCTCTGATTGCTGGTTTCTGTGTTCCCAGTTCAGCATGTTTTGTGAATGCTGAAATTAATTTTCAGACTAGATTATTTTTCTCCATTTTGTTCATCTGTGCAGAACACAACGCTTTCAAGCAGTCTTGATTCCCAAGTTTTATTTTCCTTGCCTGGAACAGGACTTCCTGCATGTCTAATCAGTTTTCACCTTCAGAAAGAAAAGCAGATGAAAAGAGAAACAGAGCAATTCAATGTGTAAAATATGCATATTTTAATTTAATAAAAGAAAAACAGCAAGGGAGAGAGAGGCACAGAACAGTAGCCCCTAGAGCTCTAGTAACTTATCAAGCCATGTGAAATAAATATTGCATTAGGAATTCCATAGGCGTTCTGTGTAGGAGTGTGCATTTACCATGCTCACTTCTAATTAAGGCTTAGGTCAGAGAAGGTAATTAGAAGTGGTCCTTTTAAAAATACCCCTTTAATTTTGGAGTTCCACCTCTCCAATACTAAAGTGAAAAGCTAATTTATGGAAGTTCTGGTGAGACTGTCCCCTTTTAATGTGGTTTTGTCAGCACTGCAATACTAAACAGAGTATTTAAATTATTTAATAATAAGGCTTGAGTTATCCATCTACTGAGAAGAATAAGAGCAGTTCATGTCTCTCAGAGACAGCAGAAGGTACAGCAACACATGCAGTCATCTTGAGTCTGCCTTCCTCATTGACTTCCAAAGAAGGGTTGTTGCAGCAGCAGGAGCATAATGCATGCAGCCAGCCTGACTGCCACCTGCTTATATATGATCTTCTCTGAAGTCATCACTGCTGCAGTGTGGCTGCTCCTGGCCAGACTGAGGAAAGCTCTGAGTCATAGCTCCTGAATTCAACTTCAACATGGAGTACTGTTTTCACGCGGCGTATGGAATGATTTCCATTCACTTCATGTTTTAAAATGTCCTTTTAACTGTAATTTCTAATTAAACATAAAACGTATAGCTAATTTTTAAAACTATGGATTTTCTTGGTCCTCTGGCACACCTATGACTCTGCAAACGGACACTGATTTTGGCAGATTTGACCCATTTCACATCAAAAGGCTAAGCTATCGTCAACCAAAATATTTTGCAAAAAGCTTGTTTTGCAAGCAAACAAAATTCTAAATCCCCAAAAATATTTTTTTAAGTTAAAAGCTCCCCTCTTTTCTTTTAAACTAATTAAAATGTTGAGGTTTATTTTTAAAATATTCCAGAAAATACCATTTTCTGACTGTCTCAATACAACATTTTCTATTTCCAGTGGAGAACTTGAAAGAAATTAGAGTTGAGATGTGTAATAGGATGTGTACAATCTGATCCTGTAAGTGGTAATACCTTACTTGTTGCAGTTTTAGGAATTGTTTTTATTTTTGTTGATTTTTGATCACCATTAGGAATTAGAATTTGTTTGTTTGTTTTCCGCTTTTCCAAACAGTTACATTTACCAACTATTTGGGAAACTTAAAAGACAGAGAAGGTAGATTCTTCAGTTTACTGGAGATCTCTTTCAGAATGCAGCTGGTGTGATTAGCCTGTTATTTTTAGTGAACAGGCTGGATTTAACCGATTTTCCTAGTTATTTTCTACTTTTAAATCATCACATTTTAGAAACTTCTCCACCAGTCCCTGTCAAAAGAACAGCATCTGATTGGAACACATATCTTATCATTTCCCTATCACTAAAACAAAGAAGAAAATGGCTGAAAAGGGGTTTTGGGGTGGATCCGTAATTATAAAAAGAAGTTTCAAAATGATCAAGTGTCTGACAAAAATAAGAGGATTCATATCAACTATTTTATTTACAAGCTAGTAAACAACAGAATTTGTAAATATGCATACAAGCTTTCAAAAATGCTTGTTTTATAGGATTTGTGGCAGTTGTAGCACTGATTCTGTTTGTGCCTTTATTTTTTTCCTTATTTGAAAAAGCAGTTCTGTGCTCCTTTACAAGTAATTCATACTAAATTTAATTCTTCCCAATGCAGAAGTCCTTTGTATGGGACTGGCATGCTCGATAGCCACAGCATGCGGTCTCTCCATGTGGTGGGTTTCATCAACAGGGAATCCTGCGGATGTCAAATGCACTGCTCATCTTTGGGTTGCAGGATTCAGCCTTTAATTTGCAGTAAATGGAAAGGGATGGTGTTATTCTTGTCTAAGGAATGTTTTGAGAATGATGCATACAGCAGAACCTCATTAAAGATAATTAACATGGCATATAGGCTGAAGGTAGACATGTCACACAATTATACAGTTTTCCCTTTTCCACAAAGCATGCACTGCAGAGCTCTATAGTTAGCTCTTATGCGTAACTCAGACTTTATCACTTTCATTCAGAAGATTCCATTCCACGTTCTTTTCCTCCAAGTATTGCCATAAATTACAAACATGAAGCTGCCTATGCAAAGTGATCTAGAGAAGTTTAGTTTTATATGGTTATTTGCCTAACAGTAGTTAACGCTTAGAGCCTAAGGCTTAATTTTGATAGGCTCTACACAAATACCTAAAAAGAAAAGCCTCTGCCCAGAGGACCTTACTTTCTATTTAATTTAGTATCATATACAATAGCTTACTTTCAATTGTGGAAGCATATAAAGTTCAGAATTATGTGAATTATTGTGAATTTGTGTCTGAACCTCCTTTTTTCTTCTCTGAGCCCAGACAAAATGTCACTTTGGTAACCAAAGGCACTTCCCCAGAAGCTGTACTGGTGCTGTACAGACTGAGGCTGTGCTACCTGCTCCTCCAGTACAGGGACGCACTGGCTGGGGCCACCTCCTAGCACACAGCCCTTTCTGCACACTGGGCACAGCAGAGTGTTGGGTGTTGGGACCTGAAGTGCCTGAACCCATCACCAAGTTAAAGATGGGGTGATGAACTGGCCACAGTATAAAACTGTGAGCTGCCTCTAACTTACCCCTCTTCTGCTTTATTTGGCTAGAAATACAGATAACATCCCCATGGTCTAATACTTAAATTATTAAGGAAACAAATAAGAGTGGTAGTCCTCAAGTCGCAGCCTGTGAGTCTTAGTAAAGATCCCATCTCAATGGTAAGCACACAAGATGCGATGACAATTGCTTGTAACAGGGGTGATGCCACTACATTGTATTGCCTTCTTGATTTAGTAGATTTGACTTCTACATTTTCGCGCTATGACCTAAAAGAAATATTATACCCCGGAGTAACTTTGAAATTGTTTGTTTAAATTAACTTTCATTTGGATTTATGCTTAATGAAATCTTCAGAGATGCAGACAGCCCCTCTCTAATGAAATGCTGTATCTTTGAACCAATGAACAGGGCTGCCAAACTGTAAGGATTCCTCTCTAAACGAGTGGGCTTTTATAATGTTACACTTGGGTGGCACAAGCAGAGTGCTAGATGATTAGTTTATGGTCTAGATCATTGTATTTTTATTACACTCATAAAAACTGTGTTTCTCCTCATTTTCGTAATGGCTTCAATGAGCTTCTATACCTTCTAGAGGCACATTAAATCGTTATGTGATGAAAGTACTGATTTAGTGGGGCTAGTTTTAAAGTAAGATACATGTTTTGAATTCTGATCTTAGTCTGATTGCTAACTAAAAAAGGTGAAACTATGATAGAATGAATGAAAACCAATTCATCTTCCTTACATACAAAGAAGGTTGCCAGCTGCGGTCTAAAACAAATGCAAAGACAAAAAAAGATACAAATGATAAATCTGCATCTGTCTGAAAAAATAAATTATCTATCAATTTATAGCATTTTTTGGTGTTTTTGCAGTATTGTCAGTTTTTTAACAGGAGGATGAGCGGATTACAGATAGTTTGATTTGAAAAATCTTTTCAAGGGAAAAAAAAAAAAAAAAGAAGTTTTTTTCTATTCCTTATATCCAACTACAATTTCTTTCCTCAGTTCTATCTATATAAATTATAAATAGCCCTATTCTGTGCAAACCCTAGATTAATTTCTCTAAATAATTCTAAGCTGTTTTTAAAAGTTATTTCAATTATGTTACAAAATGGAAAAGAAAAGAAAAAAAAGGCAAAGAAAAATGCTATTTGTTTCTATATATGCAAGCTATTCTTAAAAGAGAAGACAACATCATTATCCATGAATAGGAAACCTTTTATTTGATATGTAATTAAAAAAAATAATCCTTGAATTGAATGTATCATCTCATCTTTGCACAGTTTAGACAAAGGCCTTTTTTGTTTACAAAATTTACATGTCAATACAGTTGCTTATAAATATTTCTGTGAAATAAACATAACCCTTCACAAAAAGAGTAGTTTATTCTTCATTCAGTAATTTTATATGCTAGCAAAAAGACAATGAAAGTTGTATGCAAATATAACATCAATGTACAGCGTAATAATAACAGTTTTTAGTCATTATGCTGTTTGGTATTAATTCATAGGAGCCTTTTTGTTCAGCCATGGGCTGTGTTTGGAAGGGAGATGCACCAGACCAGAGTATCTCTGCTTGTTCTGCTGTTTGTGTGAGGCATCCGCAGATCTTTTAGCTGAAGATGTGTTGGATTCCTGTATCCTGGACCATGGCTAGTCTAAATTGTTAGGAGATTGTGCTGATAGCAAAGATACAAGAGTTTCCTCCTGTTTCTGCTATACCTGTGCTCTGACAGTGCACGGTTTGCAGCATGGGTTGGGCTTCCCTTGTAGCTCCAGAAAATGAGAAAAAAATAAAAGGAAAAATAGAAAGAGGGAAGAGGAGTGGGGGAGAGGGAGAGAATGAAAGAAAAATAATAAAATCAATGAAAAAGAAAAGGGGAAGGAAGGAAGGAAGGAAGGAAGGAAGGAAGGAAGGAAGGAAGGAAGGAAGGAAGGAAGGAAGGAAGGAAGGAAGGAAGGAAGGAAGGAAGGAAGGAAGGAAGGAAGGAAGGAAGGAAGGAAGGAAAAAGAAAGAAAGAAAGAAAGAAAGAAAGAAAGAAAGAAAGAAAGAAAGAAAGAAAGAAAGAAAGAAAGAAAGAAAGAAAGAAAGAGAGAGGAGAATAAAGAGAAAGTAAAAAAGTAATGCACATTTGCAGCAAATCTTTTGTAATTGTGTCTTTGTTGTTTAGGTGCAACTTTTATGATTCTTTCAGCAATGCAGCGGTTTTGTAGCTTTTGCTTTGTGGCACACTGTAAAGAGAAACAAGACTGAAGGTACAAATGGGTTTCAGCAAATGCAACTTTAGCAGGTCAATATGCTCTTAGTGGTGTGTCCATGCTCCTTTGGTGTTTAGTATCAAACACCACATAGCCGTGTGTTTTGCAAGCACTGTTCAGTATTTCCTTTGTGGATCTGAAAGTTTGACAGAAAAGCAGCTGAACAAAGTACCGAGAAAAAGGAGAGATTTTGTAGAAGATACAAATTGAAATTGCTGGAAATTCTTTAATATTTCATGGACGCCTGCAAAATATGGTGCCAGTTTATTCAGGGATTTGAAAGCAGCTGCAGAGTAAAAGTGTCTAATGAAAATGAAATAAATTTCCTGTGAATGGAATAAATTTTGATTGTGTGTCTGAGTGCGGTAATTATACATGTCACGCAGTAATTAGGCAGTCACAATGTGGCCACGGTGTCTTTCTTTGTCTGCAGATGGTCTGGGAGAACGGCTGTGTCGTTATTGTCATGCTGACACCCCTCGCGGAAAACGGAGTCAAGCAGTGCTACCACTATTGGCCAGACGAAGGGTCAAACCTCTACCACATCTACGAGGTACCTAAACAAAATGCCGGGTTGTAAACGTGACAGGAAGGGTATGGCTCGATTTCATACGGGGCAAAATGCTGTTTCAGCTGATCTGAGCTGTACATCGAGTTGAGGTCTCTTAAATCCCCTTGGTGTGTCTTTGAGTAGTTTTAGATTTGTGGGAAATTTGGGCGTTGTTTTCATTACCCGGTAGTTTGCGCTGGGTAAAATCTAGTAAATAATGAGCCAAGTGGTGCCGGGAAAAAAAAATACAATGATTTTGTCTTTAAAATGTTTTTGCAAGTGGTTGAAATATAAAAGCCCATATTTATATTTTATAGGAAATTAGTATTTTTAAAACTAGTGAATTTTGCCCTAGGAAAGCCATATGCATATGTTTGTGGAAAAGCCTCTGTATAGCTTCAGTAATTAATGCTATTTTTACCTCTTGCCTCAGTCACAACAATAAATACAGATTTTTATTTTCTGCTTTGCATTGCTACCCCAAAATACCATATCACCAGTTTTCTGGAAGTGTAACCTTGAGAATGGCTGTCATGTTTTTCCAGTTGTCTGGCTGACCAGAGGAAGAAAATAACAACACAATGCCAAATATGAGTAGGAAAATGTGAAGAAATATTGTCATTTAAACCAACATGTGAAAAAACTTTCTATCTGAAAAACTAACTCTGAAAATAAGCTGTATTTTTATGTTTATTTTTCTATGTGGGTGAAAAATTTGACTTTTAACTTCTCATGTGAATTCCTGTGAGATTTTTAAGATCACTCAGATGTGGCCTGAGCAATGCTTTGTGGGCATCTTCATGTGAAAAGCACCTGGCAGTCTGATGTGTATGATGTTACATGAATACAAAAGGCACGGCCACAGCGTCAGGTTTCAATTTAGTGATTTTTTTTTCTTTTCCATTAAAATTGACAGTAATTTTTTAATATTTTCAATTAAATAGGAGTGGCAGCAAACCCCTTCCTGACAACATTAATTGCTAAATAAAAAAAATATTTTCACCTCATTGGCCAATTTGCTAATAAAATTTGGTGCACTTCCTTCATCCAAGACAACTCACACCTACAATTCTGAAGATGCAAGCAAAATCCCTGATCCCCATTTATTCTCTGTGGTGTAGGTAAACCTTGTTTCTGAGCACATCTGGTGTGAGGATTTCCTAGTGAGGAGCTTCTACTTGAAGAACCTGCAGACAAATGAGACCCGCACGGTGACACAGTTCCATTTCCTCAGCTGGAACGATCAGAGAGTTCCTGCTTCCACGAGATCACTTCTGGATTTCCGCAGGTAAAGCACAAAGTATGGCAGTTTATTTAAGATGATCCAAATCTGAGGAACTAAACTTGAACTGTCTGTACTTCTAGTAGTGCTTTAAGTAATTCTTTTTTGAAAGAGTGCCCTCAGCCTGTGATGCTGCAATGATAAACTAACATAAAAATCTGCAATAGATTGATTTTTGGTGTTGCCTCACAAATAGACACACTCACTTCCTATTTAGAGATTGATGCCTTCTTTCCTTTGTACAGCTCTTCAGTGCTTCTGTATTTCTTTGTTTTCCAAGTATTTAGCCATCTGCAACTTCCAAGCCTTTTGTGTGGCTCCCCTATGATCCTTATCGCAGGAATCTCACAAATAAATTATGTAGTATCAACACACTTTAAAAAAAAAGTCACAATGGAGTCATATGGCAATAACGGCATTCCCATGGTAGTGTTTGCTTGTGAGGATCAAGCAGTGAAGCTTCTAGACATTTTTTGGCTGAAGAAAGGTGGAGATTTGAGAAAGCAGATGAAAATGTTGACAAAGCATGCCCTCTGGAATTTTAAAGGAAGTCAGCGTGGCTCTAAAATAGAAACATACAAAGGCAAAACCTGTGAAAGTCCTTGTCACCTTCTCTAATGTTTGCTGTGTCTATCTAAATTTTAATTTGAAAATTAAAGCCATACATGATAAATACTGGAGTGAAATAATCTTTTCTTGATTGCAAACCGTGCCCAGTGCATCGCGTGTAGGTGTTAGCATGTACCAGCTAATCCACAGCGATGCGCTTATGACTAATGAAAAGAATCTCCAGGAGGTTTGGGGAGTTGGTTCTCAATCCACAAGCGGCCTCGGGGATCTCCTGTTTTCCTCTCCGTGCTACAATATTATCCACAGCCCCCTGAAGTGATTATACAGGGCTCAGTGCTCAAAAGGTCCAAACTTGTTTCTTTCAGTAAGCGCTCGGAGCTCTGGCTGATGCTGGTAGGAGTTACGCATCGGCACCCGAGGGGAGAAGCTGGCTTATGTCCAATGGGAGCTGGCTGCACAGTTGTCTGTTGGCAATATTTTACCCTTAGAAACTGAGGGCTAAATGCCACTCTTTATCCATCAGTGTTCTTGTATGTATAGCAAGGATTTTTCAGAGCAGAGAATCATCTCATGCATTACAGGTCAAGTGACAGAGTGCAGCAGTCGCTGTGAACTGGGGCTAGGTAAGAACATCTGGACATGCTCCAGGGTTACACCACAAAAGCAATAGCAGAGGAAGGAAGCAGGGCCATAGAATGGAGAATTTTACAATGGTTCTCTGGGTTCAAATACAGATTTTAATGTGATTTTTTACGTTGATTTTCCTGTGCTTTTGGCACTGTGGAAGTTGCCTGTAGTGAATTTTTGTGGTGAAAATGCTGAATGAGTTGCACTAAGCCATGCAAGGCTGCAGCACTGGTGCAACCCAACATCCAATTCTACCCCTTCTGAATTAAATGGGAAATTTGCTATCGTTTCTAACTAGGCTACAAATCAGCTAGGACATCTGAAACTTGGAGCACTGCAGCTCCTGTTTGGTTCAATAAGACTCAAGGTCCGTGCATGAACTGCAGGATTAGGTCTAGAGTAGATCATAGTTCACATCACCAGGAACGTGCTGCTTAGTGACACTGTGCGAGCATGAAATAGCCTCATTGAAGAAGTGTTGTGTGATACTTTGAAAAAGCAAAATTATAACTAGATGAGAAAAGTAGCTGAGCTGCCATTCTTTCCATTTAAAGCAAGTATGGGAATGAACCTGTTAAGATTTAATTGAATTCTGAGTGTTCATTTAATATGTATTCACAGTCCAGCGTAGGGTACCGTAATCATTTGCTATGTGCAGATTTTGTACGATGAACTCATAATACTGAATGCATAGTAAAATTCCTTCTGAAAAGGAATTTTGGCATGCACTATGGCTGGTCTATGAATCTCAGTTTTCTTGGTCATCTAATTTTGCTGTTTTTTTAAGGACAAAAAAAAAAGGAATGTATTTGGAATTCATTTATACAATACATCTTTTGCACCTGAAGCTTCCTATTTAAAGTATGAGCTCTGCTGGATTACGACAGCTGAGTCATAAAGCCCCCTGAATGTCTGACAGCACTGCCATACTTGTAGTAAGGTGGTGCTAGGAAGGGGCTGCTCTCATTTCTTTTAATCTATCTATGTTTTTATGTGCATTCAGTGTGTTTGTATATATATATGGATATGTGTGTATATTTATATATTCACATACATATATGAAATTAAGCATATACATAACCAACCCTCTATTTTTTATAATTCATCACCAAGAAAAATTGGATTCCCAAAATTACCTTGCCCAGAGTCTGTGGGAATATGGACCTTATAATTTTTATTCAAGGAAATTTTTCAAGTCTCTTTGAAAACTGAAAGCTTACATTTCTCTTACTGTGTATCAGACAGTGTTTTAGTATTTAGCAGATGCATTAAACCTTGAGGAATAATCTATCACACTTTCATAATGTAGGTATAAATTGCCAAAAAGAGATTATTCTACATATTTCAAAAATCTGTGCCAAAGCCAGTCCCTGAGAGGTGAGGCTACTACAGAAATCACTGGTCAGTTTTAAATGCTTCTGGAGTCCTAATTTCATTTTGAACAATAGACCAATCATTATTGCTCTGGACTAGCTTGTTAGTCATGCACTGATATGTGTAATTAAATATTTCTTGAGCCCAGAGGGAGCACATTTACACTTTAAAGAGGGACTGCTAAGCTAAAAGATAATTAGCATCACATGTGAGGGCTTTGCTTAAAATATATATCTATTATGCTATCACTTCTTGCTGTGTGCAATGGCATTTACTAACACTGCTCACTTTAAAAATGGACAAATTCTTATTTTGCCAGCTAATTAGCGGTTGCCAGTGTCATTTTTGTGATGTTGCAGCTAGTAATATGAGCCCAGTTGCATAGTCACAAAAGTGATCATTGGAAACTGTGACTCTGCTGCAGGGACAATGTGGGAAACCCCTTTTCTGAGCCTCTAACGACCTCTGACCTTTGCTTGCTGATGGTTTGCATGATGATTTCTTTTTCACTCAATGAGCCAAGGGTTGGTTTGTATTACTAATCATTCTTTCTAAGTTAATTCTTCCTGTATATGTTTATATATATATTATATATATTTTCTTCAACATTCAAGAACTTTGCTTATTGATGAATTTTCAGCTCACTCTCATTAGCCAGAACTAAGAATGACATGAGACGTTGCTGCACTTTTAAATATTTTCATAAACTATATGTAGACAAAACTATGAACCAGCTGTATTGAAACCCTTTGTTTTACTATGTTTTCTGAAATGTGTGATAATTAAAATGTTTGAAACTGTTCAATAAAACTGGTAAACATAAGGTGTCTTTCCCTAACATGCGTCTCTGGCTGTCTGATTTTCTGATAGGTTCAGTTCAAGTTTGTCACTGAAAGTACATTAGGACTTTGGTAGGTGGCTAGTCACAACATGCAAGTATAGTAGTGCCATACAGGGAACAAAGGAACCACATAAGCAGAAAAAGAAATGGTAAATACCCCTCTGTAATTACTAGCTTTTAAGTAATACCTTAAGTGCAAAAACTGCTCTTCTCCTAGTGCACATGGTGGGAGGCAGAGTTTTGCTTGATAGTGGCTGTATATGTATTATGGACAAATAATTGTCCCATTTAATTTTCAAAGTCAGGTGCTTCTCAATGGCTTGCCATTTATTTCATAGAAAGGATAAAGTTATTCTATTGCATTACTTACATACGAGGAGTATAAAAAGAGACAGAATGTCTCTGTGGATATGAATTCACATAAATGAGCAGAAGAGAGTAAGGATTGTGAAAAATCCTAAATCCTAGTGTTTAAAGGGAATCATTAAGAGAACTTAATATTGTTATCAAGTTTGGTTAGAATCTTGAATAGTAAAAGGCAGAATGTGAAAACCCAGTTTCCTGGGACATCATCAGCATCTCCATAGCCTGCTTGCGTTGACTTCCAAATATCCAGACTCCTTGTCAGATTTAGAAGTTTAGGCATCTTCAGGCTATACTGTAAGCAATGTTTAAAGATATATGCATGCTTTAACAGCACAGATGTTAGTGAATAGATGAAGAGCCAAGAACTAAATGATTCAGGAGGTTAGTTATGCTTTCAAATTCATAATAACATTGTTGCACAGTTGCCAAATTCTGGCAGTTCACTTCATCAGTTTAGCAGTTAGGATCCTCTGCAACACTTGGCAAAGCTGGGGACCATTGGAGTAACTGGGAATCTCATGGAGCTGCCCTAAGAAATGGTTATATAGGAGATCTTCTAGCTCTGGTAAACTCAAGCATCTCATCAAGGAAAGTGAAAGGTTTTGATTTCCTGAGGAAATGCTTTCCCAATTAATCCTTTATTCAGCTTGCCTTGTTAACATATGCACACATATTTGGTGTTTTTTTGGTATGTAACAAACTTCATATGTAAAATACATTCTAGAGCAGAAGAGGGATTTGGGATTTGGATTTTTGTAGGGCAGTTTAATTAGTTTTAAAACAATTGTGCAAGCTTTATTCTTAGACTGGGCATCTTGGTTTGCTTCAGCACTAGCTAATTCCTTCATTGAACTTACATATTGGCAGACCTGTTCTATAGCTTTGTTTTTATTGTTGCTTCATGAGCAAATTCATGAACTCATAGTTGGCTTTAAAATTAAAGCATCTTGTGATAACCTTAGTTTGGAGCTAACACATGAGACATTTGAGAAAAGAGATTATTTCATTTGCTTAACCAACACTGGTAATGGGATGTTACCAAGGATTTCTACAGCAGCAAAGCAGAAGCAAACTTTAAACAAGATTATGTATGTAACAACTGCTTGTTATATCAGGAAATTATAAACTGGACTTTTTTTTAAGGGCTGCAATATTTGCTTTTTCTTATTGCTTATTTTTGACAGTTGGCTAAAGAAACAGTATGTAATATGCTTAATTAATTTTTTGTGTCTGTTTTATTTCAGAAAAGTAAACAAGTGCTACAGGGGTCGCTCTTGTCCAGTAGTTGTTCATTGCAGGCAAGTACAATTTCTAAAATAGCTTCAGAGAGATTTTTGTGCAAGAATTTCATGTAGGTAAAAACAAAATGGGTAAATTAAAGCTTTAAATAAATCACTAACAAGACAGTAAGGTAGGCTGAAGGTAGGAAATATAAATCATCTGTTCTTTAATGCTAAATAATGTTTAGGGTCTGTTTTCCTAATAAAATTATCCTTTCCTGTGCTTTTGTAGATGTTGTGTCTTGAACTAAGAATGCATGGCTAATGCCTTTCAAATATAAGAAGTACTTTGATTCCTTCAATCATCTCCTACAAAATGATAGTGGTTCCATGCATTCCCTCCCAATTTAGCCTTTATTAGCACTCAGTTAATTTTTTTTCTTCTTCACTTGCTTTCATTGATCATGGTAAGAGGAGGGTGGTGATGGGGAGTGGAGACCAACCCACAGATTGAGTAATCCTTTAAGCACAGGTTATTTTTAGGCCTCAAACTCTGCTAGATGCAATGGAAACCTATTGGGTAGGTCAATGGAAAATTTTGCCATAGTAACATTAATGTTTGATTTTGGACATTGTGAGTTTTAAGGAGAACATTGCACTTAATTATTCAAAATACTCTTGTAGACAAGGAAAATAGAAACAACAAAGCCCTGCTAAGAGGCAGGTTGTTTGACGTGACATTCCACTTTTTGTGGGAGGGAGGAGAGGGAACGTGTTGTGTCACCAGTGGCTCAGCAGTCACCTTCCCCCAGATGCCAGGAGGCATTCTGCAGATGAAAACAGCCTGGAGCAGGCTCCTTTACTGTGCTTTTAGGAATCCTAAGAAAAGAAACATTTGACACAGAGTGAAGAGCCTTAAAGTTTCTTGTTCCTCTCTTATGATGATGGATGAAAATGTCTACCATTCGCTCAGTAGTTTTCTGTTGTTGTTTTTTTGTTTTGTTTTGTTTTGTTTTTATTGAGCTTGATCACTGCTTTGTCTCTCACCATTCAGCTTAACTAATGAGATTATGCCTTTGTTCCCTTCACAGCCATAGGAAAAAAAATATATTACCATTACCTCCCTCTCTAAGAAGTCATCTAGTAACTGAAAGAGAAAAAGCCTTTCTACAAAGACTTAATAAAAATGAAGTTTCATAGCCTGCCTGCCTATAAACAGAATGAAATAATGTGCCTCACACTGTTCTATTATTTTTCCTTTCATGTATTCTTGTACACAAATTGAGCTATCAATAAAAATAAGGGCTTAATTAATAAAACTATATACAGTCTAATTGGTCACACATGCACCTTTTAAAAGTTTGGGGGAAGGGAAAGAAAAAAGCTTTTACTTAAGGTCTTAATTATGTTTGCTAACAGCAGCTCTAAAAGAACATCACACTGGCAATTATATGTTGATGTCTGAAAGGGACACAAGCTGCATTCCCATTAGGGAGCTTTTCCACTCCCAAGGCTTGGTCTCTCATCTCTGAGGCAAGACTGATGGCACACAAAAGTTAAAGCTGTTTCTCAGGAATTGCATAATATTTTTTTCTGATTGTTGCAACTACGGAAGAGTTGAAGCAAACGGTAAAAAAGAAGAATCACTTGTGATATATAGTGAAGAAAGACTGCAGTCCATCAGTAATCAGATATATCAGTTCTTAGACTGGTGTCTCAATGTATTCTCTGGCCGCTGTGTTCAAATGCAATCCACAACATTTTGGGACAGTGTTGGATAATGTGCTGGTCTAGCTTATTCTGCAGTTCTTGAACTCAAGTGCAAGTGACTATAAGCACATTATATTTACACTTGAAGAACAAAAATTACATCCTTTTAGGGGTTTAATGTTACTGGCTTTTCCAATGTTGCTTAAAATGTTTTTATTGCATAAACACAGCTTGGCTTAAAAAATCAAAACAAAGCCCTTGTATCCATGCAGGCTAATCTTCCTTGAACAACTTGTGTTAATTCAGGGCAAGCTCTTTCTCCCCTTCTCAGTACCCTACATTTCCCCTCATTCAGTCCTTGTGTAACAGTATAACATAATGGCAGGTACCTTTATGTTGAATCTAGATGCACATTGATAGGCCTTATTTTTTCTTTTTCCCTTTCTGTTGGCAGTGATGGTGCAGGAAGAAGTGGAACCTACATTCTAATTGACATGGTTCTCAATAAAATGGCTAAAGGTGAGAATCAAAAGGCTTGTTACTTTGTTGGTACTGAAAGATGTGTTTGTGTTGCCATGACAACGTGGGGAGCAATATTCACAGAAAACCTGAGAATAAATTAGAGGCAAATTGTACTTTTTCCTGAATGTTCTTAAGTTTCATTTTCATAGTGATTTCAAACAACAAACCCAAATGCAAATGCTTTGTGAATGAGCAGATGTTCTTGTGCTGTTGAGAACTATTTGAATTTTCTAACTTTACCATTTAAATAGTGCAGTTTTTAGAAGAAGATACTTCGAGGCTGTACAATCCTTATTTAGTGGTTTCGTTAGTTAGGTCCTGGGCTGCTTCATGACTATTGCCCAGAGTATTGTCACCTACTAAGCCACAATGGTCAAGCACATTTGCTTTTTCTTGTAGCTGGCCATTGGCACCATAGTGCCTAGAAAATCTGGTACCAGACAGGTCCCCATGCACAAAGTGCACAAATTTGCACAAATTTGTCTCTTTGGAAAATTGTAGTGCTCTGTTTGCAGTTCTGCCCCTCTATGTTCAATGTTGAACAACTTATTTAACTTTCCTATACCTTGGTTTCCTTGTCAGTGAAATGTGTTTCATGAAATAATGAAATGTCTTAATGTTCGTGTTAAAAGTAAAAATCTATAGATCCTCTAGACATTAGAATCATTATTTTTATTGATCATTATATGGTTCACAATGAGAAGTGCTTAAGATACCCTGAAATAATCTAGGTATGATACAATTAAACCAAATTTTTAATACTGACACAGTCTTCAAAAGGAAGGAGGGTAAAAGTGGGCAAGTAAACCTGACTGTATGTTAAAAAGACATAATTGTCAACTTGATATATCATACCCCTTTCCCACACTGTTTATATTACACTGTCATAGAACTGCATTTTAAGAGGAAGAGTAATCCCTGAGGTTGAAAATAAAAAATTGTCATTAGCCTTTCTAATTCTTGTGCTAAGTTCTTAAGCTACCTTGATCTGCCATTGTGTGCAATGTGTTTGTGTTTAAAGAAAAAGGATTAATTGTAATAACATAAATTAATTTATATGAAATAATAAACCTTTGATTTCTAATCACTTTACGGTTGTTTTAAACCTTCTAAAGTAGTCATATTTTTAGATTTATTTTAAAAATACACTCCACACTTTGCAGTCATATATTGCATCCACATATCTCAGTCCTGTGGGACATAATGACCTGGTGCCCCATCAGAAAGAAGAATTTAGCATTTTTTCCTCTGTATTCTGAATGTTAATGCGTCTGGTCACACATGCACATAAAGGGGTATGTTTTCTGTCCATGAGCATCATAGGGAACTTGCTCCTGATGTTAAAAGAAGTTGGCCTTCTCTTCTCCTGTGTCTGCCTTCTCCTTAGCCCTGTCCTGGAGATTTTCCAGTGGGATGAGATCAGTTTTTCATGCTTACTGGAAAATAGGTTTTCCCTCAGTGAAAGAACATGGAGATATTTGCAGCACTTTTCCACGTGACAACCTAGTCTTTGAAAACAGAAGCAATGGTATGTAGTAAAATTAATGTACACCTTTGTTAGGTGTTTGTTCAGCTCACTTCAGTCGTCAGCAACAAGAAGCTGTAATGAAAACTAAATTTAAAGTATATGCAATTTACTTGCATAAAGAAGTAAATGAGAAGTATTTTCTAGCTACAGGCTTTCAGGCACTTAAGGGAGGGTTGACTTTGTTGTAAAAGCACTGAAGAATGCCATTTATTGACTCCATTGTAGCATGTAATGTCAAATTCCATTTTAAGTGCGGGCTTAGTGTTTCACAATACGAGACAAGTCATGTGAAACTGGCCAGAGAAAGGCGTCACAGGGCTTTTTGGAGATCGGTCACCCCCATTTTGTTCTTGACCTGCTCCCCTCTGCCGATGGGGGTGTGCAACGTGAAATCCCCTGACCTGGTGCTTTGGCTGGGGTTTAAATGAAAGATCAAAGGGCAGAGCGGGCATCTCAGCCCTGCTGAGGTGGGCCTTTCCCAGGCTGTCACACTGTGCGGCCGCCAAAGGTTTTGTTCGGGCGGGAATCGCGGCCCAGCCTGTGCGGCCGGGGCCCTCTTTGTCTGGCCTGAGAAGCTGGAGGCCCAGGTTGAGGATCCAATGTTCATCAAATGATCAAAGGCCTGAAGCCCTGGACATGAAATCTTTCTTTCCATTTCCTTTTCTTAGAGAATGAATTGCACGAGTGGCAAAGAATGCCGTTTCCAAAGCTTTTATGTGGAGTGCGAGGGCTAACTTCAGAGTCCTTCAGTGCTAAACATAAAAATGTAAGTGCACTTTCAATCTGGGCCCAGCTGCAAGGCCAGCATCTAGTAACATTTCTTTCAAAAAGGCTTTTAAGGATTAAGGCCTTCAGTCTTTCAAAAAAAAAAAAAAAAAAAAAAAAAAAGGAATTTTAAGAATAAACTTAGAATAATTTGAGTTTCTTGTTCCACTGTCTGGTTTATTAGAAAGTAGACAATAATGCATTTTTAAATCAAAGTAAATAGAGGAGTACTTAGTTTCGGCAGTGGGAAAGTAGAAAGCAATCAATAAATGCCTTGGCTCTTTAGTGGGGTTTTTAATGGGGTAGATGGAGAAAAGGAGCTCCTTTTTTCATGTAATGATTTACTTCCCTACATTCTCTTGGACAGTTAACTGTAAATGCTTTTGTCATTAACAATTTTTTCCCCTACCGCTCATTGAATTAGTGCTAATACTTAGTCTATTAAGCATGTTATAAATTGGTATCTTCTACTATCTCGCCTGTTGCCGTGTCTCATGTTATTTTATACGCTGAAAACCACCGGGAAGCAACCTGCTCCTAAAGTAGGGAGAAAAAAATTGAGGGCTTTTATGCTTGACATCTGCCACACCAGGCTGACAGCCCCAAAACAGGAATGGAACTTAAAAAAAAAAAAAAAAGAAAAGAAAAGAAAAGAAGCACCCTATTTTAGTGCATGGTAAAGGTTGGGAGGGTGGCAATGTCTCCACAGGGTCCTTGTGTCCCCTGGGCAAGGGTTTGGGTGGCAGGAGGGCACACAGAGTCCCACAAGGATCCCTGTGCCTAGCAAGCCTGGCCTGGCCCCAGCTGCCTCACCGGCCCTTGGGCCTCCCTGAGGCTCTGCACGAAGGGTTTCCTGTTGGGTGGGGGTTTTAATGAATTTCTCTGTCCTCTCCACAATAAATATAATGGCTGCATCTTTGTATTCACTCCAAATAGCTACATTAAATAATCTTATTAGGTAACTGGAACAGTTCGAGAACAACGATGTCTATTCAGTCCTGTCATTCCTGTGTCGTGTCAGTGGAAAGTTTTAAATGCAAGTGTGTCCTTGTGTTTAGTTGTTCCAGTAACCCAGCAGTGCTATTTATCATGTAGTTTATTACCATAATTATTTTTATTGCTAGATTCATAAGCAGAACGGTTACAAGGCCCTAATCCTGTCCTCATCAAAGTAATAACAAAAACTATGTGGTAGAGACAGGCCTTCCAGTAGCATACTATTTTTACATGAATATGAAAATTGTAAGAGTTATCAAAGTTACCTCCAATTTCCCTGACAGACAGCTTAGGGCAAGTTTTATTTTTGAGTGAAAAGTTCAGAAATTATGTATTTCAACTGTATGTGCGCTTTCATGATTTAAATAAGTACAGAAAATGATAATTGATTGTTTTTGTAGATAACAATGCTTGCTGGATTTTTGACAGGGACTTTTTAAAGGATGATTTCTGCTGAGAATTTTAACATTCTTAATGTACTTACAAATTTTATCTTTTGTTACTAGGGAGGACAAACTGTTTTAGATGAGTCTACTTGATATTCCTTCCTCACCCCAAATTCAAAGTAACTCTGAGCTGATCAGTTTTGGGGATTTTTTGTATGTGATTTAGAGAAAAAGTGGGAAATTTATCATTTATTGTCTTTCCTGCAGGCATGTATTAGTAACTAAAAGTTTGATATATTTCAAAATACTTGTATTAATATTTTCTGTCATGGAAAAGAAAAAAGAAAGATTACGGGTAAAAAAAGATTATTCCTACTTTCATTCTTCTGAACTGAAAGGCTTGGATAGTGTGGATAAAAGTTTGATTTTTAGATATTAATCCAGCTAGCAGCTGTTCGGGGTTTGCTGACCATCCATTTTCTTATGTTTGAACTAGCTGGAATGAGATGAGTGAAAGGGAAAGTAAATACGAATTTTAAAATCCTTTTAAAGTATTGATTTCAGAATTCTAAAACCCAGCAAAAAGATTTGATTTAATGAAGCTGAACCAATGGTTTCTTCTCTCCCATTCAAAACCCTGGATTATAATTGATGAGCGCACACACTCTGGCCTGGGCTGGCTGTGGAGGTTATCTCTGCAAGTCCTTTCCTTGCCCCCACTACACTATTGTCTGAGGGTCTTGTGAGTCAGCTCCTGAGCAGATGCAGTTTCTACCATGACATTTTAAGGCAAAACAAAAGATTCTCTAGTTCGCCTTCTGACTCATCATGATCAAATGATTTTGGCTAATCTGAACCCTTGCTGTGGTTTTGCTTATCTGCTGTGTGGATTTAACAATCATAATGAAGTTGTAGGGTTGGATCCTCTCTGAAAGGATTTTATGAAAGAAAATACTTGCCCATATTCATGTTAAAATGGATACAATCTGCTTATTCTTCAACCTTTATGCAAAGTCTGAGAATATTCTAGTCTTAAGTGTTAGAGATCCAAGTCAAGAGCAGTCTATTTCTGACATACTCTTGGTGAATGAGAAAGTATTTCTTCAGCCCATGATACAGTTTCTCCTGTAAATTTAAAACTTAATATACTACAAGTGTCACACAGTGGTTGAGAGAATATGTAGTGTAAAGGAGAGATTTTTTTTTTTAATAGTATTTAATGTTAAAAGAGCAAAAATTGGAATTAGAATTAATTGAAATTCTTGAGAAGAATTTACAGCAGAAGACTTTAGAATGTAATTATTTTCATGTTCTAAGTTTGAATCTATTCCATCACTGCTCTTTGAGGTTTGTGGGAGTTAGATGATTATCTCTAGGAAAAAATGCAGGCCGGTAAAGCCAAAAAAATTAGCTTTTGATTTGTGTGCTATTGTGCTACCCACAAGACTGCCTCAGTTCTTAGCAGTGATGTTAACCATAGAATTCTGAAACGTGGCTATTTCATTTTCTGAAGGAAGTTCTTAGTGTCCTTGTAAACATATCATATGTTATAAGGCCTGTTTTTCAAGTGAGCTGCATTTATGTATTGTAACTTTTATGTAATGAGTTACCCTGGAAACACAATTAGGCAAATAGTGCTCATTCTTGCAGCGTTTCCCAGCAGATAATTAATCACAATGAGAGCTGGGCCCCCAGCTACATGCAAAAGTGTAAAGGGAACGTATAGGGCAGCTTTTTACAGTCCAGGCTGTGATGCTAAGGGAAACCTCACTATTTAGAAAAAAAAAAAAAAAAAAAAAAAAAAAAAAACTCTTAAAAATAGTATTTGTTTCCTCTGCAAAATACATGTTGATGCGTAAACTTTTAAGGTTTTTCCACATTATTGACACTGTGCTCATTGATTAATAGTTCATAAAATTAAGATAAAAACCTAGCACATTCTACAAACTCTGGTTATAAAATGAATAAGTGACAATGGGGAAGGTGGTGTTGGTTGATGTTTCTTTGTGTATGTTGTGTGGACTGTGTTTTTAGATGGATTCCCAGATGGAATATAGAGATTTCAAACAAAAGCAAAGACATTATTGATGTAATTTCTTTGTAGGTTGGTTGTTGTTGTTTGTTTGTTTTTTTCCTTTTATACAGTTTAGTGGTGAGGCATTACCCTAAAAGAGCTGTATTTCTGACTTCTTTGCTGTTCTCAAGATTTTATTGAAACAGAAGTGGGACTAGAAAAGTGTGGTAGAAAGCAAACCTAATTATTCAAGTTTTGGGGCAAATGAATTGTGAAGAAAGACTGATCAGACATGGACTATTCCTTGGGAAAGGGAGCACGAAGGGGGGTCCCCATAGAGCGTTAGGAGACCCTGAAAGGAATGTATTGATGTCAGTAAGCAGCTTGAGATAGTGACTAATTTGAAAACAAGAGGTCATTGACTGAAACTAAGGAGGAGACAAGCAGATAAGGAATTTGGGCAGCATTTTTTTTCACACAAAGTGTAGGTTAGAATATCGAAAAGTGGAAAAGCTGGTCATAGAAGTACAGTACTATCAGTTTGAGAACCAGCTGGGCAAATGTTTGGAAAAGGAGGGTTACACACAGAGTGAAGAACTACTTTGTAGTTAATCTCACGCAAGTAGTCTGTAGATGATTTGAAGAGAAGTGTTTAATTGACCAAGATGGTAGTCTTCTGACTTTGAAGGGTACAATGTATATTACCAAACTAAAGTGTGATTATTCCACAGCTTCTAAAACTGGACCAGTTTAGTCACTTTTAAGAATACACTCTGTTAAAGAACAAATCCATAGTAGTTGCATCTTTTATACTCAATCCATGTACTGTCGTGAAAGCATTACCACCTACGTGCAACATGAAATGAAAGCAATGTGAAATGTAGTTCTTACAATTTAATAGTTGGACGTGGGCGAGCTGCCTCTGAGTGCCCTGCAAAGTAAATTCTCATTTTCCAAAGGGGACTCCAAGATTTCTTAGGGCAAACTGAGGCGCGTTTTCAGAAATGTGATTTTTGCAGTCAGCATCTTAACTTTGTTCACGTTTGACTCAGCACATGGAGATGAACTGCTTTTGAGGTAATTAGCTGACATTTTGTAGAAGAGGTGCTGAAGGAAGCAGATTGTTTAGAGCTCTATAGGAGCTGACACGGGGGAACACCTATACACAGGCAGTAGCAGCACATCCTCGATCCTTGCTGACTCATCATCCCCTTTGTGTGTGTGGGTGCACGCGTGCATGCATAAATTAAATTTAGGTGCATGCCATAGTATTTTCTAGAGTGATCATGGGTGATTATAGGATATCTGCCCATATACAGAATACAGCTTATTAACTTCTATTTCTCAAATTTAGTAATTTAGGCATATTCCTATTGCTTTTAGCTTTTG
The DNA here is from genome assembly GCF_009819795.1 of Aythya fuligula. NCBI lineage: Eukaryota > Metazoa > Chordata > Aves > Anseriformes > Anatidae > Aythya > Aythya fuligula. The sequence goes on along the minus strand of NC_045560.1, from coordinate 9,770,629 downwards.
GATAAAATCTAGATGTAACAGAGAAACAATTTCTGTATGGTATAAACTGTGATTTGACTTAATCTCATGCACAGTGGAAGTGAGGATTGGGTCTCACATTAGCACCCATTTGCATGCAGTTACAGTGAGTGGTTTCTGCATGTTTTTTCTGCATTGACAAAGGATATTAGCTTAAAAACTGTCATGTCAGTAGTGAATTTCTCTCCCTGTAAATCACTGAATGCTCAGAAGAATTAGTGTCCTGTAGCAGTTTTTAAAATACCAGGCTGCTCCTTTTTCATTATCGCCTTCCTTTGGATTGCATAAAGCCACATAACTTACATTTATACATACAGGTTATGTTCAAATGCAGTTTTAAAATATTAATATAAAATATGCTACCAATAACACATTATGCAATGTATACTCTGTGTGCATGTGCATGAATGTCACAGTATTTTTCTCTTCTTCACTTTTATTACTTTTAGTACTCCCTTCTCCATTTGTATGCTTCCTTTGCCAATTGGGTTTTTGGATGGTGTTTTTTCTTGTTGTTTTGGTTTGTTTTATGGTTTTGTTTGGTTTGGTATTAATAATGGTAGTGAAATTTTAATTTGGGTCTTTTTTAAGTGTATAGTAGCACTTATGTATTTTGACTGAGAGTAAAGACTGTTCATAGATTCAGGTATGGGTTGGGTCCATCCCTAACTACATACACACATGCACACAGATTTTGTTCATCTCAGAGAGAGTAAGTGTTTAATGAAAATGCCAGCCTGAATGCATTTATCTTTTTTGTTATCTTTAAAAGTGAGTCCCTCATTGGTTCTTTAGCTAATGCTCATTTCTTTCCATGAAAAGCATCAAAAGATCCTCCTGGCCAATAGCAGAATTCCAGCAGCTACAGCAGTAGATGTCTGGATAAGTACAAATAAAACTTGGTTTTGGTTTTGTAGTTTGTAGCTGTTGTTCAGCTCCCCTTTTTAACTCTAATATTTACAGGTGTTTTTACTTACTAGGAACTCAGACAATGAAAGTTGAAGCAAGAAAATACTCTTGTTTTTGTTTGTTTGTTTGTTTGTTTGTTTTTGGTTGGTTGGCTTTTGTTTTATATTACAGCAGTTACAAACCAGCAGTTACAACCAGCAATTACTCTTACAAAACATTCTTCACTTCTGTGGTACTCCCTACATTGTACTGCAGATGGTTTATCTTTTGTTTGTGGTTCCTTGGTGCTTTTTCCTTTGCCATTTCTGTTAAGGTTTCCAAACCTTAGGGAGGAAGGGGAAGGCAGCAGCCACAGAGCACAGATCTCAAACACCATTAGATTTGACAGATCCCAGCATTCATGAGCCTGAAACCACAGTGCAAAAACTCATCTCTTTTCAACCCAGGTTCATTAGAGCTAACTTTAGCCATATAAACCATTTAATGTTAAGCGTCTCCGCTAACCTAGTTGTCTAGGTCTCCTCAGTTGCTGATGGAGAATGATAAACACCTCTGGAGAATAATTCTCAGGCAAATGAATTGCCCACCAGGGCTCTCCCTCTCTCTCTTAGCTGTTGGGAGAGGAGATGACTAACTCAGATTCGAACTTCAGGGATGGCTGGAATAGATAAGATGAGGCTGGGCCTTTGAGACTAAGCTAGTTAGTAAATACTACCAGTGTGCCATTAAAACTAATGGTCAGTGAAGAAGTGGTGTTACACTCCCCCTAGTTATGACCCTTTCTTCTTTAATCAGATTGAGTTTGCCCCTCATATGGTGTGATTAAATGTTTTGCAGCAACATTAGGCACTCAATGGGGCAAACACTGGCTGGAGCAGCTATGCGAGCTGTCCTTTACAAGCTGTCAGTGGGAAGCTGGAGGCATCTAGGGCTTTGGGGGCACTGCAAATCTACAGCATAGCCATACTACGTCCAGCTGGCTTGGGCGCTAGAAACACCATAGCTGTGACAGTGTAATAGGCCGTGAGTGCTGATTTACGTTGCTAACTCTCCAGAGAGCCCACTGCTGTTTCCATATACTGTACCACAGCAAGCTGTATAGATGTGTATTTTTTGTGTATTAGGCTCATGGCAGACCTAGCTCTAGGTAGTGTCTGTCCTTCTTCAGGAGGGGTCTGTCCTTGGTTCTCCGCAGTTCACTGTCTGCCTCCTTGCTAAGGCAAAGCTGAGTGCAGAAAAGGGCCAGAAAGTGTTGTGCTAAACCCGAGAAAGCCAATTTGTCAGAGTGTTCATGTGGGGAGGGAAGAAAGGGAGCACAAAGCCGCTGTGCACAAACCTGGTTTGGCCATGAAGCATCGCTTTTAGGTGTGAGTGTTGCAGTCATCACCCAACACAAAAACGACTTGTATTCTTCCTAAATGCAGACACACAGTGATGAGACAGCTGCTTGTCCTTGCTGACACCGTATTTTTGCCCTTATTTTTTCTCTCACTTGTATTCTCACTCTTTCGTCCTGTTAGATGCGATTCTTCCCCAGCGTTCCCGACTGCGTGACTCTGAGGCTAAAAGGCTGCCGATCAGCAGCCTCTTGCAAATATTAATTGGATCTTTTTCAGCTTCTAGCAACATCATTGGAAAGAACGGTATTAGGGACCCTTCCTTCAAGATTTTAACAAGCTGCTTTTTAATCTGACCTAACAAGTCTCTTTGCACTTTTAGGCCTAATTCAAAATCTGTGAAATGTAATAAATATCAAAACATGCATTAAGAAGGTAATATCTGACTAGAATGAAACCAAATACTTACTGCCGCATAAATAAAGTCACTTGACTGGTCATTTCTGTATTCCCCTTACTACCCTTTTTTTTTTTTTTTTTTCTGTTGGGATAAATGCTTCTTCCCACACAGATCATCATCGTCACCTTAAGAAGAAATGGTACCAGTACTAATAATCCCATATTTACAACTGCTTGCCATGACTCATACATCATATATTCAGCTTTGGAATCACTTTATGATCAAGGGGATCAGAAAGAGGGCTGAGAAAGGTGCAGAGGGTATTGAAAAAACAACAACAAAAAGAGTATTTATCTCAGTCCTCACCTCTCTACTATCCAAGTAGCTTGTAAACGGATTTACCTTTATAACAATTAATTAGGTAGGAAAAAAATGGATCATTTTATAAATGATGGTGTGAAACATAGGGTGAATTTAATGATTTAACTAAAGTGATGTGGGAAGTCAGAGTCTCAGGCTGGGAGAGAAGTCAAATGTATCTAAACATAGCACCCTAATGACCAAGCTACCATGTAGGTTTCACAGTAGCAGATTTATAGCCATTCTGCAGACTTATAATTGTATCTTTTTGAGGCTATGTGCCTGTAGATCTGAAAGTTTTTCCCGGCTAGAAAAATCCTTTTTAATGTAATATTTATGAGTGATACATATTTGTGAAACATTCACAAAGAAAACTCCTCAGTTTGGGTAATTTAAAAAGAAACCCCCCACAAATAACTGCTTTGATGAAGTATTTAAGGATCATTTTATTTTTATAAATATACAGAAAATTCAGAGCATCTAGAATCTAAAATATTCCTTTTAATATAGTGCTTTAATATAAAATTCTATCAGTTTCACAGAATCTGTGCTGCACTTTTCATCAGTAATGAATAAAATAGGATTTTTGACTTTGCTTTCAGTGCAAGTATGTTCAAGCTTATTACTTAAAAATAAAATCTCAAAGCTTGCTTCAATTAAGCCAAAATTTTCAATCTTATATTTAACAAATGCTGAATATTATTTTAACTGGGAAAAAAAATCATTGTGCTTCCAGGTGCACGATCTCTGTAGTTTGTTAAACTCAATAACACTTTTTAATGATACACCATCATCATTTCTTCCCAGCTGATATGTTAAAACACATTGCACCTCTCTACAAACTTTGTCACATTCCTGTACCATCATGGTGGCCTCAATGCTGCTGCAATGTGGAAGGGATTATCCTCCACCGAGTGCTTCTCATGTGTCTTGTGCCTTTCAAAACTGGTCCCCTGCCATGTTTAGGGGGAGGAGACAAGAGGAAAGATTTCATTATTATAGTAGTAAAGCTAACATTAGGTAATTCGTAATAATTTTAAATATTGCGAGCTGCTGCTGATCACCTTGTGGAGTTTATTGCAGCAGTATTTGGCTAGCTTGTTATTTATTGCATGAGGAATGGGAAATTCAACTTTTTCCATGTTTTCATGACATGCTGGATACTCCACTCATGCGACTGTCTAAGGGCAAACACTTTAACCCCTTGAGGTCTGCTAATCGGGAGCACCAGCTGTTAAGTGCCAGTGTGCTTCCTGCATTGGTGCCTGCGGGAAGAGTACGGGTTGAAAAGGATATGACCCTAAACTTCAGAAACCGCTGCTCTCCTTGGGGGCAAAATATAATTCAGCTTGCATCTTCTCTTGCTTTCTCTCCGTGTATCCATGTGGTTCTGATGCAGATTGTTGTGCACTCACTGTGAATGCTTAAAGCCTTGAGAAATATGACAGTTAATTGGTGAAGTTAAAATCTGCCTTGCACTGGTATGGAAGTGTTCTCGGAGGTATTTGCTCAGCTAGCTCACTGAGCTGCTGAGGGCGGGGGAAAGGCTATGGGCATCTTGCTCACAGTGAATTATTGCAAACGTGTTCTGTGTGTTTGTGGGTTTTTGTTTTGTTTTGTTAAAAAATAAAAAAAAGGGATTGCATGGATGATTTTTTACATTACTACCAGTACAATGTTACTTCAGCCTCACTCTACATTACAGTCTTCCATTCATTTGAAGAAAGCAATGAAATTCCATGTGAAAAAGGAACCTATCACAAACAGAACTCAAATTTAATCCCTATAGCATAAAATACAGTTAGAGGTGAAAAGGCAACTATTATTCTTTAAATGCTCACCCTTTATCCCCCTGTTATTTTCTGAAACAGTAGCATTGTTAAACAAACATACATATTGGAGGGGCAAAAAGATAAAAAATCTTCTGGTTTGGGCACATTTTGTGTTTTCTTACAATTTTCTGCAGAGCTGTCCAGCCTAGTATTTTTAACCCCTCCTCTAGATTATTTGCTGCATGATAATAAATTAATGTATATTAATGAAAGTCTGTCACTAGACTTCACAGTTCAGTAGCCTGAGGAAAACATTTCCGGTAGTGGGATATCCTTGTAATCACTGGGGCAAATTCTTCCTGCTTTTACTCTAAAACATTATATCAAATTTAGTTTGTATGTGGGGTTTCCAGATAAGCAATGTTTAAAATACCTTTGTAGCGTGTGAATATTTTGGGGCCATCTCAGTAAGAACATGGTTTGACCCTAATGTCCTTTGATGCAATTTCGCTCTCTCCAAGTGTCGTGTAATAATACATGGTGCATTCTGTCACCTGAAATGGCTTAAAAGCATAAATAAGGTATTATTAGGTACTAGAGAATGAAAACATGTTATACTGTGCTGTTATACTCCCAGATTAAAAGGAAAGCCTCAGCATGGCAAAGATGTTGAATTTGTTGCATATTGCAATAAAACAATTCAAAAGAGGGTTGAAAGCTCCGAATGCAGTCAAACACTGAGCTCCCATCATCTGTGAATGCAGGTTGGGCTCAGGCCTCCCTTTATGCCTCGAAAATATCTTCTTTCTCTGCCTCTTGTCACCAGAGAACTTTCTACAGACTACTGCACACAGTGGAAGGGAGCTGAATTTACATAATATAGCAGCAATCTAACATAAGTTTGAATAGAACAAAAAAAAAAAAAAGCTGTCATCACAAAATGAGGTTTAATAGTGGACTTGGAATATATACATTTAAACTCATTTGTTTTAGGCACAATAAGGGAATAGATGGAGAACATGTAGTTGTGGATGCGGAAGAGGAAGAGAGGTTTGCTAATGTGGAGGGAAAGCAAGTCAGGCTGGCTTCATCCTGTGCTGTTGATTTAATCTTTTTTGCTGTGAAGTTCCTTGTTCCAAGATATTTTTCTTCCAAAACAGCTCACCATGCTTGCAGCACTAGGTTTTGGTGATCAGCTTCTTTAGGGGCTCAGGTACTTCCCATCATCAGAGTATCAAAGGCATGCAGAAACATTAAAAAAAAAAAAAAAAAAAAAAAAAAAAAAAAAAAAAGGTAGCAGACCGATCTTGGCCTTTGCTTTGCCTTGCCTCTTTGGGCAAAACCATGCTTTGCTCACTTTTTGTTTTCTATTAGCTGTGGCTGTGGACATCAGAAGGGCTTGAGGGTGCCATGCTAATCACAACCCATGGGTTTGGGAACAATGATCAGTAAAAAACGTTGATTCAGATTTGTACTGGCAAAACACTTCAAAGCAAACTTCCCATTAAGCACACTGGCCCACCAGGACTATTCTCATGTTCCAGTGCGAAAGCATATTGCTTTGGTGTTTTGCTAAATCAGGGTTTTATGACCAGGCATTGTTCATACTATTAGGCGTGTCATTCTGTTAATGATGATAAAAAAGTAAGCAGCAGTTCACTAGTGAACGCCTGCAATCTGCATCTCCAAGATGGAGAAATTAACTCTTTCAAAGGCAGGCTCAGGAGCCTGTCTGGCCAATAAGGAGTGTCATGAGGTCTTGTCATAAACCTTTTCCCAGTTCCTAATGTGTTAATGTGCTGTCCTGAGGCTACAGGAGTTTCAAATAAAGAGCATCCCTCGCTGGAGGGGGAACACAAGTGTCTGCAGCCACAGGGAAGCCCACGTGACACACGAGCATGCCAGCTCCATTGGGAGAATCTTCTCCGGGTTCATCCTTGCAGCACACCACGGAGGCTCGTACAGGACCACAATTAACCTTGTCCATGGATGTCAGTGTCTCATATCTTAATTTCTGAGAAAGAGAATTGCTTTTATGTTGAACCAGGATGATTTTAATTCCTGGGAATTTAATGAGGCCACTAGTAAGGCTGTAAAGCACATGCGGTACTCATATTGCTCTGCTCCCATGGAAAGCTGTAATGGAACAGGAAATTCCTACCTAATTTGTGCGTGTGTGAGAACAAACACTGAAATGAGCTACTGTGTTACACCAGTGCTAGGGTTCACAAAGGTTCTACCTTTACCGATGATTTCCAGATGAATTGCAACTCTAAAACCCACAACACACTTAAGGTATAATTACTACTACTACCACTGTTTTTAGACTTGAAAGCATATGTTGGTATGTATTGTGGTCCGTTGTAAGGATGTGTTTTTTGTTTTGTTTTGTTTTTACTTTAAAAAAAAAAAAAGTTTACTACTTTGTCCAGCACACTTTCCCATAAATTCCTGTACATTGTATGGGGGGGTGGGGAATGGGGCATGGGCAATGTGTGATGCCTCAAACCATGGCAGTTAGCAAAAATATCTATATCAGATACCTTTTCTAAGTTGTCACTGTTATATTTACTGAATGAATTCATTCCATTTCTGATACAGCTGAAGAACGTATTTTCAAGGAGGCACTTGCTATTGATTATCCTTCTAGAGCTGCCCTGGAAGAATGTGCAGACCAGGGCAGTAGGGGATGGGGGAGTGGATATGGGGCAGTCACACCATGGTCAGGGTGACCCTCTGCCCACCTGCCTGATGCCTTGGCACTGCAAGATGTTCTTGCAAGGCGCAGAAGGGGACCAGTACGAGAGAGCCAAACTCTAACTCCTCAGCAGTGAGGGTTTCCAGCCCTGCTTCTACTCTTGCAGTTCATACAGGGATTGACAGGAGGAACCCAAACTCTTATTTTCTCTCAGTCCCCTCCAATAGCATGTATCTGGTTAGGCACTCAAGGAAAATGAGGGGGAAGCATCTCAAACTGAAGAGGAAATTGAGGAGGAAAATGACACTGCACTGTCCCCTTTGTTTCTCCGGGTTATGATGAGAAAGATGAGGACTCACTTTGCTCTTCACAGATGATGTTTTAGAAGAAAGTTCCTCCATTTGCACTGAGGCAAGAAGCCAGTCCCCACTGCAGTTAGGCTCTGCCTGCCTGCATCCTGGCCTTGCTGTTCAGCACTGGCCAGACACTCAAAGTAAAACCTAAAGAAAATGCCGTGGGTTTTGCCATCTCAAACAGCACTCATGCAGCAAGAGGCTGCCAGGTGCTGAGCTAGATCTTTAGCTGCAGGTGGCAAAAGTTCACCTAAATCTTGTTTTAACGGCATGAGTATTTGCATGGGTCGGGCCTACTCTTAAAAGTGGCAAAGGGGCACTTGGTGGCATGACCACAGCAGACCCTGAGGTTCTGCTAAATATATTCTGCTTTAGGTACAGGGGGGTTCTTAAGAATTTGTTTTTCTCTGGCTTTTCATGAATTAATGTTAATAAAAACTGCCCCTACGTCTTATTTTTCTATATGAACACAAAAATTGCAGCTGCCTGCCAAGTCTGTTGAGAGATGGATGTAATAATTTTCAATCGGACTGTTAGCCCAAAGGGAACCTGATAGCAAGAGATTGACAGATGCAGCATGGATTATCTTGTGCTCTGAACTCAGCCCAATTTGTGGTTTGTTGCAGGTGCTAAAGAGATTGATATTGCTGCTACCCTGGAGCACTTGAGGGACCAGAGACCAGGCATGGTCCAGACAAAGGTACTGTCAATAAATCCACCGGGATTTTAAATACATTAAAGGTCTTTCACAGTAGTTGTTTTCATGACAGAAGAGAGAGGGTATGACCTAATTTAACACAGGTCGCTTGCTGATTACTCTGTTTGGCTTCCTACCAACTGAGGTTTATTTATGCTGAAGATTTATCTAGGCTACTTTCTTTGGTGTTTACTGCTCTTTCTTGTAACATCTCCAACATCTATCTTGATTACCATATATGAAGGGCAATCAAGACAGCACTGTATAGTCTACTAAGGAAAATGCGTACGTGAAAAAAATGTTCTTGCTTAAATCCTGAATATGGATTGTTTTCTTAGAGCATCTCTGCCTAACTGTGCATGTAATATTTTTAAAAGGCTTCAACTCATTAAAGAAAGTGTAACTGCTGATGCTTTTTTCTGAAAAGGAAGTTTTGAATTAAAGAAAATACAGTTTTGAGGGAAATCAAGTCATTTTTAGTATCACTGAAGAAAAAGCTTATGCCATGCCTAAAGCAATGTCCTTTATGGATGTAGCATGGTGACTGCATTTATACCCCGTGGTGAGTTGAATATCTTACGCTATAATGACTGTCAGTTGTAATAGTCTCGAACTTTTATGTAATTTATAACTTTTAAAGATAGCTGATATTGTGATTGTAGTTCCTTACATCAGGAATGAAACTTTCTATTGTGATTCTCAGTGACGTGTGGAATATTTTGGGTATTTGCTGCAAGTTAAGAGCTTCAAATATGACAGTAAAGAAACCTGTTCATAACATAGAGGCCAAATAAATCTGAATATGACACTGTAAAATACTGAATGAAAGTTATAACCCCAAACTGAGTATCCAGAACGATGTGACAGCACTCTGTCTTGGTCAGGCAGGAACTGATAGGAACATCTGCAGCATTTAGGGAGTTGCAGTTGCTGAGGGACAAAGGTGAAATAAATCTGTTTTGCAGGAATCATTGGCTCATAACTTTTTCTGAATCTCTTCTTAATCATTTTATCTTCCCACTAATATTAGAAGTGATGCTGCAGAACAAGGGAGGGGTGGGGAAGGAAGGATTAATTATTATTTACCAGTTAAGTAAGTGCATGAAAAATTAAGATGAGCCAGCCAAAGCTAGCTAAGCTTTATTAGCAAGCAAGACACAAAATTGCACAAATCTTTCTTCTGCTTTGATTATTCAGACTGAGAAAAAAAAAATGGATATAGCACACAGCATCCAATGTCACATATATTTATTCTGCGGAAAGATGCAAGTCCTGAGCTACTCTGTAAATGCATCCAATTTATATGGCAGCTCTGTAGAAATACAGGGTTCTGATTCTGATTTGTCTCTCAGTTCAGAGAAATTACAGTTTGTTGCCTTCAACAAAAGAAAAAAAAAGCATAGCTCTGGTACCAAAGAATGAGGTTATGTGAACAACTTCTTTTACTTAGCTCAGAAATAGTTACCCGAGTCCCATGAAAAGCACACTAAAGACATGTTTCTCCCCTCCAAACATTTATCTGGAAGAGCTCCAGAAAGGCAAATGTATCCAGTGGTTTCACCCAGGATGAAAAATTTTCTCAGGATATTGCTTATCTCTCCTCTTGCTCCTTCTTCCATCATTGTCATTTTCTCAAAACCACCCAAATCACTTATTCAAGCTAATGTCTTGCAAATTATAAATATCTGGTTACATGCTAGCAAGGCACTATCCCCAGAGAATTTTTCTGACGGATTTAAACAAACCCCTGTGCTTTCCCAGCTGAATACAAATGAGGAATATTAGACTCCTGGAGTAATTTAAAACAATGGATTAAAAGTCAGGTTAGAAATGCCAATTACAGAATATCCCTAGGCAAAATAAACACCAACTTACTTTAGCAATGTTATTGTGTTTCCAGCAGGCAGCGCTCCACATTTTCAATAAGCATGTGAAAGATTTGCTTGCAACATTTTGTCTTCTGGTAGGGATCTTTAATTCAAAAGCACTGTATATAATAAATGGTAATGAAATTATCATAACGACATTCTGCATTTCTGAGAAGCATAATAGAAGGTTTGTGGTTTTGTTATTTTTTTGCAGGGGAATTGTAAAATAGAATTGATATGCCACATGTGAGAGGAAAAAATAATGAAGGAGGAAGTGTATTCTCTGTGATGAGAAAAATATTCTTCATTTTCTTTTTCTCTCTCCTGTATCTTTCCACGTGCAATCTGTAATGTTTAGCTGAGGTTCTTTATTTTGGCATATATGCTGCATGCACCTACTGTGTTTTCCAGGGAATTTTTATTTGAAGACTTAATGAAATGAAGCTTTTTTCTTTTTATCTAAATATATTACTTCTAAATATATTAATGTTGCCTCTGCATTATAGGTGGACTGACAACACGATATGCCTGCCCAGCTCTGTCTTCTAGGCAAAGCCTAGAAATACCTAGATATTTCTGTTTCTGAAAGCCTAGATATCTAAGTCAATCTTGTATATGTGAGTAGTGCATGTGAATGAGCTGTACAAAATATCAAACTAAGCCTCTTTAAAATTGCTATTACGTCTATCTATCTGTGGTTGCTCTCATGCAGTGGTGCGGGAGGGGTGTGAAGGCTTTTCTTTGGAGGGTGGGGACACACATCAATGGGAGCTGCACAGTCTGCTGCTTGCCTGTGTGTATTGTGCAGAAAGAAGGAATGGGAAGAGCTCAGTTGCACCATCCCAGAAAGACCAAGTCCTCACCTCGCCTTCTTTGTTGTCCCCTTTATGGCAGTTTCACAGTCAGGTTTGAGCTCTGGCTGTAAAGATGCTCTGATCAGCCTCACTGATTTAGGGTCACGCCTAATGAAAGGTACTGGACTCCACTGAGCTTGTCTCCAAAATCCACGTCTGAAATTGGGAGTTGCTGTTAATCAGTCCAAGTCCTCATGTGGCATAGCAGCTTCTCCATGGTGTAGTGATGCCCTGTGGGGCACCCATCAGTGAGAGGCAGAGTTGCTTGAGGTCCCAGGTCTCCAGGCTGGCAGCTCTTCACAATGAGGTGGACATGTGTCGGACCAACAGGGCTTAAGGGCAGATTTCCTGAGCGAAAGACTTAAGAGTTATTTTCAGCAATGGGACTATTATTAAAGTATTGTAGTCCCTATATTACAAGCTTTTCCTCACAGTAAAACACTCGGATGAAGAGCACGTTAGACAGCCTCACTGCCATGGCACCAGTTTGGTTCTGGCGTGGCATGTCCAGATGAATGCCTCCTCTGCCTCCTCTGCCCTCCAGCTACTCTCACGCATTTGGTGAGAGTATATTTTGATTCTTGCTCAAAATATAACTGCTGCTCCTGGATGGCCACCAGCATTTCCAGCGTCTCCTCTAATTGCAGAGACCTTGAGGCAGGCACAGGCAAGCGTATACACCATTTTCTGTGCCTAATGAGGGTGAGTCCTACTCTTTAGGGTGAATTGATGTCTGATTAAAAACTGCTGGATGCAGTCCAGCAAATGTGCAAGGATGCCACTTTGACAGCACCAGGCAGAGAGCAAAATCCGTGAACGTTGGTTTCTCTGAGAAATTATTCTCAGTTTTAAACTTCTTTTTCCTCTCCGGAACTGTGCTTCATGTCGCTTCTCTCTGAGGCATCTCCACACAGGAGATTATTCTGAAGTGGGGTAAGACAGGGCAGAGAAGAGTGGTGATGTAAAGCAAGAATTAGAAGTCAGCCATTTATGAACTACAAGTTGTTTACTTGTAATTTGTTCTCTCATCCTTGCTGCAGATTTCCACTGTTGCAAATGAATGCTATTAATCCAGTAATCAGCTGTGGGGTTGGCTGCATCCTGCAGCTGTGTGCCACTGCTGCATCCATACCTGCGTTCTTCCTACACAGCCCTGGCAGCTCCTGCTGGAGGCACCTGCTGGACCATTCACTTCCTAATTGGAGGCACAGACAGCATCCCAGCAGCGATCTTTGCAGGGTGTATATCAGACCTCGATTCTCAAAGTTGGTTCTTCCAAAGCTCTTAGCCCCCATTGGCTTAAGCCGCTGGAGCACTTCTAGAAAATCTCAATAGTTTTGCACAGTCCGTGAATGGTATCCTGAAGTTGCTTATACTCCAAGTAAACCATGCACATTTCTTTTTCACTCTGATAAGAAACAACCAGAAAATCATCCTGTCAGATATCTCAGTAAGCTAAATTTCTGAGAAGGATTACTCGCTTAGAAAATACACCACCTGTTAACCTTGAGGAAGTAAAGCTCCTTTGTCCTTCTGTAGGACTAGAGAGTTCAAGAGCATGTTAGGGACACACTTAGATGTTGTGGCCATGCCTGCCTGTGTCCTTCACACCTCTGTTAACCCAGCACAGAAATCTGTTAGTAATTTTGGTTTTATGCTTACAGTAAATTTGTAGCAGAAATGTTCCCAAATATTCCCTAAGCAGAAATAAAGTGGACTAAACATTGCTAGGTAATTTGTGGGTGCAGAAGAGTAGTTAAAAAAAAAAAGGAGAAAAAGAAAAATAACGGGTAAAGGAAAAAGCAGACATTGTTTTATATGGTAGATATAATGCGAGGAAATAGTTATTTAGCTGATTTCTGCTAGAAATAGTCCTGAGAGAAGCCAAAGACTCTCCTTTGCAGCATCTCACCTGTTTCATATCTCAACTACGTTAACAAGTTTCCATCTTAGTGTCAGAAGGAAATGGCTGGTGATCAACTACTCCCAAATGCTTCTGACCAAGCAATCGCAATACATCATCGTGTCCCAGTAGCTTAGTTTGTGCTACCAACATTTTTCTCCATTAAAATGACTGGTTTCAAGATGCTGTCAAACATGTTATATAGCATCAATAATCCCTAAACATTTCACTCCTTTCCATTGCAGTGTGGAGTTCATCCTGCATATTCATATTTTCAGCAATGTCTTGAGGATGCTCGGCTGCAGAACAGTGCGCCAGGCTGTCGGAAATTTTTTTTGTTTTATTATTCAGTGTATGCGTTTGCTCTCTCCGCAGGAGCAGTTTGAGTTTGCTTTGACAGCAGTTGCAGAAGAAGTGAATGCAATACTCAAGGCACTTCCACAGTGAGCAGCTCGTTCTCCCGGAGGTTCCCACAGGATCCATTCCTCGTTTCCTCATCCTCGGTCCCTGTGAATGTTCTTGGACACCACGACCTGACCTTAACTGTGTATCTTCTGTTGTAACCACATAGTGATAGGGTCCTTACAAACTCCTTTAGCTGGTAAAAGTTCAACAGTTAGAAATGTGTATTCTGTTTTTTGGGTTTTAAAATAAATTTTAAAAAGTACATTGAAGCCTCGGATTAAGTGACAGAATAGACCATCTAATTCCTTTCACATCCTGGAAGCCCTGAATGTCACTCTCTGAAAGCACACATTCATGTTCTTAATAGCAAATATACAGTATTGTGGGTAATTAGTGCAGTCAATATAGTCTCAGAAAACAGTGTTTTGTTATATTTTGGAACTCCTCAAAGGCTGAACAAGAGTGGGGGGCCTGAAAGGGATGGTGATTGTTCCTACACAATGCCGAGCGAGGGCACGAAGCAGTGCTGAGGGTGTGAGTAAACACAGGTCCAGGCTCTGGCAAAGGGAGCTTGCACCTTCTCATGCTGGGCTTTGGCAAGCAAACATTTTCTTAACTGTTGTTTACTTTTCAGCTTTGTGCTGTGAATGGAAGAAAATCTGAGCTATAAGTAAATAGGCCTTCACAGTTGTTGCAACTGGGGAGAACAAGCTGGTCACGTTAATGGGAACCTGGGGGACAGTGAGCACGGCAGCTCTGGCCGAGTACCTACAGAGTGGAGCAGGCGAGCGTAGACACACTTCCAGGCATCAGGTACATGTCCAGAGCTGGTATGGACACAGATTCTTGACTTTATGGGATTACTGAGGAAGAAAATGGGACTCTCCTCTTTATATTTTTGCATTTCCCTCTGTAAAGCTGTGCTGTGCCATCCTTTTCAGCCAGGGAAGTATATTTCTATAAAAGCCTGGCTGAAGATGCAGAATCACAGGTCTGCATTGTATGATCCTCATTGCATTTGTCTGAGCCAGACATTTGTTGCACCTTTCTGCTCTTTCCTTGTTCTGAATGATGCCTACTTTAACTATTAAGGGATAAAGAAGCACACAGTTTGAATATCAGAGATTCTTGTGTTCTCAAAATCCTAATGCCTACTGTTGTGAAGTAATGCTAAAATATGTCTGTAAATGGCTTGGTTATGCAATTCTGCTTATATGAATTCACAGTTTTAGTTGTGGCACTCTGCTAAAGGGAATGAAACTACTGATGGCAAGTACTCTTATTTATTTGAATGTAGGGCCAGAGAGTAACATTATCAAATGTTCTTAGGTGATATAGGCTCTGAATTTCATTTTCAAAAGTGAACACTTGGACACTTTTTCATACGCTATTCTACATTTCTGTGGTTTAAGAATTTATTTTTTTCCAAAATCTTGACAGTGTTGTATGCTTGAAACTATATTAGGCTAATTGATTTACCTCAGCACTGGAAAATACAGAATTGAATTGAATTTAGGAAGGGGGAAGCCTTTATAAATTTATAATCAGTGAAATGTTAAAAATGCAATATTGGAGAGTTTTGATGGCACAGAGGTAACAGGCATCTATCAGAATCAACCATGTTACAGTTTTGTGTTGTAGGTGTGAATATTGGTGATTTCTTCTTTTTAGCAATTAAAGAGTTATTAAAAAAAAAAAAAAAAAAAAAAAAGCAGAAAACTTGTTACTTTTCTCCATACTTTTCTGTATGCTTTTCTTGGTATGTGCTGTTGCTTAATTTGTGCATCCCATTACTACAGCAGTACAGAGCAGTTACTGCAGATGCCATCATCCTCTTAAGTACACATACTGTACATTAAGCCACATGTTTATTTTATGGCCTAAGCATTTTAGAGCTTTCCTAGCAATAACTAAAAAAACTAATGGAGTATGAATGAGAAAATTGCCTTTTTCATTTGATAATTTAGGTTTAACAGGATTCTTTTATTACTTTAGCTAACACAAAATTGCAGATCAGGGCAGATGAGATCCGTTTGAGCAGTATCAGCAAGTGTTTGAAGTAGATTTACTGTGAGCCATGTACTGCATCTTTCTGAAAATACAGGTAGTTACATCCATACAAACAGTCCAAGGACTCAAAATTAGGGCATCCTAAGCCAAGCCCTCCCATTGTCAGATAAAATTATTTCCCAGTGCAAGATGCTGTACCATTACCTACTGCCAATGGGATAATGGGTTTTTAGCACAAATTTCTGCCCTGGGATTCATTAGTGTTCGCCTTCTGACCGTCCCTGTGCATACTACAAACATGGCTGACGAGCCGTTCGTTTGCACTTCAGGAATATTTTTTAATTGTTCTTTTGCAAATATTTGCATTTCATAATAGCAATTTCAGGGTGATCCCTATTAATTCACAAGCAGCTGAGTGTGAGACTAAAATATTGGTCTTCAGGCTTTGGAGTTTATCTAGCGTAAATTAGAGGGCATTAATCTTCCCCAAGGCTAATGGGGCAGGGATGTATTGTTTTATTCATACTGGTAGCCTGGTTTACACAACAGAAGGATGCAGTGTTACTTAGAGGGTTGGGATATCTCCCACTGAATGTCATTGACAATCCTGTTATTTCAGCCATGTTTTGCACAGTTCTTCCACAAAAAGGTGCCAGGCTTATTCTGTTGAATGTAACTTACCTCACAGATAATTTCATCTGTGCAGGTAGGATATTGTTGATACCTCTCACTAAATGCCCTGCTTCTGGGGGTGAGCCTTTGCTGCAGAGCCTACAAATGAAATGTTGTTTCCGTTGCACCAGGGTGATCCGGAGGGGTTTGACAATCCATTTTCTGGGAGATGCCAAAGCCATGGAAATACAAACCTGATGAACCCCAGAGATAGATTTCTCATGCGGGGCAGGTATTTCTTTACCCTTCTCACTGCAAATGGGCAAAGGATGTTGTTCAGGCTGCCCCAGGCCAATTAACACTGGAGGTGGGACCTGCCCCATGTTCCCTCGCAAGTGAAGTTGAGCAGAGCTTCTTCCTGGAAGCCAAGATGATATAAGAGCCCAGGGTCAAATGAGACCCACACTTCTTCCCCGTTCAATATTCTGCTTGATCTTTAGTAAACGGATTGTGATTGAAGCTTGTGCTGGTGCCTGATGCTCAGCCATAAACAGCATGTGTTTAATATTGACTGTCCTCGTGTTCTTGATGAAGACAAATTGAATCTACAGGTGCTGTTTATGCAGTTGAACTTTTTAATGACATTTAAGAGGGGAGCTGCAGGAGGATGATTTAACCCCAGTGCTCAGTTTCCTTCCTCACTATTCAAAGCAGAGGGAAAATAACTTGTCCCACAAGCATGGCAGTGAGCATGGCTGGTTGGCACCAAGGATGGTGGTGGTGACTGGACCACAAACCCATGCTTACGTAGTCCCAGAAGGTGTCAACATGTTGGATGGGGAGGTGGTTGTCACCAATTGTCCTCTCCAGTCTTCACCCTTCCCACAACATGACCAGAATTTGGAGGGACAGAGGGAAAGGACAGCACAGTTACCCAAAGCCCAGATGTTTGGGGTTTGGCACTTGCCAGGGGGAAAGCAGCGTGGGTTTTGCTGTCAACTGCACTTGTTTCAGGCATGAATTCTAACCATTGCCCTTGACCATCATTTGTGGGGGAACCTGGTGCAGCCTGGGTAACATCCAGTGGAAGTCCTGGGCAATCCTGAGGGCCAAGAATGAATTGAAAATCCCAGAAAATCCCATATCCAAATCTTAATTCAGTAGCAAAACATGCAAGATTATTTTTATAGATGCTACTAATGGTTTAAGACACTTTAAAATATTTTTTAAAATCTACACCAATGCCTAAACCTTGTTCCTGTCTCTAGCACGCATGCAGAACCAATCTCCATCCATCCCCAGGGGAATGACAGTTATAGTACCTGTAAGGAGTTCATGCTTTATTAGTCAAGTGGAACATTAATAAAACCCAGCCCACTCCATAATTTCCAGAATAGTCATTAATTAAAAAAAAATGTTTATTGGAATAGAAAACAAGTATTTGATTAGGTTTGTTACAGAACAATAGCTCTCCTAATTTTTATTCTGCATATTTTATTCTTTGTTTAGAAAATTCTCTTAAGAAGCAGTTGAGATAATTCGCTTTTTAAAACTGTACAGTTTCTATGGTTTTGCTTTTTAAATGAGAGTACACTTTGTAGATTTGATTATTATATTTTTCTGTTAAGATTACATTGGACATTACAAAAGCATTCCCCACCACAGTGAAAAGAAAGCTATCCTGTTGGTTTATTGTAAAAGAAAAAAATAATTAAAACAAAATTGCAGAGCTGTGGCATACTCAATCCAATTAGAGCATGACTCTTTACTACTCTTCATTTACCACATTAGAAATAAATTTACACCAGCAAGATTTCATTTGAAGCTGTTCTTGCATGCTGTTTGTACTGTATTTGATGGCATAATATTGTTTCATTTACAACCTTTTCCTTCTTGTCATTCTATTATATTCTTTCTGTATATAGTTAAAAAAAAAAAGAGTAAAAAAATGAAAAAGATTATACAAAGTATTTTGTTCTACCTCTGTAAAAATCATATTTGTGAATAAAGTCATATTGTCTGTGGAGTGCAGTATCGTGAATGCAGCATTAGTAGCTGGTGCTTTGCTTTTATTTGGGGGTGGGTGGGCTCCTCCCTCTAGTGCTGGATTCTGAATTCCCAAGATGTCCAGGTGGGGCCAACAAAGAGGGGCTCAGGTGTCCTGCCGACCCCATAGAGGTCCATGCTTCATTTTCTGTGAACAAAAGAGGTTGCAGCCACCTCTGGCTGTGGTGTATGGCCTCTTACAGTGCAGCTTCCAACACTGATGGAGGTGGGGGTCATGGTGCTCCAGACAGGGAGGGGAAAGAATTTGGACTCTACTTCAGTAACCCATGAGTGTGCATCACAGAGCATGCAAGATAACAAATGGAGTATATAGTCCCTCTTTCTGTAACATTATAAAGGCAGGGAGATGTTTGTAGAGAGGGCAGGCTGATGGGTCAGAACATCGTAAAATGGGTGGTGTGAGCTCTCCAAGGTTTCAGATTTAAAATAGCAGCAGGATTCACTGAAGGATTAGAATGGGTGTTGGAAAATACTCACGGTTACTAAGGTTCCCGCAAAGCATAAAATAACCAGTTTTTCCCTGGGGATAGGAAGTGATTTTTCCCATAAACACTGTCCATTTTATGAAGGTCTGTATCTTTGCATGAAGTATCTATTGTTAGCTGTTACCAGAGGCAGTCTTTAGGATTAGGCAGCCCTGCTATGGCAATTTGCATGGTGCTGTATTGTGTGCTAAAACTTCACTTGTGTTTTGAAGAAGACTCCAGATAGTTTGCCACTTACCTGAAAATAACTTGAAAAATATAAATAAACAGGAAGGTAGAAACCATCCTGGCCCAGTTCACTCCCTTACCATCAGAAGAATCATATTTTACATTCTTTAACCTTGTTTATGTAGTTGCATGTTTTTATATCTGTGTCTTTCTCAGTGTAAGAAGGTGACTTTCATCTTGGAAGCAAAATATATACACCATCATAGCTATTTTCCTGGTGGTGTAATTTAGGAGGCCTTTCATCTGCAAGATAGCCTTCTGAAGCCTCTGGAAACATCAGATGGAGGACTAAATGAGAAATACATTTAACTATGTAACTACTGGAGCATTATGTATATTCTAGGCAAACACTAAAGCTATCAGTTGTACATACATCGATTTGTGCGGCCAACACTTGCTTTTGCTTCATGCTACACAGATAAATGTAGTCTCACTTTTTACAGTGGTCTCAGATGGTAGGTTACTGTCTCAGCTGCTGTCAAGGGGCATTGCTTTGTGGCTTTTATGCTTGTTTTCGTATTTATGGCTCTACCTAAGGCAGACTGAGCATTGGCTGTTTGGGCTCAGGAAAGAGCTGGGTTTGAGTCAGCTAACACTAGTGAGTGTGAATCCCAGCAGCAAGGGGTGTGCTGTGTGAATCCCAGCACACAAGGAGCTGTGGCATGCCCCTGCTCCTAATGCCAGCCCATCTTCCCCTCAACAATCTGGGGGCAGCAGGAAAGAACTGCCCCATCCACTACCCTGCCAGTGCAGCTATTGCTGCCCCTACACAGTAGCTGCAGCTATCTTTAGCTATTGCCATCCCCTATACAGTATGAAAAACAGAGACTTCTCACGTTATGCAAAGAACCTTGGGGTTTCATTTTTAGAACTTGCTGTAAAATTTGAGCGCTGATGGGGTTGGTATTTGTGTTTTGCATGCTGAACAAATATAAAGAGCTATGCATCTACAGGGAGGGGTAACCAGTAGGCTGTGTTTATTCTTGGTTTAGTGCTAGTACCAGTACATTGTGTGCTTCAAACAGCTGAATCCTTGGGGAAATTCTTCTTATTGCAGTGAAGTTAAGCCAAAAATTAACTTCTTCCCTTGAGAAAGCACTGGCTATCCCCCACACATGGGTAAATAAATCAGCAATACAGCAAAGAGGCTCTGTGTGGAATACCATCCTGGGAGATACAGATTTAAACTAAGTTTTGGGATATATAGCTGATGTCTCTGCCCTGCACCAGATTTTTCTCTGCAACAGATTTGACCATAGCTCTCAAAGATACAGGACTGTGGTACTCCATCATTTCCAGCAGAGGTTAGAGGTGGGCTTTATCTTAACCAACCTTTGTGTATGTTTAGCTGAGACTTCTGCAAACTCATCATAACCATCCTTTGTAGTCAATGGAGGAAAATTACCACTTCTAAGGTGTAATTTATCTAATCTGGTTTGAATGTCTACTTTACCTTAAGGTGAGTCATGCTATTCACTCCATACCCTGAAACAGGGAGTTCCAAAGTTTACTGATGGTTTGGTAGAAAAGAATTTCGTTTTGATACTGTAAACCTGTTTCCTTATACATACATCAGATCACTTGTGAGAAAAAGGAAAGTCATTTCTGATTTTGTACACCAGTCATGATTTTATAGACATCCTTAGTTTATTCTTTCTCAGCTTTTCCTGTACTATACCAAAGACATGTTTCCTCTTACAGAGGTAGTTCCATGCCTGATCGACTTTGCTACCCCAAACCTTACCTTTTCCATTCACAATATAAGAAGGACATAAAACTATGAGGGATTGTCCAAAGGAAGGTTATGAAGATGGTGATGGGTCTAGAGGGGATGACACATGAGGAGCGGCTGAGGTCCCTGGGTTTGTTCAGCCCAGAGCAGAGCAGGCCGAGGGGAGGCCTCATGGCGGCCTGCAGCTCCCTCACGAGGGTAGCGGAGGGGCAGGCACTGAGCTCTCTGGGGATAGCGACATGGAGCTGGGACAGGGGAGGGTCAGGCCGGGGGTTAGGGAAAGGTTCTGCACCCAGAGGTGGTTGGGTGCTGGGACAGGCTCCCCAGGGCAGTGGGCATGGCACCAAGTTGCAGGAGTTCAAGGAGTGTTTGGACAGCGCTCTCAGACACAGAGGCTGAGTTTTGAGTGGTCCTGTGTGGAGCCAAGAGTTGGACTAGATGATCCTAGTGGGTCCCTTCCAACTCAGATTATTCTATTCTTCCACGAATCTATGGTTTCTATTTCTATTATGCTTGCTTTGAGGTGCATAGGGCCCAGGCTACAGTGCACTGTCATGTAGTGATGTTTTTCTTTATCTTTTCTTTGGAATTTCATTCATAGCAATAGCATAGCAATACCAAGCTTCCTTGTCTCCCTGGCTTGCCCAGAGGTCATCATTGTGTCTTTATTGTTAGGGATGTCTTTCACAATGCGCATTTCTTTATGTTTATCAACAGCAACTTCATCTGCCATCTTCACAGAGTCATGCATTATCACAAGATCTCTCTATGACACTTCACACTTACTTTTGTTTTTATGATTCTAGATAATATGTGTCATCCACACTCTGTCACCTCACTATCACCTCCTCCTTTTTCACGTTGTTTATACTGGGGAATCACCACCACTTCAAAAACTGCCCATTTCTTCCCAACCTGTTTCTTGTCTTTTAACCACTCATTAATCGACAAAACAACTTCCCGGTAATCCCATGGCAGCTCAGTTTCTGTAAGAACCTTTCATGTGACAGCCTTTGCCAAACACTTTTAGGAAAACCAAATACACAAAATCAACTAAATTACCCATATCAGAGCACTTACTGGTTCCTTCAAAGCCTCTTAGCAGGCTTTTGAGACATGACTTCCCTCTGCAAAAGCTGTGCTGCTTCTACATCCCCTTTATGCCATCAGTTACATAGGATCTAGACACAAGGAGTTGGATGTTGCTTATTGAGTAAGACATTTAAATTAAAATGACTTCAGTATTCTCTTGGAGTTAGTGGAGCGTTGCTGAATGGACTTGAAAAGTCTTAGGAAGCTTGGCAGTTCAGCTAGTCCAACCTCCCATCCAAAGCAGTGGCAGCACTTAGAACGAGTTGCTCAGGGTTATTTCCCAGTGAGTGTTGAATATCCACAGATACAGATTCTCCTGGGTCCATTTGTGAAAAATATCTTTTGAAAACCAACTAGAAATTTACCTTGATGCAAATTTGTAGCTATGCAGCTCCCCAAAAGGAGACACCTATGTTTGGCCAGCCAAATCCCTTTCAGCTCCACCAGCAAGGCTGTCATTCACTGTAGCAGGTACTCAGACATGTAGCACACATGGAAGCATTTATATGTAAGTATCTTAATCCGTAGGTTAAATCCCACCCTCTGGGCAGGATTCAGTGCTTGTTTCTAAGTGTTCAATGGCGTTGTGGATGCTGTGGGTGTCTTGCTTGGCCTCCAGCACTCATGCCAAACAGCTGAAGGTCTGAAGGCTTGTGTTCTGTTTGCAAACTCTGTGCTGATGGCTTAAATCTCTCAGGGTGCCTCAAATGACACTAGGTGTATCTGTTTAGGGAACTGAATCCCACATCATGTGTCTTCCCGTTGTACTCTGTAGCTTCTACTGAAATTCAAGGTATGGGAGGGAATTTGACAGGACAGCAGCTTCCCAAACATAACCTACCACCCTCAAACTTGCAGCAGCTTTTGAAACCCCTCATTATGCCTGTTTGAACACCTATCAGTACTGGATTAGAGGGAGAGCTATGACTTCTGCAGCAGACAGTATTGTTTGAGTGTACGCCAAGCCTGGGTACGAGGTGCTGCAGTGACAGCAGCAGGGCACAACTGGAGAATAGCCTTTATGCTGGGTGGCACTGAATGGCTTGGTGAACCTCATAGCTGGTGACAGACCTGTGTGGGAGCATAGGCAATGTTCCTTTGCAGAACAAGAGTGGAAAAAAGGGAAAAGTGGCCAAAAAAATATGGTAAAATATGACTTTTGAGTTCATGTTAAAAAAAAAAAAAAAAAAAAAAAAAAAAAAGAAGTGAACAGCAGTGTTCTAGTAGTGCTTGTTTCTAAATGTGGCATCCATTTCCTTCATGCAGGAAACCTACTTCATTTTCCAGCAGATTTCAGTTGTGTTGTCCAGGTTAGAAATGTTTGTTCCTGCACACGGATATTATCACAACATGTGAGCATGAGCAAGACCAGTTCTTGCAGCGTTACTGATGTTACACCTAATCTGTTGGGCAGAAGCCAAAGCGGATCCAAATCTTTGCAATCCTGATAAAAGCATTGCCAAGGCTGAAAGGAAACCAGTGCTCTCATAAGTGGCCAAAGGGGGAAAGCAAACCAACACTTTTTCCAGATTTGCTTTTTCATTGCGTATAGGTTTGTTTCCATGAGCAGTAATACACTGCTCTTTTTGAAAAGGGAAGCTAACAACATCTGGTGTGTTTAGCCATGGTTGAAGGAAATGGGAGCTACTAGGATTCTTTTGAAATAAAGGACTGTTCTGCCTGTCCCGTATATCTCTATTGCAAAGACCAACAAGAAAGACAACCAAACCAAACTGTTCCCAAGCCATTAGCTAGAACTTGGCCTTCATTACAGTTTTAACACTAAATGTTGAGCCTTTTAAAGAAACACTTATGTCTGTTATGTTAAGTCACCTTCTTTAAAAACATAAAGAAGTCATCTGAAGTTGAAGGAGTAAAGGCCTAATAAATCAACCTGATAAGATACTGAGATGACTCTAGAAGTATGCACTGCTGATGTGTGTACTTACAGGTATTTCACTCTGAAATACTTTGTTACAGTTGTGTTTGCTACCCCAGAGTTTACATCATATCTTGCTGCACTTTCTTATGTCACCACATCTCACCACTAATTCTCCATTGTGTTTTCTCCTTTCCTATCTCATGAGTTCTGCACTCAGAATCCTTGAGACCTTCAGAGGGCAGGTTTCTTTCTTGCCACTTCTTTTTTACCTGTGGGGAAAGCCAACCTGAAGGCTTCCAAGCTCACAAATAAAATAAATTTTAAAATAAATTTTAAAAAGCCCTAAATTTTCCTTGCGAAGCTCTTCAGTGAGAATAGCACTTGGAATCTCAGTCATGCCAAGTTCCTGCCCTGCTCTCCTCTCCTTATGCTTGACTTCCACATGCGAGTTGGACATGGCTTGGGCCCCCCTGTCATGAATGTTTAAGGCATAAGAATAGAAACCTTGAAGATAAGAATGCTGTTAATGTGATCTCTGCAGGAAAAATGTGGATCCTTGCTCTGCAGCAGGGTTGCATCAGCAAACCCATACCATGCCATCTGCCAAGGAATGGGATGGAAACCTCTGTTGTGATCTGCCACTGTTGTCTTCTCACCATCTGGGCATGTCCTAGTCTCTAATAATCTTGTTCTTCTCAGTAAAAAGAACACATTTTTTGTCAGTGCTGTTGGTTTTTACCCTGGGACACCTTCACAGTTCCGCATCCACCCAAACTTGCTTTTCTGCAAGTAGGTAACACAACACCTAAAGTGCACAAAACCAGTGTCCACAAAGCTCCTTTTACTCCCTGTAAAAGCAGGTCTTGTGAAAATGGCAGGCACCAACAGCCCTGTCACAAATAACGGATACTATTCCCCCCATCCTAAAGCAGACTCCTACAGCCATGTATACAAGTTTGGCTGGGTCTGACCAGCACGAGTCACTAAGATCACCACGTTTTAGAGGTTTGTTCTGAATAGATGGCTGTTGCTCTTTGTTACACTATTTCTAATGTATATCAATTAATTAACAATTTAATGCTGGCTGAAAATGCTATTATAGCTTTTACTTTTGGCATCTGTGAAAGCTCGTTTAATATCATTAACGTGTTTTTTGTTGTTGATTTTGGTTTGGTTTGGTTTTTAATCAGGGAAAATTAATTGAATTCGTTTTCTGTGTTTCCTTTTAATGTACAGTGAGAGGGATGAGCAGGAGGGAAAGGAAGCACCAGGATCTTGATAAACTCCTCCTGTATGTACCTGCGATTAGGGAACGCCTGGTGCCTCTGTGCAGGTTAGATGTTCCAGCAGATGATAGATAACAGCACAGAAGAGTCTCACTAATACATATTTTTGGAAACACACCAATACATATTTGCTGAATGTCTCTCTTGGGCTGTGTTTCTGTGAATCACTGCACCAAGCTCCTCAGGCATTACCTGTCTGAAGCACTTGGTGTTTAGGCATTGCCCACAGCTGCATTGTTTGCTGCATCTCTTATCCACCTTCATTCAGAAACATTAAAAACAAACAAACAAACAAACAAACAAACCATAGTCATGCTCTGTCAGGTCATGCACAAAGGACAATTAACGCACCAGTTGTTTGTATTCACTCCCCAAACACCACTGTCCAGCTGTGTAAGTGCAGGGGCACATGCACACACTCATACTTTCCTCTCCCCATCCCATCTGCTCCCAAACACTTCAGCCTGCATTGTAGGCATGGAGGGTGGGATTTGCTTCCCCTAATCCAGCCAGCTAAAAATTAAGTGATAGTCTTAGCTAATCCTTTCGGCTTCCTCCCAAATCAGCAGACAGATAAGCACTGTTATTTAGCCCAGAATTGTTTGGGGGCTGAAAGTGGAAAAAAACTGTTCCCAGTGGAAAACACAGGCTGGGCGTTAGGTAGGCAGGACTTTACTGAAATAGCCTCTCCTGCAGAAGGAAAGCATCACAAGATGTGGAAAGACATCTCCCTGAAAGCTGCGTCTTTATGTCTCCCCAGAAAGCTGCTGTTCCCCAGCATGCCTGGGTCTCTGGTCAGCAAAAGAGCATCTCTGATGGGAGCATTGTGGTGTAGTTTTGAGCTTCTGGCAACTTTGAACTTAAGTTTACAGGATGTTCATGATAGGAGTGCAGGTGGTAGGTGGTACCTCCAGGACTGTGAACCCAAGCTGAGAAGCTGCCCTGGTGTGGTGTGAAATGGCTAAGTGGGAATGGAAGACAAACTGTTCTTAATTAAGTTAGGAACCAGATAAAGCCGCCTGAGTGACACTGTGGCCGTGTGTCCACACCAGAGACACAGGGTCACCTCCCAGCCCAACTGAGACAACATTTCAGCCAATATTACACCCGTGGTTCAACGTTTTTGTACACAATGGGGTATGTTAGGCCATGGGGGAGGGGAGCCTATTTCACTTGGTTTTCACCCAAGTTGGATCAATGAAGCTTTTTGCACCATATCAGGGTAAAATCTCAGAAAGGTGGTGGGTTATTTTTCATAGCTTGCAGTGGTCCATCCTGACCTCAAAGGCTCTGAGATGGGGCAGCAGTCTTTGAGGAGAGCAGCATCAGAGCCGAATGAGAACCTGCCCCCTTACAACCCAGTACAGGAGGAAGAAGGAGAGACCCGCACAAATGAAGCAACACAGGGGATTTCTTTCCCTGCCTCCCTTCAGCATCTGATATGCTGATAATGGCACCGTTTCATGAATGACAAGAGCTTTTGCCCCTGGAGAAAGGGACATAAATTCATTAGCCAAATGAAGGGCTCAGAGGTGAGTCATGACAGGCCTGGTAATCTGATAAAAAGGAATGTTTCCTCATTAAAATACAAATGGAAAGCTTTATTATTGTTATTTTTTAAAATCTATCTTCCCCACTGAGAGGCTAGCAGATAAAGGATATTTTTGTTGTCTCTGGGAAAAAAAAAAAAAAAAAAAAAAAAAAAAAAAAAAAAAAAAAAGGAAAAAAACAAAAAGGTATGGCAAGGAGAGGACAGGACAGGTTTGCACTTTTCACCTGGCTGGTCTGGAGATTTTATTGCCCCTATTCCTTATGTCCTTCCTCCTTCCTGTCTGCCAGGCCACTATAATCTGGTCTACTTTCCTTCCGTATTTGACTTAGCATAAATGGCTCTACTGTCTCTAAACACCTCCAGGCACTTAAAGGGCAGCAAAGTGAGTTTGTAAGGTCTAGCTCACTTTTTTTCCTGATATTATCTTCTTTTTTTTTATGCTTTGTTTACATTTGAAAATGCATTTTGTTGGGCAATCACAACTAATGGGACTGCAAATGTTGTTAACTCTTCTGCTAACACAGTGGTTTTGTCCCACTGCAGACCATACCTTGCATACAGACGTTTGCCTCCACAAACATCTCTGGAGCTGTTATATATATCAGAGATATATATACACATAAACAACAACAGAAAAAAAAAAATGTATATATATATCAAGAGCACAGCTATGTGGATAGCCAACAGATGGATACGTGCACCTCCAGACATTTGTGCTGGATAAAATAGCGTCACAGCACTCCTACCAAGCACATGTTCACTTACTCATGATCGGGCATCTATAGCTTTTTGGTGTAGGAGACGTCCACCCCTTCGCTACCATCTTGGCTCTGCTAGGAGCTGGGAGTAATTTTGCCTGTCCCAGTTGGTGTCTCTGTGCCTGGCTGGCAGCAGTCCCTCTCCCACCAGCTCCCTGTGCTGACTCCACCAACACAAGGTGGTCCTGACTGGTAGGAAACTGCAAATGCAATAACCTCCCAGTAACCTCTCTCATCGTAGCTGTAGTTTTGATGGGTTTAAATTAATAAAAAGCAAGACAGTTAGTGCTAACGTGAAAGTCACTTTCCTAATGGATCTTCAAGGATGAATAAACACTCGCATTCCTCCAGGTATAAAATAGGGATGGTGAGGCTCATCTTTGCTAACTACTCTGAGGTTTGTATATATAGTGACAGGATCTGCAGTTAATTCTTCTCTCTCCCTTGTGTGGGTCAGGATGCAAAATACAAAGTTAAGATACCTTAATTGCTGCAAGTATTCCTGGAGCTAACATAAAAAACAATTGGAAAATTTTTAATTGGAACATTTTTTTAAAAAAAAATGATGCCTGGTTTCCAAGTAGCTTGAGAGTTAGTTGCAAAACTGACCAATGTCTACTGAACAATACAGTATTTGGTGATAAATTGATGGGGAAAAAAATAACTGAATATTTGCTCTTCAAAATGCTGAACCTCTTCAAGGTTCAAAGGACCCTTCCCTGAGGCTTGGCTATCCCAAACTGAGACTTTAGCCCAGTCCCTACAGCTATTGGTCTACATAAGAAACTCTCCAATTTTACTTTCAGCTGCATAAAAATGCTGTCTAGATTCTGCACATGCTGTAGACGGAAGACTGTAGTAGAATGCCATAAAGTTCTGGGGGGAAAAGTTGCCACCTACCATGGCCAGAAATGTTTCATCACAAAATCATTCCAGCTATGGGGAGCTTTGTCCTCATGGCTGCATGAATTGTCACAAGTAGCTTTCCTACTATTAGCCTTAAAAACTAGAAGATAATTTTGAACCCAAATTAATGTTCAGAAGCTGTGGTAGATGTAACTTTAAGTATCCTCACCCTTGGAGCTTCAGTCTTTAATGGTTCCATGCCTAAGACTGACATATGTGCCCTGGCTTCTTCTCCCACCACCCGAGAAGCTTGTGTCACTTGCCACATCCCAGCAGAACCTGCCAGCAGTGGGCATTATACACACTGAGGAGTTGCTCACATTCCTAGGTGGCTGCTGGGAGGACCACAGACCAAACCGGGCTTGCATACATGCACCATCAAGGGTTTTTCTCATTGCATCCTCCACAGGTATGTCCTGGGGACATGGGCCTTGCCATGAACACGTTGAAGCCAGTATCTCCTTTCAGATGTCCTCTCTGAAGGTGCTGGTGCACCCCAGTGCTGCTATTGTGCTTTCACCATGAACACAAGAGATGGTCAGGGATACTCTTTGCTTCCTTCTTTTCCTTTAAGGGAAAGTTTAGGATTCATTGCAGTCCTTGCTGCCTTTGGAGCAGGCAGGAATGAATAGTTTTATTAATCCCAACCCAATACTGAGACCATCTAGTCTTTCAGAAGGGAGGCAGGTGCCTTATACTTCAAGAGGGCTGGCCTCTCTTCCCACACAGGCTGGGATATTGGACTCTTTGTCTTGTCAGCCTCTGCCTGACCCAGCCACCTGCTGAAAGCCCCGTGTGTGTATGTAGGGTAATCCTTCCCCTCACTCATCTGGACAGCATGTACTTGCACATGCCAACTCCTTGGTGAGTCCGTGCCAGCCCTCTGGCCAGGTGATGGCAGCTTCAGCTGCCTGAGGCCCTCCCCGGGGAGCGTGGTGGGGAGCCTGGCCTCACCAGGGCAAGGCAGGCTGCATTGCTGGGTCACTGGGGTGGAAGAATGTATAATTTTCACAGCTCCAGTTAGGAGCTTTCAGATAAATTGCTAAAACATACCGAATGTACGTGACGGAGGACTAAAAGGTAAAGCTCTGACAACAAAAAAATTATTCTTGTTCTTCGCTCCCCTGGGCCTTATCCAGCAAATGCTTGGCTTGACTCCTCCATACAGTGCTCTTGGTTTCAGAAGGAATGTTCACAGCGTGCTCTATGGAACTGGGTCCTTATTTCATCCATCTGCATTTCTCCTCTAATTTATTGACTTCTCTAGTTCTGATGATTAGGTCAGGTGGTGTCACATGCTTCAAGTACCAAGGCCAATTAACACCCTTTCTGGGTGACCAGGATTGCTGATCGATTAAGCTGCTGTGTCCCACTGAGATTCCTCGCTGTTGCAAAGGCAGATGCGTGGTCATATAAAACACATTGAAATAGAAATAATGAAAAGCCGGGCCTGAATGACAGCCGAAATGTTTTTTCTTTCTGGAAGCAACCCAAGAAAGGGCTTATTGCACTCCTCTTCTTGGCACTTGGAAAGAAATAACTACTGTTATTAAAAAGAAAAGCTTTTCGGGAGGGGGGAGGAATTCAGTTCAGCAAAATAGATAGAACCTGCTAAAATGACTTCTGAACCAAACATCCCTCTCCCTTCCAGAAAAGGCTGGAAGTGTAAAATAATTGAAATAATAAAACTGAGGCTTCTTCAAAAGGTCTCCACACTGTGCACATTTCCTTCTGCCCTGGAAAAATGCATTTTTAAGAAATATTCCTAAGCTGTTTGGCTCACTGTCCTCAGTTTTTCAATACCTAAATTGAAATGGAATTAACTGAATATAAGTGCCTACATAACCCTGAGGAGTTGTGCTTGCAGTATTTCTTCCTGGAAACCCAACCCACACCCCAGCTTGCTTCATGCTACAAGGGACAAGAGCCTGCAGGTGCTGGATGCCCTCATAATGGGTGAAGGGGATGGTGGAGACATGGAGAGGAGGTTTTGCCTGCCGAAGGTGACTCTTAGCACCACGCACTGTTGTCCTTTCCAAGAGGGAATCAGACTGGCATGAACCAGCACCAGAGCCATCCCTTGAGCATCAGTCCAGGTTTTCTCACTCCTAGCTGGGATAACTAAAAAGCAATCTACAAGCAAATACACATAATTTTCTTGGCTATATACACCTTCAAAAGAACACTGGGCAGTTGAAAAGCCAACCAACACTTCTACACAAGAGAAAGTTGGGTGAATATCCCTGCTAGCTTCTACTCTGAATCAAAACCAGAGTTCATGCATGTTGTAAGATGCCCACGCAAAGCAGGTCCAGAGCCGTGGCAGAGAGGAGAGCTGAATCACCGGATGACAGCGGCTTTTGCCAGCTTTTTCAGGTAGCCGGAGCCTCAGGCCTCTCAGGGAAGTTCAGCACAGGCACAGTACCGCATTTCACCTTAAATAATGCTCAACTTTCCATTTTCTCTTTTGTAAACTGCCAAGAGATACTTCTCTGACACTAATGCAAGCTGAGCTGGCACTGAGGTTTACAGGCTCTGAAAAAAATAATTGGTGAGAATGCAGTCAGAAACGGGGCTTGGGAAAGGCAGAGCAAAGCTGGAATGAAAGGAGGCAGAGGGTCCTGTCCCCAGAGCAGGGGTCTGGGAGGACAAGACACAGAAGACATTTGCATTTGCTTTTCAGATGAAAATTGTGATTTATCCAAGGGCAGCCATTATGTCCCTGGCTCAGATTTGCACCCTCTATACCAGGCACAAACCCACCACAGGAGTCTGCTCCAAAGAGGATGATGCCTAATCAGACAAGAGAAATTAAAGTTAAGGATGGCAGCAACCAAATGATTGATTTAGCTGAATATAATGTAGAAAACCTGAATAGGTTCCCAGCTTGACACCCTGGGCTTGCTTGGCAGAAGAGCTTTCTGTGGGACAAAGTCCTGTTCCTAATTTTGAATCCTCATCCTGTGATTTGCTCTAGTGGCAAATTCAGTCCCAGTCTGAAGAGCTGGCAGGGCTCTGCCTGTGCAAAGCACTCTGTTAGCAGCACTAAAGATCTGGATATCACAGCTCCACGCATGACATAGGGAAAATGGAATTGCATTGTCCCAAGACTTTCTCTCGGGTATGCAGCCGATTTCCCTTGTGATAGGTAGCTTCTGACGCCTTGGTTTGGATGGTCTCTAATGCCAGTCAACTCATCAGTTTTCTGCAAAAAGAGAGTAATTTTGGAAAGCTGAAACATGGTCTTAATTAACATGCTATTGTGGTTAATCTGTTTTACCAATACCTTAATAAAGAGAATCAATAGTTACAGACATCAAAGTTGATGAGTTCCCTCACAGGAAAAGAAAAATCTATAAAACATAGATGGTTACACTTCTCAAAGCTGCAAATTAAAACCAATGAGTTCCACTAAACCTTACCCCAAGGTGAACATTACTGGTGTTTTGACCCACTGCACAGCTGGCTCCTGGGCCAAAATTTTTACAGACTTTTGAGAAGCACGGGTCTTGTGACTACTGCCATCATAACCATGCTAGCCTAAATTACACCCCAGTGCATAACCTGGTGGATCTGCAAAATCCGTAAGATTTTTCTTAGTACAAACCATCCCATTGTAGGTGGCTGTGGCAGTTATCTAGATAAAATAGTAGAAACATTTGGTCTTGCAGACTGGTTGAGAAAAATCTACCAGGCGCAGTATTAACTTGCCTTACCTGACTTTTACTGTGATTGATGAAAGTAAAATGTGAATCATGAGGTACTTAGCTGTCAAAAAATTCTTTCCCATGAAGTATAATATTTTTCAGTTTCAAAGTATGTGAGAAAGATTTATCCCTGCAATAATTTGGTGACTTCATTAAAACTCTACAGACTAAAAACCACCTGAGACCTGGGCAACTTCTGCTTGCTTTTGTGGACTGGAAACACAAGCACCATGGGCTGGAGCTTCATCCATCTTTGCAGTTGGTCTAAACCAATTAGTTCTTGAGTTGCTTGTCTGCATAGGGGTTGCTCCTTCCTCTCTTTTATAGGTGTGAGAGACCACACACATCCCTTAGTGAAATGTTGTCTTTAGGACATAAGTCAATGAGACACTCAGCTGGACACTGCCAACAGGACAATTTTAGGGTTGAAGGGAGGAAAAGAATTGCAAGGACTATTTCAATACTGAGGAATTGAGGTGTATTGCTAGCATTCTGATTGTCTTTGTATATGTCTCATCACGTTTAGTGTTAAGCTTACACTTTGTTTTATGATTTTTTTCTCTACAGTTCTGCTAAAAAATGGCTAATAAAATACTAGTATTTCTAAGACAATCTAAATATTGGAACATGCACTGTGGAAGACAATCAGACCTCTGGCACTGGGAAAACAAAAAGCTATGAACCATCAGTTTGCACTTTCCATGTCAGTTTTACTTCTTTCCCTGTTGCTTCCCTATGCTAAAACCATTTCCACTTGCAGCTGCCAGGAAAGAGGGCTTGATCAAGCAAGCTCATCTATGGACCATCCAACAGGACATAAGGAGTCTGGCAGACCCTTTCCTTGGACGTTGTCATTAGCATGAACCCTTTGGGCATGAAATGGCTGGATCAGAGCACAATTTGCCATGAAGGTCTAGGTTGTATCAAGTACATGTTCTCCCTTATGCTTGGTACTTCTCATACAGGAATATTGCAAATTTTCTAGCCTTTAAGTTTTTGATATTTTTCTTGGAGAATAAATTTTACAGAGGTGCCCAAAAGCCAATCAAGAGTAGACTAAGGAATATTGGTTCATTATAGTAGTCAAATACCATTGTTTAAGCCTTTATTTATAGCTAGAGCTGTAGCACAATTTTCATCTGTGAAGCTGAGCAAACAGGTACTAGCTTGGTGAAGGAAAAGCAGTCTTTGGGGTCTCAGGGCCTCTGAGCAAATAGCTGAGTTGATGGTCAGAATTCTTGTTGCTGCTCACAAGGTGTCCGAGTGACATAGTTTTTCCTGCACATCTCACTGCCTGCCTCAGGGGGACACACGGGGTAGGTAAGGTGCACCACCGTGAATCCAGTTATCAAAGCAGACCCTTCACTGTACATTTCCTCTTATCTCTACTTCTGTGTCAGAAATGTTCTCTTCCAATTTTCTGATAAATCCTGACTGCTGCCGGCCTGAAGTACTGATGTGACTTTTTACCTCTTGAGTAGGTCCTTCCCAAAGTGATCTTTTTTACTGTATTTGTATAAAGATTCCACTTCTGTGTTTTGTTTTGTGTTTTGTTTTATTTTGTTTTGTGAAGCTTCAGTACTTTGTGCCTTCATCATGTTATTTCCTGTGTTCTTACATAGACTGATGTCATCTTGACTGTGTCTGAACAAAAAATGGGCTAGCTTGCAGGGCTGTGTTGTCACTGGGGAAATCATAAATGTCCAAAGTGAAAAAAAAAAAAAAAAAAAGGAAAAAAAAAAAGAGTTAGGTACCATTCCTCCTGACACCAGGCAACCAAATTCCCATAGGGTTTTTGTAAAGCATCCCCCATAATATCTGTTTCTCTATCTGATTAATATCTGTTCTTTGTTTAAAAATAAATCTCTCATTCTTTCCATGTTTCTAAAAATATTCACACTTCTAGCTGAGATGCTGCTAATTGGTGACATCTTTGTATTCTGAGTCTTACTCATTCCTCATCAAATAGAAGAGTCAGGCTTCAATGATTCTTTGTGTTGGTGTTAAAAGCTTCATGCACTGGATGACATTCCCCATCCTATGCAAAATAGAGATTGTGGGTTTTTCCTTAAGGTGTATGAGATTTTGAAGGTCATTTTCTTACTATGGCTCTTGCCCTGCCTTATTACTGTTCTCATATCTTCCTATATTCTTATGGCTTCCTCTGTGAGAAGAAACTGCATATTTTAAAGGCTTGTTGGTGAAACAAATCACATCTGTGAATAATTGTCCTAATCCAGTGCTGTAATTTATGTGGGCAGGATGCAGATCCACTAATTCCATTAGGATTCAGTGTGTGGGACATTCCTGTGAATAAACTCAGGGAAATCAATGACTTCTGGAGGGTTAAAAATATTGACAAGAACAAGACTTGCATGTAGGGTGGGAGTGACAGCACATACAGGATGAAATCCTGGCCCTGCTCATGTCAGGGATGGGAGTTTGAAGTTGGTAGTTTAGATTCCCCTCATGGTTCGTTGTTTTCTTCCCTGCAAGTTTTAAAGACGTGTAATTATTTGCACAAAAAGAACAGGACTGGCAAATTCAATAAGGCAAGTTTTTGATAAAGGTCTTTTGTTAATTTAGTACCAGTGTTGGAAAAATATATATAGCCTTAGGTTGTTGAGATTAATGAAGCACATTTTGGAGGTGTCCTGAACTGGATGCATTAGCAAATGCATCTAAGCCAAGAAAGCATCAGCTAAGAGCAGTGCAAGACGTTTGACTTAGGAACTCCACAGCAACTTAAGAGCACACAGAGGAGCCAGAAGTAAATAGAGCCACAGAGCAAAGGTGATGCAATGGGCTGTTCATTGCTATGGGTTGAGCAGGTACGGATCACCCTACGTGGAAGGAGAAACAAAATGGTAAATCTCTCTCTAGAAGTTGCCTGGCTGACATTGCCTCCGTACAGTAGAGCATGGATGAGCAAGCCACCTCTCATTATCACTTCCATCTCTCATGCTGGGTTCTGTAGTGTGATAAAGAATTAGGTTTAGCAAATTAGGTAAGGGAAAGGGAATTTGGAAATGACACCCCTGATGATTGATGATACTAATAAGTATTGTATCAAGGAAATCCCCTTCCTCCATCAAGCAGGGCACATGCACACGCAGCCCTTGCACACCAAATATAAACATCACTGTATGCAATATATATTGAGGTATTTAGAGAAGGGGAAATAAAAAATGTACATGGCAAACTTTATTCATACAATATCGGCACAATGCAGCTAAATATACATACACTATGCATAGAAGCAGAAACATGCAGAGAAGCACACAATTTATATGCACAGAAATATGTATATTTTAAAAATTCTACTGCACACATATCTCCTTTTGCAAAATAGATAGCAGGACAAAACCATGACAGATGATTGTTAATCTTGTGCTGCAGGAAACTCTAGTTCAGCTCCCTGTTTTTGCTTCATTTGAGGCAAGATTTGAACCTTTCCCCTGGGGGGAAAGAGTTCTGCAGAGGAATTCTTTTTGCTTTAGCCTGTTCATTCAAACAGGGAGAACTGGAAGTAGGTTTATGGTAGGATGTGGGAGGAGGAGGTGTACTTTTCTGCTTCAAATGATTCAGAGTAAATTTTGAACCTGTCTGTCACACATCAGTGCTTTAACCACCAAGCTGTGCTGGGCTAGGATGTATACAGACTGGCATATATAGAAATGAATACATGGACATACTTGTCCTTATGCTGTCTGCTGGGTGAGCCACATCCCATTTAACCATCTTCCCAAGGTGTTTTCAAGGCACTGGAGATTCAAGTGGAGAAACTCTCACTTTGAGGACCTATCTTCAGGTCCTCTTTTGGCTTGAGCTGAAGCCCCTAGGTGCTGCTTAGCTATAGGCAGCATATTTACTTGGGCACCTTGAGCACACAAAGAAGTGTGTGGCAGCTTAATACGATTTTAGTGACTACAATAGCACCTATCTGGCAGATTTGGGTGCTGAAGGATTCCTAAAAACCCTTTGAAGAGCTGGACCTCTGTTGCTATGGTGATAAAAACTGTATAAAAAGCTACATGGAACAGAATAAAATATTGTGTTTAAATAGATCCGCAGAGATCTACAAGTTTATTTTTTTTTTAGGTTTCATATCCATGCCTACTGATGTGTGCCTACCATAGCTTCAATCTGCTTCTTTGGGTTGATACACGGGATTAGGTGAAATGGCAGCGCACTCTCTGCTCCCCGTGCAGCAGGCAGCCCATACAGTAAAAGACTTGTCGTGCAGTGAAACCTGGAAATGCTACTTTTGCCCACTCATGGGGAATGTGTTAATCACATAGGAAGCAACTGGTGAGCAGTGCTAGTAGGTATTTGAAAGGTGGTGTAGACGTGTATGTGTTGACAGCAGACTTCTTTGCTGCAGACTAAATTGGGGGCTATTGCTACATGGATGACTGCAAGTGTGAGACTTCGATATTACTCACTCCCAAACCCGGTAAAAGTAAAATGAATGCAGACTTCTTTCCTTAGGGTATTTCCTTCTCTCTTCCTAACATTTTAATCCAGAGCACCACCACTGTCGAGAGTCGGATGGGGCTCCCCTACACAGCAGCTCCTCAGTCTCTATAAGAATCATTTCAGAGCATAAAAAGACTTTGTTCTGCTGACAGCTGAGAGGCAGCTTTTCTCCACTGCAGCACGCAGCATCTCCTTCCAGCAGATTTCCTTCTGAAATTATCCCCAGCTCTTTGTACCATGACGGGAAACTCACAGTCAGTCCATTCATATGTAATGGTGAACATGCAGCCCTTCATTTTATACCAGTTTATGGATGAGATTCTTCCAGTCATCTGCTACAGTGATTTTTTAGATAACACTTTTGCTCTTGGAATTTTTTTTTTCTTTTTGTTCTAGTCTCCTGGTCTGACTCTGTCATTTCAGAAGCCTGGAATTGCATTTGTGCTACATAACAGCTACAAAAATTACCAAAATTTTCTAAATCACAGAATCAGAAAAGGTGATTGGAATGGATCTCTGGATGTCTCCAGTCTCCATCTTCCTACTCAGCTGGACAATCACCCACACACAAACAGTTCCATGGCTTTGTATAGCTGAGACTCACAAATGTCGAATCACGGAGGTTGCACAACCTTGCCACTGAGCTTTGCTGCTGCTGCTGTGCCCTCCTGCTGAAATATGTTTTCTTAATGTCCAAACTCAAATCCCAAATCACAGTGTGTGGTCTTTGTCCTGGCACTACCAAGAAGGATTTACATTTTCCATCTTTGTAGCTGCCCAACAAGACATTTTAGTCATTAGTCTGTCTGCTAGTCTCTTCTCTGCAGAGGCCAAACAAGCCCAGCTCCCTCAGCCTCTCCTTGTGAGCCACAAGCTCGCAGCCTCAGGCCATTTTGGCAGCCCTCCATCAGGCCCTCTGCTGCTTCTCTCTGTCCCTCTCCAGCTGGGGACCCAAACCAGGCACAGAATCCCTGATGGGACCTCACCAGAGCCCAGTACAGAGGGTATCTGCTTCCTTCTTTCTTCAGTCTGCTGACCACACTCCTCTTAACATAGCCCAGTAGACTATATTAATACCCCTTATTTGCAGTGAGAGCTCAGCACTGGCACATATTCTGCCAATATTATCTCCCTCCAGCAGGACCTCTCCAGCGGGGTTGTGGCTCAGCCACTCTATTCCCAGCCTGCACCCGTGCAAGGCTTAATTCTGCCCAAGATGTAAGACTTCACTCTTCTAATAAAGCTCCTGAGCTTTCTGTTGGCTCCTGACCTCAAGCTGACCAACATCCTTTTGTCTTGAGACTCCTATCCCTTTGTTTTGAGACTCTGACATCTATTGTATCACACTCCCGTTTCTTTTTTTTCTCCCCTGCAACTCTGTTGTGCAAAAATGTGTCACTGCCTAGGCTGTTGTTGAAGATGATGAACAACCTGAATACATGTGGTTATTCCTTCCCAGGTGCAAGAAAAAAAAAAAAATCTGCTCGGGAGTAGCTCTGCAGAGAAGGACCTAGGGGTCCTGGTGGATGACAGGTTGACCATGAGCCTGGTGGCCAAGAAGGCCAATGGGATCCTGGCATGCATTAAAAGGAGTGTGGCCAGCAGGTCAAGGGAGGTGGTCCTCCCCTTCTACTCTGCCCTGTTTAGGCTTCACCTGGAGTACTGTGTCCAGTTCTGGGCTCCCCGGTACAAAAAAAAGACAGGGATCTCCTGGAAAGAGTCCAGCAGAGGGCTACAAAGATGATACAGGGCCTGAAGCATCTTCCCTATGAGGAAAGGCTGAGAGACCTGGGTCTGTTCAGCCTTGAGAAGAGAAGACTGAGAGGGGATCTTATCAATGTTTACAAATATCTTAAGTGTGGGAGACACAGGGATTTGGCCAACCTCTTTTCAGTGGTCTGTGAGAACAGGACAAGGGGCAATGGCCACAAAATGGATCACAGGAAGTTCTGAAAAAATAAATAAGTAAATAAATAAATTAAGCCCTAGTATCTACCCTGAGGGACTCTGCTCACCAACCAGTCATCAAGCCATTAATGACCCGTCTTTGAGCAGTGACAATAAGTTGTTTCCCTGAACTGCGGTAAGGATCCTGTGAAACTCTGCCACTCTCACAGCTAAGTCCTCCTACTCTCACTGGGGAGAGCTTCAGGACAGAGGGCATCAACAATGTGGGCAGCTTTATCATTGAAGGACATGAGGGCAAAGGACATCAGGGTGGGATTATGGAGATTATGAAAGATTTTGTAAACTATCACTGGACAAATGATGAGTGTATAGGCTGCTGTGGCCACATTGGAATCACTTCTGTGTTGACCAAGTGCTAATGTATTTCTGCTTTCCTTCACTAAAAGGGGGTAAAAGGGCTTGCCTTGATTCATAAATTGACTTACAAGCTCACACCACAACTAAATCTCTTTGAAGCTTAAGTTCTCAAGATGTAGCACCCCTAAACCACTGCTTTATGAAACCTGGTGGCACCTAAAAATCTGTGGGCATCACAACCTCAAACATCAGTTTTCCTGAGGCAACTAATGTTGTATTTTTGGACATTCCCAGAAGTTTCTCAGTTTTAACAAGTCTGAGCAGTTCAGCATCTATTTCAGACATGACTCCTGTTGGTATCCACAAATTAGGCATCTGTCTTGCATGCAGGGGAGCCTAAGCTAGTAATTCAGGAGCAAAAGAGCAGATGATACACAGAGAGAAAGACAGCAAATAACCAAAGAAGTCTACTGTGACAACTCACTGCCAGTCCCCTGTCAGTGTCCCTGCAGACCTTCCCTTTTGCAGGATATTGGCTGCCTGTGACATTTTTTCTTCATCCAGCATTCAAATTAGAGTGATCAGAGGCTGACCCGCAGAGTTTAGTTCATCATGAATTTTTTCCTACTGATTACATAAATAATCACAGGAAGGAAAGTGCCTTTTACATTAATACACAATTGCACAAGCTTCTGCAGGAACATAAGGAGAAATATGTTCAGCAGTCATGCCATGCTTCAATTGTCTTATTAATTTTGTGAGTCTAAAGGCTTGTCATCCACAAAGTGACAAAGTTGTCTGTTTAACTTAAACTCGTCTTGATTTTGTAACCTATCAATTCATTTGGAGTGCATGGATAAACGTCAGCTTTTAGCATTGATGTTCCTCAGGATTCTCATTTCACCAGGTTCTGGAAGAGTCTATGAATTTTGTACCTTTTTATTTTTAATTTTTATTTTTTTGAGGGATTAATGGCAGAGTCATGAGTAAATTCGAGAGACTGAAAGAAATTTTTGCTAAAAAAAATGTGCAAAAGCAAAGAAATAGGCAACTTGACATGCCAATCAAAACTATGGCATCAAGTAGAAAATGGAAGTGGAATTGCCCAGAGAAATGTGATGAACAGACACAGATTTATGAAAACATGGCAAGGGTTAGGTTCTCAGATGGCCGTGTTCAAGAAAATATGGAGACTGTAGTGTAAGGTCAGAATGATCTAAGACTGAAAAGTCTGCCATTTGGGTTATTTGCCTCATGTTTGGTCTCACAGGACAGATGGGCAAATGCAGCACAGAAGTTTTTTTTTATCTCAGTTAGCAAAATTTCTGAAACAAAACCTCCTGAATTCATCTTAAAAAGGGGTTTCCCAACAGATGATTGAAGGTCTTATGAAAGAAGATTAGAGCCTTTGTATGGTCATGCAGTTGGGGCAGCAAACAGACAAAATGGGTCAAAATCTCTAATGTTCACCATAGATGTCTTTACACTTCCCAGAAATTAGCCTCTACACCTAGACTCTGCAACCACTCAGCTAGCTGGCATGAGAGCCCGAGACACCTTTTGAGCACTCTTTCATGTCACTGTGGTAGAAGTTTCCTCTGTTCCCTTCTCTTCTGGCATGGTCATGCAGCCTGCTTATGGCTGGCCAGAGTCTCTTCGAGCTTCAGATCTGTGTTCAGCATCACAGCTGGGCCCTGCTGCTACCACAGCTAATTAGAGTCCTGCAGGTCACTGCCTTCATGAAGATGTTTTTGTTGTTCTGGTGCTGAGTACCCTTTTCCTTTGCTACTGGCACTTACCCTGCTTTCAGCACAGAGCCTTAAAGCTCCAAGACACCAGTGGAGACAGACTCTCAGTACAACAATTAGGCTCAAACACAGAGGGAAAAAAAGTCCATGTTCTCCTGACACAGCCAACACCA
Source organism: Aythya fuligula (assembly GCF_009819795.1). Classification (NCBI taxonomy): domain Eukaryota; kingdom Metazoa; phylum Chordata; class Aves; order Anseriformes; family Anatidae; genus Aythya; species Aythya fuligula. The sequence continues at coordinate 9,730,073 of NC_045560.1, read as the reverse complement.
CTTGTTAGGTCTTCTCTCTCCCCATCTCAGATTGCTTTGTGGTATGTGCAATAGTAGCGTGCTCTCATTAAAGCATTTGGGTCCAGTTTGTTGTATCCCTGCTGGACAGGGAGCTCTGCTGGAAGCAATGACATCTATTCACCTCCAAGGTGAAGTTTCACAGGCAGGTAAAGAAACACCTGGGTTGTCACTCACTGGAGGCACATAAAGGAAAGTGAACTCTGGTCACTGTGATCTTAACATCTTCATCAGGACGTTTAACATCAAAAGCCTGTGAAGATCCAGCCCAACAGGTAAATGTTGTACCCTCCCAGCGAGTGTTTGAGGTATTCTGTTAAGGATATTGCACTTATCTGCTGTATTTTACGTCATGAAAATGGACACTGACTGTTGCATTTTGAGAACAGGTTAAATCAGCCAAAGTGTGGCAAGGAAAGAGAAGTTCTCTATTTTCCGAAGAGCCTTTAGATTTGCAGCGAACATCCAAAGAGGAAACGTTACAGCAACTGTAAAACAAGAGACTTTCTTCTGTCAGCATATGGATTAGTTTGATGACAATACTGTTATCTGGGTAGGTAAGGAATAAATCCCCTTCTCAAAGAAACGCTGTTTTGCTGATCGACCAGTGCTACTTATCAAGAGTTTTATTGCTGAAGCATCTAGAATTAGATGCTTTGTGCTTAATTTTCAGGGGAGATAAGAATCTTTCTGAATAATCAAACTATGTGAATATGGATTGCAAATAGTGCCAGAGCCTCTGGAACTAGATTCACCAGGGTGTTGGAGGTGTCCAAGTACTATTTTGTGTATTAACTTCCAGACCAGCTATCCTCCAAACCTTCTCAGTACCTAAATTACATAGATGCCTGGGCTCTCCCTTCCCCTACAGGAGTCCCTATGGCACCTGAATTTCTGCTGCTGCTGCTCCCTATCTCAGGCTCACAAATCAAACATTCCCCTGCTTGTTGTGCTCATGGGACCTGAGCTATTCCACGCTGCAATAAAGACATAAATATTCATTAAGTTGCAGGGAACAAGAAGCCTTAAGGAGCCGATTCTGCAGCCTTGGAGGCTGGATCCCTTCATGGGGGGAGAGGCAGCACTGGGGCCTTCATTCTCTGAATGCTGAATTACATGTGCAAAGATATGGGTCCTACAAAATGGGAAAATGACTTTTATAGGATTGATTGAGACTGCTCCATCCTGCCATACCCCACTGGGTAGAAAGTCTCCAGAAAGAGGGGAGATCCAGCTGTGAGTTTCTGTCCCAGATCAGGCAGAGTAGGCATTTGACTCAAGGTGTTCTCCTCACCATTGAAAGAAGAACTGCAGGAAGGGTGTGAGAGAAATGGTGTGAGCACAGAGGGGTGTTTCACTGTGTTTTGTGAGAAGGTGCAGGGAGGCAGAGGAAAGCAGCTCCAAGAATAGTTGCAGGATCCCCTTGTCTAGGTAAGGGAAAATTCATCAGTGAAATGGATGTCAAGCAACTCAGTCATCAGATTGTAGGGGAAGATCCATCTATACAAGCCCAAATGGCAAACTTTACCAACAAAAAGTTTGTCTTTTAGGCAATTAAGTGCTTTCTGTGAAGGGAGAGGAGAAGAGAAAAAGAGGATTTACATTTGTACTTAGAACATAAAACTGCTGTGAGTATCCTAAGCTGTCCTTGTAAATCCAGCCCCAGGTCTGTTGCTTGTTTGTGATTCCAAGTTAATGTTTTTAACCACTTGCTCCTTCTCTCTAGGATTTACCAAAAATAGTAAAAGAATAATAGGGCAAGAAAAACGTAAGATCCAAGCACCCTATGGGGCAGTGTCAGCAGCACACAAATGATTGCTCCCTCCCCTGACTGTACTGCAGGCAGTTATCAGTATCAGCTGAATCCCCCGTCTCCCTTAGTGTGATAGCAGCTAAACAAAAGAGACCAAGAGGATCCCGTTGCTCGAGGTTGCTCGAGCTACTTGGGGCATGGGCTTGCCCCGTACATTTACCAGTGCAGGAAGCGCTGCTGTGCCTGCATCTCCCCGGGTGAACCTGCAGCTGGTCTGCAGTCCACACCAAGTGTCTGTCTGTCTGTCACTGCCTCTCTCTGCTTCTCTTTTGGATTCATAGGAAATATATTCCTGCCTCTTTTGTCTAACCTTTGTCTTCCAGTTTTTTGTCTGCCTTGTGAATTCTGCCTAATTAGGAACCTTTCAAATTCCCTTGTGGCCTCGAGTTTTCTCATGCAGAATTTGGAATTAGAGCATTTTTATGGCTGGTTTTCAGGGCCAGGGCCATGCTTTTAAAGCGATATAATAACAATTAATAATATTTTGCACTTCCATAGAGTTTTATGTTTTTGTTGTTGTTGTTTGGTTGGTTTTGGTGTATTTTCTTTCTTTTCCTCTGGGGATCTCAAAACACTTTCTAAGTGGCAATTAATTAAGATTCAACTTTGTGAGGGGAGGAATGTGTAGGGACACATTTCTTTTCCACTGTAGGAATGCAGCCATCTCTGTGGTAGACAGCAATAACTGGTTTAAGACAATTAGTGCAATATATTGAATACCAGACAACAGTTTCTAGGACAGAAAGTGAAGCAATACGATACAAAAGGGATTTATACAATCAGACTGAAATGACACTTTAATTTTAGCCACAATGCCAAGGTTAGTCCTCCTCCCACCCAAGGCCAGAAATGCAGCTTTGCATGTCATAGAGAAAGAAGCAGCCCTGCTAACGGACTGAAGCAGGGCACTTTCAGCCTTCCAGCCTCCACGCAGACCGTGCTGGGACTCGGGCTTGGTCCTAAATCAAGAGCAAATAGTGCCACCTACTGCACCCTCAGCTCCACCAGCTCAGGGGTGACTGCCCAGCAGATGCATCACCCACGCCTCACATGTGAAAACCGGCGTGTTTTCTAAGCAATGTATACACAGTATGTATATACACAAAGAGAGACAGACAACAGAAGAGCTGCTATGCCAGAAAAGAAGCAAACTTTGTCTTGTTTACTGATAGCACTTTTTTATTACGGTGACAAGAAAAGACACGAACATGGACCAAAGCACCAGCTGGAAGCTGTGTATTTTGAGGCCCCACGGTAGCTAGCAGTCATGTCTTGCCTCTGCTGCCTTAGTCTTCAGAATATTAATGAAGGAAAGAGTGTTTGTTATTTCCAACACTCCTTCTCCTTACAAGGATAGTATTAATGATATAAGGAAGTAAACAATTCACTGAACCACAGAGCTCTAACAGTTATTAATTTCCGAGGAACTATCCTCACACCAATCTGGGAACTGGAACATTGGAGAATGGTGCGAATAAATATAACACATACACATTCTGCCTTACAAACATCAGGCACTGGTCCAGTTTGTTAAAACTGTTCCTTTGCAACAATCACAGATTTGGGCATTTGACATCTAAAACCAGCCTTGGCAAAAAACATCTAAAAGTCTTGGCAAAACCCAGCACTGCTCTTGTATGCCTGACGAATGCCTAACCTGGCTGCTGCCTGGTTCTCTCTTTATTGCATGGCTTGGCATGAAAAGACGAGGTGGTGAATGCTCTCGACCAGGATACAGGGTGGTCTGCTGGTCACAGCACTCTGGAGGTCCTGGAAATGGGAGAACATTTCCACCTCCGGTTGAGGAAAGCAGCGAGATGGAGAGATGGATATTCCCCCTCCTAGTTCGGTGCCCTACTGCCACATCATTCAAAACATGAGAAGTGGCACCACCAGCACTAGACGCCTGTCTTTAGGAAAGGGGAATAGAGTAGATTTCAAAGGCATGAAGACAACTAACATGGCTTTCTCTACTTTCCTTATACCTCACAAGTCAGGCAGACAGAAGCCACCTCTGTAGGTTTTTATAGTTGCTTATGCCTTAGCATTGCCTGGAAGAGATTTAGGTGGGTGTTTCCCTCCCTTTTTCTTCATCCCAGGCTACTAAATTTCAGCCATGTGTGCAAATTAAACCAGTTGGGTTCTGGCTGCTGGCGGTAGTCCTCACTGCCCCTTTGAGATTATCCCAACAGGTCTTTCTGTGCAGAGTCAGGAGGACCAGACCTTAGAAAGCTCTGCAAAATCCAGGTGGAAAAAGCACATTTGGGTATCAGCTCTCTGATGAGTGCAGAGCCAGCTCAAGGCTGATCCTTACTGCAGGAAAAATTCGGTTCTGCAAAAAGCCGGAGGAAAAAATGCAGCTTTTGAGGAGGTTTGTAGGAAGGAAAATGGGAGTCACCATACTGGGGAAAAAATCACTTTTCTAAGTTCTCTTTGAGCTACTGGACCATCTGCCTAAATGTTGTGTGAGTGGAGAACTGGAGATGCTGGACCTTCTGCTGGAGATGCAGAAGGAAGACAGGCCTGGGAAGGAGAGCAGAACTTTCTACTTTGATTGTTGCTGAGGAGGAGGAAAGGGGGGAGCTGACCTCTAAAGTAGTAATTGTTGGCTCCTACAGTCTCTGTAGCTGTGCAGATAGTGACTGGCCAGACTGGGACCAGGGCAGTGCTATGCCACATGCCTCACTCCGGTCAGCAGAGCGAGGCAGCCTGCCAGCCCCTGCTGCTGCAGGCACCCACCAGCTGTGCCTGTCCGTAAAGGTGGCCCTGCAGGAATGAAGACTGAGGGGTAAGCTTCTATCTTGGAGCACAATTTTTCCCAAAAGCTTTGTCCAGGAGCCAAGATTCATCTTGCTGGAGCCCTATGGAGGTAAGGGACCTTCCCAAGGAAGCTTCCCAGCACACTGTGGCTTCAACTACCACCACCTGAGCTTGCGTTATCAACCTGTGGGGAAGGGAATTCATTTTTTTTCTGAAAGGCAATGGCTGGTTTCATTTTCTTATATATGAATCCACATTTGATTGCAAGATTTGTACACAGTACTGAGCACAGAGGCCCTAATCCTCACCTAAGCCCCTGGGTGTGCCTTTACTACAGGAACAAATAAAAATAGTGATTGCATTAGGTATCCATTCATCAAACTGGGGATGTCTAAGGATGCTGCCTCTTACTGTCCCTCTGTAGTGCATAATCTTCCAAAACAAAAATAATTTCAAATAATAATTTAAGTTTCAGGTTGCTCAAAGCCAGATACTCATAAGGGTAGGCTGTCAACTTTCTAGCACCAATTAATGTATTGATAAAGCTTCTGGAGTAGTGACATTAACAGCATCTTCTTACAAAGATACCTGCAGGTAATATCAACCCAATTACTATTGAATCTGAGGTGGAGGAACTGGCAAGCCTGCCTTAACAGAATTACCAAGATACATTGAATTATTTCTACCAATATGGAAACTAATACAAGAGCGAAGCACTGAGACATATTTGTCTTTGTTGAGCAAAGCTGAAGCACAGATGTTCCCCAGGCCATTCTGGCCCATGTTGGTGATATATTCAGAACTCTTGATGTTTCAAGTAAATACATCCTTAGCCTCACTCCCTCTGCTGTCCTTACTGATATTCATTAAAGAAACAGACCCTTAAAGCGAAGACAGACCCACCAACAGAAAGGTGATTTATAACTGAGACACCACAGCCAGAGACTTAGCACCAAGGTGGAACATCAAAATAAAATGTTTTTACGGAGATATGGATTTACATAAACCATTCGTCCATTTTCAGTCCCGCAGCAAAACCCATGTGGCCAAACCAGTGTTTAACATCCTTTGGACTTACTCCAGTCAATTCACAGATTCAGCTTCAGGGTGAGGGGAATGGAGAATGTGATCAGACAGGAACAGTCACAGGGCGTTAGAGTCTGAACAAAAGGAAGGGATGCTGGACGAGACAAATGTGGATGTGTCCATCTTACGTGGCAAATGGTTCTTCTATCTCAAAATATTAGTGTCCTATTTAAAGAGAGCTTTTAAAGCCCTAATGTGCCCCAACCACTTTTTCAATTAATATAAGTATATACATGCATACATGTGCATGTGTGTATATATATAAATGCGTATTTTTTACTATTAAGTGATCCATTAAAGAAACCAAGGAGCTAACAACACACAGGGTGATCAATCCTACTCTGAGATGTTGCTTTCACTCTTTCTCTTGCTTTGGTAGGTTGTTATATTGTGCAATGATGTCTTCTTACTGTTTTCTCTTAATTATCCCTAATTCTATTAAACAGACAAACATCAACTGCAAATAATTCATGCTTAATTATGCAGTGTTGGTGGTTGATACAGTATTAGCATCAGCTTTTCTTTTAATATTTTGGCAGCACACAAATGAAACTGTTACAGTGTTTAAATAGCCGCTCTCACAGTAATGGTCATGAATCCATCGTACAGTAGCCTCACCTCCAGGCACGGAAGGCCAGCAGGGATGGTGAAAGGGAGCAGTTCCCATCCCAAATGAGCTTCCAGATGCCCTTGCTTGATATGGATGTGATGGCAGGAGGCTAGCAAATGGTTGCCAGGTGACCCTGGAGATATGCAGGAGGCGCCGTCATGTAACACAAAACAATCACTTGCAAAATAAAGCAAAAATTCTCTGGGTTTTGTCATCATTATTATTTGTAATCGCTTCTGAGGATGGAGAAGCCTTGTCAGACCAGATGGGGCCAGCATATATAATGAATGACACACTACACTGCACAGGAACCAGAAGTAGCTGAGAGCAATAGGGTCCCTAGACTGCCAGTATTGCATTAGGGGCAAACAGATCCAATTGGAAGATGGTAAAAGATGTGGCCCTTTTCCTGAAGACACTGCAAAAGTGCCAGACAATGGGCAGCATTTTTTGCTTGAGAACACAAAAAAAAAATCTGGCATAATTTCATATATCAACCACTGGAGCCACAGGGAGCAGCTCTTTACTTGAGCCATGGTAACTCGTATGGGTCCTCCAGGAATCTAAGATCTCAAGTCTGGCATTGTATAGCATATGTGCCACAGAACCTGTGATTAAAACGAGAATAATTTGTTCAGTGCTTCCTAGGTGTAAAAAAACTTTGTGAGATGGGATTTATTTTGCTAGGTGCTTTACTTTGCTTTACTGTCTTTTCTGCCTAGCACATTTTCCTGCCCTGTTACACAGCAGCTAAACCAGATCCACGAGCCATGTCCCCATTTCAGAGGCTAAAGTATACCTCAGGGTGGCCCTAGGCTTCATTCTTTCCCTTGGCAACCTCCCATCATTTACCAATGTCCAGGCAATAAGAGGCACTGAACCAATTCCTAGGCTGGATGACAGTGGGCCCAGAGGATGGTTTGGAAGTAATGAGATAGGACAGGTCTTTTTCAGGGAGTTGGTCAAGCTATTCCAAGCAGATTCATACTTGTGTTAATTTCCAGGAGTAAATGCTGCTTGAAGACATTGCATTTGCTCAGAATAGGACTAATAAGCGGATTTGGTTCTTAACCCATTTGGTTCATAACCCATATACCGTACCAAACGAAACATGCCAGATAGAGTTCTCCTTCCAGGCCCATCCAAAATACATTAAATGGGTGGGGGAAAATAAGCCTCAAGCCAGTCCTGGGCCTGCTTGGAGTGGAAGCTGGATTAGGCGGTCTCCCATGGCCCACGTCTGTGTGAACGACTCTGGGACTGTGTGGTGAGGGGTGGAGGCCTGGGCCCTGAGAGGCCCCTTTCAGAGGTTTTGAAGCATCCAAAAGCTCATATGGCCAAAAGTGCCAGGAGTACAGAGACCCTTCTTTGCTGGCTTCACACAGTGGCCAACAAATGAATCGGTGAAGAGCTTAAAACAGCTTCACAGTGCAGAAGCAGCTCCCTGCGTTAACATGGCTGAGTCATAAAGGCCAGCGGCAGCCTTCCGCTAACACGGGGCTGGCACAAAAGCTGAATAATGAAGGGAAGCTTACGCTGCTGCTGCTGCCTTTACTCAGGGACTTGTTTTATTCTTGCAAGCTCTCAGCCAGTCACTATTCATGCACAGGTGCAACTATAAAGGGGCCAAATGTGGAAGGCAGGGTGTGACTAAGCCCAAAAATGAGCGACACGAATGCATTATTCATGCAGACAGCTTACAATGCTCTGCAATTCCTTTCTTCAGAGCAGATCACTCCGCTATCAACATCAGCTACAAGATTCTTTGTTTCTGACACCTGCCTTTGTGTCTTTTTTACCTCAGAAGCGAGGTGACTGTGTGTTTGCATGAAATGGCTGCTTGGGCCAAATTTCCCAGCAATGCTGGGTGGCTCCCTGGGGCTATAAGGGAGCAGCATGGGCACAAGTGGCAATGGGGTCCAGAAATCCTATGCCACCGGTCCCTCTGAGGACAGGAAGGGGTGTGCTGTCATGAACTTTGTTAGAAATATGTATTAGAGTTACTAGTTAAAAGGGTGGAAATATATTTAAAGGGTAGAACAAGGAGAGAGGAAGATGCGGCTAGAGAAAGCAAAAAGGGAAGGTTAGGAAGGGGGAGAGAGAGGAACTTCCAATCAAGACAAAAAGAGAGCTTGAAACTTGACTTCGTTGTTGAAAATAATAGGGTTTTTAACAGTTAAAAGGTTTTAAAAGGTCATTATGCATTTAGCAGCAAAAGAGCAATATGAATTTCTAAGCAGCAACATCTGGAAGATCAAAAGAAATCATACTTCAATCAACATGAAAATCTCTGCTCATTACACGCAATCATATTTAGTTATTAATAGACACCGGCTAGACATTGACATTTTACACATTTCATCCTATGATGCGCCAGGGACACTTCTGGCATTTAGTTTATCATTTTCATCAGTGTCATGGAAAGAGTGACCGATATGACCCCAAAAAATCTCACACTGTCAGTCATCGTAAGTGAATTTATCAACACATACGAAATCGGAATCCACATGAGAGTTTTAACTGTTTGCATACTAAATTACTTCATTCTTCACGCTTCAAAAAAAAATTCCTTTTTGCATAATAAATAATGATAAGGGGCAGCGGACAATTATATAGGTGGAAACAATATGCAAAATACTTAGAATTCAAATTTGTTGTGTGAATATATCCAGAAGTTGCTTAAGTAATCAGCTCAGCGGCTGTATTACCCATTGTTAGAGGTTAATACAAAAGCTCTTCAGTTTATATTAAAAGCAGACCAACTTAAACTGTAATTGGCACATGTCCTGTTAGTATTTTCTTTTTGTTATACATCTTCCAAATGGTTCAGAAACACAAATAGGTCAATATTAAAATTAGCTGGTCTGTTGTTTTGATTCAAAAAATGAAAAAGTCTTTGGGAGGAAGGAGTCGGTCCCAAAATAGCATTGACATCAACATGAGCACAAAAGAAGAATGTTGTAAGCCAGCAGCACTCGCCTAAACCTCTGCCTTGTGGTGTGAGAGGGAAGGCTCGTAACTGGGAATGGCTTGCTCAACTGGCATATTCGATTTCATGACTGATTTTTGTGTGTAATAATTGCATTAAAAAAATAATGAGAGTGGGTTTCTTTCTAGTTTTACCAATCACTATGGCAAACATGCTGAGACGCTTCAGACAGAAATGTGATTTTACTTCTAATGACAATTATTTTTGGACTGAATTGTAATTTAGTTCGTTAATTAGATCTGTCACTGCATTTTCTAACTCAGTTATTGCATCCTTTGATGATTTTACCAGAATTATACTTCTATTTCTGCCACTTGCATTCTATGCTTTAATAATTCTTCAGACAAATATGCTAGGCGGTTGATTACATTTTGTGGCAGCAGTAATGTAAACCCTCTCCTGTGTTACATTGATTCAAAAATCGTGCTGATCACTGAACCAACAAGCCAGGCCAATGCTACTCTGAACAAGTGAACTATTCAGAGGAATTCAGCCAGGAGCAGATTGTGGACATGCTTTTTAGTTATTAAATTGATATAAACATATACAAGCAATCATAAATGAAAACAAGATTTTTTTTTTAAAAAAAAAAAAAAGCACTTTGAGTGTTCTAAAATTCATTTGGTTATCAGCTAAATGAGATCTCATCTACTGAATTATTTCAAAGCAAGTTGACATGGGATTACAATTTATTAATGATCTGGGATTTTTTAAGATCTTGACATTTCTATAGCTTTAAAAATGAGAGTGTTTTTATGTGAACTATAGCTTATTGCTGACCTAGACCTGTGGGTGTAGTTAGAAATTCACTTTTGGAATAAAGACAATGTGATCAAAACAGTCGCTTTAAAAAAATCTTCAGCATTTTCAAGCTACCAATTCCTCAAAGCTTCTCTGCATATCCAGACATCTGCCAGTCAGGTGCTGTGTGACGCGGACTACAACACATAGTCCTGATTCTGAAAATACCCACCACTAAACATAGCTGTTATGGCAGCAAGCAACCCCACGAGGCTGTGCTAGGCTGTAATTTCACTGCCTGCCCTGAACATGAGACAGCCTGTAGCTGCTCTGAAGCAGGGGCAGAACAGGGAATGTTCACTATTTCCCTCTCTTTTTGCTTGCTCAAGGAAGAAATATCTGCTTTACTTTTTGTGGAATTAAAGTGCTTCTTTTGTCACTCTTCTCTAAGAGAGAGATCATCAAGCCAGAACTCAACTTACCTAGTTTGCCTTCTATCTTCTTATCCAGTTAAGCCTCATGCCTAAGAAAACGTATTTGAAACAAGTTTTTTTTTGTTTTGTTTGTTTGTTTTTATTAACCATATTCTGTGAGATTTTTAAGATAATTCTCATGTTTATTGTTGGTTTTTTTTTATTTTTTATTTTTTCAAAATAACTGTGCAGTGTCCTATGAAGACATCCTCTGGTATAGCATTCGGCCATTTGGCTCCAGGGATGCTGTGAATTTCCTTGTAGTGCACTGCAGGACTTCCAGGACACAGGGACCAGCTCATCACTTCCCAATATTCTTCCTTCTTCATTTCATTTAATTCTTCCAGTGTGCCCAATTTTCAAACCACTAACTACCAGCACAGGGTAAAAATATTTGTAATTATAACAGTTCTGCACAGACTTGTAATTATTTCTCTTAACCTCCATGGACTTCCTTTCTGTAAGTGGATCATTTCTGGAAATGTTGGGCTGTGAAACAGAAATGGTTATTGCTTGAAAAGGCTTTAAAAGACACAGAAAATGGAGCAATGTTCATGTACCAGACCAGTGCTCAGAAAGACCTTGCTGGAGTAGGAAGGAAACACTGAATGAATACAGCCCTGAGAGGAGGCTGTGCATTATTCTAAAACCCAGGCGCTGAAACTGAGCAAAAAATTCTCCTTAAATCCTCTTTCATATGTTTCTCAATGCTAAAAGCACACTTCAAAATAAATAGACCTAATAATAGTAGATAGGAATCTGAATTGTTAAAAATCCCAGGGATCCGATTAAAAATAGCTAAGAATTCCTGATAATGGTGCTTCGCAGACTGAGGCACCCAGCCCAAGCAGGAAATGCTGGTGGGGATGAGCTCATGAGCTTGGAAGTGGAGCCCCAAGAGAAGATGTCTGGGAATTTCTGTCTTATCGTCCCTGTGGATTTTTGTAATGCCATCATGGTTTAATCTTGGCAATTTACCTCCTCTACTATAAATGTAGTTAAGAAATTAATACAGTGTTCACTTGTGTTTTCATGGACAAAAGTAGGGTTTTCCAAGGCATAAACCCACCCTACTAAACATGCCATGAAAAATATTGATACCTGATGCCTACTCTGTTGTATGGAGGGGGGGAAGAAGGTGACAGTGGTTAAACAGACACAACAGAGAAAGTTAAAGCACGCAGACATGTGGAAAAGGTGTGCCATTTGGCCAATTATTGCAGAATTAGACACTCTGAAGAAAACAAAGCTGTTAAAAGTATGAAGCTGTAGGAGCACCATATGAGCAGGGCAGGCTGGGGGCGGGTTTGAAGGGAAACATCAAAAAGAGAAATGCTGATCTTATAGCTAATACTATTTATACCTACTTGTAACTTTGCAGAAAACAGGTGCAGAACTTTAGGTTTAGGACAGTAAGAGAGCTCTTGGCTTCTAGTGATGCCTGGATGTTCCTTGGTTGTAGTGGCATTCTTGCCTTTGTCCCCATGGTTGCTTTTCTCCTGCATGCTCTGCCCCAGCTACTGGTTGGTGACAGCACCACAGTGACCACAATCCAGTAAGAATTGGATGTGGTCTACTCCGGGAGAGAAAAAAGTTCTGGGAGATCCTGGGGCATGGCATCATGCTGGGTCAGTAATTGAGTGGATGAGGGGAGGAGGGGGCAGGAGCAAGAGGGGTGTCAGGCAAGCAGGAAAGCAAAATGTTTGCCTCTTGGCACAGAAACTGCCCTGTGACATCGGTCAGGATGCTTGTGGAGCAGTGGGATTCGTGCAGGTAAGAATTAAAACCGGGCTAATGGAGGCCTGAAGCAAGGCAAGGTGGGCTAACTGTGGGAGGACTGTCAGGAGGGATGTAGTCACTCTGAAATAGAGATGCCTCCGCACAAAACTTGGAGCAGCGCAACTCATTCCAAAACAGAGTCATGCTGCTTCCAAAGTGGTTTAATTAAAGCAGAATCAAAATGTCAGCATAAAAAAAAAAAAAAAAAAAACTTTTGTATGAGGACACAAGGCAGCTGATGCCAAAAAAAAAAAAAAAAAAAAGTTACAGGGCAGAGGAAAAAAAAATCCATGTTGCCAAAGCCCTTTCTCACTGGAGGGAATTTCAGCTGAATGGCTGCCACTGCCGGCAGCTGGAGTCGCAAAGCGAGCAGAGGAGCAGTGGGGTTCTCATTCTCTTGCCTTGCTGGCCGAGGGCTGGGACAATCCAGCTCATTATTTTCAAAGGCACAGCTCAAAGCAGTAGGTCCGGCACTTGCTGGGCCCACATTAGTCCATTTACAGCATTTGTCCTAGCCCGTTACCAGGCTTCTGGCAGGGATGGGGATAAAAACGGTGTCTGAAAGGAGGCTGGGCAAATGGCAGTGCTGAAAAGCACTCCTGTTTTTGCTGTTCGGGGGGAATTCGCTGGGAAATCCAGCACAAGGCAGCGTCCAACTGCAGTGGGGAGGGAGAAGTTCCTCGCCACGTCCCGCGGCAGGAGGGCTGCAGGGCATGAGTTGCATAAAATCTGCTGTTGCTTCGACCCAAGTTGGTGCAATTCTGCCAGTGAACATTAAGGGTGGGTCTATGGGCATCCACGTGCACTTGTGAAGTCAGAGGAGGATTGAGGAAACTGAATTTGTGGTTGCTGTTACCTTACACTTGTGTGGTAATACAAGTAGTTCCTGAGCTGCAATGCAGCATCAGCCTTTACTTCCCTCCATCCATGCCACTACCACGATTCTTGGTAGCAGCTCAGGAGCTGGTTTTAGAAATTGCACCTCAATGATAGACTGGGCCAAGTCAGCTGATGGCAAGAAGAAACTCAGAAAACCTGCCACAAAGGTGGTTACTTTTGTTAGCCATTGGTACAGCATTCCTAGTCCACAAACAACTGTGAACAAAATCTAGCAAAATTTTTTCTTTAGCTGAGAAATTTCACCATGGGGCAAATGTTCATGGCTAAGTTATAAACCCAATGAATTGACAATGGTACACAGGAAATGATAGAAAACCTATATTATAACAGTGCTATTGGGAATCCCTTAATTCTGGTAGATGTTTTTCCCTTTGTCCTGTTATGGCTCCTTTCTTCCCAAGCTAGAAATAAACATATAAGCTAAATGGAATAAAAATGCCCACCTAATTGTGCAGATGCATAGTTAATTAATCACTTAATTTAACCCACTTAGCTTCAATGGGAAAGAAATGTAATCTGACAGACAAGGCAGCAATATTTTTTCTATTTACTCTGGTGTTTGAAAACATCTACATGTTAAAAACAGTGCCTACACACAAAGGATTGATGCTAATCTTTTTGCTTAATTTGGTTTTAAAAAGATTTTATAGCATTTAATAGGTAAAGTATGCACCCTGGGTAAAAATAACAGTCCCATTAAGCGTCTGGTAAATATTAACAAATTTTATTAAAAACAAATACATATATTTGTGGATAGACAGATTAGAGAGCTACTTAGCTGTGAAAATTTGCTTTGGGCTGAAACTTGATCAAAAAATTGTGTGCTTATGGCTCCAGAGTACACATTGCTCCAAAACATTGAACTGTGTGCTTCATTATACTTTAAATCTAAGCTTCCTTGTGTTAATGGCTCTCCGGTACGCATTATCATAATGCAGCATTAAACAAGCCACGCTACGCTGCCTCCACAATGCGCTTCTGTCCGGCAGTGGGGAGCCGGCCACTGGGGACTGCTTTGGGGTCCCCTAAGGAACGAGGTGGCACCTGCGCCTCGGCAGAGCCCCGACGTCGAGCATGGCTCAGCAGGTTGTGCTCGCATGGCTGTGCCTTCTGCTCAACACAAGCTTTGTAGAGATGGGGGCCAAAAGGCTGCTCAGTCTGTCTCAGGCAGGAAGGTAAAACTGAGATTTTTGCCTTGAGGATGAAGGAACGGGGTCAGGTTGCTGGGTCTGTGGGCACCGGAGGGGATTTGGTGCTGGAATTACTGATGCTGATCCTGCCAAGGGTGGCAGTGAGCACTCCTCCAAGAGCTGTGCTTCTCTCACCCCAAACAGGAGCTGGGACCCTCAACGCCGTGTCTCACCCCAACCAGTAGCCCTGCTGGTCTTGTCTGCTCTTACAAGTGGTCCTGCTCAAGGAAACTATGGAGAAAAGCTGGGATGCACTCAGCACACACAGCACACAGCTCTATGCTGCACATGCTTTGCCCTGGCAGGGTTGGGGTGGTTTACAAAACAGAAGAAAAGGCAGGATATGACTGTTAGGAGGGTTAGCAACGAAACCCCACACTCTATATTCATGGAAGACTTTTAGAAAAGACTTAAGGAAAACTTCCAAGCAAAGCTCTGTGAGATTACCGATGCGCTCAGACATGAGTATGGGCTTAAATCTTGGACTGGGTCCAAAGCTGTAAAGAAATTATATCCTTAACAATGTAGACTGCGTGCCCCTCCACAAGCTATATTGAGCTACTATATTTGGGGACAAAACTGCCACAGCAAAATCTCTTTTTGTTTACAGATGTACACTCACTCATACATGTATATATATCTAAACATATGTGCATTTATATATGATATATATAAATCTACCGCCTAAAGACCTTAAGATGCTTTCAGCACAACCTTCATGACTGAGACCATCTACTCTGAGCTTTATAGGTAATGGATTTCTATCTCACTGGTAGCTCTGGAAAAATGTCATTGAAGTTATTGTGTCTCACTCCAAATTGGCCTGCCAGTTATCAGCAAACAGGGAGATATTTTTAGAATCGTTGTAGCAGGTAAAACAAAATGCTTCATTTGCCAAAATAATTTAGTTTCTTTGTGATATAAGCATTTTAAACTGTTTTGATATTAATTTTCATACCATTTCTAGCTGAAATGTATTTTCTGATAAAAAACAGGGAATATACCACCCTGACGCTGTTAAAAAGAAGCATACTGCCTATGAAATTATAACAAATATCTCAGTGAAATAAGTGTATTCTGTAGACTTAATATCAATAAATCTTCCAGGTTTGTCAGAAATTTTAAATAAAGAAGTTCTCACAGCTCTGTATTTTGGGCCCTGGATGTGGTTCCTATCTTAATTTTGAAGTTGTAGACAAACTGGAGGATGTTTAAGGTATGTCCATAGTCCTCCAATTTTTGTGCACAATTTTCCATCACCAGGCATGCTGTTGGGATAGGAGACCATCAGGGAGGGAGCACATAAGTAAAGAATGGTATTTAGGCTACAGCAGTCTGGGCGATGAAATATTTACTTCGGCAACGAATGGGAAAACCAACCCAAATTAACCACGGTGGAAAAAAAGTGGAAGGAGAACCTCTACTTGTCTGCAGTGGAGCAAACTGCTTTGCTGAACGTGCTTCTGACATATCTCATGGCCAAGAAATGCCTGTAGGTGTGCTTTATCCAGAAGACAGCTCAGCAAATGAAGCAGGTGAACAAGTCCTCCTGCCCATCCGCTGTCCAGATGAAGAGGCTGGTACCTGTGTGCTGCCTGGGAGCGATACCTGGCCTGCGGGTGGTGGAGCAAATCAAAGAAAGCCTAAAAATTGCCATAGCCTAAACATATAGCAAGAGAATTTAATGAACATTGAGATGAGAAGACAAGCATGAGCACATAGAAGACACCCTGGGCAGTAAATAGCATGAGCAGAGAGGCCACGCTGTGCTATGATTTGTTTAATGGGAAATACGATGGGTGATGGTGGAGGAAAAGGTCTTGATCCTCGGTGAGGCATGAGCTTTGCACTCCGAAAGTCTTCCTTGAGAACTAAATTCATACTGGCTCGAATATGGGCATGGTCACACAGAGTGACAAGCGGCTGAGTGGCTGTAAACAAAAGGTAATGATAAATGACACAGCACCGGGCCGCTGTGTCTGCGTGGCAGTGACGGCCAACGAGATACCATCGCAAAGAGGCTGGAGCTGTCACCGCGACGGCCCGGTTTCATTTTAACATCTCTGCTAATGATCTGGAAAAGGCAGGAGAAACGCACGGCATTTCCTGTGTTTGGTTTCCAAGGGAAGAGGCAAGGCTCTCACCTGCTCCTGGGAGACCCCTGATATCAAAGCACCGTCCTCCCCCCAACCCCTGTCTGCAGCGAGATGGATCGCGGCAAGGCTGCGCAGGCGATTGTTTGAGAAAGCACCCGATGGTGGAGGTGGTGGCAGCAATACAAAAGAATATGTAGCAATTATCTGCCCGGCGAGGGGGCTGTCCGGGAGCAAACCAGCTCTTGACGTAAGCAAAATGCAGTAAAGCTGATAGATAAACCCGTGTGTGTCGGGGAAGGGGGTGTTTTCGATAAACCTGCAGGGATTTTTGCTCCAAATTGTTTTAAATATCTGTGATATTTCTTCGGGGGATTTCTGATCGCCTCCTTTCTGTTGTCACTAGGTTCATTCACCCCACAGAAATGTGAGTAGAGAGAAAGAGGTGAGACGGCATTCATTCCCTGAACATCGAGGTTTTCGGGGACAAGGGGGGAAAGAGCAGCAGGAGGAAGGTCTGAATGGGCAGAGCAAAGGAGGAGCAGAGGCGGAGAAAGGCAGCGGTGCGGCTCAGGCAGAGATCCCACCAAATATGCTGAAGCCAAAGGGAAAAGGATCATTTCCATTTTGCCTTTCCTAAAAAGATGGAGGCAGGAGTGGCTCTGCCACATCCTGTGGACCTTGCAGCCAAAACTGGAGCAAGGCGGTGTAAAGGAGAGAAAGAAATCCTCCAGACAGGGAAAATGGAGAAGATGGCAGACAAAAGAAGTCACAAGTAACCCTTCATGCTGGGGGAAGGGATAATCCCTTCATGCCACAACAGGCCCAGGGGGATTGGGATTGCTTTGGTCCACTCCTGTGGCTAGTGGAAAGGAGGGGAGGAAAGCAAGCAAGCTCTGCTGGGTTTCACCTATCCAGTTTCTGACTCCTCTCATTCATAGAGAAGATGGCTTTTAGCAAGCTGCTGGAGAAGCGGATCCTCTAACCACTCCCCTTATTTTTTTATCACTGCTGCTGTATTGCGTAGGTGGTGCTATTGTCAGAAGCCGAAAGCCATCAGGATTTGAGGAAGAAAGAGACGAAGCATGGCAAGGAGACTGAAAACAAATGATTAATAATTTCTTTAGGAATTCAGAAAATTGTGCGGGTCTGCACTTCTGCCTGGGTTTTGGCAAAGTGAGCACACTGCTGCCCTTTCTCAATTTTCCCTTATTTCCTTAAAGGTGTTTTGAAAAGTGCTTTTTTTTTCCCCTTTACTGCTGTGCAGTAAGTCAAAGAATAATATCCCCGTACACAGGGGAGTCCTGCCATTTCGTTGTGATGTGCACAGGGAGGAATGTCATTGCTGAACATCAGCTGAATGGTGAGGCTGAGAGGTGGGGGGATGTTCCCAACAGCCTGAGTCACATCCTCAGCGTGTCACTGCTGAGCTAACGACGAGGTGAACTGGCACTGTTTCATGGCACTCGGACTAGTTATTCTCACATCTGCCCCAAAACGAGGAAATGATGGACTTGCAAGTAAAGGCAGTTTGTATGTTTGGACGAGATACCTGAATTTGTGGGTGATGTTGGAGTACAAATAATTAATAAAGATGACCAAGAGAATGCCTAGAAACTGCTTCAGTCTTGGAATATCAGGCGTCAGCATGCAAAGGCCTTTTAAACAAATCCTTTCTCATTGCCATCATAAAATAAAATTGGCCCTTGACTCTTTAAAAGCTTGTTTCCCTCAGCTCCGAGTGGTATAAATACAATATGATTTCATGACCATAGACATGCGGTGCTGTCCAGAGCAGGCTGTTCTGTGTCACTGAGACGCCAAAATTTGGCTAGCAGAAGTGGAAACACAGCAGGTAAGAACCCAGCAGAGGCAGGCTGATGAAACTGCTTTATTCTGTTCTGTGCCATGACCCATGTTACAGCAGAAAAAATATATCAGATTGCCATTCTCTCCCTACGAGCCAAAAAGAAGGGAGAGTTGTTGTGCCTCCCCGAGACACAGTCATGACCCCAGGTCAAGAATCACTGACACCGTGGCCTAATAAAACTCTTCTCTTTGACTATGGCAATCAGATCACGCTGGGAAACTTCCACCTCTCTTGTCATAAGAGATTCAACAGTCAAAATTCAATCCCATTCCTATTCAAGGGCAAAGATGCCACTGGCATCAATAGGAGCAGCACGGGTATGAAAGAGTTCAGATGTCAAGTGTGTATTTGCAGAAACTGATTCTGCTGAAGACTATGCAGATATTATTATGCTGCTCTCTTCCCCATTGCTCTCCTTTTCTATGATCTGAGGCAGAGTGCCCGCAGAGGACACAGATGCACTCCATTAGATGTAGAGTTGAGTATTGTTAAAAATATCCGCTCTAATACCAACTACATATTTACTCCTTTGTAACCTCATCAACTGTGACACTATATAATTACAGATTGTTCAAGAGTCTTGTCTGCCCACTCAGTGCCAAAATGAAAAACAACTAAAGAAAACATAAAAAGCAGACCAGAAAACTGAGCGCGAGCCCTCCACCATGTTCCCAAGAGGCTCAGGAAGCAAATAAGCACTCCACATCTTAAGGGAGATAATGCCACCCTACAGCATTCTCCTCCTCGGCAACTCTTTCACTACACTAAAGTTGTTAACAGAGGAAAACAGCAAAACGTGGGAAAGTAAAGGTTAAATGGAGTCAGCATGGATGAGTCACTTTTAATGGTAATTCTTATTTCAGTTGCACAAGTTTTCAAAAAATAACTGTTTTATTTGTGTGTGTGTGTAATGATCTCTTCTCTCACGTTGTGCTGGTGCACAGTGTTATGCCAGGACCACGCCTAATGTGCACTGAAGTGCACGTCCCTGATGTGCCTGATGATGTCCCTGTGTGTCCCAGACCTCAGACACTGTCCCATAATCAGACCCACCTGGGCAGAGCATCGCCCATGCAGAGCTCTGCTGAGCTTTGGGAGCTCTGCATGGATGAGGCAATCTTCCTACGCAGATCAAGGGGGGGGCTTGAGAGACAAAATAACAAACAAAAGAATAAAATGCACTGTGAAATACTGGGTAATTTTTTTAAATGTAATTTAGCAGGTGTTTAGTTATTACCCTCAAAATAAGGCACAAACGTTTTTGTGACTCATATTTGAGCTTTAGTTACATTCTCTCTCCATAGCTGTAATTTAAAACATTTGCTTCATCCTGGGAGAAAAAAAAAAAAAAAAAAAAAAAAGATGTTTGAAATAAATCACTGCTGCAAAATGTACCCCTGTAGGGTACACACAGAAACTACAACACCAGCAAATGTTGAATTCTGATCATGGCTCCTCCTTGGGGAAGAGCTGCACTCACCTTCTTATTTTGGCTCCCTTGTTCCTTCTACTCTAAATGCTTTGATCTGGTCAGCTATAAATAGTTTATGTTACAGCCCCACAAGCTTTCTGCGGTGGGACAGTGATACGTTTCTGTCCTAATCTAGTGATGTCTTACACTGGCAGCTCTATCTTGATATTTTCATAATGTAACAGTTAAGCAGTAAATCAATACTTGAATAACTGGATGGGCAGGATGAGAAAAAAAAATTATGAACAGAAGATTGAAGGTGAAATGTTTATTATTCCTTTATGTTTGATACAGACTTGCTAAATTAAGTGGTTGGGATTTTCTGTGAACCCATTCATGGTCGTTTGGCCCCTTTATTTTTGCTGGAGAGCTAAGGACACCTAACACTGTACAGAATGCTACAGGTTATCTCTGCTAAAGCCAATGCTCATTATCAACCACACACCTCTTTATGAAGCACTTTCTACATCTGCAAATGATATAAAGTGTGAGATCTCCACTGGCAGGACATGACCTCACCAGAGCTTAGCTGATTTATGGCAGATGTGGTCTAAGACAGGGGACTGCATTGCAAGCATTACCTCCCAGAATTGTAGAAATGAGCTGACAGGCTGTTTGGGCGAAGGAGAGAGTGTCCAGCAGAGATTTGCTTTGCAAGAGAAAATGTCTGTTTAAAATACACGAACAGTGATCAATCACCAGACAATTCCTTTTGAACCTTTCTTCTTTCTTTCCTAGATAATTTCTTTCCTTTTCCCCATCACTTGCTAGAAGACAGCGTTGGTTTCCAACCATGCAGCACGTAGAAGAAAGGAAGCTCTGTCAGGGAGATGTGGGGAGAGCAAGGGTTAGGAAGTGCTTTTTCAGAAGCAGAACCTCAGGTAAGTTATAGAATTACTCTATCAATTTATATAGGTATTTACTTGTGGAAAAGATACCTAATAATGGGCTTTCAATCTTGTTGACAAAAGCTTGAACAAGATTGAATGGCTGGAAGTTGAAGTTAGACAAATTCAGCCTTGAAACAAGACGTAATTTTCTGGTAGACAGGGTAATTAAACACTAAAAGATTATCAGTGAAGGTGGGGATGTCACTGCTGGCTGGAGGTTTTAAGGTGATAGCAGACACCTTCCTAAAAGATGTGGTTCAATTCAGCCTCAGTGGGGGAAAAGGATTCCCTTTCTCTCTCATGCACAATTGGCTGGGTGTATGTAACTGGGGGGTTAGGGATATTTTATTTTATTTTATTTTATTTTATTTTATTTTATTTTATTTTATTTTATTTTATTTTATTTTATTTTATTTTATTTTATTTTATTTTATTTATTTTATTTTATTTTATTTTATTCGAAATTGCAGACTAGCCATCACAGACAAGAAGGCACCAAACAAACTGGATCTGTATTCTGAACAGATACAAAAAGATGTTCCTAGATACCTGATAAGTATTTCTGGCTTACATGCAGAGAATCATATTGATTGGCAGATTTAAGATTGGAAAGATTTTTTTCGGGTCAAATTGGAAAGAAGTTAGTTAAAAGATGGGAGAAGGTATTACTTTCACTAATTGTGATCAATTAGGCACGTCCCATTTAATAAACTCATTGCTGTGGCCTCGCACATACTTGGCACTACAGCTTGCTCTTTCTGCCCCATGCCTGTAGCACACAACTGTTATCCCCAAAGACATTAGGGCTTTAATCTAAAATCGTGCTGCACTGAGTAGATTGCATTGTGCAGGATATCAAGCTAGATGATCTTATGGTTCTTCCTTATCCTCGAGGAAATTACTCTGAGAAATTAAGGCTCAATGTTGTTTCCATTGATCACAATATGAGTTTTGACACCAGCGTCAACAAAATTCCTATAAATTCAAAGCTAACGTAGGCATGACGTGAACACGCCAACTTACTTTGCTAATGGCTGTGAGTTCAAGACCTTCCTGAGAAGCTCAGACAATACACAATGCAGCAGCCCACTGTGTCACACGGGATTTGCTGACAGGGAATTGGGGCTCTCGCTCACAAATAGCATTAACTATTACACATTAATTATCTGTGCTACTTCTATTCACACAACTGGTATCAATGTTTCTGTAACGTGGGCATTTGCTCCTTATGAAACATCCAGAATTCTGCTATTGTGGCCTTGTCTACAGAGGAATCCTACACACCATGGAACTTTTTTTCCCCAGGCCATTGTGAGATGCATAATGGCAGCTATTTGAAATCCGGCGGAATTATGGGATATGGGGACCATATCCAAAGTCCCATTATCCCTCTTATGTCATTGTTTTATCTCAGTTTGGGATAAATGGCAACATTTTGACCTATTCTATTTGATCATCATTCTATTTGATCATGGACAAAACAGTGTGCTGGGTCACTATGGCAATCATTGCAAATATGCAGTGGTTTCTGGAGATGCATTAGACATCTCCCTACCGGCTAGCTTCATCTTTCCAAGTCACCTACCAGTCCACTGAGCTGCTTTTAAAGCAGTTTTTGTGGCTATGCTTGCAGTGATCCTACCACCAGCTGCTGCAGGAGTGGGAAGGAAGGCCAGTAACCAGTTGCTTTGGAATAACTTTTTCTGTCTTGTTCAGAAAAAGGCTCTTTCCGAGCTCAGGAAAGCATGGTTGTGCATGGAAGAGGGTTGTGCAGCAGACAGGAAAGATGAGCATGGCCAAGAAGTTTTGAGATGACACACAGCTCTTTTGAAGAAGACAAATGTAAAGACAATGAAAAGAAGGCATTTACATTGAAGACAATGCAAACATTGATAAGATCCCCTCTCAGTCTTTTCTTCTTGAGTCTTTTCAGTCTTGAGAAGACTTAGAGGGGATCTTATCAATGTTTACAAATATCTTAAGTGTAGGAGACAGTGGGATTTGGCCAACCTCTTTTCAGTGGTCTGTGAGGACAGGACAAGGGTCAATGGCCACAAAATGAATCACAGGAAGTTCTGCACCAACATGCAAAAGAACTTCACGGTGAGGGTGACGGAGCTCTGGGACAGGCTGCCCAGGGAGGTTGTGGAGTCTCCTTCTCTGGAGATATTCAAGGCCCATCTGGATGCCAAACTGGGCAGCCTGCTCTAGGGAACCTGCTTTGGCAGGGGTGTTGGACCCGATGATCTCTGGAGGTCCCTTCCAACCCCTACAATTCTGTGTTTCTGTGATTCTGTGAAAGTGAGTTTTCTGAAGAGCTTTAATGTTTTCAGCCCATCGTGACAGCATGTTGTTTTGGGTCTGGTGATCCCAATGTGCAGCCTTCCAGGACATGGGCTCATCTCAACCTGAGGAAGACAGAATTAAATATAGCAGGTGAATTACGTGCACAAAGGGCTTGTTTATCTCCATTGTCTGGGCTCACTAGATCTGCTGTAGATGTCTTATGTGTAAACGTCTAACCTAAGATGAGATAAATCCCATCACCATGAAGGGGAAGGACTGGGTCTCTATTAGATTGCACTGTAGTGGCTTTACTTCATTTCACTGCTGACACACAGAAGGATGAAACAGGATCAAATGTGAAACATTGCCTTGCTCTAAGAAACAAAAACCTCTGTGGCACCAGCAGTGTCTGAGCCACTCTGATCTCTCTTCCCAGTCTGTATCTCCCAATATCCTCCCATCCAAACAGTAAAAGTGTTACAACACTTTTGTATATTATGACAACTTTTAAACGAGCAGGCCTCATCAGCTGGACCAGTCTGGCTAAGCTTCTGGACTTTATACTAGAAGAATTTTTTTCCTAGAGCTCTATCACAAATATGTGAGCCATATTCCATCATATGTAAGTGGCATGCACGTTGAGAAGTACAAGGCACAGTTTTACATCAGTATTTTTCCTCCAGTACAAAACATAGCATTCAAGGACTAAATTTTTCGTTTAGGATCTCCTGAAAATCCAAAGAGATAATACAGACATCAGTAACAGAAAGAGTCAAACCATGCCATTAACCTGTAAAATGATGAACAATCGTTGCAAAATTCCTTGTATTTCACAGCAGACTTGGCGCACATCTACAGGCCACACACAGGAAATTAAGGTACAGAAAGTGCCATGGCCCTAAAGTTAAGGGGCCAAGTTGTTTTGCCGTCATTCCAGGGAGGATATCAATATTCCTCTAATTTTGCAGCACCTCACTGGGGACATTGTCTCAAACCGTATCCACGCATATGGTGTTGGTCCTCTTTAATCAGATCCTCAGCCTCCTAGTCACATGAAATAGCGTCCCCTCTGCCATGAAAGGGCTGCCTATAGAAAGGTTTGTGAAGCTGTTAACATATCCACCTTCTTGTCCTATTTCTTCAGAAGTCTTGCCTGCCAATTTAGCCTTGTAGGAAGAGGTTGGACAGGTGGTAAACAAAGCACACTCACCACCCACCATCTAAAAGCTCCAGCAAGTGCTCCAAGGCAAGGGTGTGCAAGATGGAAATGGGCTTGACACAGGTGCTATTAAATGCTGTTGCAGAAAAATAAGGGGTGAAGGAAGATCCTTGCTATCCTTTAAAGTTAAAAATGAGCAATTGCCCGCTATTTTCTACACCTTCAACAGTCGTGGCACTGAGCCTATGAGCAGGATTTTCACTGAAATCCCAGTCTTTAGCAAACCTGAAGGGGAACTTTGCTCTTTCTAAAGACGGTATGTTTGGGAAAACTCCCAGCAGCCTCAAAGAGGTGAGCCCAAATGGGACGGGTTTGCGTCTGGGAACCTAGACAGAGGCCCAGGGATAGATTAAAAAAGGACTCACCATATCCCTGTTCATACTAATAACAAGAGCTGCCTGTCTTAGGGTTTGCTAACAGAGTGTTCCCAGTGCCCTTGACCTGAAACTCACTTTGCTTTTGACATTTCCTGAGCAGCTGGCATTAAACAGTGGGTTTCTTTATCTGGGCTGCGGTACTCTACTTTATCCTTTGTTGATTCTCATCAGCTTCATCACACCATACAATGTTTGTGGATTAATGTAAACTCGATGAAGATTATTGACGATATAAACCAGTTGAAATTACAGAAAATGCTTTAAAATACAAAAGCATTGTTGTGAAGAATATGCTTGTGCTAAAGCACTGTTTTAGCATTGTTCTAGTTAAAAAATGCAAAGCTTTTGTGTTTGCAGAGTCCTTAATAGAAAAGGATCCTTAGAAAGTTTTTATTTTTTTTCAAAGCAAATTGAAAAAAAAAAAAAAAGCCCTGTGATTTTAAAAGTAAGAAACTTCTGCTGAAATAACAGCATTGAAAATTTTCAAAGAGAAAAATATAACTGATATTTTTAGTGGACATGTATTTGATTTTTTTTTTTCAATTAGATGGTACAGATATAAAGAAAATAAAATACAATTCACTTCCTCACTTTCCTTTGTCATAACCACTCCTTCTTTCTGAAGACTGCCTCATGGCCATGGCCACACACCAACCTCCCACTCATCATGTGCCAAAAAGTTCCCTTTCCTCATTCAGCTCCTTCCCTAAGAGCTGCTGCTTTTGTGAAAGCTTCCTGCATCACTTTTCTCCCTGTCGATGGCTCTGGACCTTCTTGCACTCGAACTATTGTCGCTATTGTCTGGTATGTATTGTATCCATTTGAGTCAGATTGTTAGGTCCATACCATAAAGGCCTCCAGACCCTCCTGCACCCCTCAGCAAACAAACACAGCCAGGTAACTATAAAATCTTAACCAGGAAAACTCAGCCAGGTTCCTCTTGAGGAGTCGCTTACAAAATGTCCTGGGAGAGTCACAGGGCTTGCTGGAGTTGAGGTCTCTCTGCTCAGCAGGTTCAGGCACTCTTTAGTGACATTAGGACCAATTCATGAAAGTAGAAGATAGACTGCAGACATCATTATGATGCTTGTTTTTTCTAAGACTTTTCCACAACCTGGCAGCACAGCCTCCAAAAGAGCTAGGCCACATCTGTTTGAATTTCTTGTGCTTCCTCAGTAGAAGTCATGGAGAGATACTAGGGCCATTTACAGCACTGGAAGTATGTATGTGCTTAAATTGCATATGTGCTTAAGTCATTTGCTGCCTCTTTGCTGACTGTTTAAGCTATTCCAATCTCATGGTGCATGCTCCATTTATAAAGGTGTGGGAATAATCATCTTCCAATGGGTTAGGAATAGAATATTACATATAAAAATAAAGATCTCTAAATGAAAACTTTAAAACACAATTATTTGGTTCACAAAAACATGACCTACATTTCCTGCAAATATAAACTCTTAATGTAGTCTTCATTTTAATGTATGTTGCACAGAACCGTTGTCTCTCACATACACACACACACAAAATCAAATTTAATACATCCATATACACAAATGTTAATGCTCTGTTTTCAGCAAACTGCATCTCTCAGACATTTTTGAGCTTTAAGCACCATTGGGTCTCTAATGGCACATCTATAGCTTGGATTTTTTTTATTTTAATGGATTTTGATGAATGCCCTGTCAGGAATGGGTGGGATAGGCAATGCAGTTTCTCCTTAAGCATTTTCTTCAGTATAAAACATTTTAATAATAGGAAATAATAAAAGGTAAGGGGCATCACAATTGAAGCTTTTAGGCCAGCTGATGGCCAGAGTTAAATGTGTTTTCTACATCTGTACACGGTGTTTCACAGACTTTCTTCGTTTATTATTTTTTTCAGTGCTCATTGGTTTTTACACAACAGAACATTTTGTTTAATAATCCTAGAAATAAGGTATCGTTCTACTCTGAATCACAAGAGGGTCAGATATATTTCCTTTTCGTCTCAGAACTCTCACTTAAGTCATTTACTTCTCCCTGAGGAAGAACCATGAACCAGTCAGGATCTGAGGTGTAAAAAGCATGAATTCTACAATACAAAAACTGTAGAATTTCATCTAATTGCCTATTCATTTCCTTGCTGAGTGAATTGCTTAGTGTGTGGTCACCTTAAAAGCAGGGCTTTTAGGGGACTGGGGCCAACTCTTCCCTCACATCAGTCATGAACCTTCAAGGTACCAAGAGCCCCTGATGTGGTCAATATTTGGACAGCTGAGGATGCCCACACTTGGCTGAGTCTGGCCTGTGTGCTAATGTATGGCAGAATTACACATGCTTACATCTAACACAAAATAAGGATCGGGCTCATTGTTTTCCCTAAACCAGACAAATAATTTTTCAATTTATATTTGTCCACAGAGGCTTGACACAGAGAGGATTGAAGTCATTTGTCATGAGTAAGAAAAAAAAAATTCTAAACTTTGCTTAGGCACAAGAGAGGTGTCTGCTTTGATACCAGTATTCATTAGGTATAGGAAAATATAATAATTTCTGTAGCATAACATGCCCCATACTTCGTAATAGACGAAGATTGGGGAAATTAAATGGATGGTAGCAACCTGTTTATTCAGGTGTAAAGTGTGAGATGCTTTGTTTGCACAGGGGGTCCAGCTGGGGAGTCATCTGCGGGCAATAACAGTGGCTTTGCAGTGGTGAGGAGCAGGCATGGGGGAGACGGGGCAGTCACAGAGCGCCCCTCTCCAGCCAAAGCTGCTGAAACCATTAGTGACAGCCTGAACTATGCAGGCAGGAGGTTCTTAAGTTATATTTGGGTAAAGGCATCGTTCATGAGGCAAGAAAACCCAGGGAACTGCCCAGCCTGGCTGCTCGACTCCTCTGACACCATCGCGCTCCGAGGGGACAATTTCTCCAACTGCTAGAAAATACCACTTCTGCTGTTTGTATCCCATTTGGTCTCTGAACCAAAGGAGGGGGAAAAATAATACCCCAACGGGTCACAGAGTTCAGTGAAAATCCTACAAGCTTTTCCTGAACAAATAACAGACAGTGACCTCTGGCCCCATCTTTGCATAAGAATTAGCATCAGTATTCAGGAGTCACCGCTGCGACTGGGGACTCCGCAAATGCCAGATTCTGATTTAAAACTCAGATTTTTTTTTATTATTTTTTTTATTATTATTTTTTTTAAGAACCCAGAAGAAAAAAAAAAAGGGGGGGGGGGGGGGGTGTCTTGCAGCTCATCTGCATTACAGATCAGGCCTCTTTGAGCGAGCCACGCATCCATAATTCATTACATGTTTCCTGCAGGGCCTGGAGACGGCCCAGGCCCTAGCAACAAGAGGCATAGCAACGGCAGCCGGCCCCAGCCAATCGGCGGGCACCTTTCAGGCGCCGCTCAGCCAATCCCGTGAGGCAACAGAAGCGATGGAGCCGGCGCCCGACGGGCCCGCGCGGTCGGGCGGGATTTTACGCGAGGCGGGGCCGTTAACGGCTCGCCCGGCGCCTGACAGGGCCGGGTTGGGCGGGGGTGGAGGCGCGTTTGTTTTGGGGAAAATTGGGTGGTTTTTCAAAGCCTGACCAACCAAACCCTAACAGTATAGTTAGAGTGCGCGCCAAGTGTGTTGACGCTAAAAAGTGTGGTGACTTTTGATCAGTGGGGCGTGGAATAACGATTGGTTGCCTTTAATTGTAGGCAGGAGCACGTATTCTAAGGCGTTTTTACTTCGAGGATGACTTTTCTGAGGAAAAAAGTTGTGTATATACCTAAGGCAAACCTGTTCTGAGGAGAAAAGCTATGGATATACCTAAGGCAAACCTGTTCTGAGGAGAAAAACTATGGATATACCTAACGCAAACCTGTTTTGAGGAGAAAAGCTATGTATATACCTAATGCAAACCTGTTCAAAGCTCTTCCCTAATAAACATTTTCAACTGCAAATACTTGGGTAATGTAAAATGCATGATTTCATGCTCTTGAAACAGTTGATTTCTGTGAAGCAGAAATAACCTGCTACTACTAATACACCACCACTGCGAGATGTGCTTTTGAAAGGCTCAGCTTAAAAAACAGATTTTTTTCCCTGAGTTGCACCCTCCAACAATAATTAATGCACAGCGACGTTGCCCTTCCTGCTAATAGCTCCTCTTGCCTCGTGTGACACTTCCATTGTTCTGCTCTGACATACGGGAGAACAAAGCAAAAACGCAGGAAGTGGGGACGACGAAGAGTTGCAAAAACAACCAAAAAATAATGGTGTCGTAGAAGCCGTGCTTGGAAACAAAAGTGCAGAAAGTGTTTTGAGCCTTCCCACGTGCAGTGCATTCACGAAGTTTTAAGTGCTGTAAAGCCGTAGTACTGCTACATGCGTAAAAATGCGTGATTTCCTTTCTTTGAGGGGGAGGAAAGGTACTGAGCTTTGTGTAAATTAAATAAGAATGCCAGAAAAACCTCCTTGATCACTAAAGGCACAGGATGGTAGCTTATTACAGCTATAGTGTTCTGTAAAATAATTCTATTTTTTCTCAGAATGACATAGGTAATACTTTTTTTGCAATATTTGTATTTAACGGAAATTTTAAAATACTGCATATCCGTGTATACGCAGGTACAGAGGTCTATAAAGCCTTGTATAAAACTGTATCTGTTATCGTTTATCTTTGGGGAAAATGAAAAGCAATCATTTATCCAAACCTGAACATGGCACTTGAAGCCACAATACCGCAGGTTATCTAGGCAAGCGTTTCACCCTCAACCTAAAAGCTGATCCCAAATTCCACTCTAATGCATATGTTGCTCAGATAGTGAAAGCTGAGATTAGAAGATTTGCTATGGATGCTTCAAAGCACATTTTGGGACCCAGTGCCCTGTATTGAACTTTAACAGATGATGCATAAATTGACTAAAGCCATGAAGGCTGCCAAGGGAAGATTGAAAAATACATTCCAATCTACCCTCATGTATTTTATAAAATGTTGCAAATGACCTGCTTTGTCAAGGCCATGCCTTCTGAGATTGCACAGTTGAAAAAAATACCTTATCACTAACTTTTGGGGTCTGGCAAATGGCTGAGAACTCTTCTTTATCATTCATTTCTTTCAACAAATTAGTAGGACTAATTACGATGCTTTCTGTTTAAAAGTAGCTGGTTTTCCTTTGCTTGAAGAGAAGACACTGAAGATTTTTGCAGCAGTGTCTTGCAGCATTTGAACCTGAAATCAAAATGTTTATTTTACCCTAAGAAACAAACAACAACAACAATTAGACGCAATGAGTCTGAAAAATAATTACTGGCTGTAAATTAAAATTTATATTTTTTTCCCCTTGCAAGAAGGATCAATTTAGCAATTTCATATTTTACTTGCAATTAGACACAAATGAAGACTTGAACGTCAGGCTTATGACTGTTCATTAAAATCATTTAATGAACCCTGTGGTCTGCATAGTTAAAAATAAGAAATCGCCTTCCAGGATGGTTAAGTTGTCCCATACCTTTATCCTTAACTTTGACAGATTCAGTGCAGGGCTGGAGGCTTGCTCCCTCTGAAAGGCAGTGTTCTCTAATGAGCTGTTACAATCACACAACTTAAGCTAATGAATTTCTTATCCTCTTATGCGGATAAAAGTTTCTGGTAGAAGTCAAAAGATCTCAGCTTTTTAAGTAGATTTGTACTTTGCGTTTGGGGAGGGAGGGGAGGAAAGGATACTGCAAAGACTGAAATTCGCTGTGTTACTCCTAGCAAGGAACGCTGCATGGCAATGACTTCCTCAGTGAAACCATCACAATTAATAAAGGATCCCGGCATCCTCAATTTGAAGCATGGGACATTCCAAGGCAGAGCCACAGATCCGCGGACATGGGTGAGAATAGGAGCTCCAGCACCCCACTTAGATGCAACAAAGCATGCAGAATAATGCTTCATTTCTCTTTGCAAAGACAAAGTCCTTCGTTCGTTCAGGGTTTCATCTAAAGCACTGATGACTGGCATCTGCCCTCAGCTCCACGATGGTGAGGTGCTGTAGAATAATAATACTGCACACTTCCACAGAGATCCTAAGGCATTTTGCAGCCATTCACTGCCCAAGCTTCACGGTGTCATGTAGATATATTTCACTTAGGGAATAAAAACTACGTTGTTCCACATTTAAGCACTGCTACCTCTATGGAGACAATGCATTATCTCAGGGGCTGGATGGGAAAGTCTTGAATGATTTCAGTGCACTGACATGAGCAAACTGCAATCACACTGCCAGGGGTCAACATCCGCCTTAAAAGAAGACGTTCAGACTCCACAGAAGAAGTATGAAGGAGAAGGCGGGGGGAGGGAAGAAAGAGGGAGAGGGAGGGAGATGGAGGAAGGAAGAAGGGAAGAAAGGAAGAGAAAAAGGAAGAAAAAAGAGAGCAAAAGAAAGGAGGAAGGGAGGGAGGGAGGGAGGGAGGGAGGGAGGGAGGGAGGGAGGAAGGAAGGAAGGAAGGAAGGAAGGAAGGAAGGAAGGAAGGAAGGAAGGAAGGAAGGAAGGAAGGAAGGAAGGAAGGAAGGAAGGAAGGAAGGAAGGAAGGAAGGAGACAAAAAGAAAAGAAAAAAAAAGAAAAAAAAGAAAAGAAAAGAAAAGAAAAGAAAAGAAAAGAAAAGAAAAGAAAAGAAAAGAAAAGAAAAGAAAAGAAAAGAAAAGAAAAGAAAAGAAAAGAAAAGAAAAGAAAAGAAAAGAAAATGTCTTGATTCCAATTTATTCTCCCGTAAATGGTCTTGGGCTTCTCCAAGAGGATCTCTGAATCTTGCTAAGCAATTCACATGCAGGATCTGAGTACAAATTAATTTACACTGACGAATTGGTTTCTCTGCTCAGCCAGTCTTGTAAGCATGTAGAAAGTCTGTGGGTCTTCTGTGAGCAGCTCGCTGTTCCTGTCATTTAAAACAGTGAAGGCTGAAATTTTAGAATGCCTGTATGGTGCGGAAGTGCACTTTCTACTTTAGTCTTAGGGCTAAATTCTTGTTCCAAGGTGAGCAGCTACACAGTGCTTATTTCCCATGGCTCTGCTTTAGAGGTGGCAAAGACCAGCTCCTGGACTTCAGTGGGAACTGCAAACCCAAATTCTGATTAATTTGGCCCTAGGACATGAAAGAATCAGATCAACTGTGAAAACATAGCTCTTGACGAGGGATCTTAATTCCAGATCAGCTCCTTAAAGGTATTCCCAGAGACTCATTCAAAGATGGAAGCCTGCTCATGGCACAAACCAAAGCGTGTGAAATTCAGCCATAACACTTGCACTGATTTCAAAAGATTTGGGTCAGGCTCTAAAGGGGTCCCCTGCAGCATCTCAAACCCCAAACATCAGGCAGGAGAGCCATTTTTTATTGTATCCTAGTTCTGCTGTGTACACAGAGGTCAGTAGAAATTTCTCTATGGATTTGCAGCTGCTCTGGGCAGTGCCATCACGACCCCCAAACGACACCAAACCTCCACCGCGGCATTTCCCTTTGATTTGGCTTTTAAAGCTTCGTTCGACCAATGCTACCGTGCCCCGGCAGCCTCCCTGAACATTCCTCAGAAAAGAAAACTGGGAACGGCCCTTTTGTTATTGTTTCTTTCCAAAAGGGGCCTAGGTAGTGACTTGTGAGCTGCCTCTACACAAAGCAGAGAGGGGAAGAAAAAAAAAAAGAAGAAGAAATAATCCCTCCCGCCCCCCGTGCGCGAGAGAAAGCCGGCGCGGCGGAGAGGGTGTGCGTCCGCAGCGAGAGCACGGCTGGGGCAGGGGCTGACCTCCGGCTGCCGACCCGCCACAAAAGGGACCGTGGCATTGACACAGCCTGCCTGCTCTCCTTCGGAGGGCACAGATTGAGAGGAAGTGACCCTTACTGCCCTGCTCCTGCGGGGGACCTTGTGAAATAACTGTTGCTCTTCTCTTCCTTCCTTTCTTCCTCCGGCGGGGCAGAGAAATTAAGGCTGAGAAATCCCTCGCTTTTATTTTGTCATTAGAGCCAGGAAAAAAAAAAAAAAAAAAAAAAAAAAGCTTTTTCCTTGAAATGGGTGAGCAAGAAATTTAGAGATGCTGAGTTTTCACTGTTCACTTCTGTCCTGGGAAACGCAGGGTGCTTCCAAAACCAGACCACGGCGTTCACAGGTGACAGAGGGAGGGGGCATCAATTCTGTCACTGAATGCGGCTGTGTGAGTCCCCCTTGCTTTGATTTCCAAGGAGACCCATTAAATGATCCCTGCAGCTCCGTTCCCAAGAATTAGGAGCAGGCTCCATTCATCAGGAGGTTCAGAGCTGTTCAGCCCCACCACCTCATGGCATCTGGTCAGCTCCTTGAGAAACCCAGGCCTGTGTGTAGAAAAAGGAGGACCCTGAGGATGGAGAAGGCTGATTTTGGGAATGGAAAGGAAGCAGGAGCAGTTAGGCCCACTTCTCAGCTGTGTCAGCAACCTCAGCCCATCCCTGCTGAAGTTCAAAGGGTGCCAAACCTCGCAGGCCTAAATAAGTCGGCTCTCTGAGGTGACCATCTCACGCCCAGCCCCGGCTCACATCTCTGTGCCGCTGAGGGGCCGTAGGTGAAGCATATGGACCCGGTTGTGCTGCTCCCTCTTCAAAGCAGTTTGAAATGGCTCTCAGCTGCACTTGGGGTGAGTCGGGGAGGGAGGGAGTGACCTTTGGATTCTGCCTCCAGAGGGAACCTGAGAAAATGACCTTTTGGCCCTTAGCTCCGCAGGGGCTCGGGAGAGGTCGGGAGGAATGACTCTTGGTCCAATCTCGCTCTCCACAGGGGCTAAGGGGAAAAAAGAGAGAGAGAGTGAACTCCGGGTATACGCGATCACGGGAATTTTTGTCTCCTTCTGAAAGAGGGGCATGTTTACTTCATAACCCCTGTAAGAAAAATAACCTGCCACTGAGAAACAAGCGACTCCATTTAAAGCAAGAATGAGCCTCAACTCGGTGACCTAGAAATCAAGGCAGAAAGTAAAAGCTATTAAATAAATAAATAAGTAAATAAAATAATCAGGGATGTCGTGCAAAATCAAGGGGTGCCCTCTGAAGAGGTGTAATCAAGGCTCTGAGCCATCAGTTATAATGGTTTTGATTAAAGAAAGCTGTGCAGAAGTAATCTATTTTATTTTTAAATGGCCTGATTTTCCCTACTCGCTTGGAGGCTGAACCTAGAACAACTTGAAGGAGGACATGAAATGTTCAGTGAAAAAAAAAAAAAAAAAAAAAAAGGCAGGTGAAAAAGCATGCATTTAATAAAACAGAAAACTCGCATCTATTTAAGTTGCTTCAGGTTTTAATGGCACACATTAAAATTGGCTGAAAATAGCACTGCTCGGGTAAAATAAAAACATGAAAGACCTTCCAAATCCTGGCTGATAAAGCCCCACCGTTCTGCATTCTTCCACAAAACCTGCGGTGTAATTATAGGAGCACTTGTCACGCTGAGCCGGGGATGGGGCTCAGCAGACGCTGCGTACCTAGAAGCACAGGGGTGTTTATTTGTTCTGTGTATTCTTCACAATGTAAAAACTGAAAATAAAAAAAAATCCATCCTGGAAACTTTGTATCTATTAACAATTTTGAACTTCTCGTTTCCATTCTAGCCGAAAGCCTCTTTAAGTCTGGAAGCCTTATATAGGGTCAAACGCATTGCCTTTGCTTGATAAATAAAGACAAATAGCAGCAAAGGACCTCAAAAGGATCACAGCTGGGGTGGGAGGGGAGGGAGGTTTACATTTTCTTCCTCAAGAAGGTCAGGTGTTTATTCAAGCCTATCCGAGCCTTTTGAACAGAGCACGGGCTGCGCTGGAAATCTCATGAGAACAGCATTTCCTGGAGAGCAGAGGGGATAGCTGTCTTCGGAACAGCCAGCCTGACACTGCACAAGGTGTACCGAAATACAAGGTGCAGAAACGTAGCCTCTTTCCAAAAAACAAAAAACAAACAAACAAACAAAAAAGAGATTACAAGTTCTTGTAATAACCTATGTTGTGGCAGCAGGAATAAAGCATGCATTATTTCCTACCATTTATTGTCTGCCCAGAGCCGTGAGTTCTTCCCACGTGATGTATGTGTTGGAAATGGGGGTGCTGCATTTACCAATAGGGTTTGGGGGGGTCAACAAACATTTTTTCATTCACAGTGTTCTTTAGGAGAACTACAAAGCGTTATTATCACTGCTCGACTCTTTCTCATTTGTTTTCACATTAGTTAAAACAACCTGCTTAAAATATTGGAGAAGCAAGGGGAGGCCAAAATATCTACAAAGCAAGCCACTTTGATTTGTAAGTTGTGTGTTTCAGTGGATCAGGTCACTACTTAAAACCAGTTCCTTGTCTTGTCTTAGACAAGAGGTGCCTGTTTGCCCTTGCTTTCATTTTGACACCTCTTGATGCTTCAGGTTCACATCTGCTTTATTTCCTCATTCCAAGCTGGACACGCAGACTAATATTCACAGAAATAATTACTTTTTTTTTTTTTTTTTTTTATGAAAAACCCATTGTGTAACATAGCTCTGTAAAAATGTCAAGAGCACATTTGCAACATTGCAGAGCTGCTTAAAAGCTGCGTGTCTGAGCCCTCATTTGGGGAAGATGTTTGTGAGCAAACATCACCCAGGTAAGCAGAGATGTTAGTGCCCACAGCCAGAGCTCCCTATGGAAGGACTGGGAGCTGGAAACACTGCTCTCGCTGTAAAATACCCGAACCCAGACAAATCTACAAAGTGTAAATTTTGCTTGGAAATTATCTGTGGCCTCAGTGAATGGGCAAAAGCTGCATCCTCCAACCCCAGCTCATAATTAACATTCGATTTCCAAAAGCGTGGCAATCTTGTATGTTCTTTTCAGTAACAGCATGTGTTCTATATTCATAGGAAATCAAAGTTGTATGATGTTTACATTCCCGCAGCACGCTTCGGAGAACAAATTTAGCTATTCAAGGCAGAGCTACTTTTAAATAATATTAAGAAAAGAAGAAAGTCATGGAACAGGGGACAAAATGAAGATACAGCCCTCACCTGTTAAAATTACTTTCTCAGTGTGCCATCTGTTGCCTTAGGTTGTAGCGTCCAGAAATGAAATAAGCATTGGTCTGAAATAAAGCTGCTTAACCCTTGCCTGTATCTGGACCATCCCTTCCCCAAAGTGGGACCACTCTCCCCCACTATTTGGGAGCACCCTACCCAGCAGTATCCCCTGCTATCCAGGAGCATCCTACTCGTGCAGGACTTCTGCTGGGAGGAGTGTGGGCAGGTTTGGTGGTTGTAGACCTCTGGCAGCTCCCTGCGGCCTGGGACATTTTTCTTTTTACATTAGCAGCCATCAGGGGAGAATTATCGTGGAGGTGGCCTTTGCTTACTGGCCACTGGTTGGTGAGCGGGTGGATTGCTGGGTGACTCCATGCGCCGAAGCAAGGGACTGGAAAATCCTGAACAGGAAACTTAAGATACAAAACATAAAACACTTCTGTTCACCCTGGGCTTCCTTTGCTTCACCAAGAATATGGATATTCTTAGGGGGGAAAAAAAAATAGAAAAAAAAAAAAAAAAACTGTTTCCCAGTTAAGGCCTCATAAATACGAATGTACGCAAGTAGGAAGCAGAACAGAGCAAGCACATTTGAATCTAAAAGTGTCCGTGAGAAGACAGCATGCATGCATTTAACATCAAAACTATATCCCACTACATCCCTTTGGCATAAACTACATGTTCCCACCTCCCAGCTTCTAGGGAGCATGGAAAGGACACTGGAGAGATTTTCTGAGGAACCAGAGCACAGAGTGGATGGCTCCTGGCCTGAGCAGGGTTCAAGCTGGGCTGGGCTTCTCATGGCTAACTCTTTCAGGTTAGAAAATCTTAGATCCTTTTAGAAACTTTTTTACAAGATATTTATGTATTGATATGTTGCTGTTCTGAGCAACAGTTTAGGGTGAAATGCTCCGGTCATCGTTTATAAGGCCTGTGGTACCTGAGGTACTTTGGCTGCTGAACCATTGTCCTTCAGAAGAAAACCTGCTACTTTAACCATGCAGAGAAAGCTGGATAAAAGTGCATTTGTCCAGAAAAAAATAGATCCTTTATGTCATTTCCAGGTAGGAGTTGTTTAGGTAGTAGGTAGAGGTCTCCTTTGGAAGAAGATGTGCAAAGCAGAAGAAAAAATAGTCACCCTAAAGGTAAAGAGTCACTTGAAACAAGCTGGAACTCATCACCTGATTTCTCCCACTGACAGTACAAATGCACCGAGCAAGTCCCCACATTTATGAAGGACAGAAGAAGAGCCAGGTGTGTCACATGCAAAGTTAGGACCTGGGCTCAGCAGATGGTTCTCCAAGTGCCCTTGGTCTGTTCATGTGAACTCTTCACAGGTCGCACAGGGCTCCCTGCAGCTCATGTTCCTTGTAGGAGAATTGCCATGAATCAACTGAACTTTTACCATTGAGGAATAAAAAATGCATTTAGTCCATGAAAAATGTATTTGGACCATTATTATTAAGTGAAAGAGGTCAATGCATGGCTGAAATCCATGCCTTTGAAACCAGTGAAGTTCTTTCTGCTAATTTCAGTGAGTTTTGGTTGTAAATATATGTACATTTGTATGAATGATATGGAAAACAACCAGAAAGATGGCTGGAATCGCGGGGGGTTATGGTTGTATTTTTATCCCTATCCTGCTGTGATACAACTACAACCAATAGTTGTGGTTGTATTTTTATCCCCACAGGGACTGGTTGCCATGCCTTTAGAACGTATTTTTTGTCAAAATACCACAAAGCAACGCATGTGTGCTGAAACTCCAACGTCTTACGTATGTATTATGGCACATATTAACAGAAAAGGGGAGGGGGATCCACTGACACATTCTGATTAATTGGTTAACAGGAGCTCCCGCGTACTCATTACAGCTATTCAGCCATATCACTTTCTAAATCTGAAGACACAATTTTATCGGAGAGCCCATATGGCTTATCAGGAAGCTGTGCATATAGAAAAGTACCACAATCCCGAACCGAGATAATATTTATCTAATAGACCATAACAGCTTGGAAAGAGTCAATATGGTCTCTCATTTGAGCATGCATTTTGCTCTGCATTCTACCTATCCAAACACAAGGCATTTACATTGCAAGCTATCTGCCTAGTAAATCCATTTTCAGGTAATTCTTGTAACAGTAGATTATTATTATTTTTTTTTAACGGGAGAGATTATAAAGATCACTTGAACGTACTGTAGCCCGGGTACTAATTTGGAAATGACTGAGTATTTGCCTGATAGATTGTAATGGACTCTGATGGAGCTGTTGGCTTTTATCAGCTAACCCCATATTTTGATAGGTAAGCAAATTTGAAAAAAAAAAAAAAAAAAAAAAAAAAAAAGAAAAAAATTTGCAGAACAATCAGCCAGGCTGCTGGGTCTGACATGCAGCATCCTGCCTGCTTTGAGCCACCGGGTGGATGAAAGGAGCAGCCTGTCTGCTGCCAGGGCCCAGGGCTGGCAGGAGCGAGCTGTTACTGCAAATTCTCTCTCATCCTTTTGACTCCGAAATCCAGGAGTACGAAGAGCACCTTGCTGGGGGTTAATGGCCGAGTCGGAAGCGAAGAGGTAACCTTGTCACCTCATCCCATGCAACTCCGCAGAGAATATCCTACGGTGAAGTCAGGCTCACCCCGAAAGTCCTGGGTGCGTCCCTGGCTTTGTGTTCAGAGATCCTTTAACACTGCGGTTAAATAGGCTTCATCTTCCTCTCCCTCCATATTTTATGTTCTGATTTCTCTCTGCTGGAAAAGCAAAGGAAAATAAGGAGAAAAATGGAGAGAAAGGAGGGAGCTTTCGAATATGCCAAAATAAAATCAGCAATAAGACATTGCTTAGCTTTTATTTCAGTGTTTTAATACTGTTCAAAGTG
This sequence comes from Aythya fuligula, assembly GCF_009819795.1. Classification (NCBI taxonomy): domain Eukaryota; kingdom Metazoa; phylum Chordata; class Aves; order Anseriformes; family Anatidae; genus Aythya; species Aythya fuligula. Next base: position 9,691,616 of record NC_045560.1, on the reverse strand, counting down.
GAGGATCACAACCTTTTCAAAGAACACACACGTTTTCATGAAAAAGGCATTTAAAGATGAACTTTTTGACTTTTTTTTTTCCTTTGGAAGGCCACATTTTGGACAACCAGTACAACCAGAGGACAGTAGAGGAGAATTAGATCTTCCTGAGGATGGACAACCCAAAATCAAGGAGTGGATCCTTGGCATAACCATCTCTGAGAGCCCACACAAAGAGGGCTGAAGGTGTCTGTCGCTTTCACTGAATGTAGAGGGACCCCAAGTGGCTGGTGTAGACATGTGCCTAATTCCTAAATGCTTCAAGTTACAGATGAAACCAGCTTTTTCCACCAAATCCTCTTACTGAAAAAAAAAAAAATGGAAAGGCAGCCAGGCAGTACCAGCCTTTCCAGTACCTTTTGATAGGTTATCAAAGCAAATCTCCCCACATGCCAATGTTCACAGCCCTTTAAGTAAATTGATTTCTGTGTTGTGTCTCTGCCATCTCCAAGTCATTTGGTGGCATTTCCAGAAGAGGCAGGAGGTGTGGACACTGAGTGGAACAGGGAGAGACTTACTCTGTTGCAACCACACAGAGAGCAAGGACTTTGTGCAGTAGAGTTTTGGTAGGTCCTAATGCAACTGTGCTTAAATGGAGTTATTGCACTAATTACAGTCATGGTACATTTATGAAGTCAGCCACAGAGTGATAACATAAAAATTCGGATAAATAATGTAAACTGAAATGCAAACTTCTATCAGATTTCACTCTTCTGGAGGAGTGTCAGTAAAATGGCAGCTGACATAGTGCCAATGAGATGGTATAATGGAAGGCGATACTTAATTTCCTTGAAAATGCATTTAAATTTGATTGTTGAGGGCTTGTCATCAGCTGTTAAGCAGATAGAACAGACATCGAGATCCAAATCCTTCCTACTAGCTAAATAAATAAACACAATCTGGATCCCATTGAAACTATTGACGAAGCAAGTTACAGTGTGCTAGAAATGACAGTGGCAGATTCTGGCAGTAGGTATTTCACTAATGACTGCAGCTTTGCCTAAATTTTTAAGAGGATTGGAGAGGAACCTACAGAAGAATAATGGACCTATTTCTGCCTTGCTATGTTTCGCAGATCTTGGAAAGTGAATGAGGGGAGAAAGTGGGCCTTCCCCCCGTATCCTCTGCTTTTGGTGATGTAGGATGAGGGCACCTAGGAAGCCCCGAGCCTATTAGTGTGCATTTTGCATGTGTGCTACATTTAATTTCCATTGAAATAGTAACACGGAGTCAACAGTGCATCTCTCTGAGGCTTCCTACATACCTGTATGTCTTGTCTATACCAGCCTCACTCTTTGCTGTTCCTTGATTCCTGCTCTTATCACATCACTGACAGTTATGTCTCAAGAGTACTCCTATCCCAAGTCTATCTCCCACTGTCTCCTGTTGTGGTCTTCAGCCTCGTGTGTAGCTTTTGTCTCGGTAAAGCATTTTTTAATCATAAAATGAATCTAAATGTAGCCATCACATTATGCCTGTTTTAAAGAGGAGACATTTCAGACCAACACCTATGAAGTTCAGGAAAGCTGAATGCTTGGCATCAGGGAGAGCTTTCCACATTTGAAGCATGTATTGAAGTGCTTTCCAGAACCAGAGCCCCAGTCGTTTCTGTGCCTCAGTTTCCCCATTATCGCTGAGGGAGATGCCATTTACCCACACCACAGTGGCACGGTGAGATCCCACTGATCAGATGCCCATAATGTGCTTGGAAAAACACCATTAACTTCTCCAAAGGTCTGAATCGCCTCACTTTAATTTTAATTGGTTTCATTCGTAACCTCCAATGTGTTGTTTTTTTCCTTACAGAGTGTGTCTGTGCTTGATTTCTTTACGGGTAAAGTCAAAATGCATCAGGAAAGTTCCCGAATAACAAAATGCAGCACTCCAGCCTCCTGGCGTTTAATTATACTTGTGTGCCCACTCCTGCTTCAGTGACTCTTTCAGAGGTTCCCACTCACATCTGCAGCTAAGTGGGCATGTCTTAAGGTGACAGCTTGAGAATGTATGTTCAAGTACATATATGAGTGTATATACTTTCCCAGTTCTCCTTTGTTTCTGCCACCTGCTCGGTGATGTTAAAATCACACGCTTGCAATTTAATCCCCAACATGCATTGTTAGGGTGTTTCAAAATAAAAGCGTCGCTCACCTGCCTCCCTCACCTCTCACAGAATGTCACACGCCGCTTCCCTGCTTGCTCACCCTCATTTCTGATTTGACAAAGGGTTCTCCTACAGCTGGAGATCCTCTTCTTTGGCCATCTCTTTGTCATCCCAGTGGAAGCATTGCTCCTGCCACAGCGTCACAACCTAGCTCTAAGCTGACAGTTGACTATGAAACCTTTAGATCCAGATCTGTGGATCTGTGGCAAAAACTTTCCTTGTAAGATTTTATGGAGTCGCATGGCTCATAACACTCTTGCATTTACCTGAAAAATTCCGAGTCCCTTCAATACTGTCAGGCTCCCAAAGTTTAGGGCACTGACTCCAGCAGGGCGGGGGGAAGCCCATGTTTCTTGGCGTACATTTTTAAATCTGTTTGCTTCAGCCACACTTGTGCTTCTTTTGTGTTCACTTTCTCTGAATATTCATGTGATTGAATTCTGTTTTCATTAACATTCACAGAAAGTGAACCTCGGAGCTGCACATATATTTGCAGAAGCAGCGTTTTACATTTGCACACTTAGGTATTCATAGCTAAAAGCGCTCACTCAAGGAACAAAGTCACTACCATTTCACCAGCCAGTCCCATGCAAAACTGTTTATTACCCACAAAGAACTGATTTTTGATCCAGCTATAGAGATTTCTGTGCTTGCTCACAAAAAAAAAAAAAAAAAAAAAAAAAAACATGTGTTTAAGTAATCCAAGAAAATCACTACTTTCTGTAGATTTGTGCAAGCAGAAGAAAAGCTTAGACAGATTATGTGCTATGAAGTATTTGCTCAGAATTTGGATCCTCCTGCCACAAAAGTGCGACCTCTTGTAGACGTTAACAGTATAGAAACTCCGACACACAGCTGAGCAGAGACAGGCTTTTCAGCAGATACGTTACACATCCACCTGACACAGTTAATTAAAATGTCACTTCTATAGGAGGAAAGGGAGATGAATGTGAGCCAAACAGCTGAGCAGAGAATTTTGTTTTGCCTTTGAGCAATTCACTGTAATTTTGTTTAAACACAGGGTGTGGGTTTTTTTTTTTCTTTTCTCTTCCCATTGTATCAATCAATATAAAACTACAAAATTTACCCTTAAAAAATATAAAAAGCTAGCATATTCAAACCTGTTTCTTAACAACTTCCCACTTACTGATCTTGAACTTTTCCATCTATTCAGTGCTGTGGCCTGGCACCCTAACAGCAGTGGAAGACCCCTTTTGATTTCAGTGGGAGTTACAACAATCTTGCCAGGAGGGTGTTTAGCATCTAGTGCTGTACTAAGTGATGATGCAGGGTTAAGTCATCCTTTGTCGGGGTGTATGAAGTAGCATGTGGTTTGTTGAAAGCATAGCCTAGATGCTAATGCTCCATTGGCACAAATGTCAGGAGCATGTTGCTGATGTGTGTTGATGGCGCAGAGCTGGGAAGTGATCCCGAAACAGAGAAGATTTGGTACAGAAGGAATTTCATCACACTTTGGACTGGAATAGCAGAAGACGAAATTCATTCAAAGCGCAAAATACTGACTGATGTGCCCAAATCACCTGCTGCAAAGTAGGAGCTCATCATTGGGAAAGGACTCGGAGCTCATGAGCTGATGGTGGGGCAGCTGTGAGCCACCAGCCTGGGGCAGTTGTGAGGCTGTTTTCAGCTATGTCAGGGGTAATATCTCCAGGAGAGCTATGGGTGGATAACCTTGATGTCATGATCTAGCGCACTGACCCAATGACTCAGTGCTGCCTTAAAAGTGGAGACATTACTCTCGTATCCTTTCCCTGGGCACCATTTCTAGTTTTCCTCAGCCCCTTCCCATAGTCTTCGGCCTGTGAATCAAGTCTGCAAAAAAAAAAAAAAAAAAATTGTTTTTGCGGCATTAATGGGCTGAATGCAATTGCAGAGAGATCCAGAGAGACCCAAATCTCCCCCATGGTAAATGACAGGAGTATGTAGCAAGGAGCAGAGCCTGGCGAAGGGGAAAGGAGTAGGTCCTACTGGGAGCTGCCTGTTAGGTAAGTGCATCCCATTTGGGGACAGCTGCTGAGATAGTGTCTTTGACTAAGGCTTTGTCTGAGTAGGAGCTCATCTGAAACACTGCATGCATGGTGATGGTCACATAGGGATGATATCTTTCGGTGGTATCTTTGCAGAGCACCCAGGGACTGTAGGGTGTTCAGACCTCCTCACTGCCCTTCATAGAGACTCTTGGGGAAGTCAGAGGCTGGGACTTGCTTGCCCGTTGAAAAATTTATACTGCCAGCTGAGAGCCTTTGTGAGAGACTGATTCCTAGAAAGCAAAAACTAGATCTCTAGTCTGTGATAGCAACTCCTCAGCAAGAAGCCCTGCCTTCAGGGATGTCTCAGACTCCGCAGAGTCTGGCCTGACAGCACACAAGTGCTGCAAACACCATTATATAGCCCTTTTCGTAAACCTATTACATTGGGTTTGTTTCCCTCTACTGAAAAGCTGGTCCAGAACCCGATTCCTCCACTGGGTAAAAAATTTTCCAATTTCCAGCTAAATGTATTTAAGACCAGTGTACACAGGGGAACAAGTAAACTCAATGGTAAAACAAGAGAAGAGGCAATTTGCAAGATGTATGGCCAGGCTCTTAGTTACAATGTTGAGAGCAAATGCTCACAAGGAAATGAACAACAACAAAAAAGGCACAAAAGGCAGATCTACTCAGAGATGGCAACCGACCTTCAGCACCTCGACTCCCCAGGAGCCTTTTCAGCTGCCAGACCTGGGAATCAAAAACCCCAGAGGGACTCTGCCTTCAAAATGACTCCCCAGTTTCCATTTCTACTCCTATACGGGTGTGGTACCAGCTTGAGGAGCTGATGACCTGGTTTTTATCCCATCACCCTTCCTGGGCATCCCTTCAGCACCTCTCACCCTATAGCCACTTGCCCATCTTCATCACAGGGGCTTTGGCACGTTACAGAAATGGAAATTACCCGTAGGACTCTCTCAGGACCCAAACCTGGAGCCTTTCATCCTTTCCCATGCAATCACACTGCAGTAGCCGTGCCACGCAGCATTGCCCCCCTGCAGATACTCCTCTACTGCTGTGCCAAAATCTGTGGTCCTCAGCATCCATTAACCCATTACAGCAGAGGGATGAGGAGAGCAGGAGCACGGGGAGGCTGGGCAAAACACGAAGGATGAGCAGCTTTCTGCCTTCCAGAAAGAGAACGAGGAAGTAGGTCTGGAAAACAGAGCTGGAGGTGGAAGAGGAGGGGTATGAGAACCAGATGATTTATGTGCGTGTGTACATGAGAGAATGAGAAGCAACGATTCAACCTGGTAATTGGTTTGGGTTTTTTATTGATTATAAATTGAAATTCCAAGCTGTAATTAATATCCTGAGCCTGAACTATACCTGTTGTACAGAGCTGTGAACACATCTCTATAAAATGTCACATGAGGCAGTAGCTAGACATAAATTCTGTGGTGCTCAGGATTTCCAGCATGTTGCTTTCTATAAAGACCCTCCATTGGTATTAAACATGGCCACAGACATGGCCATGAAATGCTGCTCTGAGACATCTTTCCCAGCACTTTTTTCCTGTGGCCCATTTTCCCCACCTTCTCCTTGGTTCTTAAATAAAGCGGAGCAATCATATATAAAAGTAGGTTCAAGACCACTGATGCTATTTTGATTTCTTTGCTTTTGTCATAATTCAATGTTTTTGTTTTGCTGATAGATTTTTACCCACAGCTGAGAGTTCAGATCTGGGCTTGGGACCGGGTGATTTGGGCAATGCAGTGTTTTGAGTTTGTGGGTGAGCTTTTTTATAGAAAATTCCTCTGACTTGACAGGCCTAAAAAGGGGGCAAAAGCACCCAAATGCTTTTATCTGTACTCTTACACATGACTTCAACAATAATATAATAATTTTCATTTGAAAGTGCACTAATGCCATTTTATTGGGCAACTAACATAATACAAAGGAGGGGATGAAATGGAATATTTGTGGCTGCAGAGACAGATATCATTATTCAAGGGTGGAAGCATGTGAAAGGGTAAAGGGGGTTTAAAGAGATACTCTTTTGTTGTACTTAACACTGATAAATGACATACAAGTCAGGATAACAGGGCAGAGCTCCTGTCAGGGAGACAATGATAAATGTGGAGGCTGGGACAGAAAGGTTCACTAAACAGAAATCTGTATATGACACGTTGTACGTGTGATAGACTCGTCTGCATGGTCTGACTAATCCACAAAGCGCTCCTCCCTGCTCAAATTGTGGCCCTCCAGCACATCTTATACAATCACTGGGCTAGGGTTTGTTTTCCCATTTTCATACGGCAGCAGAGATCGATCCCCCTTAATCAGTGCAACAAGCAGGGCTAAAAACGGAGAGGAAAAATGTCCTTATACAACCATTATTGATATTTATTTCAAGTTAATCTTTGATGGCATGAAACAAAAAGCAGTCAGACCTTATTTATTATTACTGCTGTCTCAAAAAAATCTTCCTTTTAAAAGGATGCCCAGCATCAGCCAGTTAAGAGCAAGACCCATTTAAGAGAAAACAGAATCCCCAACTATTACTTCTTCGTGAATAAACCAGGATGTCTGTGCTGCATGCGTTAAGCTTCACACATCCCCTGCTCCGAAGCACCATGACCCGTCCTCCTCACATGGCCTCGGCATCAGAGAGGAAGACGGACAACAGGAGGCAGCTCCAAAAGGCATTCACGTCCTCAAGAAGCAATTTTAGCAGTTCACAAAGCCCAAATTCCAAGAACACGTTCATGTAACATTCACTGCACCCTCTTAACCGATGAGTAAGCCTCGCCCTTTCAATAGGGGGAACGTGCATGAAGGGCTAAGTGTGGTATCAGGTAGGAACACAAAGGAAGATTGAATGAAAGTAATTCAGCAAGATTGGTGGGAGATTGGAGGCTGATGGTCAGTCCCCTTTGGATTCCTTTGAGCAGACAGACGTTTTTACTGGCATGTGCTGGCTCTGACTGCACGCTGTGAGTCTGACAGGCACGGTGTATCGCTGCTGAGCCCCAGGTGGGAACACTTTCTCCTTTACAGCAGGTTATGAACATAGCAAGTATCACCTCGTACCTTAGCTGCAGCTACCCTACAGATCCACAAGTCCCAAAATGTGCTGGCACAGCTGAACAAAAGGTGAGGCTCAGGTAGAGCATGGAAACCCAGGCTTCAAAACTTTCCTGCTTTAAGTGCAGGGGCCTGAGTCACCTGCAGCACTGTGCTGTTCCTTTCCATCTCATGTACAGACAGGAGTAACAGACACATCTGCCCCCCAGCCCACAACAGCCTCCTGCTTGATGAATTTAGGACTGGGAAAGAGGTTGGGATGAACCCCACCTTCCTTCTCTGGCACTGTGCAAAGCAGAGAAAGAGAGGCAGCACCACACGAATATATGTTCACCCTTCTGCTGAAAACACCCTTCTTCCAAAGTCTACTGGGATTGTGGCAGGGACCAAAGATGGTGCTGTTTAAAATATTTTATAGGGAAAAAATGCTGGAGGCTCTCCATCTAGGGAGATGTTGGGCTTCCCCTTCCAACCACTTGCTAAGTTCAGGAAAGCATCCTCCAACCTCTTCAGCAGAGGAAAGAGGGCAGAGAGCACCTCTGCAACCCCGCAGCTGTGCAGAAATCCCAGGGAAGGATCACTGGATGGGGATGGCCAGCCCCAGACCCCTGCTGTCAGCTCCCAGCATGGCAAGTGCACAGCCTGTGGACTTCATCCCAGCAAGAGCTCCATCCTACGTAGCAGGACCAGGCAGCTGGGTGCCTGCAGAAAAGCTGCGGGTCTGGGGGAGACGCCTCCTTTTCATCTTGAGAAGAAACGAGCTCCTTAAATGGTGGCTTGTTTGGGACCACTGCTTTATAAAAGCTATATTTAACATTAATACAACAGGACCTCAGTGCCACAATGACGCACTGGCTGGGAGGAAGGAGTGCGCTGGGTTTTAGTGTGGCTTTTCTCCTCGCTGCTGCTCAGTAATGCTGGCCCTTGCAGGGATAAAGGTTGTTTACCCGCCTGTGTTTGCACATTTACCCAGGCTGTTCTGCATCATGTCAGCAAGCTGCCAGGGCCCATACTTTCATGAAATGGTCAGCAAAATACCGCAGCAGGTGTATGGGGTGCCCTCTGAAGCATCCATTTCCGTAAGGTGTTGCCTTGGAGCTGCGGCTAAAACTGGTTCAGTCGAGGCAGATTGATTTGGGGAGGAAAGAGGGAGAAAGGAGAAACATAGCGTGTTGCTTTCGGTCTTAACTCGTTACCTTTTGTAATGCAAGTAACCGCATCTTGATGCAGAAATCTGCTGCCAGCCCCTGGAATCAAACAGTGCACTAAAATAGCAGGCCTCACAGTCATGACTTTAAAAGTATGTTTATTACAAGAGTTTCTCAATTAAATTCCATTTCTACTGCTGAGCCTGAATATTGATTTCAGGGTAGAAAAGTTGGCCCTTCAGGACAGAACGCATGAAAAATATGCTGTATTTTCCTTTCCTTTACTATTACGTTACTGTTCTTGGTGTTAAAATAGTAAAAGGGAAATTTTTATTAAATGTATACCTTGTTTTTTTTCCATTTTATTCCTATAATTTTTTGACAAGGAAAGGAAGAACTGCAATAAACTCCAGAGGGATTTTTTGAAGAAGAAAGTCTATTCAATAGTAAGGTAAAATGCAAATTAAATATTTGTTCAGTGTTTAGTTATTCCTCAGAGACCAAAAGAAATTCTTTGTCATGACCTCCGTGCTGACCTTCACATCAAATTAGAAATTTTTGGTGTTTATGTGGAACCGTGCACATTGTCCCTATAAGCAATTGTAAAGAAATGAATATTTTACGGCGGCTGCAATTTGTTTCAAGGATCTGTATTCATTTTGTGCGATAACTGTTCACCGAAGACTACAATTTACCTTTTTACAATTTCATTTAATGATCTGACATTTGAGACACTTCCTAATTAATTCTGTCTCTGCCTAAGCCAGCTGTGATAAATATAACCTGTGCATACAGGATTACGTTGTTGTCTTTAGAAAATACATCCCATAAGAAAGGTGACGCTTCCATGATAGGACATTCATATCAGCCATATCATAAACGATGAAACTCTTATTGTTAATCTGAAATAGCTAAATAGCTAGTGTTAAATGCTACGCCAGATGAAGGTGGAGATACAGCCTGTTTACTTCTTCACCAAACATTTTTAATGGTAGAAGTTGCACAGAAATGGTTATTTCTGAGCGTGGCATTTACAGGATGCTTGTTTACAGAAAGCTTGCTGCCCGAAGTAGTTCTCGTATTGAACACATTAACACAGGAGCGGTCAACATGAGGAGATTTGGCAGGAGAGCAGTGAGTGTAATCCCCTCCATTACACAGAGTTAACATCTCAGGAAAGGACGGCGCGAGGGCTGTGTCACATCGCTGGGCTAACCAGGGCATGCCGTGGTTAAAAAAGTCACCATACAGAGATGGTTGGCTGCAAATCAGTGATGGGTAAATCTTCCAGGGGCTTTAAAAGCAGCCAGGGTGACAACCATTGATAGCCACAGGTCTACCAAGAAGAGCAGAGTCTTTGTTAACTGTGCCCTCTTAGCTGTGGAGCTCACTTACTAACCGGATAAAGAAGCATCTTTAAACCTGGCAAACACTTCTGGATACTGCCTTAAAATTATGCAGTGCAACGTCAAACTTCTTCCTCCCCTTTTTACCTCCATGTAAATATTACACCTTTTTTTTGCTTTGTGTTCAGGAAAATTAAACAAGGAAGGTTTTCCATACCACAGATGTGTGGGTTTTATTGTTGTTTTTGTTTTTATATTGTTGTTTTTGTTTTTATCAATGAGCAAAAATCTCCAGAATAAGATTATAACAGATCTTGAGCTGTTCATTATTCGCTATTATATGCTATAGACCATGCTGTAGAGGAAATAGCAATTAAAAAAAAAAAAAAAAAAAAAAAAAATCTAATAGTCTAATAGTTTTAAATTGCTGTTTCTGTAGTGACTTTCATAAATATTCTTTAGAAGATGAATTTAGGTACTGAGGAACATAAATGTTTCCCACCTTCTATTTCAGACAAAAATTGAATCAGTTTTGCACAGAGATATGCTTTAGACACGTTTGGCATGTCAGCTCCAGATTGCCACTTTTTCTGGGTGATTTGTATTTTTACAGGGAAATAGTGGATGGGCTGTAAATATTAGTTTACTCAACCTGGAAGAAATTGTGATTTGGCAAGATTTGGTTCATAATAACAGGAGTAGACCTGGTATGGAAAAAGGAAATTCTGCAGCTGCAAACTGGACTCTGCGGGAACTTCATGAAGTCCACACTGTGTGAAGTTTTGAGCCTTAATTCTAGTCCAAAGTGATATAAAAAGCATTTTTCTTTTATTTCTTTTCCTCCCATGTCTGTAGAAATAATAACTTCAGGTGAAGTTAAATTTTTTCGTTTTTAAACAGAAATCCTTTTGAACCAGCAGAACAACGCCTCCGGTTGGAGCCTTCCATTTGAGAGGGAGCAGCAGTGAATGGGCGCTGGAAGCCTTCACACAGGTTATGGCTGGTTTTAGTTTTGTAGTGGAGGTGTCCCTCCAGTGGCTCCTCAAAAAAATGCAGCGATAGGGAAGCTGGTGTTTAATCTGTGAAGAAAAAGGTGTTCTCCCGTCTCGCAAAGCTAAGGACAATCCTTACTACCTCAGGAAAAATGTCAATATCAGCTGGAGAATTAGGTGAAGATGTCAACACTCACATCTCCTAACGGAGTTCAGAATATCCAAATGACAAGAAATTTAGGCATGTTCTCCTCTTTAATGAAAAGCATTACTAGCCTTCTTTATTTACCCTATTATATATTTACATCTTCTCAGTTCTTGGAGTCTTAATAACAAGCCCCTAAATACATGTCTTACCCCAAAGAGTTTATAATCAAAGTGTAAGAAAAAATAGACAGGAAATGTAGGGAATCGTGAAAAATATATATTATTTAGCATAATACACTCTTGTAGTCTGTGTAATATCAAAGGTGGCTTTTTTCTTAAGCCTTATGGCAAAGGAGAATTTAAATAAGAGCTTTGAAGGCAGGTAATGATGTAGCTTTGCGGCTGTTTGCAGCCTGTCTCTCCCAGGCCCGAGGGCCTGATGGTATAAGGGTGCTTGTTGGAAAATTTAACGAGTGGATGATGGCAGCCTGGCAGGGAGTAACCGCCTGGACAGGCACCGCAAGCTGAGGCATTAGGTAGGGAGTCAGCCAAGTTGGGCCCTGAGATGTAAGGCAGGAAACCTATATTCAATGTTGTTGAGGAAAAGGTCAGTGATGGCCTGGAAAAAGGAAGGCAAGAGGTGGGGTTGCCTGTTAGATAAGTCTGCAGGCAAGAACCACGGGGATTTCAGGAATCACAGCTCAGCTAAATGCCAGCTAATATGATGGTCAAGTTGGGAGTCAGATGGTAGGGTTATCACCTACCAGGGTTAGCAAAGGAAGCAGAAAGAAGTGGTCACTGGGAGGAAACGTTAAAAACCACACCAAAAGCAATGGTTACCCAAGACTGGATACCCAAGAAGACAAGCCAGAGTTTTAGTCTGGACACCAAAGATAGGGTTCAGAATTGTCTAGGTTGGTCTTATGTTTGGTTAGCCTAGGTTAGTGCTTAGTCCAGGTTTCTGCCAGGGTGGCTGGTGTTTAACGCCTATTTAAATGAGGCTCCTGTCATCAGACTGGAAGGCAAATCAGCTGCCAAGGTAGGTCAGTACCATAGGATGAGCTCAGACATTCCTGGGATTCAACAGACTATGTTGACTAAAGCTCCACTGGCTTCACGAGGTGAAAAGACATCAGGTTCCCATGGGGACACCTCCCTGCAGGTGCTTGCCACCCAAGGAATTCAGAGAGGCATCAGCACTGATACCTGATTTTGCAGAAATATGGGGATCAAGTCCAGTGATGCCCCTGACAGGGCTGGAAAGAGAGCTGAGGAGAGAGCAAATGGACATATAGGAGGGAATCAGTAAAGGACAATGCCTTGCATGGAGCGGGACCAATTCAGATTTAAACATTTGGTCCTGGTTCAGCAGAACATTGGCTATGAGAGGCATTGAACATTTGTTTATTTTTATAATTTTGTGTAGCCTGAGTGAAGTTTTTTGGAGCTCTAGGTAGAATTCCCCAAAAGGTACTTTCTTTTTCTTTTTCTTTTTTATTTCATCTATGGGCTAGCTCTAAAACAGACAATGTAAACCAGAGACATTGTGTTCTCATTCTAGAATGGCCCATCACTGACTGGGGAGAGAAATTTCATCCACAGTTTAGCAAAGCACATTGTGAGTAACTTAAAGATTAGTCCCTCCTAAAGCCAGGAAACAATTCCCATGCTTAAATTCATGTAAACAATTCATTTTTAACTGGAATCACAGAAAATTACTCATTTAAGTACTGACAGGAATCAAAGCATCTCTTCCCTAGCCTCACTGACTTTCACAGCACTTAAATTTTTACCATTTAACATTAAAATATAAGTGCCGCGATCTTTATTTTTGGATGTGGTTTACTTTGCTATAGAGCTGCTTAATTCTCTGCCATATCTGGAATGACATTTGCCATGGATGTCAGCCAGTAAGTTTGTGAAAGTTTTTCTGGTTCCCTGGAAACCTTCCCTAACATCCCACCCGGCCTAGAGTTTAGACAATGACACATCTCAGTGTTACATACTTCCCATGCTTCGGTTCTGAAAGGATTTTTCCCCTTTGCATATGAAGAAGATGTGACATATCCTAGATCGGCTTTTGAGACATTCTTGAGATGCTCGAGATGCTCCATGTTTAAGAGAAATATTTATTTTACAGTTTGCAGCCAAGGGCAGCTGGCCTGGCTCAGAACCCACTGACTCCATCGGGAATTGGCTCCGGCTGATATGAGCTGCCCGGAGCCTGCCAACATGTTCATGAGTGACCGAAAGGGTAAACCTGAAAACTGGAGGAATTGTTCTAGCGGCTAATAATAAAATGAGCTTGTATAGATAACAGACAAAAAAAAAAACTATGTTTGGCCTGCAATTTTAAGAGGATTTACCTTCGCTCAAGCTGTAAACGGTTTAGAGCAGTGCTGAAATGCAGATCTGGGCCCCAGTCCAGTATTCCCTGGGAAGAGAAGAGGAGACACATACCAGTATCACTGGGGACCAGGCTCCAACCTAAGCGACCCAACTGAAGACTAAGCAGCCCCTGTGGCAATGCTTTTCAAGGGACAACACTTGAAACAAAAGGCCAGTCCAACAATTATAATAGGAACCCAAGTTGTTCCACTGGAAGAAAAGAAAAAAAAGTGTAATAACTAATAATAGCATAATAACATTCTTCAGGGTCTCTCTCCATGTAGACAAGTCTTCCAGTAGTTCCCCCAGGCTATCAGAGAGACCTCCAGCAGATTTCCAGATTTTTTGCACTGCCTCCTATTTGCAGAGCAGCTGTTTCTTCCAAAATAAGTGGGACTTGCTCCTGCTGGCATTATCCCTTTTACACATAAAATAACATGGGTAGAACAATAGCAAACAGATGTGATATATGATATATCATAAAATATAACAGCAACATCTCTCTCCAGCCCAGGAGGGTTATTTAATTTATCAGTTTTAACGAGTGTTCAAGCAGTTTATGACACATACTGATTCGTGCAATCTAAATGCAGCTATGTCATTAATATCATATAAATCTTTTTAAGCAAGAATCTATGCTTTCACACAAAAAAAATGGTATCTGTGCTACACCAAAGGCTCATGTTTCATCAAATAAATGCAATTGGGATTAGGCTAGTGGTTTTAAATACGATTATCCTATAGTAAAAGCAAGTTTGATGCTTTCTAATATTAGTTCTACTCCTATGCTCTGTCAGTAGGAAGGTGCTGAGATCATGTGAAGAGTGGGTAGCTCCCATAAGAAACCTAGCTGACAGATTGGTGTTTGGGGGTGTCATGCTAGTTGTGTGATTTTACTCCCCATTTTTGAAATCTGTAACCAGTCCTTAGTAATAAAGGCTACACAAAACACATATTACAAGTAAAAAGAAGAGATGACAAGGGACTTGAATAGAGTGGTTTCCAGCCAAGGGTCAAGGTCAAAGAGCATTTTGATAGCAAAATCAGCAGCCATTATTTTGATGCACCTATGTTTTGTCCCCAGCCATACGTTACGCTGAAATAGCCGTGTATACATCACTAATGGCTATTTCAGAACCTATGAGAGCTTCTGGCAATGCTCCAAAAGTGAGATACAAAGAACAACCCACAGTTGGGAACTGGCAAATTTCTGGTTTTCTCTTAAGTTTATAAAATATGGATGGATTTTCCAGGGGCAAGAGAGGTACCAGTAAAATATTTCCCAGGCATCAGAATTATTCGCCAGCAATAGAATCAAGTAAGGTTTTACTGGTCTACAAAATCCCAGTCAAGAATTTTTTAAACAGGAAAACTAGGCAAGGTGGGAATTATGGCCACTTGACTGAAGCGTGGATATGGCCTGAAGGATGTTGCATCCCCTGGAGGAGCCCCCGGTGGAGCAGGTGGATGTGGCCTGGAGGAGGCTGCGGCCCATGGAGAGCCCCCTCAGGAGCAGGCCCCAGGCCGGAGCTGCAGCCGGTGGAGAGGAGCCCACGCAGGAGCAGGGAGTTTGGGGGGAGCTGCTGCTTGTGGGGGACCAGTGCTGGAGCAGATGGACCCCATGGGATGGAGCCGTGTGGGAGCAGTTGTTGAAGGATCAGTTTGGGAAGGACGGCATCCCGTGGGAGAGACCCCGCGTGGAGCAGGGGCAGAGAGGGACTGTGAGGGAGCAGTGGGGATGAAGCGTCAAGGACTGACCACAGCCGCCAGTCCCCATTCCCCCATGCCACTTGGTGGGAAGATGCAGAAGAGGGTGGATGGGGGGAAGGTTTTTTGTTTGTCTTTGGTTCTCGCTGCTCTCGTCTGTTATTAATTGGCAGTAAATTACATTAATCTCCATATGCTGAGTCTGCTTTGCCTGTGACAGTAATTGGTGAATGATCTCCCTGTCCTCATCTCAACCCATGATTTTTTTATTTCATCACATTTTCTCCCCCTTTTCCTTTGAGGAGGGGGAGTGAGAGAGTGGCATGCTGGTGCTGAGCTGCTGTGAAAACACTGCAGATGTTGAGGGAAATCTCCACGGAGAAAGAGAGGAGGCTGTGGGTTTAGGACACTGTCAAGTTTAGTCAAGGAACAGCGGTGGCTGAAGGCTGGGCAGGTGGACTTTGAGCTTTGGCATTGGAATTGCTTTTTTATCTCTTCATGCCCTACCCGTAGGAAGGAGATAACACTTCTCCTCCAGCTGGTGATAGAGTGGCAAGAAAAAAATTGTCTAGAAAATGAAAGGGAGACACTTGTACAGTGGCAAGGGTTTTATAGCTGAAAGTAAGGCAAAGACACATTATCTCAACAGTTCCCGAATTTGAGTCTGAAAAAAAGAAGGAAAATTGTGTCTGTCCTGGAATGAATGGCTTTGAGAAGAGTGAATAGAAAACCTAGAAGCAGACACCAAATTAAAACCTTTTTTTTTTTCTTTCTTTAGGGGAAAATTATTTAAAGACAAAAAGCAGAGAGTAGGAGCTGAGCTGAGTCACGGTGTGACGATGAAGGACCAGGCATCAAACACACAGTGCACCAGCAGGTCTAAAGACAGCCAGGTGAAGGTGCCCAGTTATGCTGCCCTGGCCTCGTTTACTATAAAATGACAGCAGGAGCCTCATAATAGGTAAAGCAAGGGATGAACTAGATGGAGGTGAGGTTCTGAAAGCTGTCACCTGCCCAAGTTGAAAAGCTGATGTAATAAAGAAGAGGGCTGGATTTGGTTGGAGCCTAGAGAAGAACGTCCCTGGAAGGATCTTGTCATAGAAGAAGAGGAGCAGAGCAACAAGGCGGCTTGTGACAGAGCTGAGGGCCATCCAGGAGCAATAAAACTAATCCACTCTTCATGATGCTTAGAGCCACCTATATACTTCAGGAAAGACCCAGTTTGAAAAGCTGAAGGTTCACTGAGAAGAAAAAAAAAAATGGAGTTTTAATAAGGATTCATTTATTCATAGTTCATTAACAATTTCCCCAATTTCTGATACTTGTAAACAGAGCGGCCTTGTCCTACAGCGGCAGGCAGGCAGTTCGGTGCCGCGCTCTCCCGGCGGAGGCTGTGCTAATGTGAGCGCTCTCAGAGCATGCCTGGTATTTTTGGAAGCCTAAGCAGATTCAAAATAGCTGAGCGGTGATGTGTTTGGAATCAGAAGCCCAGGTCAGAGGGGATTAGGAGGCTGGACTCGTGGTAGCAGGCCGCACAATCCCAAGTAGTTGTTCTGGGTGTTTTACCCATGCCCCACCATCAGCCTGGATAATCTGCTTGGTAGCCCCAGAAACTAAGCAAAATACAGGCTCTGTGAGGCAAAACAGCCAGGCTTAAGTTTCTGTGGGAGGCCTAGTTATTCCAGCTCAGTTTTCCATTTTGCTAAGTGGTCATTCAGAGGTCCTTCATAGCAGCCCCTTCATCTCCAGCTACATCCTTCCCTTCTTCCAGCCATGCCAGCTCATTTCCAAATTCAGCAGCATGGCACATGGTTCACAGGTTTAACCAAACTTCAAAGGTTTAACCAAAGGAAGAAGTGTTTCAGACTGACTTCAGGGTCAATGCACCAAGAAGAGCAGATTTATTAGTTAAAGCTGATGGACCTAGGGTCTGTACTTACTTTAGGGTCTGTTCTGAATATATTTTTTCTTCCAATATTTACCACAGCTGGAAATGAAAAGGAAAAGAAAAAGAAGACCAAAAAAAAAAAAAAAAAAAGTAAAAAGAAGAAAAGAATAAAAAAAAAAAATACTTTCTGTTTAAGTTGCTGTAAAAATCCAGTCCATGCATGCTTTGATAGGAGACAGCCTAATCCTCTTCTTGCTTGAGTGGTCTCCAATTTCTGCCGTGGAGCTGACAAGTCCCCTTGGGTTTATGGTGAGGGATTTTTTTTAGACGACGACTTTTTTTTTGCTCTACTGATTTTACCTCAGGGGAAATCACTGAGATTTTTTTTCCACAAGAAATAGCTGCTCCTTATTTATTTAGATAAGCTATCTAATTCCATTAAAGGTAGCTGTTTTGGGGGCCTTTTTAAACAATCTTCCTTTTGCTCTGGATTCTTGAGATCTTACAACATCTTTTTACAAAACTAGTTGGCTTTGACAGTCAGGGTTACATTAGGCTTGTCTAACAAGTGGGAAAATATACTTAAGGCCTTCACAGAGGACAGTCACAGGTCTGTTCCAGTCCAGTGGGACTCACATCCAGCATGCTGGGGGCAGAGCTGAAGGACAGCCAGGACAGAATGGGATACATTGCTTCTGCACCAACCCACGCCCCAAAAATGTGAGTACCTCCAAAAGGGCAGGTTAAAAATGCAGGAGATAAATAATGGAAGGAGTAGAATAACATTCCCGTGATGGATGTGCTGAATTTTTTCTCTAAATCAGGAAGATTTCTTCCTATAGCCCTGCTCTGTGTCACATCCCGGAGTGGCGGACATAGCACAGGAGCAGCTGGATAAAGACTTACAGGCTGAATTGTGCCAAAGGGCAGAAGTGTTGCCATAGCAGTTCTTCCAAATACCATTTAAACTATTCAGTTTTGTTTTCTCTTGACAAACACGGGATAAACTAATTACATTATTTTGCAGATAGGAAGTGAAATAAAGCACCTTATCTCTGGGAAAGCCCTCAGCTATGGCTGTCACTGTACAAATACTTGCACTGCAAATACCATTAGGCAGAATGGGAGGGTAAGCAACCAGAGCCACCGGCAGAAGGGTGGAGCACAGCACTCAGCTGATGTCCCCACCTCCGTTTCTGGTGCCCTCAGATTTCAGGGAGAGAGAGAAATGTGTTGTCTTTATATTGGGAGTACAGTGGTTGAATTCCATTTTTATAAACTACAGGATTGTTTAATCTGCACTGCCCACTGTTATTTCTCTGTGTGCTCATCTTATGAAATGGCATGATTGAGGTGTTGCTCTGAAGAATTAACAAGCTAAATGGTCTGAACGAAGTGAAAGAGAGAGGGATTAAATTACCTTATTTTATACACAGGGATCAGAGAGAGGCTGGCTGGTAACCATTGTAAGATTGGCTCAGGAAGGTAGGTGCAGAGTCAAGACCTGCATGCAGATTCCCTAAGTCCCAGGCTACTCTCATAACCATGAAAGCCTTCTTCTGAAGTACAGAGCTAGGCTTGTAATATGGCCATGTATCATACATCAAACCACCTTCTGCCTCCAGCCTACCCTCACTCCAGCAAATTTCCACCTTTGAACTTTGTATCTGCAAGGGCTGATTCCTCCAGTAAAACCCGTGCTTCCAGATTAATATATTGCAGCCCCAGATGCCCAGGAATTGCAGAAGACCAGAAGGATTCTAAAGAAGAAATCATGACAGACTTTTTAGAAAGCTGGTAAATATTAGGCTAATGTGCTGGGAAGTTCATGTGTATCAAAAATGGGGACGAGGTAGAGAAAGCTCAGAGAAAGCTCTTGGCTGATGCCAAAAAAAGTGTTTTAGTAACAGCTTCAACTTGACCTAAAGAGTCAGGAACACGCCACCTTCTTCCTAAGGGAAAAGCAGAGCACTGCCTTATTGATGAAGTTGGGAACCTGACAGGAGTACATTAAGCTCAGTGGCGCTAAGCACCTTCTAGGCTCATAAATGATAGCAGGATTTGAAGGTTTACTATGTAAGTATCCAAATTAACTAATCACAGTAAAGTGTGCCACATTTCCAGTAGTACAAATTCGTTGGGTAAGGCTGCTTTAAGGTAATGTGGGTTGATGGAATTTCTTAACCATTGCACTCGGAAGGATACATCATGATTTAACTCACTGAATATCTATACATTCCAGTGCAAATAACACAGTAACTGCTAGGGCTAAATTAAGGTTTGTTTTCCATTCAGAAAAGTACTTTGCACTCCACAAGGTGTAATTCAAATAGGGAAACCATTTCAGGATACATCCTGATAAAGGTATCAAATAATTTTGGCTGGATTCTGAGGCAGCAACGTTACTTCTCTTACTTGGCTATTCTGTTTCCTGATCACTATAAAATGTCCTTTAAAAGTGAGATTCAGTGTGGTGACATACATAATACTAGCTTATTTATGTTACATATGAAGCCTTAAATAGTTCCAGAATTTTACCTCAGACTGCCTCTGATGGTATGATCACTGTATAATCCCAGTAATGGTACTTGTCACTAGAAATACAACACTAAAACATGCAGTGCTGAATCCTGCACCAAGAGCCAGGTGAGCATACACAAATACGCCAGTGACAGCTCTGAAGTGGGACAGCAGGAAAAGCTACACCTGCAATAAGTACATCCACACATGACAAAAATCCTAGACAGAAGGGAAGAGCCTGATATAAAACGTATCATATCTGTTTTAAATTAATCTTTGGAGTACAAGAATACAGCTGTGTCCTGGGGCTCTAATTTTAGATAAGGAAACACAGCTGTGAACTGACTTTGACAGCTCTCTTTCTATATGCTGCCTCTTACAAGTCTAAGAAATAAGCCACACCAGCTCAAGACCATTTGGCAATAGTCCATAGTTAAATATTTATCAAAGTGTGTATAATTATAGCTACCCTGGCAGTTGTACTTATGGTATTTTCCCCACTGAAACCCATTACTTATGGCTAACTCATCACAAATCCTATGCTTAGTCCTGGCCAGAGATGGTCCTACCTGCTTCTGTCTCCCTGAATGGGAGCCTGATGTAAGGGCATTGCAGACAGACAGACAGGCAGGCAGTCGCTTGGACTATGCTGCTGCTGGAGGAGCTGAGTGAATGGGAGCACATTCTGTAAGAGGTGATGCCTAAGCCAGATAACCATCCCGGTTGTGGCTGGGTGTTTCTCTGTGAGATACGTTGTGGCTTTGCCATGAGATCATAACCTCCTTGCAAGCATTATTAAACGAAATTATATGGCCCCACATAATGCAGCAGATCAGATTTTCATAATATTCCCCCCTCGCCCATGAAACAAAGGACCTCTATTAAGGAGGCACAAATCAGGGTTAGATCACCCCCGTGTTTGGCACTACCTGAGCGTAAACTCAAAGGCCTAAAAAATAAAGGCTCTGCACTGATGTGTTCAGAAAACTGCTGATTCCAGTGTTTTAAGACTATCTGATAAAGGCAGATGCTGTTTGTTTCATCCTCTGAGCTGCAAGGACAGAATCCATCCTCTTGGCCTAAGAAAAGTAGTTGAAAATATTCAGAAGGATGTTTAAGGTATGTTTACATGTGTATATGGAGGCATGAATATTTATTTCTGTGGAGAACAACGCAACTTTCAGCTTGACCAGAAATCAGCCCCAAAGCAGAGCAAGAAGGCTAGCAGGAACAGACAGCAAAACATCTCCAAAATGAAACTTGACCTGACAGAAAATTGACTTCTTAAAATTAATGATCACCCTCTTTCCATCTGATGTACCTGCTTTCTCTGGGAACATTCATCTCTGCCAAAACACCTCAACAAAAATCTCTCAGTTTGCTGTTTTCCTGAAAAGGTCAGTTCTATACAGGGAAGTAACTCAGAGGTGGGTCTCCTGTGTCTTTGGTCCTTTGTGCACCAGTAATAGGTCAGAGAATCGCAGCTGGGTTGGGTTGGCAGCACCTCAGGGTCCCTCGGGCCCAGCCCCTGCCCCAGCAGGGCCACCCAGAGCAGGGTGCCCAGGCCCATGGCCAGGTGGTTTTTGGAGCTCTCCAAGGAGGAGACCCCACAGCCTCTGGCAGCCTGGGCCAGGGCTCCACCACCCGCCCAGCACAGCCTGGGGATCAGGCGAATCTCCTGGGCTGTCAGTGGATCCCCAGGGGCTGAAAGCTTCCACCTCAGGACTGGGATCACTTGAGCAGCTCCAGTGTCACAGGGCTTGGGCATTGCAGCTCTCCCAGGGCATCTTCCAGTAGGGGCCTGGGGTCCCCATGCCCAGCTGAGACGTCAGCCTTGCTGCCATGGGCTCTTTCTTGGCTCAGAAAGCCCAGTTATGGGGAAAAGCTCGGGGTTGAGCTTAAAATGTAGTTACTTGCAGGTGGTGCTGATGTATGTACCCAGCCACACAACACCCTCTGTATAAACACACCAGAACTGTAGTTTAAATGACCACTAATGCAGTGCTTACCTGGAGTAAACCAAGAGTTGAGGGGACGTGGAGATCACATCTCATTAAAAATAAATAAAGAAAGAAAGAAGATGAGGAGGTCCCTAAGTCCCTTTGCTTACAAGAGACGCAAAAGAAGAGAGGACCCACCAGGTAGGTAAGCTGTTTATTCACCAGTTCTCCAAGAAACATGAGACATTTTCAGCACAGGCAGCAGAGGAAGAGGACCCACATTTGTGAGATCTGGGAGCAGAGGTCGCCCACATAAATTAAAAAAAAAAAAAAGCAAGAGCAAGCAGAAAAAAAAATAGGAGGAAGAGCCTCACAGGTGTCCCCAAACATCTCTAAGTAGAGTCTTACACAGCTGTCAGGCAAAGCAGCTGCTTCCCTGCAGTTAAATTGGTCCGCTTTTTGCCATCAGCACTGTGGAGCTTTAATACCAAATCATCAGTGCTGACCACCATTTCTCCTTCGAGTGAAGGGAGGCGACGGCAGGTGCTTGGTGCTTGGCTTTCCCCTTCTTCCTCCTCTTCTTCCCTCCAGCATCTCAGAGCGTGGTGCCGTGTCCTGCCCTGGCAGCACGCTCAGCTTCACACCTGCTCGGCTGCTTTCCAAATGGGCCTCACACCTTTAAAAAGATAATAGATGTTTTCTTTATCATCACCTCTGGAAAAATTCTTAATAAAAGCTGAGATTAATACATATATATTATAAATAGCTCAGCAGCACCAGACAAACAGCTTTCACACTCCAAAGCCTTATTTCAGGAAAGCGAGCACTCTGACTGCAAGACGCAGACCACTATTGATTGCTGGTCCCATAAATCACATTTATTTTCCAAATAATAGGAAGATTCATTGTTTTCTGCCAAGCGTTGTCACCTTGTAATAGAAGCCAGTCAAAGCAACAGTAATTTTCACACCATAAAAACAGTATCAAGTCTGTTCACTGAGCAGGATGAGCGCTATCGATCGGGGAGGGAGGGGAAAGAAAAACAGGAGACGAAAGCAAAGAAATTAAGTAATGATGTATAGGGTCTGTAATGAAAGGTCTGTTAACATTTCCATTATTCAGCATCCCTCCCCAGAGGCCTGCTGTGAAACATTTATAGCCCTGTTAGCAAACCCTCTCCTCAAAGCAGGGCTGCAAGGGGTTCGTGGTGGGACACTGAGGTGTCAGCAAAGGGGGGGCCGAACCCTTGCATGGTCACTGTTTATTGACACTCAACAAAAAAGCCCCAGAACATTTGACTAAATTGAGTTTTTCTGCTGCAGGGAGACTTAGGGCTAAGGGAGCGAGGGCTGCAGAATGGTCACCATCAGGGGAGGTCACAGAGGGGTGGCAGAGGGGACAGGTCTACTTCTACCTGCCCCACATCTGTCTCCGCTGTCCTTACTATCAAAATTCACCTAAACATTTAAAAATAATAATAATAATTAAAACAAACAAGCAAACAAAACAAAACACCATCTCCAGAGCAGCTCACATAGATCAGATACTTGCAAACTGGCCAGCCAGGAAGTTTGCTTGCACCACCCTGGCCATGAGCATTTCAGCAGGAGGCAAAGCAGGTGGCTGAAGGTCTCAGCAGAGGTGGAGGAGACTGAGACTCATGTCCTGAGGAGCCTGGCCTCCAGTAGCACCAGTTCCATCACCCACTGTGACCCATCACCTGCTACATCCCATAGACACAGTTCCATGCCCCGTGTAAGTGCAGCATCCTGAAGGATCCTGTCCGTGGCTGCTTAGTGGCTGTGTGGAGGGTTAGCGCCATGCCAGTAATGCAACCATCAGTAAATGGAACAAAAAGCTGACCTAAAATGTCCTGTGAGCTTTTCTGCCCGTCTCCAGGCATCTGTCACTCTCTGGATTAAGTCAAAAAGCACAGGACCAGTCTCTAACCCCCTGAATTTCCAAGTCAAGCCTTCATACTCTTACTTCTACAGCAACGACAGGTGATGGTCTCATCACTCTTTTCTAGTCAATGTCAGCAGAAAGTAGCCCTAAAATAAAAGCAAACCATCCTCTCTGCTTGGAGAGGCAGCCTCCTCCTGATGGCTCCAGTTCCTGAGCAAGGTTAACCCATGGTAACAAGAGGCTGATGACTTTCCTGGTGGAAAATTGAGGCAACTCCTTGTTAGCAACTTTAGCAAAACATTGCTAAACCACAGACCTGAACCTATCAGCTAACTAGCCCAGGAAAAACTTAGTAATCTCTGCATGAACCAGCAGCTGTTTCATAATTGTGCTGGTAGAAACACCTAAAGCTCTCTGGCTCTCTCAGCTGACACATCACAATAAAACATGATAGGAGCTGGTGATTCATTGCCATCGTGTTCTATCACATCCCAGCTCCTAATGCAACCTGGGACCTGCACTGCAAGTTAGCTGAATAATATTTTCCTAAGCAGTCATCATAGAAAAATCTGTGGTTCCAAGGGAAGTCATTTTGTTGAATAACCACCACCACCAAACCTGAATCCTGCTGAGAAAGAGGAGGCCCGGGGCTCAGGTGCACACAAAAATCTCCCTGCAAACCACAGCAGGGCTACCTCAGGAGCACAGCAAGCAGAGATCACCTACTGTTTGCACTGGGATGGAGACCCAGTTGGGTGAAATTGTATCTAAAGTGGAGATGGATCTGAATCAGAACTACAGATCCAGACACAACATTTGTGGGTTTGGACCCAGCTAGGCAATGGGCCAATATTGACTTTGCACTTTAAGAATCATTGTTTGATGTCCTGCACCCTCCCATCTCTGCAGGTCCTCCCTACCTGTGGCTGATACCTCCCCATGACTAAAATCCCAGCTGTTTATGATTTCCCAGATGAAGTCAGTGACCCTGTAAGCGAACTCTTATTTTGCCTTCCCTGTGCAAGATGGAAGGAATTTTGCCTTCCCTGTGCAAAATGTGCTGAAGGGCATAGGGAAAACCACAGCCCTGGTTTCTACAGCTGGGAAAAACCCTCTGCACAGTGGACAAAATGGGTCAGGAAGTGGAAAAGCAATTTCAGTGCCATGTGAAGTGCTGTGGAAATTGGGGACGTGTGGAGTCGCACAGGCCGTGCCTCCAGGGACATGTCACACCAAGACAAGGTGTCTTCCCAAGGGGACCTGACCCATCTCTCTGCTTGGCAGTGGTTGTACAGCCAGCACTGGGCTTCCATAGGAGGTGGCAAACTGGTGGTGGCACGTGGAGCTGGGGACAGCCAGCACCTGCAGCCCAAGGAGGAACAAGTGGATGCAGGAGTTGTGCAGGGTCAGGAGCGGTGTGTCCCATCTGCTGCCAGTGCCCCGTGACACATCTTCATCTGAGACGGGGTGAAGGAAGGTGAAGGTGTGTGGGACCACGCTCTGCAGACACCAACCCTACAATGAACTCACGCATCCTCGTTGTGGAGCCTGGGAGTCTGGTGAGGCTGGAGGCATCAGAGGCGGCTCTCAGGGGTCGCTCTGCTCTTCCCGCATCCCAGGCTTTACTCAGTGGCGTTTTCCTCCATCTATCAGCCCGACACAGGGTGGTAGCGAGTTGCTAAAATGCTAGTCATGCTCGTCTGGGCGGTCATCACAATTTATAGAGCTGAGTTTAACGAACTCTCCTAGCCTGAGAGGACGATCAAAGCTAGTGAACGGCTTTCCTGCAAGGAGTGATTAAGCACACCAGGCCTCTTGGGTCATAAAAGAGTTAACCAAAGCCTGACAGGAGTGAAACCTGGAAGCCATGGAAAAGGTGAATGAGGCTGTGATGTTCCCAGAGTATTTCAATTCAAGGGTGGAGGAAAACAAATGGAAAGGTTGAAAATGAAGGGGACATCTCTTCACCCAAGAGACTCCTTGCTGTAGGACTTTGTGGGTATTATGCAGATTCCCAGGTTAAGAGGCAACTGAGAATATCAATGGACACAAAAATTGGGCAACAGTAAAACTCCATTTCTGGATCCAGGAGCCTCTGACCCAGAGAGTGCCAGAGCTGGGAAAACATTAGGGTGAAGCATAATTACACACTCAGCTTGTTTCTGTGCTCTCCCCCCCCTAGGCATCCACCATTAGTCACTATCAAAGACAGGCCAGTGGGACAGAGCTGACAAATCACTTTTCTGGGTATAAAACTATGACTCACAGCAGCGGGAAGGATCTGGTGCTGGTTACCTCCTTGTCTTGCATCCCAAAGCGTTAAGCCCAGGTTGTCACATCACCACCAGCACGGCAGGTTGTGGCTTGCCTCTGCTGCCAGGAGCACGTCGTGCACCTCTGGTGCATGTCCCCTCCAGGTGCCGTGGGAAGAGTCTGCCTGGTGATCCTTAATGACTTCTTAAAGCTCGGTCATGCTCTGAGTGCTCAGGCTATTAAAGGAGCTTTTATTATTCCTTGGTCTCACGTAGCAATATGCAGCCAGCACTGCTCCACTGAGGACATTCAAACATCCAGAGCTGTCACAGGTCACACCTCCGGAATTCAGGCAGAAACATGAGTTTCATGAATTTTAGCTTAATACATTTCCAAGGTGTGTTTGCTTAATGGGTTTGGAGCAATCTACTGTGTTCTACTCTTACCTTTCATCTTAAAAACCTGGAACCAAATTTTGCTGTCAAAGTAAGGAAATTCTCCCAAGCCTAACTCTTTAGTATTGAGATAACGTAAAAATAACACTTCCCCTACCACAAGACTTCATTGTATTGCAGCCACTGGCAGCCTAAGGAACAAGCGAGCCGTTCCGCATTAACTGAAGGATGAGCACTTCCCAAACAAGGGATGGAAAAAATGATGTGTGCTATGTAAGTAGAAAGGTGTATGTGCATGCCAATGGAAACAGGCATTGAAGAGAAGCAATCAAACACCCAGGCAGTGCAGCGAGGTCTTGTTCCATCCTTGGGGACGTTCTAGAAAATCAGTGACCACTTCCAGGCAGACGTGGAGGCGTTGTCCTGAAATCAAAGCATTCAGACGCGTTATGAGAGCAGGTGTTCTGGTTTTCCTCTCACCTTCACTTCTGGCTTTTGGGGTTGTTTTTGGCAACATGGGGCTTCCTGGAAGAAGGAACGTTTGGGATGCTTGATGCTGCAGTTCAAGATATTTAAAATAAGGCGAGCAGTCTCTACCTGTGAGGAGAGCAGCGAGGTAACTTAACCCCACACTTGGAAATGGCACCTCAGAGCAGCTCAGCCTTTTTGGCCATGCTTCTCCTGCTGTCTGGAGTTAACAGGCAGTGTCAGAGGGCACCAGCAAAGTACTCAACACACCTGACACTTCCCAACACCCCACCTGAGCCCTTTCTGCTAGAAAAACCTGTGAGAAGTCCAAGTGTGCTGACATGAGGCAGCTGAATCCACTACAGTTTCAAATATGAACATTTATTTAATCGGAGGATCACTTTAAGTGCCCTGTTTTAATTTTAATCGGTGGAGAAGAAAAATTCCTTGCCCTGCTTGCAATTTTCAGCGCCACAGGTAGCAATGAGCAGAGTTTTGCAACTAATGATAAAAAATCCCTTCAGACCAGATTCCAACCTGCTCACTGGGAAAAGGAGAATTAAACGTACCCAATCATGGGTGATTGTACCAATCCCTTGTCAACATGAAAGGAAGGGAGTAAGATGCTTCCAAGGAAAGCTAAAGTGAGGAGGAGACGAGAGCACTAAAATATGAGCTAAGTGTGGACATAAGAGACCAAGACTGCACAACTGAGGTCTGAAACACAGCGAGGACTAACCTGAGCATCCCAGGAATGAACAGTCCTGTGCAACTGGCAAGTACAAAAGAAAAGGGGGAGGAAGGGAAATTAATGCATTTCTAAGTATATAGACTAAAACAATGAAATTCAGTACAGTTACAAGCTGATCCCACCACTCCATAGGCATTGCTTTGGTGGCACATAGCTGGAAATGTTCATGAAGATGTGGGCACGTGTCACACATTTCAGGCGTCGTTGGAAAAACGGGCAGTTTTGTGCTTCCCTAACGATTATCATACATCTTATAGGCATACAAGTCTTTTCAGAAGGATGTGTTACTTCAAAGAATGCACACAAAGGATCATGAGATTGTTATGATATTCGGGAAGAAAGCAGCCAAGCAAAGAAAGAAAAACGGAGCTTTGTCTTACCTTTAGGAGTGATGTTTACGGGTTGGGAAGCTGCCCAGAGAGGTGGGCACCAGCACTAATGGGCAAAAACTCGAAAAATACATTTTTACCACTTTGACACCAACACTCTCTGAGATAATTTATTTAACATCAAAGTCCTTCCAAACCTCAGTTCAAAGAGCAGGCTGTACACCTCTAAAAGGTGTGAAAAAAAAACAACTGAATTCAAACCATTTTCAGAGTGGCATCTTCCAATTGAGGAGCAGGAGCTCTTATCTCTCCCCGTTTCGCTTGTTTGCGATTGTGTCCTCCTATCTGAAGATAAAACTGTTTTGTTTTCAGTGTAACATTTTAATTATGCTGTTTCTCAACTTGCTGCGTGTTCTTTGCCCTAATAATTTAACTTTCTCGTGGGATTCTAAAAGGGATTGAAAACACTTCGGGTCTGTGAGCCCAGGTGGCTGCTCTGTAACAAATCGTTTTGCAACACATTTTATACGTGACGCCAGGTCTGTATTTAGACTAGCTCTGTTTCCGTCCTCAGCTCTCCCATACAAGTGTTGTAGGATAGTCAGAAACCCTTTTCTACCTTTCATAATACATTTATTCACAGCCACTCATGGGCCAGCGCTATCTTTTATCGGTTGTGGTGTCTCACGCCCACCTGCATTTTTCCTGCCCCGTATCATCACGCAGCCTTCACCCTTGGCAGATGGATGCAGAGGGATACAAAGACCTCATGAGATGTGTGCCTGCTCATACACACGTGGCAGACACAGCACAGGCTGTCCTGCATCGCCCAGCATGTCACGATATCCCAGCTGACAACCCTGCTCCATGGTACTCCTTGAAGCAGCTGCCCAGAAATAACCAGGCTGAAGGAAGGAATCGTGCTCGATGGCCATAGGCCCACATTTCTTAATTTCTGGACAAGCTTGGGCAGATTCTAGGTGGTTACAGGGAAGATGACGCCTGTGATTCCTTCCTCTGAGGACTTTGTTTCCCAGGAGCTTCTCCCAAGGGAGCACAGCTGCAAGGAGGCATGCAGCTTTTTTGAGGGGGATGCCCTCAGTGAGATGGGCATCTCCAGGAGTTGGGCAGCCATTAAGGGCTGTACAAAGATGTACAGAGTTTACAGAGTTTCTTCCCAAAGCTGTACAAAGTTTTGTACTCTGGGGCAGGGGTACATACAGTTCACCTAGGTTCTTCTTGGGTATGGTCCCCAACAAATGCATGCCCAGATCCCACATGACGTGGCAGTGCCTACAGGCAGGCTTCACTTAAAGTGCTCAGGCTTCATAACCGACCATGAGCCCACCTGCAGGCCTCCTAATTAAGGCTCTGTCCTCCTTCTTCAGGCCTAATGTAGGGATGGGACTCAGGAATATATTTACGTACCCAAATGACGGTCTGCTCTAGCTCTCCAAGGCACATTCCTGATCTGCAGCCACGCTGTCCTGTGATGTGAGGCTGCTCACAGCACAGGGACAGCCCAGGGAAACCAGCCCTAGGCTGGCGTCACCTCTCCCTTCCTCCACCTCTCCTCCTTTTCCAAGGAGGGCACCATTTTCCCCACAACAAGGAGCTTTAATAGCTTAAAATTAGCATACGTATTAATGGGGACTTCTCCCCAAAGGGGGAAGGGCTTTAAATGGGATGCAATTCAAAGAGCTGTGCATTTCTCTGTATGATCCTTGTATGTAATGTGCAGGCTCCGTTTGATGTGTATGAGCTCCTACGGTGATGTCTCCAGCCAGAAGGAACCCTGGCGTTCCAGTATCAGCCATTTGGCATGGGGACTCTATCGACTTGCCCATGGATGTAGCAGAAGGCATCGCGTGGTGAGCTTGTGGGTGTTTGGTGAACGTGGGCTCTCCTCTTGTGCTTACAGCCTCAGCTCTAACACAAATCAAACAGGAACAGCTGGTGCCAGCTCTAGTCTACAGGACAGTGCAAGAGGACAAAGTATAAAGGAAAATTTTCTTTATTTTTAAATATTAGTAACACTGCACAAAATGAAAAAGTGGTACTTAAGTGACAGAAAAAATGGTACTCAGGCTTATTTCATATTAACCTTAATTTAAATACCCTAACAGAGTTCATGTATGGTTATATGTTTGCGTAAGGTTACGTTCTGTAATGTAAGCATTAGAAGCTAAACCATTCAGATACCACAGACACCAGAATTTGTTATATCAAACCATGCTAAAATGCAGACTTGATTTTTTGTTTGTTTGTTTGTTTAGCTTCTTCCTTACACCATTATGTGTATCGCTACATACACGAGGGAGTGAGTTTCTCCAGGAACTGTGGACTTTCAGTATTGCTAGGTTTAAGTCTGTTACATCTACAACATATTGGCAAGAGGAAGACATGAGAAACAAAACCATGAGCTGATAACTCCTACCTGAAGGTTAAAAAGAGGAGGCAACGTACTGACAAGAAACATGCAGGTAAATGCTTAAGGCAACAGAATGGCTCTGGACAAACTAAAAGGTTAGGAGAAGCAATGGATCATGCACATGAGACGATTACGGGAAGCAAGGAAGTAATCTAGCCAGAAAATGTAGATTTATTTAGGACTGAAGACATGTTTTCAAAAAAAAATTAGTCCTGCAATAAAACAGATGCAAAATGCTTTCATACGTAAAGATGCAAGTTCTCTGCAGAAAAAAAAAAAAATCTTACACAGATCCTGAAATATTTTCATTATTTAAAAGCTACTCAACAGAAACAGAGAGCAGTTTTAAAGTAGCACTTAGATCATTTGTCTCTAGCTTCTGAAAAGAAAATTTTAAAATAAGGAATGATTTCACTAAATGATTCACCGGGAGTCAACTATGCTTAAAGAAATCAGCACAAGTGTTACAGAAGACGGTCATTACACTAAGTTTTTTTAAAACCAGAGGATATAACTTCATGATACACTTTAAAAAGAAGGAACATTTTAATAATAGGGACAAACCTTTACTACCCAGCTTGGGAGAAGAAAGACACAGAAGTCATTTATTGAGTCTGCATAAATTACCACATGAGAGCACGTCTCAGTCCGACTCCCAGTGACATGAAGGAACGGGATTGATGTTTAACTCTTTCAACAAGCCTGATGTTGATGCTAGAGTGACTGGACAAGCAGGCATTTGCACAACTGTCTATATCCTACAAAACAAATAAACGTTAGACTAGAGTAGTTTTAGTCCCAGGGAAGGAAGAGGTAAGAGATTCCGTAATGTTTTCCAATCGTCAAACATAACACACTTCTAACCAAGATCAACCTCGTCCAAATTCCTTAACCTGACTGGCAAGAAAGCCACTCCGTGAAACTAAAAAGAATAATATAGTGCAATTTTAGTACAGTTTTAAACATGAGTCACTTCCTTACTAGCAGTGTGAACAATCAAAAAAAATATATACTCAGAAGAGTTGTGCTCAAATGTATCTTAAGTTGCTGTTATTGTAAAGGTTTTGGCATAGCAGAGAAGTCCGTTTTAGTAACTCCCTTTGGTTGACTTCTTCTTCTTCTGTTCCTCTCTCTGCTTCTGCTTCCTCCTCTTGCTGCCTTCTTTGTATCCTGAGGAAACATGGCTCGTGAAACACTATTCACAGTATTCATGGACTTTTCCCCTCTACCAAATGCACGCGTTCACTGAATGGTTTAAGGAGTCTTAAAGAAAAGATCTGGCTTTCCAATTTTTTATTTTTTTTTTTTTATTATCATTTTAAATCATCAGTTCTAATATATCCCTTACATAGGACAGAAAGAAAACACTGCATCTATCTTTGAAGTCTGAAAAGATCTAAGAACTTTCAGAAGACTTCAAAGCCATTCAGGAAAAGCTTCAAAATTAGAGCACATGCAAAACCGGAATAATTTTCAAAATGGAAGCAATAAGACTTACACAGCAGGAGCTACTTAAGTACTGGCATTTCCTGCCCACAGTATTTAGAGTTACCATGATATTTGCATTTCCATTTTAAAAACAGGGAATGCTGAGAATCCTGAGTAAATAAGAAGGTACTCAGTGTTTACCAAAATGCACTTCGTATGCAGGTCATCGGTCTGCTCATGCTTAACAATGCACCATGGGCTGCGCGCCACTGCAGCTCCTATGGTACATGGAAGCATCACATTCAAGCAACAACCACTTGCTACGGGTTCAACAGGCACAAGCTTTCAGCCACGTGATCATCACCCCAATGTGTTCTTTTTCCCCACAGAGATGCATGGAAACCAGTTCCTGCTCTGCATCACCTCCTCTCCTCCAGGCTTGCCACACAACACGACTTGCCTGTACAGTGCAGAACCAGCACCACATCTACCCAGCGCACCTATAAACCTAAACTCAAAGGTAGCACGCATTTCCCTCAAATAACAAAAAGCAAATCATGCCGTGAGGTGGCAGGAGGGATCCTGTAGCTCAGTGATGCTCTGCCACTGGGAACCAGCGTGGTCCAGGGAACGGGGCTGCACCAAGAGGACGAGCCCCTCGGTGAGACACCTCGGATCCAGGCTGCAAGTCAGAGGAGCGGCCAGGAAGGGCCCAGCTCTGCCTATCTGGAAATGTTTCTGTCCCCCATTTGGCCTGCAGGCAGTGGGACATGACCCTGAAAAGAAGTCACCTCACCGCAGCGCCCGGTGCTGCAGCCATTTAGCACCGACAGCAAAATTAAGGTGGGAAAAGGAAATGGTGTGAGGTCAGAGGGTTACAGTAACCAGAAGGCTTTGAAGTCAGGCTGTGGCTTCAGGTGCCTCAAGTCAGAGCTCCTCCCAAGTGCAATTACAGCCGTGCCACAGCAGAGCTGCAGTTCTGCAATTTAAGACTTTGGGAGAGCCACACTTGTTTGGGCTAAAATCACTTCAGACATTAGTAAAAGCTTGAGCATGAGAGGAAACACACTCCCTTGCAGCAAAGGAAAACTGCGCCTAGGTTATCACTCCAGCTCCTACGCTGTACCAACAGCATTACTTCATCTCCTGCAATCGTCTGAGTCAAGCGCCAGGATATTTGTTTAGAAATTCTGCCATGAGTGATTAGCCTGCACAAAGTTAGAGTGGAAACCAGTTTTATTGTTTAAGGAAGAGAAAAGCTGCCAGTGCTTTGTGGAATTGCAAATGATGCGGTGTTTTCCCCGTGCCCTGCCACCCTCCTGAGATACAGCCCCATCCTGGGGGACACTGCCTGAACATCTCAATAAAAACCACACCCACAAAGGTCACTTCCATGCCAGCCCTTCGGTCACCTGCACGCTGCCAGATCTGGGATCCCCTGGCTTTTGATTTGCTGCATTAAAAAGTGCAGTGAAAGATGTGTCCCAGAAGGGCTCAAGCATCTCTCGGCTTTCCCACAGAGGCCAACGGAGGCGGAAGAGACGTGCTGACTCCCGAGGATCACTCATCCAAAGGGTGTTATTCAAAGGGATCTTCCCTTCAGTGGAAGGGAAAAACAGCATCATATCGGCTGATCAGAGCTAGTTCACGTCATACTGATGAGCCATTAACACAGATATTTGGGAAAGGACCATTGAAACCTAACAGGTTATTACCTTCATTATTTTCTCATTTTTCATTCTCAAAACACTGTCAGCTTTTCCAAAAGGCCTCCACATACAGGCGTGATTTTTTTTTCTGATGCTGTTTTATATCATAAAACTTTTTTTTTTTTTGAACCAGTCAAGTTTCTTCAAACGGTTGAGCTGTTGAAAGCAATTCTAGCAACTTTTCCCTAAGAATGCTGTGAGTCAAATGTAAATTAGGGGTTGAAATGAATGCCACATAATTCATTGTCTTCTAAATGAAACAATTCAGATGTTAAAATAATGCGGTATGAAGATATTTAGGTATTTGACAACATGGTCTCCTACCAGCTCTGGAACGATAAGGGTAAAAAGTAGAAATCTTTCAAGTGTTATCACTGACACACAGAAACAGATTGGCCAGAGTAGGAGATAATGCACAAATACAGAGCATTCCTCAGGAGAAAACTGCCAGGTCCTTTCTGTTTCTAGCCTGCTGTGATAAATAATTTCACTCCCAGCCATTTCCCTTGCTACCCCCACCTAAGAAGAAAGGATAGGTCGAACTTTGTCACTCTGTTAGCTCCAGTGATG
Organism: Aythya fuligula; assembly: GCF_009819795.1. Taxonomy (NCBI): domain Eukaryota; kingdom Metazoa; phylum Chordata; class Aves; order Anseriformes; family Anatidae; genus Aythya; species Aythya fuligula. The sequence goes on along the minus strand of NC_045560.1, from coordinate 9,658,023 downwards.
CTACGCTGGGTGATAACAGCCAAAAACCTCATCCAAACAATTGGAGCGGCTCCTAACAAAAATAAAAATCGCACACAGAAGATTTAAGTAACCCTTCAGTGCTCATTTCACTGGAATACTTCAACAGGCACTATTTAAAAGCATATTTAGTTGCCTTGGTTAGAAGGGTAGCCCCAAAGTTGTGAGAGAATAAAATCTGAATTAGGAAAGCAGCAGCCCCAGTGCTATTTGATTAATTTGTAGTAAATGTGTCCTGGTGGGTTGCCAGCATCACGAAGTGGTCATGGAAAGCTGCCATAGCCAGTGCCCAGCTGAGCTGGCTTCAGCCGAGCAGTTTTGGTCTTGGAGAGGGGCTTTGTAAATTCCCACCCTTGGAAGTGATTGTTAGCCACCTAAACTCTAGAAATGCATGACGTGAAGAGTCTCGGAGAAGGGTGGAGGGAGAATCGGTTTCCGAGAGCTTTGTGAGGCTTTGATATTTGGAAACAGATTCGCTCAAATGCAGATAGACATCAGCCTAGCTCGGTATGCTCTTGCTTTTGTCAGCTGCCAGGAGCAGGGATGGATGAAGCAAGAATCCACGCCATTTGGAATTACACCTGCTTTACAACCTGCACAATCCCTGTCTACAATAAACAGCATCTGCTGACCCACTCTCCGTTTCATCCCCCTCTCTTCTACATCCAAAAGAACCACAGAGAGCACAGAAGCTATTCCAGCTCTCAGGAAGCTGCTTCCAATGCTCAGTAGCAACTCCCTCAACCACACAGCAAGGACCCAAACAAACTGGGAAGCCTCCCTGCTGGGTCCCAGATCGACTTTTCTCCTGGCTTTCCACTTCTCTGCCATCCACAGCTCCTAAAGGCATAACTTTGTTCAGTCACTGACTTTGAAACTCATCACGTTCTTGGAAGGCAAGGGAGGTGCACACATTGAGCGATGGACCCAAAGGGACAAGAGTCCTAGGGAAAACACTCCTACCCACCCCGTTTGTAGTATCCTACTTTTTTCTGCTTTGCCAGGAGCGGTCACGGGTCTGCTCCACCTTCCTTCTGCCGACCCAGCAGAGCGTAGGAGTCAGCAGAAAGAAGCAAGGACTTCAGTCGTGACCAATGATTAACGCGCCACCTCCACCTCCTCCACTTCTTGACTCACATGGGTCAACAACAAAGGCCATGGCCTGGTTTTTATGGAAAATCTACAAAGGTGCAGGCAGAAATGGAGCCTCCTTCCACTTCCAGGCTCCGAAGCCCTGAGGCTGGGGATGGGAGGGACTCACATCTTCTGCTCAAGTCCCAGTAACAAAAATTGTTTTCAAGACCTACTAATTCTTTACTAAGCTTGTGGCAATCCTTTCAACCTCTTTCAAGCCAGGAGGCTCCAACAAGCACACAGAGCTTTAATTGGCCAACAGATTACATGCAAGTTGGGTTCTGCAGAGCATGCTATTTAATTTTCTGCTCTTAGAGGTATTTCTCTAGTCATAAAATAAATTGGGATTTCAAAGTTAGCCAGCGTACCTGAGCTGGAGCCACCATCTGTTATTTTAGCCTGGCCAGATTTGCATATGCCATTACAAAAAATCACCCCAAATCACAGCTTCAGTACGATTCCAGGCATGTGACTCGATTTACAATTACAGCCCTACACCACACTTTCACACTGCCTCCTTTCAGCCCAAGCCACAGCCCAACAACCACACAACTTGACCTACTAATCCTCTCCCCGCATCCACAGTTTCTGCCCGTGCCACAGAGCATCGTGGAAGGAGAACCTGCCTTTACGTACAGGGCAGCGGTGACAAAACATCCCACCCCGTCTCGGTATGCTGCTCCACTGTTTAATTATCTTTGCTGTTAAATCCAAGGGGCGAGTTCTCCAGTTTCACTGTCCAACCCTGTGATGTAATGCCACCTTTGATCTTTTAGGGGACTAAAAAGCCGTAGCAACTTTCTGGGGCCTTCCTTCACGCTTGCTCACCATACTATTTTCATTACCAATTCTGCCTAAAATTGCTACAAGAACATACCGAGCCAGATACGACCTGCTTGCCTGCTCTTAATTAAGGTAACACTACCGCTGAACAGAGTCCAAGGTTTTACTCCCACATGGCAAGCAAAAGCTTGCAAGGCTCTGCAGCCTTGGAAGCCCTTCCATCCATGTGCAACTCAGCCACTTTTTATGGGAAGCAAATGGGTAATGGGGTGATCTCCCACCAGCAGCCAAAAAAATGCACACGAAGGCAGCTCTGGTTAAGCCGAGGGGCCAATGAGCCTGTCCCCAAATCCAGCAGGCATCTTTCCACCCTGTGCCCATTGAAGAAAGGGGCTGCTGCCACATCCCACTCACACAGCTGCAGGCAGGGAGCCACGTTGTGGGATGTGGAGCAAGGGAGAGTTCATTCCCATCCCGCCCCGTGCTTCCAGCATTCCTCGCGTATTAGGTTTCCGCAGAAAACAAAGCAGCTTTGCTTTCCATTACATACCCAAACACAAGTATGCGAGGGAATTAAAAGGTAATTAGCCTGGATAACCAGCACGTTGATTTTACTAGTCAGTACTGCGTAATTCAGGAAATCGTGTGTTGGTGAGAAGAATGGAGACTGCATTAAAGATGTAATGAAGTTTTAACAGCTCAACTTTCCAGCAGAGGAACCCATGCCAGAAAAAAGATCAGAATTAGTTAAGCTAGTTCTTTTAAAGTGGTTTCCTCTTCAGTGATGCCAGCAGATGAAAATGAATCAAAAATGAATTATTAATGCTGTAAGTTCTAGGTTAATGCAAGCTATTTCATTCAAAAGGAAGAGCAAACTTTGCAGTATTACCTTGCAAATAATGATCTCTAGCATCAAATATTTGTCAATATTTCTACAATTAAACATTTCAGCCATTCTTGCTAGATAAAGGTCAAAGCTCTCAAATCCATAGCAGTTTCATTAACAGCTGCAGCCCCCAGGTCTGTGCTGGCATTACCACCACTTTGGTACAGCTTGGATACCTCGAGTCAGCCAGACACCATGCTGTCTGAGAGTGCACTATTAGCAGGATCTGAATTCTTACCAAAAAATACATTTGTTTAGAGCTAGGCACCTGTCTGAGGTTTGATACTCTTTGATACACAGTGACTTCAGAACACAAGGTCAAGTTTTATTCTAAAAGGCGATTCCGAAACCAGTAACACCACGAAACCCAGAGCAAGTTCTACTAAAATAAAGTCTCAAAGATAGATGGAGAACTAGATTTAACTCCATCAGTTTTATAGTCAAAACCCACTGCAACGACTGGAAGTCCTGTCTGTGGAGAGGATTCATCTCACCTCTGAGTACTGTTCACTAGTCTGAATGAGCCAGCACTGGAGAGGGGCTACATCACATAGTCAAGATGAAACCTACCCCATGTTCCTCCACTTAAATTTCCTAAGCACTTACGAATTACAACTCAAGCATTCCCACTCCTCAAGCAGGGAAAAGAAAACCACTTCACCGCAGGTGAATCAGTAACAACTGAGAATTTGCTTTAGGTGCTAGAGCTGGGACAACCTCTGAAACAATCGCTGCCAAAGGGCCGCGTGCCAACGGTGGCAGAAACGATCCCATCCCAGGTGGAGCCGCGCCAGGGCTGAGGCCGTCGAGCTTCACTATTTTCCACTGCGGCGAGCGGGCCTGGGATCAAGGCAGAGCAAAATGCTGCTTTCCCCAGGCTGGCCCGCGAGCGCACGGCAGCTGTCGCGGTGATAAATGAGAAGCCAAGCGGGAGCAAGCGAGTGGTCTACGTAATTACAGAGCTGGTGGAGCCGGCTGGCGGAGCGAGGCAGCCGGCGGAGGTGAACACCCATGGAGAACGGCATTGCTGGCCAGGGCTCGCGCACAAACTTCCCAGGGAGGGATTAAGACACTCACGTAGGGTTTTATGACTAACTCGACCAGTCCTTCAGCAGCCACTGTCTCTCTATCGGAGGAACAGCAGGCAAAATATTTAAAGCAACAGTAAAAAAAAAAAAAAAAAATCATAGTCTTGACTGTAATCAAGTTTTCAGCCCTGAATCTTGTATACCTGTTGTATGGCAACTGACAATCTACCGGTAGGTTTGGGGATTGTGCAAATAGCTCTGGAAATTTGTTTTAACTGAAAACTTGTGTGCCTCGGAGCATAAATAGATTCACAGCTAGAAGTCCTAAGCAATGTTAAAATGGCTCCAAAAATTGCAAGGTGCATGTCAAACTCAGATGCTCTTTGGACACCATTACAAATGCTGTTATGGTCACACAGAACCTGAATGCAGGGCCAAGGTTTTGTTTTGCTAGCTACAGACATAGGAAACAAAACCTGTAACGCCTGTACTGAAAGCTCCTGCACATCAGCCCAGGTGTTAGATTCAGGCTTCTGTAAAGAATTTAGTTATTTACTTTAAGAAGATTTAATTGAGCCATGCCTTAAGAGTCTAAACTTCCAGCAACTGATCAGGAAGACGTTTATTTGAATTTCTCTGATTATTTTTGCAAGTTGGCACCCCATGTAATAAATTTTGTTAGTTTTTTTTTTTTTTTTTTTTTTTGTACAGAATTCAGTGTTATATTCAAAGGCTCAAACACAGCAGAAGCTGATATAGCATTGGGAGTGTGTGTGCGCACCTGTGCTTTGGGGGACAGTTGTTTGTTTTTTTCCTTCATTTTTTGCAGCACATTTCCCATGTGCTATGTTTGCCCTGAGGAGCCCAATACATTTGTGCTTCCCAGCAGATCGGCTAATTCAACACTGCTGAGAATGGCCCTGAGCGCGGGCATCCACGTGGAAAGGCACCTTCATGTTTCGGAAGCACAGCCTGGGTTGGGTTGGCAGCACCTCGGGGTCCCTCGGGCCCAGCCCCTGCCCAGGCAGGGCCACCCAGAGCAGGGTGCCCAGGCCCACGGCCAGGCAGCTTTAGGAGCTCCCCAAGAAGGAGACTCCACAGCCTCTGGGCAGCCTGGGCCAGGGCTTTGTCACCTGCACAGCAACCTGTCCTGGCACTCCTGGGTGAGCACTGACCACACGTTCAAATTAAATCAAGTGGTTACAAGGGTTCTGCTGTCCAAGATAGCCTCTGGACTACACTGCCAAAAATTACAGACTGGAAATACATCAAAGGACTAATTACTTCCAAAAATAACCAGGACTATTGCTGTGCTTCCTTGTTTGCCTGAACAGTCTCAACCCTCTCTATTAAGGTTTAGATGCCCAAAATTGCAGCTTCCAGAATTAATACGTGAAGTTGCTGAACTTCTCCTTCGGCAAGGAAGCTAAGCACAATTTAAATAAATGAACGTGCAAAGTACTGCCATTAGTGATTCTCTAAAAGGCCTTCACTTTTAAGAACAAAGAGCGTGGGCACCTCAGCAGCATAACAAAACAATATTTTCCCTGGATCAGGCCCTGAGTATCCCAGGGCAGTTGTGAATCTAGGCTACGTTGAAGAGCAGAGCTAATGCGGATGAAGGCACACAAGCGGCCATCTATTATCTACCAGGGTGCCAGCATTAGGTCAGCACACAGCACCATCTCCTTGCTTGGCTTTGGTTTTTTTCCTTTTGACTAGCTGCTGGAGCCTTTTCTGCGCATTTCTCATCAACATGTTTTTGCACACCTGATAAATAAAAAGGGGTCTCCAAGCTGCTTGTAACGCGGCTTCTATCTTGCTCTTCCACCTCATCACTATTATAATGATAGGCATATTTGGGGGAGCTGGCAGGCTTGTGAGGCTTCAGCAGGCGAGTGTTGGTGGGCTGGAAAGGCAGGGCATGCTGTCCCCTCCGTCTGCACTCCTCGGCAAAGGCTTCTTCGTCTGCCTCACCTGAAATAGCAAAGAAGGCGAGAAAAAGTGAGCTGCGTCTAAAATGCCACAGGTTAGCATGAAACGAGAGAGATTTGGGGTGGAAACGGGGCATCTCTGAACTCCTGGCTTTCCTGTCTGCCCACATAAAGAGGGCTTCAGCTGCACATCCCTGGCTATCCTGTGCCTGGTTCCTATCTCCTGGAACATCTGCAGATGGGGGAGTGCTGGGAGCAGAAGGCTCCATCAGCTGCCTTGCACCACACTGGGGTCACAAAACAAGTCAGCTACATACGACAGCACTAGGGCTGCTGTTCCCATTTTCCCAAAGGAAGGGTGAGCAAGCTGAGCACATTGCCCAGTGTAGGAAGGGTTGGCCCTGCTCAAGGCAAAGAGGTAGGGAATGGAGGGAGAAATACCCATGCTAAACTGGCTACAGGGACAGGGAGGGGAAAACAGCAAAAGTGGGCTCAAAGGGGCTGGGTGTTGGACATCTGCAGCTGGAAGGGTGGTAAAGAAGCATGGAAGATCAAATGAAGATGGGAAACCAGTCTGAAGGTGCCAAATGTAAGCACAGTCCGGGGCACAAGACAGACACACACAGCAAAGGAGAATGGCCACAATGCAAATAAAACCCCAATGCCTGGAAAAAAATTGAGAGATGAGGTACTCTGCAAAACAGCATGAGTATGAAGACACTTTCCTTAGCTGCAGAAACCGTAACAGTACCTACTAATGCCGCAAAATAAGGAAATCAGCTACCATAACACAAAACCAAACCAAGCAAAACCACACATCGAGAAGCAAATGGTAAGATCACAAATAAAAAAAGCCAACAAATGACATTCAATGGGCAAAATAAGAAAAAAAAAAACACTAAGGAAAAAAAAAGTGTGTCAGATTTGTCTCTTAGAGACTTTTTAAAATTTCATTAATTCAATTACTTAAGTACTTTTAATAGAGCTGATGAAACACGGCGTCATTTTGTTTGCATCAAAAGTGGTGTGTCACATTCAGGAAGTTTTTCCTGGGATGTGCCGGGCATCAGCCACTTCAGCAGGGGTGTGTGCTCTGGGTGAATGCATGTGCTCTTAGTTCATGGCTGGAAAATGCTTTGAAGATGGAAAAAGCACCACATAATGCAGTAACAAGAGCAGGAATACCGTCCTCACGGCGCGCACTGAACCACCGAGGCGTCCAAAGAAAATAGGTTGCATCGCCTTTACCTTGCAAGCGTACCCTGGGAGATGCTTCTGAGGGCATGAGGAAGAGTATTTTTAAAAAAAGTCATTTCACAGCACAACGTGAGGCCTTGGGGAAGAGGCTAGGGACTGGCTGGCTGCGTTTTGTTTTTGCCTTGCATGGGGCACAGAGCTCCAGCTAGGAAAGGCAGTGGGTAGGAAAAAGCTCAGAGGATGCCAGGTGCCGAATTCACAGCCATTTCCAGTCTCACTTAAGAGGTTATAGGGTTTCCCACCAGCACACTACACAAACAGCACGTATCAGTTTGATGATACCGATGAAGATAAAGCCTGTAAAGTGCCAGAAATAAATAAATAAATAAAGAGTAGGAAAACCACATGCAGAACCCAGGCAGCAGCATTCATGTCCTGAAAAACTGCAATGCACCAGAAACAAGAGACCCCTCCCTTCCCACAGAAACCCAAAGTTCATTGCTTTCCTGCTGATGTACAGAAGTCTTGCTCAACACATGCCTGAAGTTTAGTACAGGTGAGCAGGTGCAGGAATGAGAAACCCATTGCAGGCCTTAGAGCTCCGTGTGCACATCGCAAAGTCGCTCCGATTAAACCCATAAATACTTAACATGACTGACTATTAAACCAGATGCTCTGCACACACCCCGATAAATTACTCCTAACTGTGTTAAAGATCAACCTCAACAGCTTTAGTCTCATCCAGATGGCGTGAAAGGAACAGTTTAAAATGGAAGAAATCAAAACCATCTCATCCCTCGCCCCGGTGCCGGGCTGAGAGCATTGCCGCGTGCCGTGCCCCTTGCAGCCCTGCACCACATCCATTGGGTGCCCCCACAAAACCCAGCTGCTCCCCGAGCTGAGCCTGTGGAAGTGGTGGAAAGATCTCCCAGCAAGCAGTCAGTGCTGGAGTGAAGTTACAATGAAGTATATAGAAGTGAAAGACACTTGGTGCTCCCAACTCCCTGGTTAATTCAACTGCTGCAGAGCAAAGAGCCAGGGGAGCTTGCCTGGCTTCTGTCTGACCCCACAAGAGCTGATCCCCACATAACGCCATGGACTGGGGAGGAACCAGTGTTTGTCTTGAACCTTTCCTCGTGAGCTCCCTAACCTTCTGCCACCACGAATTTGCAATTAGCATTTTCCTACTCTGAGCTGCCCCGTGTTACACCAACCAGTATTACAACAACCAGTGTTACACCAACCAGTAGGCCTCAGCATTAGCCTCACCAGTTGCACATGCCACAAAACCTGCAGAGTGGCAGCTGGAGACAAACACTTCATGAACTTGGGTGACACTACAATGTCACCCATTTCTCCTCCACGAGAGTAAATCATACTCTCTGCCTGTCCCCATCACCCACAGCACAGCCCACATGGCTCAATCCCCCTCAGTCCCACCACACAGCCATTTTCCATCTCCCCTTAAAGCTGGGACAAGCTTCAGCTCAACAGACCCCCCCCAGAAAAATTCTCTTGAAGTTTCTCCTCGTTCTTGGCGCAGGACAGCAGGATGGCACCACAGTGTAGCCACGTGCAATAACGTCACGCTGGCCACGGCCCAGGAGCTGAATCAGACTGGGTGCTGTGCACAGCACCAGCCCCCACCTCCCTCTCATCGTGCCTGCAGCACCCCTTGCCAGGTGATCTGTAATTTGCAGTAACTATTTTCTCCTGCTCTGCATATCTAAATATTAATGCTTAAAGGACTCAGAGCAGACGAGGGATAAAGCCAGCTGTATGAACTGGTGCTGAGCCTCACTTGAAAGGCATTTACCCTGGGAAGGCTCTGCTGTACAGGACATCACCCCCAGAGGTGCAGGACCATTGCTAGAGCTTTGCCAGAGCTGATATTTGTACTGGGAAAGGCTCTGAGGAGGACAGGCCACGTCATGTCATGTTGTGATCTCCACAGCTGAGCTCAGAAGCAGAATACCTGCTTGAAAAGCAAATTTAGGGGGATGGCGCTGCTCCAAACAGCCCTCCCATCCCGTCCCCCTGCCCGGCTCACCCTTGTGTGCAGCCCTGCAGCAGGGATCGACCTGAGTTAAAAATAATGCTTTTTCCACAGCTTATTTTTAACCCGGCCCAGCCCCTGCAGCCTGCTCCCGTGTGCCACACAAGGGCAGGGGGCAGCTCCTTCTGGCCACAAGCAGAAGGCCTGATTCACTGCTGCCAATATTAATTAAAAGCCTTGCAGTTAGTTCACTTGCTAAACTGGCTCAGGGAAGTTGTACTTCTAAGGGTTAATTCTGAAAAGGAGGGTTTCTGAATTACTGCTCTAAACCCAGCAATTAAAGTTTGGTTTTCAGGTGCGCCAGGTGCTCCCAAATGAAAAGGAGCTTCTAGGGAAAAAGAAATCAAAGGCAAGCTGTGATGCTCTCCACAGCTGTAGGACATCAAATAGGACCCCGAGGGTGAAAAACAGCTTGTGGCAGCAAAATGCTGCTGCTGGAGAGGGGAAGGCAGGGATCCTTTAACCTGTCATTAACCAGCAGAGGGCAACATTGCCTATCACGACGGGAAACGTTATCAGAAAAGTCACTGCCAACTCCTACTTATCCAGTAACGTGTTTAATGCGAAGTGGGAGCACGATTCCTGGGTCGGGTGGACACTTTTGGGGAGCCACCAGACACAGCCGAAGGACCTGTATTCATTCCTGGAACATGGAAATGGCACACAGGAGTAGCACAGGAGTGAGAAGGGAGACAGACGATGGTCCGGCTGAGGTGAGACAGGTAAGACACCGAGCACTTTATAAAAAAGCAGCCCTGCAAGGGCGGGAGCATGCTTCCACACCCATTTGGCTTGCACACCTGAGCCCCAGAGGTTTCCAACATGGGCTGCTTTCGAGTGCTTAAAATATGGGTTGTAACTAACAATTTGGGGTGGGTTTTGGTGGCTCAATCCCAGAATTTGCATGTCCTTCAAAGCACATGATGGAGTACTTTTTGTTTTCATCTGTGAAATGGGAGCAGCTGGTGCCCTCAGTGGTGGGGTACCACAGCAATTAAAAGCTTTTTAATTGATGACTGTGTTACCTTTTAAACATGGCTAATGAACTATGCCCAAAAGTCTGACGATGCCATAGCCTCTGTAAAAGGTTCTAAAATGGGTCAGCTCTACCCACCAAATAGGTAATGTTTGTACTAAACCTGCTTTTTATGATGACAGCATCATCACATGGTGTTAATTAATATTAGCACGTATCCTGGCTATCTGGAATCGAACTGAATTATACCAGGAATCAGCAGTAATTAACGGCAAGATAGTAATTAACAGAAACGTACAGAACAAACTGGGGTAAACATCCTGAGGATCCTGAACCACATATTAAAATTTACCTTCACTTCCTGTGCAAAAGGAAGCCGGGCCTTAGTGGTTCCTGTACAGGAGGCCTACTATTTGCATGGCATTTTCTTACATGCCTAATGAAGAAAAAAAAAGGATATTTTCCTGTGTTAGGAAACAAAAAGCAGACAAACTGGTTCACATCTTCTCTGAAGGAAAGCTCCAGACAGTACTGTGACTTAGAAGATACTTCCTCTGTTCAAATCTTTCTTGAATGATGGCCTTCAGAGTGTTTGAGTGCCTTTATAACACCTCCAGACACGAGGTGATTCACCTACACTTAATTCTCGAGGGCTGCTGATGTGAAGCCACGTGCTTGCAGGGCATGACACCGTACCTCTGCTTTCAGAGAGCGCTCAACATTTACTGAAAGTGTTTGGGATGGTTTTAGTGTGTGCTGCTACTGCTTCTGACTAGCAGCAATAAGGAGGGTGAACGAAAAAGTTGGGCTTGCCTGGTCCTTCCTCTTGGGACAAGGACCTGGAACCTACCTCTCACCTGTGAAGTGCACCAGAGCTGCTCCTGACTCAGCTCCAGGAGGCACCCAAAGAACAAAAAGTCACCACTTACATACCTTTATCTGTCGCTAGCATTACAACCTGCGGATAAGATCTTTGCCCTGATAACTTTTTCCACTGTTACAACAGTTCCAGTATTAATATTTACCTCAGCGGATGATAGCAGGCTTCTTCTGAGACTGAGGTCAGACACTTTCTGGGAAACCTGGTACTTTGGAGGAACCTAAAATTCTCCTGGGGATTACCTGCTTCTTTCGTTCCTTCTCGTAGAAGCTCCACATCTAATATCGTACAGCACAGACAAAACACCAGGAGAACGAGCAACTACAGCAAAGCAAGCAGTCCAATTTGTGGGACCGAACGTGCAGCTTACTTTCAGTTTCTTTCATTTCTGTTGGGAGCAGGGGATGCTCGCTACAAGAAATCAGGTGTTTTCCAACACCACGTGTACACACCCACACACACCCTCCCGGAATCCTGGGCAACGCTCTCAGCCATAAAAACGCTCCCTCTGCAGTACCCAAGGCTATGTTGGGCAAGCTCTTTTGATTCATTGTTCTTGAACTTGTTGCTAAATGCCAGGAAACACTGATATTGAAGTGCTTAACAGCACGAGTTATAAAATCCACCTCAGCACACGCTTCATCAGGTTTGTCGGACTCAAGAGAAACTGAAATTTTCACCGAGTTGTCTCCAGCAAATGTCACTGTCTCAGTTTGACAGTGAAAGCCTTTAAAGATCTCCCTCCTGCAACTTCCTATGGTGCTTATGAGGAAAAGCAGCCATTTTAAAATCTACTGATTAAAAAAAAAATGCAATTAGTCTGCGAAGCCAAAAGAGCCTGAAATCATTCCGAAACTATCCGGGGAATGCCGCAACAGCTGCAGAAGCTGCACCATCACTGCTGGGGCAAAGTTTCTAAAAACCATAAAGGGAGCTTACTTCAGCCCTGGAGTTTACCAGCTGAAGTACCAGATGGAGGACAACGTTGAGTCATCTCGCACAAACTGGTGGCTTTCCCCAGTTACCGATAATCATTTTCCCTCCGGAGTAACCATTCACCTCTCAGTACCACTGTTATGTTCAGAAAGCACCCAGAGGTTAATGGCTTGCTGTGGTGACAGACATCCTCCATGCAAAGCGCTGGGAAATATTTAGCTGAAGCGGTGCCAGAGTGCTCAGCTGGTTATGAACTAAACATGTGGGCTCTCCATCAATGCCCTCTCCAGGCACTGGCTGGGATGTCCCACCTCGTCCTTTTCCCATCTCGCAGCCTGCGCCAGGCTAACAGCTGTAAAGCCCTGCCTGAAGCATCACCGGGCTCAAGCACATACCTGTTCCTACACCTGCCCGTGCTCACTTTGTAACTTTGGGGATTTTGTGCAAGGTTTCCCAGGGTTGTTGCTGTTTCCTCTGTTGTGGGAGCCAGGCTCATGCCCATTTCCCGAGAGAGGTTAAAAAAAAAAAAAAAATGTTTTCAGTGAGAGGAGAAAGCATGGGAGGTGGTGGTGAAGTCACTGGGAAGTGATGGAAAAATAGGGGATGGGAGATGGGGAGAAGGACAGACTGATGAAGCCAACATTGCACTTCTATTTCTGTCCCAGCAGAGCCATGCCTGCAGCACGCCTAGGATCTGGGAAAGGGCAGGGCTCCATGCTTTCTGCTTAACGCACACCGCAATCCTCTGCCCTTCTGGCTTTAAAAGCTGGCAGTGGACTTGCTGCTTGTGTTTCTGCTCCTCCTGCGCCAGCTCAGCCTGTTCCTGCACCACCCGTGCTCCCAGTACAGCCGAGGGCAGGGGAATCCCCACTGCGGTTCTGCGCCCGCAGCACCCAGCTGCCCCTTTCCTGCTGCTGCCACCAGCAACCAGAGGCAATGGGAGGACTTCTCGCACCCCTAAGCACTTCACACACCCCCCTCGCCCAGCTACGTCCCATACCTCAGCCCTGCCCCAACACGAATCCAGCACTCCCAGCACATCAAGCTATTTCAGAAGGGATGATTCACCACAACAATACATCAATCTGCAACAAATTGGGAAAATTAAGTAAGTGTACGCCATATGCTAATTGCAGCAGCATTGCAAGGAGGTATTTTGAAAGGAAACGTCCTCTGACAGGCTGGGGTGCCATCCATTGCTACAGCCACTCCTGTTTGATTACACCAAATGCTGCAGCCTGACAAACACGCAAGAGCCTGGATTTACATCCTCACTGCCAAAATGTACCCCTCAGATGATCTTTTAGAGCCCAGTGGTCCTACATGAAGTTTGAAGACAGAGAAAACTGCGGCCATAGCACACCCAGGCCTCTGCAGAGCCATTTTGCTGTGTGCCCCGTATGCCTTATACAACTGCTCTCATCTTAAAATCATGATGTGGGAAAGGCAAACAGCAGCGGGTGACACGAATCCTCACGCTTCCAGTAGGCAGAGATGAGCCCATTTGTATGCTGCTGCTCAAAGTGAATTTTATTAAAGGTAAGAGACTTCATCACAAAAGAGCCTTATTCATCGTGGCACGGATTTTGAAAGGAAGCAGAGTGAGGAATGAGTTTCTCAGCTTGACATGTGTAAACACAAATTAAGATTCAAGCCTCAGAGTTTGAACAAAGGGACTTGATTAAAAAAAAAATGAGATTACTGAAAAGAAGATGCTTTCTATACTTCTCAGGCCAAATAAACCCAGAGACAATGTAGGTGTAGGTGACTTCAAGGACTTAGTCTATTCCCACTTCGCTGCTGGGTCACCTCATATCTCCACCACATTTTCCTTCAAATCATGCTGCATTTTTATTAAGTTTCAGTGTTGTCTTCAAAAGTGGCACTAGGGGCTGCTGCTCCCAGGGCAGCTCTCCCCAGCACTGTCCCTACACAACACAAAGACACGATGCAGACCACAGCGACCATCTCCGTCTCTCAAAGCCCCTCAGAAGACAGCCTCAGGCCAAAACCCTGGCAGGCTTCACCTCCACAACTCGGGTTTCCCTTTGAAACAGGATTTTGAAGCACAACACAAAGGCCTATCAGGAAAAACAAACAAAACAACCGCCCTAGCAGCGTGAGGCTAAGCTCGCTGCTGGAGGCAACAAAGCACAAACAGAGTTCGCTGGGCACACGGGGCCTTCCACCAGCATAGCAGAAACACGAGGCCTGCACCATTCTCTGGCGCCCATGCCACACGGCCCAGTGTCTGCAGCCACCATCCTGTCACAGGCCCAGTGTCCTCCTCGGTGCCCTGACAGAGGGCAAAGGCTTTAGGACACAGCGCTGACACCTCTCGCTTGGGCTGGAGACCCTCCCGGGTGGAAAGGCCCCTCCGCTCCCCTAAGGACAACCTTGCCTTCAGCCCTCCTAGGAGGGACCGCTGCTAGGTGAGTCGTAAAATCAGCTTCTAGCTGATTACACAATTCTTCAGACAGCAAACAGAGAAAAACTGCTCTTCTATTTTTGCAACAGACTGATCTTTATCACATTTGGTTTTAATAAGGCCTCAAGATGAGGTCCTGTATCTCTGCTAGCAGCCTGCACTACAAGGAGCATCTCCGGGGCAGTTCAGAACAAGCCATAGTTTCTAAGTCAGTTTGGTTACGTTTTATTTCCTACTGATTATCTGATTTAAATCAATCTTCAAAGACCTAATGCACAGCAAACCCAGATTGCTGTAAGAGATAGATTTTATATAAAAAGCAAACCCGTGCAATTAAACGAAAGAAAGAATCTTGTGACTTCACAAAAATGTGATGAACGACTTCCACGGCTGTTTTGTCAACACTTCCATAGTAATTTGGCAAGCGCACAAGACCGCCAAGTTTGTATTCTGATCAAGTGGCTATTAGCGCTGCTGAAGCCTTGCAGACGTGAGGCAGCTTCCCTGTCTTATATTGCATTGCCCTTGGTCAGTTTATAGGCTCCCATCTTTTCAGGTTATTCATTTGAAAAATATTCTCCCTCACACCTTGAGCCTTAAATATGACACCAAGGGTTTCACATACACTTATAAAAAAAGTACGTTATATCCGTCAAAGTGTAATTCATTGCTCATCTATTACTAGGACAGGGGCAAGGAAATTCCAGCTCTCAGTGCCTGCACACATCCCTGATTTAACAGAGGCACACATACAAAAAAATACCAGAACCTTTTAATTGACACTGAAAATGTCACATGCTCCTGGCAACAGGAAGTCTGACAGCTCAATAGGTTTCAAAAATATTTTATGAACCTTCACCACAAAACCCAATCCTATTTTTGACATCTTCCTGACAACAAAGAACACCAAGCAATTAGCTGGCATTCCTGCTCGATAATGACACACTAATGAGAGGTCTGAATCTGAAATAAAGCATCTTGCTGCAAGTCGACTTTCAATACTAATTTTAGCGAAATATTTAACTAGGAACCAGAACCCAGACCTCACAGGTGCCTTCACTCCCAAGTTGCACCACCTTTTGCTGTTCAACATCTCCAATTCATCAAGGAAATCTCAAAGTTTCCAAGCTATCTTCTTTTAACCCCAAAGTTAAGCTGTTCAACCTGTGCCTTAAAACCACCATAGCTTAATACAATAATTTTTTCAAAGGCCTATCAATAATAAATACTGATACACATCAACTTCTACATGCAAACAAATATACACAAAATTAGAAACAATCATTTATATGCACAGAAAGAAGGAACTGCTCTGTGCATACTGCTCAAACTGAAGTCCTGACCAAATTAACCCTTGAGTGGAAAGCATAGAAATTAAAGTTTTCAGCTAAAAGTAACAAACACCAAACCAGAACCATGACTATAATCCAACAATAACAATACTTACAATTCTTTTGTGCCTGGAAACAGTATCATCAGTCATTTTATACGCTGCTTCTGAAGAGATCCAGGGAGAAGAGAGGATGTTTTACCGAGAGGGCTCTGTGAGCTTTTGAAGCAGAAGCAGGGTTCAAACACCGATGTTGGCATCTGCTCAGCACATGCAATGCAGCCATGCAAATCCTGGCAAGGCCATCGCAGTGGAGAGGTAGAGGTGGCACAGCAACCCCAGCACGGAGCGATGGCTGTTCATGGTCCAACGCCATCCCACCTGCCCTTTCTCTACCTTCTCATCAAACCTTTGGGATCCATGGGATGAAGCACAAAGCGCAATGACAACCATTGCTGACCACAGTCCCTGAGGCCAAAGCAAAAAAGGGGCAGGGCTGTGCTGAAGAAGCACCATAAAAGCAAGGACACTGGAGAACACCAAGCTCCAGAGGGGAGCACAGGATGGCCAGTCGCCCATGAGCTCTCGGCACAGAGGTGGGTGTTCCCGTGGAAGCCATGTACCCACGCTGAGGCCACACACCAGGGGAACAACTCACCACCTTCAGCTGTCGGGACTAGCTGCTGCTCAGCATCACCTAGCTTATGGATGCACCTCCTGCGGTTCTGCAATGGCAACGAAAGCTTTTCCAAATATTTAAGTCACTTCGACAGCTGACTCACTATATACCAGTGGAATAAATATTTAAGAAGAAAAAAAAACAACGTCATCAAAACTGTTTCAACTACAAAGGCGCTTCAGTAGAACTAGCAAACCAAAGCACAGCATCCAGCAAACTTAATCCCCTTCCCTCTTGAACACCAGCAAACTCGAAACCTTCCCAGAAACACTTGCCAAGTTTGACTAAGATTTAAGATGCCAAACTTCATTTATGCCACAGCATTTCTCCTCGGCTCTGTAAAGTCAGTGCTGTTCACTTTGCAGAGCTGCGAGCATACTGCAGTCACACTGTTGTGTCAAAAGGAAACCCAAAACAGATGCACAACAGAAAGCTGACATTTACACAGATTTACATGCATGCAAGTTGGCAACTGACAGAAAAAGCCCCAGATTTTGCACTTTTGAGAACATTTCATCACTTTCCAATTAAAATTGTGACCTTGCCTGAACTCTGGGCATTGGACACAGTGTAGTAATTCTACAGAAACAAATTTCCTTTTACAGTAATTTTTAAAAATACTAAAGAAAAGAATTAATGACTGTTTTAACGACTTTTTCCAAAGAAAAAACTGCCAACACAAGAACACTAAGCTGAAAAAACCCCTACGAAGCACAATGCTGTAACTTCACCAATAGAGCCAGCACCTGCTGAGAGACAGATCTGTTCAGGGAAGCCTTCAGACACTGAATTTCCAGTGAGATGAACTGATAAATAAACCCACGCCTGTACCACAAAGACACTTGACGAGTCCCTGATTACAGTTTAAAAGAAAGCACTGCTACACCTCGGTGTCTATATGCATCTCAATCTCAAGTGAAAATCTGTATGCTTTAAGGAAAGATGTCACAAAAAAAAAAAAACAAAAAAAAAACTGGAGAAACTCTGACCTCTATTAGTAATATACCATCTAATCTACAGTAAGGCTGCACTTCAAGTGCTGACATGGCTACACACCATCTACAGGCCCATACACAGCACCTGAGACGCCAATAATTTGGGGAATTTTACCACCACACCCAAAAAACACAGGAGTTAGCTGAATCCAGAGCCAAACGTGAATGAATGGCTAGTTGTTGGTACAGAAGAGGCTGGGAGGTGTAAGGCAGAAACGCACCCACCCCTACCTTCTGTCAAAAAAAAAAAAAAGAAAAATTTTCTGCAGTTGGAAACTATTCTGTCCAGGGCAGGAGGAACCTCCTCTGCAACAGAATAAATAGCATATTTAGGCACTCAGCTTCGTGATTTATTCTATGAAAGCAGTTACCAGGGATCTAGTCATCTTTTTATACAAACATTTCAAGGAGCAAAGCACACACATGATCTCAGAGCAACTGGTGAAGGAGAGGGAAGAGTGGAAACTACAGCTGAATACTCAAAGAATCTTTTGCTCTTCATTTTGTTCATCAGGAATAGGAAGGCTCAAACACCTGTGCCTCCTCTAAGAAATGTTTTATTTCCCTCAATTTAGCTTCTTGTAATCATTCCTTAAGATAGGAATTATCTTCTAGATTATTCACTGCATGAGAAAGCACTATATTTACCTCCTATTGTATGACACTTATAACTCTGTCTTGCAACCATTGAATTTGAGTAGTTAAAATTACAAAACACTACAAAAATACCATGAGTAGGGTTCAGGACAAATTACTCAACTTTCTTTTAACCTTTCAAACACAGAGCTATCTTCCAGTTCTTCTGGGATAACACTTTCAGAATGGATCAAAAAATCAGTCAATACCAGTGTTTTAGAAATACTTGGAAATGATTTACATTTCTGTTTATTGTCCTCCTTGCAATAGATATTGTAAGTTATATACCCTGTAGTATTAGCTATAACACCCCAAAAATATAAGAATATGCATTGTGAAGTATACCTAATTTTCTTTTTCCTTAGCAGCGGTAAAAAAACAAAACTTATAATGTACTTTGTCATATTCAGCCCAATTCCCTGGATGAATCGTTTTGCATAAGAACACCTGAACACCCAACTCAAGTCTTCTTGAACTGCACAGAGAACAGAATTGCATTTCCTAACTTTGAAATAGGTTCTCTATGGGACATAGCTCAAAAATTTTGAGGTTCCTTGGAAAACATGGATACAATTACTTTGCTTTAACAAATTACAGCTTGCCACTTTTAAACAGTAAGTTGTTTTGAAGTGGTTTTCTGCTAACAAGCAGTCCGCAAACCCAAGGTGCACAGTGGCTGTATGCCTCAGTTAGAAAGGTTTCTTTCCAGGTCTACTCTTAAGCCAGAAAAGGGCTTGTACAATTATTTGCTTTTCCATTAACAAGTTTCCAGGTTACTAAAGCTTTGCTTTTCAGTTAACAAGTTTCCAGGTTACTACAGCTATGTCTACATTGGTGAAGCTGCACTGCTCTGACTCGGGTTTTTAATCAGCAAGGGGAAACCCTTACAGTTTCTACAGTTTGTACAGAAAGGAGGCTGCACAAAAGCTATCTTAAGTACTGAATATTTAGATCTCAAAATAGTTCTTCTACAGTCAAATTAACCCTAAGGTTCAGTTCAGGAGTTCCAGCACTCTCCAGGCAGGGTACCCTCCCAAGAAAATTAGGAAGGACCTACAGAAACCACATGATATTGCCATACAAGTGCTGCTGAGTTCGAATTCCAGGAGCTTGCCTGTCTACCAGCACCTCTCAGAAATAAACGTGATTAAAAATGAGTATTAACAAATGCGGCTCCAAGTATATTTAAAAGCCAAGTGTCTATGGGCAGTTTTTTTTTCCACACATACAAGCCCCGTAGGAGACGCTTCTCTGGCAGTTTCCTGTTGAAATATGTTTTTCTGACATAATGTACCCTTAGGTATTTAGCATGCTACCAAAACCAATCTAATTAACCAAAAGCCAGCTTTTTTTCATCACATTAACTTAAGCTTCAAAACACACATATTGCTGTCCACTTCAGATTTAACACACACTAAAAATAAAAACTTGGAATGGTAAATTCTTTGCCCACATTTTTCAAACAAACAATCCTGTCTGCCAAATGAATCTTTGCCATAACATGATATTAACCTCTTAGCTTTCATCTCAGGACCCAAAACGAGGCGCTCTGAAGCTCTGCAGTCTGTTTTTGGTGAGAAGGGAGAGGAGACATGCAAGGACTCATGACGATTCCAAACCCAATTCCCTGGGACAGTCATCAAGGCCCTCGCCCTGGTTTCCTCTTTGTCACTGAACACCCAATTTGTCCACTACAATAAAGCAACTACTTACCTTAATAGGTTCAGAACACCTTCTCCCACTTGAATTCCTCTCTTGTCACATCCCAAACTGGATGCTTTAGGGTGACAGTCACACAGTGTCTGTGCCCTGGATGCACGTGTTGCCTATCTTCCCAGCTCCCTGCCTCTATAGCAGCTCCCAACAGGGATCTCCACACACAGCCCCAGCCATCCCTTCAACTCCTTCATCACTAAAGCATTCCCTGGTCTCAAAACCACAATAAAAATGTTATGAGCATTAATGTAGGGGGAGAGGGAGAGAAAAAAAAAAAAAGAGACAATCATGCTAAGGCAGACCCTACAAAGAAAGGTCTGAAGGACATTGCACCTTTCCATCTCAATCTGCTCCCCAGCCTCCTGAGTTTTCTGTTACTTCCATGTAGACCCAAACACTTGCTTCTTACTAAATCATATTTTTCAGAAAGATGGTCTTTAAGACACCAAAAGCTGGAGAAACCACTCCTCTTGGCAGGTTCTTTCAACAGTTAATCACTCATGTGTTAAAAAATGCATGTTTATCTTCTCATTTGAATTTGTCTAGCCTTACACAAATGTTTATACTCTTCTTCCAAACAAGGCAAACTTTAATAGCAGTTTATTCTTACTGTTGTACTTTTTTTTTTTTTTTTTTTTTAAAGCAAACTAGGGTTTGGCACATCATCCTCAGGCTGCAGAAGCACCTCCTGGTCCTGCCCTGGAGCAGCACCCAGCATTAGAAAGTGAATTTCCAGCTCTCAGCTACTCCCCTGAATATTCACCTCCTAGTTTGTATGGAAGAATTTAAGAATCTCTTTTACTGAAACTCAGTATACGGTCAGATCCTTACCATAAAGGTAGTGATGGCAAGCAGTAATAAGAAACATACGTCCAGATTAGCAGATTAATTCTGGGAGGTGTCTGAGTACTTAACAGGGCATGCCCAAATAAATGAAGATAATGAAGTGTAATCTGCTGAGTATTATTAAGGAAAGCCTGGCCAAAGTCTTTTCAATAAAAAATGCTTAGTCCTACAATCCTGTAAGAGAAACGGGAAGAAATACTGGAGGAAATGCTGAGCTTTGGCATGTAGTTCATGTAGTTTTTCTCCATTTTCCTCCTATGAAATGGTTTCATAGATGAGTCCAAAGCAATTGTAAACCATCCATAGTCTGGCTTGCTTTGGACAGAGACCATTGCTGCAGAATATGTACTCCCACAGGCAAGAAGCAGAAGTCCCCTGCTGAGTAAGACAACTATCACACCTGCATGACAAGTGCTGGCAGTTTCTGTACTGGTTTTTGTTCTGTTCAGAGTAAAGGGCAGCCTCCACCTACGTGAAAAAAGTTTGCCAGAGGTGGCAACCCTGGTGAGTTACACGAATGTCTGATAAATAAGCAATTTAACCTTACTCCATGCATCAGTTACAACAATCAACACAGGCACAATATATATTTCTGGAAAAAAAAAAAATGAAAGACCACTGATCTGCTCAGCTTCTCTACCAGATGCGTTAAAGTTTCTGCAGACATATGATTTTTTTTTTCTCCAGGTAAACTCCCCTCAAATTTCAATCATGCCTGTGACTACAGCTGAGATAGAAGAACTTTATTCCAAATCTGCTGCTCTGCATCTTTAGCTATTTCGGTAACAGCTTCAGGCGACAGGGTTACAGACAGAACCAAAATCTCTCTCTCTATAACTCTCCCCTGGCCATCAGAACACGTGTCCCAAAATTTGAGCTTTCTGACCAGTCACACAAGCTGCATTCCTCACCCATACTATTAACTCATTCAAAATTTACAAGTGAGAAATAACACAGATTTCACATTTGATGTTTAATATTCAATAAAAGGAGGAACTGAAGCCTTCTGAACATACCACGTCATTTGTTATTACCAAATAAAAGACAAGCATCCTTACTGCAGTCTTCACAATCTAAGCATTAATATATAATCTGTCAGAATTCACATTCAAGTTTTTTGAAAGCATTCATCTTTATTCTCAGTGCCGGTGAGCTTGCAACTACATTTCTTTTTCCCTTTTTTCTACCAAGTTTCTTTCAAAGTTGGCTGCATTGAAAGGAACAGCTGGAAGAGCTCTCATCTGTGATTCAGTAGAAAGGATAAGCTACAGAGCAAACTAAAGCATTAAGAGTTATTACTACAAGCCTCCAAAACACACTCTCCTGATTGTCAATTTTAAGTAAAGCTCAGAAGTTATCTATTTCTACTGATTTTTAAAATGAACCCATAATACTGCAAATGCCAGCATTATTTAAAACGCCAGAACACTGAGGAGACAGTTCCATTAAATGACATCCTTTTATTAGAACTTTTTATTTACCTTCTGAATTAAACATAGTTTAATCCCCACCATTACATTTTGAAGCTGACATCTGCTCAGGCAGAAGACTTCGGCTCCCTTTATGCAGAAGATAATTAGCACTTGGGCCAGCAGTGCAATCTGCCTCACCCCAAGACGTCCTATTTGGATACTTCAGATTGGGATACTACAGCATCCAGACTACCACCTGGATTTCAGACACGGTAAGCGTGACAGGGGATATAGTACTCGTGGGTTTTCAATTAACTTCCTACCAGCTGCTGTAGGTAAGATAATACCTAATCCAGCAGGAAGCCTGCCAGAGCAAGGTTAGTTTTCAGAGAAGTTTCAATGACTTTTAATCAGCAGTCAGCTCACATGGGTTCAGAGTTAGATATCACGTGGTCACAGCATTTTTTTTCTTGCTTTCATTTTCTTTTCTTTTTTTCCTGACAGCAACATCTCAAAATTGTATAAAACAGCCCTTTCCTGCTCTAATTTTTCAGTAGTGCACCTCACTGAACCATCAAGTCTGATCAAGCAGCAGATCCACTACAATTAAGAACTCCAAAGGTACAGTTTGCAACACTAACAAAGTGAATTTGCTTCGTTCCAACATTACTGCAGCATAAGGACCATTTCAGCATCCTGGGTGGAAGATAAAAAGCTTTTTACTTAACCACCACTTGAAGACAAGCAATAACAAGAAGAAAACCCAAACTATCTATGTTTAGAACTATGTAAAACAAGTTTGAAGTCACAATTCAGTCCCAAAGTAAACAAGACCAGGGAGAACAGATAGTATATAAAAAGCTTTCTAATCTTATGTCAAAAAAAGCAGTTTCCAAGTCAAGGTTACAGTTCGCTAGCAGGTCACTGATGTCTGTATTGCAACCACGCTGTGAGAACTTAGGCTTAAAATAAGCCTAAGTTCTAAGACATCAGGATCGAAGAGAAAGGTTTTCCAAAAACACTTTTGAAACGCTTCCCCCAAAAGGCTAACAAGAATTCTAAGTTAAAGTAAGGGATTGCATTCCTGTAGAGTGCTTTTGAAAAGTTCCCGGTCATAAGCAGCATTCAACTGTAACACCACGTGAAATGCCAACAACCATCTTCGAGGTAGACACAATCTTTATACAACACAGATTAAACTAAGGCAAAGTAGGAAACAAGCTCACCTTCCAAACAGAACAGAAGCACATTCAAGAAGAGAGTTCGGGTTTAAAAAAAAAAAAAAAAAAAAAAAAAACTTTCCTTATCACTGGGCAATCCCACAGATGGTCTAAAGCAGACACACACCTAAATACAACACAGACAAGCCTCCACTTACACCTAGAGCTAAAACATAGAGGCAAGCAAACAAAACAGCCAGACACAAATACTGACAGAGAAGAATAAAAACCTTGGGCTTGTTTAGAGGCTGTTTTGGTTTTTCAAGTCTTTTCCAAGTCCTGTCTTCAGCATTTGAAGACCCAGTCCACTAATCACAAGCTGATACAGGATGTCTTACAAATGCTAGGTACACTTAGCAGAGCTTTCTTCCTTATACCACAAAACATCTGAGATTCAACATAGAGGGTCTTTTAAGGAGTCTTTTAAGAACTGAGAACTACAATAGCTGCAACAATTTTAAAACGTGTAGCATTCTAAGGCAAAAATCTAATTTTTTTCAGTAAAGCAAAGTAAAACGGTAGCTGTCATGCAATCTGAAGAGAATCGTGTTAGTGTATTGCACTGAAATTGCTGCCATGCACAGAGACACAAAAGAGGTTGCACCAAGGAAAAGCATTACAAAGTTATTGTATTCTACCAATGAACTTTGAAGCAGAGCAGGAGAGGGTAAGTGACACAGCAGGTTCAAGAACTCCATCTTATTGTTTTTTTCAAACCACTGTAGGTGGTTTGTTTTAAAGTGGGTGGTGTCCCCAAACATTCAAAATCAATCCCTCATACGTGAAGAAATTGTACTTTTAATCATACAGTACCCATTTTTGACAGTTATCTCCTCCCACTGCATGTTTGATGTAAATCCTTTTGTAAAATTAGGAACCTTTGCTGTTATTAAGCATTTTGTGCTACTTTGGCCAAAGCTGAAGTTCAAGGAAATTTGTTGCCCTGGATGAATCATTACCAAGTGAGTCAGTTTTGTACATACATGCAAAGTACATATTAGTAAGAAATTATACAAAAGTTTTCAAAGCAACCTAATAAATGTGTTTTACAGAACAAGGAAACTCATTTCAGCAGCAAAATTACAAAGAAAGTTTGAATATATAATACATATTAGGAATTTAAAATGGATCCACAGAAAACACTGAATGAGGATTCGTTTTGTGCATTACAAATTAAGCTGGATGCAAGAAAAAGGAGCTGTGCTATTTCAATTAATTCTACATATTGAAGCAGGTGGAGACTATCACACCTCAGTCAAGTATGAGAGTGTGCCAGTTTTTACATCCGGACCTGGAACTGCCAGTAATATATTTGGAATAAGTATCCACCCAGTTCAATTGTCAGCCTGCTCAGATGGTGGTGTTTGGTTATCTGCTTACTACAGTAGAGATCTTTACTCATGGATTTACTGATGAAACTTGTTTCTTATCTGTTTTTGTGCTTTGCCAGCTTCTTTCTGCCAAGAAAGTGCAGTGCTGCCGTTTAAGACTGCATCTTCCTCTAGCTCTGACAATAACCAGCTTCAGGGATCTCAAGGCAGAAGAGAAACCATCCAAAACACTGGATCTTCATCAAATTTACACTGTTAAGGGATTTCATTAGGGAACCTTTGAGTGAATGATCTATAGCTCTATAGTATCACACTTTTCTGGTTAAGGTCTAACACAACCGTGTGGGTGGAAAACTGCCACTAGCAACTACGCTACCGTAATTACCTTCTTAACTTGAACTAGTTAACTTAAATGTTAACCTATAAAGGATAAAAACTGGGATTAAAATAGAAGGTAAAGATTGGAAGCTTAACATAAAAGCTATGGGTAACCACAGGAAGGAATTCAAACTCAACTCCGGATTGTCCTGATTTTATTTGAGTTGGTTAACCAATTTTGAAGCACTTTTTACAGTTTACATAACTTAAAGGAACACTAAGTGTCCTAGAAATGTAAATTAACATTTTTCATAACTCAAGACATCACAACAAAGCCAGATTTTGAAATAAATTGATTGTTTAGTTATCTGGATCAGGAGGGAACATACACAGGGAAGGAAAAACAGCATTGATAAGAAAATGCTTAAGTTCTAGACTGAGTTTGTGCTTCTACACCAAAAACATAACACTGAAGTAACAACTCTGCAAAGAACTTGAAAAGGGATGTAACATCTGTGGTCCCAAAACCGAACTATATATTAACGCCTTCTAACTCTTACTTTATTTGGTTGTATTAAATTAACGCTGAAGTAGAAGGACAAATTCCAGATATGCCAACTCTGCTGTAAATTTGAATCCTAATCTAGCAGTTTTTTAGATTGCTGGGTTTGGGTTAAATTGAATCAGTTATCCTGCATCATACACATGAGCAAATCTTTTCAATATATTTAATAATCGATGCGTTTGTTAGTACAAAGCAGATGGTGTTCAGTAAAAAGTCATTAAGTGATTATTTAAAAACACCATGCTATTTTTTTTTAAACATTAAGCAAGACTAAAGAATTTGGTGAAAGCCAGATGTTCAAAGCTGGTGCACAGACAAAATTGTACATCTGTAATTTATGATATTACCCAGAGGCTGGCAGGTATTAACAAATGCCAATACTTATTTGCATGCTTCCCCTATGACATCATCTTTCACTAAACTTTGAAAATCTGGTCTTAGCTACAAATTAACACTTTGCTTCACTCCATTAATTAAAAAAAGGCATCCATCTTTTTGTTTCTGGTTGATGAGTAATGTGAGATATTTTAATCATATTTAGCTTTCATTTGTCCCTATTAATTTTGTGCAAATTTGCTCCAAAGTCACCATGTCTCAAAACGTGAGAAAAATTTTCAGAAAGCTTTTAAAAAATACTGATTTTCCTGTATATTTGTGTTCACTACAGATTATTTTTTGAAGCAGTCTCACAGTCTCAGAGCTTAAAGCCTTAGTTTGTGTTTTTTGTTTTTGTTTTTGTTTTTTTTGTTTGGTTGGTTGGTTGATTTTAAACAGTGTGATTTATTTTCTGCCCAGGCCAAAAAAAATAGGGCAAAAGATGGAGTTAGAGAGTCAGCCTCTGAACGCTTCTTAAAAATAGGTGCTTCAAATACAGGTTTAGAAAAGAAATTAAATATGTTTTCAGTCACACTGAAGAAAACATCTGTAAAGGAAAAAAAGGCCCTCATCCTTCAGATGGAAGAAGAAGGTGGTGGGAAAAAAAGCACCGATTTCCCAAGTTGCCCAAATCACACACAGACACAAGAAGGTTACAAATGCCATTCATGAAAGAATGCACCACAAACATCAGCATTTATTCATTTTGATTTTTTTTTTTTTTTAGCAAATGACAAAAGACCCAGCTTACTGGCTTCACTTTTGTTTACCTTTTGCTTACATTACACATTTAAACATTTGTCAAAACTTACTAAGTTGTCTGCATTCATGCACAACTAGAAAACATCCTTAATTTATTTAAACCAGAAATGCATTACCAGAAATGTATTAACATCGTTCACTAGTAAATATTAAAAAAAAGTTGAAATTATTAAAAAGTTTATCCTGGAAATGTTAACTTCACAGCAGACTTAAACTACTAGTTGGCTCACATTTCAAACAAATTGGAAAAAGCAAGATTCATGCTAGTGTTAGTGTACATCTTGCCCTAGCACTACTGAAGAATCATGGTTCACCTTGGATCATAGATAATAAAAAGAAAAGTGCATACAGAAATTTACAACAATTTTAAGGACAAAAAAATGGTCCTATCGATGTGGTCCCAACAATAAACTTAAAAGTCTATGACAAATACAAGCTCCCGTGAGCTATTCATACTACTTAAGTACGGATATACAGAAAGTTGAGTTCATTTGAAATCTTCAAAAAATGTTCCTGTCAATCCTCAAATGGTGGCTGTTATAGCTTAAAATTTCTGTTAAATGCGTGCGTTGAATTACTTGTTATCCAAGCGTAGCAGCTGCTCCTTACCATTTATTGTTAGCGACCTTAACTGGCCATCTTCTTCAACTTCTACTCTCTCTTGTCCGTTCTCAACAATTCTGTAGGACAAATAACAGTTTGTCATTTCAGAGCACTGTAACTGGTTTGAAAATATACACCAGACCTAGGCTTTTAGATAAAGCACAACGGAGCACTGCCTGCTTAATACAACTGTAATTGGCAAGCTTTCACATTTAACAGTGCAGGAGCTGTAACTAGCAACCATCTGCATTTCCCCACTGATATTGCTTATTTATAGCAGGAAAATTGCTTTGTGGAAGTTTGAATCCTATAGTTTGTGCAGTTCACAGGTAGAGCTGTCACCTTGAATTGTCACAGCTGTACTGACACTACTTACAATTACCTAGGACTAAATGTCTTTTTTATAGATAGAACTGTGCTGTCTTAACATTGCATTTTGTATCATTTGTTACATGCATAATGTTCTAGAGCCAATCACAATTTTGCTTAACATAAGACATGCAAGACAGTCTTCAATCCACTTTTAACTTGATCAAAGCAATTGAATTGGAGACCAACTGTATGATGAGTTTAGGACTAGCATGTACTAGGCAGAAGTTAAGTATCCTTGAATAGAATGGGATATTATTAATAAGCTATGTGGTTTTAGGTTGTTTGTTTTAAAAACAGAAAGATGAGCAATATTTAAATTTAAAAAAAAATTCATGCCAGAAATTTTCACTGTCTTGGCATTCTCCCCTCATAATTAAAAGAAGCCACATGGATAGATACAAACTTCTCTGATAATCAGACTTAGTAAAGAGAACACACCCATATCAAAAAGAGGGAGAAAGGCTTCCTGTCCAAAGCAAAGCATTACTCAAAATTGCTCCATAAATTCCCAAATGCAGTCATTTCTCCATCACATATGGGTAGGCTATGTACAGTACCTGAAAATTCCCTTTCGAATAAATAGGAAAAAGTTTTCTCCAAAGTGGGTTTCAGTTGCTTAGTTCACTCAACAAATGAAACAAAATGAATTTTTACACAGAAATTCAACTTCACTCAAAAACTGTTTGGGAAAGCACACTAGAACAGATGTTAAGGAAAGTTATTTCGTGTTATCTCAAGTTTCCCAATTCCAGTCAATAGCTTCAATATCAACAAAAGCCAAGCATACTTCACTCTTCTCAAGCTGACTTGGTAGGCAGCAGTCAAAGACCATGATAAAAGATGGGAGGATCCTAAAGCCCACAAGGACCTCCGCTGCAGAGTCCCTTTCGAACAGCAAACAAGATACTGCCATCATTTTTCATCAGGGCAGTTCTCACAGCCAGCCTTATGCAGTTCAACCCTCCTTGACTCTTCGGGTTTTTGTCTAAACTCCTGTCTTCTCTATTTTCCCATGCTACAGCTGCAAGCAACTCAGCAATGCCAAGAGTTACAAAACCCAAAACAACTTTTCTGCCTTAAAAGAAACCTCACAAATTAAAACTGTTATGACCACATAATTTAAAAGGAAATAATTATACACACATGTGTATGTGTTTTTATGTATACGTATATTTATATGCATGTATGTTCAGCTATGCATTTCTATATAGTTTCATAGAAATGTATCACTCTTACCTCTTTGTAGTAATTTTTCTGCCGTTGACTATTTTAGTTGAGGTTGATACTGATTTGAAGTTACCCATCCCACTGCCACCAAACGATGTGGAGGAGAACGAAGTAAGACCTCCATGTCCCAGTGAACCAAACGAAGTAAAACCTATTGGGGAAGAAGTTCACAGGAAAAGTATTTGACCAAAACCATATTTCTGTATGACTGTGAGCTTCAAATTTATCAGCCACCGGGACTACATCCTAGCTTCACAACACACTTTGATGGCTGCATCAACACAACATCAGTGACTGATGGCATTGAACACTGGTATGAAAATAAAAACCTGACTCCAGCACTATCACCTTTTCCCATATGGGCCCACAGTTCCAAATGCTGAGCACTGTCCAAAAACTGTTTGTCCCTTCCTTTAAAGGAAAGCCACTCAAGCCTGTCAGTTGAACTCAACCATTACACCATTCTTTCCGCTCAAGGTAAAGATAATAACTTCAGAGTCTTATTTTTCATTTTATCATAGAAGACTGGGTTAGCAGACAAAATAAGTTTTGTATCACTAATGTGCCAACTAAGACCCAAGATCCTATAACAACACTGAGTAGCAGCAAGTCTCAGCAACCTCTGAGAGGCAGACTTCAACATTCAAGTTAACTACCCCTAACTCATTCTTAGTACTACTGTGTTTTTTTTTCCCCCCAGTGAATTTTCAGGACCTCACCCAAAAGCCATGACACCAATACTGAAACAGTTCAAAACCAGTTCTAAATTCTGGTGCTACAGTTCCTTTATGGCTTTAAATGCAAACAATTCTACCTCTTTGAGGTCTGTTTACTTTTCCTGAGCTTTCGGGTAGACCTAAGGTTTTATTTACATTCAGACTTTTCAGATAGCATCCTAAATTCAAAAACATGGCCTCACAGTTGATTAAATGAAAGCAACTTTACATCAAGATGTTTTGTAAACCAAAACAGAAATTCCATGTTATTCGTGATATTTACCTGTGTCAAATGAAGGGAAAGCACTTCCAAAACCAGGGAATCCACCAAAAGCAGAGAAAAATGATCCACCGCCTCTGTTTCTGCTTCCCCTTGGACCCCGTCTGTTCCCGAAAAAGTCTTCAAAAGGATCTTCTACAAAACACAAGACAATTAAAGAGGTTAATCTCACTGAGCGATCCCGTATTTAAACAGTTTCAATGAAAAAAAAAAATCCTGTTATAGTTGAGATTCTTCCTTTGAAATATGTGATTCTACTGAGCCGAACAATCCTCTAAAAGAGGCTCCTTTTGGACTAAATTCTAACTCATTTTTATGTTTACAAATGATAAGTGGTTAATCATTTTAACTATTTAGAATTAAAAAGCAGTAAACCTAACAAAAAGGCTTTCATTTTTCAGCACAAATGCAGTTGATAAGAGTTAAGAAAATAGCATGCTTCAGATGCTCACATAGCATAACAAACTATGACAGAAGAAATCAAATCAGTATTTATTTGAAGATAAATATGTCCACCGAGTTAACATTTGACAGATTTAGAACTTTTCAGATACAGAATGGCCCCTACTACACAGCAAAATTTAAATTTAACAATTCCTAGAATATTGCACACACTTATATGCACTTCCTAGTTTACTGCCCTACAAGATTTATTGCAGACCACCCCGACAGTGTCTCTAAAAAGTAACTTCCAGCTAGGTTCTATCAATAAGCGAAATATAAAAAGAACAGCCAGGGACTGACTGATGACTCATAATCTGCAACTATTTTACGTGTTTATTTTAGCACTTGCCACATTAGGCACTTCAAACACTTATTCTGAGGCACATTTAGGTAGTAAATTATGGGACACTGTTCATAAACCTACAAAAGAACCATTCAGGCCCTACCAAGCTATAGGCTCTATATCTTTCTTTATATATACTTCTATATATATACACACATATCTGTGTGTTTTTATATATATATATATATATATATATATATATATATATATATATATATATATATATATATATAAATAAAAATAAAACAGACACCTATACAAGAACTTACCTATTTACTTAAAAGTAATTAAATTTTCCTAAAGAAATATATATTACTAGGACTGTCTGAAAAATGCTTTTTACTAAAGCTCTTAAAACAAAGAGGAACATACAATTTTAATCAGGTATTATTTTTAATCAAGTACCTGTTATGTTAAATTCAGAAGAGTACAACTACTTCAACCACCCTCTCAGTCAGAATCAGAGCTCTACCAGGACGAGTACTGTACGCTACCAACAATTTTACCAAGTTCTACAAGTGGGCACTCTATATTGGAAGGTAAAAAGTTTTAAATACTGCTCAGACTAAGCTCTTCCTGGGAAATGCAGAAACTGGTGACAGCAGCGATAGAAGTATGAAAGCAACGCAAGATTCTTGTAACTGTATGACTGTTCTGATATTTTTAAGTTGCGAAAGAAAAGTTCAGAAACTCAATACTTAAGCCAGCTCTGGTATCACTTCAAAAATCTAAGCTCGTTTATGCTAAGTCACCCAGTCAACGCAGCAGTGACATTACTAAAGCAATCAATCTGATAATAAAAAGATATCAGTTACCATCTGGTTTAAATGTGAGTACTTAACAGAAGTGAAGTGTCACGATGTATTCGTGCTGAACAAATACAGCCCCTGAAGTCCAAACACATCCTCCCACCAGCAAAGATATAAAATGCCAGAACAACCAAAATAACCCTATCTTTCCCCTAGCTGCCACAGTTATCGACAAGGCAGGACCAAATTTTTATCTTACATAGAGCAGACAAACAAGTGGTAAGTTGTTTTTCTGTTTTGTTCCTCAGGCTTTGTTATACTTTTTTTATTTTAGAATAAATTTTCTTCAATACAAATATGACCCATTATTATATTTAAAGGATTAGAAATTAAACAAGACTCTTGGGCATGGAAATGAGGGAGTTTGTAACCAAAAACCATAATTTTCTTTAGATTGTCACGATACTTGTTTGGGAAAAAATTGTGGTATTTTTCAGACTAGTTTATCAGTTAGCAAGTAAAAACACTGCAGTTAATTGTTTTGTAGTCCAATTTATTTTCATTAGTGTGACTCAGAAGCTAGTTATGAAGGTCATTCACTCACGTGTACAAACGATCTATATTATATTACTCCCACTGTTAGGCTTCCTATTTATAGTCCAATTTTTCTTGTTACCTGGAGTTTGAATAAAAACAAAACAACCTGCCATGTAAACTTGGAGTTTCTGATCTCCCACAGCATAGCTGCCTGTTCTGCATGTGAAACTCCTCTTCTGCACGTGAAACTCCTCTTCTGCACAACAGCAGCAAAAATGCAGGTTTTTACGGGAGATCACAACCTCCCCTGAAATCCCTGCTGTCAGCCCAGCTCTAAACGGATTACTGCCTACTCCTAGTTACACGAAAACCTAACCTAGACTTGGGCATGCCAATTAGCCTTTGGCAACCCTAAGTACCGAAGAAAGAAAATTCAGTACTCTACTTCTAGCCTCAGGTGATTTCTGTTTCCAGTCCGGACCACGATCCTCCAATGCTCTTCCAGTAATTCTCCCCAATAAACAAGATAGTTAAACCACTCCCCTGCAACTGACTGCTGAATCCTCAGCAAGAGGGATTATTTGGAGACAAGGTGGCTTTCCTGGGGGAATATTCCCCCCCAAGACTACATGTATGTTGCCAGCCATTCAGGTACAGCATGAAGAAAAAAAAATAGTAAAAACACTGTGGAGAGAGAGCAGCAGGAGGCTTCTCCATTCAAAATGCAGCATCATTTGTTGTAACCACTACCAAACACAAGTAAATATAGCAGCTTCAATCATGCAGGCACTGTTTATGCTTTTACACAATAAATCAAGATGACAAATAGTACCACTCAGGAAAATAACATTTCAGCCTGGTAGGTCTGTTTTTGTGATTTAGCAGAACCTTTCTATGCACGACAACCTTTGTGCATAGCTAGCTTTTCTACTATGGTTCAAATGAAGTGAATACCACAATATTGCCCCCCTCCTTTTTTTTTTTTTTTTTTTTTAAAAAAAAAAAAGACTTCTCTTACAGTAGTCTTTCTGCTGCAATTCACAATCCATGCAATTTTCTTATTGGATGTTATATGCATATAAAAATCAACAGAACTAAGCAGAAAAAATAACGCCTTTCTTAAAATGGAAATTACTATATAAATATTACACAACGTAAAAAGCATCATAAAACCAAAATACTGTGCCACTGTCACCTTAGAGTCTAACTAAACACTGTCTGGAGATAATACACAGTTTATTTTAATCTGGGTATTACCAGAAGCTTATGAGAGGACAGAATATCAGATTCCATTTCAAAAGAAATGTTGCAGCACACTTCTGACATGAAACTTGCGGCACCACCAAGTTGATGCTACAGCAAGGATCAAGAGAGACCAAAAGGTAAGAGATTTTGAGGAAGCCAGCAAGACAGGCTTGTACTGGATCAACACCATGAGAGGGCACAGATTTGGGGGGAAAAAGCAAATGCTTAAGCAAAGAACTCACAAAAAAAATATGAAAAAAATGAGACACAATGAAGGACTTCAGGACTCTTGTCATTTGGTAGGAAGACCTACCAGTGGGCAGTTACAGAAGCCAAGTTAACATTAGGCTAGGAACACAAAAACCCCAGCAACACAAGGCTGTACATTAGTGTCAGAACTTTCAGGTGGGTTTGTTA
Source organism: Aythya fuligula (assembly GCF_009819795.1). Classification (NCBI taxonomy): domain Eukaryota; kingdom Metazoa; phylum Chordata; class Aves; order Anseriformes; family Anatidae; genus Aythya; species Aythya fuligula. Next base: position 9,624,649 of record NC_045560.1, on the reverse strand, counting down.
CAGGTAACGTGTTCCTAAAAGGAATCTGCTTTCATCAGAAAAATCTTTGTGCTAATTCAAACACAGCAACCATCCTGTTCCTCTGGGTAAAAGGATTACATCAGCTCACTGTGTACAGCGGAATCCTACCTTAGTTTTCTGTAGTCATGGGAAAGAATTTAACCTCAAAAATCAAATAAAAACACCACCAGTAAATATCTCACTGCAGCTCAAAATGAAGTAGGTCATGATCCTCCCACCCTCAGCTCTCAGCTGTAACAGAAACAGGATTTTCTCACTCCCAGCAGCATGATCCACTTGCAGAATACTAACACAAGATGTGGTCCTGTTTGTCTTTCTTCCCTGCCTTGTGATCACAGAACCACATGACTGGTTACATTAATTCATTGATGCAAAAGAAAACACTACACGTTTGTATTGCTAGCTTTCTGTTGCATCCATGAGCTAATCTGACTCAGCACTGGAGAGACTGCTGTGTCTGAAAGAAAGAAGCCAGGAAAAGCACCATAGGGTGGAAGAAGGGACTAAAGGCGGCAAAACCTGAAAATCTACACCACAGGCAGACCACAACTCAGTTTGATTTAACCAATTTAATCAAATCAATCTAAGGCATTAGCTCAAATCACCAAATGTCACTGTAAACTAAACGTGCCACATTTCCTGACTGTCAGTTCTACCATGATGCTTCCCTCTTCTACCATGGCAGCTGCCTGGGCAACCAGAGGGTTCCCACCAGCTGAACAAAGCCTGATGAAAACAAGTTCAGCCAAATCACTTCTCTGCAATGGTTTCCAGTGCCACTGGCAAAGCAACTGCACTGGTTCAAGGAAAACAGCACGAGCAAGTGCCCAATGGTCAAAAGGAGCACAGGGACATGCTCTCAGTGCTACTGCTGCCATGCTGTGTCCCTCATGAAAGGGTTAAGCACATCCCAGTGCAGTGCCATCGTTCACCTCCAGAAGACTCAGGAGTCGAGATGAATTGTGCACTGTCAGCAAGAGTTCTCACACGTACACACAGCCAGAGATGTCGATAATCTGACGGGTACAGCATGCAAACAAACACTGCCCTGTAAAGACAAGCTCAGTGCTCAGTCACCACTCGCTGGACGCTTGCCCAACCAAACCCTCCTTCCTTTATTCTCTGCAATAAAAGCCATGCTATTGCCTCCACTGAAGCGTGACACTGAGGAAAAGCTTGTATTGCAGATGCAGGTGGAGGACACCCTAACTGCAGCACACTGAACAGAGTCATACTGAAAGGCTGCTCGGCCCCACGTAAGGGAGCAGTCAATCTGGACTGCACTCGCTTTTACAGCCCGCGGTGTTCCAGCAAGGAAGACAGAGCAGGCTGCCTGCCTGCCACAAATTTTTTGTCAAAGGCACACTGCGAGTGACTTGATGGACCATAGCAGAACTGAGTGTAATAAATGCGGGTCTGAATAACACCCTTATGCAACGGGCTACAGCTACATGATGTGCTAAAGAAAATTCTTGGAGTAGGTGTTCCTATCTCATCTCCTGTTTGAAAAAAGTTTCAAGGACACAGATTTGCAGAATACACACAGGACCTGGCGCTATGACTCTGAAGCATACCCAAGACCCAGTGAAATACATCACAAGCAGCAGAAACCCAGAGGCACTTTGCATGGAAATATTTTCTTCTTTAACTACAAAGGATGCTATAGCTGCTGTGTTGATGCCACTTACTCAGAAGAGACATGGAGATGTTGCAAACACTGTTGATTCATCTGTATAGTGTTTAAATACAGACTTTCATAATTGCTCACTTCCATAAATTAGATGTTAAGCAGATGGTTGTCCCAGTTATTTAAGAAACTTTACTTAGTAGAAATGTCATAGCATTTGAAAGTCTTTCTAATGATATATAGCAGAGATCCTGCATTAGTAATTTCCTAGAAAAAAAGGAAGATTCAAAACATTACCTTTTAATTCCATCTATACTGCAATTAAATAGATGTTAGAGAATGGTAAGTTCAGCCCTACACAGCATTTCATATTTATCAGGCCCCTGGCCAAATGTTCAGGGATACCGTAGAAGTGGGGGAATCTTCCACTACCACTGTATGACCTGCTCACCTTGTGTCATGTCCAGCATTTGTCCTCCTCCAAGGACACATTTAACCTGCTAGCCATCCAAGAAGAAAAGAAATCAATCTTGGGGACTACCAGATTGAACTGGCTCAGAGGTGCACACAATGAATGCAATTAACAAGAGGTAGAAGAAAGAAAGCATGCCTGGGACAGCCAGCAAGCTATCAACCAGCTCCTCAATGCATCTACTGGGACATCAGTCAAAGATTCAAGTTTTAAGATGCACAGAAGAATTTGGAGCAAGTCTTCCTTCCCTGCAGCAGAAGAAACTGAATGGTAGTTTCACTACTCAAGGAGCCACTGCGCTGGTTCCATCTATTCCTGGTTGAGGTGACTCCTACAATGTAAGCATTTCCTTTGAAGCTATCAAATTATTGCAGAAAAATTAATGGTTCTAAGATCTGAACCATTCCATGAATAACTATGATCTAAGACTGGTGCTTAAATACAATTGTGTGCTTGCATACCAAAGCACTGAATGCACATGCAGATCATTGAGAATCTCTAAATACCAAAAGTCGCACATTTCTGTCAACATAATTATAAAGAGGAAAACATTGTGCAAGCTAGCTTTAGTTTGAAACCTCCGCCTTGTTCAGTTTTAGGAATCGATTTGACTAACAAATGTATTTTGCATTAGAACATCTAATCATCATAATTATCATAAAATGGGATTACGTATGGATTAAAACCACAACATGACTGGTAAATACAACCCTTGCCCTAGCAAGATGGTATCTAAATGTCAAAAAGAGGTTTTCACATTCATCATTTGAACTTGCCATTTGGAGATAACTGAAGCTGAAATATCTACCCTCCCCTGGCTCTGACTACTGAACACTCACTTTCAGTCCTAGAGATGAAGAGGCTGATGAAGCTACCCTATACTGCTTCTGAAACTATGTCCTGAAACACAGATCACATAAAATACACTTTACAGTGATTACTGCAAAGAGAGTTTCCTGTCAGGTGAAGTCTTTAGCCTATACACTTAAGGTAACTCCATACTTTTCCAGAACTCACGTACTGCTTTCCGTACGCAGTATTACAGTTGTCACCCTGCAGCAGTTCTGTTGTTTGATGGAACCAAACCACATACCATATAGCTAGCTCCTTGAGTTCCTCCATGACAAATATAAATACCTAGTTAGCCATACATAAAAGTTCAATTCTACCTTTGGTTTCCAACCTTATTCCCCAGGCTCCCCAGGGCAGTGGTCATGAGCCTGCCAGAGTTAAAGAAGCATTTGGAAAACACTCTCAAAGTGTCTGATTTTTGGGTGTTGCTGCCTTGAGCCAGGAGTTGGACTGGGTGACAACGTCCTTGTGGGTCCCTTCCAACTCAGAATATTTCATGATTCTACAATTAGAGTTTTGAATATCACTTTACCAAGTAAGTATAACACTCAACATAAAACTCCACAGATTACGTATAGGTTTATATGCATCATCTGGTATTAAATTTGTACTAAAACACATCACGAATTCTTTCCAAACAAATGCAGAACATTTATTAAGTACCCTCTAGAAAAGTATACCGAGAAAACTAGAGTGTTTAAGCACATTACAGCTGTTAAGATTATTATCTGCATCGAAAGAGACAGACAGACTTCTCTCAGCCAAGGTCCAAACTGGACATCCATCTGGAGCAGCTTAACACATTTGACCATGGCAAAAAAAGAAGAAAACATGGTTCCTTGTTGAATTCAGTTGATAAGACACACAGGCATCTAATGCCATTTGACATGCACTGAAATATCCTGCCTAGCTACTGCTCGCTGAAGGACAGTGACATTCTGAAGGTCCTGAGCTGTATTTTCCTGGACATACGGAACTTACTCAGGCATCTCAGATACTCTAGACTATCTGAAGTGTTACCACATGCCCATATGAAGTTCACTGTATACAAAAGATGACTTAACTACTTCAGGAGTCGTTTGAACTGTTATACAGGTTCTTAGGTCACTTCTGTGCTCCATGGATGCCATTCTTCCTTTCAGTAAATTCCTCACTGAAAATCCCTTCCAATACATAATCTGTTCTTCAAATGAGAATCTGAGAAGCCTCTAAACCCAAATTAAATCAGTTCTTTAGTAGCCCAGAATCACAGTCAAGTATTTTTGCCTACACCCAAACATATTCATGGTTGTTCTTCAGAAAGCTTGGAGAAGCCATCTTTAAATTAATGAATACACCTCCACTGTCAGCGGTAACATTGGGAACCTTGCCTCACTGTGAACTGTAAAAATAAAGCAGAAGAATCTTCTTGAAAAGTTTACAACCAAAACAGAAATGAAACAGCACGTGGAACATCAATAAAACAAATCAAAGCAAACAAGCACCACATACAAATTAAATAGGTTACATTTTAAGTACAAAATGTACTAAAATGAGAAACGAATCCCTATAATTACGTGTCAACAGTTCTAATGTCAAAGGACAGTTCAAGAATAGAACAGCTATATGGTATGGAAGATTGAACACTAATTAACCAGACATGTTCCAAGGCAGTACTTTGCCACAGAAATAGTACCACCACCAAGGAACCAGCACCTTTTCCATGCTTCCAATTACATGGATTACAACACGTCCATTCATCAAAGAGACTGAAAACTATCACTGAAGTAGCTCAGTAGGAAACAGCAGACTCTGCTGTAACACTGTCACAGCAAGCAAGCCCACATGCCTGAGCTGAGAGCTGACCTGCTGTCAAATTATCGGCTCAGGTTTGGAAGAGCACTAGCCTTCAGGCACACTTTGTAGAAGTATTCACCTGCAAAGCAGGGAAGAGAAACTTTGGCTGAGCTAATTCCAGAGCACCACATAGCAAAGTTGTAACTTAACTTTGCTCCATTTTGAAGTGTTTAGAGCTGCCTTAAGAGTATTATGCATTTACATTTGAAGCAAGTCTGAAAGGACCTCTCAGTTCACAGAATTAGTCAGAAGTTAATCAGAAATCATTCTAAAGATCTCCAAGGAGGAAACCCCACCACCTCCCTGAGCAACCCGTGCTGGTGCTCCAGCACACTGATGATCACACTCATTTCCAGATCTTCAAAGGGAGCCTCCTGAGCCTGTGCCCATTGCCTCTTGGCCCATCAGTGGCCACCAATCTGGCTCCATCTTCTTTATACAGACATTTAGAGACACAGATAAGACCCAACTCCAAGCCTTTTTATGATGAACAATGCCAGATCTCTCAGACTTTTCTTCATATAAGACATGCTCAAGTCCTTAACCGTCTTCATGGCCTTCCGCTGGACTCTTTCCAGTAGCTTCATCCCTCTTGTACTAGGGAGCCCAGAACTAGCCAGTACTCCAAGGGTGGGTTAACCAGCACTGAGATCACTCATCTCACCTTAAATGGAAATCCTCTTTTACTATTCTACTGTGGGGACAGTGAAGGAGCTGTATCTTCCCCGTTCAACCCCCCACCTCGCTCATCAGTATTTTATTTTATTTATTTATTTTTACTAAATGCTTCTTCCAATCCATCCTTTACTTCTGCTGATTTCCCACTGGATTCTTCCTCTAATCACTTCAGATCTGCTGCTTATCCCTAATCAGACTCTCCTTCTAGCTATCCATCTAATTCATCAACTAACCTTCTACTGGATTAAACCTCTAGCCTCTCAAACCCTTCTCTAATCTTTTATTGTAGTCAAAAAAAGAAATGACAATCGCTGAGGAGTAACCTAAAGAAATATATAATTAAACTTTGAGCTGAATTCGCCATTTTAACTTTTAAGTAAATACTGAACACAGGATGTATTCCTCTCCTGCTGCACAAAATGCTGACCTATAAACATGCACTGAGATATTGAATGAGAACTCCACCACTTGTGAAAAAGCCTTCACACACTTGAGCAAGCAAAAGCACAAAGCCAAAAGAACGTCAGCAATATGGTAAAAACATCACTGACGACTTTATCACATATTGCTTCCTTTAACCAAATGAAGCATGTTGACTTCAAGAGCTATTTAAGTTATCTGTACCTTTAGGTGCTCCGTCTCCCAAACAGACATGTGACATAAAATTTGGAAGACTATCTAGGTTACATATGCAGCTGTTTTTATTTTGATACCAGAAAACGATTCGTGGTATACCATTTCACATTAACTGTTACAACATCGCTCTCAGTGTTAACCTACACAGTCCAGCAGCTCTCAGAACTACATTAAATATTTACACACCAAGAGAGGTCAAATTCAGCAGACTAAGTCAGAGAGAATTCCAGTGTATACTTTTTCTGCCTGATGTTATTTCCTTCTAATTTATAGAGACAGATGCCACGATTTCATGTGTTTTTTTTTTTTTTAAACCACACCTTCTGACAAAAGATAAACTGGCAATCCAAACCTATTCTATACTACCAAACCAGCTAAGAAAGAAAGTAAGTAGACGGTAACAAACATTTCATTATTATATAAAATAGCAATTGTTTACCACCAATTTGCAGAGCTACTTCTCATAAAGCTGTATTAGCTATGTTTGTTTGTTTTCTAAGAGTGAAGTTTTAGCCACACTTCAGACAAACATAACTAAAACCAGTAAATTACTTACCGAAGAAGTCAAATGAAAAAGGGTCCCTTCCACCAAAAAACTCCCTGAAGACATCCTCTGGGTTACGGAATGTAAATCCAAATTCAAATGGATTATCTACATGACTTCCACCTGCAAAAAAAAAAAATCAATTACCCTTACAAATTCACAGAATCACAGAATCACAGAATTTTCTAGGTTGGAAGAGACCTCAAGGTCATCGAGTCCAACCTCCAACCTAACGCTAACAGCCCTCCACTAAACCATATCCCTAAGCTCTACATCTAAACGTCTTTTGAAGACTTCCAAGGATGGTGACTCCACCACTTCCCTGGGCAGCCTGTTCCAATGCCTCACAACCCTTTCAGTGAAGAAGTTCTTCCTAACATCTAGCCTAAAACTCCCCTGGCTCAACTTAAACCCATTCCCCCTCGTCCTGTCACCAGGCACGTGGGAGAACAGGCCAACCCCCACCTCGCTACAGCCTCCCTTGAGGTACCTAAAAAGAGCGATAAGGTCGCCCCTGAGCCTCCTCTTCTCCAGGCTGAACAAGCCCAGCTCCCTCAGCTGCTCCTCGTAGGACTTGTTCTCCAGGCCCCTCACCAGCTTCGTCGCCCTTCTCTGCACCCGCTCAAGCACCTCGATGTCCTTCTTGTAGCGAGGGGCCCAAAACTGAACACAGTACTCGAGGTGCGGCCTCACCAGAGCTGAGTACAGGGGGACGATCACCTCCCTAGCCCTGCTGGTCACGCTGTTCCTAATACAAGCCAGGATGCCGTTGGCCTTCTTGGCCACCTGAGCACACTGCTGGCTCATATTCAGCCGACTGTCCACCATCACTCCCAGGTCCTTCTCTGCCTGGCAGCTTTCCAACCATTCCTCTCCCAGCCTGTAGCTCTGCTTGGGGTTATTGCGCCCCAGGTGCAGGACCCGGCACTTGGCCTTGTTAAACTTCATGCAGTTGACCTCAGCCCATCGGTCCAGCCTATCCAGATCCTCCTGCAGAGCTTTCCTACCCTCAAGCAGATCGACACACGCACCTAACTTGGTGTCATCTGCGAACTTACTGAGGGTGCACTCGATGCCCTCGTCCAGATCATCGATGAAGATATTAAAGAGGACCGGCCCCAGCACCGAGCCCTGGGGGACGCCACTAGTGACTGGCCTCCAACTGGACTTGGCTCCATTCACCACGACTCTTTGGGCCCGACTATCCAGCCAGTTTCGTATTCTTACGAAATTCTTAATTCGTATTAACAAGAAAGTTCAGGCTGATATGGTTTTTGAATTATTTTAAAAATACACACTAAGTTTTCTAAAATTCCTCTATCAGGTATCCCTCAAGTTAATTACACAATACTTTTTAATAATTAATTCTGTTTCCAGATATCAACAATATCCTTTATAACTAGAAAAACTGTAGACAAATTCTAAGTTCAATTTTTAAAATACTACATTTTAGGCCTTAATGATCTGGCATTTCCAGATTCCTATCTTAGAAAGCTGCAGAAAATGGCTTTCCACCAGAACAAAGAAAACAGACTGGCAGTTATCAACGTACCTCCACCTCCATTTATTAAGCCTTCTTTTCCATATCTGTCATAGATGTCGCGTTTTTTAGCTACAAGGAGAAGTTGTACATCGTATCAGTAAATGAGCAGATTGAGTTTGGGAAAAAAACAACATTTAAACAGTATTCTCAGCTAAACATCTCAAAGCAGGCTTATTTAAGAAAGTTCGAAAATGAAACCGATAATTTTTGTTAAAGACTACCAAAGCAGCTTAGGTTCAGAAAGAGTAGGCATTAACCTTTGGACTTACCACCATTTAGTTGTAGCAGCTTAGGTTCCCTTTTATCAGGAAAAAAAATATGGAAAGTTCCAGCATAAAAACAAACCTCAGAAGGAGGTTTGTCATTAAAAAAAGAATACTGCAGTCTTCATCTTTACATAGCTACCAATCAAAGCTTTAGGTTGCAAAGCTCTGGTATTCAGTACTCTCCTCCATATAAGTATAATCTCAAAGTTGGTCAAAACTTGATGAAATAAAGCCCTGATCAATCTCCAAAAAGGAAGATTCCAGTCTCTCTGGCAAATCATCTTATCTGTTCCAGTGCTTAAGCATTCTCATTGTAAGCATTTTCTTCCTTCTATTCAACCAGAATATCCCTTGTTGCAGATTCACCTTGGCATTGCCTCTTTTCCTTTTATTGTACAAGACCAAATTAATCATGACAAAGTTATAAGAAAGGAAGGACACTTTTATATGAGAGACTACAAACTCAAGTTAATTATAACCATTGCTAGTTAAACATGGGTACCAAAGAGATGTTAAAAGAAATGCCATGGAAGCATTTATCTCAAACTGCTTGTTGTTATTTTAGAAGACAGGGAAAGGCTCTTAATTCCACTGCAGATCAGCATTCCAGTATCCATGAGAAAGGGGGGAGAAAAGTTAATTCCACGTCACTGCATAAGAACAGACTGCACTGTTGGTACTGGAGAGGAACCCGAGAGTACCATGCAGACAATCAACTTATTTTGCTTGCACTTCTGTGAAAACACCAGCCAAGATTCAGTCAGGATATCTGATTTTAGATAATATTAAGCTTCACATGCTATTCCCAAAGGAATCTTTTCAGGGAAAGACATTTTTGAAATTTAAATAGTATCACTGAAAGAACACAGTTACCTCAAGCAGCTGCTGAAGAGTAAAACACTTCCTTCTGACTAACAAGAAATTCAGTTTTATGTACTGGCTATCACTCACAAAGAATGGAAACTTGCAACAAATACACAGAGCAAAGCCAGGTACTTTACCCATAACACCTTTCTAGAAGACAATTTTTAAACACAGGAGATTAACCTGCCCATCAGCAAAAAATGGCCAAAGCAGCAAGGTGAGCAAACTGTCAAAAGGTGCAGGAAACACCAAGGAAGACTAGAGGGACCAGTGTTCATCTTGAAAAATATAATGTTCTTGAAACCTCAAGGGAAGCATGTCCTATGATCACCCAATTTCAACATTTGGGAATGTTACCCCTTACATAACTATTCATCTTGCAGAAGTCTGTCTCTATTCAAGCCAATAATGGTGTCAGGGAACTTTATGAAGTCTGCAGGACTGCTGATTGCCTCTCAACTACTGGGCTCAGGATTCAGTTACACTTATGCATAAGTGATTGGTAAGACATCGATAACTCCCAATTTGGTCTACATCCAAAAACAGGCCGCATTTCCATAAGATATTCTGAAATTCTAGCAACATACTGCTTCTGAAGAATTCAAAGCTCCGTACACCAACCAGTTCTACTTCTCCCATGCCAATTAGGAATCAAAACCAAAGAAACAGGGTGTACGAGACAGCAGCTCGATAAACCAGGCCAAATTCTGAAGGGCAATCTACAGGCTGCTGCTACTTTAAATATAGCTTTCCCAAGCTCACTGGTCTCAGGTGAAATCAAGGACACTTCAGAAATAGCATATAGACAGCTGCAGTCAATTACAGAGGAAAATAATCAAAGTCCTTAAATCACTTTTTTTTTTTAATGATTCAGACTGCTTTTGCCAGAACACTCACCAAAATTAATGTTGCTTTTCAAGCAGAAAGATACGGGTGAACTAAAAGCTGAATTCCTGCACCACATGGGTCAGGCTGAGCAACTGTTTCATAACAATTCAAAATACACACGCTCTCCTCAGTATCACAGTAGACTGCATTTACGGAATTCACCCGAACACAAGCCAAGTTTTCAAGCAAGTATGAAAAAATCTCAGGCTTTGTCAAAACTAGTTTACTATTAAAAGAACTAGAAACAGTAAATACCTCAGAGGTTGCCTAGCCTCTTTTGTAATGGTAGACCTCAAAGCACAAGCTAAAAACCTTTTCACCTCCCCCACAAAAAGTTTCATTAAAACAACAGAATCTGTAAGGCATTATTGGCATTACTAAACTAAATTCCCAAAAAAACACTATCACACATCCACACGCACCATAAACTCGAGGCATTTCACTTAACACTTCCCCCGTATTTACGGTAACATTGGCTCAACCTCCTTAGATATGGTGAATCTCAGTAGTCACTGATACCACTTCGGAAATTTATGTAGAGAGCCTAGCACGCATGGGATTTCAGTTTCAAGAAGGAAATTGGCTTAGGTACTCATCTAGTGAGATCCTGAATTTTCAGTTTCAGGATTTCTGCTTATTCTGTCTTATCTGAAATCTTCTGTTTCTTTGCAAAGTAGCTTAGCTGGATGATGAACCAAGGTTAAAACAACCCTTTAAAACATCATGAATTTTCTCCTCAGCATTATTGGTCTCACACCTAGCACACAGAGACCTGCAGTTCAGCACCCCTTTTAAAATACCTACCGTCTGACAAAACTTCATAGGCCTCAGCCACTTGTTTAAATTGCCGCTCTGCCTCTTCTTTGTTGTCCGGATTTTTGTCAGGGTGCCATTTTAATGCCAACTTACGGTACCTAAGTGGAAAGAAATTAAACATTACTTGAAATGAAGAAATATACTGATACAAACAAGTGTTTAAAACAAGATGCTGGGAACTAAAGTATATAGAACTTCCCCAGTGCTTTGTATTTCACATCTAAACTGGTATCAACAGATTTTGCAGGTAAACAAAGAATTGTCTAACCAGATTTGTTTTATATATATACACACACATATATAAACAGTTATTTAGCTATTTTGAGATTAGGTATTCCTGTGTATCTCTGAAGATACAGCAGGTGTGGCAAAACATCCCATAACATTTCTCCATGCTTCTCCTTAGCAGCTCTGTACTACAATCAACTATGGCAAGCACCAAGGGTACTCTGCTGACAGAGATGATAAAGCTCCAAGACTACCCTGATACCAAACTGTGGCAGCATCTAACATCAGTGGCTTGACAGCTGTACCTGTATACAGTCCCTATCCTCAAAAGGAAGTATTTTAGGCAGTGTCCATAACCACTTGAAGGGACAAAACTGAACTTTGGCTTATGCTGATTTAGAGTGTTTTACATAGTCATAAAAGATTACAGTTCAAGCAGTTCAGTTGGCATAGAAGTATGTGCAGGAATTTGCACAAGAACAAGGGAGAAAAACACCTACCACGCACTAGCACAATTTGATTCATTTTAAACCCAAGCACCTAGGAGAAGGCAAGACAAACAACTTTTCTCTGTCACTTGAAACTGCAACTTAAAGTCAAACTTTCTGGTGTACTAAAAATGTGTGCTACCAGAACATTTCTTTCCAACGGTTCCCTGAAAGGTAAACAGTATTTTTTAAAATGTTACAAACACACAACCTAAAACAATACATAGACAGTAAGTCCAAACAAAGAACTGTATTTAGTTCCTTTCAGTATTCCTAATTTAAAGTGCTTTTTTTTTTTTTTTTTTTTAGATTTTACATAACAGACATCCATTCCATCAAAACCAAAGCACAGAAAACAGACTTCACATTAAGAAAGTACTAGTATCAAACAACAACCAAAAAAACAGTGTGCCAGGTATTTGTTAATAACTTAGAAAAAGCACCTCTGCAAAGGGAGAGGAAGATTAGATGCAGTTTAGCCACAGAAGGGGCTGTCACTACCTGTACTGTATCAAGCTTGGAGATAAATTTGAACAGAAAAGCATTTAACACCAATCACAACCCAGTGACTGACAGCATTTTCACTTCAGCAGTACCCAGGATTATTTCCCCATTTTCATAAAATGAAGCAAATGCTTTTCTTCAGCTCACTGCTTATTTCTCAGTTAGCAAAAGGTATCACCTCTGATGACTACTACTCATCCAAGCATTGAAAATACAGTGAGGAACTGGAAACCATGTGATTATATTTGATCCGAAAACATCTCGTGTATACCAAAGTGACACTTACGCTTTTTTAATATCTTCTGGTGAGGCATGCTTCTGCACTCCCAGGACTTCATAGTAATCCACCATGTTTCAGCAGTTGTCTTGTCCACAACAGATGGGTCTTTCAAATCCTGCAACAAGAAGAACTTGTAAATGAAGTTTGTACAGTCACACTACTTCATAACAAAACAGGGAGGAATTTAATATCTTCTACTACCCAACCCAACAGAGTTGCTTGCTTTTAGGAATTCAGATGTTCCAAATACATACACTAATTTTAGATTGACACAGTCACTTTGATTCTAGCTTGGATTTATGTTAATTTCACTGGAAGTGTAAAGAAATGCAACTAAATGCAGGTCCTGAAACAAATGTGACTGATAGCTTTAATCACAATATTAAGAAGAATTTGTATAGTCATCATTTTGATATACAAATTAATAACCTCTAAATGCAAAAGCCACCACGGATCATGTTCACTGTTATCTCTGGCATCTATGACACATCTTAAGCACACATGAACACAAAGGGCCACATTCTTTCACATCCACTTTTTGGAATACTACTTCCACTTTGTTCCTGTCAAAAAAAGCCACATGCAGGTCTCAAAAATTTTAAATTCCCCCTATTGTTTCCAGTAAGCCTTTCCTGTACTCAGATCTTGACAGCATAATCACTTATAAGCTAGTGAATGCCATTTACTTCTTCTGTGCTTGCCAATACCAAGTACACACCCAGTCACCATCACTCAAACTAAAGTCAGCCAACAAAGTCCAGTAAGGGAGCACTCTGTGTGTCTTAGAATGAGAGAATCAAGTTGTCTGAGGAGTCCTAAAAAACATACAAGTTAAAAGAAAAAACACTGGCTATAGTTTAAATAAAGGTTTTTTTTTTTTTTGTCAATATCAGAGAATAGTTACAGGGAAGACAACAACCATTAATCCAGATTGCCACAGAGATTAAAGAACAGAACCTTCCTCAAAACATAAAGAGCATTTCCTCTCTTCCTGCAGCAGCCTCCTCTCAGTGCAACAAGTTTCCATCTCACCACAAATTTCAACCACCTTTCCACCTTACCTCCTCTGCTGGTTAGCTGCACAAACAAAGCAATGACCTTCTCAATCACTTATTGACTCGTTGCATGCAAAGTCACGCAAATATACTCAGAGCATAACAATACAGCAATTATTCACATTTTCTTATCCATGCAACAGGAAGAAAAATTAATTGAAACCAGTTTTTCTTCCCTCAAGTCATCCAGTTTTTCATTTCAGCCCAGGCAAAGCCTCATTTTCACATTCTTTCGCGTAAGTGCTGAAAGAATCAAGCATGATACAGCCCACTAAAATATTCTGAAATTAATTCACTCTACTGATATTACATGCATCTTTCAACATCCTGGGCCACAAACATTAAAGGGAGACTTCCTTTTAAAATAAATTGGTACGTCTTCAAAATGCATTGCTGTCGTAGCTTAAAGCCTCATTAAATTTAATTGGGGATGTGGTTACATAGACATTTCCTCAACTGGCAAAGCCAATTTAAGAGATAGCCTGCCATCCTGCCACCCCCCCACCCCACTACTTACAGAAATAAACGTACAGGAGTAGCTACGTGCTTTTAGCTGTGTAGTTAACCCTACAGTCCCACAAGCATTTAGAAATGCAGCAGGTAGGGAGACCTCTAATTGACTCTGCTTTTTGATGAAACAAACAGTAAGGGTATGGTTAATATTGTAAGCAACGCCAAGAAGGGAAGTTGGAAGACATACGTTAAAACGAACATCAAGACTGCCAATACCCACAGAGTAACAGCAGGCTCCAAAACGTAAAACGTACAGGTTACCAAAAATATCCCAGAATATTTCCTATCAACTGGCCTAGCAACATTTTTTGTTTCCCAAAAGAGTGATTAGAACAGGTAGGAACACGGCTAGCAGGGGTTAAGCATGTTATCAGCCCTGCAGCCGATCGTTATGGGTCACAGCACGCACAGAACAGACTGCTTACAGAAAAGAACCCCAAAAAAAAAGAAGCCAGGACGAGCCAAGCCCAGGCCTGGATGTCAGAGCCCCACCTAACAAGAGGTACTATGCTAAAATCAGAGTGCTAACAGCAGGAAGCCACAACACATAAGAACACACATCATACTGCTAAGGGGATCTTCCTTATTTTTTCCCCCCTCCTCTTACAATTTTTTGCTCCCTCCCAAGGCTTACACTAGCACTCCTCACGATTTTGCCAGATATCTTAGAGGTAAAATCCAAATTCAACCTTGTAGCTGGAGTAAGCAAGGAGGAACAGACCCAACACACCGGTCTATATATAGACACCAGGATCCTAAATAACAGAAGCTCAACGTTGGGACCAAATAGGAGCACCAAGGCTGCATGACTCGTTCTCACTAGAGCACTTACTCTGGTGTGGATTACTCCAACTCTAAAAAGCAGCCACCCTTAAAACAGGAGAATTATTTGTTTTAAACAATAGTCTAGGGTTTGCTTATTCTTCTGTGGGTGCGGTATTGCTCAGCTTTTACTTGTCACCAATATGCTGTGGGGAATTAAGACCAGCAACTCTCTAAAGAGAATGAAATGTCTCTGTGTTCTCCAACTCTTGCTCAACCATTCAGGCAACAGAAAGAGTCTATCTACAATTAATCATCACTTCTATCTGCTAATTACAATAAAGAATAAACCAAACTGCTACAATCGCAGTCACCATAAGAACATCTTCTTGTTCCCAAGAGCTTTAACAATATTTACACAAAGAAAAGTTATCTGAAGCTCCCCCTCTTCTTACCCCCCGCTGTCCAGCTTAGGCAAAACGTAGAAAACCACAAAAGAGACAAACAGATAGCATCATCTAATGTTTAGTCCCTTAAATACCTGGATTTTTGTTCAGCATTCAGTAAGGGGGAGAGGGGGGTGGAAATCACGCGAACTACAAAAGGCACCTGCCTACAATCTTTCCAGGAAAAACAAATAAAGTATTTGCTCTGGAAAACAACCACCAACAACTTGTAACAGAACAGAAAGCAGCTAAGATCAACAGCTTTAAGGGTAGTAGTGACACGCATGGTGTAAAGACACCCAGATGACTCCACGAAACAAACCAGACACCTTCCTGCAAAGCAGGAACCAAAAATACTCAACTGCCCTAACCAAAATGACACGAAGAAAATCCCTACCCCAGATCACCAAACGATTCATCTCCAAACACACAAGCAAGGCTCATTAACGAGGCACTCGAGCCTTTTCCCCAAGCCGTGAGGAATCCAGCCCACATCAGCTAAGCTCCCTCCTCCAACCACAGAAAATCTTCAAGGCCTCAGAAGAAAAATCAAACAAACTCCAGGTGAAAGAAAATGCTTCATGGCCTTGGTTTTTGTTTGCAAGAATCTATGGTTGCTATGCTTATAGGATGCTATCAGCTATTCTCACTCCTCCTCTTGAGCCTGAACAATTCAAACAGCCAAACATTCATGTAACCTGCAAGTTTTCATATATTATGGACTTCTCAGTCCTCACAGCAGTCAGCTCTGTTCTGCCTTACCAAGCAAGAGCCTTGACTGATCATAATCTCACAGGACAACCAACAGGACTACCTAGCGAGGCCTGAGACTGTCCTCCTAGGGTGAAGTCCAAAGCTAGACCAGCTTGGAGCTACCTTGAAACCTGTCTCATAGTCTCTCTTTACTGTGAAGCCCTCAGATTTACAGAAGACAGAGCTATAAACTTTTATAAGACCACATTACAGAGAAAAGAGATAATTTATCAGATACACAACCTCCTGCTACAACAAAGCAGCAGCTTAAGCTAAATACAAAGGAGAGGAAAACACCTAAGTGTGAAGCTCTTAAATCAGTCAAGAGTGAATTAGGACAACAAGGGGGTGTGACCCGTGCTGTCAGCCTGGCCAGACAGGTAGCTATTTCTGGCCACGAAGCAGTGGGGCCGCAAGGAGAGGCTTGAAAGATGCCCCAACAGCTCAAGCTCAGGCACCTGGTCAGAGGGAGATCCCAATTCCATGATTCATGCAAGTCACAGAAGTCAGCAACACCCTGTGTGCAGCCCTCCAGTCCCTGCCACTTGCCTGCTTTCTCTGAACACAGCTGAAGGATCACGCCCCGCCGGCACCGCTGGAAGTCAGCCTTGCTCTGACCAACCCAGCAGCCACTGAGCGATTGAGAGACGCCTCTGCTGCGTTCACAGGTGATGCACGCACGAGGCTCTCAGAGAATTACACCCTGTGATTCAAAAAATCTGGCTTTTCACATTCCGAGAGTTTTTATGAGAAAGCAGTAGGTCAGCCAGACCTGATGGGATTTTTGTGCTCCTTCAGAGAATAAGCAAGACTACTACGAGTAGTACTAATGCAGATCCAGGACCATAAAAAGAATGGCATGCAACACGCACTCCCAAAGTTTTCTACTATTTTTTCATCTGATTTTTATGTAGCTAGGATACTTTTGCTGAGCTTTTTATTACTTACAGTCCAGGAAATTCAGAGACATACCTTAATATTTCCAGTCTTTAACAAACAAGCCTCACATGGAATTCAGCCACTCGATTTGCTCACAGGCTACAGCTTCCAAATGGGATCCCTGAATTGTATGGACTTGCCCACTGTGTCTCTCCAAGAGTATAGAGGTCAACCTGAAAAGTTCTGTTTGCCACAGAAAACACTGCACCTCAACCCTTCAGAGAACACCACACATACAACAACCAGATAAAATGTATCCAGTCCAACTCAACAACACAGAAAACTATACCTGTCCTAAATCCTAATAAAAATGAAAAGATCTTTGTCAGTTCCAGCAACAATATCTGGGATGTGCCAGATGTAACTGAACTGAGACCACGAGCAGTCCCAAGGCTCTTGTGGCACATTGTGCTAGAGCTGTACAGGTACAAACATAAAAAACCCTACACCCCGCCCCACAAAATCCTTGTAAAGTGAGATTTATGATCACTACTGAACCACAGCTTACCTTGATTCTGATGGCCGCAGCAATGCAAAGCTAGAAGATCTGTATGAAGTCTGTGGTTAACACAACTGATCTGACAAACGCATGCATTAACAAAGTTTTCTTCCCAGTGCAGTGCAGACTAAGGTACATGAAAATCCTCAGTATTTTTAACTTCCACTTACTCAAGCACGGGACAGTTATCATAAAGTTTAATTTCACAGGCTCCTGAAATATGTTTCAGGAAAAATGTAAATTTACAATAATTAACTTAACAAAATGTACTTAAATAGCAATGTTTAAACTCATTACATTCATACTACCACAGCATCCCCAAGAGATGAATCTAATAAAAATCAGCATTCCAGACAGCTGAGTTTATTAATCTCATGTTTACAGCAAACATCCTGTCCCGATGTTAGAGGGCAGAGTGGATTTGAGTACAGTGACTATTGGAGTAGAGGATGCCATTCATACAAGAGAAAAGGCAGCCAGGCCCACTGCTTTACCTTGAAGTTCAGTTTCTTAAAAAAAAAAAAAAAAAAAAGCCACTTGCACAGGGCTCGCCCCCTCCAGGCAAGAAGTTAGAAATAACCCTGTCTGTTCTCCTCCCCAAAAAGGGGCGAGAACTACAGGACTTTCATGTTAACGTTACCGGCAGGTACACAGAAAGCCTGCAAAGGCCAACAAGTATGAAACCATGAAAAAAAAATAAACTATCAAAAATGGAAACAGGAGAAATCAAAAATATTCACCTGTGAAAGAAACGTAAGCTAGCTAACCGAAACTGCGAAGGGAAGGAGATTGATGAAGGCTGCCCTCACGCTCCTGGCTGATACCTGCTGCTTCTCCATCTGGTCTGCCATCACACCTCCTGTCACCAAGATGAGGGAATTACTCAGGAGCACTCCTTAAAACAAAAGGGCATTGTTCCAGAGCACAACTCAGGCGTCCAAATCTGGAATTGTGTAGTGTAAATATTAGAACTCTGGCTCCACTCCTTCCTAAAACTAACCCTAAAAAGCTATTTTATACGAAATAAAAACACTCTTAACTCATTTTTTAAAGTGTCTGAGTAGTGTTTGATGAAGCTTTTAAAAACACTGAAAGCCTGGTCTGGCAAAGATCGGGTCCAGGAAGTTTCAGCCAAAGAATCACATGCAACCAGATGATCCTTCAGGGAAAAGAAAATAGTTGAAAGTTTCTACACGCATCCCCGAAGTAGTTCTTTGAGTCATGGTAAATTCTACTTAAGTCAACCAGAGAAACAATTTTAAGTTAAAGTAAACACTAATTTCTTTTTCAGAGCAACAGACTTCATAGATTCAGATTATATTTTAAAACAAAAAACAATCTCTCCTAATCAAAAGAACTTTTTTACATGCAAGATTTAATAAAGGCTGTTCTGCAACATGTCTATGATTGACTTCAGCCTTATTATTTGAGCTCCAAGAGCCTTTAGTACAGGACTATCTATAGCTGAAGAAGCAAAGTTTAGGGCCTATAGGTTAGTACAAAGCTAAACAAAATGTTAAAAGAAAATTGATATACAGAAAAATATTTTCTATCAAAATCAAGTCTAATTTCTTAGTAACATTAGCCTGAATTTAAGATGTCCACAGTAACTGAAGTTCCATGTAATTAATATATCCAATTTAAAATATCAGAATTAACAAAAATATATTACACATAAGTTGTGCATAAAGAAAAATATTTTCAATTAAGAAAAAGTCTTTTATTTTTTAAAAGATTAGCCAAAATTTCAAAATTCTTCGCAAATACAGAGCTCCGTACAATTAATAAGCCTAAAAAAAAAATCTGTGATGCAGAAAATCTGTAGGAACAATTTATATTTGGTGTTAGGTTTATAAGAGTTCCAAACTGAGAGACCAAAAAAAGAACTGACTATTTAAAACCAAGTTTGTGAATGAAGAAATAGCCTGGAAAGCCACCAAAAAGAGCCTTTGTTTTGGAAATTCCTATGTCCAACCTGAAGACTGGGTCTTCCCCAGTATCAGTTGGATTTTAGTACTTGTTCAGAAGACACAAAACAAAAATAAAACCTATGACTACTTCAGGAATGAAGTTCATACATGTGATTTCTCCTTTACCCAGTGGAACAGAAGCAGAACACTGCTTTCCGTAAGTCTGAACTTTAGAGAAATCTGACCTCTGTTCCAATGCAGGGTTTCTTTCAGAAGCCAGCAGAACTTAAACCTACTAATATCATCAACTCCCGTAGCTTCAATATAAACCTACGTTGAAATATACAACATATGTAAGATCCAAGAATTTCTGACAAAGGTAAGTAACTTCTTCCTAATCCTTCCATTCCATTAGAAGATCAAGTAACATTTTAGATACAGGTAGAACTGGCAACAGTGTTTTCAGGGGACAGCGGACAAAGCCCCTCATAAATGCTATCATAGAAACGGAGCAATTCCTGTACAAGGAGCAACTATAAGCGCATTAAACCTCACTCAGCCAGCACCAAAAGTTAAGGGAAGCCGCTGAATTCAGACCATCACCACTTCCTAAGGTGAGGAGCAGAGCACTGACATGACCGAGCCACAGCATCCACCTCCTCCAGCAGCAGCACAACGCACGGGCGGCTGCGCCCAACGTGGTGTGACATTTCGGTCGATGCCAGGCTCCACTTCAGTGCCCCTGGACCCGCAGGCAGACACAGACACAATCACCCTCCCCCAGCACAACCCCACCTCCTGCGTGTCAAACACAGATACGGCAGTCCCGAAAGTTTTACAGGAAACAAAAATCCTATTTCTTTCCTCAGTACAGCCAAAATGCTATTAGAAACTTCCTTCGTATTGAAGTGAGGATTTATATTATTTCCCAATTCCCTGCCAACTAAAAGTTGTGTGCTTCACAGAAGTGGAGCCTTACAAGCTTTCTCACAAAGTGCAGCCAAGCTTTATTAGCAAACCACGTAAATCAGCAGGAAACAACAGATAAAAAGCTGTTTTGGTAAGAACGTGGTAAAGCTGGAAAGCACAAGTGGTGAAGACAGCCAATAGGACAGAGAGCACGGAGAACTGAGCGCTTTCCTAATACAGAAAGTATTATTAGCACTGCAATTTAAATAGCATTACCAGTAGAAGTAGCAATTTAAATTTCTACTCCAACATCTAATATTGAAATTTTAGTCCTAAATTCACTTGCATTTCCAACAGTCCCTTATCACTGACTGAAAACACAGCATGACAGCCAAGAGGGGGAAACCAAGTTGGACCCGCACTGGGCACTAAGTAGCATCTGGGTTGTTTAAAAAAACATAAACATGCTGAGAAGTACTGAGAGACAAGATTTGTAAATACATTTCCTCACTCATCCAAACAAATCTCCTTTGACAGTGTAATCCAGCATGCGAAATGGTAACCACCAGGCTCTCAATCACCGGCTGAACATAAAATCCATCCTAACTAGAGCACAAGGCTCTCCGAAGGAGAAACGAAAATGAAGGCCAGCCAGCAGCTCTAACTGCAACCTCAGAGAGCCATGGAGGCTTTGCCTGGTGTGAACAGCTGGACTGAAACTATGTCAACACCTTGTTCCCGGCACTTTGTGACTCCTGACATCAGAAAAAACCTCAGGGCCTGACCACCGATACAACATCATCAGCTTCACCATTTACACATTATTATAAATTTAATTTTAGTGATGTTATCTCGCTCCCATTAGAACCGAGCAAGTCCAACCTATCATCAACAAAATTCAAAAGAAAATTGCCCAATAATTTGGAGAATCTTTTCTCATGTCTTCTACCAGCTCAAGTACACAGCACAGGTTTTCAGCAGCCCCTAAGAGCTCTGATAAACTGTAATAACAGATAAAGCCTTGCTACAAACAGAAATACGTACTGGCCATCAGTAACTTCACACCTCGCTGCCCCAGCAAACGCTGGCAAAAATTGCTTAACTTTTAGGGAGCTTTCAGCTCACATTAGAACTTAGCAACGCCCAGCTCCAAAACACGGATGCCTTCCCCCACAACAAAACTTCGCCACGACTCTACTCTGAATTACTCAACAGAAAATGGAATTTAACTGCTTTAAAAATAATCCAGAAAGAAAAGAAAAAAATGGCAGATTTCGTTTAGAAGCATGCCAAAAAGCGCTCCGTGAGGGGCTTTAAGCGACAGGACTGCTCAGCGCGCCCAAGCCACGTGCGAACAGCGGCTCCCCTCGCCTCTTCGTACCCGAAACCACCACCGCCACCAACACAACGGCGGATTTATTCCCCGAGGAGTCAAAACCGAGCCGGGATCGCGCCGCCAGGTGACCTCAACCCGTGCCGAGCTCCGGGACGAGCCCGGGGCAGTCCCTGCGGCCGGGGGACTGCTTCCGAGCCCCACCTCCGGCGCTCAGCGACCTCCCGGGGGCCGCTCGGGAGGAGGCGCCCAGACCGGCGGCCCCGCGGCTCGGCCCCCTTCAGCGCCGCGCTGTTGCTAAGAGCCGCGGGCGGGCCCAGGCAGCGGCTCGCGGTGCCGCTCAGCTCCCCGGCTCCCTAGGCAGGCCGCCCCGCCGCGGCCCAGCCCCCGCGACTCACCGGGCCCGAGGCCTCCTCGCAGCGCGGCCGCGACCTCCCCCGCCGGCAGCCCGCGACGGCGGCTGCTCCCTTCAGCCGCACACACCGGAAGTGGCGTCACCCCGCGCCGTCACTTCCGCCCCGGGCCCGTTTCCGGAAGTTTCTCGAATGGCGCCGCCAGCTCTCGCGGGATGGCCCCCGGGGGAGGGGAGGAGGGGGGGGAAGGGGGAGGCCGCGCGCGCGCGCAGCGCGGGCTCAGCCCGCCCCCTGCCGGCCGGCGGCGGCGCGGCTGGAGGGGGCGTGGCCTCGGTCTGGGGGCGTGGCCTCGGTCGGGGGGCGGGGCCTCGGTCGGGGGGCGGGGCCTCTGAGGAGGGTGTTGGGGGGGGGGGCGCGGGCAGCTTCCAACGGTCGTAACGGTCGCGCCCCTCTGCCCCCTCCCCTCACGGCAGGCGGGCGGGCTCCCTCCGTTCTCCTGAGGAGAATGTACAAATATATAAGTAAATAAAGAAACCAAATAAGTCAATAAATCAATAAACAGTTTTCCAGGTGTGCTGCTGGGGCAAAATAAGGTGAAAACCGGTTGTTTTACCGACACTTTTTGGAAGGATAAATTCAGACTTTGAGACGCTGAATTAAAGCCTCATCCGCCTCACGCACCTTCTTATAAACTCAAAAATCATTGCCCTCACGCCATCAGGTGTTTCAGGGCCAGTTTTATCATTTTGCAGCTGGTCATATTCCGTTGTGGGCCATGTGGGTCGTCCTTCAGCAGGTGGTTTGCTGGTGTCATGGCTGAGAGATTATTCTCTTCTTTTTTAAGAAAAAATACATTTTATCTGTGCTTTAAAGTGCTGTAATTTTCTTGGCCCTTACATAAAAAGCCGGAGGAGGCATTGATTTAGAGATCACCAAGGAGAAATTAAAGTTTCCAAACCAAAAACGTGCGCTCACAAACAAAACTCACTTGGAAGGCTTCTCATGAATTTGGGGTGTCTGTGGGGGAACAAGATGAATTCAAAAAGAAGAAAGCAAAATTTGGAGTAAGACAGAGGAAACCTACAACTGAGCAAGGCTCAGGACAGCCTCGACGAAATTACAGGCTTGGTGCTCTGGGGTAAATGCTGCCTTCAAAAGAAATTTTGTTCCATGAGATTTAGTGCTAAATTGTGGTCATGGAAACAAGCGTCTAAATTTAGATCAGAGTGACAGCTAGCATCTTTATTAGTGTCTCAGCAGCAATTAGCTGTGAAGAACAAGAAATTTTTTGTCCGCTTAAAAACTACAAAGAATAGGAGGTTAGACCAGATCTTTCCAAAGGTCCTGTTGCAAACCTCTGAAGATTCACATTCCAGCAAAGTGCAAAGGCAAGCGGCAGGTCAGCACCATGTAGTTTGGGAGGAAATTATATAAAATTTTGGTCTAGACCTTCAAATATTACACGATGTGGAAATAAAGAGTTTTTCTCTCAACCTTTCATGACCAATGACAGGTGAGAAAAACGTTCAAGTTTTGTTCAGCCTTTTAAAAATCTCTCCTGTGGTAATGACTCTAGGGGTAGCACACAAAGCGCTAACTTTGATTCTTTACAGAGTCAGTTTTATAAGAAAGTTATGTCATGATGGGTCCGAACCGTAAAACCTTCTGTTTATCAGGTTGAACAATGGCAGGGAAGCATGCTTCTGGATGGAACCACCAGGTTGAGATCGCAACACTACATCAATCCGCTTGGGACCGTTCCTGCTTTGCTACATTTGTCATAAACACAATACAATTAAATGTGTTTGTCCATAGGTTTTTGGAACACTGTTGGCCTAACTCTAGACTGCATAGGCCTCCAGTAACACTGTTCAGATATAGAAATAATGTTTGGGAAGGCTTAGAGACCAACTTTGCTGCTGAAGAAAGCAAGGTATGAGAAGGTGCAATGCCTTGCTCACAGCTGAGGGCAGGGCTTGCTGTATGAGATCCAGTTTGGCATTTTCTGCAGCAAAACACAGAAAACATGAATAAATATTTGCAAACAAGGACCAAGACACAAAAAATTAAGTAATTAGAAAAAATACATAAATATATTTTAGTTGGTTAACAGTTCTCTGTCTTAGAAGTAGGATGTGAATATGTTTCCTGAGACCTTGCAGAAGGGCTGATTTGTACAGCCACCAATTAAAAATATCATTTATCGGGGCAACTTTTTAACTTATTATCATTATCTGTAACAGTTCAGATTATCTAATACTGGAAATATTGCACTTCTTCTAACACAAGAAGTAATTATGTGTGTGTGTATATATATTTAGTTTGTTTATATTGTGTGTCTGACATTTAATTTTCCATTCTCTAGGTTACCGGGAAAGGCAGGGGATTGCCATAAATACAGCACATGACAAAGCCAGCTGGAAGGGGTACTGCGGGGCATACTGCAGAGGTCTGGGTGAGTGTGCAGAGTCAGTGTCCTCAGCTGAACTATTCCAAATTCTAAAAGTGCAGTCATAAAACAACGTGACCCCACCCAGCCTGTCCCCACCAGACCTGAGCCCCTCCTGTGATTGTCCCCAGCTGATGGATTTCTGGGCCTTGTTTCTTGTAAGCACCAGGTGTGGTCAGCTCTGGCACTGCACCCAGACTGGAACCCGGAGCAGGAACATCTAAACAATTCTGCAGGACGCAGCTCAAAGTCTGGGGGGCTGGCACCAAGTGCTACTGGACCTCGATGGACTTGGGAAAATTCGGAAACATGAGAGGCAGCAGTTAAGGGATTTCTATTTGTATCCCAAGGGCCTGTGAGCACGAAGAAATAACTCCAGAGGCTCCAGGCTGATGTTGCCTCTAACGCAGCATCCATTGGCTTGCTCAGCCTCTGCCGAGGTATCGAGCTCCCCCTGTTGGTAAATAGCCAATCATTCCATCTGAAGCCATCTTTACAAGGCGTAAGCTTTCAGAGACATTCTTTCATGCACAGAGGTGGGTTACACATTAACAGTAACTTTGCAAGCACAAGACTAACAGGACAAAACGATAAAAAATTAAGTGACAGCTCTCTCCCTTTTGACCAGCTTCCTGTAGAGGTGAACAGAGAAACATACATTCAAGAGTGGTTTCAAAAACATACACGTTCATGGTCTTGTTCTCCTAGTTTCTGTTTGTTTTCTGATCAGAACAACGTTGCTCGTTGGTAAGCAGTGATGGAAATGCTGTTTTCATACCACCCTGCCCAGTGCCCTGGTTGCCTTAACCCGGTGTGGCAGTGTGCCCACCTCTTGGGTCTTCAGCTGGGCAGCTCAGTCCCCACGACTTTACAAGCTAGTGGGATTTACCATCTATCATAATCTACCCATTATGTGTCCAGGCAAAGTCTCTGCTTCTCCCAGATCATCCAAAGTTCAAAAGAGATATCGTGGCTATGATTATTTTGCTTTGAAGAGTAGCATTCTGATAAAACAATGTCCTATGGTACGATTCCATGAGTCATAACTGGAGTCAGCTGCTGCTGAACCACCTTTTTACCTCAAGTTGCATAGCTCAGGTACCACAGGGCAGGGCCAACCAGTTCCCAAAGAATTCATTAAAATTCTTCTGCCCCACTGTTTGATGTAATATTTAGTCACACTCGTTTCAGTTCAAAGTTCTCAGAAGTATGTTTAAGCTTTAAGATTAATCATATTTGTGTCTTACAATAGGATGAAAGTCCTCAAAAGAGAACTGGCCACATCAGTGCTTTCCACACAATAGAAGGGCCCATTACAACCTCTGCATGAAAAGTTGACATGCATAAAGAAAAGAAGGAGGAACTACATCAGGTAAAGAGCCAAAACCACTTTCACTCTCATTTGAGGTAACAGTAGATTTTAGAGGCAGGATTGTAGGTAGAGGAAACATTAGATCTACTGATAGGCATAAAAAAATAAAATAAAATAAAAAAAAAAAAAAAAAAAAAAAAAAACAGAAAAGCTTTTTGATTCAGAAAACCATCTGCAACTTTACAAAGTTATTTGCAAAACTGAAAGCAGAAGTCTTCAGTATTTCTATGGTTTGCTGCTTGCAGCAAAAGCCTTGAATGTTGTGCTAATGAGCAATAAATCTGATATTCCTGACAGAAGGGCTGGGATCAACATCCCAATAGCAAAATCAGACGAAGCGTGGTGGGTCTGTAGAAGCTGCTAGCAAACACTCAGGCAGATCAAAGTGCTGAGCTATTGAAGTGCTGAGCTATAAATCAGAATAAACTGGTACCAAAGGATCCTCACTGCTCAAGGATTTTCCTCTCTCACCTGGGAACAAGAGGCAAAGATCAGCTTTCACTTTCATGTAACTTGAGCTGCCAGTAGTCAAGCATCCACTTTAAGCCCTTTAGACTACAAGAGAGAAGGAGGGGGCACCTCCAGGGCGTGATTTATTCTACTCACTTTGGAGACATACACATGTATTAGTAAAGAAAGAACCCAGAGCTCTGGCTCTGGGTTGCCTCCCTCCTTGGAAGTGCCCAGACAGCCACCTTACAGACGGCTGGAGGTAAGTGAGATGAATTCAGGCCTAACTGGTAGCTATAACCTAATGATGGAAACTACGTGGCCTCATTCCAGGAGGTATTAGCAATTCGCAGAGTTCCCAGATTCTTTTTTTTAATCATTTTTTATGACTTATGGAGGTCAATTATGAAAAGCCCATCAGAACACAAGAAATGCTTGAAAATGCTGCATTAGAGCGAGATTAATATTAGTTTCTTTCATGTGGTAATGGCTGCAGTCTTCCTGGCCTGCTGCTCTCGTCTGCTGCTTAATGCATCCAGTTTTTCTATTTACAGATTTACAGAATCTATTTTTGGTGTTAGCAAAGAATATGAGCGTATTTATCAAGGACTGTTCTCACATCATTTAATTATAGTAGTACTGGCAAAGTAATTCTGGAAAGTGCCACTTAATTAAATATAAGCATTAACTTTTTGCTGATAGCTTATCAGAAACAATTAGACTTGAAATATGGGCAATACACCTAATGTTTAAAACTTTAAGTAGGAGCATTAAAAGCACAAAATAACCAATTTTCATTAGAATTCTCCAGAGTTTTTCTGCTGAGCACAACCTCCGTTTTCATCAGTATGGAGCTAGGTAATCAAGAGGTTACAAGTTTATCTGCGCTCCTCTTTGTAACCAAAAGCCTGAGCAGAGTGGATGCTTTTGATAAGAGCTTGAAACACTTCAGGGTAGCTGAAGTTTCTCCCAATTCCTCATAAAGTATCAGATGCATTCTAGTGATTATTTGGGATGCACAGACAACAATCTAAGAACAGCTGTGGGCAGCCAGAGGATCTCAAAGCTTATGGCAAGTGTTTATTCCTTACAAGGAGAGCTTGATCAGCGTTTCTGTTTGTTAATTTGATCAGGAAAACGCTTTCTTATCCATATAACGAAGACAAATATTAGTTAACAGCATGTCATTTTTCACCAATAGCTGGATAGATCTAATAGATAAGGAGGTCTCAAACATCTGTACAGAACTTTGAAAGTTCTGTTTGTCTGAAAGCAGAGAGGAGAAAAAGAAAAACATTACAGCAGTAATGAAAATATATATATTCTTAATTAAAGATATGAAGGCTAGACGGAATTCATTTCTTCAGAAGGTGTGTTTGACAACATACAGCAAAACTACATAGCAGCTGATGAGAGATGTTTTTCCTAGATGTAACATTTGGGTAGGCAGAAGTAGCAAGATGATCTGCAATAACACCATCTGGCGATGCCTGTTTCCTTCTTCAGCAGCCGAGAGCTATGTGTAACTATAAACACAGGGGAAGATAGAAATAATGCAACACCTCTTTCCAGTCAAATGTTACACAAATGTTACTAACAGTTGCTCTGGGAATGCAGAAAAGAATAATCTTGAAAATAGCAGGATATTTGAGCAAACTGTTTCTATGAACACATTAACAAATCCTGCAAACAGAATGCAGAGCAGGTAAACTTAGTCCCAGACTGGAGAGCAACAATTCTGGCAATGACGAGCAGCAATGATTTAACCATTGCACAAGAAAAGTTCATCCCTTGGCAGCATGAAATGAAGCCAGCAGGACATCTCTACGTGTTATGCTTAAGCAATCTCACTGGTGCCAGTGAGAATTCTCACATTTCTGCTGTTGACTGTCCGACACGCTTTGCTGGGTTGCACCTAGAATTGCGCTGCCAACTTTTGTTGAGGTCAGCAAAATTACAGAAGTCTGTCCAGGAAATTGCAGCTTCAAACTAGATGTTTGATAGCGTTGGTGGAGGAAGAAGTGAATAAGCATTTAGGTGATTTAACGTTAGTCCTACAGTTCTGTATTGGTGTTTAGCATCATATCTATAAAACTGAAAACAACAGACCTCCATTTTTTACTGAATCTCTCTGTTACTTTGCAGTTAATAAAAGATTTCCAAAATGATTGAAAAGACAAAGCAACACTAGAAATGAAAAAGCAAAGCCACAAAAATCTTAAATCCAGCCTTGCAGGATAAGTGTAATCTTTTAACAACTACAGACATCTACAGGCAAGGAAGAGAAGTAGCGTTTGCCTCGTCTCCAGTCACATAAGTCTGGAAGAGTCCACGAAAGGTATTTTGAAGATGCTATTCTATTCACTGAACAAGTCAGAGAGAAATAAATTTTGCATGAGGTTACATCCAATAGGAGTCAAAGGTAAAATAACACTACAAGTCAGCACCCAAGAGAAAAAAAAAAAAAAAAAAAAAAAAAAAAAAAAAATTCATTTTGAGTCTGCAAATACTTAAGTCAAAGTACTTTTTTGTCAGAATATCTTCAAAATGTACTTTTACCAAATTAAAATTAAATTCCTAAGAGCTTTTGTGCTGTCTAGAAACAGATCTGCACATTTTTCTCTGCATACCTGTGCATACATGTATTTTATTACCAGTATTTTCCCTATCATGCTATAATAGTCATCATCCGCCTGTATTGTAGGATATGCTTACAAGGCACATCAAATTTCACTGTAGGCAGCAGATTCTGGCTATGATCTGCACAAAACAAAGATCACACTTGATAACTGAACGAAATACAGGAAAAAAGAAAAAAGAAAAAAAAAAAAATCACGTAGAAACTATTTTAGGTTCTGTGAATTCTTTAGTTGGGTCTTACCAAGCTTCCTGTTGTGAGGTAGCAAAGCTTTGCCCACACAGAGTTGAATGTTTTCTATTTTTTTCTTAGGGAAACTCACTACTTGTATTCTTTACTCTAAAGACATGACAGAACTACCTGGATTTCAAAATCCACACCTCTTGCAAAACGCATAGCTCTTGTGAGTGAATCACTGGCCCTGACTGTGACGCAGAGTAAGGCTGAGCTGAGAGCTTCGTTTGCAAAAAAATCCTGACGCAACAAGGCAAAAATGGAAGGTCATATGTCTTTTACAGCCCAGTAAAGAAGAGAGCTTTGAAACTAAGAAATACCTTGAGACTTCAGTACTCATCCAATTCTGTACGAAGTCCTGTGCCTG
This sequence comes from Aythya fuligula, assembly GCF_009819795.1. NCBI lineage: Eukaryota > Metazoa > Chordata > Aves > Anseriformes > Anatidae > Aythya > Aythya fuligula. The sequence goes on along the minus strand of NC_045560.1, from coordinate 9,595,124 downwards.
GCAAGGAGTAAACCCATGCATCGTTACAGCCTGGGGGCCAACTGACTGAGAAGCAGCAGAAAGAAAATGACCTGGGGTTCCTGGTAGGCAAGGTGAATACGAGCCAGCAGGATGCCCGTACAGCAAAGAATGGCAACAGCATCCTGAGCTGCACGATGTGGAGTACTGCCAGCAGGTCCAGGGAGATGCTGCTCCCTTTTTGCTCAGCACTGCCGAGGTACGTTGGAGTGCTGAGTCCAGTTTTGGGTCGTCCAGTACGGGAGAGAAATGGACGTGCTGGAATGACTGCAGTGCAGCATCACAGAGATGACTGAGGTTTTGGAGCGTCTATAGTATGAGGAGGGGCTGAGAGCTGGGGTCATTCAGCCTGGAGAGGACTTTGTAGTGCACAGGGGCAGAACAGAGCACTTAAAAGAGGTGCCCTGGACAACTTGCTTGGGGTGGTCCAGCTTGAGCAGGGGGTTGGACCAGATGACCTCCAGAGATCCCCTTTCAACCTCAACCACCCTACAGTTCTGTAACTAAAGGCAATGGGCACATGCTGAAATACAGGAAATCATGTTTAAACCTAGCTGAAAACATTTCATTGTGAAGGTGACTGGCCACTGGAACAGGTTGCCCAGAGTCATGGAGTCTCCACCCATGGAGATACTCAAAACCTGACAAGGCGAGGCCCTGAGCAACCCGCTCCAGGTGACCCTGCTGTGAGCAGGGGGCAGAAGAGGCGATTCCCAGACACTCCTGCCAACCTCAGCCATTCTGCGTTCTCTGAAATGTGTTCAACTGGTGGAACTTCACAATCACTCTTTGCCTTGTGCTGTTTCTCAACACACATCAGAAGTTGTATTGGCTTTCAAGACTGACAGACACATACAGAAAAACAGGCAAGGAATCTGGGCAGTTGTGTTTTATTAATTCTTTTACCTAAATGATGAAGTGGCCTACAAGGTGATTTTTTAAATCATTTTCTGTTGATCAAACTTTCAGTACCAGGTAAGCTGAAGAATATGTGATGCTGCTTGAAAGTATTCCAAGATAAACATGCACAACATTAACTTCTTAAGCACAATTATGGAACTAGAGGTGTATTTAGCAATGAGAAAACTAGAAAAGCAAAGAAAATAATCCTAATTATCAAAGAAAAAAGAAACTACATCTTCAGAGGGTCTCGCGTATGTGCTGCAAAAGAAATTCCAGAGGATTCTACAAGAAATGTTTTCATACACACTTGCTGACAGAGTACAATTCATCACTGAATTACAGCTTCTCTTGTTTTCAACCATGGAGCAAGTTTTGTTCCTCCCAAATGTTCTGAAGAAGGATTTCAGAGTGTGTGAATGTTCTTCAGTACCTTGTTTGAAAGATGCTCTGAACCAAAGCTAAACCTTGTAGCTCCAGCTGGACTGAGCGGGAACTTCAGAGCTTGAAAACTGAAGCTACAACTTGTCACGTAGCAGTGGTAGCTTCAAGACCACTGAAGAGGTTACATTAGCTTCCCTTTTAAAACCGGTTCAATACTATCAAGCTCCAGCCAGAGAACACCAAATTTACTGCAAAATGAAAGAAAAGAGCATTTCTGCAAAGTTTCAAGAAAACTCAAATTATTTTATTCACAAAAGCATAAGTCAATAAAAATATAGATATCCTGATCAGTTTTACAGACCATGTTCATTTCTTCTCTCCTTTACTGACAGGCAAAGCAATGTGGAAAAAAATAGTAACAAGCATTTACATCACAAACCATTATTAACACAGATTCATGTATATGAGCAAAGGTTTTAATTTTTTGCATCTAATTATAAATACAAAAAAAAAATTTACAGATCCAACAAAACAATCCAAGAAAAACAGCGCTCTTTTCTTCCTTTGCTTCTGTGCCGTACTGTTTTCAGTGACAGAAAGAGTCTGTGCTGTCTCATTGGCATTTAACAAATAGCTTTTGGTTTTAACTCAAATTTAGCATGAGCTCGCTGCACTGCTTAAAGTTGTTGGTTTTGTTTTATTGAATTTCAATCTCCTTTGTAGATCAAAGTAGGATGTTTCTGCTAGATTACTCAAGTGATGCCAAACACTACTACTAATAGCATCAGGAAGCTCGTTTTATTTTAATTACGGAGCACCCCCCACAAAAACAAACTGAAGATATTCTTGTTCAAATCAACCTTTTCCCAGCTTAGTGTTCACTCAGGAAGCTAGAGCCAAATCTCTCTTTTGTTGATGTAAGTTCTCCCTAGAAATAAAAAGCAAGTTTTGTGAAATGTACACAGGCATGGCTCCTAGGGCCATGATGGAAAAGGGGATTAACTAACAAGACAAACTATTCCTGTGTTTTTGTTTTGTTTTTAATATCCAGCTAGCAGGACTAAATGAGCATCCAGAAAAATTCTTGATGAGATAAATAAACCAAATGCTAAACTTTTCCATTCTTTTATTCCTCTTCTATGCCTTTTAACTGTGGAGAGACGAAGGACGTGTACTCTTCCGTTATAAATATAAACCTTGACAACAAAAAGTTTTTTAAAAGTTTGCAAATTTCCTTTTCTTTGAAAAAGCAAACAGAAAATGCTGCCTTTTTTCAGAGTACTGATCTAGGAGGACAAAGCGGTGAAGTACGGAAATTGCCCATATGGAAGGGTTGTCTTGCACAGGAAATAACTCCAAGACCATACTGAGTACTGCCATAATTCTGATGATCAGTGATGTTTCAGGTTAGTTGCACGCAAAGTGCTTCCTGTCTCTGCCCACCTAAACTCTGTGAGCATCACAACCGGGAAGGAGTTTGCTCTTGTTTTTAAGAAACAGAAAATGAGTTTCCACGCATAAACAATTCCTGCTCTGTGAGAGCTATGAGAGATCGTTTAGACCACTTAGCTCCTCAGGACACAACCATCTACACCTCTATTATTTCTCATACTCTTGCTCCTTATTAAAATATCCAGCAATAAATCACTGGAAAGCAGGGGCCCATACTTCACCCTGACAATGCAAAAACAGCTGACAGGCAGAACTGAGAACACTTGTTGCCAAAGGAAAGTCCTACCCTCTTCTTCTTGCAGTCTGAATACTGGAAGTGATAGAACGTCGCAGCACAGATTTCCAACTGACTAAATGCAGAATGAAATCTCCAGGCTACAGCTCCACTGACCTGTGTCAGAATTTTGTACTTAATGTACAGAATATACAAAACAAGATCAATGAGTACCAGTTTCTGAAGAAATAAACAGTATTTTCAGTGAACTCAAATTCTCTAATGAAGTTTTCTACCACTGTGTGTGCGATTCTTGCAATTAGATGACTACTGCTACCTGCAAACCACTCTTCCTCCAGCCTACCCTCTGTCTAGAGCTTGTATTCACAGTGACAGACAGGAATAGTGTGCACTGTCTCCTTTTACAAAAGCAGAAAGCATTTCTTACCAGTCATGCATATGTGGCTTGACCCCAGAACAATCTCTGAATATGAGTATTTAATAAATTTTAATTTAATTATACAAAATACAAATACGACACTACCAATATAGCAAAGAATGAAATTGAAAAATAATTTCAAAATATTTAAACCATTAGGTTATAAAATAAATAATGCTTTCTAAGAGAAGTGTCCAGGTTTCCTAATTGAGAGGAGGCAGTTCCACTATTACTGGTCTCATTTTCAACCTCTTTACAAGTTCCATAATTTATGTAGAAAAATATACAAGAAAAGAATTTGGGGATAAAGAATAGGTTGGGTATGTAATATTTAACATAAATAAAAAGCCTAAAGCAAAACCAAAAAGAAAACCAATCATTTTATTTCTGTACATCAAGACTACAAATAGCATTTTAACACTTCATTTATTACCCAAATTAAGAAATTATACATTTATATGGTTACTAGTAAACATCTTAAAATCACTCCGTTTCCCCACATTTAAAGGATATTGCTGGTTACTGCTTCTTAAATATGAAATCCAACAGTTTTCAGTAACAGCACTTTTTTTTTTTTTTTGCATAAGTGATGAATACAAATCTGATTGTAAATGTTGATGATTTAAAATATAAAACTAAAGTTCAGAGGGATGCCGTTATGAACCTTACAGTTTGAACTATAATCCCATATTTGAATTGACTGCAGTTTGTGCATGAATACCCAGCGATGTGCCTACCACTAGGGGATCATTTCCTTCCATACGAAACCACTTTTTTCCCCAGATATCCAATCTTCCAATTCCATTAAGCAGCATATTCCCACCTACTTGTCTTAGCAGAAATTCTGCAGGCAGGTGGATATAAAAGCTGTTTAATCACAAAAAAATAATGAATTTGACTAGTGTCTACAACACAGGTATGGCATTTAGGATGGAAAGAAATGATAGGGAAAAGGAATGTGAATACCACAGGCTTCAAATATAAAAGATAAAGCCTGATAACTTTGGTTCAAATGATTTTAATCGCTGTTACATGTTCCAAAGTGATGACTTTTGCATGTGCTATCTATGCAACAGGAGTCCGATATATTAAAAAAAAAAAATGTGTACAGGCACAAAAGACAGAAATGGAGCAGACAAAACATGGATAGTCAGATCCATTTACGACAGTGTTCAAGTGATAATGATGCAGCCAAAGGTTGAACTTAAAATAAAATAAGCCTGTGCATCTGATTTCTCTGGAAAGCACAAAAAATATCCTAAGCATTTATCTCAGTGCCTACCGTCTTGAGGGAAGGTAGTATGGAACAAAATCAGTCATACCTTAATTGCAACAACTCTGGTTTGTAAACAATTCTATAACGTAAGTCAAGATGATAGGTTACCAGTAATGAGCATTTTTATCCTCTCAGTTGTGGGCTATCTGCAAACATCTGCTTTGCTTTCATTTGAAAGATTAATTACAGGATGTTAGCCCTGTCTCATCCCAATGTGCTGCACGGTACACAACTTTATTGCCAGTTTGGGAAATTATTTATACTTGAACAGCACAAAGCCAAAGCTTCATCTTTGGTTAATTTCACTGAGATGTCACTGTTTCTTCAACGTGCTCCTTCTTTGCATAAACACAGAACAACCACACTGCAAACAGCATTCAGTATTTTGAATCATAAAGCAGTGTCAATGTAATATTAATGAAAGCTAACTAACAAACTGTGTTTAAAAATGAAACCTATTTGAGGGCATTTGATAAGACATAAGAGCTGCAGAAATTCGGACAGAATTCCCTTAAAACTGCTTGGGTATGGGTGCTGCTTATCGAGTAGGCACTGGTTCGTTCCTCTGCAGACCATCCAAGTAAGCACCAGTTTGACTCAGCTTAGTTCAAATCCAGCAGCACATTCAATGGCATAGAGGAGCTTGCTTCGCATAAGATTTTCATCGTAAAACTCGGGAAGCTTCAGCAAGTTCATGCAGGTACTGGCAGTCGGTAGCCGGTCTAGATCAGATCCTCCATTGTGAATGCAAAATGCAGGATATAACTCCTGAAAAACACAAGAGGAAAAAAAGCACATCAAAAAAAAATAAATACAGGCCCAAGTCTAACCCCTAACAGCTGACTTTTTTTTTTCCCCTCTTTTCCTTTCATTCTTCGTGATCCCAAAAGCCCTTTTGAATCAGGTAGAACTTCCCTCTCTATCCCATCCCCATCAAAATCGTCCTTGCAAAATACAAAGCCATTTATGCGGTTCTAAGGAAAAAGAAATAATTTGTTATTATTTGTGCACTCTATCTCCAAATATATGATGCTACAAAAAAGTGAAATACAAAACGCAAAGAGTAGAACTGCAGCATGCAGAAAATCCTAGTTGTATTTGGGAGAAAGAAACAAAGGATTCCCAACTGTAGGCTCTTCTTCCAAAGCCTCCCATATGCACATGGATCCCGTTTCTTCTGTAGGAACAGGAGAATGAGGAGTTCCTGTTACACTGAAGTTTTGTACCAGTGAAGTAGATGCTGAACACAGGGAACTAAGACCACAAGCAGCAATGGAAGAGGATGTTCTGTCATGTTTGAGTACCGTATAACTTTTGTTAGTGTGGAATGACATGATTTCTTCTGAGAATTGTACCGCCCCCCACCAGCAGGGAAGAGACTGTTTCTGTACACACAAAAATCCCAACAAACCGATTTTTGCTCTAGCTAATGAAGTGACGTGCCGTGACAGTTACAACGTTCTTCTAGTGACATTTAAAAGTATTCCAATTTTATGAACGAATACTACATGAGCGTTTACTTGTCCTGTTGGAGTGATATTCTGAGGAGAAGAGGATAACTGACTGACCAGACTGTAAGCAGAAATTTGATGAAGTTACATCACCACGTAAGTTCCTTTCTCTGACATCCAAAAAAAAAAATAAAAAAAAATCCTCAACAAACCATGACCAAACATGCCCTTTCAGTGTTTTCCTTCTAGAGCTTTAGTTTGTTGGCATTCCCCAGATGTATAAGTTCTTCATACAGGTAAGTATCAGGCCTTCCTTTTACTTCACACCTCACTACACACCACAGTATATTATCATTTTCTTTGTTAAATTCAATTGTCTGATACTATCCATGACTCAAGTTAAAGGCTCTTCTTGCCCTAAACAGATTTGTCTAAATTGATCTTTCAAGAAGCCTAAAATTTATAAATTCTAAGGCAAGCACTACTAATGACATCAGTAGATCTGTTTATGCGTTAGATTATGGAAGTATTTACACTAGGGTGGTCTAGAACTCTCAATCAAGAGGTACTTCATGTTCTTTTAATAAAGAACTACCTGTATTTAAAGCAATTCTACTATTTCTTCATAATTATAAAACCATTCAGGTGTCACTGGGATGATTCAGATGTGCACAACGACTCTAATAACAGAATCTTGTCAAACCCTGCTTATTCTCATGATGCGATAACCATGGATCTGAGGAACAGGCTTTTGTCTGTTGTATGTAATTTCATATGTAACATTTTGTTTCAATAAATGGTATTTGTTTTTTTTTTCTGGAAAAGTCCATAGCAAAAAAAAAAAATATATATGTATATATATGTAACTTCTAAGCACTGCTTCTGCTGGCAACGAAGTATTCATTTTATCAAACGCTCGCCTGAGGTAAAGCAGTTCTGATTTCAGAAACTGGAAAAAAAAAATCCCAGCTCCAAAGGCAGAAGGTCAATGAGATTCTAAGTTAAATTATTGTTCAAATGGAGGCCTTAAAAAGTATTTCATGGCTAAAATGCTGCATTTTTAGTGTACCTTTCAAAATGCTAATTGAATTCCTCTACTTTAGCTTTAAAAATGGAAAAATTAAGTTCTGAATTGAAATGTCATGCCAAGGGCACCAGTTGTTGCATAATTAAATACCGTACAGCGGGAAGCTGCAATAGTTTGGAAGTGAAAAGTATCATACATTTATTACCTGACCTGATTGGAGCTTAACAATTTTCAACCGTGCTTTAATGATTTTTTCTGTAATAATCACATTTATTAAACTTATTAAACTTTAATTAGCTTTAGCAAATGTTATTTTGAGTCTGAAACTGGCAGTAAGAGTTCCAAATTTTTAAAGGATGTAAAGCTAGACTGTGCTACCTGTAAGGTAGGAATGTCAAAGACATTCCCTCCTCTGGGCTGTCCAGTCTGGAGAAAAGGAGTCCTAGAGTCCCTAGGCTTCCTAGAGAGGTGGTTGGTGCCCCAAGCCTGTCAGTGATCCAGATGCACCTGGATAATGGCCTTAATAAATCTTTATTAAGCTTTATCTTTTGGTTAGCCCTGAAGAGGCCAGACACTTGGACATGAAGGTATCTGAAGGCCAATTCCAACTGAACCATTCCATTCTGTTTTAAATTAACATGCACTAGATTTAAGAACAGGCAAAGATTCCACAAAGTACAGCATGCAAAACTCCAAAGCTCTCAACATCACATTGTCATAGGCTACCAAGAGATTACTGCTCGTGATGATACCAATTACCTGTTTCCTTTTCAGTCAAATATTGGCCACCATTTCCTGGCAACCCCCTGGTTTATAGGTAAATCCATTTGAATAAAAATACTTCGGTAATCCACATACGCAAATTACAAGATGACCTGCGTGGCAAGCACCGTGGAAGTAATTAACCTAACTCCTGCTCAGTGCTGCCCAGCAAAGCAGCAGTAATGCCTCTTCACTCTGTTTTCTGTTACCAAGACTTGCATGTGGCTATGCTTGCAAGCCCCTTTTACAGTTGCTTAAAAAAAAAAAAAAAAAAATACCAATTTTTCAGCATTATAGCAATAACTATTTCACCTCCATTTTTTCCTAGCCAAATATCTTGAAGCCAGTTTGTCACCTCTCCCACATACAAACTTACAACTTTCCACGCTTTTGTTACATCCAGTTTTCAACGTGTCACTGTCAGCATTAATATTTTTCCTCCTCCATCTCTTCCAACATCATGCTAGCCACCTCAGAGCCTCTCCTGCTCCTCCCTTCCAAGTAGGGTGACAACATTTCTAGACTTGTCTTTACTTTGTTCCCACACAACCGTTTCCCAGTTCTCCCTTCACTACATGATTGCTGTGCTCTGTTCTATCCATCTTGGTCCCATCTCTCAGTTTTCTAATTTTCCTTCCCACTGCCCTGTAGAATCCTGTTTGTTGCTAATGAGACCGTGCAGTGATAAACTCTCCAGGTTCACAGAAGGAAGAGAAATACTTGTAGGATTTTAAATAACCAGTCACACAAATGAACCAACAAATACCCTAGATGCATTGCTTCTGACAAATCACCACCTGAACGCACTCACTCCTCTCCTAGGTGGCTATGAAAGAGCTGAAGAGTGCAGGTGCTGAAGCTGCCTGGCACACTGCCTATCCACGTGCTGGCAGCACTGCGCAGAACTCACTGCAGCAGCCGAAGGGATTAAGTGGAGGCTGAGACTGCACAGCGGGTTACAGGACTGTACCCAAACAAGGCTGAAATGATCACACCACGACGGTGCTGCATACCTGTACCAGCTAGTAAAGACACAGCAAAACAAATGAAAGGCCTGAAGGAGACGAATGTCAAGTGCAATGCACAAAGGGACAGAGGGAAGTCAAGGGCAAAGGGCCTTGCCTCCTTGCCCTATGTGGCACTGAAAACGCCTCCACTTTGAAATCACCCTGCAGCCTAAAACCAGCTGTTTAAGCCACCACAAGTACTCTTTGGTTACCCCTAGCAACTGCTCCACATGCTGCTGTACGATAACACACGGAGGCTTTTATCTATTTCAGATCATTCAAGCAGCAGAGTGTCTGCAATGGAGACCATTGATTTTCAATATTGGAACATCTTGTCTGTTTTCCAGAGGAAAACTGTGCTGATGAAAAAAGATAAATCATCAAGAGTCTGAAAATTCTAGAATGGATTTTGTTTAATTCGGTAAGAGAAAAATGGAGGTACTACAAACATCTCAGATACGTGTTTTGTTTTTCACACCTGACATCTTTTATCACGTGCCATCTCCAGCATAGGAAGGGCCTGATTCACAGATCTGAAAAAATCTTCTGGCAGTTGCCTTTCAAGTATTTTTAAAATTCTGATTTTAAGAGAAGAAAAAATGAGAATGAACTCCAAATACATTCCAAATATATTGTTTGGAATATTCCAAATATATTGTTTACACTTCCAGACTATTGTGCACATCTGAAGTCCTTGTTCCTATATAAAGTGTTAGTATCTGTCTCCCTGAGAAAACATACACACACACCACTGGGTAATAGAGTAAGTGTGGTATTTTACAAAACAGCTTTAGCACTTATACAAAACTTGCATTGGTTTCTTATGGGTTCATCTACTTATTTCACCTAATAAGTGTAGACAATTACCACTATCCACTGCTAATTAAGTATCATATCACAGTACCTTACCACGTGAAAAGTTACTAAGTACATATATTCCAACTTTATTTAGCAACTGTAAGATGGCAGCAAAACAAAACAGCTCAACATATCCTTACTTCGAAACAATTATGTGAAGCAATGTCTGTATTTATGTTCTCAGTAAACCCAGCTTAAAATTAGATTTATTAAATAGTACAACAGTAAATACACTGTTGACCACTGCACTAAAGGTGATGGTACTAAGCAATTTATTCTTTTATTTCCTTTTATTTTTATTTCCTTTTATTTTCTTTACTTGTTTTAATTTCAAAATACATCTTTACTGTGCCTCATCCTCTCTTTAGTTTTATCAGCAATGGACAGGTTTTCTTCACACTTTAGCTTCCCTGTGAACAAAAAACTCTAAAGATAGCAGAAAAATATTTAAATACAAAGGGTAATGAGCCATGATCTTATAAGGAGGTAAATGGTAATTAGAAGGATGCACAATAAATTGCCAGCCTCAAATGCTTAATTTCAGTGGTTGAATTTAATATTTTTTATAACCTAAACCATCTTTTGCCTGATTTTGACAACATTATTCTTAACTCAACCTGTTCCTCGAAACTGGTGGCAATACTGCTCCTGTACAGGAATACGAAATGAGAGAAAGGACCTTCCACAACAAAGAGTAAGAGCTTTAGCCATTGCTTTTTTAGGCCCACTAAATTTTACAGTTAGAATACAAAACAATAAAACAATGCAATGAAATATTTTTATTCATTATATCCAAGTGCAAGCATTTAAACTGTATCTGTAGTCAGGAAGTTACATTATTCTCTAATTTTAAATTCCTACCGAAAAAAGGGGCTTGTATCATAAGCTGTAACATAGACAGAAACTTGCCAAGAAGTCAGGACATACCTTAAACCCCAGCAGAGGTGGCCGAGAGCAGCTTGTTACAAACTTGAGAAGTTTGCGTTTCTCTTCGTCAGTGAAGCTTTCTACAACTCTCCAAAATATTTTAATTACAGGATGGTCTGCTGTGTAGCCACCTGTAATAAAATTAAAATCATTTATAGATTGAACAGTTTTACGCAAGAAATAAACTCCTCAGAAAACCTAGCATACAATTTTGAAAGCTTGGGGAAAATATTGACGCCAAAAGGTTTATATTGCTAACCCCTCTCATTTACAGATCTCTTTGATCACTTTGAGTTTCTCATTTGTTGTATACCCATGGCTATTATGTCTCTCAGCTCCTTAACTGCAGTTTCCTTCACTGAAATCTACTTATTTTTTATTAATTTTTTTTAGTTTAGCATTTCACTAGTAAGTTTGGGTTCCTGTCTTTAACTAAAGTAATTTTCAAAATCTGCAAGATTCAGGATGTTATTTAATGCATCAACTTACCTACCTTACCTTGAAGTAAGCTAGGATGTGGACTCAGGATAACAGTAGCTACTTTTTAGTATTTTTAAAATTTAGCATTTTATGATAAATGCAGAGAAGAATGAAGATACATTGCATGTCTCACAAGGAAAAAGTATGAGTTCAGGCTGCCTTAGAAATGGTCTGGATGTGTTAACAGAGGCAACCATCCCAAAGCCATTTGGGATGGCTTTATAGACAGGGCAACCAGACACAATCACTGACTTACACCCATTTTGTACCAAGATGCTCAGATGTCTGGAGCACCTCTGCTATGGAGACAGGCCAAGGGATTGTTTAGCATGGAGAGGAGAAGGCTCCAGGCAGACCTCACAGCAGCCTGCCAGGGCTGGGGAGGGACTCTGTATCAGGGGTGTAGAGATAGAACAAAGCTTTAAACTAAAATAGGGTAGATTTATATTAGATATCAGGAAGAAATTCTTCATGTTGAGGGCAGTGAGGCCCTGGCCCAGGCTGCCCAGAGGAGCTGTGGCTGCCCCATCCCTGGCAGTGCCCAAGGCCAGGCTGGATGGGGCTGGGGGTAGCCTGGGCTGCTGGGAGGGGGCCCTGCCTGTGGCAGGGGAGGAGGAATTACTTGAGCTTTATTTAAGGTCCCTGCCAACCCAAACTGTTCTACGATTCTATGAGTCAGTAAAGGAATTACATGCCCTCTAATTACCTGGCTTGAAACATAGATATAAGCTTGCAAATAAAATAAACTGCATACCTATGGCTCCCAGTATTCATAAGAACAGATCCTACAACTTATATAAAAAAAAAAAAAAAAAAAGACTGGTGCAGGAATAAATAAATTTTCTTATTATCCTAGCTTTTTAAAATATAATTACAATATACTCACCTGAATAATTTGTGAAAGATTTAAGGTCATCCAAACTAATAGGAACCTGGGCACCAGAAATCAGAACCTAATAGTGAAGGAAATTAAACAAATGTATTAGAGGGGAAAAAATGCTGCTTGAAACAAATGTTTTCTGCAGTTTTAAGCATAAGTACCTGTATTTCCTGTTGATCAAACATTCGAAGCCATTCAAGGTTCACAACGTTGGCCAGTCCCTGACGGAAAGCGAGGCAATGCTGTCGGATTTGTTTGTTCAGTCTGTAGTCTGCCACCAGGTGGATGTACGCTATTCGGTTAGCGCTGGTAACAGGAATATCTTTTCCACCTGGCTTCAGCTCAACCACCTGTAAAGATAACAAGGCTTCATCTTCTTGGAAAACTTTAATTCTGTGTAACTGGAAAAATTGAACTGCAAAACATTCTGGGAAGTTATTTAAATATCTGAAGTTTGCTGGAATATACTCCAGAATATTCACCTGAGAAGTTATTACAAGTTATAAAGGCAGTTATTTTCTCTTTATTTATAAGAGCACATTGTGTGGCATTCAGTTGTCAGACTTAGGTCTGCAGCTGCAATCCAGCCATCCACCAGCTGCACTGATGGCACCAAGGGTCCTGAGCAAGCACAGCACCCGTACACGGCAGCCTCCTTCCATCTGAATTAGGAAAGCTCTGCTTCACCGGCTGGGCTTTTCCATTTAACTTTCGGTGGTAATGAATTCTGCAGAACCACATTATGGCAAAAGCAATGCCCACAAAGCCAAAATAAGAGTTTGATACAAGCCTAATTTACAGAACAGGTAAGAATTCACAGTTCCTACTGCTGAAAAGACAAGTTGTACACGTTCAGTACTTCCAACAAAAAACAACCAACCAACCCCAAACCTTGCTTTTCTGCTGAGAGATCTGAAGATACCTTAGCATGGAAGATTTTTTAAAGAAAAAAGCATAAACATACTGTAATTGCATTAAGATATAAACCAGGATTGATGGTAAATATTCTTAAAATACTAAGACCTTTGCATATTCTACTCTTTACCACAGGAGGATAGTTTTGCTGAATAGCAGCCCAATCTTAATGAACCGGTGAAGGACTAACACGATTAAAAATCTGAAAAGCTGAGATGCAGCCACCTTCTGAATCCTTCAGAAAAAAAAAAAAAAAAACAAAAAAAAAAAACCACAGTTTACTTTTCTACCCTCTAGACACTGGGATTTTTATTTATTTTTACAACTGAGCACTTCAGTCTGGGCTAATAATCTGTCTTTAGAGCACAGTTAAACGCATGAATAGTTTCTTTTGCAATAGGCTACCCAACAACATGAGCTTTTTCAGTAGTAAGAAACATACAAATTGTTAAGATGATAAAAAATGGCTACACTTTTGAGCATGCAGGCTTTTACTGATTCATAGGTTTTTAAGGCCGAAAGAGAACATTAAGATCTGTGAATATGACCTCCCAGCCAACACAGGCCAGTGAATTCTATCCAGAGATTCCTGTATTTAACTCAATAAATCCAGAGATGAGTTACAGCACTTTTTTTTTTTTTTTTTTTTTTTTTTTTTAGAGAAACAGGCAATCCCAGTGTGGAAACTCAGTGTGATGAAGTATTTACCACTCTCCTTGGTAAGCTAGAACAACTGGAATTACAATGGCTATTAAAAAAATATCTTCCTTCCCACCGTAATCCTTCAACGGTAAGCTTTGTGATTTTGTTAAGCCTACAATTAAACAAGCCCTCAACTACACCACACCATTTCTGTGCATGGGTAGTACCAGCCGTGTTTATGTCCTACTCCCTGAAGGGCCAAGTGAAACAAAGGTGTCACTCTGGCTGACACTTTCATGCCCTGGCACCCCACAAGACACACATTACTTTGCTTCCCTTTGAGCAAGGTCCTTCAACAAGAACCACAGCCACCCTAGAGAGTACAGGGCAGGACCCAAAGCCCCTGCCTGACCTGAGGGTGTTTTTCCTGGTGAAGTCCACAAGGAGTATTAATAAATCATGGGACTGAAGCTGTTTGATGAGATGAGACTTCTGTGTTGCTACGCTTTCTCTTCTGCTACTGCAAATAGCCAACCTGTACAGAAATCTGCCATGTCTCACCCTGCAGCTCTACTGTCATAGTTTTTACCACTGTCACTGGAAAATCAGTCAAGATTTCATTCACCTAATCGTTAGAAACTTTCTCATTTCCATTTTGAACCCAGTAGGGTAAAGCTTGCTCATTCTCATTGTTCTGAGTTCAGTATTGCCCTGTAGCTCACGCAGCTCTTCACCTTCCTCAGTCACACCCAGGATGTGTTACCTAAGCGCAGCAACTTCATTGATCTTCCAAGAGTCTTCTTTGCTGAACTGAGGTCAGCCAGGCTCCTGTAATCTCTTATAAAATACCCTTTTATGTACCCTAAATAAGATCAGAAAGTTCTCTCTTCCTGTTTAAATTCCTCTCCTCCTCAGTGTTACAGGATGAGCGCTACCGATGCTATGCCAGACAAAGCTCACACCAACACAAGTGTAACTTGCAACCTTCCTTGCAGGTCAGCAAATAGAGAGAGATCACAGATAAACTTATGCTCATGTTACAATAGCAGCATCTTCACAATGGATTAAGGAAAAGCTGTATTAAACGTCTAAGAAAGCTGCTTTCTCTCCCTACAATGTTCATGCCGGATATCTAAGACAAAGTATGTACTCTTTTTGACCACTGTTTTTAGAAAACAGGATAAAATATAAACACAGAAAAAAAAAAAAGAAAAAAAAAAACTTATTTTAAGCGGCAAACCAACCAACCTTGGTTTCTGATCCAGTAACGCTTCTGTAGCTCCCCTTCCTACCCTCAACCCTGTACTGCCACAATTTGTACTGCAGGATGCAGTTAACCGCATTTCCTGGGGTTTGCCTGGGATCTAACCATTGATTTCCAGAGTCTATCAATGTGAGGTTTATTCTACCACCATACCACTGTTTTGTCAAAGTAACATCATAGTCAAAGACAAAAAGAATTTGTGTAGCTGCAGTAACTACTGTACTATGGCACAAAGCTAAGAAGGGTATTATACAGGGGACAGAAAATGGTAAAGGTAGGGTTAGCAATAAAACTACAGCAAATGAAGATGCAATTCACTTTTCACTCACTTATTATGTCCATAATGGTTTAGAGAGTCTGTGGTAGACTCTCTATGTGGTAGACCATTCAATTTTAAGTCAGGCACATCTGTCATAAGATTTCATGTTCAGAAAGGGCACAACACAACATACTCTGTCTTAAAAGACTGGCTTTTAAGATCAGCTTGCATTTTGCTTTTATACATCCAACTTCTGCCACTAGATGGTGCAAAACAGTAACACAAGTGGTACAGGATGGGAGAGAAACTTCCCAAAGCAGGAATACTTGTGTCATCACCTTATGTTCTCTTCTGTAGAGCTAAGTTAAGAAAAAGAGTAAATGTCATTTTAATTTGGTTCATTATCAAAATCATGTATTTTAAAATGAATTAAGTGATATTTAGATCACGTGTTATTTAGATCAGTATTCAGATCATTCAGACAATACCACAGATTCTATTCCAAACTCACGCAGCATGTCTTAGAATGAAGGAAAAGTATCAACATGAAATACCATTTAAAAAAAAAAAGTCTGCAAGAAAAGAAACATGGATAGAGGAATTGCATCAGATTTCTGACCGAAGCATAGATACACCTCTAAGTACTAT
The DNA here is from genome assembly GCF_009819795.1 of Aythya fuligula. Lineage (NCBI taxonomy): Eukaryota > Metazoa > Chordata > Aves > Anseriformes > Anatidae > Aythya > Aythya fuligula. The sequence continues at coordinate 9,579,321 of NC_045560.1, read as the reverse complement.
CAAACAAAATTCTTAAGCACTTAAAATTTTCTTGGGTACAAATTCAGTTACATGCTCCTGCAAGCACATACTCCTAGCAACTGCACACAGCTTATATAAAGATAATAAAATATATCTCTGGTTTCTGCATGGTCACAGTTTGCATGAATAGTTCAGACAAGTTACATCCACTACTTAGAGCATTAGAATAATACAGAAATAAATAAAAAAAGAGAAAACGGTAGAAAAATGTTACTGAAGACGAATGGTTTCAGGAGATTCATCTTCTGGCTTACTGATAATTCTCTGTTACACAAAATTGCTTTGTAATGTGATCAGAAGCAGAAAATAGCAACTCTCTCCTGGCAGACAAACTTAATGCTTACACAGACCTGGCGGTGACTGGCTTCCCAAGCTAATGAAGAAAAAGGGAACTCTTAGAGGGTGAAGTGGGAAATACTTCAGGAAAGAATAAGGGACCTGTCAGCCAGGCATTCTGGAGTATGAAGTATTTTTGTATCTGAATATTAAGACAAATATCCCTTGCAATTTCAAATAGCATTCTTTTAGGCAAAGTTAACTCTTACAAGCTTGTTTTTTTAGGAGAATGAAATTTCTCTGTTCTTTTTGACTCCAATCTTTTAAGTATCTCCCCTGTATCTTTTCCCCATTCTGAAAATATACAGATGAAGGTTTTCTTTCTTTCTGGCATCTGCCTTCCAGATGTAGGGGCAGGAGTTCCAGGTAGGAGATTGCATTTGAATGCCTACAAATGCATTTGCCGTAAGTGTTATAAATCTGCCTGAGAAGCATCAGCCTCATCTTAAATATTTTGCTTTTGAAAGACCTCCAAAATCACTCACCTAAGCCACTGTTTCTGAGTAATGAAACTTTCAGAATTATTTCAAAAGACATCAAAATTTTATCTCAAGGAAATTAAAAGCCAAAGAGCTCTCCTTTAACTAGTCAATGTATCTTCAGTAACAAATAGAATTTACATCTGTTTTAAAAAAAAAAAAAATGTCCTGACACCTATTTCTGTATTATTTGGATTTCAAAGAAACTGCTGCTTTGTATATTAAGTGTTGCTCTGTACATTTGTATTTAAGCCCTTTATGCATAGGGTCTTCTAATCATATCAAGGCTGTTTTGATCCATGCAACCTCTAGAATCAGTGCCTGAGAAACTTTCTGAAGCACAGAATCTAACGTTTTTGAAGGAAGAGTAACAGATTTGAAACTTCCTCTCTTCCCTTGGACCAACACCAAACTCACCTTCCTCGTTTTAAAAAATGAAAGGGCAGGGGTGGAAGGAGGCCTGAAATAGAGGTATTTTCTTGTTATTAACCTTACTATAAGCATTTTATAACGATTTTATCATTATCTAATCTACAAGATAGAAAGAAAAATTAAAATCAATACACACGGCTACTTGAAGGCAACTCTAACCATCGGCTGAAATTCTTTCTGAGACTTTTTACTAGCTGCCATTTTATGCAGTAGATCTAACAGCTGTAATCTAGGCTGGTATCGTGGCATTTAGATGGTTCTTCATCAAAAGCTAAAGCTATTTGGGTTTGGAAGGTAAGGTTGATGGCAGAGCTCCCCTAATTAGCAGGTCTAATGTGCAAATTATTAAGTACCTTTTTCAACTTCTGGTGAATGCACTTTGACAATAGTTTAATGGGATCTAAAAGCACATTACAGGATTGGAATCAATACGCTGATAATAGAATTTCTACCTCCTACTAGTAACAGAGGCAATCGAGCCCCTTCTGAATGTGTCTTTCATTGCAGATAATGCTTCTGTGCCACAACTGCTCGATGGACACTGTCAGGAGGATAGCTATTTACAATGATAGATTTATGATGCATTTATTGGGCACTAATTTATTAGACACTAAAGTGGTTGTTTAGCTGAAAACTAGAGATAATGTACGCTCACCATAAGGAGTGCAAATTAAGCTCTTTTCCCAAAGTGAATTAGCCTTACCTTGACACAATTAATTAGTACGCAATGGTTACAGGAGCCAAATACCAGATTAACTGTATTTATCCATAGGAGGTTTATTAAGGTATCTAAATTAAATATAAGTTACTTGTTGCATTAACCCACAGAAGACAGTGAAAAGAACCAATTAGCTGCATTGAACTACACTACAATGCAGTCTCATTAAAAGACAGTTTATACTCCAAGAGAACAGTGCTCTCTCTCAAAGTATAAACATCAACATAGCATCAGAATATTTAATTTATCCCACATTTCATTTAGTTACTCAGAAGTTCACAATTATATTTAATCTTCCTTTTAAAGCTAAGCCAAATAATTAAAAATCAAGTCTTCGTAATACATAGCCCTCAGAGAAATTTAACGAACACACCAGACCTCTTGGCACGAACACACTTCTTATGCTTATGTAGCAGCAGGTAGTGCAGGCAACATCTCTGTCTCGGATCTCTTTGCATGTTATTTCTGAGATATTTCTCTTTTCTGTCTGCTTCTGCCTTACTTGCTAAGGATGGTTCTAACTTGCTTGCATGGTTGATTTTTTTGAGTAGACATGTAGAATGGAAACTACAACCTCTCCAGAAAGTATTTACTAATTCTCATTTTTAATTAGAAACTAAATCATATTTGTGTTAACTGTGAGCAACAAGACTTTTCTCTGCCCCAGCAAGTCCTAGTTTATACGGGCAACTGCCATCTCGTGTGCTTTGCAACCCAATAACCAAACGCACCTATAGCACAGAAACCGATTCCAGAGTCAGTCACTTAGAGCACACGCTATGATAAAGCACTGGCTCTGTAACTAAGAATGTACTTTCTGACGCATCCATTTCACATGCCATTGTTTCAAGATTGTTTTTCTAAAAACAGTGCAATTCAGAAGTTTTCATGTAGTGAGTCCAACCCAAGAAAAAAATGGCATATGTTGAACATTTAACGTGAAACATTACTTATATCCAAACTGCTGACTCTCCCCTTCAGAATGATTCAAAAACCCAGAATATGAGGGTAATATAAAATTGCAGTACAACTAAGGCTTTGGATCTTCCAAAATGAAAGGAAATGAGTGACAGAAAAGAAAGTCTGAGCTTCATGCAGTGGAAATAAGTCTTGGACAGCAAACTCGTTCTGATTTAAGTAGCAGAAGAAGAACTCAGGTAACAGTTTGCAGGGCTAGATGCCGCATCTCGGTGGTGCTGCTGGTTCTGTGCAGGTGTGCCTGAGCCAACCCACCCTGGCCAACACACCACCTGAACGGGACTGGATACCCACTGTTAGTCTTGATTTCTTCCACGAGAAATAAGGCCTGAATCAGGATGCTGCTGCATGTCACAGTGTGGTCAGGTGTACTTTTTGACCCAATTATTAATTAAATACCATTAGCACGTACAAGCAGGTCATGAGTACACAATTTTAACTCCTCAAAAATGAAAGATGAAGCCTGACAAAAGACTGAAGACATTATCTCTATTACCACAGAGGCATATTTTTCAAGCGCTGATGACATTAATTTTTTACTATGAGCATAAGTGAGCGTTAGCTTTCACAACAGAGCAAATAAAAGCATTAATCAAACTGCATAATGCAACTGCGCTAAAAACTCATACTTAAGGACCTAAATAACCCATCTTTACAATTACTGAACACCCATTTTTTCCCATCTGACTCATCAGGTGGTTCAGCCCTCAGAAAAAATGAAAATGGGATTATTATTTTATTTTTTTTTTTAACATTTTTAACATTTAACATTTCAGGCCCTCTTATTTGAATAGAGTAGTAACAGCTGAAGGCAACAGCCCTTATCTCACAACAACGGGTCACTATTTTTTTAAAACCATTCAGATTTCTAATTCTGACTCCAAACTCAGGCAGATCTTCTATAGTTTATGCATTATCTCATTTCTGCAATTACTTGAAATGGAATCAAAGAAATAATATGAAATATTTTGTTCAAGAAGTAATCTCAGTCAACATCAATTTTTATGTAGCAATGTTAGAAAATCATCACAACAATGTATTAGTTAAATTACCAGGCCTTTATGACATCTTCAGAAGTAGTTTTTAAATACAAGATTAGTTATTTTTTATTTCAAATAATGAGTCAGAATCCCCATCGATGCCTCACAACACACAGCACTTACAGCAGTTGTTCCTTATCACTTTCAAATTCAAAAATAAAGTAGCAGGGATATTAATGATTTGTCAGCCATACATAAAAGAAAAAAAAAAAGCTGAAGCTGTTCGTACCTGGGCTTCCCCGAGATCATTGTTTACCACAGTGAAATTTAATCCAAGTTCTTCCACATCCCCTTCGTAGCTCTTGAGAAAAAGCAAGTTCTTGTACATTTCTGGATCTAATGAAGCTAAATGATGAATGTCAACATCAGCACTTGTCCCCAGTAACTTAGAGAGGAAAAAACTAGCAAACGGCAACTCCACCAGCATATTTTCATAAAGAGCCTGAAAAACAAAGCAATTAAAAGCACATTAGATTTTACTGTGGTATTTGCAAGAACTCAAAGTTATCATGTATTTCCCAGATTTTTTATAACCACTCCTTTATTTGGTGCCTGAATAGGATCTTCTGGTATGGCAACAGCCCAGATATTGCATTCAAAAAAGCTTCAGCTGAATTTTGGAGTTGGGATACTTTCACGAAATACCAAGCTCCAAAATTTTACAAATTAATCATGTGGTGATTTAAAAGGTAAGGTCACAGCCTGTTGTATCATTAATCTTCTTGTCCAAAGTATCACACCAAACAGGAAGAACATCAAGTATATAAATCATTCACAAGAAAAATAAAGTTTAAAAAAAAAAAAAAACAATTCAATGCATCAAGAATGTCTTAAGAGTTATCATCTCCATTACATTCAACTATTTGGTTCTTCACAAGCAGTTTTTTTTGATTTATGTCAATTGCTACATGTAAAACAAATACAGGCGAACCCTGAAATATAACTACGTAAAACCAGGACAATTTAAATTAATCCAAGCTATTTGTCTTGCATGTTATACAGAATCATTGCCCTGTATTTTGGTGCATGGTACATTACTCTTGTTTACTTCTAAAATTAATCAAAACTAATTAAGTAAATGAAAAAGACAGCTAAATTCTGCTTAGTGGCATCATCAAAAGAACATCCTGATTTCCAAGCCGAGAGCTTATCACTTAGGACTGCATCATACGTCCAATTCTTCCTATGCCTGTCAAATTACTGCTGAAATCAAAAGTGGGCCTGAATTTCCAGTATTCATAAAAGAAAACCGTGTTGTTTTGTTTTGTTTTACTATAAGCTTAAAACTTCCTCAAGAGTTGTCAAAAACGCAGAAACCCCGAGCAATACCACTTTCAGCTGATTTAATGTATGCATTACATTTCAATATAACACAAACAACTTGGCATATTTTTCACATAATCATTAACAACTTCTTGTTGATTAGAAGAAAAAGATATCTAGGAAAGCTTTCAAAGAGGTAGAGATGGAAACTTTAAAGCTAGAGAGAGGAAGCATGACAACATTAGAGAAAGTTAATGTGAATAAAGGAAAAATGAGAGACCTTCCCCTTCAAAAAAATCCCTGAAATATGCTGTCTACTCACAGCCTTTGCTATTGTCCAATCTGTTTGCTGCATCAGCACCTCTGACAATGACAATCAAATCTTCACAGTACCATTAATATCACTGCCAGGCTAATCACAAAAAGCATCATCAACACAACATCGCTGTTTGTTCTCTTTATGAGCTGTTTTGGCATTACTTAATTCCTCCATAATCTGCTGCAAACTCAAAGAAAAAGTGCAACACAATGACCAAAAAAGAAAAAAAAATAAAAAAAAGAATAAACGTAGCTGTAATCACTCAGTGATATTCCAACAAAGGCTTCAAGAAAAATATACACAATTCCTTAAACTTCTGAAAGAACATTTCTATGAGGTGAGTTAGACCTTGCAGAAAGAATTGAGAATAACGAGTTCAAAGCCAAAGGGTGCATTATATTTAGAGCTATATGATTTATTCAAGGTGTAGAAGTCGAAATCCTCATTTGTATAGTTGACTTTAAAAGCAAACTAGAGGGATAAATCATTAATTTGCAATGTATAAGGTCAGTGTTTGCTGTTCCTGCATTAGTAACAATAAAGCTATTGTAATTCCTTAAATATATCAAAGCTACCCGAATTTAAAATGGAATTCCATCTATGACTCATAAAATGTAAATGCAGAGGTGTAATTTTTTACACAAGGCAGGTTTAAGCCTTTAGAGCATTTAATATACAAGGACTAATAAATGATAGCACTAAAAACTATGATCGCATCAGCTAAATGGATTATAAATTAAATTTCCATAATGTATGCAACCGAAATACAAATGTGGACATAAATCAAGGTATTTTCTAAACACAGGTTAATTACACAAATTCAAAACCTGTCTGTTTTTTATGCAAAATAATCCACTTAGCATTTTTCAAACTGGTCTTAAGTCTCAGCCACTTGCAACACTTGATCCTAGAAGCCTATCAATAATCCCTTGTCAGGAAAAAACAGCAATAGGTATATTGAAGAAACTTGTATGTTATTTTTCAAGTGTCTGTCTTTTATGAGTGTTTATTGCTAGAAATTGTGCCAAAATGATTTGAAATAAAAAGGATTAATTATAGTAGAAGCTTTTTAATATAAGTGAGTGCAGCTGCAATGCAATTAATGCAAATTGTGACGCTATCAGGAAAATAAATGCGAACAACATCACTGGCTATTTCTGTTTGCTGCCAAATAACTTCAGTAATTTACTACATTAAGAATCAATAAAAAAATAATGCTTTTCAAATGCATCACTATTAATCTTCAGGTGGTTCCAAAGAGAACATTTATAACTTCATCTAAAAACTATATAAGGCATTTTTAAATAAACTAAATTGGGCAACTTGAAAATATCTTTAATTACTACCACCCCTCTTAGCTAAGGGAGTGCAATATTGGAAACAAATCATTTTTGGAAACAGGACAAAGAGCAGTGTTTTAATTACTATAAAAGTCAGGCTAATCTAATGAAGTTTAATTAAAAAAAAACTCACTAAAACCGTGGTAAATGGAATTATGACAAACTTTTTTTTTTCTCTCCCCAAAGAGGTAACTTACACTATGACAGCCCCAGCACTGCGCAGAGCTGCTGAGATGTGCCCTGTACAACGGAGTGGCTGAATGAACTGAAACATTATCTGTCAGTTGGAATCTAACTTCCCAGCATGAAGTGATCCACCTACTTGCTGCTGCCACAAGATGTGATTCCTCACATTCCTGCCATCAGGAATCAGCTGATTCACCTGGGTTTGACTGCACCTTTCCTGGTCCTTCTGCAAGTGGGCATGATGTGAAGGTTTGCTTCCTGTCAGCTCAGAACTAGATCCAGCTCACAGCAATGGATGAAACCAGACCAAACAGCAGAGCATCTGTTTCGATGGCAGCACGACCACACAGCAGCCAGCTGCCTACGGGCTCTACCACCCTGCTGGGTACTTCTGGCACTGCAGCTAGCCCAATGCCCCTAAAGGGGAGATTGCCCCCTTCTCCTTTAGTGACCTGTTCTGGGGAGCTCTAAGCTACCCAATTGAGTTTCCAACCCATTCAGCTCTCTCAACTGACCCTTCTGCAACATCACCATCCCAGAGGCACGAGCCCAGTGTGAGAGGCAGCTGGGGAAACACGACCACCTCTTATGGAGGTAGCCAGCTGTCGGGCTGACTTAGCTCCAGCATGAAGCTGCGCCCTTATAACATACTTACCCAGCACTGCTCTCCCCACAGAAGCAGTCCTTTTCTTCCCCAGCAGCCAACAAATGACATAGCTGATGGAAGAAACTGGCTTACTCATGGAGGGAGGTGACTTTGTTTGACTGTAAGTTCCTGTTCATACACTGCTTTAAGAGATCAAAGCCAGCAAGTTTAACCAACATCTATTTTTAAGCTAATCTTTTAGCAAATTTCAAGTGCTCTCACCCCTTGAAAAAGTTTCCTTTAACTCTTACAGTCATCACGCATGGGATCAGTGCCATTCTATGATGGATTCTGTGAGTTCTTGTTCCCAGCTTTCCTTTCTAACCAGCCCTTTTTTGATTTTTTTTTTTTTTTATTTTTTTATTTTTTTTAAATCTTGCCGTCCCATAAACTGCAGCTGACTACATAAAGAGAAAAATCCAGACAGGAAGCCATAAAGGGAACAACTGCTGGTCAAATATGACAGCAGATTTTGTTTCTAAGGGCTTGGAATATTCGCATTCCACTTTCATAAAGGTGAAACTCGCACATGGGAGCTTGTGGTAAGAAGCAGAGACAAGGCTGTATTCTGGGCCGCATCAAAAGAAGCGCAAATATCAGGGCAGGGAGGGGACTGTACCCCCTCTGCTCTGCTCCTGTGAGACCCCACCTGGAGCCCTGTGCTCAGCTCTGGGGCCCCCAGCACCAGAAGGACAGGGACCTGTTGGGGTGGGTCCAGAGGAAGCCACAAGGATGCTCAAAGGGCTGGAGCAGCTCTGCTGTGAAGACAGACTGAGAGAGTTGAGGTTGTTCAGCCTAGAGAGGAGAAGGCTCCGGGGAGACCTTACAGAAGCCTTCTGATATCAAAAGGCGGCTACAGGAGAACTGGGGAAGGACTCTGTGTCACGGAGTGTGGTGACAGAACAAGAGGGAATGACTTTAAACTAAAAGAGGGTAGGTTTAAACTAGATATTTGGAAGAAATTCTTTACTGAGGGCAGTGAGGCCCTGGCCCAGGCTGCCCAGAGGAGCTGTGGCTGCCCCATCCCTGGCAGTGCCCAAGGCCAGGCTGGATGGGGCTGGGGGCAGCCTGGGCTGCTGGGAGGGGGCCCTGCCCATGGCAGGGGGTGGGATTAGGCAGGCTTTAAGGTCCCAGCCAACCCCCAACACACTACATGATTCTACGTCCCTAACAAGAGCAATTGCACAAGCAACGCAGTGCTCCTAGGTGACACATTCCCTGCTGCTAAAAGGCAGTGTCTGCTGAAAGGGCCAACCTGGATTTCCCAGCACTCATTTTTATTCACAGAGGCTAGGGATGCTCTTTAGGCAAAGTTATGACATCTCTAGGTAACCATTAAAATAACTTAAAAGCTTCCGAAACAAAAGGTTTTCAAATCTGCCTGTTTTTAGCAACATTTTTATATGATTTTATTTATTTCTTTTATAAAATTCTATAAAACTTTTATTTTATATTTATATACTCTTCACCCCATATTTTCCCCACTTTCTCTAGATGCCTCACTAGTTTTTTTTGTCTGTTTTTGTTTAAACTGAATAGCTTAAAGAAGGTTTCTCCTGGTTAAATGGAAGAAGTAGTTTTTAGTTAAAGGAACTTCACGTGCTCTCTTTCCTCTCTGTGTGGAGTCCAATAGAAGACACCAGATTAAAAACCAAACAAAATAACAAAGCCTCCTGTGGTCAGTAGGTTTTGACTTCATACACAAACCACACATTCTGCAGGCTGTTGGTTCTCTTTTAAATAATAATAGCTCATTACAATAAAGCATCTAAATAGTGCCTCGCTCAATTAAAACTGATTGCAACATGGGCCAGCTACAAAACCCTTGATGCCATTCAGCAACACAGATCAGAACTCAGTAATCTAAACTGAAAAATAACTCCATTCAGATACCTAAACATATCCTGAATGCGTTCATTAACCATCTGCGGTCTGGGGGAACAGGGATGGTTAAGGCAAGCAGCTTTGAGCACACAAACGTGCAGTTAGCAGCTTTATGTTATGGAAGAAAGATCTCAGCTGGAAGGACAGCTGCACGCACTACCTGGTAAGACAGGGAGCAAAATGAAACGTGCAGTCCTTGGGGCAAGTAGGACTTCATCTTGTTTTCAACAGGAATAACATCTGACTGGGACGGTGGCAGCTCCCGCAGTTATGGCCTAAGCACTGCGTGGTCACAAGGTGCTGTTCAGGGATGTCTCAAAGGTTTAAGAAAGGGCTCTTCAAAAGGAAAAGAACTTGCCTCTTGTTTTAGAAGTGGACGAATTTCAACTAGTCATTTCTGACAGATGTGAAGACAAATTCGCATTATACAGCAGAGGTTACACAAGCATTACAAGATGCTTAATAAGGTTGCTATTGTGTAAACAACTTCACAGACGAACCAACTAAACCTTCCCACGTGAGAGGCAGCTTTATTGCCTTTACTTACGCTTTCAGATCTATATTTAGTTCTCTCATTTATTATTTCAACTACATTCTTTCTTAAGAAAACTAATTAGTCATTGTTCCTACCTTCCATTAATCTTTCACAGCTCAGAACCGTATATTAAAACCTAAACAATGCTAAAGTCATATCATTAGAAAGATATAGGGGTAACAGGTTGAGGCAGTAAATGACTGGGCTTAAATTCAGTTATTTCCCTAATCAGCCCCCAAGACCGTAACCCCTTCTATTTCAGTCATTTTCAACAGTTACTATTAAATAATACTTAGCACTTACTGAGTGCAATAGATCTTCAAAGCTATACAGAACCATTAATAAAAATGATAGAAAAATAGCAAAACCATTAGAACTTCCTTCTACCACATTATTTATATTCTAGATATATTTCACCTTACTCAAAAACCCTTTGAGGCCACCAGGGCCTTTTCTACTCTAATGAGAAAGATAAAATGAAAAATATGTTACATGAAAATTAACATACACCTGCAGTTTAGAAGCACTTTCAAAGCCAGCGTATAGTAGTTTGAAGATAAAGTAACGTCTTATGGATAATGTGCTTTAAATTGAGCAAAATCAAATTGATATCTTTCCTAACAGCAATATGGGAAATAAAATTAATTAAATCAAATGCATGTCACAGAGCAGTATGACTACTACAGGGTAGCTTTAAGTCATTTTCTCTGTTCTCTGAGCTCTACAATTGAACCATTTGTATCCTATTAGTAATGGATAATCTGGCACAATATCTCCCCTACATGACTCTGAAAACACACATTGCAGTTCTTACTCAAATACAGGATGCCTTTTCTGTTTTTAAAAAAGTAGAAGACCAAAATTCTACAGCTAGATGCATATAGTTAGGCTTCTGAGAGAGCTCTGTTCACATCCCTTGCAGCAGTGCTAACACCCTCACCTTTTAAAGCATTTTTTCGGAAGCAACTAAAGCCACGTGTAAATTGGTATTACTTTTGATTTCTCACTCGCTGGGAATCTGAAGTTGGGTAAGTCCAAGTCATAGAAGCTCCAGTGATTTGGGGTAACAAAGATTCAGATGCAAGTCAGCCTGTCAAATTTGCTGTAGTCAGTGTAAATATTCAGAATTGATTACAGGCATTAGATAAGCAGACAGCAAACTCATGATTGACTCATGAGCACATTACCATAAAAAAGTAGGGATACATTTCCAAAAACACTACTGGAGTGTATCAAGCATGCTACAATAGACACATATAGAAGTATCAAGCACCCAAATCACAGAATTTCTAGGTTGGAAGAAACCTCAAGATCATCGAGTCCAACCTCTGACCTAACGCTAACAATCCCCACTAAACCATATCCCTAAGCTCTACATCTAAACGTCTTTTGAAGACCTCCAGGGATGGTGACTCCACCACTTCCCTGGGCAGCCTGTTCCAGTGCCTCACAACCCTTTCAATGAAGAAGTTCTTCCTAACATTTAACCTAAAACTCCCCTGGCTCAACTTAAGCCCATTCCCCCTCGTCCTGTCACCAGGCACGTGGGAGAACAGGCCAACCCCCACCTCGCTACAGCCTCCCTTGAGGTACCTATAGAGAGCGATAAGGTCGCCCCTGAGCCTCCTCTTCTCCAGGCTGAACAAGCCCAGCTCCCTCAGCCGCTCCTCGTAGGAGCCTTGGAAATGCTGGTAATGCTTGGAAATGCTGGTACTTGCATAAAACCATAATTGCATCAGACTGTTTTTTACAGGACCAGTTACCTGTATAATTTATACCATGTACACGATACAAACTGCTATCAGTATCATTTGGGAGTTTCTGAGGGGTGCGAGAAGGAAGGGTTATGGTTATAGGTACCTGGGTAACTGACAATTATCATACACTACTGAAGTTCTGTGTCTCAATTTTAAACACAATTTAATAAGAATTGAACATAGGAGGAAGCCAAATCCTCCATATTTAAATTCTAATCTCCTAAAACACTTGCTACTATGCAACTAACCTCTGGATATGCCTCTAGGATAAATCTGTACTGTAACAGCAGCGGAACTCATCATTTTTAAAGAGAGCTCAAATAGAATAATTTCAGTAAGTATTCCAAACCTAATTGATTTAAATGGACATAGGTGTTCCCAACTGTGAAAAAAGATCAGGATACCATTACCACACACTCTAGCTGTTTATTTATTCCCTGTCTAGGAACCTGATTTAGAGGCAATAAAATGCAATCAGTACACAAACCAGAAGCAGGAATCATCTGCTAATGGAACTTTTAATTGAGGAGTGACCACTGACATGAGGTAATTCTTTCCATGCAGAACTCCTTGCAGAGACCTCTATGCACTTTATCACAGTAAACAATCACTAACATATGCATTAAAGAAAATTTAAATACATTATGACCCAATAAATATCACAATCAATCAATACACACTTTTCCTTCCTGAAGATTTAGAGTTAAATACTGCATTTCAGTAGTCTTTTAGCGCTAGACATATATTTACAAGGCTAGTACTAACATAGCTATCTGTAATCAGAAGATAATCGTTATGTTAAATTAACAAGTACACAAAGGAATTGTCAGGCTGACAACAGTGCAGAAAACACACTCAGAATAGCTTAAATCGACATTCGTAAGGAAATAACTTCCAGAATGTATTAACTTTACTCTTGCAATTTTATTTCTGCACTATAAATGCATACTTAAAAGAGCAAGCAGCTTCCCATGGTAAACTCCTGTTTTGAGCATTTGAGATGATTCAGAATTTTTGGAGCCTAATGATCAGCTTGCTTTTAAGCAAAATGCTGAGTCCACAAAATCATTTGCAGGGTGACTGAAATGAATCAAACAAAAAGTTCTGTACAAATTACTTCCTTCTTTATATCATTATCACTAATTCCATACCTACATTCCTCGATACTAGTAGTATAAATTGTGGCTGCAGCACAAATCAATTAGAGTGGACTGATTTAAGCCAAGCCAAAGCAGATCTTAATTAAATGGACAATAAGCAAAGGGAGGCGTAGACTAAAATAAGAAAAAAAAAAAAAAGAACAGGGAAACAAAAACAAAACAGCTAGAGAAAACGAGGAAGAGTAACAGTGCAATGCCTGATGCACCATCCTACCAAGTATTTAAATCTATGATACCCAGTTCTTCTCAGTGTAGTTTTCTTGCTTTTGTTTCTCCACATACTTTTAGTTTGAAAAGGACACAAATATGTTATTGGAAACATTTGCTTGGATGTTTCAGCTCTGTACATAGATTTGAGAGTTTAGGATCTGATCTAGATCTGGCAGTGAAAAGGCTCCCATTGATTCAATCTATTTTAGACAAGGGCTCAGGATGATTAAGAACTACTTTAGTTTTTCTGCAAAATGGATACTGTAGACACCAGTAATCTTCAAATTGTACATTCTATCCAGGAAGAATATTTTGCATAACAAATGAAATAATCACAGATCTATTCAAAGTTGAGAACTGTAACCCCTGGCACACACATACAGAAAAATAATCTAATAAATGATTAACATTCCACATTCAGGTTCTGCCGTTAAATAATTAAATTTGTTTGAACTAATTTTACCCTAAGTTTTTAAGTAATTAATTTTACTAAGATACATTTTATAGCATTTTCAATCGTGTGATTGTAATAACACATAGGTATATGCACAGAACAGTCCATTGTATCTTAAATCAGTATAACAAGTCACAAAAAGTCAGAAATAAACAACTCTACCATTCATCAGTGTAATATCCATCAGGCCACACAACTTACTGACCTTCCATATAACATGCTAAAACTTGAAAACTTTTTTTTTTTTAGTCCCTCATGCTTCTTGTACTATCACAGTTCTTTATTCAGTTCCACAAAGTAAGGACTGTGCTCAACACAACAGCAACAACCTACCACCACATTTTGTTCTTTATGCTACCTTCCCAAACATTTAAGGCAAAGGCTAACTTTTGACAACATAGTTCTAAACCTTGTCAGAAGTCCATTTCAAGGACTACAGATTGTATTGCTTCGGAAAAGAGATTTAATATTATATTTCAAAGGTAGTACATATATTCATCAGCAGCATGAACGCATCACTCACTAGTGCTCTTCAACAGAGAAGAAAACTGGAGATGGCTGGATTCACATAACCGATGGCATCGAGTGTGTTAAACAAAAATCTCTAGTGTCAGAAAGATATTTTCCTAAAGGAGCAAAGACATTCATTGGAGAACATGAACTTGTTGGTTCTTGCAGCCATTATGTCCAGAAGGAAGAAGAGGAAACCATGGAAGTGATCACTCTGATCTTTCTACCGACTTCCTGACTTATTCTGATGTAATGCTATTCCTATGTAATGCTAATACATCATGAAACACAGACAATTCTTACGATGTGAAATGTAAGCTGGGATAGGAGCAAGACAATACTGTATATCAAACTGAGCTTAGGTCTGAACACACTGAAGTTCAGACTGCAATTCTGCATCTGCCACTGTTTTCCTGATCACTGCTTCTATTGAAATGGTTGACCAGTGCTTCCCCCTTTCTGGATTTTCAGCAGATATTCAAAACTCAGCCAGGAGAAAATCCTTCCTTCAGATTCTCAGGTGTTGTTTCCAAACTTCCCTTCTCCGGCCATGCTGCTACAAGCTTGGGCTGCCTGCCAACAAAACTTCAGCCTTCTAGTGAGCCAAGCCCACTGCGCTGCCAGAGCTGCAGCAGCAAAGCCTGCATGAGGAAAGGTTTTTGGTGCTGACATAACTACTGCCTGTGGAAAGGCAGCGAGCCAGGCCAGGTGCTGACCACAGCCCAGTGCTACCTAGGGTACAAACAAAAGAACTGCCATGTCCCATCCACACCCCTGGGACTCTCTACATGGGAGAAGTCCTCGCTTTCCAGAAAGGACAAGCAGAATTTGGGCCCAGAACACCTCTGTCTGAACATCCCTGACTGCCCATGACACCTCTCAGGGTTCATAAAGTCACTCCTGTCCTTTCAGCAAGGGAAACTAAAGTTTCAAACCCCTCCGGTGGAGGAGGACTGCTATGTGAGGTGTGCGTGGTAAGCTGAGCTTTTACATTTAAGAAAGAGGAAATAACTTAAAAGGCACCGATGTTAAAATAATATTTACATTACAGAGCAAAGTCATTCAAAGTTGAGAAATGTAAACTTTGCAATTGTTTGATTAGCTGTTGTTTAAGCAAACTCATTTCTTTCGATTTTTTAAGAATGGCTTCAGACAACAGAGGTGATTACACGATCACGTGGCATTATCTTTACGAGACCTTTTGCTCATTCAGCGATCAGTAAAAGTTGCATGGACAGGCTCGCAGTTTGTAATGTATTCAGTTCCATTTCTTCTCTAATTACAAAAATACAACCTAAGCAGTTAGTAATTCAGCAAGGGTTAAAGTAATTTTTAGATGCACCATTTTCATATGCACAATTTTTAAATATTCCAATGCTGGTCAACTCACGTAGAAGATGCCAAGCTGTTAGAAACTTCCCCATGAGAAGAAATGCCGAATTACCTGCAAGTCTATGGTACTGAAAATTAAATGCACTTGGATATTAGTATGAAGTGGTTACCAAGAGACAGAGAAATTATTGTATTTTAATGTATTTGTTTTCTGGTAACATTGAAACTTCTTGAATTTTTGGTGGCAGCACTCTTTACACACTGGTTTCCACAAATAAGAAATTGCTGCGGATGCCTGATTGCTTCCTTTGCATTCTATCTATTTTGTTTACAAAGGGGCTTTTAATAGCCTATACTGCTCTCAAATAACCCTGTGCAAAGCACAAAATGGGCACATTTTTGAAAACGGGTGAGTGAGTATTCAATAACTTAACCAAGACCACAATACTGACAGGTTTTGAATCGTATGGTCGTGCCTTATCTTTCTGTTTAATTCATCAAGCTTCTACATACACCACTAAAAAGGTGTCTGCGCACCTGGGCAAGGGTAATTATTAAATAACGCTGTCAGTTCTTACCTTATGTAAACATTCTGCAAATACAAAAACAATTTATGCCTTCAAAATGTTAAATAATAGATCCTCTGATTTTAAAATGACAAAACCAAAACTGTACTTGAAGCACTCTACAAGAGATAAAATACATTTTGCAACTTCTGTCTTTATGCTAAGATTTGAAAATCAATTACAGAAGAAAATTGTTACTTTGGCAGAGGAAACTAAAGACTCAGAACTCAGCCCTCCCCTGTTCCTAAATAAACCCCAAACATTTTTGGAGTGATGCAATTTCTCTATGACACCACAGCAGCAGTCACTTCCCTACTCCAAAAACCTATAAATACAGAAAAAAATGAAACCTTGAATATGTAAAATTGATTATAATCACAAACTTCTATTATATTAGTACTGAATACATTTTCCATTAAGAGCAGGAGTATTCTTCAAAGATAAATTTGTAGAAATGACTGATTTGGAATTTTCATTATTTTACAAGACTGGCTGTTGTAACAGAATGCATTAACACGGAATTTGCCTACAAAGTGGCAGTTCAATCTAAATCTGGCAGCCATAAAAAACAGGGATCTGTCTCAGATTTGTCAACATCCTCTTAAACTGCTTCCAGCTAGTTTAAAATAAGGACGTCCGACTGTATGTTAAATCTCTCAGCAAGTCAACAAAACGTTATGTTCCAGAATACGTAATGCAGCTAAATAAGACTATGTTTTAAATATGCTCCATTTTACATAGCTGAATAGCCATCAATACTTTTTTTTTTTTTTTTTTTTCTGAAATGGAACTTGTATTCCAAACTTTGCTTCAAAACTATTAGGTTTAAAAAATAGTTTCAAGGACTTGAGAAGAAACATCCTTAATTCTTAATTGACCATAAACAAACAAACAGAATGTAATAAATGTTTAACAGTTTATTAAAAAAAAAAAATCTAATTCAAGAGGGGACTATTAGTAATTGAATGTCCATAACAGCTAAAGAGCAAGCACTAAAACTTCAGAAAGATGTAATACGTATGAAAAACCAAGCAGAATTAGCGGAGCAATTTTTAAAAGGCTCATAAATATTGTAGATGCTCATAGCAAATTTTAAATGCTGCAAGAACTGTACCTCATACAACAAGAAACTGTTTGGTTCTGTAATCAATTTCAGAGATCACAAATTTTGAAAATCTAACTCTAATCAAACTCCAAAATGTCCCATATTAAAAGCACCATAAACAGAGCAGTGCTATAGGCTTCAAGAAACTTAACTGTAAGTAAGAGGATAAACAGAGACAGACATACACACACTTCACTCAAATGGTAGTTAGGGTATGTCAGTTCCTCTACACTCCAAACTTACTGAAATGAATGAGAAGTTTGGGTAAGATCTAGAAATAATTCAGATCCAACATCTGATGGTTATTTTTCCTCGTCTAGAAAAATCACTATGTATGCCATCTACCCCCATCTAAAAACATTTACTGAATAATTTCAGTAGTATAATAGCTTTATATTATACAACACATTTTTTTTTTTTTTTTTTTTTTTTTTTTTTTACCTTTCCAAGCATTCTTCCAAGAAAGTAGTAATGTCGGGCGTAAGAGTCTCCAACAAGCATCTGTGCAGCAGGGTTGGGATAAAGAAGTCCCTCATTGGTGGTTTTAAAAAATCCCTGGTTAGGGTTAAATCCCGATTTAAGCAGTTCATTCAAAAATTCTCTGAAAATTCCACCACCATCAATACCAGCTTCATCAAGACCATGTGCATTAAGCAAGTGAACACGAATGCGCTTTTTTAGGTCAGGTTCTGCAGAGGAAGGAGAAAGAGAGACTCAAATGTAACTGTCTACTTGAATTTAACTTGGATAAAAGCACATGTAACTATGGACTCAAAACATACCTATGCTAATTGTATATAAAAATATTAAACTAGTAAATAGCACTGTTGGAAAAAATCTATTACTGGCTTGAATTTTGGGATATTCAGCATGTAAAGCTCATTTTGCACAAGGGGTCCTGTTGTGAGAGACCTCAAAGGATACGATTGGAAAGATGCTAGTAGAGGGAAGAAAAATCTTACAAAATATGTTAATAAGCCCAAGATTTATTTGAAAATTCTATTTATAAAACATTAATGCAAGGTTCACCTTTCTTCTGTCTGAAGGACCATCAGTAAGCACTACATTCTCTTAAAGGGGCTGACTGTTGAGCAACACCTTAAATAATTCTCTTTGACATGCAGATAAATATTCAGCCCTTTCTTTGGGTTACTGTCCTGCCTGCTCTCTGAAATAACTGCTTGCCCCTGGAAGGAGCAACGTGAGCACCAACGGCAAGGCTGGGGAGCTCATGGTCCTTAGCCAGCAAGCATCAAGATGTTAGCTCCACTCCTCTTGTGAAAATCTCTTCTTAAATTCCAGCTGCCATCTATAATTTCTCTATTGGAAATACGAAGTTATTTGAGGATGTGGAGGCATCAGCAAGACAGGCAAAAGATGTGTTCTGAGCATTATTTTTTTTTCTCCTAAGTCACTGAAAATTCTCTCAGAATTATTCTCACAGAAGTCCCAGAGCAAGCAATGTTCAGTCCTTGAATTATACACAGACCTGGGAAAATGGTCCTTTTTGCTCACTTCACTGAAGGCTTCCAAAGACCAAAAACACAGCTTTTATCTCAAACCTTCCATTGACTACACTTGCTTCCTGGCAAAGCAACCAATACCGAAGGAGGATCAATAAAGCCTTCTACTGCTTGATTCCACATACAACAAATGCATATGCTATGGATGGACAGCTAATGTCCACGAAAATCTGCAACACCTTGTAGCAACAGCATCTCCCCAGAACCACCTAGTGTCTTGCCTGCACTCTCCCACTAGTGATTGCCTCTGGATCTACCAGGAATTTTCCAGTCTTTCCACAGGTTACAAACTGAGCTGGATTTTAAAAATTACGTATTAGTTCTTTGCTGAAGTGAACTGCTCTGCTGCACAGAAATTCTGCTGGCTGGAAATACAGGATAGCCATTTTTAGATATAGGCATTGCAAAAGGTTCAGAATCTCATCACCATTCACAGCAAGACAACAGAGTATGACTGCACTGGCAAGAGAGAGTCTCAAGTAAACAGGCATTCCCTACCTGGAGACCTATGAGATTAGCCACTGACGTTAAAACTCTTTTATATCAAAGTGTTTTATACATTTAAATATTGTGGGTTTTGGAGCCTGATGAAGAAAATCAATTGTCTGCTCCTCCATGTACTGAGGACCAGATTTATACCAAGAAAATTAGCCCTAAAACAAATTCACGTACCAAAACAGGTGAACAGCTAGAGAAAGACACCCCCCCCCCCCCCAAGTTAGTGCAATCTCGGAACAAAAGATTTTAGTTTTATAACCCATACAGCCACAATGCAACCGAACCATTATCTGTGGTCCACTAGGGGCTATTATGGAATGTCCTGAAAATTCCAGTACAGAAAAGGAAAAAAAAGGAAGAAAGGAAAAAGAAATGCTTGCACATTATTAAGCATATGACAACCAACCAAATGAAAACACAAACCCACAAGAAACAGACCAGTGTATTTCTGCTACTGCAAAATAGTTTTCTTCATGATCTCAGTTAAAGTATTGTGAGGAACAAACTTCGAACAGCTCTTTTCTCAGTGCCAACAGAGAAACTGGATGCCTCTTCGAACAATGTCCTGTGCTCCCTCCTAATCAATTCTAGAACCTCACCTATTGCGTGATCCATCTCCCAGATCGATTTTAATCAACTCGTTCTACATAGTCTTAAAATTGCACCCCTTGCAATTTTCAAGAATTTCTTTTCTGTCTCCCACATGGTGCCTGACCTATTCCAGAACTAATATTATTTGAAAAAATTATAGTCCCAGAACACCAGCTTTTTAAAAGAAGTCTAATGAAAACTTCTAATGAAGTTTTGATTGATACTAAACAGCACTAGGGAATACTATATATAAATGTGTATGTGCATACATACACACATGCACTAATACAGAAGTCTTCAGATTTCAGTGGCAAACTACCACTATGGCTTCTTTGTACCTGTAAACAGTAAAAATACACCCCAGGTACTGGATTCTGGTTTTGTCTTTCCTGAACTCACCAGGTTTCTAGAAGTACTTTTTTTCTGTATTTTTTCAGTCTCTCAAGGGCTGTCTGACCTTCCAGAATTCTGACTATTCTCTCTGACCTACATTACCTGTGACCATGCAATACATCCAAGCATCTAGGCTGTCTGACTGCAGATTAAGTCAGGAAAACATGCATTCTAAAACTGCTTTCATAGTTTAGTAAGACCACATTAAATATGATGATTACTTCATAGAAAACGTGTTTCTCAATTAAAGCTACCTTCTTATAAACAATAGCTTGGCTTGCCTGTCACTTGACCTTGTATCATTCAAAAGCTTCGACTGCAGCTTCTGAATTGTATTTTTATACACTTACTAGGTATGGTGTATAAAAACAGGGATGGTGTGGGACAACATAGCAGAGCAGGCTCGATTTCTTCTGTTTTTAATTACAATTAATCTCTCTGTTTTGAAGAGACCATTTATTGAATCATACTAAACTCATTATGATGAAACTTTTCAGAACCAATAAAGAGACTGAACTGAATGAATTGCACATGTAATTTCCAGATGATTATCCAGTGCCATCTTCCTGATTAGCCTTTAAAATTTTCCAAAACCAGAAGAATTCAATTTAAATTTAATTTAAATCTTTGATAGATTAGTCTAAAAATATCTCTTTTGTGTAGTTATAGCTTTAAACTGAGGTATTTAAATACAAAATTCTCTTTAGAAATAAAATATTATCTTTAACTGTACCAGAACAAAGGAAACTAAGAATAAAACACAATTTTATACAAACCCAGAAAGCCAATTCCTTTTCTTCCTCCTCTCTAAACTATGTAGTTCTCCAGGAGGAACTTATGTGGCATAGCAGGTGAGATTCAGACAGTAAACCTCAAGTATTTGAGGAATAATCTTTCACATGCAAAAATACCATGTAATTAACAATGACTGTATTTTGGATGGCTCTACATACAATGGAATTTTGGCTTCCAGTGTGGCCATTCTCACACAAATTCACACCCAGGTATGATTTAAATCAACATGGTAAAATATATACTGCCACATATTGCTACTATTAAGTGGGCTGCATAGTCCTTGTATCAGCCACAGCATACCTAGCAAATCCTGCGCAGCACAGACGTTTTGCTGACACTGACAAAAAAAAGCGTTATTAGATAATATCTAATTTAACTATATAGATGAATATATAATTTACAGCTGAAGATAAGTGAAAAAGAAAAGCCCCACAAAAGTAGGCCTGAACTAAGGAAAGGTGTCTTAAAGATAACAGGACTGATGGTCAAAAAGATTATAATTACTTTGTGAAAACAAGGAGGTGTTTTTTTGTTTGTTTGTTTTAGCTTCATAAGGACTTTCATACCCAAGAGCTGACATGCTTGTTACATATTTGCTTACTTTCATTGGATGTTAATATACGGTGAGAATGATTAAATGTGTTAAAAGTTCTGATAACTTCAGTTTGAACCTACCATTCTCAGGAGAAAGTTTATCATAAGCATCTTCATAAATATAATTTCTCCTGATGGTGACGTTAATTCCATCCAAAAACGGCCCATCTCCTTGAACCTCTTGTTTATCAGCATAGATCAGTCTTTGAAAAATCTGTTAAAAAGAGCAAAGAGAGAAATCAAGTCACTGTTCAGATGTAAATATTCAATAAAACATGGTTACTGACTACTATTAGTGTCCTTTGAGTTGCTTTTGGGCACTCACTTTAAAGTGATTTTTACGCTTTGTCATTGAGCTCCAGAAACATGACACAGAGCCATGTCCCAGTGGAGGGGAGGAGAGGGGACAGACATGCAAAAACTCGTTCATTCTAGGATACCATTCTTACTTCTTTCTACATAGAGGCCCATCTACAGACATTGTGTCATTCCAGTTTCCTGTCCCTAACTTTCAGAGTTCTGAAACACGAAGTATTCAAAAAAAAAGTCACAAGAGTATTTTGAACACACAGAGGCAATTCTCAGTACTAGCAAGCAATTGTTCATTTTGTATCTCTCAAGAACATTCCCAGTAGTAAGACAGAGGTGTCAGTATAAAATAATATAGCAGGTAGCGCTGCCTGAGCATCACACCAACTAAAGAAAAATAATGCCAGCTGAAGTACAAATTGAATTTCACACTGCCCCTTCGCAAGCCTCACAACAGTAACCTTTTAAGAGCTCACCTGAAGAGTAACTGTAACTGTGTTTCTATACCAAGACGTAGCATGGCTTTTTTCCCCTATAAGTAACAAATGCTCAACACGCCCCCATTATAGTGAGTAAGTGTATGTTTACTATGTCCTCTCTTGCATCTTTCCCATATTCAATAAATACTTTAGTACATTTTCTAAAAGATATTATTTCCCAATAATATAAGAGCCTTCCTAGTTAAGAAACAAATAAATTTAATTTATTAAGATTCTCCACAGATGCTTCTGTGCATACACACACAAATCATGAAAGAGAAAAATCTGACAACAGCAGACAAAGCTAGCGTAGACTAGCATAGAGCCTCCAATCTCTTATTTGCATGGACAACTGTAGCTAGTGGAAAAGATGCTTTCCTAGTAGGAGAGCGACTCCAACCAGAAGGATTAGTGTAGACAATGCCAGACTTCCCTAAGGTGTGCAGCAAAAAGCCAAGAGAAAACAGCCATAAGCTGCAGGAAAAGAAACGCTGAATAGATGCGAAGAAAAAAATAAAATCAGAATGAGAGTGGTTAAGCACCAGAAAAGGTTACACAGACTATGAAATCACGATCTTTGATTCTGAGCGTCCTGATCGACCTTTGAAGCTATTCCTGTCTGAGGATGGAGGTGGACTAGAGCACCTCCACAGGTCCTGACCTAAATTTTTCTACAGTTTTATCACATCAAGACATAACCACTGACACAGTCCTTTTACAAACAAGGCATGAAAATATGCTCACCACCATTCTCTTTCCTGAAGCACGGCTGGATATGGTTTATTAACTACTGCTACGTAATACTAGATGGAAAGCGTTTGGGGGATCTCAGAGCAAAATTTGCCTTGACAGAGTCTGGACTCTTAAATGATCCAGTGTTCATGCATATACAAGTCCTGAAAGTAAGAACCCTGATGCATAACTGAAGCATTCGCAATGCCTTAAGAGTAACAGATGGAAAGTAAGCAATGCTGACTGAAGTACACACCATAACATCATCATTTTCAAGCTGACAACAGGATGGGTTATGGAACTGACAGTGAAGTACACTGAAAACTGTCTGAACAACTGCACCTAAAGGGTTACAATCAGTGGCACAAAGTCCAGCTGGAGGCAAATCCCTAGTGGTATATCCCCATAAGTGGTGTAACCCATGATAAAATTCAAGTTACTGCTTCCCATGCAGAATCAAGATATTTGATGTAGTTTGCATTCATCGCTATATACAGGTAAGGATCCAACTGAGAGCTGCACACCAACGGGCTGAAAGGCCAAAGGGAAAAACATCGCCTGGGGTGAGTAGGGTGGAGAGCCTACCATGACACTGGACCAAGTAATTGCCTTTGAGAGTATCTAATATTTGGCAATTTGAAGTAAAAATCCTACAAAGAAGTTTTTTTTTAAAAAAAAAAAGAAAAAGAAAAGGTCACATGGAGCAACTGACACTGAAACAGCACTGAGCTGCATCACCAGGCCTGTTAGAAGTGATGACAACTGGAAAGAGGGGAATTATCTCCCTCCCTTACTGAAAGTTGTTTTTAAGAGCAGCGTGGGACTCCAAAGCCATGTTGTCTCCCACTACTACACAAGAAGGACCACACTTATTCCAAAAAGCAGTTTAAGATGATCTCGTCTTTGACGTAGACCAGGAATATAAAAGCTCAGTCTGTACCTTTGTTCTTCTCTGCAAACTCTCATCTAGTTTTTATGATTAAAACGATGTTAACCTTCAAAATTAAAAGCCAAGTTTCAGCTTTTGTGATAAAGCAAAACAGGTTTTATGAATTCCAGAAATTTAAAATATGTACATCTTAACACAGCTTTAAGATGCCCAGAGGTTGTAGCCAGTTGATACACAGGCCCCTGCTTCAGGTCACTTCCAATTGTTTCGCTGTAATCCTTGTGCAGTGTTGCCATATGGTGTTAAGATTTTTGTGGGAACAGCTGTTTCACAGTAACCTGAAAAAAACCAGTCCTTTTCTATCAAACCTACCATTGCCTTTTTGACAGATACTGATGTACTTTCCCTACGGAGCTGTTCTTCATTCCCTTGATGGTGTCTTGTAATTTAATGTTTCCAAGACAGTTCACTGAGTGATTTTTAAGTAATACTTTTAACAACAAAAACAGTTCAAAAATGCTATAGGTTTTTAAAAATATATAATGCAAATTGAAATAGCTGATAGAACTAACAATTACATATTCAAAACCTAGAAAATATTCAAAACCAAGTACATACAGTACATGAATCTCAAAAGTTTTAAACTACATACCCCCTTAAGTTCAGCTATGAACATAAAAATTTAATCTCTAGGCATTATTTTCCTAAAATGGACATCCATTACCTCATTCTGAGTAAATTCATCCACTACATAAAAGTCTCCAGTCTTGACCTTGCAATCTGTTTCCTACAGCTAAACCAGTTAGAGCTCGGCTTACCACAAGAGGGAGCAATCACGTAGATCAGTCGGGACTGAAGTTTATTATAAACACAGTACTGCTCTCCTACCTTGGAATTTGTGCTTCTAATTTTAATGAATTTTTTTTAAATGGCAATATAAGTAGGAAAAAACAGGAAAGTAATCTAACTTGACATATTCAGTCACTACACAAACGCTGTAGAAAAACACTATGGTGTATCATATCCTTTTGTAGAGAAACAATCCATTTTCTACTTATTTAAGTGCTCTTAGTACACTTATTGGGGGGAAAAAATGAAAAATACAACTGAACATAAAATTAGAAATTAGGTACCTTTACTCTTTCTTCAAAGGGAACTACAAAAGGTAGCTCTGTCAGAATTGCAAGTTGTCGTTCTTCAGATACAGAAAGAGGTGCTGGTTCCAAACCCACTTAAAATAGAAATGAAAATTTTAAAAATTTTGGAAACAACAACATTTTTTTTTTTTTAAATTCAAGTGACTCAATTTATCTTGTGTAAAAATACAGACATTAAAATAGTTTACTTACTAAACAGTAACCCAAAGCCTTACCTTTCTTTAAATGTTAGTTTCTACACACAACCTGAAATAAGCAGTCTAAACACATTGAAAACAAAATGCGTTTAAAAATAAAGTACTCCTGCATTTTTAAGTTTCTTCAAAAGAAGAAAGTTATTTTCTTATTTGAAAAATTAAAATGTCAGTAATAAGAAAAAATACATCACAGAAGACAATTATGAAGTAAGTCATTATTATTTTCATCACAGGAATACGTAATATTCCCATCTCAGTGATCAAAAAAGTTTAAAAGTACAGCACTTTGAACTACACCGCTTTCAACTAGAGCATCTACTTCTAATCAAACCCCTTTTAAAAATTCAGGATTAAACCAAATGTAGTGAAACCAACAGAAAAACAGCATTTATTTCAATGGGTTTTCTCTCCTAACAGCAAGGCTACAGTAATCATGTTAAGTCCTAGTGACTACTGAAATACTGAAGAGAACATCAAGAAATTCTATAATCTGCTCAAGAAGAAAAGATTAGAAAAGAACTCAAGAAGCCCCAGCTACAGACAGACACAACTGTCACCATGCAGCTACTCTGAACCCCCTTATACACCCATACGCCTTAGAGTGATGCACAGCAGAGGTAACAATCCTGCTCTAACCTCATGGGAAGAACCTCAGTTGCTGAGCACCTGTGAGTGTAAATTAATTGCAGCCCAAAAAATGCTTACCAACTAGATACTGTGATTAACACCTACCTAACTTCAGTCCTACAGAGGGACGGGGGAGGTAACTCTAGCTTGTTTCACTTTCATCTTTAGTAACCATCTCTTTTAAAACTAAAAAAAACCCACAAACTCTCAGAGCCTGGACTATTTACAGACTATATCACAAAACTGAGGTAACTGCTTCCTGTCAGTGCTCTTTTGTATAGGTTATACTCACAGTTTCAGTTTTTCCTTTGGCTCCTATACCTGTGGTGCCCAGCTTCTTGCTGCCCTTCTGCTATTGGGCATTTCACTATTCATTAATTACATGTTTTGTTGGGGGTTTTGTTTGTTGTTTATTCTGCTTGTTTTCTTGTTTGTCTTTTTTTTTTTTTTTTTCTTACACTCCTCAAAGCACTTTAAGCAGGGATATTTTAAGCACCAATTTAACATGACATGACCCAAGCACACCACTATACTTGATGTATATTCATTTGGGGCAGGTTCCAACATTGCAAGCCTTTGGAATCTCTGATAAAATGCTTATCTGTGATTACCCTGAGTTTACTTAGTAAACATTTTTAATTAAAGTCAATGTATTCTGCCTATTAAGCTAAGGGTTAAAAGCATTTTAAATAAAAAGTGCATGTACAGCAAAGGTAAACTACTACATGACTTTGACAGTTCAATTATTCCAGTCAATTAGTCAATTTTATCTGCATTTCTCCATCACAGCTTCTTTCTTTGAAAAGAAATATGGGATGGAGCCATCAACAGAGGGCATTTAGAACTCAGTCTGCCATTTAAGTAAATGAAAAAGCACAAATAAACATGGCCATATGTGATTCAGCAGTACTTTCACGCTAATTGGCTTTAACCCAGATGGAGTCAAGAGGGCTCACACAAGTCACGTGCATGTTGTTACCTGCTTGTTTTCACACATTCATGTTTTTTTTTAGCCTGATTTCTTATCAAAGAAGGTTTATATGAACGTGGTGTCATCTTTTCTCACCATCTTCCTTCCAGCACACCTTCTGAACTAACAGCTGAATTTTTAGTTTGACAGAGGAATAGAGGATTCAAAAATATTCCCTTTTGCAGTAGTTTGCAACTGGGTGGAGAATAGAAATTCCTTTAGTGACCAGATTACAGAAACAGCAAGGAAAGATCAGTTTTTAATCATCTCTGCTCAATATGTCAATTTGTCTGCTTGACAGCCAGGAAAATTGGCATACGTAGCTCCACATAAAGCCACAGCCCACGTGCTCCTCATCCACCAACCGCCCAAACCAATAATGGAATGGAGGGAACTGATGCTATTATGGGAAGGGAGATGAGGGAGAGGCTTGGGGTACTGTATGTTTGAAGGGAAGGAGACAAGCAGACTAATAGCATGGACAGACTCTGGGAGCAATAAACGTGGAACAGGTCTGACACGGGGGAGCTGCAGACGGAGGATGCCAAGAGTAGAGCTGTTCAGAGGCATGTAGGTCAATGGAAGAAGCTGGTGTTACTGCTATAGGTTCTGCATGAGATAGAGGATACAAGCCTATAGAAGCTAGGCAATACTTTAAAAGAAAGTACAGGTTTCCAGAACTTTTTTCTAAAACACTTGCTTTTAAAATTTTAGATTTTCAGTCGTTTACAACAGGATATTTCCAAAGAGAGAAACTAAGCTGAAAAATCTTGACAAACCCATTGTTACCATATTAGTCTAGTTACTGGATTATCAAAATAAACTTAAGCCTTTCTAACTATTCACATAACATTTATCATTAACAAAAGTCACTGGGTTTCAGCCTTGGACAAAGCTGTTAACAATCCTGCAGAGCTCTACAGCAGCACTCAAAGGCTACAGTCTTCTGTAAATGATCCACCATATCTAGCTGCAATACTCAGGCAGATGACATCATCTTGAAGCACAGTATGTACGGACTCTCACAGACGAACCATTTTGCTGCTTTAAGGCCCCATTTTTAACTCTTTCTAAAATCTTCACAAGTATTAGTGATTTAATGGTTTACCTGAGTATAGCAAGGTAAAATTCTAAAATAGTGAAGATACAATGGTCTGAAAAGCAGAAACAGGCCATCCACACGAGAACACACACTGATGCAGTTAAACCAGTCTATGTTTTCCCTTATAGCTAAGTTGGTCCAGCTCTCTCGTGTTTCTTTAGAAGTTCCATAGTCTAGGTATTTTGAGTTATTCAAGGGAATAATTTTCTGCCTTATCCAGTTAGAGGCAATGCTTATAAACAGTAATTAATGTCCTTAATACTTATGGTACCAGTCTGTTTGTTATAGCTCAATAAACAAGTTTCTTCATAGTTTACAAGAAAAACAAACATTTTATGTATTACACAACCTTATGCATTTTGTATCTTACGCAACTGCCTTTTATACATATTCATACATATATTTTTAATCACCTATCATTTGCACACCTTACTAATATATGCACAAATGCAAGCAAAAAACAGTGGAAACTCCAGGAAAGCTGTTATACAATAAAAATTCTAAAGACACAAATATATACAAATAAAGTTATGAAAGATTGCTTTGCTTCTGGCTAACACTTTAATACAAAACGTTCAGCTGAACTCTATCAAAGGTAGATTTTCTTTGCGTAAGACAAGCTTATTTTAACTTAGCGAAGCAAACAGACTGGTAGCATCTTACCATCCAAAGTCGATTGCAATGGTCCTATTCTTCCCATTCTTCTGACTCTCCATACATGTCTAGCAGATGGCACATAGAGCTGCGTAACCTAATAGTAACATTATTTTACAGTTAAACATTATCTAATTACATTTTAAGTATATACATGAATTGTCACGTCCAAGAGTGTATCTGAATCCTTAAGTATCTTCAATTCTAATCCTTCCTCCTTATACATGTACCTTAAAGCTGAGCTGTAAAATTAATGACAACCTAATGTAACATCCATGTATCATTTAAAAATACCATCAAATGTCACTTGAAATTCTGCTAGTTAAGATACTACAGAAACCAAGTTTCACATCTTGATATTTGAAATAAATTCTCTTTACTTTAAACTGAGAATCAGAATAGCATTGCTGTTTCCTAACCCTAAAAGCTACAAAGAACTGTCACACAGAGAAACAGCAATCTTGAACACAAGGCAAGAAAATAAGCTGTCATCAACATGGAACAGAAGAGTCTATTGCTAACTGTTCCAGTGCAAAACTTCTAACAGTTAAGACATCTAATATTTCATGGTAGTTTACCTGAGGTAAAACCATCTTAAGATACAAGTTTTCAGTGATTCAAAGTGGGTCCTTACACCCTTACACGTTCACATGAGCATTTTCTTTCGCATGCATAAGAACCTCTTTTTTTTTTTTTTTTTTTAAATAAAAAAGGTCAAACAATGCCATTTTGTTCAAAAACTTTTAGGAACATGAAGTAATTTCTATGTGAATTAAGTACAACAATGCTATTGAATTTTATTTTAGAAGACAATTCTGAGGTATGCTTTCCTCTAGAAAATAATTATTTTATTCCTACTTTGAGAAATGCTTAAAATAACTGGAAAATAAAATGAATCTAGATGCTACATTATTTTCAATTCTCCTTTGTTATAAATGGAGATTAATTACAATGATGCACTGTAGAGCATGTTCTATTTCATGGAATAACAACGTGATTTAATGTAGAAGTTGCGTAACAGATTCGAGACTTCTGCATTCCAGACAAATGCAGCATTACCCCATGTTTGAAACCACATGAAATCTGTGCAACTTCAATGCCACTGATATTGTTAGGAATCAAGAGCTTTACCATTTAAACTTCAGCACCAGTAACGCTACGTGAAAAACAGTATTAATACACTTACCTTATCTGCTTTGATGTTTTCTTGCTCTGAGAGCCAGTGATTTGGTGGACAGAAATTTCGCCTTGTATCTCTAGCTTTCAACATTTTCACCAAGTTTGTGATGACCTAGGTGTAAGAAACACACGCATCCAATAAACATTTAGTGAATGAAATTCTATAAATCAGAAACTAACCAAAAATCTTTCAGTGATGTATGAAATCAATACTTATCCTTCACTAAGTTGTAAGAGCTTCCTTTTATACTTAAATACTTCAGAATACCTTAGAATATGAGTAAGTAATTGTGGTTCACTAGTAAGCCATCCAAAAAAAATGGCTCTTTAAAGTCTCATCATAAATTTTAAGACCTAGGACTTGGTAATCCTAGGACTACCCTTCAAAATTATATGCCATTGCCATTTTAGGGAAGTTTAACACATCATTATCAACGTTAAATTCCATCTTTAAAGGAAGTAGCATGAGACCAAGTTATTTAACACTTTTTTTTTTTTTTTTTTTGCATATATAGATTTTTGTTTCGGAAACTTAAACGCATGAATAAATGTACGTTTAGAAGACACAGGTATGTACCTATTCTTTACTATATCTCATTCCAAAACATATTCTGCAAAGTATGACAAATTTGTAAGTTTTATTTGTCCACACGGAAAAGGATTCTTGTATTTCTGTGCACCATTTTTCAAGGAAAATGATCCACAGAAGAACAGAACTTCTGCTTACCATCTCAAGACAACAAAGATCATATACCACGAGACAAAGATGAACCACACCACACAAGACAAATCTTACAGATCAACTAATAAACAACGGTAGGTACCCTTTAGACATGCAAGGTGATTCTGCCTATAGTTAATAAACTTAAATAACTAGCCAGCAAACAAATGCTGATGGTTTTAAAGGCAAGGCTCTACGTTGTTGAATCCTTTGTACTGACCCCATTTTCAAGCTGAGTAAAGGAAAGATCATCTCATCTTGAAGGAGACACCAATTTATCAAGTAAAGCATCCCTTCAAGATTGTCTCAATTAGAACAGCTCCTAGCTTGACTAGCTCAGCTGTTTATACCGTACAGATCTGTATTCAGCTAAACCCTACCCTAAGATTCTTTAGGGATCCAATCTTAAGGGATCCAATGTACCAGATTCATAATTAAAGATGCTCCTGAGAAGCACCTATGCCAAGCCTGCTGGAGAACAGATTACAAAATGACCACTTCCAGAAAAAAAAAAAAAAAAAAAGTAGATATTCTTCCAGTAGTCAGCATAAGAACCATAAAAAGTTTCTACAGTGTTAAAAATAGACGTGGTGTGGCTGGTTGTAATTTTCATTTAATGTATATACTGTGTTATAAGTAAAGCCCTTTATGGTGTTGAAGTCAGTAAAAGCCCCTTTCCAACAGCAAGTTTAAGCGTTTACCCAAAAGCCATCTACTGAAGGGGTTTAACAAATTTTTGCTTATCAGCATAGTATATGATGTTTACACCCTTGTACCACCCAACCACAAACAAGTACATTAGCTTAAGCCACTATTAAACCACTAAGTTTAAGTCATTTTTTATTCACGAGGAGCTCTAATGATGAAAGAATTCTGTCATTATAATAATCAAAGTCAGAAAATGAGAAAACAATAGGAATTTAGCTTATATACATCTGCATAACGAAATTAAGCTACAGGGAAAGTGCTTATCATGGCCACTGGGGTGACTTGGCAATCTTAGTATTTTTCTTGGTAATTACCTCCAATCCAGAAAAGAAAAAAAAAAAATCAAACTAACAACTACTCCATCACAAACACAACTGTCACACTTGGTTGCGTGCTTTCTCCCCGAAACAGGTTCAATATATATTCAATACAGAATCAACTTAGTCAAACAGTAAATAAAACAAAATTAAGTGGGATCAATACAACTTTAAATCAACAGCCTTAAAGAAATTATCTCTGTTACGAAGAACAGCAATCTGTTTACTAACTTAGAGTTAGAGCACTTGAAAAATGAATAGAAGCAAAGCCTACTCTGTAGTAACCTTGCTAAAAACCAGCCTTAATAGGCAGGTGTCAAGAGTAACAAAGAGTTTAATGGGCTTTCTGAAGGAATCTGTCTAGATACTACACAAAACACCTTTTAAGAACCAGTTAGTTGTGAATAAAAGAACACAGAAGAATGCTATTAAGAGAGCTGTCTGATTACACAGGAATTTTCATCACCTTGCCCATATAAAATCCAATGCAGGTGAGATGAGTCACTGAAACTCTATGGTCCTATTGCAACTATACTAGTAAAAAGAAGGGGGTGGGGAGGTGGAATTATCTGGATGAAGAGCCTGCTAACAAAGTGTTTTTACAAGCAGAGAAAGAAACCTTAATGAAGATGAATCAAATTAGGTGAGATTGCGAGTGTTCTGAGTGCACATTTATTCTGTAGATGTAACTCCGATCTAAACTCGGAATTTGTTTGCAGAATTTTAAAAGTATATATGTAAAAAAAACACACTTAAGTAAGTAACATTACAATAGTAATTTCTCTCAAATAAAGCCCCAAGTGCAATTAGCCCCCAAAATTGTAGTTCCAAGAAAAAATGACAACTTAATTTAATAGGATTAATACAAGATTCTGATATAAATCTTCTTTGACAAAACCTGTTTTCATGTTCTCAGAAATTGAGTCCTTCTGCAGAATTTGTGACAGTTGACTACAAGTCATATTACACCAGCCATTCTGCTGAACACTCTTCATATGTAAATCCTACCATTTCAAAGACAGCCAAGCTGTGAGCAAATAGCATGTAACTGTCAGCAGTCACTCTTCTCAGGTTTGCCCTTACACTACGGCAGGAATGCATTTCATTAGACTCAGGAGCATGGAAAACATGCAAAACAAGTGTGAGAAATTAAAGCACAGATGATAGAGAAGGAATGTGCTTTTTTTTTTTTTTTTACTCTGTAGGCATTTTGCAAAAGCTTTGGGAAGGACATCTCAAACACCTGATGTAATGTAAGAAAAAAATATTTCCTACTTCAACAACTTAAATTTATGATGAACTACTACAGTTTTGTTTTTATTTTTTTTTTTTTTTTTTTTTTTTTTAAGAAGATATTGCTGCCTGCTCCCTGACAAGAAGCTATTTGGAAGTTGCCCTCCAGAGCAGAAGTCTTCAAGATGAAGTAAACTTTCGTTGTATTGAACTTGTATTTGAAATGATACCTTTCTGAAGAAGTAAAGAGAAGCGTTATTACTTGGAAATATGTGTAGTGGAAATGTAAGAATATAATATAAAAATTACTTGGAAACTTGTGTAGTCCAAGTTTAGATGAGTTTAATACCTGCTAAAGTGGGCCAGAATAACTTGGGATTTTACAGCTTGCTGAAAGAGCAATATGATCAAATTCATGGGAAATATAAGAAGCTAATAAAAGGATTAAATAAGACAAACTATGTAGAATAAATAGAAGATGGCATGTTATAAATTGAATACATAGAAACCCCCCTAGTATGCTGTTCTTCTCACAGAAATAGACATATTGGGGTTTTCACTTGTGACCTTTAAATTGAAAGTTTATTTGGCAATTTAAAGACAAGTAATTAAATTAAATCGTGCAAACATATATTAGATCAATCTGTGCAAATTACAGATTCAGTGGTGCATTAGGACTGTATTCAATGCAATCAAAACATTATCAGTTACTCTCACTGCTATTAATGCTTATGCTCATAAGTGAAATGTGTTGTAAAATCAGACAGAATAGGCTGGATAGAGGCTATCTTAGACTTGTAGAATGAATAAGCATTCCTTAATTAGCCCATCAGGTTAAGTGCAAGCCTTAATGGGCCTTTCCTAAAGTCTAGCATGACATCTTTCTCCAAACATGGCCAAGAAGAAAGTTCCATTAGCAATATTAATACAAGCTTAGTTGATCATTTTCATTCAATTAACTTCTTTCAATTAAATAGATAGCTTGACAAAAGCAGTGATAAAAGACCTGAAGGGACAGCTGATGACTCGAACTGAACATTAGTGTGCGAGAGGTCGCCAGTATTAAACGGACTGTAAATCTACCATTCAATTTGGAAAATGCATTTCTTCTGCTCCCACTTCTTTAATGAGCAATTTTAGCTGACTAGATATGTTTGCTGCAGAATTTTCATGACAAGTCAAGCACTCCTTTTTTTCGGCAACAGTTATATTAGGTCTTTTTCCTGCCAACATTTTCAGCTTCTCTTAACTCATGTCTTAGGATGCCACGGACAAACTAGCAGAAACACATTGGTAGATATCCAGAAATGATGTACATTAAGTTTCAATTTGCTAAGCCAAATTCGCTGTCTCCTTAGTGTTCCAGCAAGCTCAAAAGGAGTACCACCACCGTATTCTATTAAAACCAACAAAACCAGTGCAGGCTAGTAACAATTTCATGAAGCCTCTAACACTGAAGTACCAGAGTCATCATATAATTCAACTAGAATTGCACACCTATGTAGTGTTTTATAGGCACATACTTAAGGATCTTGCTGAACAGGATTTGAAGTTTAAATATATTCTATATAGTAACTTTTTTTTTTTAAATAAACACATTGAACAGGAAAATTAAATTAAGACATTAAAAATTTAAATAATTTGTTACAGTTATCAGAATTACTCAAAGTTTAGCGTATACGCTAAAAATCAACCTTCCCAAATCCACATTCCTGATAGCAACTGTCATAAGAGTGTAATCAGGAAAACTGAACTGTACCCAGTCTCATATATACAGCGTAAATCTGAAAATTTCATCTGTTTTGAAAATTGACTCAACTTACCTTGAATAACTGAATCCATCTTTTTTGTTCCGTCTGTATACATTGCTGCATTTCTGTATTTTTTGTTACTCCAACACTTCTAAATGCTGCAATATATTCCTCGCGAACTTCTGGTTTTGTTTCTGGATAAGCCAACTTTATGATTCCTAAGCACGCATCTCGAAGGCAGCGTGATAATATTACAAGCTCTTCTAGTGTAAAAGGCATCATTGATGATTGTCTTTGACCTACAACTACATAAAGTACAAATTTAAGTCTCCTTCAATGACTAATTCTTAATTTTGTTATTAAAAAAAGACTGATTTCACTGGAACTCATATTCACACAAAATCTACAGCAGAGGAAAAACATCACACAGAACAAGCACACATTTATAAAGGCAATCAAGCCTTGTAACTGTTTACAGACATAGTGATTTTATTGACAATATTTTCTTACTCTCTTTTGTGACTCCTGCTATGTTAAATGTTTGAATTAGTCTACATATTCAGCCCACAAGATCTTCATTCTTCACTATCTCATTAAAAGTGATCATGATTAAGAACTTCCATATCAGACCCTGCAAAGCTATGGTTCCCATGGTGCAGACCATTTTTTCACTTTTTTTCCTAAAAGCAATCATCATG
The DNA here is from genome assembly GCF_009819795.1 of Aythya fuligula. Classification (NCBI taxonomy): domain Eukaryota; kingdom Metazoa; phylum Chordata; class Aves; order Anseriformes; family Anatidae; genus Aythya; species Aythya fuligula. The sequence continues at coordinate 9,543,933 of NC_045560.1, read as the reverse complement.
AAAGAACCAGATGACAGCTGAGTGCTCAGGGGACTATCAGCAAGTCAGCCCAGAAAAGCCTTCCCCACAGATGTCAGCAAATCATTGCCCAGGGAACCCTAAAGCTGTAAATTCCAGATGCTAAGCAGTTCCCAGCAAATTGATATGGCAGCAGCACATTTGTTCTAGAATTGCCATGTTACTGGCACATGGTGAACCTCTATCTTGTATGAAAAGCAGAAGTGGACAGCCTCGCTTCTTAGCAGAGGATCACCCAGAACAAACTGGATTGCATGGATTTAGTTCTCGAAGTCTGATAGTTCCTCATTTTAAATAACCTTACACACACACAGTAAAAAACATTTCACAAAGCACTGCTATCTAGTATGCTTGAAACTCTTACCTTCTATAGGATCACCAAAAAATTCATTATCATGAATAGAAATTAGTGAATGACTAAATAAAGAACTAAAAAGGTAGAAGAGAGGGATAATTCGACTAGAGTCTTCTAAAGACATTGGAGAGCCTCTTGAAATCACCTGAAGTAGTGGCACCATAGACCTTAAAATATAAAATGCAAAATTAAGAGACTGTTAATTTAACACTTAAAAAATACACATTAGCTTCAGCATTCTAGTAAAAATATTCACTAACAGTTCCTAAAACAAAGTAAGGGCTGCTGTCTCAGTTTAATAATTACTATAGACCTTTCCTGCAAAATAAGGCTCATGTCACTATAGTATTTCAGTGTCTTGAAATACATCAAGTTTAGTGTTAACATAGACTGCAGATACTTTCTGGTTTAGAACAGAAACAAAGCAAAACCAGGTTAAGTAACCTACATCCTCACATGGAAGAAATCTGTAGGTTTAATTCCTCAGTTCATGGGAACATGACTCTGCCACCATCACTTTCTGGACTAGTTAAGTATATGTGATAAAACTGACATACTTGGGAGCTAAGCATTTATTATACTGACTGATGCTAGTAAGCACTCCAAGATCTACAAAATATCCGTCTTAATTTAAATCAAGATTTATTTACCTTTAGTTTTTTTTACAACCATCCAATTCCTAAGATTTTGCTTAGTTTTACAAAATCATAGAACCTCTGAGGTCAATGAAGTAGGAGCTAAGTAAACATTACAGCTTTGTTTTCAATCATTTTGCAGAGTGCCATCACACCACAAATCGTTTCATTCTCTCTCTACTAGATATTCTGTTTTAACAAACACTCAGTTTCAGAAGTGGTATAATACATACCCTGTAATCATTCGTGTCGTCATTGAAGATATCAAATACCAAAGATGCCTCAGGAATCTGGCATTAAAGGCTAAACTATAAAGAAGCCTGAAAGAGGAAGTTCAAATAAATCGTGTCTGCCAAAATAGCATATTCACAAAACACAATGCTTCTATAAGAACTTTTCTGTCAAGCATTTCTCAAACATTAACAATTCGCATTTTTAAGAGGGGGTTCTTATTCTAATCAAATCTGATGAAAGCCCCAAGGCTGAAAAACAAGCATATAATCCTTGTACCTAACACACAGTTCTCATTAACTCAGCAACAAACCATATGATACGGACCCAAATTCGCTGTGTACCACAAAATTAAACACACATTAAATAAATACAACACAGTTATTTTTCTGGGAATTTTTGAAATGCTACTATGGAGAACTACATTACCTAATAAGGAGGTCACTTCTGTGGTTTATCTGACATTAAGATACACAGAAAAATTGCTAAAAGTAGATTAAAACACCTTAAAATTGATACTAGAAGCAATTATAGAAGTAACTACATAACAATAAATGTGCATATGCACAAATCAGTTCATACAGGATTGACTTTAACCATCCTATTTCAGACATGATTTGGGATGACAAACTTTTTATAGAAATAGACAATAAAGAGCTTCTTAGAATCAAAATATGTCTGTTTTATCCCCTGTTGGAAGCAAGATTGATAACAAACATCATTTGAAACATTTACTGTCTTCTAGAGAACCAAACAGGACATGACCTATTAAACTATCATTTTCCTGATATTGAAGAACCATATTCAGTTATCTATCCTAAGTGCTACTTTCCAAGGTCTCCTAATCACTATTAGACTAAGTAGATATTCAGGTCCATGCTGTCTCTCAGAGGTCAACAGCTCCATAATATCAAAATTTCTCATGATCAGGCACACAGGAGGTAGGAGGCTAGGGAGCAGGGAGGATGGACAAGAAGGGTTGTCTGAGAAAACATGATTTATTACAGACCACATGGATAAATTAACTATCACCAGATGGCAAAAGGAAAGGAATTTTCATTAAAATTCACATTTCATTATGGAAAAAAGTAAAATACTCAGCAAACACTTAAACATTTGAAAACAGTTTAAGCAACAATTCATTTAAAGATATTAAAACAAAAAACCTACACACCCACACACAAACAAATTTTGCATAGTGTCACATGCCTCTAGGTCTCCACTTAGTGGACCCATTTAAGCCCTGTAGGCTCTTTTTGCTGCCTTCTCTAAAGTACAGCCTCTCTCATGCATCCTCACAGCTAGTCCCTTCTTCAGGCTCTCATTCCATACACATCCACCAAGCCAGCTGTGCTAGGATAAAGGAGCACTGGTAAAAGGCAGAACTCTCCACCCAACAGAAAGGTACAGGGAGTCCCACATAGAACAGGAGCATGCAGAAGGAAAAATAAAAGACAAGGAACAAGCTTTGCAGTGCATTTTTGCTGACATACCACTCCTCTTGTTTCAAAACCTTCAGATTTTAATTCCTTGCATGTAATATATAGAGCAGTACCTTTAAAAAGGAACTGGGAGCCTCACACTACAGAAGTTGCATGCCAATGAACATTACTAAACCTGAGTCTAATTTTACACAACTGCAGCTAACATTAATTTTACAATAAAACATTACCTTTAATTAAGTCCTACTTTAAGTATGCAGAAGTTTTTTTTTGAAAAAAGTCAACTGAATTTGACCAGTGAGAATTTAACTTCCTTCTAGATTCACATTATTTTGACATTTGGGTAGAAATTGTACATTATCACGTAAGGAAGGGCTGGTTATATCAAGATAATTTAGAAAAGAACAGATTTATATCCTAACGTTTAAATATCTGAATAATAGCTTAGATACCTTGGTTTCTGGGATGAAAAATTTCTTCACTGACCTTCAGTTTTCAGCTTCATATTTGAAATAAAAAGTAATTTGGCACAGTGCCACTAAGTCTCAGAGGGCTTCCAAGTAAAAACTTGTTAATTTTACAATCATCCCTGGAAATTATGTAATAGTTTCAGCAGAAATGAACAAACATTATGGACACTGAACCCATAATAATGTAATTCGTTTTTTCATTCTAGCAATATTCAGCAATAATGAAGGGAAAAAAGGACAAACCTTAAGAGCTTGTAATAATAACCTTTGACTAAGTTTTACCCATTTTTATTCCGTACTGGTGATTCAGGCAGCCAACTGTAGCAGCTGCTACATTTTGTGGCGTAATTCCAGAAATACTGACTGCATTCAACTTCCATGTTTCCCCTCCCTGAATATCAGGTTAAATACACCATGCAAAGATGGGAGGCTGTGTGATAACATCTTCTATTTAGTCAATACAAAATACCTATGAAATATGAAGCAGATGAATTCATCAATTCTAAAGTTTCCATACTGTTACCAGAAAATAAACATGAAACTGTCCCAAGCATAGAAATTGGCTTTCAAAATCAAAGGTAACAACTGTATGAAACTAAATGAATAAACAATGCAAGGATGGCTCTGAGAAGTCGTATCTTTGCAAAGGCTGGAGAAATTGCAGCTGTGCCAAAAAAAAAAAAGTTACAATACTTTTGACTTCAGGTGAAAAAAAAATAATCCACAACTTTTAGAGATCAACTGAACTTAATGTAAAGCTTGAGTGTCCATACAGTCTTGATCACTTTTTTCTTTAAAGGAACAAGAAGTACTATCAACTGAAGGGAAAAAAAAATTATCTTTTTGTTTACATTTTTATACTCTTTAACTCAGGGGTTCATTTTCATTAATTTGTACTATCCTAAAAACAAAGCAAGGAGATAAAAGTTTAAATACTGAGTTTTTACTCCTCCCATCTTCTTGTTCTGTGTTTCCTTGAAAATCTTACTTATCACTGGAGTTTGGAAGAGGAATAATTTTTCAACTAACAAAAAGGATAAATTCTTCTTATGGAAGTGGAAAAATGAACATTGTCAGCTCAGGCTACAAGACTGTTAAATTCACTGCAGAGATTTCTGTTAAATATCTGTTTTAAACATACTAAATTAAATTATATGCTCCTAAAAGTATGAACAGCCATTTACTTAGAACCTTGTTTCTCTCCATAGGTATCTCATTGTTCACAAAGGCCACATGATTTATGTGTACTTGCCAGAAAGGTATTTTGGGCACCTCCGTTTTTTTAAAAAAGTGTCAAATTCCTCCTGTGCAATGGGACAGATTAAATGACCCATTAAGCTTAATTTAGCTGAGGCACCACTACAAGTTAATTAGTTAACGGCAAGATTTTCAGTGGAGGCCATAAATTGGGCCCAGTTTCCCACTGAGACCATTTAAGTTAATGAAGAGGATACAACAGATCGAGAGGAGCTTGGCGGGCTGATAAAGGTCACTGTTGCAGGGGCAGAGGCTTTTGACACCTCAGGGCTGCAAGGCGTCGCAGGTGAGGGATGGCACGCACAGCCACCCTTTGGTGAGCTGCACCTCCACCGCTCTGCAAGCTGCTTTATGCTTCTGCCTCTCTGCGTGTCACACCAAGAACACGGAGGAAAGCTTAGAAAATGTAAAAGCTTCATATGCTACGATCATGGTTTAAGAAAAATGCAAGCCTAAGAAAATTCCCTAAAGAATTATTGCAATGGCCTTATAAACAGCCTTCTTCAGCACACACGTGAAGACAGGCTGCTCGTGTTACACTAGAACAGCAGTTTGCTAAATAATTGCCAACCGCAGGTTAAACCACAGGTTAAGATTAGCTGTGTTACCTAAATTAAACCGTGCTAATGTACGGTCCCTATTAAACAGCTAAACTAAGATTAACGATCACTGTGGGCCACCAAGCAGATGGCCGATAACTACCAAGTGCCAAAGCGAGCACAGTTCACGTTGCTGGTTACTATTAAGCCCTAATGATAACCAAAAGTCTATGGGATTAAATTATCTTCCCCAAGTATTTTGCAGAATCAGAATTTACTAGTTATTTCAAGTACAGCTTTAATGAATAGAAGTCTTGGGAATCTCTTCAAAATGGTGATGAGAGCTATACTATAAAATTCAAGATTTTTTAAGAAAACATTTTATTCAGTAACATGTATCAGCTTTAAACTTTATAGAGATGAAAGCCCTGCCCCTCTGAAGAGGAATACAATTCCCAATGACTGCATTGAAATCACAATTTTATTCTACACCTCCCATCTGGATTCCTGAACAGCAGCTACTGCTCAGTTTCTCTAGCTTTGTGGCCTTTTTTTTTTTATTGAGCTCGCTTGCTTCTTTCCAGAACACATTCAGAATTTACTGATAATCTCCTAATGAGGACTCAAAGCAATGCTTTTTTCATAATCCAACTTTGTTGATGCACAGCAACTTAAGAATGCTAAATTAAAAGTTTTTAGTAACACTATTTTAATACACCACTAGCTTATGGAAAAAATAATAATAATTTCAGTCTGAAATAAATATTCTACTTATCATCAGTCCCACTGGAGCAGGTATAAAGGTAGCAGGTTAAACACAAACAACTTGCTAACTCTCGTAAATGTGAACACTCTTGCATCTACATATCATTCAGAAGGAAAACATGAGCAGTAAATACTATTTATTTTTGAGGTGGCTGTAGTATAAGTTTCAGTTCAGTTTGGGGACGTTTTTTCACACACAAAAAAAAAAGAGGACACCACAGACAAAAATGCATAGATGAGACTCACAAGACACCTGCATAGAGAATATACTGAAAAAAACAAAAAAGCAGTGTTTAAAGAAGTCCTAAAGTAGATGGCACAGAGCACAGCACAAACAAAGCACCACCAAAAAAAAAAAAAAAAAAAAAGAAAAAAAAAGCTTTGTTTACCATTTCTGCAAGATGAACCAAAAAGAACATTCAGAGTTACTGAAATACCCAAGATCAAGGAACTATTTTGCCTTACCTAAAGCAACATAACTAATAGAAGCTGTTATCATTTAAGTAAATATCAAAAGAGCAGAGAACATCCTCTCTGATAAACTCAAGTACACAGAATAATTTTAGAGTGGGGAGGAAAAAAGGACTGACAGTCTGACTTGAACACACACACACGGTCTCCAGAGTAAGGAACTTCAGAGACTTGCTTTTTCAATTCAAACTATACTGTACTCTTGGGTATCTTGTTCTGGTCTTTCTTGGTGTCTGTTCTAAAACCCAAGAAACCACCTGAACTAATGCAGTGACACCAATGTTCCTGACAGCAATTAACATCAGCATCATCCCTAAAAATCACTCAGATATACTGAGGAGCCGCAAGAAGAAAAAGCATTCAGCCTTAATGAAGAAACTCTGAGTTTCTCATCTTTTTTGAAGCAGGTAAAAATTCTCAAATACGGCTTTTCAGAGGAAACAGATGCCATACTCATATAAGTAAACTTCTGGGTGACTTCTTTACTCATTGAGGATCCTTTCCACACAGTTCAGCAGCAAACCTCTAGTCAAAGCAGCAATGCATGTAAATGCAGTAATTACTATCCAAGGCAATGTACGTCTTGCAACAATAAAGCAGCCATACTAATTCAACTGCTGCTATGATCTTCAGGTCTCACATCCTGCTCTAACGCAATTAGTCTACAAAGAACTAATTACCCTAATCGAGCAATCACAGTTTCACTGACATCTTACTTCCTCTAACAGCTATAAACACCACTGGGTGAAGATAGCACCAAATTAGTTTTCTGTATCACTGTTTACAATGCAGTTTGAGTTGATTATGTTTACAACATTCCCTAAATACTTAGTTTACTACCAGCAACTACGTACTTACACAGAACTACTCGTACCACAATAGTTTTAATACTTATGGGTCTTTGATGATAAAAGGGTCAAAAATCTTCCACTGTTAGTAACAGCTGTGTTTTGTAGCCTTTATAAAAGAACAAGCTGTTTACTTCCACTTTAGGTTCCAGAGCCCTTCCCAACAACAATTTTCAATAGGTAGGAATAGCAAGGGAAATGCTGGTTATATACTGAGAATAAAGCAGTTTTTTGTGCTCAGCTAGCTAGAGTGGACTGTCTAATCTGTATCGCTCAAAGTTTTAAAAACAAGCTAGACAAACTTCTACTAGAGTGACACTTAACGCTGCCTCTGAGCAAGAAGATGGAAAAACTACTGCTCGAGAATCTTTCCAATCCTATTTGCATGTGATTTTCTGATCACAATCACTATCCATTCAGTAGTATTTTATCATCGTGTTGGGGACTAACTTATTGGCAACTCACCAAGCAAACCAGGGGTTTACACTTTCAAATTCAGTGATCAGTCCATAAGGAGTACAATGAACAGAAAGAAAAATAAATCAGAGAATGAATCCAAGAATGAATTCACTCTTTGGTTTATCTGGAATTCTTACTTAAATTCTGAAATTCTTCTTTATTTCAGCTGATCATTAAAGAACTCGGGGAAAAAAAAAATACAGTGTATCTAAATGAGTCAAGTTTATCCAGTAAAAACAATTTTACATCTGTACTACAGTTTAACATCACTTATTTATACTTGCCTGACTTTTGGCACCATCATTCGGTGTTGCACCATTAGCGTGTGGCAGATTGATGCCATCAAGGTAAAGACCTCTTCACTAGCTGAATCTCTCCAAACCATATTCAACAGGGTATTTGTCTGCTGCTTTGTGTCCAATTTCTTTAGACATTCCTCAGTTATGTACTGAATTGATATTCTCCCATCACCCTACAAACATATCAAAGAAAAATGTGAAGTATTTTTAAAGATTAAGCATTCCCCTTTAAAAAACATATATACTTCAGAATTTTACTCGAATATGAAGATTTATTGTATGATAATACAACACGAGCATATCTGTATATCCTAGTAGTGTTCTTGAAAGTATCATACCTACGAGCCAATTTAAATCCCTAGGAGGCAAGTGTTGGATTGGAGTGTCAATCTTTTCACTCAAACCAGTGGAAAAGATTCCCTTTAATGTAAGCATGCTCTTCAACACTCAGATACAATAAAGCAAGATCCTTTACTGGCATAAAATATTCAAATAGTCATCTCTTCCCCACTGACATCATCCAGCATTGGACATGAAATACAGAAAAGGATGGCTAGAGTAAGTTCCTTTACAAACAGTATTTTCATAAAATCCATGGGTTAACAAACTTCTGGCTGACTAATACACACATTAAGCTAGTAAAAAGAAGTATGCAAAGAGAAATCCTGTCTCCTTTTTTTTTTTCTTCTTTGTGTTTGTTTTGTTTTTTAACCTCCTTTCTCTATCCAATCCAACGCAGCAAACCATACTCTGGCTCAATGAAGTATAAAAGTTATTCAAGTTCTTTTGTTGTTTCTGTTTTTTGTTTGGTTCTTTCTTTGTTTCAAGTAAGATGGACATTCATGAAAATATGGCAAAAAATTAAAGACCCACAAAAAAAACACAGAAAAGAGAAAAAATACACTACAACAAGTAGTATTACATATTGAAGTTTCCTCAGAGCAAACAAAGTCATCCACACAGATGTTTGTTTTTCCTTATTTCGTTTTGATGAACCCTAAACATGGTGTATTACACACACTCCACAAGAAAAGACTTCACACTGCATTCATCCTCTGAATGTCAGTATATATTGGGAAATTATATAAAGGCCATCAATTGGTGAATTTAGATCTCTCCAACTCTGGTTGTTCAAAGCCTTGATCTGAGCATTAGGAAATTAGAGTTAGCATGGGTTCATTTTACTAATGAATATTTTACAATATTTTTAAACTACAGTGAAGAGTCATATTTATGCTACTCTCTATCATTATTATAGAAAGTAGGTATTTGGGCTTTGAAAGAAGTGCATATATTTCAAAGCAGAGCTAATTCTACAGGGTAAATACCATGGCTGAACATAATTTTCTTATTTCCATAAGAAAAAATGAGAAAGGTCATATTGGCATGTTTCATGATATCTTAGTGTCACCACTAGGATAAAGAATGAGAGGAATACAGTCTCCATAAAATACAAAATTAAGACAGGTCAGCTGAAACTTTAAAAAAACAGAAAACAAGCTCTATCCTTCAGAAGCCACACTGCCTGTACTAGAAGATTTCTTATTATTTTCTTATTATGTTAAAAAAAATGCAAAAACCTTTATTAATTATTATTAATTTTATTTGATTACTGTGAGCAACCATCTACTTTTAAGAAATAAACATGCTTCCTGCTACAGCTAACTGGAAGAATACTGGACTTAGAGTGATCATGTTTTTGCCTGTAGTTACTACTACTATAAACCAATCTAATTGAAGGAAATTCAGTACTGCTTACTGGTGTAGTTGTCATTTTGCTGATCTCTTCATCCTCATCTTCAGAATCACTGGTTGCATCCTGGCAATTTGTACCAGCACTAGACACAGGCAGCTGAGAGAGGAAAGTCTGGAGTACCCTCAAATATACAAGTAGTCCTTCCTCTGAAAGGGATCCTATACCGAATATATTGAAATAAAACATAGTTAGCCAGACCATGCTATATTATAATTTACTTGAATACCTGACCAAAACCACATGATGCTAAAGCCTAACAATTAATGGCATATTTTGCTAAAAAGGGTAAAAATGGCTAATAAATAAAGCAGATGTCTCAAACGCTTGTATCCACAAACTTTTTTTTTTTTTTTTTTGCTAAGCAACAAACTATGTTATGGAAATACGTAACACACTAACTCAAATATGAAAAAACAATGAATAGGCCATTTAGCTTTCTCACCCAAATACGTTTCTCCGACTGTTAACACAAAGTAAAAAAGCCATGGGGCTCGATCACTTTTTCTCAAGCATCCATTTTCTGCTAATAATAGTGCATTCAGAAACAGTTCGTAAGGGAAAACGGTCTGCACATCAGCAAGCGCTGGAATGATGAAGTGGAATATCTGATCTGTAAAAGGTGCTGCCACAAACTCCTCTGTGAAGGCTGCAAAAATCTGTTGCCTAAAATGAAGAAAAGATGTCTTCATAGAAAGCACAGGCAGTATGTCTTACAAGTACGTTGCAGTATGTCGTACAAGTACATCCACGGAATGACTGATCAATTTTGCAAGTTTGAACACATTCATCAAGAAGACTGCAAAGAGACATTCCATAAATTCTGTACCAGTAAACTGAATTTCTCAGGTTTCTCAAAAAGGCACTTCCTATTACATCCTTTCCTGATGATCTTATATGTAATTTTAGCCTTTAAACTTCCAATGAACTCATGGAAAACTACTCTGAAATTAAATTTGTCACTTACCTTGAAATAAAAAATTAACAAAAAATTCCTGTTTTTTTTTCCCTAAAAATATAAGATAAAAAATACTGTAACAAAAAACATCACACGCAATACAGACAGTTTCATTTTAGTTCTGTCTTTCCATATACCTGACTCTTTTTTTTTTCCCACTTGCCTTTGGCTGTATCTTTATTCTCAAATACATTTTGCACACTTGCCTTCCTATATAAATCATTACTAGTGCAAATAAATCACATTGCAAGAAAAGCTAGACACTTATAAACTGTGAAACTTTGACAGTAAAAAGTATGAGAATAGCTGGTATTATTCTTACTTACCTTGCACCTTCTGGACAGGAGCTATACGTAAAGTGCAATGGTTTCAGAACATTCTCCAGAAGTATTTTTGCAATAGGGACTCGAGAAACATCTGAATACTCAATACTCGATGGAAGCTTATTGTTAATTAACAAATAAAGCGACCTGTAGTAGCCTGAAAAAAAAAAAAAAAAGTAGTGTTTTTAAAATACGGTATTACTTGTTTTCTTTATGAAACAACATATACTTAGCATTTATAACTTTAAGGAATTCATTGCTATGGAAAGTGTTATAAGACATTTTTCAAGAGTCCAAAAGTCACATTCACATAACTAAAAGGAGGTATGAGCAATATCTTTGAAAACATCTCTGAATAAAATCATAGATAACCACATTCAGAGTCAGTTTGACTTTCAAAAACCAACCAATTCTGCTGGTAAAGTTTAAAGTGATTGATTTATTTTTTATTTTAAAACAATGACCAAACCATGGCATCTTACAGCTAAGAATCTTGTTGCCAGAATATCTCAATTCTGCAAACATCTTGCTTTAGGAGACTGAAGGAAACAATTACCGTTCCAAAACAGGAATCTCTCAGACAGTAATAAAATGTATTACCACCCAAGCTATAAAGATTTATACAGAGGGTAATCAGTCTTGCTGTCAGAAATCTGTTTTTGTCTCACTACAGTACAAATGGAATCACGTGACTTCATTCTTCTTAATCCAACTTCCTCTTGTTCAATGAACTCCTAAATTAAGACAAGTTCCACTACTACAGGAACCACCATACATAAGTGGTATTTCTTTTTCTCATTCACAGACTGAGTTCCCTTTGTCTGGGACTGTCTACCTTGACATATAATGCAACAAATGGAAGTCCCGTAAGGAATGACTTAGCAATGCTGGTAAAGTGCATATGGAAGACAAATTATATGCAAAATCATATATTAATAAAAGCTATCTACCTGATTCTTTGCAACTTAACCATCCTAAATAATGACTTACGATAATGATAAAAAAGACTGTACATTGGCATTTGCACACAAATGATTCTGTTTTAGTGATAAACGATTAAAAAGCTGAATTTTTTTTTTTTACTAAAATTTATCATTTAATATATTGGTAAACCCTCGTATCAGTTGTAAGAATGGAATATTATACTAAAAGAACAAATATAAAAGTATTTGGAAAGATACTGTTAATACAGTAAACAATAAGATAAACACAAGTACTTCTGTAGTACTAATTATGCCTACACAATTAAAATAAAAGTGCTACAGTCAAAGTCACTTTTTGTCCATAGTAACTTCAATGTGTAGTAGTTGTACACACCCTTAGTAACAGGATAAGATAGCCTTGTCCTACTGAATATATTTTAAAGCCTACAAATACAGAATTATTACAAAAATTAATTAACAAATTGGAAAGTGCACTTTTTATATTTAATACCAATGAAGATGCTTATTTTATACTGGTTTCGTAATTTCTACCAGTCTTGCAAATGCAAACAACATCAGAAAAGCAAATAACTTTTTTCACACATCCCCAGAGTAATAAAGTTTTTTCAAGACAAAAAATAATTTAGGTGATAACGACACAATTCATTAACTTCCAGTATGTTTGCACAGGTGTAACTGATTGCCACTCAGCAAACAGTTTTGCAGATGATGCCACAAAGGAAATAAAAGCTGGGTCATCACCTCTTTGCTAAAGTGTCTCTATCTAGTGTTAGCAGGATGAAAAATCAATGCCAATGTACTATAATTATCATTAGCAGTTACAGAGAACACTACTGTAAAAGAATACACAAGGTTTACATAACTAACACTCAGAGCTGCTAGGAAGCGTCTGCACATGTGAATCCCAAACATACACGCATGCAAGCAGCTACCAGAATAAAGTTTTGTTAGGTAATATCCATCCTCAAACTCAAACAATGGAATATTGAATTTATAAATAGAAAGTCCAAAGAAATCAACCAGTAATTTCTCAAGCAACGATCCCATTACAAGCGATATATCCACTTAACGTATGGGTTAGTAAATGCAGCATTTGATTTATTAATTACGTTTTGCCTTTACCACAACATGGTCTCCAGGTATTACACATTCTCTTCAATTCCAGATCATTTCTGAGAACTTCTAGTTCCTAGCTACTCACCTTTTTGAATCATGTAGTGCAAAATTTGTTCAATTAGTGATGTCACGTAGCTGACATCTTGTAAAGCAGGCAAATACGTATTCTCAGATGAAAATACCTCAAGCATTCTCATAGGAAGTGCAACATTCAGACTGTCATCATTGCAATTTTGCAACAGCCTATGAATGAAATGAAATTGAAATTATTTACCAAGAGATTTCTCTTATTTCACCACAGAGACTTGCACATTGATTGGCAAATAAACCTACAGAAACTTTTTAAATTCATCTTAAAGTAACTTATCTCTACTTGGTTTCCAAGTCTTTTCAATAATTGCATCTTTTTCTTGCATTGTTACAATAATAATTCCTGATTTCACAGTTTCTATGCATATTGTGCTTTCTTTAAATTCTATAAAATTCTTTATTTCAGTGGCTTGAAAGTTTGGAAGTCTGCTGCACTGACTGGAAGCACAGATGTTGGAACATGTCCAACAAAACATGTTGGAAAAACATGTGTTACTACCCATATTAAAAATGAAGTCAGGAAAGCCCCAGAGCAGTATGGGCTGGGAAACAACACAGGGAAACATCGTATGTTTAACTGAAGCAGCATGCCTTTGATTACAGACTTAAGTATTAAAAATACAACCATCCCCAACCTTTTAGCAAATTGCTTATGGAACAACTACCAGTAACCACAGAAATGGTGATGATTCAGAGACTGTTTAGAATTACAACGATTTGTTACAGTGAGGTACATACAGGCATGCTTACCCTAACAATGCCCTTTCTCTCCTAGCCATCTACAAATACAGGATGTAACAGTAAAAATGATTTTGATACCACAGCCAAGACATTTCACTAAATGGAATAAAGATACTCTGACCAGAAGAACTTTTTGGCAGATGTAACTGTCATCAAGCTACTTTTTTCTTTTGTTAAGGTGTTATATACTTTCACGTTTTTCATTAACATATCATCAAAAGTTAGAACTTCTCATGAATGTTAAAAACAAAAATAAGAAATATTTTTAAAAATAAAGAAAGGGCACTCTAAATAATATTAGTCTCAAAGTAGAACATCCAAAGCATATCCCTGAATAATAATTTAACTCTGATGGTAACTTCCAATCACTGTCAGTCCCCAAGAAAACCTTCTGGTTCCAACAAAAATTTATAATGATACTGATACACGCAACACTTGAGAATACACTTAAGTCTATCAATAGGCAGAGCAGCCCTTAAACACATGCTGCATATGAACCTGAGAGTCGATGGACTTCAAGAACATTGTTTTTAAACAGGAAAAAGTATCACTTTAATGGTCTGCATATATGGTTAACATAAACCTCTCCTTAAGTAAATTTACTTGTAGTACTTCACTTGCTGCAAAAAAGGAAGAAACAAGTGTCCAGTGTAATTCCTGAAAACTTTTTAGACAGTAGCATATAGAAAAAAAAAATTACCTGCAACACAGCCCCAACAGTCTTTTTATTTGGAATAAGCACGTAAGTCTGTCTGGACTATCCAATTGCTTAACAAACTGAGAACTCTGTTTAATTAAATTCTGACACATCCATATCTGGGAAAAGATACACACAAGTTTACTGTTTATTACAATTAACTGTGTTTTTTATTCCAACATACAACTGTATTTCAGTCCTGTTGTATCAAGCATAGAAGCAGTATATATATATATATATATATATATATATATATATATATATATATATATATATGCTACATACATATACATATAGATATATCTACATTCCTTATAATTACAAGGATAATTACAATTACAAATCGCTATTATAATAATTACATTATTATAATAGCGATTTGTTAAACAACATAAAACACAACTTATTATTAAACTCCCAAGAGTAACACTGAAATATATTTACAACTAACTCTTGCAACAAGTTTCTCTGTTAAGAAAAACACCTTAGAAATTACCAGACAGGTAGGAGAAAAAAGTTGTTAAAAAATGTAACTAATTTATTGAATTGTGGATTACACGGGAGGATTCTTCATGACCCAGACTGCGTATGTGTGCATGTGTACACAAATATAAAATCTAATTTTAAGTTATTCTGTCTAAATAAAGAACAACAAAAGTTGGGATGCTGATGTTTTACAGGCCAACAAAATACAGAACTTCTAAATGAATTTACTGAAGTAGTCAAAGCTGTTTCTGCATCCCTTCTAAACCTTCCAAGTGAAATAATATTTTAAAAGTATATGAAAAAAGTCTACTACCAATCAAAATCTTTAACAGTACTCACCAGACGCTTAGAATCCTCATTCTGTCTATAGAAAAAGAGTAGCTGACGAACTAAAAGGGTCAAATCAGCTCCATTAGCGGTGGAAAATGTTCCTCCAGACTGGGCCAAGTTAGCACAGCGATCAAATTCACTTCTTTGGATAGAGTACTTTGAAACAAAATGACATTAATATATCAATAATGGTTATGAAGTTATATAGGGATGCAAAGCTTTAAAAAACTGATTTCAGTTTCCTATCCTAAGAGGTAGCAAAGTAATTAAGTGCATGCAGCACATATTCATTAACAGATCAAAGCATACACACAGAAGCACAGTCAAAGCCATGTTTGCCTTCTGTAATTCAAAGGTACACCTGGCAACGAATTTTTTACTTTTCAAGTAAAGAACATTACATCAAATATTTTCAACTAGTTTACTCAATAAATATTAGCAAATTTAAACAGAATAATCAATCCAGCAAAAAGAATCTTTTGACTCAGGCTACCACCTTAGCCTCACACACATGCATACACACAAAGCTTCACTGGCATGTGAAAGCTGCAAGTGTGTAAGTGTTTTCATACACACTGTAAACACAAAAAATCTGAAGTCATCTGTCATAAAAGTGCTCTGCATTCATCTACTAAGAAGATGAGGTTCATTGGAAGATATGAAGAAGAAAACTTGTGTTCTGTTAGGTCACAAAATACTCAAAAACCAAAGATCTCTCAATGAATTATTTATTTATTTATTTATTTATTTTTTACTAGAAAGCCTCTCTTCCAGCAAAACTGTTTTGCATCTTTCTCAATAAATAAATGAATACTTACTTGATGTTTTCTGTCTCTGTACCCCCTTACAAATGACTGGATTATTATTGCATTTTTCAGCCTCCGCCTTTCTTCCTGAAAAAAGGAAAAGAAAAAAAAGAATAAATCAATCAAAAATCAGCACTAGAACCAACTCAATTTTCTACACTTTTATCAGATTTATTTGTATTCACAACAAAATTTAATGAAAATTAAGCACTGAAGTTCAGCAGTCAACACATACACTGGGGAGAAAGTTTTGTCTGGCTTTAAGTTTGCACTATGTCATACAAAATAATTTTTAATACTCAGTAAGTACATAATACTATTCAAAAAACACATTTAATTTTTATTAGACAAAGTCTTAATACTACAATGTTGAAGCAATGACCAAATTCAATAATACTACTCATCTTTCTGCACAGAGCAGCTGACCTTGAAGTCCCACTTACTCATTTCCATTCAAGTAATATACCAGCATTAAGAGCCTGGTACAGTTTGGATGTAGGGAAAAAAATAACAACAAAAAATAACAGAATAAATAACAGAAAAAAAGTTATTTGGTGAGAATACTGCTGTCAGAAGGAAAATTAAGCTTAATGCCTAACTGCACTTTATGGTATAAGAATTCCTGCTCGCTCCTTCAAACAAGTCATATGAAGTACATAACTTTATGAAGTCTTCCTCATTAGCTAGAAAGACTAGTTAAAATCATCCCTTTAAGATGACTCACTTTGAGGAACTGAAAGCCAGTTTGCTTCATGTACTATTGAAAGAGCACACCACGTATCTCCTGACAACACCCCCAGTGTATCCAATCACAATAAAAATCTACGGGAAGTGGCTACTGTAATTAGGTTTCTAACAATGTCCATTTAGTTTCTTAGAAGATGAAAAGGGAAGCGAATAAATACTTGCTCATCAAACCTAACACTACAAAGCAGTTGGTGAACTTTCCAAAACACTTTAATTAAACTTATAAACTCAAAACCCTTGACTTCTCATTTTATTGGGAAAAAAAAAAAGACATCCAAATTTTATGGACAAGAACTTGAACAGAACTGACCAGAGAAACACCAAGATCCATTTCTGAATTACCATCCAATGTCTATTTTACTTTTCCTGGAAACCTCAGTTCCCCAGTCAACTAATCTGAATAAGCTTGAAAGAGCCTGTTACCTCCAGAGCCTGAACCAAAGATTAAAATTTGATACGCCAGAGGATATTCTTCCTCTCTGAAGTTTCTAACAGAGACAATACAAAGTATGGGGGAAAGCAGGAGAGAGTTTCAGTTACAGACAGGCTGTCTCTTCATAACCATAATGTAATGCTTGACTAAAAGATAGACACCTTCTCATTTTCTCTAGTCACAGGCTTTGTCCTAGCACACAGAACTGTGATTTAGTGACCCAGTGTTTAAGGTCACTGCTAAGGTTCTGCTACAGACGTTTTTTTTAAAGCCACAACTACCTTTATTATCAGAAGAGTCATCCTTTAAAAATAATAACAGTAATAATAATCTCTTCTCTGCACAAACTCTTCATTCATTTTGTGAGTGACTGGTATGTGCCAAAGATGACCGTATGTGTACGCATACATGTATGTACACATACAGATACATGGCACTGCATCGCCTTTGCACCAGACAGAACTGAACAACTGAATGGGTTATTTTGATAGTTGGCAAAATGGTTTTGAAGCACAACAATCTTTTTGCACTTGTTAAGGTCTCAGTGATCGTAAGTGTGATTTGTAACAGCATTTTTAAATAACTGGAAAAATCCTAGCAATTTTGTACTTAAACTTGGTCCATATTTGTACATCTAGGTTGGAGAGAAAAAAGCAGTAATTGTCTGCAGAAAAGGATGAGCCCCCACAGAACCTGTCTTTAATCTAGCAAGGGTCAAACATCTTGAAAGGGGTAAACATTCTGTTTTCCTGATTAGCATGAAAACTAGACAGTTATATTTTTAAAATCATTTCTTAAGACCAGAAATGATTTCTCCTCATACCAGAAAAGGAAAGAAAGATAAAATGAATGTATTCACTTCCATGCAATAGTACTAAATTGTTTTTAGATTGCCACCTATCACTGAATCACAGAACAGCCCGGGTTGGAAGGGGCAAATTCACTAAGGTGTTACGTTTCAAAACTGCTACTTTTCCTTTCAGTGTGTATTTCCTCCTTTGCTTTGTTCCAGACTGAATTATCTATGCTAGTAACATACATCACAAGTCAGTATTAAGATTTCCTAGACTCACACATCAGCCTCACAATTGCCTCTCAATTATTTGCTGATTTCAAAGCACTTTATGATGCATTCAAACCCTTTACAGATCTGAGACGCAAACTGGGGACGTGGTTTATGGAAGGTCATCCTGGAAACCACAGCCAAAACAGGTGTAGAAGGCAGTCTGCCAAGACCAATTCATACTAACAGATTATGGGCATGGCAAAGACACACAATTTACTAACCAAACACCTAGCTTTTCTCAACAAAGATTAGATAAACGAGCATCATAATAAAAGGAAAAATTCCCTTCGCACCCAGTGCATACTTAATTACCTTCTTTTGAGATGAAAATCGCTTCTGGGAAGAACCATAAAAGCAGCCAGTTTTGTCACTTCTAGTATATTGGAAGACTACATAGTACTCACAAACTGAAACAAAGCATTCCTGAACTAAGTACAACTGCAGTGGAATAAAGTACTTTGGGCTGCAAATGTTATCACATCAAAGAAAAATCCAGTGCGCATGCAAATGCTTACAGTCTACTTTACCTCTCGTTTTCGCCTTTCTTCCTGAGTGCGATGCAGGAGAGAAGCCTTTTCCTCCTAAAAAGCAAAAAGAAAGACACTATTACACCTTCATCCAAACACGATTTAAAATTGTTCATGATATTTAATCTACAGATTTGGGGAACAAAAGTTGACTGTTAACCATTTTCTGCACACAGCCTCCCAGAAGCCTGGTGACAGAGGTTACGTAAAAAGGGACAGGCAGGCAATAGCCAAACGGACTGTCCAGGTTTGTGTTCTCAGCATCCCAATAACCTAGGCAAACAAAATTCATTTACAAATGGGGAAGCTGAAGCATCCTAGGGTCCCAATCCCACCAGGTACTTCTAAATGTTTAGCATTTTCCCTGCTCAGAGTGTAAACTATTGGCCCAGGTATGCACAGCAAGTTGTGGCACGCTCGAGGTAATCCCACACTGTTCCGAAGCTCTACGCTTTGTCTAACCTGCAAAAAGCGTTAAACACGTATTTACTTCTTTTCTCATAACTTGTCCAGAAAGGTTGTCAAAATAGACTCATATAATAAATGTGATGTGTTTTTTTTCTTTAAAAACGTTGAACTCTACATGAAGTTAAAGCTACAAGCTGAAACTTTCAGGAGAACGCTCTCTCCAACAAAGGAAAAGAAAACACAACTGAAGTATTCACGAAGCCTCTGAAGGACACCACCAGTACAAGAGCAAACCTGTGCATTAGCTTTTAAGCCACAACCTTAGATTTGTGCACATAAGTTACAAAATACAAACAATGTTTTATTTGCAAGAATCTCTTATGGGGTGGATCTGTGTTGTTTCCTGTGAAATACACAAAATAATTCTTTTTGGATGCAGGGTTTTCAGCTCCCGCTGTACAAAGTAACATTTGAAAGTACCCTGGCACCTTCCTAAGTCCAGTCTAAGACCATATATTTTAGGAAACTACTTTTTTTTTTCCTTCTACTACAAAAATAATAACTTGCATTTTCTTATGGCATTCTTAGTCTAGAGAAGTTAAGAAATAATATACCCCCAAGCTGAGGATGTATTGCATCTAAATACATAAAAATAAAGCTAAATTTGGCAACAAGTGTTTTAAAAATATTTAACCACTTCTAAAACAACTGCACTGCAATATTTCCTGTGCCTATAGGCAGATAGAAGAACTGAAGGCAAAGCTCTGCACTGCTTTTCTCAAGACACAAAGGAAGTAAGGAGGTCACGATTCTCCAAATTTCTTAGGATAGAAAATACTTTAGCACAGAGCACCAAGGAGAAGAAAAAACATAGATGCAACAGAAGAATTTCAAACTAGATTTGTATTTCACATCATTTACTGGAGCAAGCACAAAGTAAAAAATCCCACAAGAAGGTTAACCATCTTTTCCTCTAAAAACAGTATTTTACAGCCAAAGAGACCACTAAATACAGCTACTGCCCTCTAAATACAAGTTTTTTTCCAGGCGTTAAACACAGTGAAAACAAGTTGTACCAAAATCCGTATATAAGACAACACATTTCAAGCAACAGGAAAGGGGTTGGATCTGCCTGGAAACAAGTTTCTGCCATCACTCAAAAAGAAGACTAAATAATGTTCTAAACTAAGAAATACCCAAGAGACAACCTAAAATGTCAAGGCTTTTTTTTATATAGATTACTTCTTTTCCAACAGCAGATGCCCAATACATTGTACAAGTTAGTAAAACGTTGCTAGAAATGTTTAGTAATTATCTCAGTGACACTTCTTCAGCAGTCCTGGAGCCCTTCATCCCGCAGGCAGAGGCAGTTGAGAGCATTTCTGATTAGAAGCAATGGTGCTAAGTTTCTCCTTCCGATTCAGAGCCCATTAACAACAACAAAAAGCAACAAAACACAAAGAAAATAAAAGACAATTTACAACATGAGTGGAGAAGGGAATGATATGAAAAAGAGACGAACACAATAAATGCAAGTGATTGATAGAAAAAGGTAAATAAATGGCATGGGAGCTTACCAGAATCAAATAACCTAATGTATTTGGGTACAGAGAGATATAAGAGGGCAGCCACCCCTCACTTAGTGTATCACCAGCTGTGTACTGGGATCTTACTGAAGTGACCACTTCTTAAATTAATCCACTTCAAAAAGAACACACTACAAATTCTAGTCGATGTCACAAACTTGCTTTGAGTATTTGAAAGATAAACACCATCTTGTTAAATTAGGTATAAGAGAGGAACTGCCTTAAGACAACAAACAAAATATTCAGGTAAGTATCACCTAACGTAAAAGAAATGATTACAGGTCAAATAATTCTGTTCTTGTGCAGGTGGCACACAAAGAGAACAGAAACAAAGGAATGCAATCATAAGTATGGCCAAAGACTGTATTCAAATTCAGCGCAAGAAATGCATTTTAAACAATGATATCTCCTTGAGAGCTACTTGTGTATTCAACACAATTCCAATACCTCATTTCAGAAACTAAGAAAAAACAGTATAAATATGCAATCAAGAAGAAACCTGCTGGGGGAAAGAGATGACAGGAACTATGAAATTATTTTCTTCACCTACAAATGGGATTCTATCAAACTTCTTAAAGACAGCTTACTGCAGATTCATCTCCGAAATCTTCCCTGTCTAGACTCTCAATAAACAGACTGGTGAAAAAGAGCTGAACTCAGTAGCTCTGCATAACCCAGAAGACGCCCAGTCTCTGTGGCTGGTTGTCAACACCACAGATCTGCAGCCCCGCTACTGGAAGTGCTGCACATCTGACAGCTCCCACCTATACGGGGGACACAACTGCTGCCAGCTGCGGAACAGCGTTACACCACCTCTTGTCCTAGCCCCTGCCACAGCTATGGACAGCATGAGACCATGTTACAGTAGCTTCCATAGATTACACCCAGCTCACTCCTACTCCCCCCCCTCTTTGCCTCACCTCTGTGCTGATCGAGCTATCCACTTTCCAGCTAGAGGGGCTGATGTTCTCCTTTTGGGTACAGAAGGCAGGTATCAATCCTACTCATTAAGGTAGGCAGCCAGGGAAAAAAGCATCAGCTTGTCTTCCTACCTCCAACCCTAGCTCAAAAGAAGGAGAAAGCCATTCACCCATAACTCCCAACACCGCCTATTTTTTGGTCTTCCTTCCTCCAGAAGCTTGGCCTCCGAAGCCCAGAACACACCGTCTGCTTGTTTCATGCAATGTTTTCTGTATTAACAGACCCTTTTCTGCCTGCTCCTTCCTCCACTGGTCTTTCTGCAGTAAAGACAACCAACCTCAAGCCCAAGGATACAACCTGCACTGTGAGAAGTTTTCTTCACCAGGTATGTGAGGCACGACACAAACAAGAAAGCAAAGAAACAGCAAAACACACCATGACATTACGGATAATGACTCAACGAGTAAGATAGAAGGGGAAAGAGGTGAAAAGAAGGAAGCAGATGGAAGACAGCAAACAAAGTCTGTAACAGTCATCAAAAAAATATAAAGGAATATTTAAAATGTTAAATTATACATCAGGATAAAGCTGGTATGTAGTGCAAAGTTCAAAGCTGTACCACTGCTGATGATGAGCTGAGGAGAAGAGCAGCATCCGACAGCCTAACGATGTAAACATCAGTACTTCAATTCACATTAAATACATAAGAAAAATCACATTGGAAATTAGGACTGCTTTCTTGACCTAATTTTGTCGAAATATACTGTTTTCCTGCAAACGTATGCTTACACAACTTCCAGTGTTAAAACACCCAGAAAAAAGACTGAATAACAGAAAATATATGAATTATGCTCCTTTTTGTCCTGCATTTTTACATGCAATTGTTTCTAAACTTTCAGCACTCTTGGCTCAAAAATCGGGTCAGAAAAAAGAAAAACAAAAAACCTTTTTTTCCCCAAAATATATTCCTAGGATTTGTTGAGTCTTAAAAACTGAAATTGAACACTCCTGGACAGCCATGTTAATCAAGGCATCTTAACTCCATGCTAGTAAATTTGAAAATTTGTGAGGTGCAAACATGAAAGTAAGCAATTGTTTTCAGGTACTGTTTAAATAGTGAACCCATTATTTAAAAACAACAACAACACACTTTGAAAGCATAAAGAAAAATGTTAACAATTGAAATACTGTTAATAAACAGTTGAGATTGCTTTGTAAAATATAGGTGATTATTTAGTAAGTTAAAAATGCTATTCTATCTAGCATTAAAATAGACCTTACAAGGCAAGACTTCTAAGGAATTTTTATGGGGAAAAAAAAAAAAGCACTTCATCTTTTAATATACAAAAGACAGGTACTTCTTTCCTTAAAATAAGGGTTGTGACATTTCAGTCAAATTTAGTTTGAACCACATAACCAAAGTAAATAAGGTGACCTAAGCAATTTAGAGAAGAAAATTCCTTTCAACACAAGTGCTTGGTAAATTGATAAGTCCAGCTAATAAAAGGAAGATTTTGTAGCATCTATTTATAGCGAATAAATGTGGACACTGGGCAGACATCCCTCTCCAAAGTGGTTCTCAGCAGCTTTTCTAATTCCCAGTACTATTTTAGACAAGATAAACTCCACATCAATTGGCTTTTCTGAGCATTAAAAGAAGTTAGTATTTTAAAGGCACGCAGTGTCTTGAACTGACCCTGGACAATTTGAATTCCATCAAACATACAGCTCTACTAGCCTGAGTAAAACACTACCAGGAGCTTGAAAAAATCTGCTATAAAACAGTTTGTGACTCTTTACATCTCTGAATATTTAAGTCGTGATTAAGGAAGATGGTACAGAAAGCCATCTTCCAGAAGGAGATGCTTGAAAATACTTAAAATATGCCCCACAGAAGTGGCATTTGTCCAAGGAAAGTCTGGGCTCACTGAAATCAATGTGCTTACAAGAAAACATCTCAGCATTTTGGCTCAAATTTTACCTTAGGACTCAGAGAGCATCTGGAACCACCTCCACCACGGCAGCCACAAAGCCACATGCAGTAGAACCCGGATTTAGTGGAGGCTCGAGAGAGCAAATGAAATGCAAACAGGTTGCTTTTTAAGTTTACACCCACTTTGTCTGTAGGATGGTTGTTAAGACGTGTATTTCATATGACATTGCAGTTTTGAGTCACTTTTAATCTTCTCAGAAAGAAGCAGAAAAAATAGACCTGTAAATTCAAAACATATTTCTGCTTTTGAGATAACACTGCAAAACTGAAAACAACAGTGTAATCACTGCTGTCAGCTAACTACAGCTCTATCATGTGTAGCTTCCTTTCAAATGAGGATGCTTAGTATTATTGAGAGGAAAAAGAATCATCTAGTATGCATACATTATATAGTTTCCTATTGACACTTCAGCTGAAGTGGGGGAAGGAACACTGAGGAATGTAATGCTTAATGTTATGCTACTAATTTAAGAAAGTGCATCAGTAACTACTGAAATCAAATACAAACACACTTTAATAATCAAAGAACTTCGAGTTACAAAGACAACCATGTTAAGGAAAATTAAGGGGACTTAATCTACAGAGTCATCATTACTGGCTCATTAGTAATTTTCCACGTGTTTCCACAAGATAAAACAAAAGAAACAAGGAGACACTCACTGGTACTGGTTTCACTTTCTCTTTAATCAGTGTTAACTCATCTGTGTTAAAAAGTCTTCCTCTCCAGGAATTTCTAAAGCCATCTCATTTTGCACTGTAATTAAAAATACTTTATTTTAAACTGTGCTGGGATTTATAAAAGCATATTTTTACAGATTTCAGATGGCACAGTAAATTTGACTTAATATTATTTTAGCCATTTTTCCTGTTAAAGGCTTACAAGAAGTCATTAATTCATTTAACAACCTAAATGAATGCTGCAGCACTACAGAGCCCCTTGTACACCCCAGCACAGCCGTGGGGGTACCCCTACACATTATGCTCTCAAGGACTGGTGCCTCATATTTTTTCTTATAATTGGCAAAATTAGTAAAGGATCAACAGGTCTGACCTGACCAAATCAGGCTGAAGGGCTAATGGTATTTCTGCACTATGCCACCAGGAGTCCACCTTCATGACAGAATGAGCGAGGCCCACGAGCAGCCACCAGAAGGGACAGTGACAACGATGCCAGGGCTGTGCCACGCTCACCCCTCTCCTGCCTCAGCCTGAAGGCCGAATCACATCAGCTCTCTGCTCCAGCAGAAAGCTCACCCTATAGCACCCTAAAAAAGCCTAGATTGGATTAGATCAGTGAGCTAACATCAGTCACTGCTTGCAATACAGGCAACGAACTATGAGCTGGGAACCACCACCCAGGTGCAGAAGCATCAGTTTTGGTCCACTGTACCGTGAGGGAATTGGGCTAGCTCAGTCTGAACGGCACCCAAACCAGCTCCTCAATTCATCTATTTTCTTGCCCGCCACACCACAGGAATTCTGCAACCACAGCCTCTTGGCCAACAATAAATGTTCTGTACAAAACATCCACCAATTATCAAGATGTTTGCATATGGAACCCCAACATGAGGCAAGTGTTTTGGAGGCTACCTTACTTAAGTATTTTTAGAAGGTTTTACCAGTTGTAATAAAAACTAAACCTGAAAATAACTTACCAAGAGCCTCGAAAAGCAGGGAATCATGTTTTGAAGGTGACAATAATCACTCCCCAAAGTTAAAAATAGTAGTTTCAACAACAGCTTACTACTTTGTAAATAAGTAAAACACAGAAATAGTACCTATACCCTCACACAAACACACAACTAATGCAAATAATCCACGTGAATCAGCAGATTTGTGAAAGTACACAGAGGGAGCAGTCCAAATGCTGACATTACCATCTACTATCTTTTATACTTACTTAAAATGTCGTATTTAAATGCTACGGTATTTTGAAAGGAACAGTCCATGGAACAGTTATTTTGATAAAATTAATTCTGAAATCCAGGACTTAGTAAGTTAGACAAAGACTGTTTTTGTTTGTTTGTTTGTTTTTGTTTTCAAAAAAAGTTCAGCTGGATTTAAGTGCTACACCATCCACAATCCAGACCACCACAATGAACGTAAGATGCCCACAGTGTAAACACAAACTGAAGCTGTCTGCTCTTATACTTCAAAAATACCATAAAACTTAGTGGTGAGAAAGTACGTCAGATTCAGTACCTTCGGTTAGGAAAGCTACCGGTAACATGAAATGTATGTTTAAATTACATCTCATCATCCATTTTTTAAAAGGCCTGCTTTTTTACACATTGGGTATAGTGAAGTGGGTTCTCTTTCAAGTCTGAGAACCTAAACAAATTCCTCTTTTCAAACTCATACATCTATCAACTCTAATCTGCCTTAAGTCTTTATAAATTTATGAACATGTCAGTTTGGATTGTAAGTTTTCTAACTGCCACAATTAATGACATGACAAGTCCCGTTTTAGACAGGACTGTATTTCTGTAGTTGTATCCATCCTGATAGGACTTCCTAAATAAAGTTAACAGTCAGAAGGCCCAAGGAGATCTAGGCACATCTCCACTACAAACATAAGCAGCAAAGTCATTTGGGGTAGCAGTATGTGTGACCCATGACAGACAAGGTTCTTGTTTGTGGCTGTGGTCACACTGGCAAAACCACTCTTGCACTGGTCACGTTTGCAGAAGGTTTCTGATGTGGTCGTAGCCACTTCAGGATGACCTCGCTAGCACAGTGAGCGCTGACTGGCTGCTCAAACTGGAGTCTCCGCTTTTATACCAAGCAGGTGTCACTTACGTAGCTGTACAGGTACAACAAAATTTGGGAAACTTCCCCGCATCAGGCAGAAGATAATTCCTAGCATTAAGCACCCTGCAAACAGATTCCAATGTTATTTTTGAGTTGTTTTATTCCACCAAAGGAATCAAAACAGGCAGTATTCAGCATCCAGCTAACTAACGGAGCGTCGCAGAAGAGTGGAGCTTCAACCAAGAACTGTAGCTTTGTAAAAAGATACCACCTGGGGAGGTGAGAGGAGAATGGGAAAGTTTAAAAAAGAAGTTTCTTAATCCATGCATACAAAATGCTGAAAAGAAACATTTCACAATTCAGCCTCCAGTAAAACTGAAGCCTAATGAGTACGAAACACAATCACAAGAAGCCTGTGACAAGAGATGGTGAGAAGTCTCGAAACCCACACAAACACCTACCACACCAAACTCTGTGGTACTGCGTTTACATAAAAGTTGAGGTAAACTGTGTTTTGAAATCCCAAGTATTGCAGATTTTCTGAGAATTAGCAACTATTCCAAGGGCTTTTTACGATGTCCATAATCAGAATGGCCAGAACTGTGACTAACTCATTTGCATTGATACAGCACAAGCACTTCAGTGGAGCAATGGGAAATCCTGAAATCTGTGGGCCAGTCAGTACAAATCTGATCGTGAAATATTATCTTTGAATTGGCTAGAGTGAAGCCCTGTGCATCAGTCTCAACTTCCTTTATCTCACAACATTTGTGCTGCTAAATTTATACCTGCATAAGGTTAATAAATTGGTCCCGTATCATTAAAAATGTATAACCACAGAAAATTCTGCTGAATTTTCATTAAGGTCTTAGTAAGTGTAACAGAAGATTTGAGTCTGTTGTTTACTTCTAGAGAAGGAAACGTGTTCTGTAAGTACCACTGTTAGCAAGTTGATGCCAAAAGTTACAATACCTAAAGCATATTGTCAAGGACCAGGACTTGTTCTGCCAATTCCTACTTCAACTGCACAATATTTATATTTTCGACCCATGTAATGCCACTGTATGCAGTCTTATGAACACAAGCATCTTAGTATAAGCATATGATTCAGATGAAAAGTTAGGTGGTTTAATGCAGCCCTGTTACACCCTTTATTTAATAAAATACGTAAAAGACACCGAAAAGGAAAGTTTACTGTCATTTTAACATCAAACACTGAAGTATTTTGGTTACCTTCCAAACTTACTGACAAACCTTAAAAGTTTCAGAGAACTGAACTTGCTTACAGTGTACAATAACAAAAACCTGAGATGTACTTTTATTCCTGTTAAGATTCAAAGGTAAGAATGAAAATAGCAATTGGCTTTACACGCAATAACGTTGAATAACATGAGGAAGCAGTGTTTTAGCAGTGCACTGAAGTGTCCCTTACGAATCAGGCCACTTCTGAAAACACTCTGCCCTTTCTCTTGCTCCTCATGCTCTCCTGTGCTTGGCTAAGCGTCTGACTACCCCGTCCAATCAGCAAGACCTAAATAAACCATTTCACTCCAACAAGACCTAAAAGAACTGCTTCCATCAATAAACGCCAGGAGATTCAACAGCCTGCTAGAGCGGGCAATTAACCGCTGCTCACAAGCTGCCTGAACGTAAACTTGGAGGAGAAAAACTAGAGCTGTGTGTGTGACCTGCCAACCTGCCCTCGGTGGGTTTGAAGCCCCCCAATGATACGCGTTGCTGTAGGGCCGGGTGAGGCCATTCCCCACCAGCAACCTGGGGGTCAGGCCCAGGAAATTCCCCTCGTAGGGATGCTTCAGGGGTCTCTGGGTCTTTCCCCTGCTCACCTCAGGAGCCCTCCGGCGAGGGGAGCTGCTCGGAGGTGTCCCCCAGCCAAAAAAGCTGGCTTGGAGAGGGGGCGACCTCAGGAGACATTTCCTCGTCCCCCAGGTCCCAGCCTGCGTGGGGCCTGATTTCGGCAAGAATGGTGACAGATAAATAGAGGCAAGGAGACAGAAGATCAATGCATCGTGGGGAGAGGAGGCTTTCTCCTCCCTGGGAAGCCTTAGTCATAGCTGCTCCCATTTTTTGAAGGCCCAGCGGTAGGAAAAAATAAATAAATAAATAAAATAAATAAATCCCGGTAACGCCGAAAGGGGGGCGAGAAAAACCGAGGCACAGACATAAACACGGAGACAGACAGGCGGCGTCTCTTACCTTCCTACTCGCTCCTCCGAGGGACACCTTGGGCCTTGTTTTGAAATCCCCTTCAAAGCTGAACATGTTTACAGCTTATCCCATCGAGAGCGCAGCCCGGCCCCCCCCCCGAGCTGACACCGCCAAGGGGGCACCGGGGGCGAGCCGAGGGGCTGCCGGCCCCGGGGAGGGACAAGTCCCCAAAAAGGGACAACCCCCCGGGCTGGCACAAACCCCCCCAGGCAGGGACAGGCCCCCCAAAAAGGGCCGAGCCCCCGGGGAGGGCCGGGCACCCCACAGCCCGCCCGCCCCCCTCACGGCTCCCCGGTTCCCCCCCCCCCAACCTCCCTCCCTCCCTTCCTTCCCTTCCCCGCCCCGCGGCCTTCGTTTCCCCGCTCGCCCCCCTTTCTGACCGGCGGCTACGGCTGGGTGGAGTGGGAGGGATGAGGAGGAGAAGGAGGAGGAGGAGGAGGGAGCGGAGGAGGAGGAGGAGGGGGCTGGCGGGGCTGCTTCACTTGCACTGGGGGAGCAGCCGGCTGTGGAGACAAGATGGCGGCCGCCCGCAGCCTCACAGGCGCGCTCCCGCCGCGGGGCCGCGCGCGCCGCCCCTCAGCCCCGCCGCGGCCGCGCTTCAGCCGCGCCTCAGCCGGCTGCCTGGGGCCTGCGCCGCGGTTAAAGGCTGCACTGGGCGTGGGATGGGGGCTAAAAGATCGATGTTTTGTTTGTAGTGTGAATGTTTATTTGTTTCTGTGGGGTATGGTAGTCGTTAGCCCGTGAGGTGGGGTTGTGAACGCTGTACCGGCGCTCAAACCCACCTGAGGAGCACCCCTGTGGGGTCACACTGCAAGGAATGGGAAGAGAAAACGGCTGTAAAGTGGCATCAGCAGAGCTGAAGGGTGAAACTGCACCTGAGGCTCTGTAATCTTACATTTCTTAGCCCGATCACTGTTTTTCAACACTCCGACTGCGTCATTTCAGCCACAGAGGTGACATGGCTGAAAGCGGTAACCAAAAGCATTTATTCACACTGCGGCTATGAGGTGCTAAATAAATATATGTGCTCAAATAAAGATGTGTGCTCAAATCCAGCTTTCGTTTCCTTTGGTGGAGATGTGGTTGGGCCCGTACTCATGAATTCTCACACCACTGTATCACAAGAAGCAGGTGGCAGAAGATGGTGCATGTGGGAGCTGGTTGGTGCCGAAAATACAGTGTTGTGTCTATTCCCAAGCTGAGGGACAAGTGGAATGTTTGTTGAAATTTCTTTGAAGTTATATGATTCAGAAGCATCTAGATTTTAATATTTTATTATTACATTTTTTTATAAGGGAAAAGTGCTTGGCAAGGCTGACTATTAGTCCTGCATCTCCTGAGATAACATAGTTTCAGTATGAGCAAGCTATAAGTACTGTAAGTCCTATAAGTACTGTTTACGGATGAAGGTGAGGTTTAGGGCATTGTGAAATACCACGTCCAGTGTTGGTTCACAATTTCAACACGTTGCATTTCTGATGTAATATAACACCATTGGTGTACAGTTTGGCTCCAAGAAAACGGAGTACTCTACATTGGAGGGATAGAAAGATTTTTTTCCATGGCTGACAGCATTCTTTTCAAGAGGACTTCAGCCCCAGTAAACTTGGTAAATCTCATTCAGAAAACCAGAGAAATAATCTAGGTGTCTGTAGCAGTTAATTCACTGATTTTCATTAGTGCAGAAGCAAACTGGAAAGTCCTAAGTTCATGCCAAAGTATTATCTGTAGCAAAGCCAATTTAGGGATTACCTCCTGTCAGAAGCCAAACAAATGTGAAACTGCACACACAGAGCAGGGTTTCTATAAAGCAGGTCTTCATACAGGACCAATACACGTTTGGCAGGAGTCTGTCGCAGTGTCAGAAAGACACAAGATCCTCCCCTGACCTAGGCTGTTCCCTGCTGAAGAGATGATCAGTGAATGACATGGGCCTGACTGATGAATCTTTGAGACATCTTAGTGATTTGCATGTGCCCCTAGAGGCCACTGTAGGTATAATTTTATTAAATGAAGATAACTTATATAACAGAATAAACTGAATGTTTGTATTTTGAATACAGTGAATTCATGGAAGCATAGAAGAAACTGTAAATGTGTTTTCTCTTTATTTTTAGTACAAAATATACAAAATATGCATTTGTATCACAGGGGAGAAGACATACAAGATTCAAAAAACTCACTGTCATGTAGTCAAGAAGTCAGAGTGGTGGCTGGTTTGATATTCTCAGGAAGCAACAAGAGCAGAGTTTCTCCATGATGGAAAACGAGTGGGCACAGGGGGTGATCCAAGGTAGGGCTGTGTCCTCCCCAACCAGGACACAACCCCACAAGATTCAAACACAGTGGCCAGAGCCCAGCAATGGTTACAGAGCTCCAGACATGGTGAGGGATGAGCCCAGAGTGTCCAGCCACAAGCAGCAGGAGATGGAAGGTATGTCCAAAGTTCATCCAAGCGACAGGAATGGAAACAGCTCTCCTGAGCTGTTCCTGGACTGATGAGTGAGTGGGGGTTCCCCTAAAGCTGGTCAGGACAATTAAGTCCTATTAGTGCATTCAGAGCCCTGATAAACATATGCCTAAGGATCAGGGAATACTGCTCTTGTATGGATGCCTGTGTTAACTCCCACCTGCCTCCCCTGCTGCAATGAAGTTAGCTCCATATGCAGTTTCCCATCTTTCTCATCTCCTTTCACATTGCACATTTCAGGAGGCTTTTTGTTTTCTCCTAATCACAGTTCTCTGCCCTTTGATTGTTTCTTTTGCCCTTTGCCAGCATATACTCACATTGCTGCCAGCTACAACTGGAATGCAGAAAACCAGTTGTTCACCAGACTGCAAACCATTAAAAAGAATCAATTTTGAACTTCCACTTTTTTCCTTTCAATTCAACACTCAAAAATTTCTTCACTACCCTAAGCCAATATCAATCTTTTCTACCCTTATTTGATATCAGGTATGTAAGGCTATTCCATCTGGATATGTGAGAATCGCAGATGACAAGTGTTCAATTCACAAGAAAATTCTTTTTTTTTTTTTTTTTCATTGTTGTAGGACTTACCTCCCTCACCATGTTCTAAGAAAAGAATCAGTATCTGTAAGTATATATGTACATACAAAATTTCTCTAAATACATATATCTCTATATATTGCTCTAGAACACCTTTGACACATATGTATTGAATATCATTTGGGTAAACCAATGCAAGTTCAACAACATGCCTAGCTTCTTACAACAGTAATATATTTTCTTTTAGCATCCAATTTATATATGTGTTGCTGCCTGCTAAATGATTTTTTCTACCCTGCCTGCACTGAACACATGTAACATCTGACACACTTCATTTTTATGGCAGCTACATATACGTATACATGCATATACATATGTATAGTAGATATATATATATGAAGATTATTAGTTATTCTGCCACAGTCTTTTTTTTTTCTTGACTAAAAAAATCACTTTGCATTTTTTACCATTTGTCCATATACCCAATATACTGGCTAGTTTTGATACTGTTGCTATGACTCCATCCAGGCTGATATGTTTCTTCAGGAGTAGTGACCAAAACAGGGCCCCTCTTTTCCCTATCTTTTTTCCAAAGAGTTTTACCTGAACTATTAGTAAATTTGCAATACATATGACAGAAACATAGTTTTGACAAGAAACCATATGAACTGTGAATCTCACACTTGGACATCTAAGCACTACTTTGTTGGAGCTGGGATGCCAAAGGACCATACCAAAAGTGAAATATTTTTGTTTACTTTTGCTATCAGCTTGAAGCAAAGTGTAAGTTAATAATAGCAAAAACATTCATTACCTTTATTTCCACAGAGGCATATAGCAGCACAGATAAGGACACTGCTTATCGCACACAATCCAGCTGATGAGATGTTTAATTAAGGTTACCCAACATGCTTCTGTGATGTCTGAACTGCATGGCAGTTTTCTAAACTTGCGCCACTGAGTTTTTTGCAATGATAAAAATAGGATTGCGCCATGTGCTACCATCCTTGCTGTGGCTGAAGTTAACCACTGCTCGGTAACAGCTGAATGAACAGGAGCATTTCCATAGCTCCCATGTCCTGTATGTCCCTGGAGGGTGGATGTTCTCTAGGCAGAAATCTTCTGTAGTTTTGCAATTAAAATCCACATCATAACATACATACAGTGACCCAATCTCAGCATGTTTCATATCTCCTCTGGGATGTCATGTAGGTTTGGTAGTCTGTATTGCTTTTTGTTTGCAAATGGGGGACAGAGAGAGAGACATTGAAGAACTCTGTGCCTGAGCAGAAGTAAGATTAGTTCTGTCATTGGCATGGAGTGAGGGTAAGTTTTCAGAGGCTATGAAAATAATTTATTTTTCTTTTAAGTGAGTGGCATAGAAATGAAAACAGCAACACACACAAGATGGTCACATTTGTAGACAATAAGGGCAAAGTGTAATTGAGTCCACATCAGAGTGAAATTTGTTTATAGATTCTCCCATGGGCTGGAGAGAATCATGGGCCTGGAAATAGGACAGGAAAAATTTCGTGCTACATATCTAACTATTCTAAGATCATAGCTTCCTGTGCTCCCTGGTCTTCTTTTTCCTTTTTCACTGTGCATGACTTGGAGCAAAGCCATCTTCTAAAAGTAGTTTGTTGACACCTTGATACTGAGCAGAAGAAAACCAGGAATTAAGATTTAATGGGCAGCAATAATGAAAAGAAAAGAGAACTCCTTCCCAACAGTTATGAAGATCTTCAGTTTATGGTTTGCTGGGTGCTAAGGATAGCATTACTGAGGTGACATGAACTTTTAAAATTACGGAGCTACTGGTAACTTACTGTAAGTAGAGGCACACTCTGTCTCTGTCAGGGAGAGATTTTATAGTTTTTATAAACTCTTCACTTATTTAAAAAAAAAGTAGTATTAAAAACCAAATGTTATACACGCTGTTTGTACCTTTTGAATGAGCACCATTTTTCATCTACAATAGTTTTTTACAGTCAGACTAATCCCCAAACAATTTAACTTCTGATGCATTGTCCTTCTGGCTCCATTCTGTGTATTTATTCCTGTTGGTGGTATAATCCTTATTTAGACAGGATAAGCAATCAAGAGTATATTTGGCAGTTGCTCAGCATTGTGGGATATGATGGCCAAATTGTCACCATCTTACCATTACTTTCCATTCCCTGTGCAATTATAATAAAGTGTCCTAAACTTTTATGCTGACTTGGTGAACTCAGATGAAAATCTAAGATGCACTGACAGCACCTCGTTATGTGCTATATTTCTTTCCAAGATGCAGAAACGTTCCAAAATGCAGAAATATTTTTACAAGAGTGCATAATAAATGAAGAGTAAATAAGTTAAAAATTCTTTAATTTACAAGAGATGAGTCTTGAAATTAGTCCAAATGTTTTGATAGGCCAATATCTGATTTCTAGAAATACTTTAATAAGGTTTGCTACTCATAAGGACTGATGGTGGGATGTAATTTTATTTTATTTTTTAATTTATTTACTGTGGGTAAAACACTGAAAATTAAATCTATTCTATCAGAGAAGATACTGGCAGGACTGTAAGGTAAAAAGCACTTCACTTAAGCACTTCCTTTAGTTAAACCTGAGTGCCAACAGACACTGCCAAGGAATGAAGACATTTTATTTAAAATTACACTGGCAAGAGACCATCAAATTATCCTTAACATTTTCATTAAATTGAGATACAGATATAGTTAGGGTAGTAAATCTTTTCGATACAAGGAGTTTATTCCTGAGCCAAGGCCAGATTCAGCAGTAATTGTAGGAACTATTAAGACCTAAAACCTCATCTACATTACCAAAACAATTGTTCAAGGCTTTAGCCCAGTTTTGAAAAATGGACCGGATCCATCCTGTACTACAAAACTAATCAGACCGGTGAACTACAATGATCCATTTGGATTCCAGTCCGGGGTGAGCATTTCATGTCTCGTTGGCTTGATTCAAGATTTGGGGGTTTCCATTAGAAATCCCTGAATATCTCTAGGTTGTCTGCAGTTCATGCTCCCAAGGCTCTAAAACAATCAAAGCATTGGTACCTTTCATAATGCTGACACCTTATTCCTTTACAGGAATGTCTAGCTGAAGATAATAAGGAACCTTACATCCGTCGTTTCTAAAATGAAAAAAAATAAAATAAATAAATAAAAAGTTATTACCCTATGGTCTCAGCTCTGTTATAAGATATACATAACAAAATTTCCCCCCAGAGCTTCCTACATTTGATTCACAGCCTTTGATTGAACAAGATAATTTATTTTAGGTATCCAGTCTTCTAAGGAGTGTAGGGATAAGGGCTTATTATAGTTTTATAGCTATAATTGAGAGCTGTTATTATGTTACTTGGCAAGTGTTAGTTAACCATAAATCCTAGTTTGTTTTCTGGATTTAAAAATTGTAAACATACTTAATTCCAATACTAGCACTGCAAAGATATTCGGCTAAATAATAAAGTAAAGATTAGGATGGTCTTTCCCAAGTCTGCCTAAAAACTTAAGTATCAATTTATTTTAATAGGAATGGAGTGTCCGTGATCCTTAAATGTCTTTGAAAGCCCAATTACCAAGAATAATTACCATCAAGTGAGCAGAAATATAACTTCATACTTACCTTTGTTATCTTTGGCTCACCTTTAATGTACCTGGAAGCTTTCCCTATATATAAGCATTATAAAAATTGCCGTTCTAAGCAAATTCCAACACGCTGATTTTATGCTGACAGAAACATGTGTGCTATGGGCCAGTACATCTCTAACTGTTGTTAAAACATGTTCCACTTCATTTCCTATTTAAATTGGTTGGAGTACTTTCACCCTCCCTTGGTGCCCGTGTAAACAAGAGCCTTATCAAAGTCAAATCTTTCTTGTGGTTTGAGGAAAACCAGACCAGATTATTTCTTTGGTTTAGCTTACCTGAACTTCTTTGTGATACACATTTATATGTGCATATATATATGGATATTTGTATATGTATGTATATATGGAAGCATTTTCTTGCAAAGTGTTCCAGAAGAAGAATTTCAAGAGGTCCTTCATGACAAATAAAGCACCAATGATTTTTTATGGTTTTATATGTCTAAAAAAGAAGATCTCAGTACAACCTAACCTATGTTCGTTAAGTATGAACGAACACTCAGATGGGTTGCTCAGGGTACAGGCTCTTGTAAGAGTGAAAAACAAGTAAGAAAACATAAGCCAACATCATGATAAGTCAGAAGATGATGAGATAATTATGAGGTGGAAGTGAACTTCAGAACCTACTGGAAACATAGAAATTGAAGGTAGCTGATAAGGTCATATTGTGAAGACTCATCCAAAAATTATTCAAAGGGCATAAATTACAATCTTTTAGACAATAATTAGGGGAAAACAAGGGAGAAAAGAAAAGAGAAACCAATTAAGATAACTAAGAGGAAACAATAGTGTTTTGATATTTTAAATGATTCTGAACAATTTAGTACAGCTGCCCTCTGCAGTTCTAGAATATTCTTCTGACTTAGCTTTGTGCATCATTCAAGTTATTCAGATTAATTTTCTGCATGGGTGTATTAGCTCAGTCCTAAACAAGGTGTATAGGTTCCTTTATAAACTTAGATTTTGCACCATTGAGATCCACAAATTTAGCTTACCAGAGGTTGAGTTTACACTGCCTTAGAATAAAGTTCCTGGCTTTTACTTTTACCTACACAAATATTTCACTGAGTGAGATCAGTGTGATCGATTTTTTTTCTGTCTGAGTATTAGGCTTCTAGTCTAACCTCTTCATCTCAGCCTCTCAACAGAGGCACTCCTGTCCTCTTCCAACCTCCTTCCTTAGACTGAGTTCAGCTGATCCCTCACTGGGTAGGAGTGTTCACTGACTGCCGGTTGAGATGGGCGTAGGTGCTTACCGTGTGCGGGTTGATGTTAGCCAGGATGAACTCACCCTCCTCATGACTAAGACATGCCACACAACACTCATCCAAGAAGGAGGAGCTGTGACGCTTGGGCACTTCTAAGCAGACTTTGAGACCTAACTGACAAATGAGCAATAAAATTGTTTGGGATTATTCTTAGTGTCACACAAGTGTTTTGAGAAAAGAGCCAGAGGCTGCTGAGTAATTCCTGCTTTATTCAGGACTCCTCAGTGCAAGGAAGACATTGAAATACAGGAGCAAACGTGTCGGAGGAGCAACAGGATGATGAGGGGCTGGACCATAAGATACAACGAGAGGCGGAAAGAGTTGGGTTTGTTCAGCCTTGAGCTGAAGGAAAGACCTTACTGCTCTTTGTAACTAAATATATTAACTCTAAATAATGGCAGGGGGTAGGGAAGGTGGAGCCAGACTCCTCAGGGAGTTTTGCACAGCTTGAGGACAAGGCTTGCAAGGAGGGAAATTCTCACTAGCTATTAGGAAGCAATTTTTCTGGTAGGGGTGGTCAATCACTGGAACGGGACCCAGACACCTTGTGACCCCTCCATCCTTGCTGACATCCAGACCTTCACTGCCCAAGGTGTTGAGCAATCCGTTGCCCCTGCTTTGAGCAGGGGGGTTGAATTAACCCCACAGGTACCTTCCAACCTCAGTTTTTTTCTGGGTCTGTGGTTCAGTTCACCTCACTAGATAGTGACAGCGTGGCCATTGACATCTAAGCTGGTTGTCCTGGGTTCCCTTTGCCATCAGTGTTGTGACTCATCAATATTGACTTTAAGATGAGATGCACCAGTCCATGCTCAGTATTATTGCTCAAGTGCTGAGATCTTTTTGATGACAAAAGAAGTCTTCTAAGCCACAAGGACTTAGTCATATCAGTCCTTCACTCTTTGCCTCACATTCCCATTTGTAAAGCAGAGATACTCCCACCTCAGTATTTCTTTTTCTGTAGTAACACATTTGTGAATATCTGAGTATCGCTCGGAGACCATGATGTTGGCTGCTATATATGGAAATAGAAAAAAGAAATAAAGTTTCCAGATGATGACAGCGCTGTGGCTGCCTCTTCCCCTAAGCAATGCCAACAATAATTAAAAAAAAAGCCTTTTATCTTCAAATGTATTTCAGAGCCAGTCCGCAGTGAGAAGAGCTTCTTAACATATGAACTTTCAGATGGCTGGGTTGAAGAAAATATGGAGCTTTCCTTTAAACAATTAGAGCCCATTTTGCTAATCAATTTTTGTCAGGCTCCTCGAAACATTTTTCACGATCAGATTCCAAACTGTCTTGAACAGCATGAACTAGCGACCTTTTATCAGTCCAGTTTGGGGCACTCTGATACATCCCTGCTCAAATTAAATAAATCACAAACCTTAATTAACAAAGACTGGCATGACTGCAAAAGCAATGAATTTGTGCGCTATCTGAGAGATCACAAGCGTGCAGTAGTTACAATTAATGGATTTAATTTTAAACGCCAGGGCTCCTGCATGAAAGTGCCTGAGAAGTCCATCCTGGCATTCTTATTGCTCTTTAATTATAATTGATGTACCTGGGAAAGATGTCAGCAGTGTACATTTTAATACAGGTGATAGTCTCCCTTAAGAGCTCATAGTCCTTGCTTGAAACAGTCAATGATATGCAACAAGGTTTTGATGAAATCCAAATTTATTAGGGTTATTAAAAGTCATTAATTATTTGGCACTGTAGAGATGTAATCTGGTACTATTTTTTTAATGGACAGCTTTATATATTTAAGTTTGAGAAGTGAGGTTTATTTTTAGTTTAAAATATTTCCGTCCCTCTTGGCCCCCTTCTGCCATTCCTGTTTCTTTCAGATTTCTCTCTCCTTTTTATTTTTCCTCCTCAGGCTGAAGTCTTATCTTTCAAACAGCTATTTCCAGCTATTTTCCATGTTTTATCCAACATCAAGAAAGGTCTTCACTGCTCCACTATCACTGTTCTTGTGAGAAGCAGCTCCCAAGAGGTTCAACCAGCAGTGAAGAGTCAAGCCTAAAAAATCAAGCCAGCTAACATCAGCAAAAGATAAATCCGTCTTCTGTTAAATGGCATCGAGTCCACTGGCATCGTTTGGGGTGTCAAGCTTAATCTGGACGTAAGTGGCCTGAGAATTAAATATTTTCTTTGTCCCACCATCCCAGAGGCAGCCCGGCAAGTGGGGCTGACAGCAGGGACAGGCAGTCAAGACCTGGCAGGACACCAGCTCTGCTCTCACTGCCCACTTGCCTGTGCCATCTGGAGAACAAGGGCAGCAGCTCCTGCCTCTGCAGGAGGGCACGGGGCATAAAAAGTGGCAGCAACAAAGAAGGAGGTGGACAATGCCAAAAGAAGACGGCATTTCCCCAACCTGTGTGTCCCAAGAGGAACGTGGTGAGGTCAGGTCTGCTGGGATCTGTGACCTTCTTCTCCGAGCTGGTTGGACCATGCTGCCCTCATCCCAAGGGCATCAGATCTCCCTGCAGGACAAGATTAAAAGAAGTAT
This sequence comes from Aythya fuligula, assembly GCF_009819795.1. Classification (NCBI taxonomy): domain Eukaryota; kingdom Metazoa; phylum Chordata; class Aves; order Anseriformes; family Anatidae; genus Aythya; species Aythya fuligula. The sequence continues at coordinate 9,504,786 of NC_045560.1, read as the reverse complement.
TCGCACTCTAGCTGACTCTCATAATTACAGCACAAACCTAATGATAACTAGTGATTCTCTTAATGCCTCAACTTCTGCCGTTATTAAACTGGAGGAAAACTCCAGCAATCAGTTAAAGAGGAAAATTAATTTTCTAGTTACAGAGACTGGGAATGGGACATAGGTGAGTCCTGAAGGCTCATAAAAAACAAAAGGCAATTAAAAAGAATCTCATATGGATTTTGTCATTTACTTTATGAAAGGTTTGTCATTGACTTTAATGCAGTCAGAATTTTCTTGATTCCTTTTAAAAAAGTGTATTTCTTAAGGATGCATCATGATTATTGGGGCCTGATTCATCATTTTAAAATATTTAGGGTTGGCAATGCAGTATTTTATGGAACTATGTAACTCACTGGTATTACTATTTGGTAATTTTTGTGTATTGTGCATCACCGGAACACAAGCCTTTCTTTTAAAAATTAGACAATGAAAATTGAAGAACTGAAATAGTGTATGAACTATGTTTTGTATTAATTATACCTATCATCAGTTCCATTTTCTGTGCTTATGAGTTACAGCTACTGAAGCCAGTATCAGCGATTAATGGTGAAGAATCGACCACAAATACTTTTTAACTGAGACATGGAAACTTGCCTGCAAGTTTTACTTGCTTTGCATTATCTGGTACCATTGTCTTAAGCAAATAGATGTTGTGAGAGATATGAACACTGGTTTGGCCTCTTGTGTAATGCAGGACATGGAATTTGATCCAGTTCTTCTGCAGTGATCCATACACTCTCAATGTATGACTTGAAGAGGCACCCTGCATCATGCACACAAGTTCCCTGCTAGCACAGACTCCATATGTATAACCCTTTGCACAAATTTATAGAGCCCCAGCCTAACAAAATTGGGCTTTATGAAATAGAAACTGACGGGTTTATCCTTCAGGAATTTGGCCGATCCCTCTTTGAGTCTGTTTATCCCTTTGGCCTCTGCAACGTTGTCCAAGAGCAGAATGCTGGTGCTGCATGCCTGTAAAAAAATGCTGCCTTCTGTTTGCTTTAAATTTTTTACTTCAGTATTTATTGGTGGTTCCCCAGCATCCAGAACCTTCCCCTTTTCCTGATTATTCCCTTTAGAAGCTGTTGCAGAATCTGACTGATACAGAGACTAAACCCCCTTTTTTTTAATTTCTAGCCTAACTCCTGGCCAGTTTATATCCATTTGCTCTTGCACCAGCGTTGGCCTCTTTCTTATCCGGTGGAGTGTTTATATACAAACAAAATCTTCATTCTGCCCAGTCCAGTTTTGCTAGGCTGAGCAAGCTCTGCTGGGTTAGGTGGCATTTCCAGAAACAGGCTGAGTCAATTCAGCTGCCTCGTGCCATCGAAAGGGGCAAGGGTCTCCTACTCCCTCTCCCGCCCATGTGTTTGTTTCCTGTGCAGTCTTGTCTTCTCTTTTCTTGTATCTCCATAATGTTGTGGTCTCATAGTAATCCTGATCTTCCTTTTCCTCAGACATTTTTGGTTGATGAGTTCCATTCACAGCAAAAGTTTCTCTTAGTTTTGGACCCCAGTACTTTCAGATATTGGATACTTTCTGAAGGATATTCAGGTTCATTTCCATATTGACAGTGCCTTTCAGCTTCTTACTATCAGCAAATTCCCATGTGTGTCCAAGTCATTAACAGAAATATTATACAGGACAGGTCCAAGGCTGGACAAGCCCTAGAGAACATCTCTGGTGACCCTTCAGCTTAAATGGTTTCTGCTTGACAGAAGTATCACTTTATCAACTAAAGAAGGATTACAGTCACTTCATGGAAATTGTGATGCAAAGCAGCCAGCTTATGCCAGACAGTTTGACTTGGATTTTTTTCCTCACCATCCAAAGTAGCTTAAACCTAAACGAGAAGAAAATTGAAAGAGGAAAAAGTAAAAGATATACAAGCTAAATATTGTTGATTTCAGTGATCCTCTTGTTGTTTTTGTTTGCTCATATTAAGCTTTTAAATGGGATTTGTTTCTAATGTGGATTATATTTGGAAGTCTTCCTGAAAACTGTATATTTTAAAGCTAACTTTAAGTGTTTCAGAGATTGACTCATGCATCCAATGCCTTTAGTGTTTGCAGCTGGTGATAACGTTTTTCTGGTGACTATACCAGAGGATTTTAGGAAGTTTCTTATTATCCCTTCCCTCCACTTTAATTAGTTTTAAATTATGAAGTTGTGGCATGTTTAGCATGGCTGGGAGTCACCAGATAGTATATCACAGATTATCTTTGAATATTTATTTATCTGACTTTAGAGACAGAACAACAAGATCTTGAATATTTGCTTCTTGTTAGTTGCGGTGAAGAGTTTTTTTAGAAACTGTAGTGATAAAGTTCAGTTTTTCATCTTGACTCACTGAGCTGACTTATTTCTTAGATAAAGCTCCTATCCTCAGGAGCCACACAAGCAAACAAAACACCATCTGAAGCAAAAAAATATGAAATGTGTTTGTTGGCCTCGCACTGTCCACTATCTAGGACACGAGACTGAAAGGAGAACTAAATTTTACAGATATGTTTAACTTTTGAACTCAAGAAAAACTGTTTTCTTAGTTTCAGTCTGTTGCTGCTAGAATGACAGTTTTACAGGGCAATCTCTTGCTGTACTTAATATGCTTGCAATATGTCACTGCTGATCATTAATTTACTAAATAAAGTGTCTCTGGTAACAATTTCCCAAGACATGACATCTTTTGTAGATTATACTTTGGTTTTAAGAATGTTAACCTCAAGAAGGCCAATAACAAGGCCTGATTTTCCATAGCATAACCTTGGTATCTATAATATGTATATATATATATATATAGCTGAGTGAATACAGTGAAAATATAATTATATTCAAAGAGCAATTATTGCTGTACTTGCATTAACCTTGCAAGTCTTATGCTTAAAATGTCTATGTAATGTATTTAACCTTGCATTTGTTAATGAAATATGATGAGCAAATCTCCGTACAAAGCGTGTGAGACAATCGGGGAATCTTTACTACCTAGTGCTCATATAGCACTCATCATCAGGTGCCATAACATGAAAGCAAGAAAGATGGCTGCAAAAACATACAGTGTAACAGGGAAGGAAAAACAAAGCCAAAGAGACAGGAAAATGTCGAGAACTGAAGTTATTTTTATCATGGTAGTTTATCCAGAGTCTTGTCAAGATTGTACCTATATTGTTTTTAAAGCACTAATGCCAAGTTAACCATGCTTTTCATGGTTTGGGTCTAATAGATAAAAGAGAGGATGACAACTGAAAGTATTTCTTACCTTGAAGAGATAAGGTAGGGAGACCTTATCAAGAAGCATGCTCAAGATCACATGGGAAAGCAGTAGCAGAGATGGCAGACTTCAGTGTGAATTATTTTTAATGGTTGTACCTGATGACGTTGAAGGTCTTTTCCAACCTAAATGACTCTATGATTCTATGACTTCTGTCCTCTTTCCTATGAATCAGTTGGGCTCCAAAGGTTTCCTTTAGCATGGACATTTGACCTGTATGACAGAAAATGCTGTTGTTACATTTGTGGTAGATTTATCTTTTGTTCTCATTCCAATATTCCGTAGCATGACTTCATGAATCCCACATTGATTTTATTTGTCAACATTTTCCTTTTCATTGTTAACCCACAATCCCCCCAAATTGCTCAGATTACTGATGTTCAAGTGACCAAGTGACAAATAATTCTGCAATTAGAAGGAAAGAGACAGTTGATGTTATCACTGAAATGTAATTTCTAGTCACGGTCCAGTCCACACAGAGAAAATTTTGACCTGATAATGCATTGAACTCAGGTTGAATAATTTACCCAGAGGTGCTGATTAAGCCTGGTCCGTGCTCATTTCTTAACACAGCATCTAGGTAATATGAACCAGGACTAGCTCTATTCAACCAGGGCCTTCTCACACTTTCTTTGTGAGCCCAAAAAGAAATGTTCTCCCATGCTCACAAGGAATGAAGTTATTGAGCAGGTCAGCTTTTACCAGTGCTGTGAATTATAAACCTTGGCCTTGAAAAGCTTTGTCAGACAAATTAATAAATGTGGAACAATATGGACACAATTGGAATGTTATTTCATAGAGTAATTCAATTCAAGTGAAGCTAGCTCTACAGAAGAAATCTAAAGGAAGATAAATTGTGTTACCTCTGTAGTGATGACACTGCTAAAGCTAGATTAATTCATAGGAGTTAATGGACATCGACCTTTCCTAATAACAGACCATAATTGGCAAATGTGATATTTTCCAGCATCTAGAAAGTTCATATTTAATATTTGAGCATTAAAACTGCATGAGATTGTTTGGCTATTTAAATTTTGCATCATTGCTGGACAGTTAGTAGCCATCTTGCACCAGAAAAAGAAAATCCAAGACTTGTCATGTTATTCATCATATGGATTTAGTTTCTATGAAAAGAAGACAAACAATTTTGGAGGCAAAGTTTAACATGAAACCATCCAAATGTCTCCATTGAATATTTCATTGGAATATACCTCTGAAGAAGGAATTTAGGTATTTTTGTACTACAAAAATGTTGACTAGAGTAGGTTTTCTGAAAATTTACAAGTGCATTTTTTGAGTAGCTTATACAATATAAGAAAATCAGTATGAATCTTTTTTTGGAGGTTCATTGTTTTTATTGTTAGTAATTATTTTTTTTTGGTCACATTTGTCCCATACTGAAGCCTCCATATAAAAAGCAGTGTTGCAAAATGTTAAAAATACAAAATTTTGGAAGCTTACTGATGTGAAATATGACTAGGAGACTGTAGCAAAACAAAGACAGAAAGTACATTCCAATTGTATGAATCTGCTAGTGTAACATCTCTTATTCCTTAGATTTGTTCATTTTTGCTTTTAAATTAGGTTTGTAGCAATAGCTGTATACTATTTTTAAATCTTGGCAATATAAAAATCTTTTAAATTTGGGAAAAAATTGAAGGTTAATTTTTTTTTGCTTTGCCTCTGCATTGTTCAAGTCATTGTGAATGCTTTCACTTAATGTTCCAATTATGATTATTTTAAAAGAAACATTGTCTAGTGTGACAAATGGATCCAATCACAAATGGACTTAAAATTTGGATGACTAATGGATCTGATGACAAATACTTAAAAGGCAGTCCAGCACTTTGGGTTTCACTGACATCTGCATTTAAAATAGGAATGAAATTATTTTCTAATAATTGAATAATAAGATGTCTCTGTCCCAAACTCTTACTCATAGGAAACTGAATCCATTAGCTGAAAATGTTAGATAAAGTCATTACATTATGTTCTAACCATTTTTAAAGCAGTTCCTTTGGAAAAATATATTGGCAAATAAAGTTCTTATTTGGATCTGTCTAACAGCAGAGTTTCTAAAGTCTACATGTATAGGTTGAAAAATGAGCCATTTGTAGATTATTCTAAAATCTAAGACATGGTCTATTTTAAGGTTTACTAATGTGTAAATGTTGGCTTTAGTAGAGTTACCACAGTTTTATATTGCGGAGCTTACTATATAACACTCTTCCCAAAATATATCTAATGTAAAATACTTTTCAAATTAGTTTGTCATAAAGTGTTTTTCGCAGCAAATATTGCATCACAGAATTGATTTTGTATTAATTACTTCTGATGACGCATAAGCTATGCACTGTATTTCTCCAGGACAAGTCACCCAGAGAACAGCAGAGATAACATTTTATCAGGGGAGTAACTTCAGCTCTGCCAGTTGAGTGATTCAGCATTTCTCAGACTGAGTTATAAACTTATCTCCTGCAGGGTGAGAGCCTCTTGGCTGAAGAAGCCTCTTGCTAAGGCTCCATCACTGCAGCCTGAGCCCCCACCTTGCCTTTTGTCCTCTCCCTGTGCCTTTCTGCTGGCTCCTAGAGCAAATGTTTCTGTGGGAATCTCAGCCTTCAGTTGCAGCTCAAGCAGCTCTAGACAAAAGCCTGAAATGTATATCAACAAGAACATTTGTGAGCTAGCAATCAGAAGCACTCAATTACTTATGGATTTTGTTATCATTTTTAAGTCATACGCGGTCTTGCAAGAGATTTTGCAGGGTCATCCATCATCAGGGTAGGTGTCCCTGCCCATGACAAGGGGGTCGGAATTGGATGATCTGTAAGGTCCCTTCCAACCCAAACCATTCTGTGATTCTATGATTTCAATGTCTTCCTTCATTCCCATGTGTGGGGTATTTTCCCACAGTGCTTAAATCCCATCTTTTCAGATTCAGTGCACTGACCTGGTGGAGCAGCCTGGGGCTGTGGTAAAGATGCTCAGCCCCAGGTATGAAGGCCAGAACACCAGGAGAAATGGATTTGACCCCACATAATGAAAGCCAAGGAAATCCATCAGCAATCCCACAGCAATTCCACACCTTCCTGTGAATGATCACAGACTCTATGGTACTGGGAGGCTGGTGCCAAAAGTTCACAAAGGCCTTCCATGGCTGCTCCCATTTAAGCCATTTTAGATGTATACAATCTCTTGCTATTGTACAAATCATTCTATGGATATAAGCATTGCAAATATCATACATGCATATACAGAATAAAGGAAGAAATGTGATAAGGCAGTCTGGATATGGTCCAGGAATTACTCCTTTACAGAACAAAAATGACTTGAATATTTTTCTTTTAAATTGGACTCGTATCATTTTTTAATTTTTTTTAAACGATATTCAAGAAAGGCCTAAAATCTGTTGTATTTATGCATTTGGGGCTTCAGGACATTTTTTTTATTATTATTTTTTAGACTTTGCTAACTCCTGCCTGGACCAGAAATCCATGGTGCCTTGCAGCTAGTGAATGAACAGAACACAAGAGACAAAAGACTGACAGCTGTGAATTGGGATTATCAATCAGATGGCTTCCGCAGGACTTATTTCTGACAACCATTTCATTTCAGTCAGTGACATTTGGGATGGTGGATGTCAGCTCTCTCTTTTGGAGGCACAGTACTCCCACCCCTACAGCCGCAGTCAGAGAAATCACAGCATGCACCTTCCAAGTAATCCAGCCCCACCTAGGAAAAATAGAAATGACCAAGGCACAAAATATCTGCTTATTTTAAGGCAATAATTAAGAAGAAGAATCCCTTCGGTTAAGAAACAAGATGAAGTCTTCAGGTGTTCTTTATAAAGACCTGTAGTAAAAGACACAAGAGGCATTTCATGTTGCTTTTAGAGCACAAGATGGAGCACCTGAGTGTCTGAAAGCAGAAGAAACCCCAAAGAAATTATAGAGGTCAATTTAACAACCAAGTCAGTTGTGATTAATACTCCATACTGTTAGACTTTCTAATCCTCATAGAGGAAACTTCATGTGACACAAATGTCTGATGAAAGATGGCCATCAGATGGAGTTTCCTCCTCCTCGCCTATAGGTTTTACATGGAGAAGATTAAATTGGCTAGCTTCACAGCTTTATTTCCTCTTAAGCTCATTGCTCCGATCACTCAGTCACTGCCCCCATTTGCTAGTATTAGAGCTAGGAAATTCCCCACAAAAGCAAACAAGAACGACATGAGAGGTCTCACAAAGCTCTTTCCTCCAAAACAAACAAATAAACAAACAAACCCTTAATAAAGATACTTTTTAAAAGTATTGAATGCATTCATCACCAATTCAAAGACATAGAAGAACAATAGTGTAGTACCGATACTCATCCATTGCCTTCTGCCACCGTAGTGCTGACCTGCAGGAGCAGGTTTACACCTCTCCAATGCACTTGCTTTCCAGTCAATGCCTGCACTTGTACACCACAAAGGAACAATGTGGGGCTTTTCCTAGCATGGGAAGGAGGCATTCTGGCCTTCCAGCCCCTTGGGTATCCATAGAATGAGAAACCTTCTGTCCTTCAAGGGTTTGTGTCCCCAACACTTGCATTCTCACTCCCCAGGATGGCAACACATATACTGAAAAATGCATGCAGCTAAATTCACACCCACAGGCATTTTATTATTTACTGAGAAAAGCCTGTGCTAAGAGCTGTGCCCTTCCACTGATCTCCTGCCTCACCAGTGCTTCCCTCCAAAATCCTGAAGAACTCAACTGCTCTGTATTGTCCCTGGGGCCATGGGAATATGCAAGGAGGCAAAAGGAGGCAAAAGGAATGATGTTGCTCGTGCTGTTTCCGATACTCCCGATGTCTTCCTAGATGTCTTGGATACCTTTACTCAATTTTGTGCTAAAACACAAGTTTTTGGCTTTGCAAACTCTTACTTTCAAGCAATAGAACCACTTACAATGTAATACTGTCAAATGCAATAATGCTTACAGGTTAAGCTTTACAATATCTAAAATCGTGGCTTCAGTGACCTGGTGGTCTGGATTTATTTTTTTCTCAGTTTCCCCCAGATCACATCTGGTACAGTTTCAACATTTTTTCATCTGCAAACTACATGTGGAATGAGAATGATAATAAAGTTGCAGCTACAAAACTTGGGTTGATAATGAATAAAACAGAACAGAATCCAAGGATCCCGGATGGAAAGCATTGTGACTTTGTTAGCTGAGTTTTTATACTGACTTAGTTCCCAAAAGTTTAGAAGTTGGGCCTCAGCTTAATCCAGCAGGATTTAGGTCTTTTATTATTTTTACTTCATTTTTGTAGGATTTTACAACATGAAGCTGCCACTCAAGTTTCTCAGCAGTTTGGATAACTCACACAGGAAGGGTGAGCTGCATTTTGTCTGCCAGAAAACATCCCCAATTCCCCTGACTTCAAAGAAGGCAGGGCTGGCTCCCGATGGTCTGTTTTGCTTCTCTGTCAGAAAACTCTGTTTTTCACAAGGTTAAAATACTGCTTTACAAATTCTGTTTGCACATGATGATAGTATAAGAGGGTTGGGATCTCTAGTCAGGCTGAGCGGTGTTCAGCCTAGAGAAGACATGAGGACACTGCCATCCTAATCCTGGGACCATGAGGCTGTTCTTCATTAGTCCCATCTGCCTGTGGCCCCCAGGATTTATGGCTCACCATAAGGGTGGGATTTTGGCTATATCCCTTTCCTTAGGAATGGGTACAAGGGTCAGGGAAAAGCTCAATTCCAGGATCCTTGCAATGCTGAATTACTAGAAAATAATTACATAAAGTATAAATTTAAATGTCCCCTCTCCTTAAAACTCCCATTTGTTTTGATGCCTGATGAAAAATTGTCAATAATTCCAACTGCATTCCTGAAACTGATGACTATTGTGTTGTTTCCTTGGGGCTCTTTTTTTCTGTCCTTTCTGACCCGTCCCTATTCTCCTTCACCTCTCAGACTTAGAAGTGCTTTGTCTTGGGTTTGTATAACTCTTAGCACATTGGGACCCAACACAGGCAATAAATAGTATTGCAACAACTAAAATTAGAGGCCAGTGTCCAGTACTGCCAGGGAAAAACAGCAGGTTTTTCCATTCAAGGCATTCCTGAGAGAAACCAAAATCAAGATCCTTTTCCTTTCTTGGCAATGAGTCAGTGATGTGACTATCAAGTAGAGATTCTAGGAGCAACAAAGATTATGATATGAATGCAGTTTAATCAGTCATTTTACAACAGCAACAGTGGCAATTAGAAGTGTTTTAGTACTTTCAGGTCAAGCTTAAAAATGAAAGAATTTATTGCTGCTGATTTAGAGATTAACATTGTGCCAATTAATCAATTACTCAGTATAAAGAATTGACAATTCATTGACATTCTTCTTCCAGGCTGGCAAACTACTATTTTGTAGTTGAGGATTTAAATGTATCTGTATATGTGCACGTATATGTACATGTACTTGTATATGTATATCTGAAGCTAGAGCAACAACTGTTTCAGAAGAAAAGCAGCCGGGAGGGTATAGGGAAAACAAAAATTACATTGAGAACCCTGGCAGTTTTCATCAACCTCTGTAGCGACAGAGTTATTTCAAAATGAAAAAATAGATAGGGCATTTGATTATTGCATAAAATATACTCTGAAGCAAACATCCTGGTCTGCTGTATAAAGGCAGCCTAGGAATCACATCATCTCAGCCCTGCTTCCGCTGCTGCGTTTGTTAATGAGTTGTCTGTAGGCGTTTGGGGAGAGTGGAATGAATGAGTAAAATAACAGGGCAATTTACCTTTAACTTTCCCCTTGGGCTTGTCCATACTACATTTCTTGTCTCAAATAAAACCAACCTGCATGTTAAGTCTAGGTTCCAAAAATAACGATTCCCACCTGATGCCCTGTTTGGATGCTGGAGGTCAAAATCATCTGGAGAACTGTTTCTGGCTTATACGAAAGCAGAGTCAAGCTTTGAACAGTGCACCCAGACCAGTGTTTGAACAAATTCTGAAACAACTAGCACCAAAGGAGTTCCACAGCCATGAAACCTGTGTGAGATGCCAATCTGTCCTGAGCCTCTGGTGTGATTCCCACCTAACCCCAGAGGGAGAGAGATTATTGTTTCCAGGGTGCTGAGAAACCTTTGTATTGTGGGCTGGTGGACTCATTCTGGCTTCTGTACTCAGGAGATGATGTTTCAGGAGATAAATCATCTAAATCAAAGTGATGTGGTTACTATGGCTACTTAGCACTGTGCTACTCAACCACAAGAGTATACATAAGGTATATTTGTATCTGTGCATATTTGCAGGGAGAAAAAAGACAAAGAAAGTCAAAGGCCCAAATCCCCTTTGATATCAGTATTCACACACCCACTGGAATTGTATAAATGCAATGTACCCATTTTTTGTTATTTGAATCAAATCTACAAGTAGGAGATGGAAGAGCAGAAGAGGGCTTTTGCATTTAAATAACTTGTTAATGTCTGGAAACCAAAACAGTCACAGAACAGCAATAAAGTAGCTTTTCAAATGTTGCTGGAGGATGTCCATAAAGAGGATATAATGAAAAGGACTGTCCAAATGTGCACGGATAATATAGTTAATGTATTACTTTTATTATTTTATCATCTTTCATTAATTGCTGGCAACTTTCCTACAGGAGTTGGTTCCATGAGAAGGGCTTTTAGTCAAATGTCCTAAATGAAACAACCACTTAGAACCCAAGAACAAGGTTGAAACAAGGTTCACCTGGCTTCTCTAAATCACACTGGAAGAGGGAGAGCAAAATACTACAGTGGTTTTATTTTGGGGCATCCTAATGTTAGGACTGAACCATACTCCGCTGAACGATGCCCCCAGAGTATAGCTGTGTCTGTATTGTGGACCAGGCCTGAGAGTGTTAAAAATTATTTCTATTCAGCTTGCTGACTGTTAGTTCAGCTGGACTTGGGCTTTGACCATCTTTACTTAATTCAGAAAAAAAAAAAAAAAAACCTGCAATATACGCTGGCCAAGCAGACTGCAACATTTTTCACTCTTGCTAGCCAAACAGCCCAGCCAACACTTAGGCACCAAGCAGGCTTGGACTCACACCTCCAGGGAGTCCTGGGCTCCATTTTGAAGAAGCAAGAATAAGGCCCGGCCAGTGCAAATATTTCTCCTGAGCATTGGCTAATGAATGTCAGATGGTTCTTGCAGACACCCTGTGAGCACTTTAGCAGGACAGGAGAAGCACTACAGAGGCAATGTCTTAGAGTAGAGATTGCTGTAACAACAGGCCAAAAGGGTCCCCAAGTGAAGCAATAGGCAACAAAGACTGGGACCTACAACAGCAGATGTTCATCAAGGTCACTTTTCTTTATCTCCTGCTCACTCAACTAAGCCAGCAGAAATCTTCTGTACAGGAATGCCCATTTGGAGCCAACTCCAAGGGGTGGGGAGGATAGATAGCATTTGGAAAGGCCTAGTGAAGGCCTAGTGCTGTGAAGTTCCAAAATATGGGCACTTCAGAAATGTAATCCAAGGAAGGGGACATGTCGTCCTGCTCTAAGCTCTGGTCCAAGTCCAGTGAAGTCTACAGAATGTGCCTACTCCATCTCAAAGGGTGTTGAATCAAATCCTTCATGCAGGAGGGTCAGGAAAACTGGTTATGCTCTCCAGTCAGGACCTCCTGAATGCTTCCTAATTTACGTTACATGTTCTAGAAGAGTAGGGCAACCTACACTTTTCCCTTCTGAAGCTGCAGTGACCATAGTTACATATCACCCTACCATCCACTTGAGAATATTTGTCTCTTCTCCCATAACCTTCAATCCGCAATTACGCTCCCAAGCCCAATAGTCACCCCATCTGCTTTGCTAGAGAAAAGTAATGAACCTGACCGTGTCAGGGATATGGAAGTCAACAATCACATGCAGATGTCATCACTTTTGATTGACTCATTTTTATTAAAACTCAGAGTCGGATATGATATTTCCCAGAATTCAACACAGCTACTTCCTTAATCGTGAGGTATCAATTTTATGTTCCCACTGCAATCCTTTGCCATTCTTCTGAAGCAAAAACTTGCACTTGTCTCTTTTCCAGCTACCAAACATTCAGCTCACCTCAAAAATATAAAACAGAAAGGATATTCTTAAATTTATGGAGAAAATATCTAGAGAGAAACCCATTTGTTGATACTGAAGTAGGCACCAAAGAGACAACTGAGCGAATGTGAAGAAGCCAGAAACAAAAGCGGATTTTTTTTTTTTTTTTTTTGCAAGAACAAATTTTCCAAAAATCCTGCGCTTTTGACCTTTAGACCACAATGACTGATTTTAATGAAATTGCTCCCAGGTTGCTTAACTACAGTTGGGGGAAGAATGAATGCATATGTCTTCACTTAATATTAATTTCTAACACTGTGAGTGAGCCTAAAGGGCTGCTTCACTCCAAGCAGCGTGTACCGAAGGAAAGGGCAATTTTTGCCTCTAACACAGTGTATGTTGCTGCATTTAGTTAATCACTAATTAAACTACACTTAGTTAACAGGATTTAACTATACCTAGTTAAACTGATACAATGTTTAAAACATATGGAAGTCTTGATTATACTGGTTGGGTCTGCACCAGTTTGTAACCTTCTGGTTTGGGTCTGTTTGCATCCCTTCATGCTTGGTGAGTTTGGTGAGAGCTCAGGATTCACCAAAACTGAGCAGAAGCCTTTCAAATTATTTGCCAGAAGCAAATTCTAGTTCTAGCTGGAACCAGAATTCCAGTTCTAGCTGGAATTTTTGGTCAGAGGAAAAAAAAAATAATAATAATTTCAGGACTCATCTGCCTCACGAAGAAAGGGACTGGGCATCTCATGCCTCACACTAATGTCCAAATCATGCAGCACTTTGGCTTGGTGTCTGGACATGTTTGAGTAAGGAACTTTGTGCATATGGATTCCTGTATGGGATTGTTTGTTTACTTGGATCTCTTCTTCATCCTGCTTGAGAAGTGTCAAGTAAAGATGAACAGAACTGTTAGTTTTGGCAAATGTTAACAGCTGCCAGCTTTGATATTTAACGGGTCTGTGGGGAAGACGTAGTGCTTTCCCTTGCTCTCTTCTGGTTATGCTTGCATGAGTACTTTCTGACAGTTCCTTAAACCCTGCCCAGCCCTGGTACATCCATTCCCTGTCTTGTTTTGGGAAGGCTCTTTTGATATGAACCTAGATCCCAAGGACCCAAACCTGTGAATGTAGGAAAGTATCATTGCATGTGCCTTCAAACATCATTTTCTCACTTGTCCTGCCCCAAAACACACTTGGGCTTTCTGATATCTTATGTCAGAGGTAAATGCTACTCATAAATAGCTGCAAAGGCAATTGCAGTTTCACCTGAGGTAGAATTAGGACCATTAGGTGAGTTAATTTCATCAGATCCAACCCAAACCCATAGAAACATAAGAATATGTAACTGAAATTCTTCAAAGCATGAAGTTAGCATTAATCCACAGATAGGAAAAACAAGATACAGAGCAGCCATGAGATTTGCCTGTTATTGAACCAGTCACAGATAGCTTTCACCTTGCTTACCTGCAGGCAGGAAAAAAGTTTGAAAGCAGTTTCTTTCTAAACAAATATAGCTCTTTTATTTTTTTATTCTTTTGCAAGATCATTCACAAATTACCTGGGAGCTCTTAGCAGTCACTAAGTAGTTGGGTGAGCAAGATCCAGCACATACTCAAATTATTTTTCAGGGAGTATTTGCTCTTCTTGCCATGGCGATCTTCCTGCCGATTGACTGGCAGGCAGAAAGCTGAGCATAAGGAACATGATGATTCCCAGAGAAGGTCTTTCCCATTAACAAAAATGAGGTCTCCCATTAGCAAAGATTCACTATCATGTGGCGACTCAGAACAAGGGCAGAGAACACAATCCACAGACACAAACCATACACTGACCTGGCCCTCAAATGAAAATTTGAGACAAATTGAGACAAAATGAAAAGGAGACAGGGACACACCTGGATCAAGCAGCTTCTGGGAATCTTCATGATGGTTCCCATATATTGAGGTATTACCAAATATTGGGCACTGGATCACACATTCTCCTTTTATTATCTGCCTTCTGTTAGGTGCTCATCAGGCACTTTGTTATGTGTTACTTGCTTAATCCATAACCTAGCCACATGTTTGTGATCAATTTTTGTTTTTTGTTTTTTTTTTCATCACAGATGCACTCCCAATTAGCTCCTCATTGCCACTTGCACAAAGTTGCTGGCAGGTTGCTAGTGTAGCATTAGTGGCATAGAAAACTCTCAGCCAGCTCTTGATAAACTGCCTCTGGGTTGACTGCAGATCACAGAAAATAGGGTGGTTGAGAAGCTCTGATCTGAGCCCGGGACAAGCTGAACACACTTAAGCTATCTCTGGATGCTGCGTTTCCAACCCTGACTGTTTTCAGACTTCCATAGTTTTAATTTAACCTACATCCATGCTACAAAACTACTTTCCATTAAGTACAACAGGAGCTTTTTGCTTGCTTACATGTCATTTATTTGCTGGGGGATGAGTTAGGGACGTGCCTGTGAAAAGGAGGAATTTTCTGAACACATAAAGAATATTCTTTTTTCCATCCAGTAAAAAAAAGATTCCTTAGGTTATTGAGGTCAGTGACACACTCTGATTCCTCTTCCTCATCCATAGCAGCACCTTCCATTATTAATCAGACAGAACTGGAGATTTTCCACGTCGTCCTTTCAACTTGATGAGTAGGAGTGTGCAAACATCCTTCTCTAGGGATTTGATTTCAAAGCTCTTGCAAATATTTCTTTCGTGCATACTTTCACTCATTGCCAACTATTTTCTCCTTTTCTCAGCCATTCCCAGTTCAAAGTTCCCACTTTCAGCTTCTGCCTTTTTCCAGTGATCCCTGTGGTCCCAGAGTCAGTTCAGTGATCCTCCTGCCATGACTTTTCCCCAGTAAGAGAGGCTCCTTCCCACTCCAACTTTTTGCTGACTTTATTGCTTTCTTTCTGAGGAGTTTAATAGTTTTGGGGTTTGATGATTTTTTGCCCTTCTTGCCAAAATCAAAACCATTTAAATGCTCGCCTTGCCTCCCACAGTGGAAAGAACCTAGCATGTTAAAGAGTGGGTTTGGGAGTTCAAAACCCAGGCAATAGGAGGTTGCCAAAGCTTTAAAGTCATTCATCTCCAAAACGGAGGGAAAAGCAATTCTGTCATGACCTGTATTTTATTATCCATCTCATATTTGCACGCCAGGAGGACAGAAGGGACGTTTTCTCTCTCTTGGATTGGCCAGAATAACCTACAGCACTTTTTAAAATCAATTATATTATTTAGCAGGTTTTCAGCAGTTCAGCCTGGAACTGCTGTCAGATCGTAGGCAGCAGCGTAGTCAGAGACCTTGAGAAGCCCTTGGGTCCAGCCCAAGTGCAATCAAAAATACCTGTTTAATCTCTGATTGATCTTTCACTAGCCTAATCTACTAAAAATGATTTTGCTATGTTAGACTTCAAGCCCCTCCTGCTTCTGTAGGCATCCCTTCATGCTTTGCAGGCTGCCCAGGCAGAAGCAGTGACCTGCCCCAGCACAACACACTCTGATCTGATTTCCATTCTGTTCACCACTTTCCAAAATTCTGACTTCACTATAAACCTGGTGTAGGAAGTCTCTTGTTAACACTTTGGTTTCCTTTTGTGAAAATAAAATATACAAATATATATGTATATATATATTTAGTGTTACATAGTCATGTTCCCCCATGTTTTTTTTCAGTACCAGAGGGTTCTGAATGGATAGGGCTACTCTTAACTATTTTTTTTAAATCTTTTTTTTTTTTTTTTTTTTTCAACTGGAGCAGACAATTTTGCAGAATCTGAAAGACTGCACAGGCCAGGAAGTTAGAAAGTTCAAAAGACGTGCTTTCTGAAAAGCTCAGTAAGCCTCTCCATCACTGTAAAACTGCAGGTTGAACACAGGCTTTGCTTTGCTCCTGCACAGGATGCCTGCAAGCAGATCCCCTTCATAGGGGGCAGCTACAAAAGCTGACCATGGGTTTAAGAAAAGGGCTGACCTTAGCGATTTCTTGACCCCTTTTTCTTGTGAGTGGGAAGGAGATAGATAACATACCAGAGAGTAAAGATGCCTTACCTAGGAGGGCTGTCAGTCCCAGCTAAATGAGTGAATTGCTTCAGAGTGAATGATTCAGCCCTAGAAAGTGAAAAACACCTACTTATAAAGGAGTAAAAACACCTAGTAAAAACACCTATTTATAAAGGTGTTTATTTTTATAATTTAAATTAAATTTAAATTTATATTTATTTTGGCTCCCCTAAACAACGCTGCATCAGAGCCTTGGGTGGCCATTCTTTTTTTACGGCTCTTTGTGCCAGGTTTCAAAGTCCTGTGTTTAGTGCAATAGGTTGA
Source organism: Aythya fuligula (assembly GCF_009819795.1). NCBI lineage: Eukaryota > Metazoa > Chordata > Aves > Anseriformes > Anatidae > Aythya > Aythya fuligula. Next base: position 9,488,048 of record NC_045560.1, on the reverse strand, counting down.
CCCAATTCCACTACTGAACGGCAGCAAAGATGTAAATCTCAGCAGTGCCACTAAGGGAAACTGTCCAGCTCCAGCAAAGCTGTCCCCATCAGCAGCCCCATCTCTCTCCGTCCTACAGAGGTGGCTGCTGCTGATGTGATGGGGCATTTAGCGGTAGGTGACTGTTCCACCTTACCCACCTACACAACAGAGAATTTGCTTGGGAGTTGACTTAGTTAGCAAGCCCAAAATATATCCAGATATCCACCGGTGCCTGTTTGTTTACAAAATTGTCATTGTCTTACAGCCGGGAGTTCTGATAAAGGTTAATTACTTAGATAAATTGAAATATCTATGTTCATTTACAAATGGACATAAAATGAAGTCTCAATTATTATAATTTATTTACACTGTCAACTTAGATGAAAGCATATTCAAAAATATTGCTGAAAGCTGGGGCCCTGGGGCCTGATCCTTCAAAGCCTTAACTGCGACAGTAGCTCTTGCTCCCATGGGGCAGCATTTCAGTCAAGCAAATAATGACAGATAACTTTTGTTTGGTGAAGAAACAAAAGCGATGTTATTTAAGAATAACGTGTGCAAATAATTCCTTCTTTGCCCAAAAGTCACACACATTTGATTGGGAAAGTCAGGAGCATTTTTGTGCTACAGTAAATTCATAGCAAATATAAATAGACACTTCCATATATTTATTGCTCCAGAGAGACTTGTAGATGGATTTCACCTCACTTACCATACCACAAGCAAATTATGTTGAAATCCTTCCAAGATCTGAGATGATATGTTTATAAATTCTCCTTGTTGAACTCTTGGCCCCAAGTAACTTTATTATAATAAAACATTTAGGTGTTTATTTTATTTTTTTAATGCATTCTGTTTACTGTGAGAGAAATGGCAGTGGTCTGTAATTTCACATTCATCGGCTAAATTTTATGCTGCAAAACAAGCATAAAGCATAAATGCATCAAATAATAAAATAACACCCCAGTGTATCAGATATGTAATGAATTTCTGCATGTGCTGTTGTTTTCATTATGCTGATTTACAGCCATTTTAATGTACACAGTCTTCTTAAACAACTTAGAGTTGATTGTTCTGGAACTAGACTGCGATTCAAGACAAAATACTGGACGCTTGCCATCTTTTAGGGAGGTTATCAAAAACCCTCTGGGGGCAAACAATCATGGATTAAAGAGCTTAGGTTATTCAGCATAACAATGACGTTCTGTGCACTGAACCCAAATGCAAAATATGTTGGAAGCAAAACCAACACCACTGGAGCTGGAGACAGGCAAGCAGCAAGGGACCACGATGTACATGTGCATGTCAGTGTTTTGCAAATCACACATCAACCCTGAAATCTTCATTCAGGAACTCCTGGTGTGTTCCTGGTAACTTTGCCTGAGCATATACTTCTAAGTTCACAGTGCAATTCTAGCAGTTCTGTGCATTATTTTTGTTCTTGTGCAATATTGGCAAGGTCCCTTCCAACAGCGGCACTCTCTTTGGTACGTGCAGGTAGGACTCCCTGCTGACTGTCTGTCATGGCACATCTGTCTGACAGTTGTGCCAGCTCTGTGCCCCCAGACCTGTCTGTGCTCAGCACCTCGGGAACGTCTGGGTGCCAGTTTTCAAGAGGTGGGTGCCAGTTTCCAAGTCATGGGGATGCTTCTTAACATGTTATTCAGGGATTCTTCTCCCTGATCGAAGCGAATTTGTCATAACTGTGATTAAAGCAGATTTACCATCTTAGTGGCAAGGCTGGGGAAGCCAGGTATGAAGCAACTGGAAAACAGCCCAGGGCAAAGCCCACAAAAACTTGTGAACCTCACAACCACCATGGATTTCTCCATTAAGGGGCTCTGCCTTTTCTTCGCTGCATCACTGTCGCAGACACGCTGTCATGTAGTTCCTCTCCATGTTGTAGTTCCTCTCCATATCTCCTCCTGTTTTGTCAGGATGTCTCTGAACAACAGCCACCAAAACTGCCTGAAAAAGAGCAACAACACCTCTGGTTGATGCCTGGATCTGTCTGTTCCTGCTCAGCTCCCTCTGCTGCCTTGTACTACATGGTGCTCCGTGTCCCCTGCACTCACCAGAGCAGCCCCAGGAGCTGCAAAAGGATAAATGCCTGTGGTGACTGTACCAGGAGGTAAAGCAATTCCAGCACCCAGCTTTGCTGCCAGAAATGTGGTTGGAATTACTGCAGCTGTTATCTCCTTTAATCTTATCTCTCTTACAGGCTCTCTCACCAGCTTCCCAGTGAGTGGTAAGGACTGTAGTAACATCAATTACACATCCATTAGCATTACCAATATCACTTTTCATGCAGCATTATCGAGATACGGATGTAGAAAATGCCAATATTTTCTTTCCCCGCACTACGTTAATCAAGCTGTATGTCGCCACATGCCCGCTCGTGGCAGAGGCTGTGGTATTTGTGCTGATTTAACATTTACAAGCCGCCAGCCTGCCCAGGCGCTGTGCTCCTCACAAACACGTGTGAAAGGCTAATGGGCTCAACTGAAAAATGTGTCTGACTCCAGTAATCTTACAAACACTTGAAACACATTAGGGTACTCACACTGCTTTGTGGACATGAGGCCTGATCCCATTCACCACCAAACTGGTGGTAAAATTCCCGCAGCCTTCCCTGAGGCCCAGCTCTGCTGGGTGGGCTGAAGGCCTACCTTGTTGGGGAGGTGTTTCCAGAACAGCAGCACTTGCAGCAGGGCTTATTCCACCCCTGCTTGTCGGGCAGGAGCTTGGGGTACATGCAAGCTGCCTCATAGATACTTAAAATTAGGTAGGACTCATCCTTCTTTCCTTTTTTTACATACCACGATGCCCTTCCAGCTTCAAGCCTGGACCCAATGTTGACTTCACCATCAGCTTCTCCTTCCCACCAGCATCACCTTGCCCACTCCCACCCCCAGCTCTCCACTCACCACAAGCAACAGCCATCCCCTTCAGCCCCATGTCCCCACACTGTCCCCAGAGTGCCACCCTCCTCTTCCTTCACCTCTCCCTGCTGCACACAGAAGGCTCAGAAAAGCAGAAGCCATGTGCTGTCCTTCTACCTCTTCATATGCTGCCATGTTGCCTTTATGGACATCTCTTGCCCATCCTTGTCAGCTTTCAGGCCAGGACTATGGTGTAGGCACGTATTTGCTTAGCACCAAACGCAGCAGGGCCCTGATCCATTGCCCTGACCCATCAGCTACCCCAGCAGCTGCTACTGCTGCTGACAGAGGTTGTAACTGAGCTAGGCCATTAGCCTTTTGTTTTCCTTTAATGAGAGAGTAATTTCTGTTGACATTGCTTGGTCTAAGTGTTGGTATCCCAGTATCGTCCTCATTTCACACTTATTTCACACAGTCCTGACACGATAACAATGTCCACTTAATCTTGCATGGAAATTCCCTTTCAGTGTCCATTGGTCTCCCCTGATTTATGCGGACACTGCTTTCTTGTGTCACTATGAACTGCTCTCCATAGATTTTCCGTGTCATTGATTTGCCATCACCTCCACAATCCAATACAATTTTCCTCCACTTGCATTTGATATTCTCGTGTTGACACCGAAGACCTGCATCACTAATATTGTATTAACATCATTCTGACATGGGAACAAATCCTCGCGCTAATAACATTTACTGATAATAACATCACCATAATGCAGTTACCAGTAATTTGTTTCCGTAGGATTCAGTCTTTGGACTTGACATCCAGACATCCTCTCCGAAGCATTTTTGTTGAGCACCCCCTGCAATGCAGTGCTCTATCTGAATGAGTAGCAAAAACTGCAATACTAATAAATACCAATAATTTGATAGACTAGATCTTCAAACATGTTTACAAGCAAATGTTTCGGTCTCCCAATAACCTACACAAAAAATAAACTTCCCATTCCATACCAGAATAAGCCTGGAGGGTTTCTCAAGACCACTTTATGAAAAACTAGCAGAGGATCCTTGGAGTAAGCAATAGCCCAAGGGCTATGTCAGCTCTATGAGAGACCCCAAGTTCTTCCTCTCTTCTACCTGACCCAGACAGGCTCCAGATGGCTGCCCTGACCTGCTGGTCATTCCCCATGAAAGGACCTCATTTTTGTTACAGCCAGAAATTCTGGCTCAAACCCTAGCAATCTCTCTCAACAGAATTTAATCAGTACTGATATGTTCCCATGAAAAGTTTCAGTTTCAATAAATCAGCATTTTCCAAGAAAAAAAAAAAAAGGCATCTAGTTGGAAAACTCCCAGCCCACTCAGATCTCTGCTATCAGCTACAGAAAGTCAATATTATTCTCCATCATCAGGACCGCCTCTACACTTTTTTAAGAAAGAGAAACTAAGGTCCCAATAAAGGGTACGCTTTTTGCTTTTTTTTTTTTTTTTTTTTCCCTCAGTATTTCCTGAGTGATTAAAGACCCCGGGAATTTCATAGGACCAGTGCTCCAAAGTCACGTGTAAGCTTTCAAAAATGCCGCCCCAAATCCATCATTCTGAAACCTGATTTTTAAAGCCTGAGGTTAAAAACACAGTAAAAGCTAAATGAAACCTGGTTGAGGACCACACAACAAGAACATACTGTCCAAACAGTAATAAGAAGAGAAAGTTTTGAGCCCTTCTAGCTAAGGTGTGGGTCAAGAAGTAAATCCAGGCCCTTCTGTAAGGCATGCTGGTGAAGACAGCTCTTTTTCCCCTGCCATGGAGCATCTCGTTTGCCAAACCTATATGAACTGCCCGAAGCCACAGCTGGGGCCAGCACCTGGTGCCTCAGGTGTCTCTTAGCAAGCTCTGCCTCGAGAAGGCTCCTTCAGGCTCTGCCAGCAGCAGCTAAGGATGAAACGGCTCCACTGTATTTCCCATTAACAGCAGACCCAACATATCCCAGTACTTCCAGTAGCAAACCTTCCATATTTGTAGCTGACACAGAAATCTGGGGGAAAACTAAAGGATTTACTGAGCTATCCCTGGCTGCTGCTCTGCTCACAGAGGCAAACAAAGTATTCACCAGAGAGCTTTAGGAAAACTCAGTATTAAATTGTCATTTTGTCAATAAAATGTCATTTCATCAATAGAATATCCAGGTGGCCCGAATGTTTCTGCATAATTAATTCTCCTGGTGCATTAAGGAATGTTGTACACAATATTAATCAAAAAGCACTGTCAATATAAGGACCATATATAAACCCTGCTAAAAAACAACAAACCTGTTTGAAAGCTAAGCTTTCTTTTTTTTTTCTCTCTCTCTTTTTTTTTTTTTTTTCCCAAAATGACCCTTCAATCTAAGGGAGATGTGGATGCTGCTATCAAAAATGCAATTAAGAAAATAGCACGGTGGTCCCTGGAACCAAGAGGGCAACTGAAATTTTTGCAAGCATTTTGTTTAGGTCCCCAACCCTTTTCCTTATCAGCAGGGCTTTGCTGGGACCTGGACTTGAACTGTAGCTTCTGATACATTAGAATCACTGAGAGCAGAGCCTGGGAGAAAGAAGAATTTGTGGTTCTCTGAAAATCCTATGATTTGGGCTTTTGTGTTCGCTCTGAATAAAATAATAAAAATAAAAAGCAAAATGTCATAAAACTTTCTGAGAAACTCTGCATTTGGAAATATTTCACCAAGGCAAACAAAAGCATTTTCTCTCGGTTTGGATTGAAATCTTTGACCAAGGTGATTTTTTTCTAAAGTCACTTGCAGTGAAAAGAGAGCATTGCAGCCCAGGACTGTCAAAAATTCCCCTGCGAGCCCCAGTGAGCGCTGTTAATTCTCGCAGGGCTCTGCCGCTGCCCGCTCCCTGCCGAAAAAGCCCCTCGCCCACATGTCCCCTTCCCAACCTGCCCCCTGCCCTTCCTCATCCTCCCCATCCCTAGCCCCAGCCCCTGAGGCTTTAGCATCTCTCTGCTCTCCGCAGGGGAGGCACAAAAGCAGCCGCAGGGAGGGAAGGAGCATCCTTGGATCCTGAGCAAAGGCGGACACGGGGAAATGGAGCTGGGGATGCTGCGGAGCTCACGGGGGAGCCGCTTTGGAAAGTTTTATGATTTGGCCAAAGGCTGGGTTTGTGGGATCGATGACAGGAGGTGTGCCCCCGTGCCAGGGGGACCTGATCCAGCCCCAGCTGCGGCTGTAAATCAGCTCAGTGGGTGTGCGAACACCCTCCCTGGGAAGCTTCAAGGCAGGCGAGACGGTGCCGCTGGTTAGCTCTTAACCTCTTGCTTGGAAATGGCTCAGCCCTTTGGGGAAAAAAAAAAAAAAAAAAAAAAAGAATAAATTACAAAAAAAATCAGGCAGATATTTTAGCTCAGGCATTTCAGCCCCCATTCACTTTTGGTGGAATCAGAAACCAGGAAAGCCAGAAGGGATATTTTAGGCATATTTGTTTGCAAACAGCAGTGGCAGCCCTGCCAGCAGCAGCGGTTATTCAGGCAGGGCGAATACTGCCTCCCGCTCCCTCCTTAGAGGGACGCCGTGGCACAAGGCTGAAGGGAACGAAGCAGCAGGATCTACTGGAAATATTTTGATTTTTGTCCTCATGTATCAGAGGAATGTCACAAAACTTGCAGTCGTTTTATTTGCTCGAATCATTCTAGCAATCAGCAGATCTGCATCACCAAAGCAAGTCAGTTCTGAGCCTAAAACGAAGCAATCAGTTCTGAAGTGAATAATATGAACTTTAAATGATTTTCTAGCCTTCTATTTATCAAGATTACTTTCTACAAAATTTTCATCAGAGATATTACTAAATTCCATTACCTTCTTGTGATTATCTCCTACCCTTAACATAGGAAAATTGATGCTACAATGTTTTCTCTCCCCAGAAAATCAGAGGTGCCACAACAAGTTGCCATATTCTGCACAAATAAGCCACTAAAGCAAAGAATCCACTCAGACTTATCTATTTTATTTGTATTTTATATTTTCAGTGTGTCTGCATTTTAAATGTATTTTAATGTAAAGGTTAATGGAGTTTTAATAAAGGGCAGATGGCTACTCTAATTGCAGAACACCCAGCATACTCTTTTAAAAACCTCTTTAGCTGGCTAGACAGATATTAATAATTCTGAATGCCATTAGAAAAAGCAGAGGTTTGAAACAAATGATTCTTCGAAGTTAAATTTATTATTAAACCAAAACTGCAATCGTTGCATGCATTTTGCGAAGAAAAATTGTATTATCAATATATTTCCCATCAAGTGATCCCGTGAACTCTTTATTATCTATTATCTATAGCTAAATTATATATACTAAAGCACCAAATGTTGAACTTCCCATTATATATTGTTTCGTACCCAGATGACAACTCTCAGCCTGTTGTTATTTTAATTTCCTAAACACTTCACCAGTCGTGCAGCCTCCTCCCTGCCTGGATCTTCTTCTGCAAGAGCGTGGCTCCTGGGCCACATAGCATTATGCATGCACATCACAATCCCTGGTATGTGTCTTAAAAAAAAAAAAAAAAAAAAAAAAAAAAAGGAAATAAAAAGCATGAGCTATTTTGCACTGGGCCCCACGCCAAGAAGAGCCTCCTTGCCTCCAGAAAAATACAGTGAAAGCAAACCATGTCCACGAATGCCTCCCGAGCAGCCAGCTTGCTGGGCGTGGAAGGTGGCCAAATGCTGTGTGGGGATGAAGAGCCCCAGGTACCAATCCCGTGGGCTTTACGGCCAAAATAATAGGATTTTTTAAGCCTTCAGAGCCTGGTGTTTCAAAGTCCCTGGGTCAGATTAAGCCCTCAGTGAGGAGCAGAGTCCCTGTGCTGGAAGTGCAAGAGGCACAGAATTACTCCAGGATTGCTGCAGGACCCCATGGGGCTCGCAGCCCCCTGCTCTGATGCTTTTGATGATGCTTTTGGGGTTTCCTGCACCTCCGACAGCAGAGCTCATCCCAGCACGCCTCTCCTCACCGACAAAGAAAGGAAGGAGGGAGGCACGGACTAACCCCGTAACACCTGAAATAATTTAAACCGGACAGCAATTTTCTGCTTTGGAAATAATTTCTGTAACCTCTTCCTGCCCCCGCCGCAGACCCCTCCGCACAAACCCGTGTTCGCCATAATCATCACCATCGCCCTCTGAAATTAGCAGTTACATTAACAAGGTTTTGAAATATGGGCTGGAATGCAGTTTGGGGCTCTGCAATGGAATAGAAGTAAGTTTTATATCATTTTATGGACGGACATTAATCAATGCTAAATCACAATGAGAGTCTTATGGAATCACATCGTGCAATCTCCTAAATCGCGAGCAGCTTGCCGTGATTGATGTCCCTCCGACGACATTTGATAGGATTAATAGTGGGAGCGGTCCACATTTAGATTTTACCATGTTAGGTGCTTTCTCTGAGCCAGCCTTGGATGGGAGGGACCTTTGGAGCCCGGGCCAGGAAGCAGTAGTATTTGTCACATTATTAATTTGCCCTTATGATTCATCTTTTATCCTTCCTGACATTTATGTCGTTCCTCTGACATGCACGTTGGAGGCCCAAATGCTCCCAGAACTGAGTGACGTGAAGGCAAGGGGAGTCTTCGTCTGCCTCCCGAAGAGGTGGCAGGTATCGCACCCTCCAGCCACACAGAGTTGTCACGTCACCAAAATTTCCCTCGAAAAACAAGAGCAAGAAGCCTTTGCTGGGGGGAAAGGAGGTTGCAGGTCTACGTGGAGCCTCTGCAGGGCTGGAGTCTGGGGCCACCTGAACCTCCAAGAGCTGCAGCCCCAGCATCCCACCAGGATGCTCCTGTCTGGATGGGCCGAGTGACATGGGGTGGGTTGGGGGTGGCGAGGCACAACTGCACCCAGCTTTCCTGCAGCCCCAGGGGAAGGTTCAGCATCACCCCAGACCTGTCTGGGAGGTGACTTCTCCACCCCAGGTGTTTAAGCACAAGCTGTGACGGGCCACCAGGACAGCCCAGTGGGATGAGGGACATCCAGGTATCTGCCACAACCACTCAGGCCCCGGGGACAGGGCCAGCCCTGCCCACAGGACCCCAAAATTGGGACTGGCAGAGCATGTGGCTGCTCTGCACCAGGGGCTGGATGGCCCAGGTGTATGTGAGGCAGCAAGGAGACCCCATGTCCTTTAGGACAGCCCTCAGGGGAGGGGACACGTCCCCAGTCCCATCCACCTGGGGGGTGCACAGAGCACCCAGGGGCACTGGCACGGAGTAGGAGCGAGCTTTTCCCCAAACAGCGCTGTTCCTCCTCAAAACCACCCGGCTTTGGTGGTTTATTTCATTTATTTTTCTGGCGGGGGCCGTGCGGAAATTCGGCGCAGCGCCGGCGCTCGGGGCGGTGCGAGCCATTTTCAGACGGCGCCCCGCTGCGAGCCATTTTCAGACGGGCTCCCGGCTTGCGCGGGGCGCGCAAACTCCCCGCGGTGCTCGGGGCTGCTGCTTAAGACGTATGGAGAGAGGAGTAGTTAAAACCCGCATTATACAGCTCCGCCGCGTCGAAAATCGCGTGCGCTGACCCATATATTTTAAACCCGTAAACGGACTCCAGTCGTTTAAAATATTGCAACGTCGATAGGACTAATTAATTGGGAATAAGGAACGCGGGGATACAATTAAACGAGGAGAGAATCATTTTCTAATTTAATAGCGGGGCATTTATAAAGAGCGCGAGCTGAAAAGGCACCGAGCGATCCCAGCGGCGCGGCGCTAAATCAGCGCAGCCCGGGGGGGGCCGGGGAGGGTCCGTGCGCCCCCGCGCAGAGCCGCGGAGCTGCGGGTGCCCCCCGGCCGCAAACACTGCGCGATTTTATTAGCCCCCATTTCCCCGGGGTAATTTATGGCGATAAAACAGACACCCGGGGTCCCCTTAAATTGTCTTTTCATAATGAATAAATTTAAGCCGGCTAATTAATATATAAACTAAGCCGATTTGTCAGGTTGATTTGTATTTTAGTTAATTGTGAAAGTAATTACCACACGGGCAAATTAACAGCTTTCTGGAAATGACCAAGGCTGGGGTTTTATTTCCTTCCTGGGTGAAGAAAATTCATTTTTCCCAGCTCTTGATGTGATGAATAAAAGCCATAAATCTGGGTGATTGGTGCAGGCAGAGTCTAAATGGCTTCATATTTCATTTTAGGTTTAATAGAAATATTCATGCTCTGTTTTAATGAAATTAAATTGGAGGGGGGTGGACTGCGAGGCTGGCGGTCGGGGCTTAAAGGGGCAGCGCAGATGCGGTGGGCTTTTTGTTGGCTTTTGGCGGATGAGGCGCTCGCTGCTCCAGGCAAACCTGATGCGAGCAGCCCAAATAAACGTAAAATTGTCTCTCGAAGTTATCTGAAGAGAAGGTCCAACGAGAGCCGGCCAAAGCTTTGGAAGTCGGCTTGCAGAAATTAAATATATATAAATTAAAAAGCGGCATAAAGAAAAAAGCCTGGCTGCTCAGTGCAGGGACGGCTTTCTCCCCCAAAAAATGAACGGGTGAGGTGCAAAGAGGATGGGAAATCTGGCAGGGTGCTGGCTGAGCATCCTTTCTTTTCAGGGTCACCACCCCGGAGGATGCTCGGTGCCCTGCTGCTGCTCGGGGCCCTGCTGCCGGGGGGTGACACGGCCGAGCCCGAGCATGGGGGATCCCTCCGGCCCTACGAGCACCCCGGGGCTGTCCCGGGCTCCTTTTCTCCCTTTTGGGGCTGATGCCGAAGTTTGCGGGCATCCCAGCCCTATGCCGGGAAGGGGATCCTAATGGATCCGCCGCGCGACTTGTTGATTTCCCCCGAGCAAATCCGGCTTTGATGCAGTCCCAGCGAGAGCGGTTAGCTGATGAATTGACAAAAACTAATCAGCTTTATTGGGAAACGGGTTAAGGGCAGCGGAGTGTCAATAATTCTCCGCCTGACCCCCTCATCCATTAAGGGAGGCAGGCTGATTAGAGCGAGGAGCCCCCGTGCTTTTTGCACCGAAATTGCTTTCATAAACTCACCATTATTAGCAGTCAAGGCGAGCAGCTAATTTAGAGGAAGACATCCCGAGGATGTCACATCTCGCAGGGAGGTTTATGTATCATTAGCTCATTTACACAATGTCGCGGCGTAAGATGGGCTTTTGGCAATAAGGCTGGCCCCGCGCCCGCGGGTCGCATCGGCTTTGTAGGGACCGGGGGGGGCACAGGGGGGACACAGCCTCATGCCGACCCCCCCCTTGCACCGGTCAGGCTGTTTCAAAAGGCGAGATAGGGATCTGTTTGCCGGGGGGGCTGCTGAAAGGAGACCACCCGGAGGTGTCCGGGCAGCGCGCTATCTGCGCCGAGATAACCGCGCATTGTTGGGGCTGGATCAACACAGGTGCGGGAGCGCGGCCCTCCCTCCACGGGCTGCGGGAGCGGCGTGGGAGAGCACACCGAAGGGAGACGGGGGGGAAAGGGGGAGAGAGGGGAAAAACGGGGGAAAAGGGGGAAAATAAGGAAGAAAGGAAAAAAGGGGGGAAGGAAGAAGAAAAAGGGAAAATGAGAAAAAAAAAAAAAAAGGAGGAAAAAAGGGAAAACGAAAAAGGGAAAAAGGAAAAGGGAAAAAGGAAAAGAAATAAAAAAGGAAAAGAGAGGAAAACGAAAAAGAGAAAAAAGGAAAAAATAAAAAGGAAAAAAATAATAAAAAAGGAAAATTTTTAAAAAGGAAACAAGAAAAAAAAAATAAAAGAAAAAGAAAAAAAGGAAAAAGAAAAAAAAAAGGAAAAAATAATAAAAAAGGAAAAGTAAAAAGGGGAAAAATGACGAGGAAAAAAGAGAAAATGGGAAAAAGGGGGAGGAAAGGAAAAAAGAAAAAGAAAAGGGAAATGGGGAAAAAGAGAAAAAGGAAAGAAGGGGAAAAGGAAAGAAGGAAAGAAGGGAAGAAGGAAAGAAGGGAAACGGTGTAAAGAAAAATGAAAAAGGAAAAGGGGGGAGAAGGAACAAAGTAAAGGGGAAAAAGGAAAAAGGAGAAAAAGAAAAAAAGGAAAATAGAAAACGGAAGAAAAGGGAAAAAGGAGAACAGGAAAAAAGGAGAAAAGGAAAAAAGGAAAAAGAGGGAAAGAAAAAAAATGAAAAAGAAAAAAGGAAAGAGGGGGGAAAAAAAAGGAAAAAAAAAAGAAAAAGAAAAACGAAAAGTGTTCAATTAGGAAAAAAAAAAAAGTGGAAATCGAAATTCCTCTCTGAGCACGAGATGTGCTCCCCCCCGGGCGGGAGGGCAGGGGGCAGCGGCCGGCCGGCCCCGGCGGGGTGGGAGCGGCCGAGGGGCAGCGGGGGCCGGGGCTGGGCCGGCAGCGTTGCGGTGCCCCCCCCGGGGGCACCCGGCCACCGCAACGCTGCCGGCCCTTGTCCTGCGGCTCCCTTCCCTGTTTCCCCCCGCAAACTGCACCCCTATTATTATTATTATTATTATTATTATTATTATTATTATTATTATTATTATTATTATTATTATTATTATTATTATTATTATTATTATTATTATTACCACAAAGCCCCCCCGCTCCCCCATGCGCGGTCCCCCCGCTGCCACCCGCCTTGGGGTCCCGGGAGGTGACAGCCGTGTCCTAGGGGGGGTCCCGACCCAGCACCCCCTGGCTCAGGACCCCCCCGGGCCCTCTGCCCACGGAGCGGTCTTGAGAAGGGGAGCAGGAAAAAAAAAAGCCGTGGGACATTTCGTTGTCGCCTTCGTGGTTTTTTTTTTTTTTTTTTTTTCCTCGGTTCCCTTTTTCTTTCCCCCTTTTTTCCTTCCCCGTTTTTGCTCCCCCCTCACAAAGGGAAGCGGGGGCCGGGGGTCGCTCCCTGCTGTCGGGGACAGCCCCGCCGCCCCTGGACGGTCCCGGGGGAGGGGGGTGACAGGGTTGGGGGTGTCGCATGGGGTCGGGGATGTCGCACGGGCACTATAAGGTTTTGGGGGCGAGAGTAAACCGGGGCGCACCGGGGGCTCCCCGCGGCCGCCCCCCCGGGTTAAACGGGACCCATGCGGGGTGGGGGGAGACCCCCTGGCCCCTCTTTTTCCCTTTTCCCGTGGCTGTTTGTGCTGGATTATCGGCTCCCCCCTCACACACACACACACTCTTCAGCGAGGCGCATTCTGGTGGCAGGCATGACTCCCTGACCCACAGGTGTTTATTCTTTCCAAACTCCTCCAAAAGCGCTTGGCGGCGCATTTAGGGCAAATATTTACCGTGTGCGAGAAGGGGAGGGGAGAAGGGGGGGGGGAATAAACTCCTCAACACCTCGCCGGGACCCCCGGTGAGGGCAAAAAAAAAAACACGGGGCGAAACCCCCCAAGAGCCTCCCCCGTCCCCTCCGACGGCGCTTTCTGGGGGACCGGGGGGGGGGCTGCGGGGCCGTGCCGTCGGGGGGGCGAGGGAAAGGGGGGTAGGGGGGGCTCCGTGACAGGTGCTCGGCGGGGCCAATAGCGGGCTCGGCCTCCCGGCGCCGCCAATGGAGGCTGCAGAGCCTCCGGCCCAATGGGAGCCTCCTGAAGGCCCTTGTAGGGTCGCACCGCCCAGCGCGGCCCCACAGCCGCCCCGCTGCCCGCCGCCGCCGGGAGACGCGGGCCCGGCCGGGGGCCGCCCGCCCGCTGCCGTCCCAATTCCCCCCCCCCCCCCCCCTTTCCTCATTTTAAAAATCCTCCCCCTTCTCCCGGCATCGTCGCCGCCCGCTGCCGGTGCTCCCATGGAAAAATCCAAAAATTTCCGCATCGACGCGCTGCTGGCTGTCGACCCCCCCAAGGCGGCGGCGGCGGTGGGGGCGCAGAGCGCTCCGCTCGCCCTCGTCGCCTCCTCGCTGGGTGGCAGCGCGCCGCGCGGCTCCAGCAGCTCCAGCAGCTCCAGCGGCAGCCCCCCGGCTTCCTCCTCTTCCTCTTCTTCCTCCTCTTCCTCCTCCTCCTCCTCCTCTTCTTCCTCCGAGCAGCAGCAGCAGCAGCAGCCCGCCGCCGGCCCCGCCGACCGCCTCCGCGCCGACAGCCCCTCGCCGCCGCCGCCTCCGCGCATCCTGGCCGCCCACTGCGCCCTGGTGCCCAAGGGGGGGTTTTTGGCTTCGACCAGCGGCCACCCCCCGCACCACGCCGGGATGGCGCTGGGACTGCACCCCGCGGCCCCCGGGGGGCCCGGCATGCCCCCGCAAGCGGCCCTATACGGGCACCCCATGTACGGGTACTCGGCGCTGGGCGGGCAGCACCCGGCTCTGTCCTATTCCTACTCGCAAGTGCAAGGGGCGCATCCGTCCCACCCCGCCGCCGACCCCATCAAGCTGAGCGCGGGCACCTTCCAGCTGGACCAGTGGCTGCGGGCATCCACGGCCGGCATGATCCTGCCCAAAATGCCCGATTTTAACTGTGAGTATCGCCTTCCGCAGCCCTAACCCCTCCGCAACCCTAATATCCATCCCCCCCGGCCCCCAGCTCCCGGCTCCTAGGGTTTCAACCGCGAGTTTCAACCTGCGTTATGTTATTGTTAATTTTTATTAAAAGGAGGAAACCGCCATCCGCAAGGGATGCCCGTGTCGCCTCCTTATCCCCTGTCGCCCTCCAGCCCGTTTTTTTAGGGCGGCTCAAACGTGACGGCTTCCAGCCCATCCCCACAGAGCAGCCCATCCCTGGCTTCCCCCAAAACGCGGGTCCTGACCCCCCAGCCGCTCTTTATTTTATTTTTCTTTTCCCGGCAACGGGCTGAAAATAACCGCGGAGCTCAGCCCTACGAGCGGGTGTAGGGTTAGGGGTCAGCAGGGGCTTAGGGTCCCCGGGGGGACGAAGGGACGGGGAATAACGAGGTCGGAGCGGTTCGGGACGGGGGGCTGGGGGCTCTGGAAATGCTGCACGAAATCCCCCCAGCCCCAAATCGCAGCCCCAGCAGCAGAACAGCTAGGCCTCACGGCGACGGGGACCTTTCGTGCATCTGTTTTAGGCACAGATCATTTCCTTAGGTGTGAGCTCTCAGCGGGGACGGCCGGTTTAACAATACCGGAGGTGTAGTTTTACGAAAATCGTGCCAGGAAAAAAAAAAAAAAAAAAAAAAAAAAGAATTGGGATGTGTTTTTTTTTTTTTTTCTTACTCTGCACACGTTCGCAGACAAAAAAGTCCATTGTTTTCTTTCGGATTGAGGTTGTTTGGGCTGGAACATTCAGGAAGAAAAAAAAAATAATTAGGGGAGCTGTCAGAGCCCTGCTTCTCAAACAAGGCGCAAGGGGGAAGAAATAAGCGGGGAAAATCGCACGGCGGTGACAAAATCCCATCCACGCTCCCGTCTGCGAGCCGGACACTGCCCTTTTCTCTCCGTGCCCTCTTCGGCAGCCTGGCCCCAAAAGCGGCCGGGCAACCAGAGCATTTTCTTCGGTCCCAAATCAAATCAAACGAAACCCCACAACGCGCCGGGAAGCGCGGGCTCGGCCGGGGCGCGCCCCCGGGTGTCGGAGCCCTGTGTCCATCCATCCACCCCCCCCTTTTTTTTTTTTTGGATAAAATCCCATATTTGATTTTTTTTTCACGCGGAAAACACACCGATATATATGTATGTATATATATATGCATATATATATATAGTCTGTATATATATATTGTGTATGTATATTGCGTATCTATATATTTTAATTTATATTTGTATATTAATTTATATATCATATATTAATTCATATACTATTTTTTACCATTTATATTTATATAGAAAACGCATTTTTCGTTCAAAGCCAGTTTCCCACCCCTCGCCGCTCCCTTCCCCGCTGCAATCCCGTTAATTACAGCCGGGGGGGCCGGGAGGGGGCTGCGAGCGCGGTGGGTTTAAGCGGAGCCACGCATCCCACGGAGCGAGCCGCGACCCCCGGCTCCCTTTTATCGCCTCGCCCTTGGGCTCTGGGGAAATCAAAGGGCAGATTTTTATTTTTATTTATTTATTTATTTTTTTCTTTCTGGCTTTTTATTTTTCATTCCATTCATTTCATCGCAGGCATCCCCTGACACCTCGCTACCCCGCGTGGCGCGTCGGGTCCCCTCTCCCCTCTCCGTGCGCTCCCCCCCCGGTGTCCCCCAGCATCCCCCCGACGGCTCCCCCATTTCTTCCCCCTCCCTACCCCGGCTCTGCTCTCACCCCCGCGGTTCCCCCCGCAGCCCAGGCTCAGTCCAACCTGCTGGGGAAGTGCCGCCGGCCCCGCACGGCTTTCACCAGCCAGCAGCTGCTGGAGCTGGAGCACCAGTTCAAGCTGAACAAATACCTCTCCCGGCCCAAGCGCTTCGAGGTGGCCACGTCGCTGATGCTCACCGAGACGCAGGTGAGACCCCGGGGGTGGTGGGGGGGAACAGTGGGAAGTAAGGGAGCCGTCGGGGCGCCGTCGAGGGGCCGGGGCTGAAGCCCTGCCCCAAATTTCTCGCCCCCCTCCCTTCCCAGGTGAAGATTTGGTTCCAGAACCGGCGCATGAAGTGGAAGCGGAGCAAGAAGGCGAAGGAGCAGGCGGCGCAGGAAGCCGAGAAGCAGAAGGGGGGAGGCGAGGACAAGGCGGACGAGGAGCTGCTGCTGCCCGCCCCCGACAAGAGCGGCGGGCGGCGGCTGCGGGAGCTGCCCGACAGCGAGCCCGACGACGACGACGAGGAAGAGGAGGAGGAAGAAGCCGGCAGGTGCTGCCCTTACCACTCCTCCGACTGCTCCGAGGCGGACGAGGAGGACTCGCAGCCCCGGGGCCGGCACGGAGCCCCCCCGCTGGCCCCCACCCAGCCCCAGTGAGCCCCCGGCCCCAGCTCCCCGCCCGCCCCGTCGGGGCCGCCCCCTCCCCAAGACCCCCCCTTTTATTCCGTTTTCTCCCCGCTTGGAGGGGGATGGAGAAGAGGATCCCCCGTGTGCCGGGAGGGGGAAGGAAGATTTGCGGTGACCACAGTGTTATTATTGACTGAAAAGCAGACGAAACTTGACCCCCCCGCCCCCCTAAGTCCCAATCCTCCGTTCGCTGAGTCTTGGAAATGGTTTTGTTCTGACTATATAGCGGGAAAACTGGTTATGTCCTGAACGTTAAAACTGCTGGAAATCTCGATACCGTCTTTATTTTTGTATATCGTATTTATAAAAAATAAGAATAATAATAATAATTGCCTCTACTTATGCATGCTAAATTATTACCCCCCCACCCCCCCCACCCGCGCGGTGGGGTGGAAAATAAACGGCGTTTTGTACTTGAGACGTGTCAGGGGTCTTGGGGGGGCCTTGGGGGGAGGCTAGGGAAGGAGCGGGGCCGCGGTTTTCAACCCGAGCTTCCCCCGAGTGGCATGGACGCGGGGGGGCCCGGCGCAGTGTGCCCCCGCCGTTTCCCTCCGGGGTCGTGGCACCTTATAAAGGGGGGGCAAAGGGCTCAGCGCCGTCGGGGAAGGGGCTCCAGCTTCTTCTTTCGACCACTGTGACCTCCCCGTCCCTCCCGTCCGGATGAGAGGGGTGCGAAGCGGCTGCGCCCCCCCCTTTTTGCACCCCTTTGCTCACCCCTCCCCGCCGTCGGGGCTCCTCTCGCCCCCTCCCGCAGCACCCGGGGACCCCAAAGCGGGGCACCCCCCAGCGGGGAGCAGCTCCCCTTTGCAGGATCGGCCTTAATTAAGGTTTTGCAAACGAGCTGCAGGGGGAGAAGGCCCCCCCCCAGGGCTCTCCCCGACGCCGAGGAAGGGCCCCCCCCCCCCCAGACGGCCGCAGCCGCCGCCCCGGCATTTAGCTCGCCAATAAATCGGCGGATCCATCCGTCCTTGTCACGGCGGCTCTCCCCCAAATCAATTACGGGGAATTTAAATAACATCACCGGCTCAGCCCCGCCGGCTCGGGGCCTCATCCCGCAATTTATCCCCGCTAACTGAACGGAAGCGCAAGATGCGCGCAGCCAGGGCGCAGCCGCTTGTATCGGGGGATAAAAAGCTCCGAACCGCGGCCTGTTCCCGCTCCCCCACTTTTAAAAATTTTCATTATTTAATTTTTATTATCTAATTATTATTATTTAATTATTATTTTTATTTTTTTTTAAGGCAGCGTTTTGCAAGCCCGCGCTAACCTTTCCAAGGAGAGCTGCGCGGCCCCAGCTTCTCTAAAAATCCCGCCTTGAAACCCAGCCTGGAGCACGCAGGGGGCTTCGACCCGGAGATAGCACGGAGGAAAACACCTCCCCATCCCGGAGAGCTTCAGGTGCTGCCGCTCGGAGCTGGGCTTTAAGGCACGACCCGGTTATTTATGGGTTTACCGGCCCGACACACCCAGTGCGCCGCGGGACTACGCCGTAAATCACAGCCGCGCACAGGGGAACCGTAAATCTGGCCGGATCCCGTGTGTCGGGAACCTGATCAGGGTAAACCCGATTTAGTCTTGATCGATGCTTGCCCCTCTTGCAGGGAAACAATCGTGTTGCGGGCTCGGGTTGAAATCCGTAGCGCGGTGCCCTTTCGTTCACAGGCCGCGGGGTTTGGAGAATTTGAAGAGAGAAGGGGGAAAAAGGAGGGAAAAAAAAAAGGATGGAAAGGGGGTATGGGTCGCTTCGTGAATTTCCACGCTGCTGGCTGCGGCTGCATCTGCCTTGGGGGGGCGGCTGCGGCTCCCCCGCCCCTAAAGCCGACGGCGCGTCCCGGTGTCACTGCTCTCTGCCCCTGAAAAAAGCCGAAACAAGGCAATCCCTGTCGTTATCCCCCAAAAAATCATCATCGTCATAACCAAGAGCGAGCTGAGGTCACCCCTCCAAGAAATATCTCGCCTCAGCCATTAATTTCCAATTAAATCCTGCTAATTAAAGTGGCCGGCATGCGCCGTCGGGCCAGGATGCGCGGAGGTGTGTGTCCAGACGTGAGAAATCGCCTCGCAGGGCACAGGCAGCCGGTCCTGGGCTCCGTATCAAAGCCCTACCGGTGTTTTGTGTCTGTCTCAATAAAATTAATCTCTTTAAAGCCCGGCCTCTCACAAGAATACCTTCAGTGTTCCAGACTACAAGGGCAAATATGTTTTTCAGATTCTGTTTTTATGGACGGATTAAAGTTTATTTTCCATAATAGGGCACCTAATAAAACTCATAAAGCTCTGTCAGTCTTACAGCTGGTGGCCTCATTTAACACTTTCACTTCGTAAATCATTTTACAGCTTACCAGGTGTTTCCAAAACCGGGAGGAGAGGGGGGGGTGGGAAGAGAGCAAGGAGGGGGGAAGGAGAAATTAAGCTCGCTGAAAATACAGCTCAGCTCCCTTCGCGGTGGGTGTGTTTGTGCTGTTGTTTGGAAGGGCTTCAAAGACGGTGTCGATCCCAATAGGGGAGAAAATCCCTTTAATCAGGCTTTCCCACGGTCTTTTGAAGTGGTGGGGTTCACGTGCGGCACGGGGAAGGTTCACAGTGATGGACGGGGACTGGTAATGGGTGCTGTGCTCCTGCAACGGGACCCAACGTGCACCCAGCTGGGCTTGGCAGCACTGCTGGTGGTGGTGCTGGTGGTGGTTGTGGTGCTGATGGTGATGTTCTTGGTATTGGTAGTGCTGGTGGTGGTGGTGCTGGTCACGGTGGTGCTGGTGGTGGTGGTTGTGGTGCTGGTGATGATGGTAGTGGTCATGATGATGATGGTGGTGGCAGTAGTGTTGGTAGTGCTGGTGGTGGTGGCAGTGCTGGTGGTGATGATGTCCTCAGCACTGTCAGGGCCAGTGTGGCTTTAACCTCCCCCATCTGGAACTGCAGCAGGCAGTCTATGCACAAGGAGGCCCTTTGGGGTTTTGTTGCCACACTAGAGGAGAGGTAAGCACCACCTCGGGTGGACGTTTACCTTGGAAAAACAACGTGGTTTCAGCATGGATGTCATTAACCGGCAATTCCGTGAGCATTAAGTGGGAAAACAAAAGAACCAAAATCGGAGCCATATGCTTGAGGTAAACCTGCGAAAAGTCTTTCAAATGGGAACCCATAAATATATAATCCCCCTCAAACTCTCCACGAAACTTCTGGGGATGAAATGCTTCACTAGCAGAGAGCCTGTTGATGATTTCTGAAGTCCAAACTCTCGCATGCATCTACAGCTAATGGATTAAGTCAGTTTTTCCTCCAGGGCTTGGGAGGGCCCTGTCCCCCAGCCTGGCCTCCTGCTGAGCCCCTTCCCTTTTATACCAGGAGGGCCACGAGGAGGGGGCTGTGCCCCAGGGTAGAGGATCCCAGCCTGGAGCCTCTTCTGCTTTCATTTGGCTTTCCCTTCGTGTGCTGTGGGTGCCGGGATAGCTCCACAGTGCTTCAAATGTGAGAGCAGAAATAGTCCTGGGGCCTCCTTGCGTGGAAATGGAATCACCATTTAGGATTTAGGAGGCCAGAGTGATCTTTAATTAATTCAGTATTTGAAATTATTATCCATAGGACCTCTGTTAATGTCCTTGGCCAGCTTTTGGCAGGGTGGAAGCCCCTGGTGGGGATGGAGAATCCTTGTCCCCATCCAGCCCCACAGGTGCCACTTCCCTAAAAACAAATGTAAGGCAGCCAGCACGGATTTTAACCCAGGAACAGGGCACGGGGTTGATCCCAATGTGGAACAACATCTCAGGGAATAGGATGGGATGTCCATCGCTGGGTATCCCTGGCTGCCCTCCCTGGGGACTCCTTTCCACCGTGTGATCGTGGCTGGCAGAGCACGGAGGGCTGCACGGACCATCTAATGACTCGTTCCGGACTTAAACATGATGAATCTATAAAGCACACGTTGCTCTAGCAGCTAGGTGCAATTTTAGAAATGTTAATGAGTAATTACATAAAGGTTGTCCACAGTCAGTGATGTTAATCACTGTTCTTTTGCCAGGGATAATTAAGACAGCAATCCAGCAGCGTAAGCCAGCGCTTCCTGCTGTCTCTGCTGCCTCTTTCTCTCTTTCCAGCTCCCTGCTTCTGCAGGGATTTTCTTGCCTTCCTTCCCTCCTCCCATGCTTTTAGCCCCAATCTTCTCTTAGGGGCCTGCTTGAGTGAGGCTGGGACATTTTTAAGCCACATCTGAGCATCCCACGTGCTCCTGTCAGGGTGAGCTGAGGGTGTGGGGGGAGGCAGATTTGGGTGATGGGAGCCTTCGTGGTCCTTCCCAGAGCATCACAGCACCAAGCTCCACTTATGTGGTTTGTTATAATAAAACCTATACATTTTTCCACATTTTCACTCTTCAGCCCATATTCAGGTGCTGTTCAGTGTATGGCAGGGTCCACATGATGGAAAGCCCATGGCAGGGGGTTTTAGAGGAGGAGAGAGAAGGGACCACAGAGACATTAGGTGGAGAGGCCAGTCTGGGTGTGCAGAGCAGGGGCTGGACCATCAGGAGCTGCAGGCAGTGAGCTGGTAGCACCCTGAGAAAACCTTTTCTCCTCTGTTGACTTCTGAGCTGTCCAGAGAGAATGCCTGTCATGCTACAGATCCTCCCGGGTAGCGTTTGGTTTAAGGACAGGAGGGAGGAAGCTCTTTTATCAGCTAGAAAATGACAAAACACTTGAAATACGTCCTCCTTGACTCTTCCACAAATTCCTCTTTACACATCCAGAGCTTACATCCGAGCATCGATTTTAGCAGCTGAGGAATAGGGGATAACATTGAGAAAGCTTGCTGTGCCTCAGAGGGCTCTCCGTCAGCCTACAGGCAATGCTTCACACCCATGTCTGCTTTCTATGCCCTTGTGTGTACCTCTTCCTAATTTGTGCTGCACGGTACCTGTGTAGTCTTTGGTGTAAGAAACTGGTGAGAGAGCTTCATCTCTTGTGGTATAAACACCGAGCTTCATCCCCTGCCCATACCTGAAGGCTGCTCCCATGGAGTGGCTCTCTACCCCCTGAAATACTCCTGGTATTTCATACCTGCACACCCCAGGGAGGTTTGAGGATCTTCTCACCACCCTAACTCTAAAAGGTCTGTAATGGATGTTTAGTGACAACTGCCATACCTGGAAATCTGTCAGAGGTGGGACCGAAACAACCATTTCTTGCTACTGACAGAAGACCTTAAGAGAAGTGCTCATAAAGGGTCTCTCTTTGCAATTCTACCCTGTGGCTCTCCTAGTGACATCAAGTTTCTTTGCCATTTTTGAATGCATTCACTTTCAAGTCTTCCCTTCATACACTGCTTTGTCCAAGGCCACAAGAGCTGTTTGGTGCCAGCTGGCTCTTCCTAAATTTATCCTTGATAGCTGCTCATTTCATTTCCTCACGGTGTTGTTAGGGAAGTGATACCTGATTCTGCATTGTACGTGCATCTAAATCAGGGGAAGGCTGCTGTAATTCACAGCTTTCTTAAGCAGGGCCGCAGCTTGCCCCAGCCGTGGTGATAGCGCAGCTGTTTTCTGGGGGCAGCCGTGATGTGCACACCCGTGGGCCTCCCGCTGAAGTAAGCCTTACTGGAGGCAAGTTTCCTCCAGGAGATGAAATCACGAGAAGCGGCATCTGGTAAAAGAGTCACATCTCTACCTACAATTTCCTGACACGGCTCCAACCCCGCAATGGCTTTAGGTGAAGGCGCTCCGCCGCGCCTTTGGAAAAGCAACCCTGCGGATCAGATTGTCTCATCGAAATAAAAGCTTCAGACTGTCTCATCCGATTTAGGAAAAGGTCAAGAGCTGCTTCCCAGGCACAGGGGTCCTGGCCAGGCACAGAGCTGCCGCTACACTCACTACAAGGTGATGTCCAAGCACAGGAGCTGATATTTGGGTGTTTACAAAGCCGAAAGCACCGTCGTGCACACTTGGCACCACGCTGCTCCCAGGCTGGGCCTGCTGGTGTGCAGGGTTCACCCGCAGCACGACACAAACCGAACGATGCCAGATGTGCTCTGAGCACAGCATTGAGTTGCTCACCTTCATGGCAGGGCAGAGCTGCTCGCGTTTGCTCTTTCAGAGCACCACCGATACCAGCTCGTCATGCCCGGTGCGAGGGATGGGGGAAAAAGGGGAAGTTAAAAAGCCCTGCAGAAACTTGGACCGTTCAGGTGCGGCGCTAAAACCCTGCCAAAAAGGACTCGCATATGATTTATCAGCATCACACTCCGGCCAAAGCGAAAAACCAGACTTTACTGCCCCGTTAATTTTGATACAAAAACCAGAGAAAGTTAAAAACAGCATTGGTCAGCTTAAAGGAAAACAAAAATTGAAACGGTGATAATAGCTACGGGGGGACACTACTGCTTAGCTTAAATTTTCTTCTGTATGGCTAAAAAAAAAAAAAAAGTGAAGCATCCGGCTTGTAGTTAAATGTATCTAAACAAATCCTCCCGTATTTCCCCCTGGCTTGTCACATGTAAGGATCAGTGCTATAACCACAGCTGCTTGGTTTTCCGGGGTAGGGTATTTTTCTCAATTCAAAGCCCTTTTCTGCTCCTGAAGCACTAACCCCCCCAGCCACGTTATGGAAGGATTTTGGACACTTTAAGTAGCATCTTTCATATTAGAACTGTCAGGGAATATTTCTTACCGAGTTTTGACTGGCTCACAGGAAGAGACCTCTACAAGCCTGCAGATGAGCACGCAGATAAATAGCAAACTGTGCCCTGCCTCCCACCTCTGCCGGCAGATGTTCAGCCAGTTGGTCCACAGAAAAAAAAAATATCAAGAATGGCTGCATCCAAGGGTCACGAGTCCACGTTCATCCTGAAATCATCACATTTCTGTCTGACACTTCTTCCCTCCCTGAATCACAGCAACATTGCGTGACTTACTCCCCATCTCCCCGCAGTAATTGTCCTTGCACCACGACTACGGCACCGTGGACTGGCAGCGCCTTTTGGCTGCTTTCCATGGAAATTCAGTTTTTCAAAAAAAAAATTTATGTTTATGCATAAATATGACAAATGCAAAAGCTGCAGGCGGGTAAAATCTGCTTCCTGCAGAAACAAAGCAATAACTGTAATAACTGACTGTGAGTTAGAACAAAATGCGCTGCTTGGAATAAATAATAATGAAAGTCAGTTTAAAAAAATAGCAATTGTAATTTTAGACTGTAAGGTTAAAACCGTCTCCTCTAATTGCACAGCAACACCTGCATTGCACTGCCTCAGGCAGCTGCAGCAAGTGAATGGACTCAGACCCATAAAACACTAGGCAGGATTTCCATGGGCAAAGGGTGGTCAGTTCTGATCAGCAAAGCACTCAAACCAGGCACTGCTGCACTGAGGTTAAGGAAGATGTCTCAAATTTGTCTTTGAAAACAAAGTTGCTTCAACCTCTCAGCTGAAGCAACGTGTTTCAGTTTATGTTATTAAATCACAAGCACATTGAAATGCTGGGTCTCCCTCAATCCCTGCAAAAAAGGTAATTATGTGGCTGCTGCAGTCCAGGGGGAGAGCTTGTTACTCACCTAGATCCCACAGTTCCACAGCAGCCAGAATTTCTAGGGGCTTGCAGAGATGTTCTCCCAAATCCAGCCACCAAATCTAAGCCAGGAGGTTTGGCATGGTTGGTTGTAAAGGCTCTGTTCATACACACTCAACATTGTGACTTGTGTCACAGTCCAACAAAATACAGCATTGCTTCTGCTGCCCATACTTCTAAAAATCCATACCAAGTAGCAGAAAATTTAATGCAGCATTTTTCCACTGCCATCTGTTGCATGTAAGATCCAACTAAGCAAAAAAGTCTTTTTTTTTTTTTTTTTTTTTTTTTTTAAGGCTTAAAGCTGCCAGCGATCTGAAAGAGGTAGAAGAAAGCATCTTGCTTTGTTCATTTGATAGCAATCTCTGTGTGTTAGTTATGTGCAGGCATAACCTGGGAATTTGACACTGGGTCTCTCAGATCCCAGGATAACTTTATTCCCTACGACTTGCCCTCCCCAAAAGGGGAAAGGCCTCAAAAACAGCTCCCTTGCTGCTGGGAGAAACACTCCCCTTCCCGAAAGCTTTACTTGTATCAAGTATTCCATATTGAACTATGATTAAAACCAACAAAAAAACCCCACACATCTCAGCCAGCTCTTTTGCTGCAGAACTCAAAATCTTCTGGTGGATGCTTTCTGGAAATCATTTTTCCCCAACAAGGGCAGACATGAAGATGGAGAATAGATCAGTTGATATTACATGCAATTAGGAGACACCACAACTGATTATACTACTGAACACCAGGGGCCAAGCCTGGTTACAGAAATAAGGCTGGCATCCCTAGCACAGGTAGTTTATGCAGACTAGGACGTGCCCCCACACATTTGTGGTCAATCCCTTGCTGGCTACCCAGCTAGAATAAGGACAACCCAAAGAGCAAAACCCTTTAGGAAATCTCATTTTAATGTGTAGTGGTAAAGTGACAAAAACTGAGTGTTATACAAGAAAATGTACATGATTTTTTAAGACATCTGAATGGGAAGTGGAAGCAAATCCTTACAGAAAGTACTTTCTTACTAAAAAGCTGATATTATTCTTTACGCCTAGAAAATCTAATTATTGCAGAACGTAAGACTAACAATTCCGATTTTAAAGCTGAATAAAACAAATTAAAATAGCATCAAACTCTACTGTGATCTTTAAACCCAACATAATTGGGCAAAGTCAGATCTTCAAGTCTTTTTATTCTAACAATTCACAGAATTAGCTGAGAAATTCAACACTTTTAGAAAAAAGTTGATTTCTTCCAAAAGTGACTCACCAGTTCTTATGCCATCTAGTGGCCCGTTCCTTCAGGCAAGTGCACTGATGAGTTATTAAAAGCCTTTGGTTAAGGTTGATTCTTTAAAAACACAGTGTCAGTTTTCTGCAATTGATTTAATGAGAGACTGGAATATGCAATGCTGAACATTACTACTGACCGGAGTACGATAGAAATTCAACCTCTTCTTCAGATTCTAATCTGCAAGAAGTAATCAATCTTAAAGGGACATGTCAAAAAACCAAACATCTTCCCTTCCTTCAGATGGGCCTCATATTGCCTTTGATTAAATCTGTGTAACTAGTACACTGAGCAGAGTAACCATTTCCATCAAAAAATGGATCCTTTCCAGTAAAAAGGCTCTCCTCATTCCCAATTACTTGGGTCTGAAAGACTAACAAAGTCTCGCATCTTCATGCAAACCTAGTTTTTACATATCTTTTATTCGAGAAAGACTATAGTTTGAATTTGGATTCTTTTGCTTGCAAAGACCTGGTTGCTAGTTCAACTCTTTCCTTTAATAGGCTGGCTTCTTCATTGTTCTTTTGGGCTTGTACATTTTTCAGTAAGAAGTGGGTAAGGAAAAGTTTCAAGCCTTCCCGCAGCGTTCCCAGTTTGGGGTTGTCAGATATCCTGTAAAAATACAGACAAAAAGACAGTATTAGACTTCTACTGTTTCAAAAGTTTCTGCATTTTTTTTCCTTCAAATAGAGATATTAAAATAAAAAAAAAAACGATATACAGAAGGTGCTTTTCCAAAAAGGCTTTCAAATTAACAGCATATCTACATTGATTTGGCAAACTGCCCAAACATACTCAACATACAATTGGTCCTCAGTAATAAATTGAAGTATCAGAATACTAAACTTGTTTTACGTAAACAATTGCATTACAGAAAAGAAAAACCAAGGCAAACACCATGTTTGAACTTCCTTGTGTTACAGCTGAAACAACATTTCCCTCCCCAGCTTTATGTGACACTGCAAGTACAATATAACTTTCTTCCTGGAGTAACTTGCAAATTTTAGCTGTCTCCATAACAACTGGAATATTGGAACGCAATTTTACATGGGTCACAAGAAACCCAAACTGTATGGGTATGAATCCCACGAACTGTGTAATACTTCATAGAACTCAGGGATGTTTACAGATACATTTATCAGTTGTAGGGGATTAAGCAAAACAGAAGTGTCAGAACAACATTTTAGCACCTTCAACGAAACAGATCTTTTTGATCATTGTGAAGAAGGATTTAAAGAAAGTAAGTTCCCTGTCAATTGTATAAAACCAAGATTTTCCATACAATGTTGGTTTAAAAAACAAAAACAAAACCACAAACCTTTCTCGCAGCAATGTAAAAAGAAAAAAGGAAAAAGTACTAAAGAAATCTACCAGCGAAGACTGCTTGGAGACCAAACCTCACTGCACACAGATGGTAAAGCAGTAAGGAATGCATTAAGGAATGCAGGTAATTACAGAGCTCTGCTCATGAAAATTCTAAATGATACACCAAATATCTGAAAGCCTTATGTTGTACATAATACTTTGCACAGCTGCATCTAGATCAGAACCTGTACTAACAAACAAATGCTTCATGCCTGCTGGCCCACCACCACCTTCCCCCAGCCGAGCTTGCTTTTTAAGGGATGGATCTCTGGTATTTAGAGAAGGCAGTGTATAATTGCAAACAAATAAGCAAACTTCCTAAATTACTGCAAATGAAGGATTCTCTGGAGACTTCTCTCACTTACCTCCCAAAAATATCACCAACATCTTCAGCATCTGTTTTAACTAACAGCATGCTTAATACTTGTCGCAAGAAATGGACTTTGGGTTTATCTAGTTCACTGAATTCAATCACCTGGTTTTAGAACAGAGAGAATTAGATTGGAGTCCCATATATATCAAGGCTGAAGTTATGCACAGAAAAATTAGTTGAGAATGCTGCCTTCCTAAAGCCAATCAATAAGCAAGCACTGAAGTTTTTAAGGAATAACAAGTCCGGTAGTAACACAATACAAAGATGTAATTATTCAATTTGATA
Source organism: Aythya fuligula (assembly GCF_009819795.1). NCBI lineage: Eukaryota > Metazoa > Chordata > Aves > Anseriformes > Anatidae > Aythya > Aythya fuligula. Next base: position 9,460,486 of record NC_045560.1, on the reverse strand, counting down.
AATACTTCGAAAGTACAATCTAAGACAATCCAGAATATTGCCTGTTTAACACGTTTAAATTATTCTTTTAAATACGTTCCATGGGCTTATTGTGAAATTTAAGCCCCCCCCCCCCCCGGAAGATTTTTTTCTCTGGTCTAATAAAAAACGTCAGCTAGAACTGATGGTACAAAATTCACTAGCAAAGCCTGCTAATAAAAGGACCTCAGTTCCAACCCCAGATGCTCTACAGGAAACGGCAGTCACATAACTGTTCTTTATCTAGAATTGAACAGGGCATCCAAACCATTAAAATCCCTATAGATCCAATGGGATTTCATTAACACTGCCTCTGATAATGAGAGATCCAAATCACCTGCTCCAAGGCAGTTTTTCTTTGTTTGAGAGCAACACTGCTACTGGACAAGGATGTTTCTATGCTGTATTATCCAGGATTTGTGTATGCTTCCATCACCTCAGGCCCCTTTTCCCAAAAGGATAGCACTACTATAGTTGATAAAATTAATCTGGTAATTTTAGAACAAGTTTCATCTTTGTTCATGACAATGAACATGCAAAGCACCAGTTAAGTACATACAGCTAATAATATATGTTTTCCACAGAACTTGGAAAGGTGAGAACATGTATTTTGAAAAGAAAGCACACCAACCTTGAGAACTGAAAGCGGCAATGATTTTGTCCTTAGTAAGTGAACCAACACTGAAACCAAATTGGTGATGGCAGTGGCTGACAGGTTGCCCAAGTCTTTGATTTTGTCCCAGATACTAAACTGAAATGTCACCTAGGTGTCAAAGGAAAAAAAAAAAAAAAAAAACAAAAACAAATCAAGGAACTGTTTAAGTAAGAAATTACAAAACCTTTTGACCTTCTATTCTTTATGTGTCCTCTGTTAATTAGATCTTTGATCGGATAGCTCAAGTCCTTTTAAACATGTGAAACAGAAAAAAAGCAAACCTTCTACAGAAGTTACTTAGTGGCAGATCTGAGCAGGAAACAGTTTACCTTACTAAATGCACAGGTGTACCAGGAGAATTTTTCCTCAGGATCATGAGATGTAAACAGGCACACATCTACTCTCAGGTGGTCAGTAATTGTCTTTCTAACCATAACAATGGCACTAAAAGTAGAAATGCATTTTTCTTTACCTGAAATCGTCTTTCGTATTCACAGAACTTGCCAGCCAAAAACGCGTAGAAGGGGTTATACGTCTTCTCCTGTAAGCAGCAATAAAGGATAACATGAACAATTTCTCTCTCCTGCTGGTCTTTCAGTCCAAGCCTAAAATTTAGAAAAGAGGATAGTTTAGTAAGGAAAAAGTTATTGCAACTAATTAAAAGTTACAACATTCAACATTTTTATACCTTAAAAAAAGGCATTAAATTCTGGTTGTCAGAAGTTCTTAAAGTCCTTAAAAAAGGCTGAATGGCATCAAACCCCTAAGACTGTAGGCTAAATCAGCATCCTGGTACAGCAATATGGAAATGCTACAGCATTACTGGTGTTAGAGAAGTGGCCGCAAAAATAAGACCACAACAGATAGAGGCAGAACGACAGAAGTATAATTACTGCCTGGAGAGGAAATAGCAGCCCAACTCCATGTTTGCAGCTCTCCACAAAGGAAAACAGAGGAGACAACCGTGTCATCACGGAGTCTTGTCATAATGTGGGCTTTGAAAGCAGCAGCACTACAACTTGGAGTACTAACACAGAGGATAAACTGTGAGACAAGCTGCTTGGACAACAAAACAGAACAGCACCACCTGAGGAAAACAGTATCAATAAGTACTTATGCTGGCTGTCTCCCAGCATAAAGGCCAAGGACTGAACAGCCTTCCCACTTGAACATTTGACCACTTGAAAATAGGGCCGAGGCACTTTGGCCAGGAACAGTAACTAACTCACAATGCACCTGTTCTGTGAATAATATGATTTAGCTTCCAGGGCTGTCAGATGCTTGGCAGCATTAAAACCAATTAAAATGAAGGATGCTTAATATTATAATCTGCAAAACGTCAAACAAAATTATTTTCATTGCTTCAAGCTCAAGTTTCATACAGCATTGGTATAACTCAAATGCATTTTATAACAAAGTTTGACCCCACTGGAACTTGCTCTACAGTCTGGAGGGTACAGCTTGTCATAGCTTGAGTCTAACATCCATTGCTTGTACACCCTTCCAGACATCTGTCATTGCATTTGATCACAGACACGTACTAGAGAAAATACTGTCACTCAGCCAAGAAACAGAACGTAAGGTTTTACAATAGGAAAGTCTGGGATGATTTCTAGGTTGACTGCTAATAAATGGAGAAAACTTCAGTCTGGTTCCCCAGAAGAAAACAGCACCGCAAGCGCTGGTCTGCGATATCATTCACTGCTCTCCCATCAGCCAAGGTCTATCTGAGTTTGTCACAGAGCAACAAAAGTTTGTTCAGAAAACATAAGTAAGTAGTCAGCTATCTGGCATGTATCTAATAGATGACTTGTGAAGTTACAGTGTAGTCACTAATTTGGTACGTTCCCTTTTTCCTTGTTCATCATCACTTCTAACATAACTTATTTTGGAAATACGTTGCTAGACAGTTGTAACCAAGAAAAGCAGCATTTGATGTTTTGTTCTTACCCTCACTTCTTCACAGACCTAGCACTGTTTTCTCTTTTCAGACCTGATATTCCTAAACAACTAAAATGTAAGTGTTGGGATTGTCTTTTCACTGCTGAACTTCACCATAAAGCTGCACAGATTTCATAAGCCTGGTAACTTTGCGTAAAGAAGCTGCAAGCACCTCACCTATTAAATCATTCCAGAGGTACAATGCTCCCAGAGACATGCATGTCTTAATCAATTTAAAAATTGCCCTCCAAATACTCAGTAACTGTCTCTGAAGCAGGTTATTTCTCACCAGCAGAAGCCTGCCCCCAAGTAGATTAGTTATCATCAGCTGGAGCCCAAAATTATCACTGGATTTAGATCAAAAAAAGCAACATTCAATACCACCTATTAAAAAATCAATTTAAGTGAGTATAGCAGATGCAATCCCATACTCACTATTTGGAATTGCACAACACACTACAACGGGCTAGCTAAGCCTTCTTCCCCTATTACAATTTTTGTGAGATTTGAAGTTTCTCAAGTTGTTCTTCTCCACGAAACCACTTACAGAATTGCTGTCCCGAACTGGCCAAAGGGATGGCCGGTGCTGATGGCCACATGGCATTGTGCTGAACAATAAATACAGGGAGTTGACCAGGGAGATGGGTGGGGGACAGTACTGCCACTGCTCAGGGTCTGGCTGGGCATCACTCAGCAGGCAGTGGCCAATTGCACCGTGTGTCAGGTTGCTCAGAGAAGCTGTGGATGCCCCATCCCTGGAGATGTTCAAGACGAAGCTGGATGGGGCCCTGGGCAACCTGATCCAGTGGGTGGCATCCCTGCACATGGCAGGGGGTTGGAACTGGCTGGGCTTTAAGGTCCCTTCCAACCTGAGCCATTCTGTGACTTACTTTTCCCAAAAGGAGGAGAAAGACGAGCAAACTGTAACAGGCTGGGTTTAAAATGGTTTAAATGACCATTTCACAACAACTCAGTTCTGCCAGAGATGTAGCAGCAGATGAATCAACAAGCACAATTAGAGTACATCTTTATGCTCCTCCTCAAGAGCCTGACATCAAACATATGAATATAAATTCCCATACACTCTGAAAAGCATGTTTGCATTAAAGTTAATTCCTTCACTGACTAGTCTGCGTGCTTTCCATTATACCCTGCCAGATGTGGACAGATTTTAGAGTCCTCTTCTCTCTGCATTTGCCGCATAAAAATCTGAATCAACACACAGCAGGCAATCTGCAGACACAGTTTTTCTGCCAAGCCTGTATGTATATAGATTTGTATACTAGTTTAAATAGCACAGATGAGAGTCAAGGATCAATTTGCAAATTGAGCTACCAGGCCTTGGCAAGAACTGCAGCAGCAGCAGCTAATTTCTTTTAATTGAACAGGCCATATTAAGATATTGGAATGACTCCATCACAGTCTTAAATCCAAGCTGTGTTTTGCAGAAGTGGCATTTAATCAAACATTAGTTGACTTTATTACGGAGTCTGTTTTGGTTTGGTTAGCAAATTAAATAATTGCATGCCATCAGGGTAAGAACAATTCCTATGAATTACAAGGCTGCAACAGGAAAGTTCAGACCTGATCTCTCTCCTCCCAGTTACTACAGACTTGCAATTAATATTCTGACAAACCCAAAGAATAACTTATTTTGAGCTCTTCCCTGATCACATACTCTTCTAAAGAGAAGTGTGTCAAGTGTTGAGGAAACCGGTCTTAACATGATATGGGACCCTGGAGCAAGTCCAAAGCTAATAAATTCGGTGGGAGAGAAACTGAGGTGCTAGAACGCTACCAGGTCCTGCAAGAATGGACAGAGACATGCAAGGTGGCAAGAAGTAAAGAAAGCAAGCCTGCAACATATTAGGATCTGCTAGATTAAGATCCACATCTTCAATACAAACACATATAGGCTCCTTAAATCAAAGGATGCTGTAAATCACAGTTCCAGACTTAAGTGACAATAACAGAGGCTGCTTTTTTCATCTGGCTACCAGTCAGTTCTGCCTGACCCCTAGTACTCCTTGCATCCAGGGTTTGGTCCCCCTCGTACCCTTCCTCTCCATCCTCACATGGATCTTAGTTACACACTTGGATCCCATTTCAACTAACTGGTGAGACCAGCAATATTATTCTTCCTTCCCAGCTATCACTATTTTTAGTTCTGGGCTTTCTTCTGACCTAGTCAGTACTTACTTCAGAAGCTTTTCAAAGGCATCCAGGAAATCTTCACTTGTCATCAATACGCAAAAAATACTTCTCCTGATATCAGTGTTCATCCTCTGCTTACGAGCAAGCTCTATTATCTTTGAGCTCACCTGAAGAAAAAAAAAAAAAAAAAAAAAAAGGAAACTCTTAAAGAGAGCTATTTCTGTGCAGCCTCTAATATGACCGTTAATAAAAACCTGCAGTAAAGCGTGAAGCATGAATCCAGAGGTCCTGAACTTTTGTCCAATAAAGGCACAGGAATCATCAGGAGCTTTTTCAATTAGGGAAACCTAGTTTAACTGTGCCAATTATCTTTAAGAAGTGCTTTCCTAATGTACGTGACCACAACCATCTCAAACTACTTCATAATTGCATAGGAGAAGAAAAAACACCGCATCATAATATTATGATAATAGCTCTTTTGAAGGGCATGAGTCCAACATTTTGAAAATTTTAATATCAGATCTTACAATCTGAAAGCTTCATCTTACAAGAGTCCACCAAGGCTCTTTTTGGTGGGCTCTTAAATGAGCTTATTTGTCTGTATCAACAGCATTTAGAAGATTAAACGATTCAACTTATTAGTTCTATTAGTCCTACTTGGATTTACCTTCCCAATGTGCAGTTTTTGCTGAGTCTTGCTGTTTGCATTATCAATCATTGGTGCTCCGCTCCAGGACGACCCAATGATCCACCAGCGACCAACCTTATCAGCATTGAGGAGTGATTCCAGGGAGACACGGAGCTGAGTTTCTTTTCCCGAACTACTGCTGTGTACCTTGAGTAACAGCACAATAATAAGTAGCAACAGATTTTTATTTTTTAGCATATTTAATTATTTAGAATCACTTCTAAACAAATACTTTAAACAAATACAAGTAAGTTGATCTCTATAAAGACCTTCACATTTCTTTCCCACAACCTTTTCTTTCAGGCAGTAACCTGAAAATAATTTCCAGATTTTTCCATTTACTCCAATTTCTCAAATAGTAAAAGCTTCTAAGCATAGGTTTGATCAACTTCATCTTCTTCTTATTATTATTTTTTTTAAAGATGATCAATGAAAAGATAGCCATCTTTCACTCATAAAACTCAATTACAATTTGGATTTGATTATGACATTGTAAGATGCTCCAATTAGTTTCCGATCCGGTCATGATTTTCCCATTGAACATTTATGATCAAACAGAATGACAAAATGACAAACTGCCATAAGTTTTATACAATTCAAATAAAATGTATAATCTCTTCAAACAAAATAAAAATTTTCAACTGAAGAGTCTAGAGGTGTACTAAGAGGGTTGTGAAAAATTGAGAGGAAATTCTACAGAACTAGGTTACCTATCATTGCTGATTTGTGCATGCTGGACTTAAAAGTTTCTGAAAAATAACATGCTGCAGATGCATATGCTCTAGGAACCAGATTTAAATATTGTGAAAATTAATTAGCTCTCCAAAGAGACAATTATTTTCATGCATTTTATGCTAGATTGTTCTAGACATCACCCACAAGGCTCCCAGAAAAGAAAACAATAAACAAAACGTATAAAATTTAAGAAGTCCTGGACTTCCAAAATAGTTCTGGTGAACTTTCAAACAGGTGCCTGCATTTAAAATCTATGGGAAAAAAACTGTCATGATGACTCATTCCATCTGCACAATCATTAAACATTCCAGTCTCTTTGTCAAGTACAGGACTTTGCCTCAAACCCTCTGGCTACATATTACGTACTTTCCCAGACTCTTCTGCAGAAGGTTGTTTGATGCCTAGCTAAATTTAAACACATGAGATTATTCAAGTACTACCTAAGAAGCAATTTTTGTCCACAAGAATATCAGACTGTTAAATGATTTTATACATATATATATATATATATATAAAAAATTATATTAGTATATATTAAATACTATATAGCATATAATACACCATCAAGCTGACATAAACCAGAGTTGATTATTTGTAGTGTAAGAACAGCTATTCTACTTATGTCAAGAAAATTCTCACCAGTGTTCTTTGCAATTTGCGGAGTTTTTCAACTGGCTCAGGATCATAACCAGGAATCTTACGCATGTCGTTATTCCTCAGTGCCAACATAGTCTCTAGCATAAAACGGACCTATCAGGAAAAGAAATATTTATGTGGATTACATGCTGCAAGTTTAATTAGTAAGTAGAAAGCGTATTTTCAAAGTGCTATTCTGTGAGAATAAGCAACTCATCTGGCAACATACACTGAAAGTTAGAGTACATGAATACAGAGAAGGATGTTTACTCTAACTCCTATTGTATTCGTGTTCAAGCTTCAATTCAAAGCCTTATCTGCTAAATGCCAGCCCCCAGTGACCACTGTTTGAAGTGTAAGAAGTATGAAACAGAAGAATTAGTCACTGCATAGTATATGTGACAGCTCTAGTTTCCCCAGTTGCAAGCATTTTGGTATCTGTGTCCTAAGAACTAATGAGGAAAGACAAAAAGAAAATAAATAACTGAATGCAGCGACTGAACTCTAATGAACTCTAGAATCTAGAGTATAATGGAAAACATTCTGGTAAACATACACATGTACACGAGCAATGTTGATTCAGAAAAGAAAACCCTTAATACACACATACCCTAGTTTGATCCTTAAAATTCTTCTCTGCTGTGTGTGCTTTGCTCTGGGCTTCACTGATCAGGTCCTTCAAAGCCAATGCGTCATCTTTTCTTAAGGAAAAGCCCACGTTTTTCAGAAGAAACAAAATCAGCTCAATATCTTTTTCAGTGAAAGTGCTAACAAGCTTCTTCAGAATATCAAAGATGAGCAGGGAATGAACTACATGGAAGTTATACAGATGGGCAATCAAGGCAAGCAGATTTTCACATTCTTTCCCTTCAGCATCACTTTTAGAGAGTTCATCAAATTTCTTCACCACAGCTTCCAAGAAGTGAGCACCGACCTGGCAAAAGTTCCATTAAGGAAAAAATAACAATTCAGCAGTTAACCACTAGCAGATTTTAAAGACAACTGTAAAATAATCATTTTTGAGGCACTGCCATTATTAATTTTAAATAATATTGTTCCTCTCAACAAAAAGGGATGTACTACATGTACAAATAGTAACTAGTTTGTGTCACATTTTATTAAAGTATGTTATTTATACCTCTTATATGTCATCCAGTTGCCTTTTAAAGCTACAAATGTTACAAAATTACAGTATGCATATCAAAATTTGTTTATACAATCTTCATGAACACATTTTCTCAGCTGTCAAGCTAGCATGCTGTTACTGTTAGTCATATATCCGGTAAAAGATGCATGTCCAAGACCAAATGCATCACAGAGTTTACCATTCCAGAACTAAATATTTGAAGTGTAGGACAGTAAAATCACAACACACCACATTTTCGCAGTTGATGAGCATGAGACTAGTTTAAAGTGGGAATAAGACTTCGCTGTTTGTCAGAGGTACAGCTGGGAACAAAATTCTGGAATTCCTGTATTTATGAAGAGTTAACTAATGGTAAAGACTGGAATTAAGAAGCATACCAAAATATAGGTAGGTAGAGATCACATTACTGCTAAGGTTCAAACAAGACACCCACACCATTACCACAGTAGTAATATTAACCCTTTTTAAAATTGGAAACGGGAAGTTTTATAACAGTGACCAATGTTAATTTACAAAGTAATTAGTCAGATAAAGCAATAAGTCAGATATAATTAGTCAGATAAACCTGTGAACAGCAAACAAACAAGCTACAAATACAAAGAGAGTTCATCTATCAACTGAAATATGTTATTTAGTGACATGTTGGATATTAGGAAGAACTTCTTTACTGAGAGGGTCGTGAGGCATTGGAATGGGCTGCCCAGGGAAATGGTGGAGTCACCATCCCTGGAGGTCTTTAAAATACATTTAGATGTTGAACTTAGCGATATGGTTTAGTGGAGGATTTGTTAGTGTTAGGTCAGAGGTTGGACTCGACGATCTTGAGGTCTCTTCCAACCTACACAATTCTGTGATTCTGTGATCAGAAGTTAAAAGGCAATCAAGAAAAAGACATCAAGAAAAAACACCGCCCAATATGTATTATTAAACAAAGTTAGTCCCAGCCACAAAAATTACCTCAATTCCTACTGTATGATGAAGAACGCTGACCAAAAGGACATGCTCCATCATCAGTCTTGCAGGCATGGCAACCGCAGTAACACAAGCATTCATAAGAATATCTGTTAGAGTTTCGTTCATGTCCTTTCTACTGTTGGCCATGTAAAGCTCCTCCAGCTGTCCACTAATGGAGGACAAATTTGGTTCACTCAACCTATTGAGAAACAAAATCCAATGTTCACTGTTTCGCCTTTTTGCATAGTTCCACAATTTTCAATTTATCCAACATACAACCTCTCTGTAAAGCCAAGCTAGCTCTTTTAAAAAGAATAAAGATGAATGAAAGGAACCTTTTGTATTTTGCTGTGTTCACTAAAATAAAAATGAAACTCCAGAACATTTTTTTTTTTTTTTAAAGTACTTACAAGTAGGAACAGATTAGCAGCAATATTTACAAAACACTATCAATGTCCTTACTGTCATACTGAACAGCCTTATTAAAAAATTGTTCCTGTTCAGTATTAACTATGGCACACCACAGTCTTTGGAAAAACTAATTACAAAAACACTTCATACTTCTGTAACATATCAGATATAGCAAATCCTAAGTAACTAAAACTGTATTCTGTAGTCTGAATTTTACAGATAATAGATAAAAGTATAAACAGATTTCTTATTTTAAGGGTATTCTAAAATTAAAAGCACATGGAAGCGTTAATTACTTTTTCTGGTCTTCAGTACTTTAAGCTATAAAGTAATATAAAGTTGCTCTTCCTTGACTGCAGTGCTAAAGAAAATTTAACTTTATTTAATTTATAAAAAACATGCTAAGAGGAATATAGCAGGCATGTCAAAATGCAATTTTATTTTTTTTTCAAATAGGCATACTCCAACTGACACTTAAGAGAATTATTGCTAGCATTTGCAGGCAACAGCCATGTGGAATTCAGCCCAATCTTGAATTTATTTTTCATTTTTTCAGCTTCTATAACCACCAACTTTGAAGAATCTCTATCAACAAAGACAATTATTATTAAGGATAGCAGACATGACTGCCAAATTAAATGTAGTTTGAAAAGACAAAAGTCACATCCATGCCACTTTTCTTTGAATGATGATCACTGTCACACAGAATCAGAAAGATTAATTACTTGTCCTTATTACATTACCTATTAATGAGACCATTCACCATTTTCTTCAGTCTTCCCAATTCTTCTCTTTTCTTGTCATCTAGTGTCTCCTGAGCTTTTCTCACTTGAGGGGGAACGTACTTCGTAGCACTGTGATTATGATCCTTACCAAGAAAACAACAGAATAGCAAATGAGACTACCATTTTAAGTACTTAAGTATTTTAAATAAACACATACATTTCTATTTAAGATGAATATCAGTCTTTTACTTAAACATATATTTCTCTGTCCAATAACTAATGTCAAAGGAACAACTTCATTCAGAAACAAAACCAACATGCAACAACTTACTGCTTACGATCAACCTGACAGCAGCAAAAAAATCCCCCCTCCCCTTCAAGTGAAGTTTCATGTAAGTTATTCTTATTAAAACTGGTATCTTGAATATTTGTTTTATCCAGGTAGACAACAGAAACCTGTACACGTGAAAGCCTCAGGTGCATGGGTACTAACAGCTTAAGTTGGTGCCACGTGGCTAAACGATCTGTTTGACTTCCTCTTCTCTTTGCTACAAAGCCTATACCACAGGCAGAACCCTCTGGGATCATCTGGAAGAAGAAACACTCCCATTCCCAGATGGTATTCATTTTTAACAAACTTTTTATGGTCTTGGTGGAAAGGCCTAATCTGGATCTTCTGGAACTGAGATGGTCACACTTCTTTGTTCCTTTTAGTTGCTAATCTTGTATATACAAACAATGCTTTGTGCTTTGTCCTACCATACCCTCCACGTGTGTTTGTCCCTAGGACTTGGCAAACCTCTGAAGTCAAGGCTTGGTAGACCCAGCGCTGTTTTCACCCACATTCCACATGCTGGTTAGAGAGCAAACACTTTGCAGGGTCGATGTAAAGTCTATTTTACATTCATGGTGCTTTGGGAAGCAAGTTTGTGCTATTTCAGACAAACACCCTACCTCCTCTTCCTCCTGCGGGTCCGGGGGCTCGCGTGCCTCTGGTTCACCCTCGGGGACCGAGCTCCCATCACTCTCCCACTGTTCTTCCACATCTTCCCCTTCGGAGGCGTCAGAGGCGTCCTCCAGCTCTTCATCCTCCCCCGGGGCCACCTCCTCTTCCTCCTCCTCGTCTTCCTCCGGAGCCCCCTTGCTCGCCCTCAGCCCCGGTGCCTCCTCCCGGTCGCTGTCCTCGCACAGCTCGCCGAGCCCGGCGCCGGAGCCCAGGACTCCCAGCACGTAGTCCAGCCCGTCCCGCACGAAGCTCTGGGGCAGCCCCTCCGCCCCGCTGTTCCCTTTCTTCTTGCGGCGCTTGTTGAGCCCCAACCGCCGCTCCAGCCGCCGGATCTCCTTCTCCTCCTCCTCGTTGGCCTCCAGCAGCGCCCGTTTTCGCGACCAGGAGATGGCGGCCGGCCGAGGGGCCGGCACCGGCGGCCGCACCGCTTTCTGCTGCCGCGGCGGCTCCGGGCGCTTCTTTACAGCGGCTGGAGGCGACACCGGGACTTTGGGGCTGGCGGCAGGAGCCGGCCGGGCAGGAGCAGCGGCGGCTTCCCCCGTCTCCCCGTGTCGCTGCAGGCGGCGGCGGCTCCGCTTGAGCCTGCGCTTCTCCTTCCTCAATTCCCGGCGGCTCTTTCCGTTCGGTCTCTCCGACCCTACCGACGCGGGCAGCGGAGGCTGGTCTCCGGCTGCCTTCACAAACTCCTCCACCGCCAGCCGCAGCCGATCCAGCTTCCCCCCGCCGCGCCGAGCCCGGCCGGCCGCTGCTCCCCGCTTCTTCATCCTCCCCCCAGCCACGCCGCGCCGGGGCGCCGCCATCTTGTGGAAGAGGCGCGCTCCCCTTCCGCCGCGCGGCCGCCATTTCGCGCAGCGGCGCCCTCTGCTGCCTCGGCGTCCCGGGGCGGCCGGGAGCTCGCTCGAAACCAGTGCTGAAGCTGCTAAATCCTGAGAAACTCTCTCTTTTTTTCGCTTTTAAGAAAATATCAGGGTTGATCTTAGCGTTACAAAAGGGAATGGAATAATTGCTTCCCCATAAAGTCCCTTCGATAAACTTCTAATGCCTCATGATGTCACAGCAGTCCAGAGACTGCAGTACCCCATGGCACTTCTCCACCTGCCTTGTCCTCAGTTTTAAACCCTTTCCTACACTGCCAAGCACCAATATTTCTTACCGAGTATGCCCAAAACAGCATCACTGTCAGCTGCTAATATTTCCCTCCATGGCAGTGCTTGGGACACAATGACGTTGCTCCTGGGGGGCTGGTGTCATGAGCTGAGGGGACAGCATCCACACAGTTCTGCCAGGCCAGTGTGCACAGCAGGTGAAAATTTATCTGTCATTTCTGGGGTCAGGTGGAATTAAACGTCCTGTGGCACTTTGCCACTGTCAGCAGTCTGCTGGGTATATGTGTCTGGACCTGTGTGTGTGTCCTCCCCTCTGACCAACTTGGAAATCTGGCAGCTTCGGTCATCTTTGGCAGATCCCAAAGACAGTTCCCCAAAACACCAATTTTCCCCAAATTTCATGAAAATAGGGTGGCTAGAGGAGTTTCTCAACTAAATGAAACCTGACTTTAACAGACACACACACTCACACAAAACACAAAACAACAACAACAAAAAACCAACCAACCAACCAAAACCAAAACCAAAACAAACAAACAAAAACTACAAAAACAAACAAACAAAAAACAAACAAACAAACAAAAACAAACAAACAACAACAAAAAAAAAACAAAAACAAAAAAAACAGTGTATAAGGCCTAGTTTCTAAAAGAAACTAGGGCCTCCTGTGGGAAACAAATCCATAGAAAGTCAGGCTTCATTATTTTGTTCTTTCTTATTGTACTCCTGACATCTCTTGAACAATGAAGTACTGGGTAGGACTTGAATTTTAGCTGAAAATTTAATGTGGCATTATTATTCAGAAGATTATTTTTGCCGTTCTGTGCATGTTTCCATGCTCTCTCATTACGTCATGTGTCCTGGATGACCCCATGCTTCAGAAATCCAGCTTTCTCAAGGCTGATGCGTAATGAATCTTTCACACTCAGTGACAAAATATGTTGCGTTAACTTGTCAAGGCATTCCGTTTGCTTCATTATAAACTATATATTATGCTATAATTTACTGCTGTTCTGCTCTTTATTCATGCACAGACAGCTCACATGCATTTTGCATCCTATTTATAGATTTATTGATAACACTATTCCAGCAGCATGCTAGATAAGTACAGCTGAATATAATTTGAGTAAATATTAGATGCTTTTAAAACTCTAAGATTTACATCCTCCTTCTGTTTCATCACGTAATTTGTCATCAGGGCAACAGATTTTTCTAATAATGAGAAATTTCATATTTTTTCGAATAAAGAAAATGTCAATATTTGCCTTCATCATCACTTCACATCTCATAGGAAAATGTGGAAAGCATGTATATTGCTGAACTATATAATCCAAAGTTTGGGTGAAAATGGACAGACAACTTTAGCAAAAAATGTATAAATGGAGTTATTATCACCTGTTTGTGAAGTACAAATATTTTCCAAGAATTAAAGTAAAGCAATATTTCAGAGAAATATATAAATTTAATCATCAATAAAATGCTATATTGAAAGAAATAACAATCTGCTTAGACTAATTAATCATTCAAATCTAGCAATGCCATATCTAAATAAATAAATTATGGCAGATATTTCAGATACTGTCCTAGAACTTTGTGGATTATCATTTTAGATTTACCATTTTGGCTACCAGTACCTAGTAAATGCAGTCTTCTTGTTCATGAGAGTATAAAAAGCACTTAAAACCTGAATTATACTCTTCCAACTTTCTCGTGGCATCTAAATACAAGAAAAAAGGTGAAATCCAGTTTCCATTTTACAAATTTCACATTTAGATCTCTGCATCATATTGGCATCACTTAGTGAATAGGAACTCAGAACTGAGGGAACATTTTATAATTGTTCTTTGTTTTGACAGTGATCCCACAACAGAGAACAAGCAGTAAGGGCAGGTTTCACATTTAGAATGAAATTGAAGACAATGGCATGATTCATTGGAAATGAGACTTCATATAGAATTGTTTCTTTGGTACAATTTTACTTCCTGCTGAGGTAATCTCTGTTAACAGTTTTCCTATGCTATTCAGTTCTGTGCTATTCATGGATTTCTTTTTAACATCTTTCTCTCTCTTTTTCTCTCTCTTTTCATACAGAATGAGGGGAATAGTCATTCTTTAGCCATCTGTCTGCTATTTTTCCTCCTCACCTCCTAAAAGTCATGAAAATGTTATTTAGTAACTAAATGATACACATAGGTAGATACTGGCTCCTTTGTAATTTGCCACTATTGAGCATATCGTGCTATTTATCACCACAGGAAATATCAAAGCAGCACCAGAAAGATTTTGAGACTGATTTCATATGATCATTTTTTGTTCTTGTCAATAGAAAAAGCAGCCGGCTTCATGTAAGAATACATAAGCCTTTACATCCAGTCTTTTTTGACTATACAGACTGAAAGCTTAATACCAGAATGAATTTATTCTGAGCAGTCAGATCCTCAGAACAGTGCAAGCTACTTGAAGGCTCTGCTGTGACTTTCTAGCATGGTACCCGCCTACCTGAGCCATTGTTCATCCCCATGTCATACTGCCACCACTGTGATCAGCAGAACTGATATTTGTACTTGTATGAAAGAGAAAGGCTGCAGGGAGAGATTTTCTGTGAAAGGACACTTTTCATCTGGAATACATTTTGCAAAGTCTTAAGGCACTACAAAGTTGCTGGCTGTCAAATGTGCTTCAGTTCAAACCATTTCAGAAGGAATCGATAGGTGAGAAAAATGATTTCCTTAATATTTTAAAGACACATCCCTGTTGCTCAGTATTTGTGTTCTATTTATTAATTTATTTGTTTGTTTATTCAGAGCTAGATGCCTCCTACAGCTTTTTAAGTCAGGCATGATGAAAACTGAACTATAAAAATACTCTAGAAAAAAAATCTCTCCTGGCATTTCTAGAATTTCCACAATCTTTGTGTCTGACCTTGGACGAGTCATTTATCTTCTCCACACTGCTTTTGAGCAAAATGAGTTGTCTTCCCTCATTCTGACACTAAGACTGCTGAAGTAAATCCTCCAGGTGTATCTCCAGGTTACCACCCGTAGCACCTTCCCCTGCAGGTACTTATTAATTCCTCTGGGTCTGCCCCAACAGATTTGCTGACTGAAAGCTGCTGAGTTTTCATTTAACTCCTGTCTTTTAGTTTGTGAGATCAATGCCCTTTTTAGTCAGTGCTCACTGGTGAAATTCATTAATAAAAATCTACATAGTTTGAACTAACCCAGGCTATTTTAATTGAAAGAAATTAGGAAGCAATGGCCCTGCCAGTTGGTATCTACACACCCCCACCACAAGAAAAAAGATAATGAGATGAAAGTGGTAATCTCTGAAGGTATATCCAGATTAGGGATGTATTCACTGAGTTTAAGCATTAACATGTCTTAGTTCATTGGAAGGAAGGAGTGGGTACTGACGGTTATTATTTAGATAAATGATCCAAAAGACAAGCATAAAAAAGACAGATATGATGGGTGAAAGCAGAAACCCATTTCCCCAATCCATTAACATTTTTAGTTTTAAACTATAAGGAGATTATCCAATACATGACACAGGGATAACTGAAGGAATGTAATCAAATGACTTTCTTGTTATTAAAAGGAAGACGTAGGTTGCAGCTAAAATGGACTTTTAAATTAGTGCTTTGTGCACATCACAGTTCAAAAATACACAATTATAAACCAGGATAACATCATTGATCAAACTCCCACATTATGGAACTTTGCATTTCCTATATGAAATTTATATAATCAATGTTTCTGTGCCAAGGAACCTAAGTCTCCATGGAAGACTTAATTCTATGCTGAAAGTTGACCTTACAAGTTGACCTTGTTCTTATAAGAACACTTATATTATATGGTCAGTGGCTCTGTGGAGGCTGGTGGAGGCTGGTGACAAGTGGTGTCCCTCAGGGGTCTGTCAGACAATGACAGGAAAAGGGGAAATGGTTTTTAACTAGGAGAAGGAAGATTTAGGTTAGAGGTTAGGAGGAAATTCTTCACTTGACAGGTGGTGAGGCCCTGGCACAGGTTTCCCAGAGAAGCTGTGGGTGCCCCATCCCTGCAGGTGTTCAAGACCAAGTTGGATGAGGCCCTGAGCAACCTCATCTAGTAGGTGGCATCCCTGTGCATGGCAGGGGGGTTGGAACTAGATGATCTTTAAGGTCCCTTCCAACCTGAGCCATTCTATGATTCTGTGACACTGTCATAAGGCAATTTTCATCAGAAAAGAGGTAAATATAAAACAAGGGACATTTTTTTTTTGTTGTTGTTAATTGCTTAGCTTCAACATATCAGTTGTAATTCTCTTCTCTGAAGATCACTCCATGTTTTATTTGGATCGTTTCTTTAATTCTACTGAGGCAACTTTAAAAAATAATGCTTGGAAGTAGGAATGATACTCAGGAATATATACTTATGAATGCATGAATGCAACAAAGAAATCCCCTAAAATTGACAGTTACCATTACTTCGTTAAAAACCACCCTTTACCTATTTGTTTCTATAAAAATTGAAAATACTGGCAAGAATAAGTATCAGTTTACTCACAGGAGCAATTGCACCAATAATAATGTGCAGTGTTACTGTTCATCCTACTGCTTACACTGTCTTTTTAACATATAAATTAATTGTTTTCAGGGACAATTAATTTCCAGCAGCTTTTTCTAGCTCAGTGGTTGTTCTTAGCTATTAGCAAACTCTTACTCTGTTATTCCTGAGGCTTTTTTAAGCACACAAAATATAATATGTATTGGAGTCAAGGTACAATGAAACACTTGGAAGTTTATCCAAGATGCCAGCAAACTTTGGATCTGGTAGCTTAGGCTGTAACAATATCAATCTATACATATTAGTTGCTATTTCACATCTTAATCCCAGTTCCTATTATTTATTATGTTATTATTTATAACATAGCATTAATTTAATACACAGTTCTTGTTCAGGAGCTTTACTTGCCCAACCACAGTGTAGTAATGGATACTACATTGCTAGTTAAAGGCTGTTTTCTGTCTGCTCTGAAACAAAAGATGAGCTTTGCATCTATTGCAGTTAAAATAGAAAGCAGAGGGTTCACCAAAGCTATAAGTTAAAATGTAATAGGAAATCAATGTATCTGAACCCCTCAGGCTTTTCCCTAAGATTATATCATCTCTGCTTGCCTTAATAAGAGAATCTTCCCAGCTAATGTTAGTTATCTGTGAACATTTACAGCTAAGCAAATTAACCTGTCATCCCTCTTGACTCAAAGGGAAGAAGAAGGAGCTCCTAGATGTAATGATCTATTTTAGAATGGTATTAATCACTGTATAGTCTATATGTCTATAAAGAGGGTCTGGAGAGACCAGTCCAGCTGAAGAAATCTTGCAGATATTTGATGTTGAGTGAGGTGAATCCCATCTTAGTTTTCTCGTGTGTAAAATTGGCTTAAAAGAAAGCTATCTCATCCTTTGTGATGTTATACCCACTATCTTAAATCTCTGAGATCACTGCCTGGAAGGGCTGAGATTCCTCTTGATATATCCAGATAATTAATACATGTCATCTTGTAGATCAATTTCTATTAGGAAAAGGGCTAACATATGTATTAGGCTCTTTTTTTTTTTTTTTTTTTTTTTTAATCTTCAAAAATACAAGTCCTGGTTCCTTGTTCATAGAAGGAAACACAGGCTTCAGCAGTCAGATTTTCTTGTTCTTGTTTGTTTGTTTTTCCTTTTCTACAGGGATAGCTGCCTGGTCAATTCCATACTCCAAAGAGCTCTGTGAAAGGGCTATTTCATAAACTGTGCCTCATTTCATTCTTTCAGAAGCAGTGCCTTCATTCACCATTTCTGACAGCCAGTTTGTCCCCCTATCATTTTTTGGTAATGACCTTTGATTTCTTGATGCAATTGTGACTATGCTGAGAGCTAGATTAATGAATTTTTGTGGATTAAAAATAATACGTCTGCCCTCATGGATTATTTTATAATTGTCAGCAGTTTTAATCTGTATCCCCGCTATCTTTGATCCAAGATGTTGATGGTATCCGCTACCATCAGCACATTCCGACCTCACAATGTCATCTCCTCCCTGACCATTCTCTCAAAGTACTTTAAAATAGCAACACCAATTTAGCTCTGACAGACAGGATGAAGGTTTCCTCTCTGTTTATTGTCATATGGGAAAAATAGGCACTTTTAGAGGAAAAGTCATTAACCCATTCTAGACTTCTGCTATAGGGTGAGATGAACAGTGCACATACAAACTGAAATAACCACGTTTCTGTCTGGCACATATCTGACACTGGAAACCACCCCAATCTACTTCTACATCTGCTAATGTCCCTTTCAGGCAATCACTGTCTTTCAAGGTCACAGTTTTGCAGCTACTTCAGGATGACATCAATCTGCCACTCACTTGGCAATGCATTTCCTGATCCTTATCTTGCTGAAACTGGGACTTGTGGCATACTCCACTAAATCCAAGGTTTGATCCAAATGTAATCAGCAAGCTTTTCCTTTTTCAGTATTAGTTATTTGATTTGTCTGCAAAAAGAAACAGACAGCAATAGGAAAGGAAAGAGAACTGCTCGTTCACATGGCAGTACAGGCTACAGCTCGTCTAGATCAGTTTCGAAATTGCACCATTAGCAGATTACCAAAACGTATTGCATCAGGGTATCCTGCTGGTGGGACAGTTATTTCCCATATTGCTTGAAATGAGAATTTGTTACTCTCATGAGTATAGCTGGTCCTTCTGTTGCCCTCATCTGTATTAGCACCTGTGCCCAATACAGAAAACAAAACAGATTTGAAACACAGTTGATGAAAAGAAGAACAATTACAAAAAACATTTGGTGCAATTACAGTGTTTGCCATAAGAGGGTTTGTGACTCTTGTTCTCCAGAATAATTTTGCAAAAAAAGCACACTCGCAAATAAAGTAATATCAAGACCAAAGCTCTACAAAACTGGATATGTAAGTGTATATCTGGGGAACTGGCTGGTTCTGTACAGCTTGAATCTTCTTTTTCTCAGTATGAATTTTCTCCTCACTGGTGCCTATGGTATCTATTTTTAGGACAATCCAGATTTGTCTGGATTCACTTTCAGAGTGGTAGCATTAAAATTACTGCATTCCATTCCTGTATATAATCATGGGAAAATATATACTTAAAAGAAGGCATGTGTTAGTTTCACTTGAATATTATGATTATAATCTGAAGGGTTTTATTTTTTTTTCTCAGTTGTAAATTCATAACTACAGGTGTTCATTAGGTGTTTAAATAAATCCTCCTAATATGGAACCCTGATCCATGGTGGGAGGCTCCTGTGGCACCATAATGAAAAAGAAACAACAGCAAGAATATATAACTATGCCCTCGCTTATGAGCCATGTCAAGATGTTTGTTTGAATTCCCAGCTCTTTCATTAATCCTGAGTCATGCATGTGAGTGGTTCCAGTTCGCAGACCTATTACCTACGCGGTGTAATATTTCTGCTGATTTTTGAGGTCTGCAGGTGAAAAGAGTAAGCTTTAGAGGAAGGCAAGCATGGTAAGCGCACTGGCAATTTGACTTCCCTCCCCAGTACAAAGGATAACTAAATGTTTAGTAATAAAATGGCCATAACGCTGCTATTATTTGTCTACAGAAGAGATGCCTACATGCAGGACTCATTCCCTTCTTTGGCATTCACAGAAGTAGAACAACACAGGTTATGTGATCCTAATGCTGTTTTGTAAGTTGGGCATGGCTTCTTTCCATTTCAATTAAAGGATTGCAAGAAACTTGATCTTACGTGTTTGAACACAGGACCAAAGACAAAGTGAAACTGAGTTTCAAGCTTGACATAATATTTGCTTCTTTGTAGCCTTAAGCCACTCACTTAATCCTTTACTGTTGATCTTTTGCTATGTAAAATAATTATAAACATGCTATGGTGTTAACCTGCCCCACACTGATGACAGGAGAACTGTTTAGATGTTCTTTGTAAAGAACGGTGAATAGGCAAGGAGTGTTATGAGATACATCCAAGCAGCAAAACTCAGATGCTGAACCTAATCTAGATTTCCCTCAGGATGAAGAAGCCCTTGGATTTAGGGTTCAGTATGATGGTGATTATTTTGTGTTCAGAGAAGCAAGCAGTTGACCTATTTCAATAGAGATTCGGAATTCCTTATTCTAACACAACGTCCACATGCTCATGTTCAGATGCTGTTCCTGCTCAGCAGAAAAGGTCATTCTCATTAGGAGGCAAATAATGCAGATTGAATGTATTGACTTTGCATATTTAAACATGCAAATGAGTGTTCTCATTTTTCTTTGGAAGTACTGACCTGAGTCAACTGGAAATTATTCTACTCTAAGCTGAAAGTGAACTTCTCTACAATAAAGATGATTGGGTGTCACGGGGCATCTGACATATTTTATCTAATTGTGATTCAAGATATTGGATGGCAGACAGAAAGCCTATGGCTGGATGTCACAAGAATGAAAAACGAGAAGTCAGCCTGGATTCCAGTTTTTGTGTAGAAACAGAGGTGATTAAGCAAAATTATTAGACCTATTCGAGGCCAATATCAAAAATTGTTTTAAAGACCAGTGTTTAAGATTGATGTTACCACCAGTCTCTTGATGCAGACTGGGAATGTAGCCATGGAACGATCCCAGGCTTCAGCAATAAGGAAACAGATTCAAGGTCACTGCAAGCCTGGGCGCTTTATATAGCACATCCCAACGCCTCCTTAGATGCTAGGCTGACCATAAGGTCTTATAGTACCAAGAATTGGCCTTTTATTAGGTAATCACCGTGAGTGATTATCATATGAGAGAAATCTTGCCATTATTATCTGTGATGTACAATGCAGTATTATTCAGCAATAGAATTTAAAAATATTGTCACATTTTATTCTTTAGTAGCTAGGTTGCATAAGCATGTGATCCAGTACTGTGCTGCAGTTCCTTCAAAAATAATTACACGCTAAAAATCGTAATACATCAAAAATTAATTACATTAAAAGTGCTTACTAATGTTTTGTTACTACTCTGTTTAATCTTGGCTTTTGCACACCATCCATTAATTTATTTTAGTAAAAACTGCAGGTCACACTGTGAAGCTCTTACTATATTTCTATATAGACAAAGCTCCCATTTCATTTTTTCCAGAGTTTGTCTTCAGTAAAGACAATAATTTGGGGTGTGTGATTTTGTGAATGCAGTGATGCACGTAACAGAGGAAAATTACTAAGAAAATACTTTCCTATATGTATATTTCAGATTCCTGCATGAACAAATATATATTTTTTTCAGTTTATATTATTTAAACTTACCAGCTTTTATAATTAATTCAAGCAGTCATTAGAATATTTCCTACATATTAAAAGAATGAGTTTATTTGGGGCACAGGCTATGAATTGCATAGTAAAATAATAACCTGAAGAGACATTCCAACAGTAATTAAACTCCATTTTTCTTTCTTTTGTATGCATATTCGCACAAACTCATGTGAAAGAATACTATAAGCTGCTGCTTCTTTGCAAGGGCAAATGCATCATTCTCAGTAAAGTCTATAGACAGTGATTATGTCAAAAAAAAACAAAACACAAAAAACCACAGTATTTTAATTCTAATTAACTCTGCTACCAGTCAGTGTATTGTGACTCTTGTAAAGAATTATACTATACATATATACACTACATATACACTATGCAATGCTGTCTTGCACAGCAGCTCTTTTTTTATTGCAGGATAACCATGTATTTCAGAGAACTTTAAAAATAAGTGTGCACACACATATATAAATACTCAGACACACATTATCCATAAGTGTAAGTACAATATAATGTATAAATACAGTTCATGATTTTAAAATGTACATTTTAAAATTTATTGCATGAGTGAACCTTTACATAAATTCTTCATAAAGTGAAGTATGTGCAATGTCAGCAGGACAAGTTTAAGTATTTCTAATTCCACAACATAGGACAGGAAGAACTACTTGAAAATTATGGTCTCTAGTTATTTCTTGGCTCATTAATTCTTTATAAGCACTGGGCATGTGCAAAGTAAAAGGACAATATAGCTTCTCATATTTTCTATTACTCTCAATACTTAAAATGGCTTGGGCCAGCTAGAAGAACATATTTGTGATTGGTTTGAGTGTACCGTGTAGTTCACAACCATTTTTCTCTATAACAGTGGTGTCTGGAGTAGCTCCCTCTGCTCAGTTATATCGCTCGTTGTGTTCTGTGAACACATAACAAACTGGCTCAGAGAATTTCTGATTACATTTTTTATTTTTACTAGGTTATTTTCCACAAGGCTGTCTAGCCTTGTACTGCTCTATCAATACTACTGGAGGGTTAGTTGCACCAAACCAAAGAAGAACAAAGCTGGACAGCATCAGAATCACAATTACCCAAGAGGTACTTGCTCAGGTACTTTTACAAAGTGCTAAAATGAAATCAGCACTTGGGTTTTCGGAAGCTGTATGGAGATTATTAGCCTGCAGTAATATAGAAATAAATTAGGTATGGGGAACTTTGAATTGTACAGTGTCTGAGGCAGGATTGCTTCACAAGTGCCAAATTACGTGATAAATTTTATAACATGAGTAGACAAAACCGTTTTTGATTCATTATTCAGTAAGGTTTTTCAGGCTGCAGAGAAGAAATCTGAGGCTTCCATCACAGCTGTCTGACAGGTAGGCTGTTGTTCCCTCAAACCTGTCATGACCTGAAGTGGGACTAGAAATTAAGGAAGGATGTACCAGGACTAGAAAATGAGAAGGGTAGAAAGATGTACGGATGGATCCTGCTTTGTCAGTGGTGGGAGTGTAATGCAGAGGAAGGGAAGCAGCATGGCTGGCATTTCAGCCATTGAAAACTGTATCTCACTGACTGAGGTGCTGCTAGTATTTTACTGAGGTTTGTAGGGTGGAGAGAGCCTGGAAGGGTTACAAGCTCTCTAAGGTGCTACCTCCACCACTACAATAGGAAATCACAGAATCACAGAATCATCTAGGTTGGAAGAGACCTCCAAGATCACGTAGTCCAACCTCTGACCTAACACTAACAAGTCCTCCACTAAACCATATCACTGAGCTCCATATCTAAACGTCTTTTAAAGACCTCCAGGGATGGTGACTCAACCACTTCCCTGGGCAGTCTATTCCAATGCCTCACAACCCTTTCAGTAAAGACAATATAGTTTAGGAAAACAATGATGTTCACTAATGATTTCCTTCACAGATTTTCTTGCAGCCTGAATACATTCAAGACAAAATGTTACTAGTAATAGAAGAGTGGAAAAGCTCCATATGAAAGAGGTTGTTTTTTTTTTTCTTATTTTGTTTTTGATATCCGGGTGTTAAATGCACAATGGGACAGTAAGTAGGTCTGAAATAATACTCTAATTATGCTCATTCTGGGACCATGCAACTCTACATGGACCAAAGCATGCTATCAGCCTGGGTTTAAAAAAGGAGATGATATCAGGTCAGCCTAAGTCCAGAGTAATGGCACTTGGATACCCAGAATGATGACAGGACAGGGTATGGCATGGGAAGGTGGTTGTGAGGCTGCAGAAACAGTGCTCAGCAAGGATGTGACTACATAAATAGTAAAATTCTGTCACATACTATGCAGCATTACTGGCACTTCAAAGAAAACTACATCCTATTATTACTTCAACAGTGCCTACAAACTTCTGAACTATTTCCTATGTGTTGTCATTTTTACTATTCAAGATGAAACAACCATTTGTATCCAGGTTTCCCAGTGTGCCTTATGGGTGTGACTTTTAATGTAGGTTTTTCACATTTGAAAAGATACGAATGTTTTGCTTTTGGTAAAGTAACCAACAATAGCAAAAATACTGTTTCTGTAAAAGCAAATTATACAGGTTTTGAGGCATCAACACACAAGATTCAATACAGTATGATTATATCCTATGAAACCTTGATAGCTTTGTACTACCCTTAAAGTTTAAGTGATTATTCACAAAACAACAGGGTTTAGAAACAAAAGACCATCTGTCTCAAACAGATGACTTCTTTGTAACTTTAATGTTACTGAAAACAGATAAAATAGTTGCAACTTTTTCAGTAACCAATTTGGTTACAGGCTTCACAGAATAATGAGTGAACAGTATACTTACCTTTACACTGGAGAAACTCATTGTCAGTGTGTCTGTCTGGAAGCTCTGCAGTCTTCTGTCCACTATGGATGATACAAATTGCGCTGAGCTAAGCTCATCAACAGCTCTGAATTTGTTACTCGATGTGCAGTACAGAGCTTTATGCATTTTTCTGTATCAGGTGGGACCAGAGTTTTGGAAAAGTCTGACTGCAACAGTCATATCAGCATGTACCATGTAGAAAACATGGGGAATTGGCCAGAGACAATAAAACTGAAGGATACTACAGCAAGGACAAATGTATGATTACCCCCTTGGGCCAGGAAGAAGATGCACTCCTGTGTCAGGTAGTAGTTTTTACAGGTTGACCACATTGTTGACAGGAAATGGGATCAGTGACAATTATCATACACTGATGAAGATGAGAAAATGAATGTTGACACTTAGTGGATAAGGCTGGGAGTTGTCCTGCTCCTCCCATTCAGCAGCATGTAAGAGAGCAGGGCACATCTGGCCAGGCAAAGGAGGTACCACGTGCAGCTCAATGAGCTGAAGATGCAACTTGAAAGCCAGCAATGTAGGCAGACCTTCCCCTCTGCTGCTCTTCTGTTGAAAGATCAGGAAGTACACCTCTTCTATGTGCAGGATTCAGCTGCCAGTGAGAAGGCTTGGGATGACTTCATCCACGCCATGGAAGAGATTTAACAAGGGGATGGCAAACAGGCAAGGGAGTAGTAGCATTTTCATGAGGAACTGTTGACCTCTGCACACCTCTGGTTTGGGGCAGAGGAAAACCTGAGACAGTAAGATGGCGCCATGGTATATCCCTGGTACCACAGGCTGAACCTGGGGTAACCAACATGGTCTGATTTTATAGTTTACCTGTCCTGGATTTGGGTACCTCCATGAGTCCTCTAGTCTAGAAAGCAGCCTCAGATATCAGGCTGTTAAGAGGCTTTTGGGTATCTGGACTAGACCATCCAGGCAGAGGGTGGTGACGAGAGAATATCTGCAACATTTTTAACCTAGCTGGTGGCATCCACTGTTTTATGAGATCGGAAAGGAAAGGGATATGTCAGGCATGGACACCTGGTAGTATAGCAGCATAACAGCATGCCCATACCCCACCACTCTTAAAATGTGGTACAAGGCTCTTTTTAATGAGGATGTAGATGGGCATCATCAGAACTGAAGTCGTGGAACAGTAGGTGCCCCATTTAGAATTGCTGTACCTGTAGAGATGCACACACAGGAGCTTTGCAACGGGGTTGCCAACAGCTCCAGGTTAGCTTTTTTATCCTGTTTCCAAACCCCAGCCATAGAGGCAGATTGCAGCCCTGGAGGCTTCTGCAACACCCCCATAACCATAGTAATTTCCCCAGAAACTTCAGTGGGGACCCAGTTAGGGTGAGGATTTTTTAGGCAGTTGTGGCTAATCTCTGCTGCATACTCAGAGGTCAGTGGATAGAGGGGGCATAGGTGGGGGTTCTCGTTGAAGCTGGTCACAGCAATTAATGCCTGTTGGGGTTTTGAGGGCCCTGACAGCCTGCCCCAGGGAACTGGATAAGTATGGTCTTGGCTTGTACTTAGTCTGAATGTACTTTAACAGATTCTGGGTGTCCCAAGGAATATAGGAGGCCACAAGTATGTCTTTTGGTGGCTGGTAAGTCGCTGCCTGCTTTCAGCAGGCTCCAGGAAGAAGGGCTGACCATTATGAAATATTTTATGAAGTTTTATTTTATCATGTATGCTTTTTATTTTTTTTTTCATTTGAAAGATTTTTTGTTTGTTTTTGCTTTTAGTGTTCTTGTTAAGAATGGCCCGGCATCCAGCGCACAGTTCTTGGCAACAACATCTCTGTGCAAATTGGAATAGCTGGAAGTGAAGAACCCAGATGGCAGATGAGACGTGTGGACAGTAGTCTCTAGGCAAACCTTGGGTATGAACGGTTTGTAGGACAGCTTCATCCTTTATTTATTTTTTCTTGTGTGTGTGTAAAATTACCTTTACTCTTGCCAAGGCCAAGGGCTATAGCTCAGAAACAAGTAGAAGAAAACTAAGCAGGAAAAGTGTGATAGACTTTCAAGGGGGAGACTTACACGGCGCACTGCTTGTAAAAGTGGGCAGTATCAAATCGTGCCATGTAACAGACACTTATAGGACATTCAGCATGGGGTATCTCAGCAAATGCAATCAGTCAGGGTTGGTATACTTCCAGTATGATATATGACTTACAGGACCTAAAATTAGGAACATGAGAATATTTTGAAGAGTTGGATGAATCACAGCCTATTCCTTGTTCTATCCTCCCACCAGCAAGAGGGTATGAAATCTCTGGAGTCTTCCATTCAACTACTTAGAGATACCCAAATGCTTTAATCCACAAGAGATGTTTTTTCCTTCATATGAGAGCCAGAAGAATATAAATCATCACAGGACTTGAGAATCCTGCCATATTTTCATCACTTGGAGGTGTAATTACTATAATGTAATACCTATTTGAGAAAGGAAGCTAAACTCTCAACCAAATTAGCTAATTTCACATTACTGGCATGATTTTTGGTAAAAGGCCTACTATATATGAGCACAGTTTCTGAAAGGAAGTATTGGCTTATGTTATAAAATCTATTTTTATGATTTCAGCTTTTTTTCTGGTAGACCACTGGTACAATGGATGAATGGCATATGTTCTGTAGATCAAACACTGATTATTGGAACTCAACTCAGAGTGTAGGTCTTGATGGGATAACAGCATAAAGTTCTTCTGGTCAGGACATCACAATTGCAGTGCCTCTTTTTGGCCTTTCAGCCTCTGATGCTAGCAATAACCTTACAGAGCAAAGAGAAATTTTAACAAGGCAACTGGCAGATATTGTGAAAGTCCATTTTACATATGACTGTTGCATGAAGAAATACCTGCTGAAATTTATTTGGAATGTCCTTGAGCAACATTGAATTCTCCAGATTAGGTGGTGCCTGCGGAGCAAACCTATTCATTTTGCAAATGAGACAGAGGAGAAAGATAAAGATTCAAAAAATGCCTGGCATCATATTTTATTAGTCACCCAATATAATTATTGACAGGGATCGAGGCTGTTAAATTTCAGAAAAGGACTACTTATTATCTTAACACTCCTGAGATGCATTAAACACATTTGAATTTAATTAGAAAGGAGTATCCATGATTTAAGAATAAATCTTGCCCCTATTAATTTTAGAAATTAAGATGATTTATTTCCTTTAAAATTCCTAGCATTTTGGATAAAAGTCCTTCATAAAAAGTGCATGGCTTACTGTCAAAGATAAAATTTATACAATGTGATTTTGTGAACCTGACTGAAAAATGGCTGTAGTTTAATACTGGATAGATTTTTGAAATGCCTTCTGTGTGGTATGTAACAGTACAGTCATCTTAGTCATGGTGAGTCAGAGACTGAATTTAAGAAAGAAAAATAAATTGATTTAACTAATGCAAAAATGTTTTTTATTGTTTAGGGATTTGGCAGTGCAACCTATTTTCTTGAAAAATTGTTGTAAAATTTCATTTCTCAACAATATGGAACTAATGAAAAGTAACTTGAGGGTAGTTCAGAATAAACACAGATGGTCCAGCTGACTAATTATTTTTATTTTTTATTTGTTAAAGAACAGTGAGTACAGCCATGCTAAGTAGTCAGAAGCTGATAATATGGGTGGATATTTGCATTTTCATCGCTCATAATACAGCTGAGGCATGGTCACGTTTTAGAGTCAATAGTAAACTGGCAGGATAAGATGTCTCGTGAAACGTGTTGAATGGCCCACAAGTCAAAGGAGAGTATTCAAAAAGGAGAAACAGTGAAAGGTAAACAAACAGCAAAACTTGCAAAGAAAGCACAGACATAATGGTGGGTGAGACTCTAAAGGCGATGCAGTTTATTGTGTAGATATAATGCTATAGTGCTATGCAACAAACCATAGCGGAACAGGGACTGTTGTCCTTTTAAAATGTTCTGTGTAGGTACTTTAAGAATGGGAACTAAACATAGACTGAAGAGAAAGCACGGGAGCATAGAAAGCATCTGTTTAGCAAGAACAGAAAACCTGTTTGTGAGACTGGTTTCAGAGATGCATGCTGGTGCTGTCATTTAGCCAGTGGTAAAACAACACTAAAGCTTCTAATGATTATTTGCTAACACAAAAAATATTGCCTCCACTATTAAGTAACTCTTTTGGATCCTATTACAATGTTACAATGGAACCAACCCATGATATTGGCAAGATCGTGTTCCATATGAGCAAACATAATATTCCCAAACAGTAAAATAAGTATTATATGCACTTATTAGTTCAAGAAGTTCCCAAAGATGAGAAACAGTATGAGCAAAATTGATTTGAATAAAAAAATAGAGAGGTAAATGATTTTTTTTTTTTTTTTTTTTTCAAGCATGTGGTTATTCTCTTTGACAAACTATTGCTAATACCACTGGCAGATGACACAAAAGATAAAGGTTGACAAATACTGAAAAGTAGTACTGGAAAGTTACAAAGATGAGCTAATCATACAGAGCAATCTGAAATGTTTGAGGAGCAGAAAACAAAACAGGCTCAAATTCAGTCAAATGCCTATGGACACACAAAGAACAAGGGATCAAGGTCTTGTCTACAGAACCAGAGCTGATCCTGGAAAAACAGGATTTGGAACAGAAATTATGGATTGCTGCTGGTCGAGAAAACACTATATACATAAGATGGATTTACTGACTTCATTTAAATTGGATGGACCACAAAACCTCCCTGGCTTCCAAGTCCAAGGGCTCAAGAAGACCCATCTGCAAACCACTGTTTTCCCCACAGGCAGCAGGCATCCAGCCTAGGCTATATGAGAACTAAGAACCCATGCCACACTACAGAACATGGGCAGCAAAGTACAGATGTAGCCACTATTTTCTACCTCAAGCAAATGATTGCTGCAGTGTTTGGATTAAAATGACCCTAAAAGTGGCTTTATATAAGCAAGCAAATGGACATGGTAAAACAAAACAAAAGATAAAGAGCCATCTTGCTTTAGCCTTCTGCTACAAGGAAGACTTTTACCTACAGTCAGACTTCTGTTAGCAGGAAGAGAGGAATAGACACAAGTTTATTCAATTGCACATTCCTTTTGCTTCTGGGAAGTAATCATATTTTTCACCTGTTTCTCTGAAGCTATGCATTGTTTTTCTCTCTAATGACTAAAGTGGTCTATTATAGAGAGCACAAATTAAGGAGGTGATTTTACCTCTGTATAATTGCTGAAACTGAGACTGGAATACTTTCAGTTCTTTTGCCTATGTTAAAAGTTTGGAAAGAATTCAGGGAAGAAAGAAAAAGAAAAAAAAAAAAAAGAGTTCATGGTTGAGAAAAATCCTTAGAGTAAATTTGCTTAGAGTAAATCTTTTTAACAAACTGAAAAGGAGATTCTGAGGTGAGTTGCTGTGATTAACAAGAAATATAAAGTATTAAAGTTCTTTACTGTATCTGGGAAGGACAGAACAAGATTCATAGAAGCTGAAGGCAGTAAAAATGAAATCAAAAGTAAGGCATGATTTTTAATATGGATGGTAATTAAATATTGAATACACCATGAAGAGTAGCAGTGAGTTTTAATTCTTTTCATCCATCCACTCTAGCTGAACACCTTTTGAGACTGATTTAATCAGACACTAATTTCTGGGTTCAAAACTGACAGAATGGTGAAATGGAAGTGAAGCTCTGCCTTCACTTTCACAACACTTTTTCACAACAGCAACTTTTGCTGTTGTTGTGTATGTGTGTTTTTGTTGTTGTTGTTGTTGCTTGTTTACTTGTTTGATTTTAAATTATTATTCAACTCTGCAAAAGTATTGATCCTGGCAGAAATGTAGATATTCTGCCAATAAAGCCCTACTTAAAGCATTAGCTGATTCAGCCATAGATAGGTAGCAGAACAGCAGATGTCCCTAGGCTTGTTCATCTTAGACAGTAGATCAACTTCTCCTTACATATGAAGTCAACATATCCCTCTTGGGATATGTTGTAAGTCTTCTGGTTCTATCAGTATTCCTATCAGTGAGGCGAACCAATTGTCATATGAAGGCACAATAGGACTAGAAGAAATTTTAATAACCACCAAATCCATTTCACTGGTTATTGAGAGAAGTCTCACTCAGTTAATGTATGTGCCAAGCTCTAAGTTGAAAGTAGGGGAGATATTTTACTCTCATGTTCATTTTGAAAGCTTGTTCAAAACCATATTACTTTGATGCATTTTTAAATTCTACTTTTGGGGGTATAGATTTATCAACATATTGATGAATATATAGAATCATAGAATAATTCAGGTTGGAAAAGTCCTCTAAGATCATAAAGTCCAACCTTTAACCTAGCACTTAAGTCCACCACAAAACCATGCTACTAAGTTCTAAATCTACACGTTTCTTGAAGACCTCTATGGATAGTCACTCAAGCACTTCCCTGAGCAGCCTATTCCAATGCTGCACAACTCTTTCAGTAAATAAATTTCTTCTAATATCCAACCTAAACCTCCCCTGACACAACTTGAGGCCATTTCCCCACATCTTATCACTTGGTGCTTGGGAGAAGAGCCTCACCTCGCTATAGCCTCCTTAAGGTAATTGGAGAATGCAATAAGGTCTCTCCTGAGCTTCGCTTTCTCCAGGCTAAACAACCCCAGCTCCTCAACTGCTCCTTGTAAGATGTTCTCTAGACCCTTCACCAGCTTTGTTGCCATTCTTTGGACACACGTCCATGCATATATACACACACAAAATCCATTCAATACCTACGTGGTTCTATACTGAACCAGTTTATATCCATTTTTTTTTGTGCCAACATTCTCATTTTTAATTTGAAGCTTTTTTTCCTTGGCTGTTTTAAAAATGTATACATTTTATGGCAAACATACACATTTTAGCTGAGGAGTTAATGCTACTAGGTTGACACAATGAAAATATATAGTCTGGAAGTATATGGAACAACAACAACAACAACAACAACAAAAAAAAACAACAAAACAACACAACACTTTTTTCATAAAGAAGAAAAAAAATAGAAAATAGAAAGTATGAAAAGAAATGAAATGCCAGTCAGCAATATTTCAGGTTGAATCCTGACTCAAGACTGATGGATCTAGCTTTTGCAGGTTATAATGCAATTGCTGCCATGCAAAACAGGCTCCTCAGAGATGTAGTCAAGACACCAAGCCTGTTGGAGTTTAAGAAGTGTTTGGACTATGCTCTTAGTCATATGATCTGAATTTTGGGGTAGACCTGTGTGGAGCCAGGAGCTGGACTCAATGATTCTTGTGGGTCCCTTCCAACTTGGAATATTCTATGGACTGTATGATTTTATGATTTATAGGATCACAGAATATCCCGACTTGGAAGGGACCCACAAGGGCCACTGAGTCCAACTCATGACTCTGCACAAGACCACCCCAAAATCAGACCCTATGTCTGAGAGTGGTGTCCTAAACGCTCCTTGAACTCCTGCAGCTCGGTGCCGTGCCCACTGCCCTGGGCAGGCTGTCCCAGTGCCCGACCACCTCTGGGTGCAGAACCTTTCCCTAACCCCCAGCCTGACCCTCTCCTGTCCCAGCTCCATGCTGTTCCTTCGGGTCCTGTCACTGGGCAACCTGTGCCAGTACCTCACCACCCTCAGAGTAAAGAATTTTTTCCTAATGTCTAATCTAAATCTACCCTTTTTTAGTTTAAAGCCATTCCCCCTTGTTCTATCACTACATACCTTGAACATGAGTCCTTCCCCAGCCTTCCTGCAGGCCCCCTTTAGGTATTGGAAAGTCACTATAAGGAAGATATCATTTAGCTTATAAAATTTAACTTATATAATATAGTGACCTTAAAATGACCAACCAAGAAATAATCTAGATGTGCATAATTATGTTAGTGTAAAATTTGTTTTATATTGTGATCATATTATTTTACCTTTTAAATCTTTTTTTTCTTTTCCATAATTAGGTTTTGAATATATAAAGAGCTGGGTACCATCTGTGGTATGTGTCTACCCTAAATTTTCTCTAAAATCTGTGGTCATTCTCAGCAATGTACTAAATTGGGCTTCAGGCTTCAATGTGGCAAGCTTTCAGGCAGTATCTTCAGTATTATCATCTGAGTAGTCATATTAACTGAGAGAATAACGTACTGTTTTTTGTTTAGTCCAAACTGCATTTAGTTGAATTATAATTGGAAAAGAAAGCATCACTTATTCAAATCTTGCTAGGTAAATGTATATTTCAAGGCATGGTGCCAATTTCACATTTGCAGTTTAAAAATGTGATCTAAAATCCATTGTCAAATTCTGTAGGAACGTTTGCAATGAAACAGTTCCAAGTTTAGCAACTTCATTTTTTTCCAGTTCAACTAAGCTTGAATATTGCAGCATCTTTTCTGCACTATCTCAGAGTTAACCCAGTGCACATAAATCCTTAATTGGTGATTCAGAATACCAGACACTTACTGTGTTATCCTGAAGTAGAAAAACTCTTCTTTTAAAATGAGGCTGAAAAGGAACAAAATGAGCAAAATATATTAAATCCTCTCAACTTTTACACTGAGGAGTTAGGCACCACTAACCGTTACTTCAATAGAAGTCTGTATTTCATTACTCTCTTTATGTGTGTACACCTGCACATTACCAGCTTGAGAAAAGTTTTTATTTACAACTAAGTGATGTCTCAGTTATACATCAGACAAGCTCCCTAAGGTTACTGAGGCGGTCCTAAGACTTGCCGAGGATAGTTCCTCCAGCGCTGCCTTTGTTCTGTCTAAAGTATGGAGGAAAAGCCTCCAGAGGTCTTTCAACTTCTCTCTGGTACGAGGTACCTCAGGCTTAATTTCTGTGTTCTTCTTTTGGTATGCTTCAAACTACTACTTCTGTACTCCCACATCAATGGGTTCACACCTTCTCATCAGTTTGCAACATCTGCTTATTCTAGACTGCATTTCCTTCAACATAAATAGATTTTGCTGTGGTGGCTACCATGACCTTTCTTTGTGATGAGGACACCTCGGCACTAAGCAATAACTTTTGCCCAAGAAAGGGGTGTTTTTTTTTTTTTTTTTTGCAAATATATCAAGTTTCTGATGATTCAGCTGCTAGAAATGAAAAAAACAAAACTAAAAACCACAGTTGTCAGTTTGTAACATGAGACAAATTATGTCCTGTATCTGCTCCTAAGGCATATTTCAATTTCAATATATTTAAAAGAAAACTTATTTCCTGAGTGGAAGGGAGAAGGTTAAATTCTGCTAAATCTTAAACCTCATTTTGTTTCCATAACAAAAGTACTGCTCATTTTCCTTAGAACCTTCTTTTTCAGAGCAGTGTTTAATATGTCTACACATAAAGTTAGAAACGTATAAAATCCCTGGCACCTAGACACAACTCTCAGACCCCATTAATGAAATACACTTGTTTTTAGATTCAATGAGCTGTTCCTTACCAGTGGGTGAACCATTTTCCAGGTAGCTCAGGAACTAAATCTCACTTCAGACCTAGATTCACAACCACCTGGCAGTATGTATAGGTATTTGCTGGAAGAGATTACCCAAGAGCCAATGGATTGCCCTGCCTTAAGCTTAGTTCCTTCTCTTGATTCCTAACCATGGTTTTCACTGTCCCTTCTTCCCCAAACTGTTTCTTTCTTCCATCGGCTTCTTGTTGGTCCTCCTTGTTGCTTTGATCAGCTTGCTGCTTGACTATGGTCTGAACTCCAGCCACACTCCTTCTTTGTCTTGGTATTAGTATGTATATTTTTGGTGTATGGACTGCTGGTCTGATCACTGATTATTCCTGTTTTTCTTCTTTGACTGGA
The DNA here is from genome assembly GCF_009819795.1 of Aythya fuligula. NCBI lineage: Eukaryota > Metazoa > Chordata > Aves > Anseriformes > Anatidae > Aythya > Aythya fuligula. Next base: position 9,426,347 of record NC_045560.1, on the reverse strand, counting down.
ACCTTCATGCTGTCCCTGGTTCTTAGCCTTCATTCAAGATACGATGTTTATTTTTTTCTTCATCACAAACCTAGTGAAGGTCTAAATTCTAGACTCCTCACACCCTGTTTACATACTATTACAACTTACTATGTATTGTGTAATTTATTGTGTATTAGATGATGAAAGCTGGGAACCTATTTCTTCTGCACAAACATTAAGCATATTTTTTGAGAATGGAGTTTTTTTGATTCTACTGACATACTTTCCATAGACATCTCTGAGAGCATTTGATTTCTCTGAGAACAGGTCCTTGCATACCAATTGTCTACTTTTTCCAGTTGTGTTTGTTTTTATAGTAAAATATATTACATCCACCCGTAAGCAGTGTCTTGAGTTATATTGTTCTCTCTGGACCAAGTCCAGGTAAAGCAACAGCAGTAGGAAGTCTCACACAGCGAAAACTCATGTCAAGTTCATCTGGGCAGCTACTGATGCTTTCACCACTTTCAGCATCCCTAGAGGATGATTGAAGTGGGAAAAAGTGAAAAAACAAACAAACAAGCAAAAAAAATGTATTATCTGTCAGACACAATACAGTGCTATACAGTGCAGGACAGCTTTTCCCAAGAATTATCTCAAAGCCCAGTGCTTCTCCAGATCTGCTTTTAGTGGTCCTTTCCCATTCCTAAAGCCTTAGTAAATACTGAGAAACTCTCCCTCCAGGAGCAGTGGACTTCAGAAGGGCAGAGGGAGGGTATTTTTCTGACCTCCCACACCTGTGGTGCAATTCTGCCTGCAAGTAACTTAAAATATCAAAAGGATATTTTAAACCAAGGAAATGGGCCAGAGGCTAGGGAGTAGACATAAATTGAATTTTAAATTTTAATTAGCATGGATATTGTGTGTAATGTATCGATAGGTGTAAGAAGGCAGAAAGCAATGAACCTTACACTTGGATGTAAGGGGGAGTGGAGGGGCAGGTGATGACCTATTCTCCTTAATCACCAGTGATAGGACCTGCAGGAATGGTGTCAAGCTGAGGCAGGGAAGGTTTAGGCTTGACGTCAGGAAGAGGTTCTTCACTGAGAGGGTGGTTGCACACTGGAACAGGCTCCCCAGGGACACAGTCACTGCACCAAGCCTGTCTGAATTTAAAAAGCAATTGTACTGTGCACTTAGTCACATTGTCTAAAATTTTGGGTAGACCAGTGTGGAGCCAGGAGTTGGACTCAATGATCCTTATGGGTCCCTTCCAACTCGGGATATTCTGTGATCCTATGAAAGTTGTAGCAATGCAGTGATTCTTAAAGCAATCACAGAATTTCTAGGTTGGAAGAGACCTCAAGATCATCGAGTTCAACCTCTGACCTAACACTAACAAGTCCTCCACTAAACCATATCCCTAAGCTCTACATCTAAACGTCTTTTAAAGACCTCCAGGGATGGTGACTCAACCACTTCCCTGGGCAGCCTGTTCCAATGCCTAACAACCCTTTTGGTAAAGAAGTTCTTCCTAACATCCAACCTAAAACTCCCCTGTTACCTATCCAATGTTACCTATTTGGATGGACACAAGCGTTTGCTTTGGTAAATCATCATCTACTATTTATAGTGCATCCTAGATTGATAGTTTTAGTGCATGCTTCGTTATGAGATCTACTCGCAAACCCAGAAACGAAGAAAATTGACTTAAAACACCCCCCTCCCCGTTGCCGGGCGCGCAGCCGCCATTTTGCCCCAGCCCCGCCCCCTCCCTGGGGCGGTTGCGGGCTGGGCCGCGGCGCTGCGCGGTGACGCGAGGGGCGGTGCTGGCCTTCCTCCTCCTCCTGCTCCTCCTCCTCCTCCTCCTCCTCCTCCTCCTGCCCGAGCGCCGCAGCCCGCCCCCAGCACCGCCCGCCGGAGCCCCTCGGCCGTCCGGCAGGGCTCCGGGGAGCTAAGCAGCCCTGCCCCGGCCATGGTGGGCCGCCCGCCGCCGGGGGGGCAGGAGAAGCAGCAGCTGAGGCGGCAGGACGAGGGCGACGACGGCGACGAGGAGGAAGAGGAGGAGGAGGAGGAGGCGGCGAGGCGGCCGCCATTCCGCGCGGGGGCCGCGGGGCTATGAAGGATGGAGGCGGACGAGGTGACGATCCGCGAGCAGAACTTCCACAGCCAAGTGCGGGAGTACACGGTACGCGCCGCGCCCCTCACCGCCATGTGTGGCCCCCCCCCCCAAATCCGGCTCCCATCGTCGCCCCTTCAGGGTCCCGACCCCCGGCTGCCTGCCCCGATCCGGTGGTCTCTGTGTCCCCCAATTCTGGGGGTCTCTCCTTGCTTTCTCCTCCCCCAATTTGGGGGTCTCCTCAGCCTCCTAGGGTCAAGTGCAGTGCTGCACCTTGGGTGCAGGTGGGGAGGGCTCTTGTGGCTTCCTCTCAGGACTGCCTGGCCCTTGTTTTAAGGGCTCTTTGGAGCCCACAGAGATGTTTTTGTGGGGCTTGTCTCTCTCCTGCTTGTGGGAGAGAGGTGGCTTTGGTTGGCCGCTTACCATCCTAACACCGCTGGGTTAAATGCATGCACGGTGAAGTTACCTCTGGGTGAGCAAGGGGAGACTCCTCGGATGAAGGATATCATTTCATAACTTAGCTCTGAATATTTTTCAGCTATGTCAGGAGGCAATCTTAAATATTGCTGTTAACAGGGTCAGGTAGGCCTATAGCAAGGGTGTTTGACAACAGAGACTTGACTGGGTCCCTGTGTGTGAATTTCTTCTCTGTATCTGCAGAATCCATATGTTAAAACCTTTCTTTTGCTGAGGTATTACACTGCCAGGGTATTTCTTTTTCTTAACAGTACGAATCACATCTCTGTGAAGAGAGCTGAAAATTCTACTTTGCTAGAGTTTTTCTTGACTTTTGCATGAGTGGGTGTGGGGTATGTCATGAGAACCATGACTAGTGGAGGGGCATAGAAAGAATAATGCCCTGCTGCAATGAAGTATTTAAATGTTTTCCTAATGTCTTCTGTACGATGAAAAGAGAAATATATATACATCATCATGCAGCTCTCCTGGCTGTTAGGATCCATCTTTTCCCCAGTGTCCGTTTTTCCATTCGTAGGTCTTTGTGCTCAAAGCATCTCCTGCTTTTGTACCCCAGGGTCTTGTTCTGATGCATCATGTGCTACATATTGTGGTTTTGTAACTAGTGAAGATGCACAACCAAATTCTTTAAATGTAATAAAGTCTACTAAATTCTTTAAGAACTAACTTACGTATACTGTAACTACTTCTCGAAAGCTTTGCAGTCCCTCTGAGAGTAGTTAGTAATTCTTCCTATTGGTATAGCCATCATGTAAGACATCAAGAACATGTATTTTAGAGGTGCAGCGTTGCTTTATGTGGACAATGAAGGCAGAATATTCAATAAAAACTTCTTGCCCTTCAGACTATGCTTGGATATGATGACTGGCCATCTATGTTATTGTTTAGTTGGTAAGGGTAGCAATAACAATTTTCCCTTTAATACATACACTAGTACAGTTGTGTTCTTGCCTTTCATTTATGTGTATAATATAAAAAGTATATTTATGTATATTCATTTATGGATATGAAGCCCACGGGGTTTTATGAGTGCATCAACTGCTGCCATCCACAGCTGAGCACACAGCCTTCTTGCAGTGCTCACACGGCTGCAGGAGCATATTGCAAGAATCCTTGTTGCGTGGCCTCCTGTTGCTCTTGTCATCAGCCTAAGCACCACCAAGCACCCAGAGCATGTTGTTCAGGTGTACCATGATGTTAACATCCCCAGCAATTAGTTCTGCCCTCGCTGGTCACAAAGTTGCACAGTGAGTATCCTTTCCTCAGAGAGAGGTGCACGAGGCTTTCGTTCCAGCTGCAGGTGGGGTAGGAGCAATGGAGCGGTAAACAAAAGGAGTTAGGGTTTTTTTTCCACTGCATTACAAGAACTGTATATGCCTGTTCATAGAAATAAATCAGGCTTATGGAATCTGTTAGTGTCTTTTAGGAGCTCTAGTTGTGTGGCACCGTCTGTACTGGAAGCTGAAATTCATGAGAGAAGGGAGATCAGCTTGATGTGGCTGAAAAGAAAACCCTGTTCTCTTTTGTTTTGCAAATTTTATTCTTCTCCTTTGAATGGTTATAGAATTTCTAGATTGTGCGTCCTGAAGGATTCCTAAAGGCATGCTAAGCTGAACTTCAGTGTGATGTGATGATTGATTTCTGGTAAATCTATCTTCTGAGTGGGCAGGCGAATAAGTTTCTATAAAGTTTTGGTGTGTAACAAAACCCAAAGGCTTGTTACCCTTCTGCTGGTGGCACTCACCTCTTTTTCTGTAGGTGCCAACTTCGGATAATTTCACCACTGAAATAGAAAAGTTTCTGACGTTTATAAATTGAGCAAGATAACGAAAGACTTTAAAAGCCTTTTGTCTACTTTCAAGCTGACTATCTGTGGTTTAATGCAGAAAATTTAGGCCCATTCACCTCTAGGCCTCCTGTTTGGCATGTGAGCATGGTGTCTGTTTTTTCAAGAGTGTCCCCGTTTGCAAGAACAGAACCTGCCTTGTGTTTTGTTGCTTCATGAGATGATCCCTTACTAACAGGAGCCGAATTCTCTAATCTGGTTTCAGCGCAGCTCCTCAGGCGTAAATCAGCTGGGTCAAGGGCCTGGTGGTTGCTAAATATAGGAGCACGTGTGCCGTGTTTGGTCAGCATTCATGTGCAAGTCTTGTAGTAGGTGTGAAGCCCAGGTGATGCTGTGTGATTGCATGCTACTGCTGTTTTGTACGCCTATTTATTTTGCCTTTCTTGATCCTTTGATCCATTTCTGGTTTGCTGAGATCTTGCACATCCATGGAAGATGCTTAATCTTGGGAAATTTCTTTTCCCTTGTGTCCTGTTAGTCTGTCTGTTTAACATAATGAGAGTGTTCCACTTGCTGCTAGCGTTGCTGTGAAATGTTTATTTCAGGCTCAAATGAAATAAGCACAGTGGTGCAAGCTTTGTGCTCCTCTGGCTTTACTTTTTCCTACGCTCCTTTGTTCCCCTTTGAGTCTTCTATCCTGCGCTGTCAGTTTATATACTTGTAAATTTAGATGTACTTCTTGATTTTGTGCTTCTATTTACAAAATGTAGGACCTCCAGTTTATAAAAATACAACTCCTCTTAGAGGCTTCCTTGGCAAAATAAACAGTGTGCTCATGTTTATGGTGTGTGGGGAAAACTGCGGAAGAAAACAACTTGGTGACCGTGAAATTATTAGTTGGAAAGCATGATATGTGTGGAAATGACTTAATAGGACACGAGGGAAAACAAACAAGCCCAAAGTCCTGGCAGAATCAGTTCCAGCACAAAAGTGCTGTTTTAATGGTTTCGTGCAAGTCAAGGCAGACACTGAAATAGGGTAGTGTGTGTCTTTAGGTAGAGTGGCAGATGCTTCCCTTCCCAAGGGCTGTTATAGGAGGTGTAGTTTTCAGCTACCATGTAGTTGGAGAAACTTTGTTTCTCTGCTTCTAAATGCACTTCCCTCTGTTAGGGAGTTCTGTCTTTAAAAAACAAAAACAAAAACAAAAACAAACAAACAAAACAAACAAACAAACAAAAAAACACTTCTTGAGCATTTATTTTATTTCAGCTATATTAAGGGTGTTTTCTTGCTGCAGGTGATCCAATGGTTGTTTAACAGGGAGAAAAAGCAATCTGAATGTAAAAATAACTTCCAGCAGTTTACAAAGAAACTTTTTTTTAAAGCATTGTGACAGTGTCAGTGGCTTCCATTTCTGTTTTTGTCTCCACACTACCAGCACTAGCTTGTTTTCCTCCCTTGGCTTCTCTATGCACCTTTGTAATCCTGTTGTATTTTGGGGTCGAGAGATGTCTGGGATTCCTCTTCCTCCCGAGCTGGCGTGTGGCTCCTGCTGGCGTTTGTCCCTGTTGGCTGCAAGGTGAGCGAGCTGATTAGGGCGCCGTGGTCCCGCTGGGAGCACACCCTATTGTTCCTGACCCCGTTCTGCCTCCTTGAGCTTCGGCCCCAGGCAGTGCTCGCGGAGCAGCGCTTCTGCCAGGAGTGATGGTGTTCTGAGCGCGGGCCAGGAAGGAAATGCTGACTAGAAGCACTGGTAATTTTTAAGATCAACGTTTTACAAATAACTCATGTTTGTGTGTTCTGTAAAATGTCTCCTCGTTTCACAGCCATGCAGGGGACGCGTGCCAGCAGGAACCACGCTACGCTTCGTACAGGAGAAGAATCCTAAAGTTTATGCAAGTTTATCTTTTATTGAATAACACGTCTTTCTTCTTTTATCTATGCTCTGAAAATTTCAGGAGTAATTTATATCTTAAACTGCCTCTTGTATCTCCAAGATAATTTTGCTTAGGTTTCTCAGTAGTGCCTCTTTTCCAAAACATTCAAAAAAAAAAAAACAAAAACCAAACCCAACCTGTAACAACGGATAAAGCAGTGCTTGTTGTAGTGATGTGAGGTACAAGGCAGAAGATTGCACATAATAACATAACTACAATGTTGCCAACACTCTTTATAAGTATTATCTTAAAAATATACCCTTACTTGTAAACATGGGTGCTGTTCTGTTGGTGAAGCAGTGAGTCATCTTCTGGCTGCTGGTACCGACGCACAGCACTGGTGGCTCCATCTGGAATCAATAGGCATCTCTCACCACTTGGCTCAGGCAAGCGGATGGAGATATGCTTATTTTCAAAACAACAACTTTTTGCAGAGTTCCACTTTTTCCGTTTATGTAAAAGAAACATGAAAGACCCAAGTGTAACAAGTTGCTGTTAGTTACAGGTCAACATAATTCTTCTTCAATGCTAGTGTGTCTGTTTGTAGCAGTGGTTGGCCAAAAGGCAGACACATTTCAAGGAAGGTGCAGGCAGCTGTTAAAGAAAACTCAGATTACAAAATAATTCAAGAAATGTTGTGTCTGGGAAACATAAACTTGATAAGGTCAAGGTGCAGGCAGGATTTGAGACAAAGTTAAGAGATGGTGAAAGAACAGACAGCAAACAAAGATCACAAGACCCCACCAAATTGTTCCAAAACCAGGTTGTCTTTGGGTAGCTGGTGGTGTGATAGGTGGAGTGGATGAGATGGCAGATGTTACTGGGGGAAAGCAGCACTGGCGTAAATGTCTTTTGCAAGTCCAAGAGCCTCTGGAGAGACACCAGGAGGTGGAGGGCTGGGTGGTGGGCACACTAGGAGAGGGGGGTGGTGGAAGTGGGAATGAGGGGAGAGCCAGAAGCATGCTCCTATGGAAACTACCGTAAGCAAGGGAGTTCAGTTGTGATGTAGCTGGGAATTTGGGTTGGGGAAAACCCAAACAAAACAATCTAAACAAAACACTTCATTCAGTGGATGTTTACTGCTTTTATTTGAAGGCTTTAAGTGCTTATTTTTCTTTTAATTTTTTTTTTTTTGTGTGTAGTGTTTTCCCTTTCTTGTCTTTTTCTTCTTCCCCTGCTTGATTTGGTAGTTACCCTCATTTAGGAGGGCAGGGGTAACTCTTGGTGAGAAAATCTTAACTTCTGCAATGTTCTTTACTCTTTATAGCTCCTGTGAAGGCTCCTTGTAAACATGTACTTCTGTCAAATATCTAGGGACAGACTTCTAGGTAACTATTAACGTGCAGGATTTTGCGTAACTTGTCCTGTGGGAACAGGAGAGCCTTTGAACATCCTGATTGTCATTTGCTTTTATGCATCTAACAATCAACAGCCTTGGTTGGTGCATCACTGTAAAAGCGAAGCATGCAGCGAGGTGGAGATGACCTGGAAAAAGTTAGTGCTGTACCCTCCTTGTTAGTCATTTGTGGGACAAGTGGAATCGCCTCCTACCTTCAGCAGCTTTGATCTGTTGCTCTTTGGGGCCCAGTTAGCTCTCGTGAAGCTGGTGACAGAACTCACACTGATGTTTCATCAGCTTGCTGTTGAATACATCTCGTTGTGTTGCTTAGCTGCGTCCCCCTCGAGGCTTCTAGTTGCTTGCCTAGCTGAAAAAGGTGAAAGTTGGTTCAAACTGCAGTCAGCGTGGATGCAGGACACCCCAGTGCTTTGTCTGGTTTTAATATTTGGGCACTTTGATAATAATTTGGCTTTGAAAATACTGTGATTGTAGCATTATTCAACAGCACTCTGTTGCAGTTCATTTATTTCCATCTCACGTAGCTCCTTCCAGCAAGCAGCACGTGTATAGGTGGCACTGAAGTCTGTCATGGCTGAGTTGAACATGGAGAAGAAAGAAGTAGCATCCTTCACCTGCTCCCTGTTACCTCCAATGTGTGGCTCCTTCTGTTTTTTACTTGTGATCTTGAGTGTCTGGTTATGCTTGGATTATCTTTTTTTTTTTTTTTTTTTTTCCCATTACCCAATCATACTTTCTATTTTAATGTACTTAGCTGATAGGAAGGATTAATGACTTGGTGTTGAATTTGACAAAAGCAGTATGTCTAAAATGTTTGTGGAGTTTAAAACAGATACTTATGTAAATGTCCGGTTTGTTTGGAGAAGAGAATCTGTGTAACTGGTGAGAATGATGAAAATGTACAAGTATTGCAGTTTAAAAATGGCCTTGGTTTGGGGGTGGGAAAAGTTGAGATGTGCTACTTAAATTCTATGGTATGTATAACAAGGAAAAGGCAAGGATTTTTGAATTTAGAGGAGAAAATTCACTAGCTCAGTCTCCAAAGATAGTTTGCCCTAATATTGGCCAAAGAAGCTGGCTTAACGCAAACAAATTGTTAAACAAGTTTATATGAATGAGAATCCTGAGTTTATTTTTTCCAGCTAGGAATTTTCAGTGGACTGATTCTGTGAAGTTTTAATGTGATAGGCTGCGAAATGTTGGATAATGCCTTTATTCAGGGCCAGAAAACTTTGCATGACCTAGGTTGGTGCTATTGGTGTTAATTCTAGGGGGTGTTTTAAGTCCTACACTAATGGTGAAAAATATTCTTGAGTCTGATTTTAACGGTGCTGGTGTAGCCTGTCCAGGTCAAAGAAACATGACTTGGGGTCACTTTTCCAGGGTTTCCAAGTGCATTACTGGCAACAGAACTGGTAGCCTGAACAAAGGTGTCTTGGGTCTATTGGTGAGACTCGTAAAATATTGTTCCCCTTCTTACCCAGCAGCATAAAGACATTCCCATTAGGTATGTAGAAGTGAACATGAAGCTAACAAATTGATAGATTAACCTGAGCTCTTCCCTTAGTTTGAAGAGGGGTTGTGCTGCAGACAAAGCTAGCATGAAGTTAAGTGTGTAATGCCCAGAAAGAGCCTTCCGAAGGGTTGTGCTGGCTGCTTTTGTCTTCAGCTGAGCAGTATTCCTAGCACACAACGCCTGAAAAAAATCCAGAAGCACTGTTAGATCCTGAAACTTGCCCTAGGTGAGCAACTCCAGACACCCATCCTCTTAACCACTATTTGCTCATGGACACCAAGAAAAGAAGGGTGGGCCGACCTCTTGTATGGCCAGAGGAGACCATATAGGTAGGGCAAGTTGTAGGTTTAGGGTGTTAATGGGTAAAATTCATCTGTGATCATAACACACTTGACACTTCTCTCTTAATTTTGAAATTTGCACGTCACACTAAGTGTTGAAGGCTGTCTGGCTGAATTAGACTGAACTAATATAACTACAGAGCACAGAGCTTAAGAATAGTTACCTTCATCTGAGGAAAAATAGGTCATCCCTAGCAGATACAATGAATGCCAAGGTCAAACTAAGAGCAGAGCTAAAAGTTTTAGTTTCCTGTAGTCCGTATTATTTGTTGTAGGTAATTTATTGATGACCCTTGCAACCAGCCGTGGAGCTCAGTGCTTCCTTTTTGGATGTTGGTGGGATGATGGAGTTCCTAGAAATAGACCAAGGCTGTTTGTCTCCACCTGTGCTTTCCTGCTCCTCGTCCTTGCCATCCTTTCCAGGTGGAAGCACGAGCAGATGCCAAGTGCAACAGCAGGAAGATGCTTTTCAGCTGCTGCGAGGCATTTTAATGCACAATAACAGAGTAACAGCAAGAGAGTAGTAAGTGTGCGTGGTGCTATATTAAGTTTTTATGTTACAGAGATTAAAACTCAAAGTACAACACTGCTACTTTTCTATAGGTAGTAATCAGTCAGCAAAACCACTGCCAGTTCTGTTTTCAACCATTAAATGTGTTCTTAGATATGTTTTACAGTGGTGTTACACAGCGCCTTCTGCTTTTTCTTTCTTGCTCTGCTTTTTTTCTATTCAGGGAAGAGGACTTGCTCTGTGAAGCAGCAGCTAGAAGTGAAGATGCTGTTGTGTCCGTAGCCTTTTTCTTGCATGTCCTTTGCATAGAAATGCTGGTGGGTACAATAACGGCAGCTTTTTTATTTTTTAGTACTGACATAGTCACTACTTTTCTACACTTCGTCCACAGTTCTTCAGAGCTTCTTGATTTTTCATGTCAAAGATAGCATAGTAAAACACTGTCCTGTTTTGCTTCTCCAGACTTGCTGTGCTTACTCTAAATGCTAATTACATGGGAAGAAGTGATCAGTTGTCCAATTGGATGCTTTTCTAGAGACAAGCTTAAATGTGTGAAATCAAATTTTCCAAATCCTGTGAGGTTTTGCTACAGAATAGTTTTGTGGTGGTTCCTTACTGTTAAAAGCTGGAGCTGTGTGAGGTATTTAGCTTTTTCATAGCAGGAGGGCATCGCTGGCAGCTTTACAGGGGGTCTGTGCTTAAACAAATACTTTGAAACACATTCAAGTGGAGAAAGATATAAATTATGAGGTGCCAACACTTCTCACTGTGCTCATTCGTTCAGGGTAGCAGAAAGGAAGGCTGACTGTGCCCCAGCCCCCTGTTTGAAGCAGGGTCTGCTACGAGATGATGCTTGGGGCTTTATCTGGCTGGCTGCTGAAAACTTCCAGGGACAGAGATGGCACAACCTCGCCGGGCAGCCTGTTCCCCTGCTCCACTGGCCCCATATAGGAGCTTTTCTTTACCTCCAGTCTCATCCTCGGTCATGCAGCAGTGTCAGGAGCCCAGCTCTACTGCCTTAATGACAGGTACCTAATGGCAGGACCCTAAAGCTTTGCTGTGTTCATAGGGAACAAACTGAGGTCCCTCAGCCTGCCAGCACGGGGCAGGCTTTTCGGTCCTCAGACCACTTTGGGCTCATCTTGCTGTAATTTCCAGCGGCTTTCCTACATGGGAGGCTCATAACTGGATGTGATCACCTGAATGCTGACTAGAGAGGGGTAATTACTTCCCACGATTATTGGCTTTGCTCCTGGTAATGTCGCCCAGGATGCTGTTGGGGGGCTTTGCCAGGGTGCACTGCTCTGGCACTGGGTAATTTCTGCATGAATTAGCTTTGTGCTTTTTTCTTGTTATGCTTCCAGCACAACTGGGGTGGATACAGTGCATTATGTACAGACTGTCTCTAAAGAAGCTGTCGGTCTTCCTGTGCACAGAACCACAACTCTTCAGATGCACACGCTAATGGCAGTGGGGAATAGCATCCGTATTCTGTGGATCTGGGAGAGGAGGGGGAAAGCCCGGTGTATTTCGAGCACGTTCTGTCTTACAGAGAATGTGTACCTCTAGCGCTCGCAACAGCAGATGATGCTTTATTAATCCGCGGCATGAACTTCAGTGCCAAAGTTTTAAAGGTCATCAACACGGACAAATTAATGTCAGCTGATCTTTAGTAGCTGTCAGGGGGATAAGCCCAAGGTAACTTGAGTTAGTTCAGACCTTTGTTTGTGTTTAATGTGAGGCTCTCCAGTGCCAGCGCCTCAGACATGCACGGTTACAAACTGGAATGCGTGGAGTTGATCTCCAGCTCCATCCTCACAGGAGCTGGGCTGCCTGGGATGGATCCAGAAGTATGAGACTGGTGGGGCTGGATACAAGATACTTAGGAATGCAGTGCATCCCCAGAAGTAGCTTCTCTTGGTGTGTCCTATGTGTAACCTCAGCAGGCAAAACTGCACATCCTTTCCCAAATGAAGACGAAATCCAGGGAAGGACGGGTTTCTTTTGCTTGTCCAACCAGAGATTGCGTTTCTTCCATGCAAAGAGATTAAATAAATTACATGCTTGATGTCAAAAAGTCTTCTTAGTGTGCCACCTGCTAAAAGGGAGCCTCTGAATGTAGCACGGATTTCACAGGCTTTGTTTTCAGCTGCTGGGTGGTGTTTGAAAATAATACTAATAAAAAAAGAAATGATTTGCATAACTGTTTCTAACCATAAATTCTCACACTCCTCTTTTTTTTTTTTCCTTTATATTTTGATGCAGCTGGCCAAACAAGGACTCAGGGTAGTTCCCCTGTAATGTAAGAGCATCGGTTTGAAGCAGCTTTTTAGGAGCAGTCTGACTATAGCAACAGACCTATGATTGCTTTGCCCTTCTCTAAAGTTAAAATGAATTTAAGGAAATAAATATTAAAGTTTTTTTTATTCAATGCAATATGAGGGAGTGTCAGAAGTCCTGATTAATCACAGCTGTGTACACTTCCTGCGGTGTCTTCACTTTCCCCTCAAGTCTGGAAGAGCTTAATCTGTGCTCCAGTGGAAAAGCAATTGTGGAAAACTTGGGGTTACGAGGAATGTAATTTGGACCAGATTTGTTGCGTCTGCAGCATCCTTACCTGTTGTCAGATCGTATTGCAGGGATGAATGATGGCATAAAACAATGCTTTTTGGTTGGAAACAAGGCTTGCAGTATGATTAGGATTTAACAGAATATTCCATTATTAGCATATACATATTACTGTCACACATAATAGTTCTGGTTTTTAGATCCTTTTTGAAGGATATAGGTTCTTCCTTCACTGGAGATACCAATGTATTTGTCTTTTTAGAATAGTGTCTTATTGTACTATGACTATCTGGATGCTTTTTAATACCTTTGATTAGAAATAAAAGTTAACAGTTGGTTTAGGACACTAAAAACTTCTTTATATGTAGATAATCCTATTCTGAGCCTTTTTAAAGATAAAAAAGAGTTGCTAGGATATGTTTTTTGAAGACACCTGATTATTGTTAAACTTTTGCATATGCCGAGGGCTATATATCTAGATAACACATAGAAAGGTATAATATAAACTGGGGTAGAGCTGTCAAGTGAATTAGAAGCTGGTTGTAGGGTACATGATGATAGGTGCTTGGACAAATCTGCTATTTGGTTCCCTCAGGTATCAGTATTAACAGCCGTCTTGCTCAACTATGATGAAAATGACGTAAAAGATGTGGCTGTTGGCATGCTACTGATTCTTTGGGAGGTCTAGGTCATGCAATAGATGGCTGGATCGCTACAGAAAGGACTGGCTCACCCTGATATAAAGGTAGTGTAAAATTAAGGTGTGGTTTCTAAAAGGAGGAAAAAAGAAACATGTTTATTCACCTTAATCCTGAAAACAGGTTTCTGCCATCTCTTGAACTGCTCAAGTGGAAGCAACTGGGGAGGACAGCATGGATGGGTTTGGTGATCAGAGGAAAACTAATGTGACTCTCGGGTGAACAGGTTAAAGTACGTTAAGTAACGAAGGGATGGCTTAGTGCTGTTACATACAGCCACGGGACTGACTGTACCTGGAGTGCTGCATACAAGCCCAGTCATCATAATTAAGAAACATGAACTGAGACGAGAACAAGTACAAACAAGGGCCGTGTTTTCATTGCAGTACAAAAATATCACAAAACAAAGAGCAGCGTGAGGAGTAAGAGCCCAGGATTGCAGTGTGACAGGACAGTGGAGTCTATTCTCTGGCTTTCATGGGCAACACATTCCTTTTCCCCAGCTTAACTAAAAATAGTTAGGATGCTGGCTTTTGCTGGTCCCTTTAGAAGGCTATTCAGGACACATGGATACTCACACTTTGGGATCACAGCTTGCACTGAGTATAAACCGAGACCAAAGGCACGTTTGAGTTTGCTTAGTGATTTGTTTCGATTACTGTGAAAAAATTTTAACTTCTGAATACTCTTTTCTTGTTAAATTCCTAAAGCTTTCACTGATTAGAATTTACTTCTTTATTCATTAAAAGTGTTTATTAGTGAAGATACATACTTTTTATTCAATATTTGCAATGATACAATCGTTCTCAATTCTGACAGAAGTTGGATGATAATTACACCAAGATATATGGTTACACGTTACTGCTGACTTGCAAAGTAGCTGTCACCTAAAACTAGAAATACGGCATTTGACAGTTCATGTTACTGGGCAGCTTTCTCCTGCTGTACTCTGCAAATACCTCACTTATCTTGGTGGTACTGTGTAAGTACAGACCCACGCTTTCACTGTAACCTTGGTATGACAGATGGAATAGAGGACATCTATTTGAAGTTAAGACAAGACAGCGGTCACCCTTTTCTTTTTCTTTTTTTTTTTTTTTTTAAATAAAACAAGAAAAAGGGAGTTTAACTGTGTTTTAGACAGAAGCAGCGTTATTTGGGTCTTGCAGATTTTTTTTTTTAAAAAGAATTTTACTGACCCCGTCTGGGTCACACCTAATTTTCAAAGGTGGGTGCCTAAAATTAGATGCCTCTATCTGTAGGCTTGGTCTAGTTTTCAGGGAAACTGGAAACTCAGAGAATGACTCTTTTTCTGCACTGGCACTGTTATCTGTTGCTAACAGGGCAAGCTCTGAAAGCCCAAGGTGGTTCTCAATTTTTTTTTGTTCTTTATGGTTTAAAAACATCCCAGCTTTTTAAAATTAAATCCAGTTTCTCTATCAAAAACCTTTCTTCTTTGAAGCAACCTTGCAAAGAAAGCAATTTAGAATGGTGAACTCTATTCAGGTTGAATATTTGAATACAGAGCCCTAGTTACGACATCCAATTTCTAGCATTTGTATTTTGGACATCACCGCTGTGTGCTGCCTGCTCAGACAACGAGCTCAGTTGCCCCTTTCAGCCCCATGGCACAGTGACACCACTGGGGAAAGTCTGTGGGGCAATTGCAGGCCCCCAGGTGCTGTGTTTATTTCTCATCTCATGTGTCTGACTACGTAATAAAAATAAGGTGCGAGAGTTATTTCATTTAATACTCTTCAAAAAGTCTTTGCTAATTACATGATACATCCTTTTCTCTTCCCATTCTCCCCATCATTCTGCCTATTTAGATGTAATTTTGTTGTGCATTTTAGATGTAGGATTTTAAGGACTATCATCGTTACCCTTGCTTTGACTTTCTTCCTTCTCGTAGGGCAGTTCTGCTCCTGATTTTCCGAGACAGTAAGTTGTTAAAGGCAGCAAATCTTTAAATGACTGATTAAGGAAATTGCTTTCCCAGGCATGAGTTAAACTGTTTTGCAGCTTCAGATCACAATGGAAATCAACATGCAGATTGTAGTAAAACACACTGGGGGGCTAATATTGTGAACTGCAGATCCAATTAAAACACCTATGCAGGCAATAGGACAAACTCCCTTTAATAATAAAAACTGCTAAAACAGTTTTACCTGATTGAGTTGATCAACTGCTGTGTCAGGAGACCTGCTTGGTGGCTACCAGTGTTGTGCACAAAACAAAAGGATCGTAATAGAAAAGGATCTTAATAATTTGGGATACTTCATGTAGCTTCTCAGCTTGTGTATGTAGGTGATCTGTTTGCTGCAAGCTAATAAAAAGAACAAAATACACTGTGGGAGTACAGCACTTCATTGTTATTTTTCAAGTCCTACTGAAGATGAAGGGCTGCAGCCTCTTGGGGTGGCGTGCCTTGCTGTTTTTACTCCTGACTCATGTTTTTAATAGGCGTCAGTAAGCTGGGTTAAGGAAGCAGTACTGACCCTCTGGTATTTCCTTCAAGAGCAACTTAATTTTTATTTTGTTGTTACCTCAAATGACTTGAAAGGTTAAAACTGTATTGTCATTTGATTCCTTTCCTTTGTATCTGTGGCTGTTCAGGCCTTGTCTTACTGTATTGAAGTTCGAGTGCCAAAGCTTAGAAACAATTTCATGCAAGACACCCTGGGCTCGAGGTACTTGTGACCTAAATAAGCTGCCTGCCTTGTGAGGAGGGGAATTGTGCCCTTGGCTTTTCCGACTACAGAGGAAACTGTTTGACTAGCTCACACTCAGACATCCACTGTGTGCAGTCTCACTGGTCTGTATTGTTGCCTAGAATTTGCTGAGCTCAAACATGATGGAAATAGGAATCCTAGCTACTTTCTTCATGTACGTTGGTAGCTTATTCCAAAATAGATCTTCAGGAACCCATTGTACCATTACCCCTACATCGCTTGTGGCAAGGAGTGATAAATCTTATGACTCAAGTATGTTCAAACTTGGAAAAAAACAGCACATAACAAACATAAAACACTGACTTTTTCTTCATTTTAGAGTAGAACTTGTTAGCTGTGTTATGGCTCTAATATTTGTTGCTTTGAGCTGTTCTTGCTGGTTTAACTTTCTATTAATGATGTATAAACTGTAAAACCAGCACTGACATTTATATACAGGACACTTGTATTGATGTGAATTAACCTTTAAGTTGTTGATACTGTGTTTTCTGTTCATTTTTATTATAATCCAGGCATTTCTTCACAACCTAATTAATGCAACTTTTTTTTTTCCAGATTTGTTTTCTCCTATTTGCTGTCCTCTACATAGTTTCCTACTTCATAATCACAAGATACAAACGAAAAGCAGGTAAGCACAGAGTTGTTAATGTATTCAAAATTCACTTTGTTTTTTCAAGTGAGTAGGTGGTTCTTTTGCTCTCTGCCACCACAAGAGAAGCAGAAGAACCTGTCCAGATCTCTGGCCAAACGTGTTTCTCAGGCTGCAGCAGCCTGAGCTGATCTGGTTGTATGTGCTGCTGTCTTCCCCTCTATCTGCTCCCTTTGTTCCCAAGCCACAAGTTCTCCATCCCCTCTGTTGTGCCAACTCCAGCACTTCTTAGACTCTTCAGCGTGCCTTCTAATTACACCATGGATGAAGCACACTGAAACATCTCAGAAGATCAGTGGGTGCTGTAGCTGGCGCTCTGTGACAGAGGGAGGTGGTGTGGATGGCCACAGTCTGTTCCATTGTGGCTCTGTGTCAGCCTATATTTCAGCTGTTCTGAGACTGAAGAGAGGGGAGAATTTCAAGTAGGCACTTCTGCCTCTCTTGCCTTTAGATCTTGTTCTCCTTTCATGTCAGCTTCTTTAGAGTAAGTGTCTTCAGGCTGTACTTTAACATCAAAATCAAGTTCAAAGCTTTAGCTGGTAAAGTGAAAAGGTTGCCAGTTGTACTGAAGGGAAGTAGTGGGTTTTTGTCTAATAATTCTGCTTTGTTTAGGTACAGTTGTTTTATTGTTCTTCCTTAATGTGTTCTTTATGACCTTCCCAACTGAAGCCTGGTCCTTGGGATATTTGATCCTTTTTTTTCCTACTTTAGAAACATTGTCTGTCTGAAACTAATATATAAGGATGCCTGTCATTTTCTTCTGTATCTATTCTGAAGGCAAATACCATAAAAATCTGTATAAAATGGCAGAATCCTTCACTCTTGACAGCTTATCCGAGACTTTGATGTGCAGTCAATCATTCCAGAAAAGCATTTGCATGCATCAAGACCTTGGCACTTTGAATTTAGAAACTGCTTATTGAGCTTTAATGACCTATGTTAGGATAGCACTACTTTCACAAATGGACTTGTGTGTAACAAGTAAAAGTCTTCAAAAAATTTAGTGCATTTTCTAATTAAAGAAGTGTGCCTCTTTCAACATAATGAATAAAACAGACACTACCTTGTGATCTTAGTAGGTATTCTGGATTCTATGAAGCTGCTGCTATATGGAGGTGTGGGAGAATGGGTTTGGCAAACCCCTGGATGTGAATACTTCTTACCTTTATGGCAGTTGCTCTCAACAGCTAGTGAGAGGAAATGCTCTGCAGCTGTCATGACTTTCTGAAAGATTTTTGAGCGTTTAGTTAGGATCTTCCTGACGAGATTTGTTTGGAGAGTTAGTACTTCTGGAATTCTTTCAGGGGAAAAAAAAACGTTGTTTCCACAACAAGCTCTCTCGCCAAGGAAATTCGTGAGAGACTTGTACTTGGTCTCTGAAAACACCATGAGATTCCCATCAAAACACCATCAGATCCCACTCAAAGAAATGGAAAGCAATAACCCCGCATTCTTTGGCAATTATTCTGTGGAAGTACATTATGTTAATGGCTATGTGTTTATTTTGAGTGTATGCATACTTCTTAAAAACTTGAAACACCTGGTTTATTTATTCTTGGGTTGAAAAATAGATTTTGAGTTACCTTATGGAAAAGCTGGTAGACTTGAAAGATTAAAGAAAGCTGACTCTAAAATGATTTCAAATGTAGGAATAACACCCAGACATGTATAGAAAAGTGAATAAAGAATAGATGAAGAACATACTCTTGATTTGATCTCTGAGCTAAATGTTGAAAAGATTTAAAATTGTTGGGATATACAACAACAGATCTTCTCTTCCCCTACCTCCCACTCAAAACAAAAAGCAAACAAAAACCAAAGCCAGGAGCAGTGGAGATTGAGTAAGAAGTAACTGAGTGAAATGAGTGGTCATTCCTGTTCTGGGTATGCTTTCTTTGTGTGTGCGGTTTTCTTGTGTGTTTCTTTTTGTTTTAAATAACAAAACCCTACAAAACACCCCATCCCCAATATTAATACTGAAAATAATAAACTATTTAGGGATTTACAGTAGTAGGTAATATGGACCTGAAGACTTTCGTGTAGCGTGTCTGCTCTCTGAAGCTTCAGATGTCCAGGGTGACAGTTTGTAGCAGCAGCTGTAGTAGGAAGTCTGAAAGCTTGCTTGCCATAGAGCCCTTTGGAAGATATTTTAAATACACAGATTAAAACTGCTTGAAATAAAGTGAAATAACTTCGTAGTTAACTTGAATGAAAAGAGCTTAAGACTAGTAAAAAAACAAATAAAAATCATTTGTATAAGGCACCTCTTTTAAAATACTGATGGTAATATATGTATTTGGTTTATTAATCCTAAATTTTAATGGCGTTCCTGTATATGTATGTTTAGCCTGAGGATATAAGACTACCTACTGAATATAACCTTCTATACTTTGTTTTTTTATTTTTTTTTCAGATGAGCAAGAGGATGAAGATGCCATAGTTAACAGAATATCGTATGTATAGCTCTTTAAGAACTTTCTTTCCTGAAAATATTGTTATGACAGGAATCTTGTGTGCTTTCAAACTAGACAACAATCCCTGTAAAATGTGATGGCAAATTGAACGTGCCGTCAGAGGGCAGAGGAAAAAACTTGGATTGTGAAAGACATGTTGACGGAAGGCAGTTTGGGCTAGGGATTCTTCCACCTGTGGCTTTATCCTGGTAGTCACTAAGTTGGTCAGAAAGTCCTGAGGACCTGATGCTATGGGTAGAATCCAGACTGGCACCTAAGGTAAGGTGTCTAAATGCAGGTGTTAGGTGAAGTAAGTCCCACCACAGTAGTCAATGGCAGTCTTGTCAAGGGAGTCAGTGGATCCTGGAGAGCAACTTAGCTCACCATAAAGTAGACATCTGCATTTGATCATCTGAACAGGGCTTAAAAAAGAATAGTGAATGGAAGTCAAACACTTGCCAGACCTGCCGGTCTGCCAGAGACTCTGTCCTCTTCCTGTTCCTTTATAAAACTAGATATTAATCTTTCCTATTTAAATATCCCTGAAGATTTACAGAACATCTGTGAGCTGTTGCTGCCCTCTCAGTTTTGTGATTTGCTAAAACATGTGGACTTGCTACTTCCTGCAACACTCTCAGCTCTTCTGTGGTGGTACTGGCATACTGTTGGAAGGAGAGCTCACTGCATGTTTTATTGCTTTGTCTTGTACCCTGGGAAAGTGCCGAGTACATTGCAAGCTGATCACTTTTAGTCGTGCATTTGTGGCAAGCTTGAAAGATGCACAAAGATATAAATCTTACATGCTTTGCCCACTAGTGTCTGATACTTTTTATGGATTTAAAAATACTCATTTGCCACAAGGTCTACCTCAGGTCAAGAGAGGAAAAAAATACATGCTTTAATGCCATGAAGCTCTCATCTCTGTAGTAGAGAGGAGGTTCTCATCTGGTTTTCAGACTGCAGCAAATTAAGGCTCTTCTAGATTGAATGATTCTCATAGCAGCTGTGGTCTTAGCCTGGCTTTGAATGTTTCAACATTCAAAGAGTAAAACTTCTCTGGTTAACTGTTACCCCCTGAATCTATTTTTTAGCTTAGCTTTAAAATACAACAAATACCAATTGTAAATAGTGTTTTTCATAAGACCACAGTGTAAGTCAAGACAAGATTAGCACTTCAGAATAATATCCTTTCACTGAAAGTGTTATAAATTGCTTCCTGTTTTTTCAGCCTAAGCTTTCTTGTCCCTGAAGTGGGCATGTTATTTTTCAAACAGCAGTAACTGTCAAACATCTACAGATAGATGTTTCTTTGCAAAGCATAATTGTCAGGACTTAAAAGAGGTGGGTGGGGGAGAAAACCAAGCCAAACTCCCATAGCACCTTAAAAGACAGCGTGTTAGGTTTTGCAATTTTGGCTTAGACTACTTAAACATCTTTAAGTAAAAGAAAAATATCTCAGAAACCAACAACAAAAGCATATCGTATCTTTTTCTGAAAGGACATTAGTCATACTGATTTTCTTTATTGTGTGAATGAAAATTAGATTTGTAGAGACTGTTATAGAAAAGTAAGATTTCTGTGAGCAGCTTGTTGATGCTTCTGTCATAGGAGCAATCTCTAAGTTTATTTTTCTTGTTATACAGTTTTGAAAATTATTTCTTATTTTGTTCTTGCATTGGATTAATTCTGTGAGAATGTTTTCAACTTTGCTTTTTGAAGAACACAGTTCTTTTTTATGCCACAAGATGGCATTTTGTATAAATTGTATGTGATCTAAAGAGAATAGACATAAACATTTTACATAATTCTGATGATTTCTCAGTACTAACTTCAGTTATCAAAAACCCTAAGCTGTGAGATATTCAATATGTACTCGGTGAAAGAAAAGCAATAGTTTTTTTTCAGTTTGGTGTTAAAATATTTGCGTAATTATACCCACTTTATAGGCATTAAAAAGCTGGTCTGCTTTTTAAAAAAAAAATGTAGTAAGAATTTAGAAATTGAAAAATATTTCTAAGTGTGTATGGGGGTAATGAAAAGTAAAATATGAATCATCAAAAGATACTTTTAAATTCCAATAATCTTATAACATTGAATGTACACAATTCTAAAGACTGTAATTGTGGTAGTTATTAAAAAGCAGTTATTTTTACTGGATTCTGTAAGCTACTTGGGATTTGAGTTTTCTTTTTTAATGTGAAATACTATGGAAATCACAGGGCTACCTTCAGACAATGTTTTAATAGGTAGGCTAACTACTTTATTTAACCCTGTTCAGAGCATGTTGTTGTTGGTAACAGTGGTACATTTCTTTAAATTTCAGGCTGTTCTTGAGCACCTTCACTCTAGCAGTTTCAGCTGGTGCAGTCCTGCTTCTACCTTTCTCAATAATCAGCAATGAGATCCTGCTTTCTTTTCCACAAAACTACTATATTCAGTGGCTAAATGGCTCACTAATTCATGGTTAGTACTCAGCATAATGTAATTAAAATTGATGTCATTATACATTTACAGATCTGTTCTTATTTTTAAACTAATAACCCCATTTTCCTTTAAAATGCTGAATGAGTTGTTGATATGTTATTGGTTAGTTGCTTTTTGCTGCTGGGTGATGATGCATTCTTAAAATCTGTCTTCACTGTTCTGTTATTTATTAAAGAAATATGAAGACTTGGAATTGAACCAAATTCATTGTTTTGAGAATTGATGTAGAATAAGAGCTACCAGAAGCTAACTAACTTGAAAATGCACTGTTGAAACTCCTTTCTTATGTGTAAATGCAAGATTCATAAGCCTGTTTGCTTACAATGATAAATTTGTTCTTTAAATACAAAATTTGTTTCAAGAAACTTGCTATCTATGAGCAGTTAGGTTGAATTTAACTATCTAATCCCAACTTTCTGTAAGCATGGAAAATTGTAGAACATGTTTTGAACATAATAAAGTCGCAACAGAAATACATGATGTTTTCCTTGAAATAGTTCAAGACAAGTGTAACTTCTGCAAATATGCTTGCAGGAATGATGCCTTGATGCCCGGCAGAGTGAGTTTTGTATGCTTTTCAAGACTGGTTATCATGCTTCAGAGTATGTGAACATGTGTAATGGGTACTAATATTTGAAAGTTTTTTTTCCACTCTGTGTGGCTGAGGGGAAATAACTCTGAAAACAGGATGTTCGTCAGTAGTTTTTGCTAACAAGACAGCTAACTCAGGAATTTCTAGACCCTAATTTGCAGTTTTCCTTTAATAAGACTAAAGAAATTTACAACAGGTTAAATGCAGGTAGGTAAAGCCAGGAAATAAAGCATATCGATGATCATATTTCTGAAACTAGTTGAGTATTTTCTATGTTATCTGGACAGTAAAAGGGTTCTTAAATTAACAAATAAGGAGGAGCTGCTTATAGGTATGCTGGTCTATGACAACCCTGATTGTGGTGACTGAGTAGTTTAAGATGCAAGGAAGAAAAATAGGAGAACGAAGACATATTTTAAGACTGTTATGTTGAGGAGCTGCATGTGTAGGATATCATTGGAGAATGCCCTGAAGCCAGAGGAACCCAGGAAAGATGCTTATTTTCAGGGATGCACTCTTTAAAGCCCTCTAACAGTCTACCTCAGTGTGCAAGACAATGAGCAGGAGCGGTGTGGTAGGAGGCTGGGGAGGCTGGCATGGCTTAATGGGAAACTCCTGAGTTTTGGAAAAAAAGAGGAGGTTCATGGCCAGTAGAAGTAGGGATGAACTGCTTAGGAGGTGCGTAGAAATGGCTTAATATTCTGGGGTGAAATTAGGGAAGCCTGATTCCTGAAGTGGGAAATCAGGAGGTACGGATGGAGTTGAATCCGGTGAGGGGCTCACATAGAGCAAAATCCAGGAAAGCACTCTGCTGCTGTTAACCTGAAGTAGGCTGAAGTACTTGAGATGGTCTTTACCTCAGGCTGTGCTGGTGAAGTCTGCTCTAAGACTTCACAGGTCTGTGCCCCAAGCTGTGAAATATGGGGGAAAAGAGACCCTGGCTGTTGCAGATAAGGACAGTTAGACAATAAAAGGGAGCAAACCAGTCAGTGGGCTATGTCCCAGGGTGCGAAGAGGTTCTGGAAAAGGGCAAACTCAGGGGGATCTGACTGCAGTATTCACTGACCTGAGTGGGCATGTAGAAGAAACTATCTGTATTTTCTCTCTGGTGCATGCAGTGTGAGGTGAGAAGCAATGTTTGCAGGACATAAAGCAAAAATTCCTCACAATGATCATGGTTAAATGCTGGAAAAGGTTGTCCAGAGAGACTAAATCCTTGGAAACTTTTTAAACCTTAACTGTCTGAAGCCCTGAGAAGCCTGACTGCACCTGCAGGTTAGCTGGTTTTAAGCAGGAGATCAGGCTCCATGACTTGAAGAGGCTCTTTCTAGTCAGATTAATTTATCATCTATCCTGTCACACATGCTGTGGGTTAACGCTGATTTGGTATGCCTCCTACATGGAGGATGTGGGGAGAAGTTCTAATTTTTCAGAGATTTAGCTGTTCAGGCACATTCTTCACTCCAAAACATGGTGAAAATCTATTTAATGGAAAATAATCCTTACTTCTGTGTCTGAGTTGACTTGGGAGAAACTACAGCATTGCAGAGTGAAAAATCTGTAATAAGCAACTCTGAAATACTGTTAAGAGTTGTTAACAGTACTTGAGAAAATGTAAGATAGTTGGAAATCTACTGGGAAAAATAGCTTTCACATACAAAGGCTTCTGAGTTTTCCTGTGACTGTCATCTTTTGATTTAATGATAGTCTTTTGGAGGAGAAAATAAAGAAAACATTTCATGCCTGTACAGTATAACATACTTTCAGTCCAGTATCAATGGCTAGCATGGTAGGAAGTTCAGCATTGTTGCATTTCCAAGTTTGACCAAAGCTTTCATTAGGGATAGAGATGACTGAACTAAAACAAGATTTTCTGCAGTTGCTGTGAATCTGTCAGAAATTTGAGTAGATTTTTAGATCTGACCGCAGGCTCCCGTTATGGAACTTGACAAAAAAAAATATTTCAAAACCTTATCGTGGTAAGGGGCTCCCTCTTGTGGCCGTCATTAGGTTTGCAGAATAGTGTTGCACTGCTGTGTAAAACTAATTTCCATGTAATGGCCCAACTTTGTAAATTATTTACATTATGGCCCAACTAAGTCATGAGATACGTGTGCAAGTTCTGAGAGTTGATAGAGCTATCACAAACACTCAAATTCAGAAAATGTTCATATCTCCATAACTGTCTAGCATAGACTTTATAGCTTGTGTTGTGTTTTGTTTCCTATCAGATGGAAAAAAAAATGTATTGCATTGGAATGCTTGTGTTAATTTATCAGTTGCAGATATAGTCTGTGATACTTGATTGTGATATTAATTTTTTATACTGTGGTTTGCTGCATTGGTTTTGGCACGTAGAAAAATGGAAAGTATATTCCTTTAACTTCTGAAACTAGGCAGAAGGCCCATAGCTAAATAGCTAGATCCAGTATGAATAACCTTACCTAATGTGTGTTGAACTAAACCCAGAGCTACTTCTGACAGCTGGATGTGCATTTGTGCTGTTGTTAAAGACAGCCACCAGGTGGAGGTAAAATGTAATGAAACTGCCACGAATAAGAAAAGAAAAATTGCTGAGGCTCTGATCTGTTTGCCAGAGACTGAGGGGTTTTTAATTTTTGTTTTATTAACTTATTTTATGGACATTTTTATAGTTTTTGTAGGTCACTACAAATGCATGTAAAAAGACCCCCCAAACAAACAAACAAATAAAATGACTAGATTTCTTAAAGCTTTTGTGTATGTTAAAATCTGCAAGTGTCTTACACAGTTTTATGATGCAATTGGTGGAGTAAGAAATAATAATTTTTTGGGGTTGTATTTAAATTTGATTTGAGTTATCAAATTAAGATTAAAAATATGGTAGGGGAAGAATGCCCTCTATGTTCTTAAGTCAGTGAAATGGATGGGTAGGAAAAGAAAAGGGAACCTATTGATATTAAGGGCTATTACATTATTATTATGATTATTATAAAATTAATATATTGTCTACTAAATCTACTAAATTCTCTTTACTCTGAGGAAAGTGAGTGCATCATCAGCACCGCAGCTGTCCTTACCTCTCATAATGTCACGTGTACATTGTAGTGCTGTGATCTAATATTCTGTAAACGTGGTTCCTATCAGCTGCTAATGTGTACATTTTGGATTTCAACTTAAACATCAGCCCAGATGTGCACCACCTTCCCATCCTTTAAAATGCTCTGTATGTACAACTTGCATCTCTTAAAACTGTTCTGTACATACATGTGTGATACAATGGCTGAAATTTGGACAAATGGGTGTTCAGCTTTGTGTTGGGTAACTGAATGTGCTGTTTTCAGTCGGAGAAAGCTACTGAAATAAAATACACAACCCTGGAGGGGGAAAAAAAATATATATATATATATATATACACACACACACGCACACACAATAATAAGCACTCTGAGTGCATGTGTATATCTCTGATAAGGGCTGCTGCTGACATTCTTCCTGATGCTATGTGTTAATGTTTCTTCAGTGGTAACAGGAGCTTCCTGACAGCAAATTCTAAAGGAAAAATCCCCCTCTTTGTTAGCTCAAGTTTAGCCACCTTGAGGCAGTCTGTTTTCTTTAGCATTTTGGTGTTGTATTTTGTGCATCTTTTGGAATGTTGTTTTATTGTCTGTTGCTTAGCAGATACCCCCCATTTTCTCCTTGAAATTCAAATGAGGGGGGAAAAATGTACGTGATGGAAGTCTTTTAAGGAGGAGGCAGATGAAGATAACTGATAACCATTTCACATTTGGAACTAAATGCAGGAGTTTCTGTCAATAATGAATTCCCCAGACATGCAGTAAATGCCTCCTTCTTTCCCTATGCTTTCCAAATGGAGCAATTTTTAGAAAGAAAGCAAACCTGAGAAGGATTTTTATTTATTTATTTATTTATCGTGGGGGATGTTCTTTTTGGGATTTCAGGTGATATGTAGTCCTGTAGGACTGGAAATACCTGTGTTTTGGGGAAGGTGAGGGACTGAGCCTCTTTTTTTCCAACTATGAGTTGTTTTTTCAGGCTGCAGTACATATAACACTAGTTAAGCCTGTTAGCTCTGCTAGTAGTAAGTTACAGATAAGCTATTGCTTTTACAAATTAAAAACATGGCATCCTACAAATGTTTGATAGGATGACGATAGGGACATGTATCAGAAACGGGCTGTTTAGAAGGTGTCTGGCTCAGAAAATCCCAATAAAACAGTTACCCTTAACGGAGATCAGTTATCACTTCAGGTTGTTTTCCAAACCTTATCCCTTCCTGCAGATGTCACATGTGTCTTACAGATGTCCTAGTTTTAGTCAGTCATAGGTTTTCCTTCTAAATCACAGAATGGCTGAAGTTTGAAGGGACCTCTGGAAACCGTCTGCTGTTCCCCCCTGCTCCACGCAGAGTCTGCTGGAGGAGGCTGCTCAGGGCAGCCTCCAGTCGGATTTGGAGTATACCAAAGAACAGAAGTTATAAAACCTGTCTGGGCAACCTGTTGCTGTGTTTGACAACAGTCACAGTGAAAATGTGTTTTTTTTTTTTCCTAGTGTTTTAAGCTGGTTTTCCTGTTTTTCATTTGTGCTCACTGCCTCATTTCCTTTCACTGGACACCCCTGCAAAGAGTCAGACTCTGTCACCCCCTTCGCATCAGATATTGACATGCATTAATAAAATCACCTCTTCTTTATGAAGATGCTCCAATCTTTTAATTATGTTGCACCCCTTTGCTGGACTCATTCCAGTGTGTTTGTGTCCCTCCTGTATAGAGGAGCCCACAGCAGGATGCAGCACTCCAGATGAGCACACAGTGAGCAGAGGGAGGATCTCTTCCCTTGGAGTGCTGGCAACGCTGCTTCTAAAGCAGCTGAGAATGCTGTTGGCTTCCTTTGTTGCAAGGGCTCCTGTTCAACTTGGTATCTAACAGGATCTCTAAGGCATTTTCTACAAAGCTACTGTTGGGCCAGTTGGTCATCAATGTGCTCTCTGCCTGGTTGCCCACCTACAGAGGTCCATCTGAATGACAGCCCCCTGCTCCTCCCCGTTTTGTATCATTGGCAGACTTGCTGAGGATGCACTCTTTCCCACTGTCTGTGTTGTTAATGAAGATAATTGTTAACTTATTGTAACCACTGGTGACTGGCTTCCAGCCTGACTTTGTGCTGCTGATCACAACCCTTTGAGCCCAGAAGCTCAGGCAATTTTAGTCCAATGCACTCTCCACTGAGCCCATATTTCATTAATTATGGGAATATCTGGGAGATGAAGTTGAAAGTGTTATACTGGAATTGTGATAAACGTCATCTACTGCTCTCCAATTGACTACTGAGCCACTCAGCTCACTGTGAAATGCTGCTGTTAATCTTTACTGTATCTTCTAATTTGGAGGTGGTGATGATGGTTTTTGTGTTGTTGATGTTAAAACCATGATTTGCCTAAGATTCTCTAGAGTAAAATATGGGAGGTAGTGAATAGATAGAAATGAATTTTGTGAGATCCACTGTTGATAAAATGCTTTTCTCCTGAAAATGTTAAGCACGTAAATACTCTTGAGTGGGATATCATGGGAGTAGTCCACCAGAGTTTGCAATCTCTCTTCCGAGGTTTCAGATAGCTGCTGCTGTTGAAGTTGATATCCAGTTCTGTCAGTAGCTTATTATGCAGAGAAAGGAGTGTTTTTTTTTGGTGATGACCTGGAGGTAACTATATATGTGTGTGTATCCATAAAACTGACTTTGTAGTACTAATGTATGCTTCATTGTTACACGTAAAGAAGGAAACTGTGACATTAATGTTTTTTTTTTTTTTTTTAAATTGAGAAACTTACCATGTGCACTTTCTTGTTTATTGCAGGGTTGTGGAATCTTGCTTCTCTTTTTTCCAATTTATGTTTGTTTGTGTTGATGCCCTTTGCCTTTTTCTTCCTGGAATCGGAAGGATTCGCTGGCTTAAAAAAGGTAGGAAAATACTGTTAAATGCATATGGAGTGATTACAGTACATATTCCATTTTCAGTCCTCAATTCTGATGGAACAAATTACAGATTTGGGAGGACTATGCTGGGATGTATATGCTTATGTTCAAGATTGCACATTTGTATATGCACAAGCAGGTGAAGTGAGTATACAATACATGGCATGTACAATGGCATCAAGAAAGTGGGTTACCTTGTGTTTTAAAATGTTTTAATCTTTTTTTTTTTTTTTTTTTTTTGAGGAAAAGGATTTTTGGGGGATGTTAAAACAAAAGAAGGTTCAATACATATACTGGTAATAAAGCAACAAAGAAATACAAGCTTATTAATAGAAAGGGTGACTTGATAATAGATGACCCAAGGACAACTTAAAAAAAAAAATAAAACAACTTGGATTTGTGAGTTATAAAGGTCTATTTTATAATATAAAGTTCTCCTTAGAATAGAACAGAGGGAACTTTCAAAGATCATCTAGTCCAACTGCCTGATTGTCAGTATTAACAGTATGTGAAGAAATTTTTTTATTATTCTCTACCCGTTTATGATAATTTAGTTAGATATGTGGAAGTTGGGAGGGCTGACTATTTCCGTGAACCATGGAACTGGGGAAAGCAATTTCTGAGTAATATGATAATTCTATTATATTATCTGAACTAAAGAAATGTAACAAAAAAATACTGTAATGGGAGGCATGGCAAATTCAATTTTAAGTTGTAAATATCAAATAACTGAAGTCAATTGTCTGGGGATCAGTTGTAGCATGCTTTCATTAATCTTTATCATCCAAGTGATTACACTTTTTGTTTCTAATGATGCTATACAAGAAAATTCCCCACCCTTTGGATGACAGTTATTAGAAAGCAAAGGATATTGGAAAGTGGCCTAAAACTAGGAGAATGAAATCTGCTGAGGGTGGATACAAAAGACTGAGTCATTGATGGATCATATATAACATAAATCAGCAAGGTGATGATTATGGTGGGGTAGAAAACAAGTCTTGGTTGTATGGACAAGAATGCGTCATGGAGATGAAGTTGCCATATTTGTTCTTCGTGGAATTGGGAAAGCCTCCAGTGAAGTACTACATCCAGTTTGGGATTTTAGGGTTCAAGTAGACCCTTGAGAGAACAGGAGGAGAAAGCAAAGAAAGAAGATACTTAGAAAGCATAGCATGGGGAAAATCTCAAAATTTCAGAGAAAAGAATGTGAAGAAATAGGGGTTTTACTCCTCCATTGAAGCTATTGGTAGATTACATAGACTGAGCAAGATAGCTGTGTCAGGAGGGACGTGTGGGGTCAAGCAGGATGGTGTGTACGTACTTGTTTGATAGCCTGGTCTGAGCTCACCGATGCAGCTGCAGCGTTATGTTTTACTGACTGCACTGGATGTATCCAAGTTACTGCAGTATGATCACACTAATGAGTTCAACATCAAAGGAGTCTGATCATGGGCTAACTCTGCTTATCCCACATGGCTGGAAAACATTCTGTTTTCCTCTCCTTCCTTTCCTTCAGGTATCCATAGGGCTGAGAACACTTTCAGCAACTCAGTTTGACCTTTCAGTTTCCAGGTGGAGGCTATTCCATTTGGCTTTTGTCTCTAAGTGTCTAGTTAGAGCTAATGCGTAAATTAGCTGACTTTAGTGGGATTTGTCTTTTGCAGTCCAACCAAAACCATGGATTTTTTTCTTTAAGGTACTGTGTATGGTACTGCCGGTGTGTCCCCTTGACTTGTAGATTTGTCTGCAATAAATGCATTATGCAACCCAGCTGCACTAAACTTGGACTTTATCTAAAACTTTAAGTTATGGTCTGACTATCAAGCATATGAATGGAATGTATTGGTAGCCAGTGTCAAGAGAATTTGGGTTGCTATTGCATGTTTACACTTGGAACCATTTATAAAGCTAGATGAGATAAAACCATTATGTGTCTGCAGGTGTCAAGAAAGGTCTTATGTTATATTTTGGCACATCAGTTATCTTTCTCCTCAGACAAGACTTTGAAATGATGATTACCGTGTAGAATTCTTGTACTTTAAGAAACTACTTTGTTTATGATTGTACTTAAATTATTTTTTAAAAAATGTCATCATATTTTGTCATTCATCACATCAGACTAATGTGCCAGGGTTATAAAAAAAAAAAAGTCATTCAAATGCTATTACTGTTAATTGGCAAAATCAGATTTTAGTGATCTCAATTTAAAGAAATATTTCATACATTTGGCAAAACCTGCAGCAGTTAAGAGAAGAACGATCATATTGTAAACGTGAAGATCTTGACTAAAGACGTTTAGCACAGGATATGGAGTCTTTAATCTTTCAGTTGGGAGCTGGGCATATGGAGTAGGGAAAGCAGTTGATTTTTTAGATACCTGTTTGGGTAAAAATTGGATGAAAAGACTGTTCCATGGGAAGCTTCTATGCAGGCCATCTTAAATTTGTCATTGAATTACTTTTGTTATAATGAATAAATGGGTCACTTGGGATTTAGGCGTGCAGTCAGGACATCCATTTGAAGGTTTTTGTATAAGAACTACTTGTTGGATTTTAATAGAAGCTCTGAAAAAATGAATAAGAAGTTCAGTTCTGAAATTGAATCATCTTTTTCATTATTTATTGGATTTCTTTGTTCAGCTTAAGTCGTGACAGTGATGTTTGTCATTATCACATAGGGGCTCAATCCCCAAAGTTTTCATCTGAGTGTTTATCACAGATTATGCTAAAAGTTGATTTTTACCTACTTATCATGTGAACTTGTTGCAAGCTTTATTCAGATAGCTCATAGGTTAGCATTTTCAGTTTTGTGTACCTTTTCTTTCCATATTATTTTCTGGATGTATCGCCCCCCCCCTTAACTGTTTAAGTTTCATGAATCTGAATGGGTTTGATTAACTATCTTCCAATTTACCATGGCTTTTTTTTTTTTTCTTGGTTGCTAGTATACTTACTAAATGGCACATGGCCCCTCTTACAGACTCTTTGACTTCCCTAGGGCAACAGTTTAAAACAACCAAGCACTTGGGTATTGCACAGAGGGGAGAAATACGGAAATTAGGCACTCACCATGGACGGATGCAATGTTGTACTGGAAATCAAACTGATTTTCTGCCTAGTTTTTAATTAAAACCACTGTGGTAATTCAAAAAGGGCATTTTGGGCCTAAGGGGGGTTGCCCATGCCCTTTTAAAGAGCTTAAGTGCTTGCTATAGTTTATTTCCATCCTTGCATGTGCAGGCTTCTGTTAACTGGAGTAGTGTATGTATGGGTGTATGTATATCTGTATATATCTGTACCCATCGTATGTAACTTTGTGCACACGTGCATATTTACACGGATGTGTGAATCAGCTTTTTCAAGATTATTGAAGTAGTCAGAGATCGTTTCAATATATTAAGCCTTAGCCAATGCTATTAACTGAACTATTGGGATAGCTTGAAGTAACTTTAGTGTCCTGTACCAGTCTTAAAAACATCTTGATGTCCTTCTAAATTCTTCTTGTCTTCCTTTGTAGAGTCTGTGTCAAGTTATTTCTTGTTTAGAGCCTCTTCCAGTTCTTTGCCGTCGACCTTCACAAATTCTGTAGTACAGCTATGAAACAAAGGTGTCAGCCATGTTTCTTAATGTCAGAACTAACCTCATCCCTTATTATTCTGAAATTGTGGTATTTGTAGTGGAGGCTCTGTAGTTTATGGTGCTGGTGTTTCCATGGGTGATAAGACTGCACAGAAAACTACATGTATGCTGCTGGGTGAAGGAGGCGAGCCTTTTTGAGGAGGTAATTGCTGTACCTTTTCTTGACCTTTAAAATATGCTTTCTCTTGATGTAACTTCAACTGAAATTTGTATTTGTTTGAAGTTGACAAAGATAAAGATGTTTAGGAGTAATTTCCTTGTAAGAAAGTACAAATAGTGCCATTTACCACCGTGAGAAACTGGTATAACTAGATATTGTGTGATCAGGAGTGTAGAGTTTTTAAAAAGGCTTTATGAAGCATTTTACCTTAATACTGATCTTTGAACTTGAAGTCATGGCATAAAGTTTAACATGAGCGACAGCAACATCCTGACCAATTATCCAAATTATCCAGACATCCCAAAATGTTCAGAACACAGCACACAGAGTCTGTGGATTAAGAGGTTAACTCCTGGAACATCAAAAGAAGTGCATGATAATAAAAACAAATAGTACAAAAATTTGAGGTAACTTCCTTGCTTAATTAATTAGGTAGACCAGGTGGAAGCGAAGAGGCCAGAGCTGGTGCTCAGAACGTCTATAAAGCTGAGCAACATGACAGCACAATGGAGGAGGAACAAAGATTTTTTTAATATACTTCTATCCTGTGTCACAGTTTGAAATTGTCCTGGTTTATGTCCCTTTTGGCAAACTTACATAAAAGTGACCCTGTACTGTATTTTATGACCAGATGACTTTTTTCCCAGTGGCTAATTTGTATCAGACCCCCATCTTAAAGAGACACAGAAATGAGTAGGAAGTCCAAGCCGGTTTGTCTCAATGAGCTTTCATTGCATGCTTTCATTATTTTTGCTCGTTTTTGCCACTGATCATCCATAAATTGTTGGAAATGAGTGATTAAGGAAGTGCTGCTTAGTGTTAGTGGCACATGCACATTCTTGGTATGTTTTTTGTGGGTGAGAGGAAATCGCGTACTGCACAAACAAAAAGGAAAACTCCTGCTGGGAACCTTTCAAGGAAATTTAACTTGCATAATGTTTTGATCTTGGTGTTTATTACAGAAAATAAGAGTAATATTTCACCAGCTATTGTTATGTGTCAGCCAGTCTCTCCATCTGCTTGCCTTCCCTTGATATCTCTTCCCGAATTCTAGTTGAGTTTATTTTTAATAAAAACCACCACTTAAACATGTAGCAATTTATTCATACGGTTAAGGCAGGTGAGATGGGCCAGAGCTCAGAACAGTTTACTGCGTAGTGCTTGCTACTGTATAAAACTTGGCTGTCGTGACTGCCAAGTCCTGCCTGTGTTAGCAGTTGCAGCTTAGCCCTTGCGAGTAAAACCTGGTACAAGGCTTCTGCCCCAAATACTGAAATACGGAGATTTCTGCTCTTAAACACTTCCTTCCTCTTTTTCTCTGGAGCACTACTTTTAAGAAGGTGCGTTGTAAATAAAATTATTTATTGTGGGAGGGAGTGAAATGTTGGAGCTCTGCAAAAGCACAGTTACAAGCATTTTTAGAGAAACAGCTTTATTTTTACTGTAAAGATAGGCTGTAATTTGCTGAGTAGCCATCGTATGTACATCTTCCATCTCCAGTGTTGGAGTTGATAGATACATTTGTCTTTGCAATTGAAAAACATATTTTCCTAGGTATGTTAATGAGACTAAATAGTAAGACTGAACTCTGCTTAAATTTCAAATATATCATGTTGCAGTGCTTAGCATTTTCAAGCTTTGGGAATGTAAACCTCAATAAATGTAGATAAGTAAGGCTGCTTCTTCCATTTTTTGGTGGATGTGGAAATTCTAATTTCCATGTTTTTCTACTTAAAAAATAGACTATCATGTTGTGCTCTACATTTTGTTAAACCAGAATCCTACAGATACCTACAGCAAAAGTAAGGAGTATATTTTTTTGCCATGTGATGAAACCAATAGAAGAAATCTGTTCACATGTACTTTTGAACTATTTTGAAACTGCTTTGCTAATCTCAACAAGTATTTCATGGAAAGAAATTGTCCCTATAATATAATCCTGGGAAAGGTTGCTTGGAAAACCTTTCTAATATGAGATTGCCTTGAATTAAACAGTTGATTTTCTGCATTTGTCCTGCTTTTTTTTTTTTTTTTTTTTTTTTCTGTGAAAGCAATCTGGAGAACGCAAGAGACTTGAACCTTGTTTGGAAACAGCATTTGACTTCATGTTTTATGCTTGCTTGTACCTCCAGTGGCAATAGCCATGGGCCACTGTGGGTAATGGCTCACCAAATAGTCTTGAGGTACCCTGTTGACAGTGTATGTTTATTTGGTATTAGCTCTTATTTATTTGTCTATAAAATCATTCAGCATGAACTGAAACTTTAGTGCTCTGATCTCTATGAAATGTTTACTAGTATGTAACTGAATTATTGTACCTTATATTGCAGCCCATTTGCTCATTCCATTAGTAATACCAGAGACAAAAGTTGTTTAATCAGTCACATCAAAGGCAGCTGTTTGGTTTTGTATTTTTGACATAAGCTAACATCTTAAGTTCAGATATGAAGTCTAGTTCTTTAAAGCAGAGTCATTTAAAATGACACCACTTAATATTTATTAGACATTTTTTGTTGTTGTTTAGAAGCAAATGCTGATTATTTTGTGGTTCTGATCTGGCAAGTAGCTCGATCAGGGCTTCTCCTCCCTTATAAAAGCATACTTAGCTGACAGTCATACAAACTCGTAACATAATCTGTAAGATGCAAGCTTAAACGTAATCTGTAAGATGCAAGTGAAGGAGTGTATTTGATAGTAAATTTTGTCTTGAAAATAATAGAGTTGAAATCTTCATATGCTTGCTGCTTTCGTTGAGGTCTCAGAAACAACTTGTGCACACCTGAACTTGGTGCTCTTATAATTTGTGATGTAAAGGCTAGTTTAGGCACATCTAATACTGCATGTGAGAAGAACTTGAGATATCTGGGAGTGATAGAAGAAGTCTGCTCTACTTGGTAGCATGCCACATTGACAGGTGTCTACAGTGGGTTCTCTGAAAACATGCTAAAATCACAGTTTTATACCACCAGGTCCTTTATTTGTAGTTCTGCAGAGGAAAAAAGAATTTCTTATCTTAAACATGTATTTCATGAAATTACTCTGAAAAGAGTTATGTGAGTGCATGGGCTGCTGTTGGGGAGCTGTGATTGGAGTATGTAACTATACTGGGAATTAGTGGGAGAGGAGAACAGCTTTGTGTATAAAAGTAAAGCAGGGATCTCTTCTGTCCTTTCAGAATGAGTATAACTAAGGCAAGCTAAAGATGGTAAGAACTCTCTACAGGTCGAGAAGAAGTTGGGAATGTTTATTATATTCATTTTTGTATTTCAAAACCTAGACTTTCACATGTGTAATTTAGCGTAGTGTCTGTATTTAGACACTTAAGAACAAAGTACAAGACAGCAACTTCTAGGTGAATAACATGCATTCTTTGGCTATTGAGGAAGAATGGCTTAGTGTGGACTTGTTTTTGTACATATATAAAACATTTCATGTGGTTTTATAAAACATCTTGCTTAACTCCACTGGGGGCTTTATGAGCAAAATCCGATCTTTTTATGCTACCACAAGGAGATCTATGGTTTGCTGAATATATATAACAGTTCTGTATCTGAAGACAGCTGAGGGGGGAAATAAGTGGATATTGGTTGTTGCACACATTGGATCAAGATGTGATGAGATGTGATCTGTGCTCCGTTTCATTGAAGTAGTTAAATGTCAGTTGGTTGCTTCCATAAATTAAAATGTACTTCTTTTAAAGATGCCTGAAAGCAAGTTACAGAAAATAAGGCAACAGGAGATAAACTAAAGGTGTAGTTTATTCAGTGTAGCTTATCTGCAGTACCTGCCTCATTGTGACTTCATAGCTGAGCAACGGTTCTGCCTTTCTGCTGTTGTTTATGGGGTTAAGATTATAATTTACTTTTTCGAACAGTTCTTCAAAGTTGATAGAAGAGCAAAACGTCAGGTTAATGTATGGCCTTGCAACATTTTCATGTGTTTCAGTTACAAAAATCTATACAATAACAGAATGAAACAAAGCCTGTTAGTAATATTGGGATAAAAATACTGTGCAAGGAAAATCCCAAACAAGCTTAGTGTTATTTCAAAATGCGGATTCCTGACCATTACTTTGCTAGCATACTGTAAGAAATTGTATTAGGTGACTCCTGCATGAGTAGGTAGTCATCTGTGAAACTAATTAGGCTCTAGAAGCTAGCACTGGAGCATTAGTTATTCCACCTCGCCTGAGCCAGGAACAAAAAGCATTGCTGAACTCCTGTGCTTTCCCCACTCCTACATCGTTCTGAACTTGTGCAGTTCAGCTGCTACAAAGTTCTGCTGTACTTAGCATGCTCATATTTTGTGGAATTTCCATAATTCTTTGCTAAA
Organism: Aythya fuligula; assembly: GCF_009819795.1. Lineage (NCBI taxonomy): Eukaryota > Metazoa > Chordata > Aves > Anseriformes > Anatidae > Aythya > Aythya fuligula. The sequence continues at coordinate 9,390,063 of NC_045560.1, read as the reverse complement.
AGCTTTAACAGGTAGCTGCAGCCCTCCAAATGGAGTAAACTGAATCTTTGTTGCTCTCTTAGTGAATGCATCTATTATGTTTTTTTTTTTTTAGTTATATTTTTTCTTTGAGCTTATTCTAATTTACAGAGATCTGTATGAGTAAAAACACACAAGCTAAGTACTTGTTTGTAAAGCATACAGGTGGTAGAGCTACCAATACTGTGCTGGGAGCTCTTCATTTTAGACTGATGTGAATTGAAGCTGGAGGTTCTAGAAATGTAGTCCTATGGGAGTTTATATTTTATTTTTGTTACTGGACTTTTTGTGCAGCAAAGTATTAACTTGGAATTGAAATCTTTTGAAATGATTGAGACATTGTAGATGCTCTTTTTAAGGCATAAATGAATAGTTTTTTTTTTTCATGGAAACGTTAATACCTTCTGTAGACTCTTTTGTTTGTGGTACTGATAGCTGCATATCTAAAAATCATGAGATAGATTTCTTGATAGTTTTTGTAAATTCTCAGTTTATAATAAAATTCATATAATTATTTCATCTAAATAGAAACTTGTGTTGTTCTTTGAGACTGAAGGGAGAAAGTATTTAAATGCAAGGTGCCTAAAATGACTGATCCAGGGGAGCTAGAAGTCGCTTCTTTCGGTTGATGGAAAAAGGCAGGTGTCTAAGCATTATGCGTGTCTGAGTTAAAGGCTTGAAGAAGGCAATGAATTCGTCTCTCATCCCTGACCACTTTTATGTTTCTATTTGTTTTGGTGCAGCTTTTTTGAACAGTTTCCCAGTTTATTAAAAGGAACTTGTAGCAGTCTGGTGCTCTCTTCCTCATCTTATTTACCCATGCCATGGATAGCAGAGATTGACACCAAAAAAAACTCAAGGTTTTTCTTTATTTTAGAACTTTAATAGTGATCTGTGTTCTACGTGTCATTTGCTTCTGAGAACAGATCTTTATGGTTTCTTTCCACCAGAAACACTATCAGAAATTCCAAGTCTTTCTTTATACTTTTAAGTTACTTATTTTAATCCTCTGCCAAGCTATAAAGAAGATGGAAAATATCTATTTTTCTTCCTATCGCTCCAGTCTAGCAGGAAAGAATCTTTCTCATCCAAAAGTAAGTGATTGTAGGGAGGCTCACACTGTCAGAAATCCCACAGCTCCCCTGTTGTTGTTGCAGGTGGCTTGGGAAAGTGTAGGAAACTTGGTAGGCGGAGGGAGTGGAGCACCTAAGAGCTAATTAGTGAGGGCTGAGCTAGCTAATGGAACAACAGAGGAAACTTGGGGGGGGGAGGAGGAGGAGGGGATAGTGAGGGGATAGCCATAATTTCACTATATGTATCCTTTCACATTTTCCTGCCTTTCTCCCCCAAACGGTTTTATGCTTTTACTATTGTAGCAATAGGAGATGTGCATTTCTCCTTTTTAATAAGAGCTTTGACGTACTCCCCTTTTTGTGTGTGTGTAACAGTTTTTGCATATGAGGGAAGAGCAGGCTGTAACATGTGACAACCATAGGCTGTAATTATTTTCTTCCACCTAGTAGATATTTGCTTTTTCTCTGGTATCCTGTCTAGCTTTTACGAGACTGGTATGTCTTCTCTTTTAAAATTTTGAAGGACTTTTTTCCCAGTACATTATTTCTATGTTAAATGTGCAAGAACGATACCTTGATGTGGAAGTCAGGCATGTGCTCTTTCCTTAAGTACTTTGAAACCACGTATTTGAAACAATGACACAGACAACAGATGACTCATGTTGTTATTCTGGAGTTTGTCTTGTCTCGGACAGTTCAATAGATCCCTGGGGGTAAAAAAAAAAAAAAAAAAAGGTGAGAGAACACTTCCATCCTTGTAGTTAGGATGCAAATCTGCTGGGAGCTCGTATTGGTTCTTAGGCTATTTCAGCAAGTTATTTGCATGCAATCGTGTCAACAGGAAGACTGGACGGGTATGGAACCAGAACATGCGGTAACACAGCGGTTAGGGCCAGAAGGCTTTCTGGGGCCCTGGAGAAGAGGGTGTAGCTGTTTGGCACTCCACGATGTACTGCATGTACTGTATTCTGGAGAGATGTCAGCTCTACCAGTCTACTAAACAGACACCTTCTTGGTGACCCCTTGTTATGCAAGTTTATACCATCATTTCCAATTGGGCACGTGTAGTCCCTGTACTTCTTGCTTCGTGTTTATAGCTGGTACCCAAAGACATCATACTTTCTTTTTCCATCAAGATCCTTTAATTTTCATTTTTTTTTCTCTCCAATTCTGCTGTCTTAATTTCTTGGATTTTGTTTGTTATCCTATATAACTATTCTGTACAGTCAGATGATTTCAGCTACCTCTTTCATTGGATGATAACCATTGAGTGGTAACCACTGAAATCACTTGGGAAAAGATACTGGCAGAAATTAGCTGGAACTTGCTTGTTTTGTGAATATTAAATTGTAAGGTTTGTAATGAATAGAAAATAAATACAAGCTTTAAAATATACTTGCTGTGTTGTGAGAGAAGTGTGTTCATTTTGGTTTTAAGGTGCCTTCAGGCCAGAAAGTTTCAGTGTAAGGGAAGAAAGTGTGGAGGAGCTATGGTCAGTGCTAGTTAGTCTTTAATTCCTGCATGGGCATCAAAACTTTTTTCCTGTTGCTTGAATCTGTTGCCTGGATGCATTATTTCTTGATCAAAAATGTTTAGTTTGTTCTATGAGGGTTCTGAGGCATTGGCTGGTTTTGATTCAATAATTTGAGTTAGCTAAATATATCCATATGCTAAATTTAGTTTGTATTTCCTTGATACCTGATGGAGAATGCCTCTTTTTCAATTATAAAGAAATTCATTTTTGCACTGTCTTGAATACGTCACAGCAAAGGTTGTTCAAAGTATAGTTTCAAAACGTAGAAATGATTATAGAGTGCTTTAAGGTGAGGTCTTTACTAGTGCTTGCAAACCAGGAAAAGAGGGTATCAGGTGCTAAAAAATAGACTTCAATATATAACATTTCCAATCTGGTACCTTCTGTAATTCTGTTTTTTTTTTTTTTAGTACTTCTGTTTATTTTTTCCAGATGTTAGCATGCATGTTTGTTGCAGTCAGCGTCTCACTAAGCAAATCTTAAGAAAACTGAGACTCCGTTTTGTCACGTGAAAACAATAGGCTTCGTGTGTATTTTAAGTGTGCTGTGATTGCAGAAATGTTTCCCAGGCTTTCCCTATGGCTCAGGGCATAGTGTAAAAAGTAATGTTTACCTACCTTGCGAGAGGTCAAGATATCCAAGCAGAACTGTGTTTAAGTTTTCAGCACCATAGAAACATTGTTAGGACTCTTTGTTCTCGTGTGTAACACGCTGTAATTTGTACTTCGTTGATAATTGCCTTTTTCCTCTGTAAAATTTGCAAACAAATTACAGTGTGGAACCACCCAAAATCCATGTTACGCTATGTATCTGTAAGGTAGTTCCAAAAATGTCTATTTTATAGGAGCTAGTAATTTGTTCATCAAAACTACTACAGCCAAGAAGTGTTCCAATGAAGAAAAGCTTTTAGTTGAGGTGGGGCTGCAGTTCTTTGGTTTTACCAGCAGTTTGGGCTTTTATGGAAAGTGAAAATAATGTTTTAGAAGCTCTTCTGCTCATTCATTGGTGTTAAAATGCAAGAACTCTTGGTAAATATTATCTGTACGTACATGTTGAAATCTTTATAAAGCTTAAACTGTTGAAAAATGTGTTTCTAATCACAACTGGAAGATCAAAAATGAGCAAGGAATGTCTCGATTGCTATCGTTTATGTGATCTTTTCCCAAAATGTAGCAGCTTGTGAGTTGCTGGCATGGGGTTGTACCATCGCTTGGAAGACAAACCAGTGCATTCCCTGGCCATGTGGTGCATGTTTTATCCTAGCTTTGCAAGAGTTACAGTCATCAGAGATGTCCTTTTGAGCTTTTCCAGAATTTTTGTGACTTTTAAGTGAAGAGGGGAGCACTCAGCAGGTTTCTAGCCTATGCCCTATCCCTGTGATTCGTTGTAATAATGAAAGATTCCTGTGCTAATTGCTAGTCAGGCAAAACACCTGAAACCTTTTGGACAGTCACTGTGTAGTGCAAGGTCTTCACTTGTTACTTATGCTAACTTAATGGTGAACTATTTGGATGATATAAATGCAATATCATATCATATAACAATACAAAATAGTTAAAAAATTTAAAATGAAAGAAGAAATTCTTGAATCAGCTATCAAGAGATTTCCCTTTTCTTTATTGAAAAGCTGTAAGAAATTATTGTTGAACACACATTCTTTTGTAAAGTAAAACCCAAGCTCTAGGTGTTATGTGTAAACACACACAATGTAAAACAGATCCTAATGTGTTTCAATTGCATAATCATAATCCCATTTATTACAAATTTATTGGGGAAATTTTTTTCTTAATAATCATACGTTTTGCCTTTTTTGCATGATACCTGTCATCCCTTCAGAACTGTTGTTGCTATTTGTACTTCACTGGGCTTTTCAGAAGAATTCACTTTTTAGGCCATGTGCTGTTTTTAACACATTTTGGTTATTTATTATCCAGAATGAAGGCAACATGGCAAGATTCTGAAGATGCCTTTCAGAGTTTAAAAAATAAAATGAAAAAAAAAACCAACAAACAACATAACACGTAAAATAATTAATCTTCCTTGCTCAAATACAGCATTTCTGGAAACATGAGCCCTTAGGCCCACTGCTACAGGCAGTGTAAGTAGCTCAGGATTAAGCAATCTATAAAAACTTCTGAATGTCTCAACAATTGATTTTTAAAGAAGCCTGAGAGTCAGACATCTTCAAGGCTTTACAAACCGCAGGATCCTTAGAATGTGTTCTTAGGATAGCTTTTATTTGTCGGCATGCCTTGGAAGCTTCAAATGCTTTTTTTGTTCATCTTTTGGTTTTGTTTTTTTACCCCTCGTTAGTGTACACAGAAGATGACAGATATTACTAGGCTTCTGGCAAGTTCCAGGCTGCTGGGATTGATGTTTTGGACATCTTTTCTTTAACAAAATATTTCACTTGGTTAAGTGCATGCTTTAAAGAACTGGATGAATTTTGAAAATGTGCTGTGAGTAAAAGTGTAGGTGAGCTGTTGAGTCTAGACTGAGAAACTTTCTTTGAAGTTGGAAAAAAGAAAGGGGTGTGGGGCTAGAGGGTACCATCTGCCAATCTTTTTCCCCCAATTGTCTTAATTCCCCAATTGTCTTAATAAACATCTTAATTGTAGTATCTATCAGATTATAGTAATTAGTTTCTGAAGTTTTTGTTGACCACATTGTTTTCCATCCTCCATCCAAAAAAGATTTTTTGCATCAAGTTGGCCTCTATGATGCCAAGCTTCTGCTTTCCTGACAACAGGGAACCGTGCAGGTAATTTACCTTCAGAAGCCTGTTTGTTTTGCTTTACGGATGATCTGAAACTTGAGGAAATGGCAAGCTTTTTGATGTGTTTTGATTTCCTGTTCAGCAATTATCAAAGATCATCACGTGCTTGTAGTGTTGGAAGCAGTGACAGTTGATCTTTTGTCAGATACCTTCATGGAAAAAGACTTTTAAAATTGGTCTACCAAAACTAAAGTTACTGGCTAGCAAAATAAATGTCATTTTTGTGGCTTATAGTTCCTAAAGGACAGCGCTAAGTGGATGAGTCCACGTTGGGAACAATGTTCCTCTCATTTTTGGGCCTACACAAGAAATTATGCACAAATCGAAGACTAGAGATAGGTTCTTCTTCCCAACACTTCCAGTGCATTGTTTTAACTCACATTATTGCTGTCCCTTTCCCTTTTTGCTTTTGTACTTCACTTCCAGTTCACCTTTCTTGTTTTAACATTTTATATAGCCTTCTCTCGTCTTTACTGGGGTGCAAGGGCAACCCCTACAAAACTGAGGATGCCTTCTGAGCCCCTCTTCATAACAGATCAGTTCTGTTCATGTCATGCTTGTTTTTGAGATCTTTAGGGAGTGCGTGTTGTTCCATCATTTCCTTTTTGGTACTTGTCTATGTCAGTTAATAACTTCTTTTTCTACTCTTTCTGACTGGCAAATCATCTAGTGTAAAGCATAGGATTGGAGATTTTTATTAAAAAGGAATGTGTTTTTCATAGGTCTTCCTACTTCCCTTCTTTCCTTCCCACTCCTCTTTTTGTACCCACAAAAGGAAGCTGAAGTCACAACACTATACTTAGTATATAGCAGCGAATACAGGAAATCCACCACCACCTTTACATTTATCTCCGTTCCCTATTTCATTACGTCAAACACAATTGCATTTTTATGTAGCTTGTGGTTTTTCTTTCAGTATCTGGTATTTTAACACTGCTAAAAAGACTTTAAAATATTTTGTTGCTGCTGTTGCTTCTCCAACTTAACCAGCATCCCCAGCAGCTAACTGGCCAAGAGAAAGCAAGGGATTTGACCTCAAAATTTGCATGCTAACATAAGTACTGCAGGGTTTCAAAGTTGACATAGAACAAGTCTCTGAAACACCTGATGCAAGATATTTGGTTTTGTAGTGTGTACTTTCCCTGTTCTTACCTACCGGTCAGGACCATTAGGAAAGAAAGACCAGATGAAGACTTGGACAACTTCATTTTCCTTCTCTAAAACAATATGCAAAGTTAAAAATACGAACTATTTTTCCATTCTTCTTTCTTGTAATCAGTTTAGCTTCCATGGGAATGTTAAGCGGTGATTAGAAGTGCTCTCCCAGTTCAACAATTGAACTGGAAAAGCCTGAAATCAAAGATGACTGTTGCACCTCCCTCCCTCACCTACCCAGTACTCAAGAGTACGCACACATGTGCGTGCACAGCTTGCTTGCAGGTCTCCTCCTTCCTTTCTGTGATAAAGGTTTCCATGGTTTCCAGTTGCACACCAATGAGAAATCAAAGGACTTCTCCAACTTGTCACTTGCCAACAAAAAGTGACAAATGCAGTCACTTTTCTGACATTTACCACTGTATGACTTGAGCTTTTCCTTGCTTAGCTGCAATGTTACTTTGAAGTGGTCCTGCATACCTACATGTACACTACGTTTCCATATTGTACTCATTTGTTAACTCTGCACTCAGGCTACATCATCATATCTGTCTTGTACATAAACAACAAACATCCTCTTACAAGATGGTCTAAAATCTCCAGTTTTAGATGTGTTTGCTGCTGTTTTTGAAGATGTCAGACTCTAAACCTCATGTTCTGTTTCCCACAAAGAAAAATGGGGAGTAAATAGATTCAAAAAGTGCAGTAAAGTATTCTGTGAAACAGGAGTGGCAATATGTTCTGTGCCACAGAGATGTGCCATGACATTTTGTTTGTCTAAGAAAGCTGAATAATATAATGGGACTGTGGGAGAGAAGGCAAATGAAATGACTCAAAGAAGAAATGTTAAGCCAAAATGAAAAAAAAAGTCAGTGGGGAGGTCTTTGTTCACAAAATCAAAAAATTCAGCAGTGAATTTCAAGGTCGGTTTGCATAATTTTGCTTTCTTTGAAATGAAATGTTATGTGTCTCTTGCTTGGATCTACCTCTTTTTCCTCTGTTCTCAAGAGTCAGTAGTACAGCATTTGGTTCAGCTCTTAAATTAGTGATGTTACTAATTTTAATGTGAAAACATTATTTTTTTGAGGAATATTATGCAAAAAAAACCCACCTGAACAAACAAACCTACTGTCAGGAAAAAAAACGTACCAAGTATCTATAGCTCACTTCTCCAGGAATTTTCTATGTGTGTATGTAAATATAGCACAGTCCTGTGGGCACATAAATGAGTAAGTATTCACCTATGTCCTTGAGCATCTTTACAAAAATAAAAATAAAAAGTCCTGGGCAGTTATGCCTATGACAAAATGTTTCTGCCTAGTCACTTCATTAAAGCTTTTCAAAATATTTTTTTGTAATGATCGTCAGTTCTTGAATCTTGTGTGTATCTCATGTTTATAATGCAAAAATAAAACCTGCTTCGCTCTTGGAGTGAACTGTCAGTTGTGCTTCTCTATGAGAGACTGCAGTACTGTTGATGCATCATGGAAATGTGAAGTTAGGTGTATCTATTGAGAATGGAAGGAGATTGATCTAATTTTCTGAGGTCAAAATTATTCAAAGCCCTGATCTAGTGGGTGACATCCCTGTACATGGCAGGGGGGTTGGAACTAGATGGTCTTAAAATGGTCTCCACTTCTTGGGGCTGAGGCCGTCAGAAGCCCAGAAGATAGCATCACATTTTCCTTTGCCAAGGAGAAGAGTCATCAAGCATTTTGTAAAGCTTGGAGCAGATCTCTCTGCGTTCTTGTGTCCTTGGTTGTTTTGGGTTTTCTTCTAATCTTGTGACTTTCTTCTGTTGCACAGTGAAGGCTCTGTATCAGTGCTCTTTACTGAAAGGAGGACTGATGTAGATAAATTTGGAGATAAAACTTGCCAAACCTACTGCATTTAGGTACCTCTTAAGTTCAGATTGCTGTTTTTACAGAGCTCTTTTTAAAATCAATAACTTTGTGATTTTTTTGTGGGAGGGGAACAGAACTACAACACAAAGATTGGACTGTAATGCGTTTGTTTTCTGGTAACCTATTCCTGAAGTTCTAGTATTTAATATGCGACTTTCATCTTCATCTTTCATCTTCAAATACATATATTTGGCTTAGGTGCTTGCCTTCAGAATAACTCAGAGAAGAGAAAGCTAGTTTCTGAGCACTGTAAAAATTAGTTTTTAATAACTTAACCTCAAAGTAGCTTATTGTACACAAAATACATCCTAGGAGCAAATCCATATCTTATCCATACCACCTTTTAGTTTGAAATTTGGTGTTTGAGAGCCTTTATGGAGTTTGTCTTGATCTGCCCACATAAGCCTTCAGGGGAGTTGTGTGAAGGTCTCTATTTGTCTGTTTTCTCATTCGTGCTACCTTTATGCTGGCTGTTTTGTAGGGACTGACGGCAGAGAGGAATTCATGTATTATAGGAGATAAATGCACATGGTAAAGATAAATGCACGTGGTTGGGATGTGTAAGTTCTTCATTCATCGTTGGATGCTGTGGTCATGTCAGGAACCTAACTTTCAGTGGATGTGTTGTGTGAAGGTTGTTAAGCAGTGAGAGAAGGGGTAGTGAGAGTGGGCAAAGAATGAAGTAAAGCTCCCTTCTTTGAACTCTGAAGTAGATTTTTTTTTTCAGTAGAATATGCCCAAGTTCGGGTGAGCCTGTGTGAGAAACAGGAGATTGGGTTTGTTCGTGGAGACACATGCTGACAACTGAAGAAAAAATTGTTATATGAAAAGCAATTCTGTTAAGAGTAAAGACCTCTAAAGAAAGTGTCCCGACCACACTATTAATAAAAAAAAAAAAAAACAAAAAAAAAACAGTACTTAAAAAGGATTTCTGGTATTATTTGGTATATTTAGATTCGCAGATGTAACACAGCAATTAGAGTAGTTACAGCATTTGCTCATGAGGAAAAATGCGATACAACCTCTTAGACCTGTGATTTGTGTGGCACAAGGGAGAAGTTGGATTCAGCGTGGAGCATGCAGGGCTGGGAGCTGTAGGATGCGGCTGCAGTGTTGTGTGAGCAGGCCAAGCAGGAGCAGTTCTCTGGCCATACGCTTGAGGGCTCTGTAGACTGTGCAGAAGCAATTTCAGCTGAAGAATGTATTTTAACGAAATTGGTGCATTGTACCTACGCGGGCTTTAATGCTTGCTGGGCTATTTGGCTATTTGCCATAATTGGCTTTCCATTCCCTTGATTGGAATCATAGATAAAAATTTGCTAATCCACTTTTCTTTGCTGAAAGTATTAGGAAAGTAATCCATCTTTTAAAAATGCTCAGGCAAAATCATATCGTATAAAGAATATTTTATGGAATAATGAGATTAATGAGAACTGTAAGGCATATGCAATTTAAAACATCTTTCTGTCGTTTTAAGGGGAAAAACGCAATCCAGGCATTATAAAGCCATAAGTACTTCCTTTTTTTATGCACACGGAAGGCTGTATTTTAAATGTACATTACATGTTATTCTTTTGTCTATGCGATAAAACATGGATATATATTTAGGCACAAGAAACTGCTATTTATTTGTATTTTTCTTATGTTTGAAAATATCTGATTCAAAGTTCTTTTGCTGTGTTTTTCTTTTTCTTTCTTTCTCCTCTTCTGCCCACAGGGGATCAGAGCGCGCATTTTGGAAACTCTTGTAATGCTTATACTTCTTGCACTGCTTATCCTTGGAATCGTATGGGTGGCTTCAGCTCTCATAGACAATGATGCTGCCAGTATGGAGTCTTTGTATGGTATGGAATTTTAAAAAACAAACAAAAAATGCTTTTGTCTTTTTTTTTTTAATTTTAGAAATGGATATTTTCAAATAAGAGTATTTCTAGTAAATATTCTGAGTATTGCGCAGGTTGAGAAGTCATATTAATTTAATTAATGCCATTTTTTCTGTTCAGTAAGCTTATTAAGTCAGTTTCTAGCATGGTGAGATGTTTCTTGCTCCTGTGGATGCGATGTTGTGTATCTATATGTTAAAAGCAAGTGATTTAAGTGGGATAGGGATAAAAGATAAAGATATTTTTCAAGCTTAAGTGCTAGGACAGCTTGTTGCCTGCAGATTTATTAACTGAGTAATTCTTAGTTTATACTTCAAAACACAGAAATTCTTCAATCCTGGAGAAGAAATCTTAGGGAAAGAAGCTAATTCAGTTGTATTTGTGACATAAGTAGTCTATTCATAATGAACTAAGGCTGTGCTTAATGTGTTCTTTGCAGACCTCTGGGAATTCTACCTCCCATATTTATATTCCTGTATATCACTGATGGGATGCTTGTTACTTCTGTGTAAGTATTTCCCCGATTTTTTTTTCCAGAAGATGAATGCTTCTATTTGTTTTTTAAAAACTGAAGGAAATTGTTCTTCAATATGAAAGTTGAATATGAAAAATTATATGTATTTTTATAAGATAGAATCTTAGTATAAACTTGTTACATTTGAATTCTGAAGTTTGTAAACCAGTTACATTTTCATAGAATACTTAATTTGTCCTGTGTTCAATAAACTATCCTTCTCCCTTTTTTAAATGAAAATATTCCTGTAAAGGCAGAAGCAAGAACACAACACAGCTAACTTTCGTAGTCATGAAACTAGTATCTGGCCAGTCCAGAGATCTGTTACTTGGTTTTGTACAAAACAAATGCAGTGTTTATTAAAACAACAACAAAACCAAACTTATTCCAACCGGTCCTAGACAGAATTCTCTTGTCCCTGTTTAGGGGAGTAGAAAAGATCATGGGAGGCTCCAAACTGCACTTATAGTTTCATGCCTCCACTGCCCCCCGAATTATTATTAAAAAAAAAAAAAAAAAAAAAAAAAGCCAAGGGGGGGGGGCACATCATCTCTTTTTCTAGATCATCATGTTTTCACCTGTTTTCTAGATTTTAAAGGTTTACAGCTAGCATTTATAGGGCTGTTGCTATGGATAAAGGATTGAGATTGATGGTAGTTTGAGGCATTTACATAAAACTAAGCAGATCAGTCTATGAAAGGTGTTACTGGGAGAACTTGGCTGAGTCTCCTCAGGTTCTCTGTATGTGGAGATTCTTAAATCCACAGTAATGGAAGGGGGGGGAAGCAAAGAGTATAATTCTGACCATCTCATTCATGAACACCTAGGCTCTTTGAGACTGATTCACAACAGTTGCTCAACCTCCTAATGGGGAACTTGGCTTACAGACTTTTACATGTGCCTTGCTGTCAGTTTCAGCAGAGCTGAAAATTTAGCATGTGTTTTGGGGCTACTGTGTAGCAGTTCACCCCAATCATTGGGATCAAATGCCAATTTTAGAGCACTCATTTGTAACTTAAACAACCAAATCACTGAAATTACATAAAGCCCTCCAAGCTGTTACCCGTGTAGCTGAAAGGGCAGCATGTAGCAGTTAGAAAGGGGTGGATGCTGGGGTGGAGCTTCATTAGATCTGCAGTTGGCTTAATTGCTGAAGCAGTGTATCGGGAAGTAAGTGATAGGTTTATTGAGAGGGTTATTTGCAGCAGTCTCTTCCCTTCTCTCCTTTGCCTGCAGGCTCCCCCTGTAGTTTGGGAAGACTAGCTAAGGGTAGTCTTTATCAATACTTTTGTATTCTTCCTCTAATGTGTAGTAGCTGTAGTGAAGCACTCATTAGTAAAAATTAACGTAATCCTCACTAAAATCTTGTTTGCTGCTTCTTGTCTTATTTAACCTAACTACTTTATGATCAAATAAACTATAAATATATCCTCATCTGTGCTGTTACAAATTCCTTCCATCTCCTACATGCTTTAGTATTTGAAGGCTGTTCTCCCTAAACTGTTGATAATAAATTATTAGTGAAAGATCAGAGTCTAATCCTTTCTCCCAACAAGCATATGTGCACCATACCTGGAAACCATCAAGTCTACTATCAAAAGGGCAATCTGTTACTTCATAAAAAAGAAAGTAGCTTAAAATCTGGTAGCTGAGCCTACTGCCAACTGAAATTACAGTGAACTTTTATAGCAAGGTGGTTTCATGATCTCTTGACCTTACAGCTACAGCTACACCTGTGCTAGCAGATTAAATGTCAGAAACATTCAGCAGCACTGTGGCCAAGCAGTGTTATTCCACCCACCATCCACATCCATGGTATTGCAGTTTCCAGAAGGTGTCTGTGTGCACATTGCCTTGTGATAATGGTTCCTGCACTGTGTGAGCTCCAGAACTACACCTGGGAATTTCTGGGGAAAGTGCTAAGTGGCCCAGGGCAAAATCATGCAGGGGATAGCTGTTGCAATTTACTCCTGTAGACAATCAAGTCTTAGTGCCCAGGAATGCTTCCTGGCACTGCTGAACATACTCATATAGACATAGCCTCTGGTGCCACATGCTTTGAATAAATAATTATGTAAGCAAGTGTAAGATATCTATTTATATGGTGTTCCCTGATAACAAAAATCAGCTATGCTCTTGGAGAGATGCTTGTCTTGTTTGAAATCGAAAAATAGCAATAAGTTTTAAAGTTCAGGTTGGAGTTTGAAGTTCTGTTCTTTTCAAAACTGTACCTAGTTTTATGTGTAACGTGACATAAACACTGTACTTGCAAAGAAAAATCAGTCTTTGACTTAGAAATCACTGTTTTGTGTACTCTTCCTTCCTCTGCAGTATGCACGCCAGTGGGACTTTCACGGATGTTTACAGTAATGGGTCAGTTGCTGGTGAAGCCAACAGTAAGTGCTACACAAATCTGTGCTTGTGTGCTATCTGATAGATGGTACAGTGGCATTAAAGTGTTTTCTTATAGAATGGTTGTACTTCTACACAATTATCTCTTTTGTTCATCTGGTTTTCTATAGTCAATATTTTCTATAGTCAATATACTTGTTTTCAATTTTGTCTTATAGCACAAAAGCCTGCTTTCTTCAGTTTTTTAATAGTGTGGACTTTCTCTGGCTTACCAGGCTGTACAACCACTATTAGTATTAATATTAATTGCCAGTATTGCCTACTTTGTTTTGCAAATGCTTGAGAAGTGTGGTTTTTGTTCTGAGTTTGGGCGTTAAGGGTGTAAGACCAAACTAAGGCTGGATGGCAAGAAAACTACCTAGGGGTGTACTTAAATTAGTGAAATTGGCTTTGCCTGCAGGTAGTTGGCACCTGTTAGAACCTTTTAAACATAGATAATATATTGTAATTGTGCTGAATATGTGAGGGAATGGAAAGTTTGTACCATATGCAAATCCCCCAGTGACCTTGGTGTCATGTTTCCTAGTTTGTATTTACTACAATTTGGGTGTGTTTAGGTCTTGCATTCCTTTTCATTAGTCAAGTCAATCCTGAAAATACAAAGAAAATATGTACCACTCTTTTGCTATTTATAAGCTTTAAATTCAAAGTGCCTGACAGTAAGGTAGGTAGGCTTCATGTATTTTGCTTTTAACTTCCACTAGCAATTTATATTTGCTTGAAATATTGGCATATGAATTTTTTTTTTTTTAATTTACTCTTTCAAAATCTGCAGTTAGTTTTGTTTAAATTAAATTGAATGTGAAGGTCAACAGGTTACTTATCTTCTCCCTGCCACTATATAAAATGACCTGAATATAGGTTAGATGTACTGTCGCTCCCCTGTTCCCCAAGTAGTCTCTTTAGGCTGAAATTGAATATAAGAGTTTTAACCTGAAATTAAAACTTAACATAAAGTTTATTTACAGCAAAGAAACAGAACTGTAACATAATGGAATAATCTCCTATGGTGTTTTTTTTTTTGTGTTGACATTATGAAGTTGCAGAATATATATTTAAATATAAAGGTTATTCGAACAAAACAAACCCAAGTAAGTCAAAAAGGTAAGTGACTTTCTGTTGATGCTTAGGTCATTTTTCTGTTTCCAAATACAGATCCTTGAAGACTTAGATGAGCAGATGTATATCATCACTTTAGAGGAAGAAGCAATTCAGAGGAAGCTCAATGGTATGCTTGTTCAAATACAATAGTTACAGTACAGTAAATACAAATTCTGCTTCAAATACAGAATTTTGAGTAGTCATATGTATTGATCTTAATGTTATGTAGTGTTATATAAATATTCTCTCAGAATATTTCTCTCAGAGTTCAAGATTTTAGTATGTAACAATCATTACTACCTTACATTTGATTGCTTACTGTGTACAAGATTGGCTTGTGTGCACTTTGTTTTTAACATGTTCATCAGTTTTAACACTGAGAATATTTTGAGACTGAGAATCCAAATCCTCCACCCTTACTGTAAAATTGTTTGGTTTGCTAATTGTGACTGTATTTTACTGTTGCCTGAAAAGCAGTGAACATACTTTTATTAGGAAGAGGCTCAATGTTCTGAATGATGAGCTTTGTTTATTTGGAGTACTTTTTCTGCTTCAGTGATGGTATAATGACTTGTTAGCTTAAATTATAAGTATCAGAGCAGTTCTTTATATTCTAGGAGCTACAGGGTAAATTTAATTGTTGTACATCCATTAATGAATAATTACAATGAATATATTATGTAAGCGTTTTAGGCTTTTTGTGTTTAGCATTACAATTCAGCAATTCTTGACAAGGTCTTCTTCTGAAGTATTTCAAAAGCAGTATTAAGTTTCAGCTTCTAAGATAAAGAACATTGCTGCATATATAATGCCAGTTATGGAAAATATGTAAATTCTATCTCTTTAAAATCCCATTGTACCAATTCTCTTCTAAATTGCTGTAAACTGCATGGATAAATCATCTGTCCACATTTCATACAATTACTTCTTGTTGGTAAAACAAAGATTATTCATGTCATGACTTTTGTCCATTGTTATCTTTTCTGGAAGGCATATGACTTATTTTAGCCTCAATTTTCTTTCTTTTTTTTTCTTTTTTTTTTTTTTTTTTTGCCTTTCTTGTTTACTTTTCAGTCATACCTCAAACCTTTCTTCTTTCACTTCTCAATAGGTCTCTGATAAAAGTTGGTCAGAGAAAGTATCTTTCATAACAGGAGGTCGTGGTCTTTGCTCCAGCATTTAAACGTGGTGGTGGAGTAGTGGCTTCTGTGCTAAAATCAGGCGCGGTTCCCAGTTTAAAAGCAATGCTCTTCTTTGCTGTTTTGGGAGCTCCAGGTTTTTTTATACTGACATGCATGTGTGTATATATATGTATGTATATGTATATACACATACAAATATGCAAAAAGGTGTGTGGAGTGAACACCTTTGAAGCTGTGATGGGGGTAATTAAAATTGTTTTATGTGTTTGATGTTAGCTAGGAACTGTAAAGTATTTGTTACTGAATATTTTATGTTGTCATGGTGATGGTGCTTATGTATGAGGAAAAGCAATACAGAAAATGGACAAATAGCTATTCAAGTACCTATTAGACCTAGTGCAGGGTGGTTTGTGCTGTTCAAGTGGAGAGTGTAGTTTAGATGATAGTCTGTTGTTTTTCTATGTAGGTGTGTGTCTATGTTGCAGTTTAATAATTTCACTTGTGAGATGGACCTAGTAGAAGTCTTTTAATTGGATCTGGATTTAGGATGTGTCGTTACGGAAGTCGCCTGTATCAGCTGAAAGACTGGATTATTTTTCAGTGGATTGTTAAGAATTTAACATAAGCAGAACTGCAACCTAGGCAAATTCCACAGAGCTCACCATCCCTCTCCTGAGAGGTGAAAGATATGGGGCTTCCCTCTTCTTGGAAGAGGGAACTGAGTTCTGTTTCACGTGCTGAGGGAACGACATTGGCACCACTATCTGAAGGGCTGCTTGAAAACCTCTAGTTAGTTATAAAGAGAAAATTCATAGACTTCATTCAGATTTTTATCTGCTTTTTAGCTTAACTTGGAAATAACATGTAGGTGGAAGGGAATGTTGCATGCACAAGAAGATATTCTGCAAGGTTTTTGTGAGTAATTATTTAAGTAATTTTAAGTATGGTTTTCATTTATGTGGCAAGAATGGAAAGGTTCATCCTCTCTGCCAGAAATCAGAAGGACATACAAATTACACCAGAAAAATAAATACCATTTTTGCCAGAACTATGAAGAAGCGAGCTTATCCTGTTCACTGATTTTTTTTAAATGTATACAAATGTGTACTAACTACATTAATTAACGTAGTGCTGTGATGTTAGGTGGCATAATTTGTGATGTCTAACTTCACTTACGCATTTGTGTGTTATGGAGCTATATCAGATACGTTAAGCTACAGACTTCCTATGTCATGGCTGCTGCAACTTTCCTGCAGTTGTCATAGTGAAAATACTCTATGTGCTTAAGGAAGCCTGCTGGACAACTTAGCAATGATGTGTTTGGAAATATACACTCCATTTACACGCATAACCAAAGAGGTTTATATTTTTATTAGAACTAATGAGGACCTGATGACAACCTTAAGCAATGCTTGGTGATTATCAGTGCTGATTATTTCTCAGTGGGTTAATTGCTATCATGCTCTTAACACTGCTGTGGCCAGTCCCAGCTGATGTGTCCTCAGACAGTGCCTGGACAGAGCAAGGTATTGCCATGAATCGCTGTTCCTACTGAATTGGCTGGGGAAAACCTCTGCTTTTGGAGGAGGGAAAGAGTTCAGCTGTGTGAGCTGTGCCCGTTATTAGTACAGATGTAACTGCCGTGGCTGTGGTGCAGTCGATAGAGTTTTCTGTAAACCTCCTCATATTTCAACCTAACTCTAACTGGGAAACTGCATGTTTTCTTTGTGGAAACTAAATTTTCTTCCTTCTCAGATGTTTCCAGTGTATAAGTGAAAATCGGAGGAGGCGGGAGGGGGAAGTTTGATCGTGTTATCTACCCTAGTATTTTTATCTGTTGAAGAGATACTGGGCTTCGGGAAAATGTTTGTTTCCAGTATATTATATTTCAGTACCCACAGCACTCCTACAGTCAAAGAATAAAGCTGGGACTTTTTTATATTAAAAGAGAAAAGTTGCCTTCAGCTATTAGTTTTCCTGAATCCAAAGAGACGGGTGGGGTAGGATCAAAAATACTTACTTGATCAAAGTTATTGGCTCTGAAGGTATCCTTACCTATGTAAGAAAGATGAAAGGTGTTGTTTTTATTGCACGCTAGTAACAGTGTAATTTTGAACTAATTGGTGTTGAACTGCCAATCACCTAGGGGGAATGCAAATAGATACTCTTACAATTTCCTTTGAGGTACTGAAATCTTATGTCGGGGCTGGAAGAAAAACAGAATAATACCGTTAAATTGACCTTAAATGAGCTGCTTTGTGGCTTTCTCGGAGAATCCCTTCTAACTTTTCATTGCTAGTCCAAACAAGTCTCGTCTACCAATTTGATTTATTGGCTAGACAGCGCTGACATTGAACTTTGTGCATGTTTGAAATAAAGCTAATGGTATAGAGCTTTTAAGAATTTAGCTGCATCCTTTTCAAATACTCTTTTGACTGATCTGAAACTTTGCTTTCCCCTCTCATAAAATATTCTTTTGTATAGCAACCTGTTTGCTACTAGTTTTAAGGAGGAACCACAACAGCATTTAGATATGATTCAGAATGTGCATGGAAGTGTGTCTTTAGGGATCTAATGTGATTTCATTGACTTTGCTGGAAAGACTCCCATGGATATCAATCTTGAGCTCTGAGTTCTTATATCCAAGGGGAAAAAAATGCATATATCTTGAATGAAGTTTTTCCCCAGAGACCCCTAAATCAATTATGGAGAAGAAAACGTCAGATGTTAACTTAAGTTTTCTTACTTTAACTGCTTCCATTAAAATTCTTGAGACTGTTTCCACTGAGCTCTCTAACTGTCCTTTTTATTCACTTCATAGTAATTAGTCATTCCATGAAATAGCTAGTTTAGACTTTTTGTGGAAGGAATGCCTCAGTTTATTTTTATAACAATAAAGAGTCTTGTTTAAAAACAAAACGTTGTTCTAAAAAAATACACATTTTGATTACTTATTTAAAATACACTGAGAAATGAAATTGACAGTCACTGCAGGCACTTCAGTTTAAGTGAATTTGTAGATCTTCCTGGTTAATTCTTGGATTTGAGATGTTTATATATTTGAAGCCACTGTAAATATTACTGCATATGTTTTTTGTCACTGATATGAAAGATAAGTGCAGGCATAACATAGAGGAAACTTGTTATATGCAAAAATGTGTGTGAAAGAAGTATGCAATTAAATCCCCCCCATTTTTTTTTTTTTTTTTTTTTGGAAGATGTGTATGCCTGGTTGAAAATTCGACTGTAGTGAAAAATAATATACTCTGAAATAGTAAAAGTTTAAAAAAAAAAAAAAAAAATCCAAAATCTAAGAAACATTTTTCTTTATCTTGGTTTTCATGTAGGACTTCACTCTGTTGGATGCTGCAGGAATATACATGGGGGCTGGCTGGGATGAGTAATTTACCTTGTTATCTTGTACTGAGATTGCTAAATGGATCAACAGACAACAGAAAATAAGGAAATAATGAGACTGGACCATAAAGTAGTGTTAGCGTGCCAGCAGCCTAAGTGCTATTTAGTTTTTGTAGGCAAATGATTAAGATATGAGATAAAAGCCTGGACAAGACTATTAGTCTCATAGAAATTTATTAGTGTTTAAAAAAAAAAAAAAACCTGCAACACTGTTATTATGGGTTAGCCTGCAATCAAAGGCGAGGCCAAGGGTAGGGAATGGCCAACAAGCAGAAGGGTGTCAGTGTAAATCAAGAAAGAAGATAACTTAATAACTTTGGGGTTATTAAGACCTTGAACTGCCACAGTGTTTTGACAGAATGAGATTGGCCTGGAATAGGCAGGAAATATATGAGCACTCAATTTATTATCAGGTGAGATTATTGAGAAATTAAAGGCATGTGAATGAGAGAAAGATGAGTAGAGGGTGTTTGTGATTTAGCCCAGGGAGTGTATTTCCAGGGTGTGATTGCAAAGAGTAAAAACTGAAGTAGAAATAACGAGAGCTGAAAGAGCAGATCTCTCGTCAGCATTTCTCCGTTGTATTGTTGCTTGAATGTGGAGAGCAAGAGTAAAGGAGAGAAACCAAAGTGTGCCTGCGCTGGAAGGGTTGGCTGGTTGAAAGAGACTTGGAGGTTGAAGAGAAGAGGATGCAGAGGGAAATGGGCTGGGCTCCTTAGACATGGTAGAGAGGAGGAAGAGTTGATGAGCAACTTCTCTGCCTTGCTCGTTTTCTGCCTAGAACTAATATTACAGCTGTCTAATATCACTAATATTACAGCTGGAGGTCCAGTCACCAGCTTAATTAGTTTGGAGGCAAAGGTATACTCTGTCACTAAGGTGCTAAACAATAATGCCCTTGAAGGGCATCCAGAGGTTCTTTGCATCTTGATATGCGTCATATGGAGACAAAGAATGACACATTTAAGCCATTCAGTGTCAGGCTGCCACACCACAACTGGTTTTTGAAAAAGATTTGAAAAATCTCAAACAAAAAACCTTGCTCTTTAAAGCCACAAGTGTTAATGTGTTGTGTCCTAAACATGGATTTTCACAGTATGTCTTCCAGCACTATAGTTAGTCCCATCCAAAACAAAATTTCTTGTGTTTTAAAAGGTACCTCTTCCACAGTTGAATACCAGACAGTAGAGTTGGAACGGGAGCTTGAAAAAGTGAAAAGCAAGAAAACAAATCTAGGTAATATACTTTTTTCATATTGTTTCATGTGGATTGCAATTTAATAAATGACTTTAAGATATTATGTTCAGTTTTTAACAGTTCCTTGATTGATCCCAATTGTTTCTAACCAAATACATACATTCTCAGTCCTTTCAAACTATTATAGTTTCTACAAGTGTATCATATGGAATCATTGCCCCTCACCTAACAAACATACTTTAAATAGGGAGTTGGATTTGAATCTTATTTTTAACATAATTTTTGAGAAGTTGTGACACTTCTTGGCATGGAGATCAGTAGCACAGTCTTTTTATATGTCATGTTATATTTATGATTATTTGGGATAGCCTAAGACGTTACTTTCCTGTCTCTTTGGTTTTGAATTATTTCTCTTAAAGTCAAATTGTTGAACAGGGAAATTCTTGGCGCTTTTGTGTCTTCTTGTGATACTTCTCATAATGGCAGTTACTCAACAGGAATCTCCCTACTTATTCAAAGGCTTGGAGTATTTTGCATTTGTCAGTGTATTATGTGCAAAGGTAAAGATAGTAAGAAGTTGTTGGGTTTTCCTTTTAGACACACTAGTGATGTCCAATATGTTAGTCTTGTCTCTCTTCATTTATATCACAAGAGGATAAATATTTGAAATTCCTTTTTTTTTTAAAGGTTATATTAAAATATATATAAACAAATTCTATTCTGCATTTTATATTGCAGTATTCATTGGATAATTATGGTGAATTATGATGAACCATGCCTTTAAATAAGAAAAACTTTCTTCTGTATGTCCCCCCATTCTTTCTCTAGAGGCTTTTTTTTTTTTTGAATGCTTTGTACAGTTCCTCAGAATAGATATTTCTATGAACTTGTTGTTGTCGATTCACAATAATATTGCTTTATCTACAGTTTATAATGGAGATGTAAATAATTGTTACTTGTTTTACTCTGAACTGATCTATGATATCGTATTTCTGTTCTGAACAGAACGGCGGAAAAAAGCTTCTGCTTGGGAAAGAAATTTAGTTTATCCAGCTGTTATGATATTGCTGCTGACTGAGACAGTAAGAATTTTCTTTTTTTTTTCTTTTTTTTTTAAAAAAAAAAAAGAAAGCAGTTTGGGGAATTCTTCAGTCATTTGGGGTGTACTTTTAAAATTTTTGAGTGATGTCTCTAAGCAATAAAATCAATACTCTCTTGATCATCTTAGTAGAACTTACTTAACATTATGAAGTCAGGTGAGGATATGTACTTCCATTGTTCAAACGTGGAATACTTTTAAATAATGTGACTGTTTCTCGTTCTTTACAGTCCATCTCAGTCCTCTTAGTTGCTTTCAACATTCTTTACCTGTTGGTTGATGAGACTGCAATGCCAAAAGGATCAGGGGTAAAGTAAACTTCTCTTACATAATTTTTATAATGCTAGTAATGCTTTGGAGCCCTTACAGAAGTTCAAGTTAGAACTTGACTTTTGTTTCTCTCTTTCAGTCCTGTATAAGCACTTTCAGTCCTGTATAAGCATTTACTACATGTCTTGTTATAGTGTCTTCTTAATAAAATCAGCACAGAATCTTTACAGTAATTCAGTCAAGTAAATAACTAATCTGGGGTTTTGCATTTCGTGTGTTTTACTTTTAACACTGTTTAGAGATATTCAAGAAAATAAATGCATTAAAAAGCAATATGAAAAGCCTTTTTTGTGTTTGTGTTCCTCTTTCAAAACATGAGCATTTTCTTCTTTTATGGTAAAACATAAACTTTAAGAAAGTAAAGAACAGCACATTGTATAATAGTGTCTTTAATCACAAGAGTTTTTATTAATTTGCTAATGCTTTCTCATGGCTATAGGTCTGTATGAGCTTGTGTAGCTATAAAAGCTGATTAGTGGTGATGACCACTCTTTGTGGCATTGCAAATACCTAGTCGTCTTCTGAGATCTCTTATTTTGGTTTCCAAAGCAACGGAATATGTATAAAATGCGTATTTTAACTTCTGCCTTAGTACATTTCGCTCAAGTTTGAAAGCAAGCTGATAAAATTGCACGGGATGTGAGATTCATAGGTTATAACATCAGTGTGATGCTTAAATAATTAAGTAAAAGCTTTATTTCATCTAGGAAGTCTTTTTGGTACTTGTACAGGTTAACTTTTATGCATGTTGCATGTACTTCATTAAATTATGCAAAATATTTTTCTCCTTCTAGGGTCCTGGAATAGGAAATGCATCCCTATCCACATTTGGTTTTGTGGGAGCAGCACTTGAAATCATTTTGATTTTGTATCCTTTCTTTAAAAACTGTCTGTTAACAAGTATTCTGTCTAGTTTTCTGGGACACTGGTAATTTACTAAAACACTTGCTTGGAAAGAAGAGAGAGGTCTGTCCTTCTTAAGCACTCGAAGTGTTTTTTTGTTTTGTTTATTTCTCCCCCCTCTGGTTGTTAAGACTTTTAGGAGACTGCTGAGAACTTGAGTGAAGCACGCATTCTTTGGAGGTTCCTTTTTCCTTGATTCTCACAGCTATCTTATGGTGTCCTCTGTCGTCGGCTTCTACAGCCTTCGTTTTTTTGAAAATTTCACTCCCAGGAAGGATGACACAACTATGACAAAGGTAAGGTAAAGTCTGTGGTGGTGATGGCCCCCTCCCCTCTCTTGCCACCCAAGACAAACTGACTCTTTTAGTAATTGCCCTGAATGGCTCATTTGCAGTGATCAGTATTTGTTTGTAAGCTGCGTAAACACAAACTGGAAGATTTTCAAAATGCTGAATGAGTGGGAAAAAGGATGTGCTCTGTTTAGTTTGGATGGCATCCATTCACTTGTAAAAAGCTGGGAATAGCAGAGCTTGTTAACTAGCTATAGAAAAGCTAGTGAAAGAACTTTTTTCAAAGGAAACGTATTGCTAATGAGTAACTTTGATTGTGCTAACTGTACTTCAGGGAGCTTGTTTGAAATCTGAAGAACTTGGTTGCTAGAAGTAATACAGACAAAGTAATTCAAATTTGAATAATTAAACTAAGACTGAGGAGGTCTATTCAGCAACATTTTGCAGTTTGAGGCTAATTTTACTTTTTACAATTTAGCATTGGCTTCAGAATAACCTAATGCTAAGGAACGTGCTTAGTTTTTTGGAAAAATATTCCCACAGCTGACAAGGGGAGGTGATCAGTAACCAAGGAACAGATGTTGAATTTAATTATTTATTCAATGTTTCACTTTAAGAAATAGAGAAAAAAAAAAAAGCATTTTTTAACCATAAATTATTGGAAGTGAGAAAGTAGGTAAACATTGAATGGGTATAGTAGATTAGGGACTTGGAATGTTATTAATGCCTTGTATAGTTTGTTTACAGTACATCAGGAATAGCGTACTATTAATAAATAGTGAATGCATGAATATCTACTTCTCAGAATTTTTGTTTTTTCTTTCTAATTCTGATAGAATTAGAGCTGAAGAAAGTGATCCCTTGTGAGAGAAAGAAGTTTCAATTACTCTTTATAAAGGCTTCACAAAAAGTAGAGTAAAATCTAACAGCTGAGATTTTTTTTCATGCTATTTAAAGTAGTCAACAGGCATTCAGTTGAAAGGAAGCTCTTTGTTGTAATTTTTTTAATAATGCTAATCCTTCAAGCAGTTGCATACAAAGCTTAAGCTGATGTATCAGTCATCTATTCTAAGCTCATGGAATAGCTGTTCTATAAAAAGTTTTCAGGAATTGAATAAACAGTTGATGCTTTGCAATGTGCTAATTTTGAATTATTTTGAATCCAGACATACTTTAATACTTTGATTAAAAGTAAGTGATTACATATTTGATTTTTAACTCTTGGATGATCTTCAGTTGTATAACACCGTATGGAGAAGTGTGACAGAAGTAAGACTAACTGTATGTTATTGTGAAATACCTAAGGTTTGTTTTTGAACAATGATACTTTTTTTTTTTTTTTTTTGATTTTGAGATGTCTTTTCTATTTTTAACAATTCCATTTATAATATAAAGACTGTTTCTCATTTTCAAACAGATAATTGGAAACTGTGTCTCAATCTTGGTGCTGAGCTCTGCTTTGCCAGTAATGTCAAGGACACTGGGTAAGTGAAATGTACAGCATTATAATATAGAATATTATAATAAAGGACACTTAATTGAGTTTTTGAAAAAGGAACAATCTGTAGCTGTCATGTTGTCACCTGTGTTTGTGGCCATGAAATTGCAGAACGTGCATTTAAAAAAAAAAGGATTTTCTAGAGAACTGTTTTCTAACAAGCCAGGTCAGATTTTAAACTTGAAAAAGGCAATTGTGCGGTGAATAGACATAGAGACTGTGCGTTCAGGGCAGTATAAAATAGCTTCATGTTCACTGTCAAATTACAGAAATTTCTATCAGCAATGTGAAGACCAGGCTACTTTCATTTTCTGTAAATTCTGCTCCCATCCTGTGTTCCTTCAGTCTTCAAATAGAAAAATTAGGAATCCAATACAGTAAAATCGAAATAATTCTGATTTTGTTAAGAACTCGCCGTAGCATTTGAAGTGGAAAAACTATCTTAGCCAGTTGGAAAGACACGACGTTTTGTATCTTGACAAAATTGTTTAATTGGTTAATATTCAACTTGAATTCTTGAAGTTAGATTGAAAGGGTTTTACAAAGTACATAGATGTACATATTTAAGTAGTGCAAGATACTTGCAGCTAATGTGAATTTAATTTGCAAAATTAAAAAAAAAAAAAGCAAAAAGCTTTACCTCAGGCTGTGTGTCATAAGTAGAAGTTTAGGAGTTCAAGCTTAGGCCCACAGACTACTATTGTATACCCAATAGTTCTGTATCTGATTCTTTTCAACCAGAGTGCTGTGAAATTGAGAGTAGCTAGTATTTTTCAGTAAGCCATGCTGCATCTTTTTGTGCTGTGTATCCACAGATTACTCTTATTAACTAAATCATTTTTATAACAAAAAGAAACTTGACATAATGAACAAGTGAATAACTGTAATGTAATGCATTTTGGAAAGCTGAATCCTAAAGCACATGTTCTAGAGCTCACATTTTAAAAATCTGTAGCAAAACTTCTTAAAAATGCAGTTCTAGAGTATAGCCAGTTTAAGATCTTGATAATAAAACAATGCTAGCATTGAACAAGATATAATATCAAAAACTTAGTGGCTTAAAGTCGAATTATAACATTAATGCAGCAAGATAGTGGACAATACTAATCATTTGTTTAAAAAAAATCATTGTTAATAGTCTGTGAGATTAACAGTTGATAATAAATGGTTTCTGTGGAAGAATGTATACATGCTGGGTGCATTGTTGTCTCATAGGAAACAGATTAATGGTAAAACTCGCTTTAAAAAAAAAGCCAACAAATGAAATTCCTGGATAGTTTGCCATAGAGATAAATAAAAGAAGAAAAAAGATGGAACAATTAACACACAGCTAACAAATGCACAGACACAGCTGTCCAAACAGGATTAATAGAGTGTATTAGAGTACAGTGAGTCATGTGGTGCTTTGCAGAAATATCAACATGTGTTGCTCTACATGCTACCGCCCTGTGGGACTCAATAGATGAAAAAGAAAGAAATATGTTAAGCAGACTCATAGTCTTTTCACATCATTAAAAAAACAAGTTTCTAGGCTATGTAGAAAAGGCTAGAGTTTATCATTATTGGAAAAGTAAAATAGCAGAAGTTATCTGGTACAAGTACTGACCTTTTTCAAGCTTTAAAGATGTAAAAAAAAATCTGATATTTCTGTTATCCACCACCTACACGGCAGTGCTATATGTCTGTAATCTTTCACTCTTTTAGAACTCCAGGATAAGTTCAGTCATTTTATCCATAACTCTTCAGCCTTTTAGTAGTCCTGCTTGAAAACTGTTTCCCACCAGCACTATGTTGCTAAATACTAGGAAACAAATTAGGAACAGGGCACTTAATAGGCAGAGACATAGAAGCAAGGAACTGCAAACAAAATTGAGTTTTCTGATACTTGTAAGTTTTCCCAGAATTCTTTTGTTTATCGTGATTGAATAAAAAGTGATATGAAACTCATGTCAGTATAGTTTAAAAATATAGTTTTTCTTTTTTTAACATGAACAGTTCTTTTTTAACCTGATTTTTTAAACCTAAACAGTTCTTTAGTGTATTACTTGGTAAATTATGATGAACGTTCTTGGACGTGTGTCCACTAGAGATGTAGTTTTCTGTTCTGAGTTTTCCATATTGAAGTCTTGGGAGCTGTGTTCTCTATAGGCTGTGTAGGCTTACTCTGTAGGAAAGTCACAAAAATTTAACCCTTTCCTCCCACAAATGTACAAAAAGGTGCTGCCAGATTTTTTTTCTGATGAGCACTGATGTTTGTTTATAGGAGGAAAATGAATGTAACTTATGTTACAGAAGTGTCAGGCTTCATTTTCATTTATCCTTACAACTCCTGCAACAATACTCGTTATTCTTCCAAACCCCTTTGCGTCAAGGGGTATTTTTTTTGTTTGCAAATAAACTTATTACCCAGTGTTTTACCTGTTTTGTTTCTTTTTAAGGATACAAAGACTGTACATTGAAACTTGAATTTCTCTGTTTTCCTGTAGCTCTGCAGCCTGAGTAAAACACTTTTTCTTTGGAAATGTTCCGAAGGACGCTGCTTTGCTTCAAGTGTGAAAGCAACTCATGTTTATTTTTTCATCTGTTTACCAGTTATTCAGTCAGCCAGTTTCTTCTTGTACTAAGACCTTTGTGCTTTTTTTATATTTCTACCTGTCTGATTAACTTCAGTCTTTTTTTTTTTTCTTTATCCTTCTAAACATTTTACTTTCTTCATGGTGGCATGTTTTTCTTCAGATACAAAATTTGATTCCTGTATATATTTGTATGTATGATATTTTTTTTTAATGAGTGTGCTGAGTACAAGAAGCATGTACAGCTTTTAACATTGTGATGGCTGGCTGATGAGTATTGAGGACTGAGCCAGGATCATGGTGCAATAAGATTCGTAAATGCCAGGTTTACCTTTGAAAAGAAGATAGCTGACCTTTAATTCTGTCTCTTCACTTATTATCACTGGTGATAGTTTTAAAAAAAAAAAAAAAAAGAAACCTTTATAATAAGATGATAGAAAATTTGCTTCCAGCAACTAGGACTAGTTTCAGACTGCAAAGCTTCCTGCTGCTGTAAATGTGAAGAATCACCAATTCTAGACAACTGTGTTTGGGTTATCATCTCAGTATTCTGCCTTTTAGTCAATGCAGTCTTTGATGTAGACCTGGCAAAGGAACAACCTGTGGCTCTTCTGCCTTCTGGGATGTACCCTATAGCTTATAGACACTTCCACATTAATGACAAATCTTGCTCACTTAGCTTTAGTGATTGACTAGCCTTTGATCAGCACAAAGCCCGAGTGTCATTGTTTAGAGGTCCACTGTGAAGACCACCTGTCAGCACTATCTTTCAGCCAAACTCTTTTCCTTCTGTGCAAATACTCTGTGGCTGTAGAGGTGGAGAGCTCTAGGAGAAAAACTGCCCTTGGAAAGAGGTCTTTACAATTCCATTTTAAAAACAGTGGTCCTGAAAAACACATACAAAGGCTTACTGTTAGATGTTAAGGATTTCATGGAAACTATTTTACTACCTGTATTGCTTAATAAGAAAGCCCACAATGTGTTAGCATTATCGGGAATAGATGTGGATTTCAGGAGAAAACGATATCTCAAGCAGTTTTCATACTAATACTGATTTTCCTAGTTGTATTCATTGAAATAACAAAGGCAGAATTCTTACCCAGAGTCAAAAGTTACTTTAACTTATGTTATTCAAATGTTTTATTATGAAATCCAAGAAACATTTTGAAAAGCATCTTCCCATTTTATAGTAGTCAGTAAGTGGACAAATGACTTTGATAGCATTTTCTTGTGTATTTAACCATGTCTTACTATATGTTGTCTTAAAGAATTTTGCGTTAGGTATGTAAAGAGTAATAGAGTGAAACTTGTGTGTTTCTTCTATAAACGTAATCAACATTTTAATGCAAATCTCAAATCCAATTTTATCAGGAATTACTCGATTTGACCTGCTTGGAGACTTCGGAAGGTTTAACTGGCTGGGAAACTTTTATATTGTATTATCTTACAACTTGCTCTTTGCTATCATGACAACGTTATGTCTGGTCAGAAAGTTCACTTCTGCTGTGCGAGAAGAGCTCATGAAGGCAATAGGTAATGGTAGCACTGAAAACTTAGTTTGTGCTTGAACTTTTCCTTTCTCCAGCATTGATACCTTGTTGTGCTACTGTGAAAGTTCTTATAACCCATAGAAAACTTTTTTCTTGTGCATGCAAGTTTTTGTAAATGAAGATTGAAAGAATAGCCGTGTGTTATTTCAGAAGAGTTGAGAGCTAGGTATAATGATCTTAATGATGTGTACGTGTATTTGTTGATTGCAGTTAGATTTTTTTTCCATTTTGTGAAAGTATAAAACCATTTATTGGTACTCTGAGCATGCAAACGAAGCCTGAATACTTATCAAAGTGCGAGTGGTGGTTGTCAGTGACCTCTTTAGGGGAACTTAGCATTTGTTGGCAGTTGAAAGATAGCAGTAACAGGTTTTTAATCTTTTTTTCCTTTGTTTTTTATACAGATTGAGTCACCTAAGCCTTAAATTCTCCTTGTGTATATTACAATGGGCTGTTTTCATAGTCTGCATTCCAAAAAGCTTGCATGTGGTTTTTTGTTTGTTTGTTTAAAGCAACTTATTAGTTCCCCAAAAGTAGTTTAGTGGAAATCTCAGCTGCTTTCTTGCGATGTTTTAAAGTGCTACGTGTTCAGAAAATCCTTGTAGAGAATGTATGGAATTTTAATAACTGGCTGAGTAAAACCTATAGCTGATATAATCAGACTTTTAATCAAATGGTGCATTCATGTTTAAGAATTTGTGAGTATGGCAGTACAAAAAAAGCTTAAAACATATTTGATGCGAAGAGGTTGTTACTACATCTCATCTCTACTAATGGCGATGAAGCTCCTGCCTTTTGTACAATAGAACAGTATTTGCTTAAGTCGAAAGGACCAACAGTGAAACTTGGGTGTTTGTTTATAACCGCAGGTTCAGTTTGTAGTGTTGAAAATGTACACATGTTAGTTTTCACTGATTACTGCTTTCCAGAGTTGTGAACTTGGTAAACAAAATCTGAGCACTTCCTAGAGTGCGCCTCCTAGAGTGCAGCTCTGCTGGTGGCAATAAGTTAAACTGAGGCCTATTAAACAGTGCAATACAACGAGGAGACTCTTGGGCTGTTAGAGGCCATTCTGTCATTTGTGATGTTGAATTCTCAAGCTCGGAGGGAACAGATTAGTAGGCTGGGGTGTGTAAATCTGTCCATTGATTTTTATGCTAAAAGTAATTTCATAGAAGCTCTATAGTTGATTGAGATAGATACGTAATGTGGGTTGATGTATTTATCATTATTCCCCAGCATTTAGTTAAGGTCATGTTATGAGAAAAGGCCTTGATTCTTTTCTTGATTTATCCCTGTCAAGTGACTTTTATAATCTTTAATAAAATTTCATAATATTTTTGTGTAAACTGTAAAGGGATTACTCTGTATAATGCAATGGATGTTACAGAGCTCCAACTTTAGTTATCATGGGCTTATAGCAGCGGGTCAGGTGAAACTTCAAAGTTTGTCTGTCTTAAAGCAAACGATGTAAAGGAATTATCTTGCTAATTCGAGGCATTTCATTAAACTTGTAGTGTTTAATCAAAAATTATATAAATTGAAAGCACATTAACAATATTAGTTTGCATGTGTCTTTCTGAATAGCTGTATGCATGAAACATGGAAGAATCTTATTTTTTTTTTTTTTTTTCCTTACTGTGTAATGTTTTGCAGGATTAGATAAGCTTCATCTGTCAAACAATCCAAGAGACTCTGAGACAAAGCCGTCTGCAAATGGGCATCAGAAAACACTGTGATTAACAATCACCTGCAATCAACAGAGCTGAAAACATCAACCTCGTGGCATTCCTGTCATCTCATCAGCTTTTTTATATTGATTTTATTTGTTCATGATCTGGGTCCAGCCTTGTCTCATTTTTTGATGCTGGTGTGCTTCTGTGGAAGTTAGCTGTATCAGACTCTTCTCTTTCCAGTTAACTTTTGGTCTGCTTGTTTATTTCCCAGTACGTTAATGCAGGAGGTGCCTTGAAGACTGGAAGCTGAAGAGAATAATGCATTCCTTTTTGTTGACGGTCTCATATCTTTAGATGCAAACCTGCTACCGTTTGAATTCACAGTACCTCCTGTGTAATGCAGACACAGCTACAAAGAATAACTTTGGGACTTGGTTTAAAAAAAACAACAACAACAAACAACAACAAAACACTTGAAGCCCAATAGGACCCTTACTGGAAATGTAAGCTACCTGGAACATGCATCCTCAGCAGTAGATAATCAGTTCCACTAAGAATGTGTTAAAAACAAAACTGGTAGCGACCACAGTTCCTTTCGTGCTGGAGTTGGGAGGCAGTTCATAGTGTAATATCACGAAGCTTTCTTGGAAGGCCAGCGTTTTCAGTTTCTGTTCTTAGCTCTAAAAGCCAGGTTGCTTTACTGGTAGTCAGGCAATATCTTATCAAATAGAGTGAACCACAATATGAAGATTAACTTCAGTGTTAAATCTGAGCCTAGTATGCTTTGTAAAAAGCTGCGTAGACCCCTTGTCACAGCTCTTACAGTTCTGTAAGCTATTGTGCCGTGGAGGTCACTTACCCTACCAAGAACAGCCCTGTAAAATTCTGTGTGAACTACTGTGTATAAGCAGTACTTGTAATCAGTGCAAGTGGCACAGGCCTAGGAGGCTGAGGTTGCAGGTTTTTTTTTTTTTTACAGTGTTCTTTTAATTTGAAGTAAATTATTTCTCTGAATTTATAGCTACCTGGATTTCTGTTCAGTGGTAAAACACAGCATCTTTCACTAGTCTGTTTTTTAATGTACACATAAACGTGTATATAGGCCTACAAGTGTAGATATAAATTAAATTCTAAGCTTATAGAGATGACGTAGGTGGCTTGGTAAGTAAAACGTGTTTGTTCAGTTTGGTAGTGTGAATTTCCACGGTGTTACAATTTAGCTGCTCAAAGGCCTTAAATTCAGAATGGCATTGACGGGTGGTAACGTCCTTTTTCTTAGCATCACTGCAGCCTTAGGAATCCTATAAGCAGTCTGTAATAAACACAAAAAAAAGGCCAAAACAACACCCACCAACAAAAGTATTGAAAATCTGTTTGCACGTTCATCCTGCTCTGCCACAAGTAATCTTCAAACAGATTGGAATAAGGACAACTTCAGTGTGCGCCCCATACGTAGCAAGTCAGAGAATGTTCTTGGTTATTTCCTATTTCTGTAAAACTGAAGTATGTCTGGAGTTTGAGGTCTTACATGTGAGCAGGCTGTTACAACTAACTCTCCAGCATGGTTCCAGTATGGGATAAACCTTGTGTCAGAAACTTTTGGGCTGTTTTTGGGCTGTTCTCGTGAGAAGACTGCTCTGGGCTGTAGACCTTACTACTGTGTGTGTGTGAATGTGAGTTTTTTTTCGTTTTGTTTACTTGTATTTGTTTTTCTCCAAGTGCTTCAAAAATCAAGCTCCAGTGCACATGAGGATTTCTCAGTTGTTTTGCAGGCTGCCTTTTCTGACTTGAACTGGGGCACAATGTAAATACTGCTGTAGTAAATATGAGAGAGTTACTTTTTGTGTGATTAGTATGAATTCAAGGCTTATTAAACTGACTATTGATGTGTTGTACTGAGTCTTGGAAGACTTAAAGTAAAATTGGTTGATTTTTACGAAGATTTCCAAGCATTTTTTTCTGTTTGACTTTAATGCTGACATTTTAGTGAGAAATCTTTACCTGCGTCCAAGTTTCCCAGCCAAGAACAGGGAGCTAGAATTAAAAGTTGTTTGAGAACGTGTTTACGTTTAAAACATCGGGAGATTTGTTATTAGGGGTGTAATTCAGGTATTCTCAGAGTTTTTAGCCTTATATATTAGCATTATAGTTGAAAATAACTTAAATGTATCCACTTTTCCACGCAAGTGATAGTATGACCAAAATTGTCCTAGTGTCTTAATGGGGCCAGTGAATTGTGGTATATGAGGCTAGTTAGCTTTATTAAAATATTATCATTATCATCAGTTTAAGACAGTTACATAAATATGCTCTGAAGAAATTTAAGGAATAAATTCAGGGAGTGTGAACCAGTATAAGTCTTGATCTTCACACTTTCCTTACTAGTTAGCCTGACATGGTGTTTTGGGGAGAGATCACTGAAATCAGTGGTCCAGGAACACAGAAAGAGATGAAATTATAGAGTGTGTGATTTCTGAAAGCGAGCTGGGCAGTTACCTAAATGGAGCTGAGACAGTTCCTGTTGATAAGCCTGCAAGTTTCAGGCAAAACTTTAAAACTCTTTCAAAATATATCTGACAGCCTTGCCTGCTCCCACCCGTTCTGGATCCTGTAGTCAGAGATGTGTGGGTTAAGAGTGTGTAAGTGACGATTTTACACCAAAACATGGCATGTGGTTGAGATGCTGTGTGGTTTTACACAGTGGGTAAGAAATTCAGAACTAGCCTGTGTAATTACTGGCAGTGTTTTGTTTTAAAATCAGCCATTTATATTGTGGTACTGTCCACATCGTGTGTTTGGCCTTGGAAATGACATGCTTATGCAAAACCTCTTACAGACACAATGCTACTTTCAGATGTACTATGTGTAAGATACAGGTCACTGTATACTTTTCACAGAAGCATATGGTCACTTAAATACAAGCAACTGGTAATTCATTAATGAATAGTGACGATGCATTCCTAGTATTTTGACTCATGTAGAGTCAGGTGGTCTATACCTTCAAGGTATATACAGCTGATCTTAGTAACATTAACACCTGCCTCACTTCTTATGAGGCAAAAAGCACATAAATGCTTCCATCTTCAACTAGATACCACACAAGACCAAAAAAAAAAAAAAAAAAAAAAGATGTAAACTAAGTGTTTTAGGTTAGCCTTTTCTCAGCTGTATTCTGTGTTGGTAGCACAATATTGAGTGCAGTGACAGAACTGTAATATTGTGGGGTTTCTGAGTGTAAAGCACACGATCCAATCCGTAACACCTTAGGCTAATAAATATCAGCACTGGTTACTGTACGAGTAACAGTTTTTGCATTCATAGGAAGCTCTGTTTACTGTCCGGAATGTGATGTTTCTTTTTGGCCCTGCTCCTCCAGTATCTCTTACCCTGTTGACTGTTTTACATTGTCATAGAAATTAAAGGATTTGTCAAGCTACTTTCCTTGTCTGGTTCCAAGTACCGCCTTGAGCGCCACACGGAGACCCTGCTCTGCACTGCGGCTGTGTCCGTGCTGGCAGGACCTTGTGCAGCCCTGTGCTTAATGGGATCACCACACACAAACGGGTGCTGCAGAGGGACGCTTTCTCCTGTAAGTGCCAGCAGGAGTGACAACTGTAAAAAAGGGCTGCAGCCCTTGTCTGTCCTGCTGGTTCTCTCCTGCTCACCTGTGCATCTCTGCAGCAGCTGAGGCTACTTCAGTTGCCCAGGGGTGCCTACTGCTGTATAAAGACAAGCTGACCCTGCTCATAACAAATTTGCAATCTGTGTTAGATAAGAAAAAGGTAAAAGCAAATTGGCTTCCTCATCCACCTGACTTTCTGTGAATTTTGTAAGAATGGTCTGGGTTACTTTTCCCTTCTTTCTTTTCTTTCTCTTCGAGGTGTGATGGACTCAGGTAGGGTTCAGTAGCAGTTTTATGCTTGGCGAATTCCAGCAACACAAACAAACTGCAGGAGTGTAGCTAAATCCTATTGTTTTACATATACTCAGATTTTTAAAATAATAATTCTTTATCTTGGTAAAGCCACTTAAGTAGGGACAGAACACTATGGCCAATTTAATAACCTCTTTAAGAAGAAATGAACTTTTGGTTTGATTTTTAAAAAGTGGTGATATGAACTGTGAACCTTTAAATGCTTTAAGTAAGGAACCAAGATCCCCTAGCCCTTAGAGTTAGTATTTTTGTTGCTGTCTTAGTGCTGACCTGAAACAACATTGCATTAACATTTAGAGGTTATCTAATGTGCAAACAGATGAACTTTTCACCAGTATCTTTCAGGACCTAATATTTTGAATATGGAATTTGCTGTTGGTAAACTAGCAAGCTATTTCAGTTACATTAATAGCATTTGAGCTTTACAAAAATTCTGCTTTTGAATCCATCCCATTCAGTTGAGAGCAGTCAAAGCCAGGAGCTGTCCCCCATCTGCTTTGGCATGAATCCCAAAACAATCTCGTGTGCAAGTGAAGTCTGCAGATGGTGATAACCTCTGCCACCTTCTCCTCCCTTGCTCAGTGCCCTGACTTCAGACACAGTCTCCTGACACTGTCTGAAGCAGCTGCAATGCTCCTTCTTTGCTCTAGGCGTGAGGAAATCAGCCCATGGTTTGACATATGCCACGCAGTCCTAATCACTGAATTGGGTTACTTTTGATTGCAGATGCTTAGTTTCTGGGTGATCACTGTGCACATTCTTGAACTACAGTTCTTTGATGTCAGCTCCATTTCACTGGGACGAAGCCATTGCTTTCTGATTGTACTCCTTCTGTCCAGGCAATTTGTGTGAATGGTTCCATGCTGCCCCAAGAGTGCTGTGTGGTTCTACAGGGAACAACATCTCCTCAGCTCATGTTGAAAGACAAATCTCTTACACGTTTCAATGTAATGATTAAAGCTTGACAATATTGGTCAGAATCATTGGATGGAGATCACGTCTCATGGGAAATTAACACTGAGTGTGACTTCCAGAATCCCTACTCTGCATAACGGTTTTGGGAAGTTTGGTGGAGGAAATGGCATGGAACTGTATCTCACCTATGCAGACAGTCTGCTTTCCCTTCCATCCTTTTTGTAGTTGGTCTTTAGAATTCCACTTCAGTAAAAATAAATAAATAAAATATATATTTAAAATCTCTAAGCTGATGTAATTCAAGAGCTGATGAAACTTTTTGCCAAATTTGGCCTTAATTGTTAATCCTTAACATCTTGGCTTGCTTTTATTTTCCATGTTTTCAAGTCATTTGTAGTCTTATTCAGTGGCATTGATATTAATATTATTATGATATTAATGATATGATATCAATATCATAGATACTCTTCTTGGCGTATAAAAAATGTGGAATAACAAAATGGGAAGAAACTAAGCAGTGGAAAATTTATATGGTAGATTCTGTTTCTCAACTGAAGCTTCTCAAACTCTTCTTGCAAAGAGAAATGAGCAGTATGTGTATTATTAGTATATGCAAGTTAATTGTCTAAATATGCCAGTATTTCACTGAAGAGCATTCATAAATTCTTCTGAAAATCTGTTTTGCGATTCGCAATGCAATACCACCCTTGACTTTACAGAATATTGTGAGTTTGTGAAGATAGCTCCATGTTGTAAAAGAAAAGCTGCTGATGTTTGCTAGTTAATGTGTTAATTTTCATATTTTTCTAAGTAACTATTTTGTTGTCATTCAATGCTCTTAGGTTTTTATATATGTGACTTTAAATGTTTCAACAAATGCAGAAGCTGACTCCAAACGGGCAAAGTCGGTAGTATTAGAAATACCCTGTAAATGTTGGTAACCCCAGCATATCTAAATCCAAGCCATTTAAAAACTGTATTTGCATTAAGACCTCATATCAACATTGAAATTAGGAAGTCCCTGTTCTCATAGGGTTCAGGTATCTGATTCTTCATTTGCACCTACATGAATACGTCAGGATACTGTGAAATGGCTTCTAAATGTTTCTCATATATTTACCTCAAGCGTTTGTTCTTGCTTCCCTCCACCCATTAACCAGGATGTGTAGTGAATGCCACTGGAAATGCAGTGATGAAACTTGTTTCATGAGCAGCACCTTATTTTGCATGCCTCATACTCAGTGCCTGTGTAGACATCAGCTGTTGAAGAATCAGGGCACTTGTTTTGATTTTAATGTATTTCTTTTCCCACGTGGTCTGTGCAGAGAAATTCAGTAATTTAGAAATGTTCTGTTATGAAAAATTAGGATTTATTCACTCATTTGCACTTCATGTTTTCTGCCACTGAATTGCATTAAAACAATCCTGTCATTGGAGCGTGGGTCCCCTAAAAAAATCACCAAGTGCTCACGTAAGGTCTGACTTTGAAGTGAGGTGGAAATGCTTCAGTCTCGGCACACGTGTGTGCCTTTAGTGTGCAGTGCAGCTTGTGCTGTGCCCCGCTGCCTTGCTTTATTTATCGCAGACCATTCTGGTGGCAGCAGTCTGTAACTTTCACCTTTTGATCAAAGTCAAACCTTGTGTGGCACCAAGGTGAGACTCTTCACGTGTATTTTTCTGTACCTTTTGTATTTCGTGCATATGAGCATGGTTCAGAGCTTCTCCGTGTAAAATGATCGTTCAGAAAAGCAGTGTGATGGTGAACAGATCTACCTGTGTGGTGAATAGATCGGATGTGTTTAAGTGCTTAAGGAGAAAATTAATAGATCCATGACTTCTGTTTTCCCCCTAACTGTAAGTTTTCCCAGCCTGGGCTGAAATGCTTTGTTTCACAAAATTGGTATAACTGTCTCCTCCCTGGCTTTAGGAAACAAAACAAAGATTTTTTTTTTTTTTTTTTTTTTTTTTTTTTTTTTTTAAGGTAGGTGTTTAAGGTGTTGCTTTAAAACAAATGGATAGAAAATTAAGATATGTTTGGGTCATGGGTTTGAAATCTTAGCATGTATGACATACATGTAGACAAATGTGGCTAGATT
The DNA here is from genome assembly GCF_009819795.1 of Aythya fuligula. Classification (NCBI taxonomy): domain Eukaryota; kingdom Metazoa; phylum Chordata; class Aves; order Anseriformes; family Anatidae; genus Aythya; species Aythya fuligula. The sequence continues at coordinate 9,353,073 of NC_045560.1, read as the reverse complement.
TCCCTTACTTCCTTGTGGGGTTAGAAACCAAACCCTGCACTACCTAAATAAAATAAAATAAAATTACCACCAAAAAACATTCCTTACATAGAAAGGCTTGTCATCATCAAGTGTTGTGTCTAAAATCCCCACTGCGGAGACTGAGAACATCTCAGGATGCTGCTGGCCACACTGTCACACGGTGTCACCTTCATGTGGCCTCAGGTGACAGGGGTACTGTTGTGGACTAGTGCTGCTGGTGTTGCTACTGATGGCACCGTAACAATGACAACAGATATTTTCCATCACACAGTTCCAGTTTTTTTTTTTTTTTTTTTTTTTTAAGAGTAGTGTTGCTGACTTATTTTATTTTTTGAAAAATGAAATCTTAAAAACTAATTCCACCATCTTAACTGTGTGTGAAGCTGAGTGATGTTGAGTGGATTTAGTGGTGCCTCCTTGGTCTGGTTTGTGCTTAAGGCTTTGTAGATTCTGAAGTCTGGAGCAGCAGGTTTGCTTTCGCACGGTTGTATATTGGACCATGGCAAAACATGGCTGAAAAACTCACACTCTTGGTTTTAATGCAATCAGAACAATATTCTGTATAAATATCCAAACCCTACCACCAAACTCTTCTTAGCATATTCTAGGTCATCCAGAATCATCCAGAAATGTTTTATAATGTTCTCAGTTGTGTATTTTTTGCTGTGTTGAAAAACCTTTATGAAAATAATCGCTGCCTTGGTCAGGTTGACTTTTTTTTTTTTTTTTTTTTTTTTTTGAAAAGCAGTGTTTTAGTTTTTTTTTTTTTTTTTTTTTTCTGTTGTTTGTAATGTTACATTGTTTTGTAGGAAGATTTTTTTTTTTTTACTGTTTTCAATAAAGTTAGTGTGATTCATAGTGGGGTTTTGTTTCTTTTATTATTTGAAGCAATGAAGAAAATGTGCTATTCTAAACTATTCTGTCAAGTAGTTGGTGTGAATGGTTGCATTCCCATCTTCCCCTCCCCATTTGATAATTCTGAGTTTCTCAGTTTTTCTTAAAAGTTATGTGCATGGCATGTGATGGAGATTTGTGTACACTCAGAGTTATTGCAGCCCCGTTCTTAATGCAGATATGCAATTAATTCTAACAGTACTTCAAGGAAGAGGGCTTTGTTTATAGAAGAATATCCTGATTTTATAACGTACAAGTTATTTTCAATACTTTAACACTCTGACTGAAGTGCAATTTTTATACATTAAAAACATTATCACGTTTCTTAAACTATTTGAAACTAAAACAGATTCAGACTTTCTGTACTGTTTCACTAGAGACTTCAGTCTTTTTTTTATATTTTTAAGAAAAGTTCAAGCACGGTACAACTGGACAGGACCTGCAGACATCCATTCAATGCACAGGATCAACAAATCCTGTTAGGGACTGTTTTTTTGTTGTTGTTGTTGCTTGTTTTTTTGACTTCTGTGTTGTCTATAGGCAACACAGTCCAGCGTTTAATCATCCAAGGTTTCCTAAATGTCAAATGTGAATGGCCCTTGCTATGCTTTAAGCTTTAAATTGGTTCTCAGATGTCCATTATAACACAATTCTTTTGGCTTGTATTAGCTCTTCTGAGGCTCAAAAGCTGCATTTCCATTTTTATTCTCTCCTACGTAAGAAGTAACCTCCCAAGTTATCTCAGCAGTTTGATGCAGGCCTCCTCATCCTTTTCACTTACCTGAGGGACCCTCCTGTGTTTCTAGAAATGCATTGCTCAGAACTGCACACAGTAACCTCCAAGCTTGAGGCCTCAGATGACAGCAGGCATGTCTTTGATAGCTTTTTGTTTGCTCTTGTGGTCTTGTTTAGAACAGCATTCATTCATACTGAATACAAACATATTTCTGGATGTTTCTCTAGACAAAGTCTATGTATTGCTACATTGATAGGGAGTGAGAAAAATATTTTGGGAATGGTATTTGTTCATGTCACTAACACCAGCAGTGGGCTTGTGTGCACCCTCAGCACGTTTGCTGATGATACCAAGTTGAAGGAAAGGGATGCCATCCACAGGGGGACCTGGACAGGCCTGAGGTGGGCCTGTGTGAACCTCAGGAGGGTCAACAAGGCCAAGTGCAAGGTCCTGCACCTGGGTTGGGGTGATGAGGGGGTAGAGAGCAGCCCTGAGGAGAAGACCTTGGGGGGGGGTGGTGGTTGAGAAGCTTGATATGAGCCAGCAATGTGTGCCTGCAGCCCAGAAAGCCAACCGTGTCCTAGGCTGCACCAACAGCAGCATGGGCAGCAGGGCGAGGGAGAGGATTGTCCCCCTCTGCTCTGCTCCTGTGAGACCCCACCTGGAGCCTGCACTCAGCTCTGGGGTCCCCAACAGAAGGACAGGGAGCTGTTGGGGGGAGTCCAGAGGATCATGAGAGGGCAAGAGAACCTCTCCTGTGAAGAGAAGCTCAGAGAGCTGGGGTTGTTCAGCCTGGAAGGTAAAGAGGCTCTGGAGACACCTTATAGGTACCAGAAGGCTGTACCTTCCTTTAGGTACTGGAAGGCTGCTACAGGAAAGCTGGGGAAGGACTCTGTCAGGAGAATAGTGATAGGACAAGGGGGAACGGCTTTAAAATGAAAGAGGGTAGATTTAGATTAGGTATTAGGAAAAAATTCTTCACTCAGAGGGTGGTGAGGCCTGTCCCAGACTGCCCAGAGGAGCTTTGGCTGCCCCATCCCTGGCAGTGCCCAAGGCCAGGCTGGATGGGGCTGGGGGGCAGCCTGGGCTGCTGGGAGGGGGCCCTGCCCATGGCAGGGGGTGGCACTGGATCATCTTTAAGGTCCCTTCCAACCCTGAACATTCTTTGATACTATAGACAGGGTTATTGCTATATACATGTAAGAGTATTTGCTCTTGGATTTTTCAATTATATCCCACTTCTAGACCAACTTTATTTCTTCTCATACTGGTAATTCAAGACCTGCTCACGGAGGTATAATGTAGGAGAGTTTCTGAAGTCTTAAAGTTAAAATGTGACATTTCACGGTTTCCACTACGTCTGTGGGACTGTATTCTGCTGCACAAATTAACCGAATTGGCTTTTTTTTTTTTTTCTTGGTAAATCCCATGTCAACTACTAGTTCTTTGCAAATCCTCAGGATTTCTTTTTTCCTCCCTGGTTTCAAGATAGGGTTATCAATTGCTAGTCCTTTACAGCATCACACATTCTCCACAAATTCTTAACAATAACAGTCTCTGAAAGCCCTATAGACAGCTTTCTGGCTGCCTTTCATCTGAGTTATTAAGCAGCTGATCTGTAGAACACACAAACAGAATACAGTACGAGTGCTACAAAATAACAGGCAGAAAAACAAACAGGTAAGGGCTAACAGTGGTCTTTTGCTGAAGGAACACAATGCTGAAATCAACTATGCGTCATCTTTGGGAAAGGTGGGAGTGACAGAGGGAGGGAGGAGAAAAAAATGCTGAGACCAAAGGTGAAACTGAATATAAAAGTGAAGCAACAGCACCCTTCTAACTTTTATTTCTCTAAATACAAAGTGAATACCATAGTACATACAAAAACTGTTTGTTCTTGAAAGATCTGGATCTGAAAAGGCTCCAGAGTTAGAAGTACACGTGTTGTCACCTATTTTTATGAGGACGTTCATACAGATCTTATATTTTATGAGGACGTTCATACAGATCAACATTTGAGGACCTTCTTTTGGTAATATGAGCGACATAAAGGACAAATATGCCGTACTCCCAAGGAAAACTCTTCAAATGCTTGAAGACAGGTATGATGAAACAGATGTGAACAAGAAAGCAGAACAGCCTGTCGTGAAAACTGATTGCTGTTACCAGAAAGGATGCTGGCAGGTTGAGAAGTCGAACTGAGTGGCATGATACAGATAGGACAGTCAACTATTTCCTGCCGCAATGCCTAAGTAAACAAAATAAAAACAAAAAATCCTGTAGAGTGATAAAAGTAATAGAATATAAATATATCAAGATTGCTAATTAGGTTTATCAAAATACAGTAGTCAAAATTCGAACATTCTAAGAATATTTTCACTCAATTTTGTCTACAGTCACTTTGGGCTATTTAATGGAATAAAAGAGATGCTGCTGAAGCATGAGTAAATCTCTGAACTGTAAAATTTTTTTTTTTTTTTTAAAAAAAGATCCCTGATTTGGAACAGATATTAAAAACCCACAAAACTATAACAAAAAAAAAAAATCAAGAAAATCTCAGTGGTGCTGAAGATCTCTGTGCCTTAAAAGAGCAAAAACATTATGATTGCAGAACTTGCTTGTTTGTTTGAAACCAAGAAAGCCAACCAACCTGCATCTGGATCTTCTCCCAGTCATTTTCACTTACAAATATTTCTTTTTCTTCCACCTGCTGAAACACATCTCGACTTGCAGCTATAGTGGAATCTATCTCAGCAAAAAATTTATCTAGGTTTATGTCGTAAGAACTCAACAGGCAACTGCTGATCTGTTGAACCTGAAAGGAAAAGTGACTCCTGTTAGACCTGGAGTTGCTTATGAGCAGTTTGTATGTGGAATTATCAGCTCTTGGACAAGGGGTCTGATTAGCTGCATGATCTCAGGAATCTTGTTGCGATTTTAGCTGGTGTCCACTGCAGATTTAAAGGTTAGGAATATCAAGTCCCCAGCCACTACTGATGGACTATTATACTATGGAGAAATAAACACAGTTTTGAATGAACTTTCTGAAGATAGACGTAGCATTCTTAACCCATTGGGTGGAGCAGAGATAGTACAGCTGTGTTGTAGCGAAAGATTGTATAGAAATTTCTCTTGTTGCTACCACACTATCTGGAAGGTCTATAGGGAGTCACAGAAGCTTTAGGCTTGGCTGTGGAGACTCTGCCTGTAAATAGTTAAAGCAGTTTTGCGAAGCACTGCCTGGTCATGTTACAGGTGTTGGAATGTGACCCTTCCTCTCCATACATTTCCTTTGAGTGAAAACTCAATAGAAAAACAGTGAGCCATCTTTTCAGGGAGGAAGGGGTGGGAAGCGAGGGGTGAGGTAGTAGGAGTTGTCAAGGTCAGATACCTCAATGGTGCCTGAACACTTTCTTATGGCTTCATTTTACTCCTTTGGCAGCTTTTTATATTAGGACATGCTCCCTTACAACTGCTAAAGGTGACCTTTCATAGCATACATCAGAATATTCAAGGCAAAGTTTTCTAGACCTGAGGGACACAAGAAGCCAAATCCCTCCTCTGCCTGCACTACACTCCCCCAAACGTAAAGAACCAACAAAAAAGAAAAAAAAATCACCATAGAAACCAGCCAACCAAAAGCCTATCTGAAAAGCTCACTTAATGCTCTAAGTTATCATTCAAACTCTGAAACTCTCGTTTCTTTCTTGAACATGAAAAAAAACATAATAGCAGTTTTTAATAATATCATCACATAATGCACAAGTATGAGAATGTGTTCCAGTGAAACTTTTTTTTTTTTCTCTCAATAGAGACTTCAAGGAGACAAATATTAGAAGTGGCCAGATAAGAGAAATCATGAAAACTATCACACAAGACAAGTCATTTGGTTCTTGCTGTTAGCTTTGATGCTGTGTATTTTTTTTTTTTAATTTTACAGTTTAATTCAGTGATAGATGAGATCTATTATGACTTGCTGTATTTGCAAATGATCTCTAGCACAACAGCATATTGAAAAAGGATGTATCCACCTGTCAGTGCCAATTGGGCTTAGCTACAGTGTTACATGATGCTGATGTGTGAACTTAGTGTAACTAAACAAAAATGAAATCCCTCTGAGCCCCCCTGCGTGGTGTATGCATGTTAATCACAGCGTGATATGAAACGAAGCAGTACTTTATGAATTTTGTGGGAGAAATTCTATATCTAGCAAAGAGCAGATGGGTAATCTTGTGCTTCCTTCATGATTGCTCACCGACAAGAAAGCAAAAAGTAATTCTGTTCCATGCAAACACACACACTGACCTTTAGTGGTATGTGTAAAACAAAAAATAAACAAACAAAAATCCCACCACAGGCCTCCTTCAATATTTACACTACGTGGTTTCCAAACAATCCCAAGTAATGACCGAGACGTGAAATACCAATGCACTACGCTTAATCAGAGTTGGTCTTTGATGGCTTGAGGTGATTATATATTTAATAAAACTACTAGGAATGTCACTGCTTAATCTGAACTGTTGTTACCTAAGTTCTAAAACTGGATCTGCTTTGGTCCTGATTTATGCTCAGTCTTCATTTATGTCAGTATCAAACTTGAACAAACCTGAATTGTTTTCACAAGAAAGCTAGGGCAGTGGGAAGCTAGAGCAACCATGAAGATGCTTTATCTTTCACTGAGAGCCTCTCAGGACCCAAAATTTGAGGGAAAACCACCACATTTTGACTTGGCCCTGGTCCAGTGTCTATTTCTGTGAATCTGAGAGCAACACAAACAGCATGTGGTCAGCTCCAGGACTCAGTCTGTCTTTGTGAACTACAGTACTACTTGACAGACCGCTGAGGAAAATTAACCAACAATGGAAGCAGAAAGCAGGAGGCAGAGAAAGTGGCTGGGATTGCATTAAACTAAGTAGTGTCCGCTTTCTTTCTGTGCCTGCACTGTTTGATCCCTTTTCCCTCAGCAGGGAGAAGCCCTCCACTTCTGAGCTTGAACTTGTGTTTCTCTAGCCCATTTCACTAAATGATCCTGAGAGTCCCCCTCATGAGCTTCCTTGCACAGAAACTGTAAAAATAGAGGAAAATTCCTGCCTAAGACAGCGTTCTATTAAGTTCCCCTGCTGCTAAGATACTATCTGCTTTGAGCTACTCCTGTATTTTCTGCAGCATGACCTGACCCAACCCATATTCATCAATCAGCAAATAGAGTCCAGGTTTGGGAAGGAAAAAAATGCAACAAATATAACTCAAATTTTATGTTAACTAGCAAAACAGTACTGTCAAAATGTACAGAAAGGAATAAGCATTTTGTATAAATTGTTAGTGTTATATTGTGTTCTAACATTTAAATATTCAATCTTGCTGTGTCCTACTGCATAACGTGGAATACATTTTTTTTCCCAGATCTGAAACTAATAGAATTTATTTCTGAAAATGCTATGCTAGTGTATTTCATCTGTGACATCTTAAAACTTGAATAGCATGGCATAAACAGAATATTTGAAATACTCTGTCGATATGCAGAACTACATCAGTCATCTGTACAGAAGCACAAGACTATGATAAAATAAAATGACAAAACAAAGCACCGATGTGAACTTTGTCCACAGGGAAGCCTTTTTAAGTGATCCAATGTCTGCAAATTGCTTACTAATGTGTTGACTTATGGCAACCCTCAAAAGTAAAATGAAAAGGCTGGAATTTACAGCATATCAATGAATCAGTTGATAAGCTTTTACTGGTTTAATATCCTCCTCATTTTGCTGCTTGGAGCCACTTCAAGTTAGCAACAGAATGTTTACCATCTCCATGTGATAAAGGAAGTCAAACGACTAAACAAATTCCAGGACCATTATACTGTTTGGTGAGATTTAAATTAAAATCGTTGGGAGAAATCACGTGGAGGGGGAGGAAGAAACTAAAGCCAGCTACACCATTTCACAGTGACTTACCTTGCTTCCTAAACAATGGTCAACATATTTAGCAAAGCTGGAGATAATGCAATGCATTTGAAAAGATTTCATTGCATCAATAAAAGGCTATACCACAATTAAATGACATACACAAGTGACATTTATAGAAAGGATCAAAGAAATTCACTACCTAACATGCTGAAGCAACACCCTACTTTCTGCATATACCAGTGCTAAAAAAGCAGCATTGTTTGGATTCTGGCCTTTCTTATCTCCTTTGATCTAGATTATTAAAAAATCCAATCATAGGTGTAATAAGGGCTACTGTATGACCCTGAAACAAGTAATGTATGTCCTTCTAGAACTAATATTTCAGACATCATTTTTTATTTTGTGATATTTATTTAAGAGTATGAAACTTGACATTTAACCTTTGCCATCCTTCCAGAAGAGGAAGGGTTATTAAAATTTTGATTTTTTTCCAGTTGTGATGCTGTTTGATTATGCTAACATTTAGGAAGTGACATTTTAAAAGCACAGCACAAGCTTGAGAGGCAAAATTTATTTTAGAAAAGCTTTTTAGCTTCTGGAAATGGATAGCTCCTTGTGAAAAATTTCTTTAGTGTTTTCATCAACCAACACTTAAAAGTATAAGAGCTAACAGTAGGAAAACTCATCTACAATTCCCACTTGAGAGCCACTAAGAAAAATGGATGTATATCCTTTAATTGTAATTGGTACTGAATTAATTTAAACCTGGCTAATCCATATAAGAAGACTTTATAAGTTTATTCTTATTAGAAGGTGAAGAATTAGTTCCCATTTTGTTCTCTGCAAAAACCTGAAGTGGTATGTATGAGAATTATTTCTTAATGCTGAAAACTATACGTGAACAAAATCTTAAAGGAAGATTATCCCATGGTTTACTATCATCTGATAAAATGTGAGCAGTTTTATCCATTTGTTTCTTCCTAAAACTGTTATCTAACATAAGGTCTCTAAAAGCTAGCCCATTGTAGGTAGCTTAATAGACAACTACTGCAGACATCTGAAGTTTTGGTGAGGAAAAAAAATATAACAAATAGCAGCCAGCTATTTCAGCACATTTAGAAGCTTTCTTCAGCTTCCCATTACTGAGATGTTGTGTGTAATTAAGCATGGTGTCTTGATCTCACAGAAGGTTGATAACCTTGTTGGGAAAGAGGCATTCCCCGGTCCTCCATGCAAGAAAATCTGTTTCTGTTTTCTGTTCTCATCATGCTACTTGAGGACAGTCACAAGCCACCAAAGTATTCACTTCTTCTAAACTTAAACGTTTAAGCACTTCCACATGTAATGTTAGCTTTCTTCAGTTACCCCCATTTTTTTTTTTTTTTCCATTAGCAAAGGACTTTGCATTGACTACAAGGCAGTACAACAACCATTGAACTGTCTCCATAGCCAGGCTGAGAGCAGTATTTTGTCTCCCATAGCCACCGGCACCACAGAAGCAGAACAGTGCTATCAGTTTTGTTGTAACAGTCTGCAAGATGATCTGTAGGGTACCCATCATACATAAATATCATACATAATACAGCCAGAGAGGGTCCCTGCATCCAAAACTGTGCTCTAGCGGTATACAACCAAGTAAGTGCGGCAAACAATGAAAGGATAGGCAGTAAGAAGCCTTCCTCTATAAGCAGTCTTCTATTTGAATACAGTAGTGATTAAAAAACCAACCAACCAACCATCAACAAAAAATAAACCAGAATGATTCAAGTATTGGTTTAAACCTACCACTGATTTAGCTTGCAATGCAGGTAAGAGTATTTTCCTTGTTGTAAGCACTAGCTATGCTGAAATTCATGTCTTGATTGATCAGGCCTATTGATCAGGCCATTTGATAACCTGGACTGGAAAATGGCATATCTTGCTGCCTGAGGGATGGGTTGGTAATTGCACACCAGAGTGGTTTTTGTACTGAAAAGTTGAGTTGGACTGGCTGTTATTAAACTGGGGGAAGGTGGGAAGTTGGCAAAGAACTTGAGGATTGCAGCTGCATGCTTGAAGGGATGCAGGGTCACTGCAAAATCCTTGTACCTGATATGGCCTAATTTGTATGGGGTCAGGACCCCAATTTATTATAGTCCGACTTGCATTTGAGCAGAAGTTAGAGAAGCGTGAATCTACATGATGGAACTATCCAGGTCTGTGCTGAGTGAAGAAATTCTGGGACTGCAGAGAGGATATGATTGTTTATGCATTTGTTTGTTTCTCCCCTTACTATACTGGCGCGCGGAAAAGACTCCACAACCATAAATACCCCCTCATGGGAAACAGATTACTGTGACTTATCAGAAATGGAAGGGAAATAGAGACTCATAAAAACCCTTGTTGATGTTGGCCAAGGCAAAAGGCAGGCCTTGAATTATTTTCTCTGATTTTTACCTTGAAAAGAGGGTGGCGTGAAGAGACTAACAGAACAACACAGTGTTTCCAATGCTGCTTGCTTGGCATGAGCGACAAGGAATAAATGAAAAGGTAGAGAGCAGATACTCAAGAGTTTTGATTTAAGGGAGTTTAATCACATCAAAGAAATGGACCACAGAAGCAAGTCCAACATACCTTTTCCTCAAAGAACTGTTTTCTTAGTTTGCTGTCTTTAGGAGGCACTGTTTTTCTCAAGTTTTTGTACCATTTTCTAACAATATATCCCCTCCAGGACGCTTGAATTCTGTAAGAAAAAGGATTGTTCAAGAAGAGGAAAATTAAATTTATATAGTTTTGCTATTTACGTGAAACAATCATTTTACATTGTTTCCCCCAAACATTAACTTTTGTAGTGCATTCATTCTGTCTAGTTTCTTATTCAAGTTTTAACAAATTTGGAACATTATTTGGAAATAAGTTTTGTCCAGTGATGATGCCTCTAGCATAAGTAAGGCTTACCTAATAACACACTTTATTTTATACAAGCGTGCCCCATCATGTATTACTCTGGTCTGGTACTGCTTTTTCCTACACATAGGACAAGACTTTTTACCTGTAAATTTTTCAAAGGCTTTCAGGCATGCCTGAAAAAAAAAAGCAATTAATTACAATATATTTGATATCATTGAAACAGGTGAAACAGGTCAGATTACAGAATGTAAAAGCTTCATGCAACAATCTATGAAAACTGTACAAAATGTTTATTTTTATAATTAAAATATTAGAGAAATTTGGAAATGTAAATATATTCCTATGATTTATTTTTTTTAAATTAAGCTATTCCTGTTTTGTATACAAATGCATAACTCAGTTACAAACTATGATTTCCCATACAGCTTTGAATAGATAATAAATGGAGTGAAGGGCCTCATCATAAAATAGCATAAAATTTAATTTCTTACTGTAAGAATCCAGAAACAAAATTATTTCTCAAGATTATATTTAATTCATTAAGATATTCACTTAAGTAGTTTAAAACATGTATTATATATGTTTGAACTGTTAAACAAATGAATACTCACTTTATGGAATACATGGGAACATGAAAGCAGCACCTATTTTTCAAAGGAACAAAAACACAAGACTTAAAGCCATTATAAATGCTGAAAAGAAAAGAACATTGACAAAAATTCTGACTGCCTGAAAGGTTATCACTTTCTTTCTGTGATTATTGCATCTGGTGAAAATAAAATTAGTCTTCTATACAAATTACTTAATAGAGAACAGCTTAAACCAATTTGTGAATTTTTGCATTGACAACACATGGAGTGGCAGAAAGTAAGAAATGCCAACTGCCATTGACTTGAGCAAAAGATTATGAAACAAGTACTTAAAATGAAAGCTGATTATTTTTTTCCCTTTCCCCCACAAAGACGTTAAATTTCAAGAAGTGATATACATCAAATGCAGCATTTCACATGTACAAAAAAAAAAAAAAAAAAAAAAAAAAAGAGAGAGAGAGAAAGCATGTTCACAGGCTACAAGAAAACTTCACCTTTATCTGACCTAAATTCCCACCAAATGCTGATGATCTCCATCCTGACAAAAGATACAGAGTTGGACAAAAAAGGCAGTTGGCTCTTAGGGGAAGGAAAAACTGGGAAAGGAGTGAAAACCAGAACAAGTAGTGTGCACTATTGAGCTCGCAAACACAAAAGGATTAATGGCTAGCAGCCAGCTGAAGGAAAAGCTTTCAGATACAGTGGCTTTTTTCCCTTGAGGGATGAAAGCTAACGAAACACTGAGGACAAAAAGAATTCCAGAGGCATTTCCCTTTTTGTGCCAAATCTAAAGTAACCTTCTTAATGAGTGCTGTCTTTTGCTCTCTCTTGTCAAGCTTTAGACTTCTAGGTAGCCAGAAATTGGCAGAATGGTCTTTTGCCAGATCCATCCCACCTGTCTTTGGACAATTGTACACCTCCAGTTAATGTTGAAGTAAAAGGAAGCAAACCCCCTCCATTTAAGGTTATTAAAGACCTTGATTCACATCACAGGCTTGACTGTAAAAAATCTTAAAGGAAAACAAATTAAAAAGAGGGAAAAGGTAGAAAAGAAACACCCTGAAACACACTGTGGAAAGAAACTTGCAAGCAGTTCAGGTAATTCTTCTAATTACCATCACCGCCTCTCTGGAGCTGCACTCCTCTTCAATCAGTCACCTGTCCCTTTTGCTTAACATTTTCAAGATGATACATGAGAGAATCTAATAAAGCATGATGCTACACACATGGCCACCAAGGTAAAATGCAAGCGTTCATTCAGATAACCGAAGTAAATGATGGAATGGCATTAAGGGCACACCTACTTCCATTTTCCACATAGAAATGACTATTGAATTAAACTACAAAGTAATAAAACTTGTGAGAAAACAAAACATATCTGAAATTGTTTAATTAGCGAATATTTACCATTCTGATGAGCAAAGGATAAGATCAGATACAACAGGAGTTAAAACGGAGCAAAAAATAGCCTATATTTGCTTTGCAAGAGCAGACAAAAATTGCTGACTGCCTTCTCCTCTACTATCATAACCTCATCAGTGATCAAACACTACCAACCTTTCTCTAACATCTCATTTCCAAAATACTTTCAGAGTAGGCTGATAATAGCTAGGTCCAGCTATTAAATACTAAATGGTGTCTTAAGGTTGACCTTTTAATTTCCTTCCTTTCCTCCTCCACCTAATGAGTCTTAGCCGTAACTCTGGAAAATCTTAATTAAATTGTGTAGTGCACAGATAATGTACCTGAGGCTGAAGTGCAAACTCTTCCCTGCATATTGCACAAGGCTGTATGGAATCCCCATGCTGTATGGATCTCTGCTTTATTTTTGCCCATTCTTCAGCAGTTAGTGGCAAGGAAGGGGGCTCAACTAGTCCTAATTTCTGAGCTGCAGACAGCAAAAAGAACAAATCACTGGATAATGCCCACTGGCAGATGCAGACAATGGCTTTTCTGCATATGAAATTCATTGATAATGCATTTATTTAAAAATACTTATACAAATACTTCAAATAAATTTATCATCAAACAAACTACTGGCGGGCAACATACCTCCTACTATTAGCTAGCTATTTTCTAATTTTGGAACTTCTTTCAATTACAGGATTTATATAGGAATTTTAAAAATGTAAACTTATTTGCTAAGTAATATGAATTTGATAGCTGTTCACAGCTATTAAGATGGGGATAATTAACTAGACAATGTAACAAAGCACAATAACATAATTTCAAAATCTAAGTATAAACAAGATTGGGAATTCATTTCTAAAGGTTTCTTTAACATTACATGATGGTATTCTTGAAATAAAATGAAACATGGATGAAAAAGTATATTAAAAATTGGTGGTGAAAAATGCTGAAGTGTGGTATGACTGTGATGGATGCAAGAGAAGGAGCTTAATAAAAGAAAAGAGATGGTTACTGGACACCAATGACAGTGACTTTTGTCGCAGGTCACCAGTGACAGTGACTTCTAATAGATGATCTAGTCAATTTCAAACAGTAACTGCGAGGTGCTTTCCTGAACATCCACAACAAATCTCAGATTCTCAAAGGAGGAATTAATGAAAATACTTTCAATATTTCCAACCCCACAAATGTCAGGTAAGAGCCAGGATCAGTATTCCAGCACTATACCAAATATACTATTTGGTACAGCAAAGAATAGACCTTTGTCATCTTTTGAGACCAGAGTAAGCAGTTTATGAGAACTGATTACAGTCAGTAGAGGAATGCTCTAGGTATGTGTAATAAGGCAAAACACAAGTCCATGACAGGGCATCAATGGCATTTGCTAAAATCAGAAAGGAAGAGGAACATGGAAGGAAAGAAGAGGAATAATCAGAATCCAAGCTGATCATGCCTACCTGGGAGCTTTAGTTGTAAACGGGAAGGGTCAACACTTTCATTCATACCAGAGAATGGATCCTACCAAAATCTTTGCATAGACCTTCTTTATAGCTTCAAACATACACAACAAATTTGATTTAATATCTTAGAACAACTGGATGGCTTTGAGATTTCAAGGAGTGTCAGCGTACTTTGGAACTACTTGGAAAGTCCTTTCTGCACCTAAGGTTTGGTTCACGGGCACACCACCTTGTTACTTCTGTCGCCCTTGTAAAGGTATCAAGCCAAATGTCAACCATGCATGTTTTGCAATGCATATAAACCTAAGTATCAAACGAAAATTTGAAGCAATACCATAAATTACATTGGTGGTCATATATGAAATGTCTTAGCTTAGAAACACTTTCTGTTCCCAGACAACTTGATACCCGAACACGATGGCAGCACCTCCACACGTGAGGAGGGGAGCTCACAGCTCTGTCTGCAGGCTATGGGCTACAGTTCAAACCACTCAGTCTCAAGCAGCACTGTACATATATGCAGCACTATATTTTCCAAACGTAAAATATATTTTAACAATATGTATCATTGTCTTTCAATTCTGGTGCAATAAAATGCACTCATCTGGTGATATTGGTGGTGAAAAATAATGTGAGCTTGAAGAGAGCTATGAAAGACCCTACAAACTTTAGATGCTATGTTCATCTATGGTCAGAATATGTATTTGACTTAAAGCTTATGCATGAATTGCTGAAAGTGGCATCTGAGTGGCGAAAAAAGTTCTAACCAGGTGCTTTCTCTCTTGAAGAGTACATGCTGCACAGACCATCCAATCCTTGAGGAGCACATGGTGCTCAGATCAGTGTGTTTCTGCTACAAAAGAGGAATCAGATTATAAAATACATGATAAAAGTTCTAGTAAAAACATATATCAAATTTCATCTGACAGTAATACCTAAGAGTATCAGTGAATAAATAAGGAAACAGGATCCCACTTTGATAGTCCAATATACACAGTGCCAGTTTTTATGATGACAAAAACTGGATATACAGGGAGTGAACAACATAGCAAACCAGTCACAGCATGAAAGACAGTATCACAACACAAAAAATGCCTACCCTTGATTTTCTTCCAAGCACTGTGGTCAGAGACTGTTTTAGGGAAGACAATGAGATGGCTTTGTGGAAAGCCGTTTGTATACGCCCGGGGTAAAAAAAAAAAGCTTATTAAAAACTTTCACAAGTGGATGATTAAAGCTGCCAAATAGGAAGAGATTGGAGGCAAAACCTAACTTCTAAATAATATAAACCAGATGGGATATTTGTGAGGGACAGGTTATACAGGTGCTTAGAAGGAAAGCTTTTATACAACGTAGTTGATGAAGGAAAACTGGCAGCAGGACACACAAGAAGTGATATGCGGTTGATGCAAATGGCTCTGTGAAGATATTCTTGAAACACCACTTAGAATAAATATAAGTAATGAAAGCCTACCTTTATCACAGCTCAAGACATCCAAGAGTTTTCAGCCTTATGCGTCATTTACAAGCTCAACCTATCTAGTGACACACCCATTTTACATCTGAGTTATTTATGTTCAAATGAACATTAGCAAAGTGATTATATACAGTAACCTCCAAACCATTATGATTAGCTTTTAGGACTCAAGCCCCTGTTGAGAAAAAAATTAATGATAGAAGCCTGTTTGAGACCCACAAACTTGAGAAGAGAAAACTGTATTCAACTATGTTGAATACATTTGTTGTTTCACAACTGTAAGGTTTAAAATGAACAATTCTTAAAAAAGAGAAAGCTTAATATAAGCATTGTAAATTCATGAGAGATTATAGGTGAAAATACTAATAAGCAAAACACAGAAACAATTGCAATGACTTCTTAAAATCTTTCAGCACATTCTTTGAATCACTTGCACAAACATTCATATGGGACCTCTCAGTCAATGCTGCGATTTAAAGAGAAAATACTTCGTCTTTCTTATAATTGCAGAGAACATGCTCACACTTGGGCTGCATTTTTTCACAACCTTTAGCTTCCATAATCACTCATTATTTATATTTGCCTTAACCCCAGTACTTCTCTGCTTTTCTTCTCCCTCCCCCCCCCATTCTCTCCTCTTTCAAATTCCTCTTCAAACGGAACCAAAGAAAAAACCCTCTCATCTTTAGAAGTATAACCAAGCAAACATACTAATAATAATCTAGTCTTACTACCTTTGTCCTATCACTTGTTACACTCGCTTGTTGTGTATTATCTTAAGTTACCCTCTTAACCTTCAGCTGATTCCAAAAGGCAGATGCCTGTGCTTGTATGGAGCCTCATTGATTTACATGGTTCTCTTTAGAGCTGGGACTACTGTGACAGTTACTACAGCAAAGGCAACATGATCTTCAGGGAGGCCTGGGGGCATTTTTATGAAACAGAATAAATAAAACAATTATTAATGATGATGAAAGTTTATTATGCTTAAAAGTGTAAACTGTTGAGCTGGAAGATTCTTTCAGACAAGTGTAATCAAGGCGGCAAAAAGGATGGAGACAAGATGTTCATGGTAAGAATACTGTAGAAACCTTTAGAAAGGGACAAGAGAAAATGGAAACTGACCACTGTGAAGCACATCTGGATTCCTGGTCTGCTAAGATGCTCCATGGCTATGTTTTTTTTTTTTTTTTTTTTTTTTTTTAAGCAATATTATCTGTCACTGCTCTACAACTGTATTATTATAATACTATTTAAAAGTGAGTTTTCTCACCAGGCATCATTCCAAGCCCTCACATCTGTGACTTTTATCTTGCTGCATGTTTGCTTCCAAATTTGAAAAAGGTATTTAACTACAGGTGTTAATTCTTCCTGGGTTTAGCCCCAGGACCATTGTAAAAACAAACCTTTTTAACTTTGAGTAAAGGTGGGTATACATTAACACAGAATATATTTAACGCAGCAGTAGTAAATGTCTTTTTACTGAATAAGGAATAAAAGAAACAATTTCAAATAGACATAAAAATTATCTTATTAGTAATACATTATCCCAAATAAATACAATATCCACTTAACTGATGATTTATTTGAGAATATAAGGTAATGAAAGTTATGATAGTCAATACAGAAAACTTTTTAAAAAAGTGTAAGAGACTAGAATTTTTCTTCCTCAAGATGCACTAGTTGTCATAATGCACCTTCATTGCATTTTAGGTTTTAATAGGTTTTAATACATTTCAGATATGAAGATGCATTCAAGACACCAATGACGATTTCATTGTTTAAATGACCGTTTACAAAATGGCCTAAATAGCTGGCTATGACATATCTGAAAAACAAGACTTTATGCTGTCTAGCACTGAATAATCTTATTGAATGGGAAATTTAGCTTCCTCATTTTAGTTTATTTTAAATAAAATGAAAGAATTAATGAATCTGAATATAATATATTATATATATTAGGTTTACCTAACGTTAGACGGGGAGGATTGGGATCAAGCACATACTCCCTTTCTGCATCTTCTTTATTTTTGTGGTGAGTGCTCTTTTTTCGTAGTCCAGTATCTATTACTGCTTTGGCCATCTCTTTGTTCACAGGTTTGTAAATGTTCCTGATATTCCTTGACTTAAAAGGATCTGCTAATGAAAGATCCTGGAGCTGATGACTGTGTATTATATGATCCTGTAAAGCAACTGCAGAAACTGCCATCCCCTCTCGTTCAGAAAAGTGGCTCTAGAAAGAAAAAAAATCTTCTATAGCTATTATTGTAAATGAATTAAAAAGATAAAATACCAATTTAAATGAAATTCTGCTCTTAGCCAATGTTTTTGCATGTGCATAAAAGTCTTTGACTTTTATGCACATGCAACTCCTGTACTTGAATTCTAACATACAATTACCATAATGTGAAATCTAAGATTGATGTTTCTGACACATCCTAGTTTTTAACTTATAAAAAGTCAAATGAAATCTTTGATTTATCGTTTATATTAAATAAAATAGCAGTAATTTTTAAGTTTTAATTACTGAACCCATAATTATTATATGCAATAAACTCATTATGGACTATAAAAGTCTGGCATGCCCAAACACATTTTATTTCAATTAAAAACAATCCCAAAGGCTATCCTTGTCTTCAGAACACTGACTATAAACAAGAATATATTATTTTTATACAGGTAATGTGTTTATCTATTGCTGCATTTCTCCCCACCCTTCTACCTTACTTTAAAAGATGTGAAATCATACCTTGTAAAAACCATGACGCTCCATTGACCGTCTTTAGATGATTCTTCAAAAGTCACGTGGTTCTGTGAACAGAAATATCCAAGAACATGAATAACATTTCTCAGCAGAAACAGCCTTGCTAATACTTACAGTTTTGTTCATTTTCCCCTAGGCCTGGCAGAGGGGAAAACTTAACACTTATTCCACGCACAGAAGTTAACTCTGGGTCCATAAACAAGCCTGTGCCCCTCCCCTGTCAACCTTATCTCATCCCCAGTGTATCTCTCTCTGTGCACATATTGTTAAGCAGAACACCTTCAAAACCAGTGGTGGTAATAACAAATTTCAAGCGGACCAAGTTAAAAATACAGCTGTAGCAGTAAGTCCCATTGAACTGTTTATTGCGGACAAGTAAACCAGAGGCAGAGTGAGCAAAGACAATGTTAGCAACCCCTTCGTGGCCAACACTGCCTTCCCCCTCTGTGTGACCAAGGGAGAGCAGTGCCACCTCCATGGCCCCTCATGCCATGGTGGGACGATGCGTTGTGCCCTGCCCACCGTGGCCCCTCAGCGCCCGCCTCATGGCCAGGCCAACTCATGGCAAATATGTGCA
This sequence comes from Aythya fuligula, assembly GCF_009819795.1. Lineage (NCBI taxonomy): Eukaryota > Metazoa > Chordata > Aves > Anseriformes > Anatidae > Aythya > Aythya fuligula. The sequence continues at coordinate 9,334,352 of NC_045560.1, read as the reverse complement.
GGCCTTGCACTGGACTTCCTTCCACTCCTTGTTACCTCTCCAACTATTTTTTACCTCATGGATCTCTCCCCACCCAGTGCCCAGTCTTTGACTCACAGTCCCCTCAGCCCGGCTGCTCTGTGTTTACCCATGGAAACCTCTGTGCACCTTGGTTGCACCTTGTTGCCTGGCAGCAAAGCAGCCCAGGGGAAGGGGGGGCAGCAAAATATTATTTATTTATTTAAAATTCAGAGCTGTTTTAACTTGTCAGGTGATAAGGGAGAAGGAAGAGGGGAAACGTTTATCTCACACCGAAGGACTTCCTTTAGCAATGGACTTTTAGTGATGCTCTCTGGCTCCTCTCAGAGCTTCCCAGCAATGGCCACAGGGCCACACAGCCCATGGCCAGTTGCTGGGGTCAGTGAGGAGCCCTGAGTAGCTGTTGGTCCACAATCTACTGGGGATAAGTTCAGTCATGAGTGGCTCCAGCCTGAGAAACATCGTTAGGGTGATTAATGTGGTAACTGTGCCCTAAGTATGAATGGGAGGGGTTGGGAGCCTTACTTTCTGCTGTGTTTATGTGTAGCAGGGTTAGGGTGGCTCATTGGACTTTGGGAACTGGTGGCTTTAAGGGAAGCAATGTTGCTGCCATTTTGTGTGACCCATGTTTATAGCAAACAATATATAATCAGCATTATAAAAAAATAAATTCTATATGAAGCAAATGGATCAACAGTATCCATAAGGGTCAAACCAAGTGTCTTTGTCACCTAGCACCTTTGTCAGCTGTCCTCAGCTGCGGCAAGAAGTGGGTGGCTCGAGGAGTTGTGAGAGGGGCTGTCTACAACGACAGTGCCTTCAGGCATTTGCCACATTTCTGAGCATGACTTCCAGAACCCCTGGTGTGTTTCTTTTAGATCCAGGACCATGCAAAGGCACTTTTAGCCTGTAGTAGGAGTATGGGCTTCCTCTGGCTGTTTTCCTGGTTGGAGGCCCTTTATCTCCGAAGTGGAGGACAGGTACAGATTCTGCCTTAAGTCCAGGTGCACTGTTTCATTAATCTTTTAGGTTTAAATACTTTTCAAACTCCTTTTCAACTGCTACTGACTTGAGAAATTTATTTTCTTGTGGAAGTGACATTTTCCAAGCAGCGAGGCTGTCCTGAGAGTAATCCTTCGAGCAGCATGTAAATGGAGTGATTAATCCACTGGATGCATTTCTTCTCTGTAATTATAAGTAATTACTTTAAATTCAAATCTGCAAATGAGAATACCTCTGTGTACTGTAGGGGAAGATGTAAAAAACAACTGAAGTGGCTATCTTTATAATGACATTAAATCACTGATTGCTTCTAAGGACAAAAAGATAAAATAACAGTTTTAAAGTGAACTCACAAGTTAGCCTGACACAAAACTCGACTTAGTAATACCATATAGGGAGATTTTACAATATATACTTCTAAAGATTGATTAGTAAGAAATTTTAATTAGCAAATAAAGTAGAAAACTTGTATTTGTGCTGTCTAAAATTTAGGTGAAAGTGTAAATGCTGTGATATCTGCAAAAATAACTGCATTGATTTATAGAAAAATCATTAGTATGTATCAATTTTAATACAAACATACTGAAAATGCCTCTGTCTTATACATAGTTTGGTTTCACTGTTTTGTTTAGATCCTTGAACTTGATCCAGCATTCTTGTATCTTTTCAGTGCTGCATTTTTTTTTCTTCAGGAACCTTTGACTGTTTCTTAAAGTTGCTAATAAGCTGTTTTTTTTTTTTTTTTTTTTTTTTTCCTTGTTTTCCATTTCTGTCATACCTCATTAAGGTGATCCTATGCACATGTATGCTTAATTAAGGCTTTTCATTAAAATAAGCCTTTAATCCAAAAGTGCTGGGCCTTAGCTGAAACTTAGAGAAGGTTAGCATCATCTCTTATTTTGATTTTCACTGTTACTGTACTTACTATTCTTTCTAAACTGAACTGTTTGTATTGGCCCCATCTGATACATGGCCAGGAAGAAATTGAAATTCATACTGCAGTCTTCTGGAGAGTAACATGCCTCAATAATTGCCATTTCTTATTAAGTGCCACCTTTTACCAAGAACCTCCACTTAAAATGCAAAAGGTTGCTTTAAACACTCTAGGGACATTAACATAATGAACATGCTGCCTGTTTTAAAGGTGACTAATAAGTGACTGATAATACCTGTTTTTATCTATGTGTATAATTTTAAAATATAATTGTATGTGAAATAGTGCTGAAATCACAGATCCATCCATAATGGGTGTGTTTCATTTTTTTTATTATTATATTTATTTTTTTAGGAAGATTTATGAAAAAAAATGAAAATTTTTAGCCACAGGTTAGCAGTATTCATCTGAGATACCTTACGGTGTTGTAAATTTTAAAGCTGTTGTGAAGGAGGAAGGTACAGATTCAAAGTTTCTGGTCTTGTAGTACAAAATGGACTAGCAGAAGAGCCAATCCATTTTCTTCTTGTAGAGCTGCAACTGAGCTGGGTACTGCTAATTAGCAGAGGCAGGTGGTCTGCTACCATCAATGGGATGAGAATAATTTTTTGGGAAGAGCTCTTAAGTTGTGTTGGCTGAATAAATTTCATACAGACACAGCTAGTGCAAAGGTTTGAAGTAAACTTTCTAGTATAGTGATGGTCATGAGCTTCACAGAAAGCTTGTCTTTATGCCATGATAATGTCTGCAACATGTTTTGACACTTTGTCATGTTTAAAGATATATATATTTGAAAAGTATGCAGTACTTTTGTGGAGGTTATTTCAAATTTATCAACATTGGCACTGATCAATGACAGTTTCAAAAGAACATGTTATAAATATATATATTGACATGGCAAATAAAGCCTGTGTTGTAAACAGCAAGAATGGAGAGCGCTGTATCCAGCTAAACCTTTTGTAAGCTTATCCCTGGAAGGGCTGTTACATAGTATTGTTAGAGTGATGTTAGGCTGTCTTATTGTCTCCAAACGAAGCTCCAGGGTGTGGACACTGAATAGGATGGGGAATGACCATTGTGTGTGCAAAGATAAAGATTTTTTTTTCATTGGCAATAAGGACATTTATGCTGCTTGAAAGTGTACAAGCCAATAATTCTTCAAAAAAATCAAGTGCACTGCTGTCATAAATGATGAGAGCTGAGGTTGAATGTGTTAAGGAGGAATTCCAGCTTGAAATACGTCTGCTGGCTGAGGAAGGCAGGTTTTGGCAAATCTGCACATGTGAGCCATGTCTTTGACTCAGCAAGGAACACAATGTCACAGAGCTTTGTAGTTGCCCAGTTAATTTTTTTTAAGAGAACTGACTCAGACAATTATAAAAATACAGCAGCTTCTCTATTTTCTCAGAAGTCTGAAATTCTTTTACCTTATTTACTGTTTGTTCACATATACAAATATATGCATTTAATATATATGTGTTTGTCTGTGTACACAAACATACACTATATATTTTTCTTTGTTGTGCTATTGGTTTACTTTTTACCTTTTCTGTGAGTTTCTGCTAACTTTCAGGCACGTGTTTCCAACTCAAAAGGCAAGCTGCATACTTTTAGTTTTTAAGGGTAGTAGAGATGTTATTAGTGCCTATTTAAAGCCCTTTCAAGTCAATTAAAAGGCAGTCATTAGTTTATAGTTCAATTCCAAATCTGTAAGTAAATATTATTCCTGCAAGTAAATATTAAGTAAATACTGTTTCCTTCTTGGGGAGGAAAAGCTTAATTTAAGGGGAAATTTGTGTATGTACACTTTTGGAACAAATTTAGCTTGCAAGGCAAATGTGATTTCATGCATGACCTTTGATTTTTATTGAACAAGAGTCAGAGTGAAAATTTTTTTGCACCCCAATAATACACATATTATTAAGGATTTATAGAACAGTAGTGCCTTGTAGAAATAAATATCTCAAATATATTATAAAAATACATCGAGAATGACTTAGGTCGTATTATTGTAAAAATGAACAAAATCAAAACACCTCATTTGCAGTTTTTCTTATGCCTGTCTTTATTAACTATGTATGCTACTGGAATGAGTAATACTAATGGGTAATACTGTAGATGTATGTTTAGTTTTGGATGTATCTGTAAAGTGCTGCATATGTTCTAATCTGTAATTTCCAGTTAGTGGATAAATATTTGCTTAGTATAAACATTTTCAATTTTGTGGGAAATCGATTTAATTAAGTAAAGGCTGAATTTTCTACAAGTGTGTACTATGGTACAAATCTAAAATTCATACAATTGCCTGCATTTAATGCACTGATATTGTTTCTTCCCCTCTGTTTGTCTTTTAAGAGGTTCTCATTCCTTGAGGATGAAGTAAAGCTCTGGTTCCATCACTGCGGTCTTCAGAATTAGCACTGAAAACACAGGATTCTTTTCCTGGGTTGATGAAAGTAATTTCTTGTTTGCTGTGTCAAACAAAGCATGCTATTTGTCACATTGTGGTTTGTGTATCTTTTTAGAAGCTTTCAACTTTGATCTGAGTCAAGGTACACTCAGTAGCACAGATGACAGAAGTAACAAACCAGTGATGTGCATTGTCATTCCTACAAACTCTTTAAGTCAACAAATACTGAGACTTAGATGTAGAAAACCATATGCTTTTGAGGGGGCTTGTGCATTCTTGTGAGAAAATGCAGACCTTTGCTTTTCTTGTTTCAGACAAAGGTGTGGAACAATTTATTAGTTAAGGATTCAGTTCAGTGTCTGCAATCAAAAGGTGCCTCTTCTAGATGAGATTCTGGCCCTTGCTTATATTTTCTAGGTAAACAGTTGCATTTAAAAGACATTGTAGAGGTGGGCTCAGTAGCACATAAAAGCTGCTGTCTTCAAACTGTCATCACAGAGGTTTTCAGTGTGCTTTTAATACTTCCAGAGCTGGTGTTTGTGTCTCTTTCTCTCTGTATCTCCCTCTCTCTTTATGTTAAATGCTATTTGAAGCAGTGTTTTTCTTCCCCCTCCTTTTTTTTTTTTTTTTTTTTTTTTTTCCTTTTTTTTTTTTTTCTCTTTAATGTAACTTTCACCTGCCTTTTACCTCTTCTGTCTTTAGAGAAATTAACATTGGGTGTAGTAAGACAGGGGGCTAGAAAACCATTTCACAAAATTATTATTTTAAGAGGCAATGAAAAAAAGACAATTATAAAAACATACAATAGTTCTGAATGGTTGTTCTGTTTCATTCTGAAAGTTATGTCCTATCACATCTTAAAACTTTCAGGTCTGAAGTTCAGTTTGATCCTCTAGTCTGACCTTTTAAGATTATGCAAAGAATTTTATACAGTTAGTAAAGTTTAGAGCTTAACACATTTGTTTCATTAAAGCATATTTTTCAGAAAGCCAGTCAATCTTCATCTAAAAGTTTCACAACTTGTGGGGGTGTTGTTTGTTCAAGTGGTTGGTTAATCATTGTGACTGTTATTCTTTATTATATCTCATTTGAATTTGTCTGGCATCAGCTTGTAGCCATTTGCTCTTTTTATGTCTTTCTCAGCTAGGCTGAAGTGCTTTTTATTTACTGGTATTTTCTTCCCGAAAAGATATATTAACGCTGTCATTAAGTCATCCCTCAATTTTTGTTGCTAATCTGAATAGATTGGGCTTGTCAAACCAGTCTTAAAACATTTGCGTAGGCCTAAAATATTTTCATGTCTTTTTTTCTTCCCTGTACATTCATCTTTTTTTTTTTTTTAGCAATTAAGATACCTAAACTCTATAGTACTCTTAGTTTCATCAACACCTTATACAAAAGAAAAATGTTTCTTATTTTTGATTAGTGTATATAATATATATAACTGGTACAAACATCTTAGAACAGAAATATAGGCAGCACAAAACTTTCTTCATTAGTATTTTCCCATAATTTTCTTCTGTTAATATTTTTAGATGAAAATGTCCTATTCCTTAACTGCCGTAGAGACCTCCCATCATTGCAAAATATAACCAGAAATAGGAGATATAGTAAGCTGCTGCTGCTGCATCTGAGTGAAGAAACACTTTTTAAAGAGGAACATTTCATAAACTAGTAAAATTTGCGAATATCTACTAGACTGATGTAAGGAGCTTAAAGGAAACTCTGGATAAGACCTAATATCTGACATCAAGAAAATACAGACATAACTTACCACTTGTGAAATATGGTGCTCATGAAAACAATCAAATGAGGTACAGTAACTCACCTGTACACTTTGCAGGAAAGACAGATTGGGATTTGGAAGTGGGTGACTGGTTCTATAAATCCCATAGTTTTTCTCAGTCAAGAAAAGTGAAAAGTGGATAGGACCATAGGAATATCTGGGCTAAATAATGTCTTGGTCAGAGTGAGCATGACACCAAAGAGCACAAAGCAAAGACTATTTTTTTTTCCCCTCCAATGGGAATTTAAGGAAAATGTGAGTAGAGGTGGATGGCATCATTCCATGTCACGTCAAAATGTGACAGACAACACAATATAAACCAAACAGCTTATAAATGTAAACTTTGTAATAATCTGTCTCAGAATTCAGCTTTTGATATGTATTCCAAACAATAGGTTTTTATTATTATTTCAAAGGCACATCCTTCTAATGTAAAGGTAATTCATCTCAAATAAATTACAGGGAATGTGAAGAATGCCTAGAGATACAGTGATAACGTGCTGAAAGTATGACAGGAAATGTATGAGGAGTCACCATGGTACAAAGGGAACAAACTGAAAGGACAAAGATCTTATGCAGGAACAAAGTATTTTGGTTGCTGAGAACTTCAGCAGAGCAGATTGAAAAGAAATACCAACCCTAGTGCTGCTATTTACAAACAGCAAAGGCTGCCAAAAGTAGTGATGTATATACAGGGCTTGCACCAACCTAAGGAATTAATGACAGGTAAAGTCAGAACATGTGGCTTCCATCCAAGGAATCTGAAGGAGCTAAAGAATTGCTAACTGAATTCTTATTAAAATTTAGGTGATTAATCAGGAAAATGTAATCTGATAGAGCAAAACTGAAGATAGTCAGCTTCAGGCAAAACAGTTTGGGGGAAATGGTTCTAAGAATGATTCGAGAAATTAGAATGGTGAACCTTACTTCAGTGTCAGGAAACTTAATTGTTAAAATCATTAAAGATTCAAAAATCCACAAAACCAAACAAGTAAACAATTGTAAAGAGCTTTTATGGAATGTAATTCTAAGAAGTTGATGTGACTGTTGCAACAGTATATCTTGCTGCTCCAGGAAGTACCTTTTAAAGTAGAATCATATGAAAAAAATTTGATAGCTAAGGTGAAACAAAGGAAACACAGGGGAGAAACTAGATTAGAGATGGAAAGAAAAATATTTCATCAGGAAAATAAACCAGTCAGTGGAGCATCATAGGATTTTTGTGGATGTCATGAAGTCAACGCACATGCCACCTCTTGTTCTGAAGCAGTACAGCAGCATTTGCAAAACAGCACTAGTAAGCAAGTCTTAATACCTGAGACGAACTGTAGGGTGCTCTATGTGCTTCCCTTCCTGCACCACGCCAAACAACGAAGGTGGTCAGCAGTGGCAGAGAGCTTTATGTGTAGCACTGTATTGTGAATTATGTTTGGAGGAGAGGCTAGAAGTTGTGACTAATGACATCCCAATTTGCTGATGAAACAAAATAAAGCATTTTATCACTACATTTCAAAGATAAAAAAAAAAAAAAAAGACAATGGCAAACACAGGAAAGGTCAAGAGGGAAAATGGAAGTGATTAGAGGCATGTGGGGAGCTTCTTTACAAGTAAATTAACAAGAATGGTCCAGATTTGCAGCTGATGAAAACTGGCATGGTTCCACTAGAATCAATGGCACTGTGCCAATTTACACCAGCAGAGAATCTACCCCAATGCCTTTTTAATATGAGAAAAACAGGGTGATTATAGCACAGACCTAGAGTAAAAGAGCAACCTAATTACAAAAGCAAGGATGCAGAGGTTAAGAAGTGCCAGAATTGATACTACATTTCTTCTTTAGAGCTGTCATCTTTTTTTTTTGTAGATTGTTTAAGATCAGTTTTATAGTTAACGCAAAGTCTCTTCCTCTTTTTTTTTTTTGCATAGGTTTCTCTTCTTGAATTCCAGTTTGCTCCAGTCTAGCCCTTCCTCCTGCCTTCTCCCAGTTCCTGTTCTGTGCTCCTTTGGCATGACATTTACTTATCTGTTCTGATTAGGTGCCACAGAGTCAAAAGGGGAGCAGTTGAAGCACAGGAGGCAGCAGGAATGCCTCTACAGGCATCAGGTGTACCTGCTGGTCAAGCCCACATAGGTTTAAGGTAGGGAACTTAGAGGAACTCAACTCTTGCCAATAAAATCTCTGAAACATGGGGTTAGTGCGGGCTGTGAAGTCTTCCAGGAAAACTAGGTTAACGCTTAGGTGTTCGGCCCCCACTGAATTTAAGGCAGGCACTGGTATCCCCTGGCTGCAGAGAAAGTCCTATGTAGACTTTCAGGAAGAGGGTAGAGAGCAGTCAGTCAACTTCTGGTGTTACAATATGGCCAATAGGATTTGATTCTCAGAGCTTTGGGAGGATGGAACACATTAGCAATAGACAGAGGCTTCCAAATCTGCCAACTGACAAGAATCCCTCAAGCATGTGTAGAAGGATATGCCCAAATTTTATATTTCTTCTGCAATTGTGACACCAAAAGTATCAGTGAAAGGCACCATAATTTGAATGTAGACAAAGCATTTTTACCATGCTTACAAAACTTTTGCAGAAACTTTCCAGAAAATTTTCTTCCTGAGACAGGAACCTGGCACAGAAAACAGCTAAACTTTGGCAAGCTTATAAGCAACTGAAAAAAATGTAATAAAGTGGTGTTAAACCACTTAATTATAAAAATAGTTACCACATAAATAATTTGCATAGTGAAGACATGCTTGATGCAGCTAATTGCATTTCCTGATATTACCCAAAATAAAACATGAGTTAATGAGAGTGAAACAGAAAGTTAATGAGAGTTAGTAAGATAGAAGAAAATGTGCATAGAGACATATCCACATGGGGGAGAGAGAGGGAATCTTTTGTAGGGCAAGCTGCTGCACAGAGTAGTAATTCCTTCTGTAATTCAATTTCTCCCCATAAAATTTCCTCTTGTTTTACCAATCCCTCATTATTTTATAAATTCTTATTATAATCTTTCTTCTCATTTGCCCTTGCCTCCCAACCTTATATTATTTTATTTTTATAGCTTGAGTGGAATGTCATTCAAGAAGTCAGTGTGTTCATCTTGGAGAGGAGGGGGTGGCTAAGAATCAGTGCACTTGCTGGGCATTGTTAATAACTGTTCTCAACTTGTGTGCATATCCAGCTTAATAGGGTATAAGCTGATTTTTGGGGATAGTTACTGACGAACAATTTCATTTCAGACAATTAGTATTCAAAAAAGAGTAATAGCTACAATTAACAGTACCTATGGCAGCCATACAAGTTCAGATAAAACCAAGATTTTTCTCTTAGCACTGAATAGCACAATAATAGATATTTTAAAGGGATTGTTTCTTCTTCTAAAACAGAAGTCACAAACAGCAGGCCAAGGGAGGTGATTCTCCCCCTCTACTCTGCTCGTTGGAGACCCTACCCAAAGTGATGCATTCAGCTCTGGGGCCCCCAGCACAAAAAGGATATGGACCTGTTGGAGTGAGTCCAGAGGAGGCCATGAGGATGATGAGAGGGCTGGAGCATCTCTCCTGTGAAGATAAGCTCAGAGTGCTGGTGTTGTTCAGCCTGGAGAAGAGAAGGCTCTGAAGAGACCTTACAGTGGCCTGCCAGTACCTAAAGCAGGCCTACAGGAAAGGTGGGGAGGGACTCTTTGTAAGTGCATGCATTGATAGGACAAAGGATAATGGATTTAAACTGAAAGAGGGTAGATTTAGATTAGATATTGGGAAGAAATTCTTCATTCAGCAGGTGATGAGGCCCTGGCCAGTGATGCCCAGAGGAGCTGTGGCTCCTCCATCCCTGGCAGTGCCCAAGGCCAGGCTGGATGGGGCTGGGGGCAGCCTGGGCTGGTGGGAGGGGGCCCTGCTCATGGCAGGGGGTTGGAACTGGATGGGCTTTATGGTTCCTTCCAACCCAAACCATTCTGTGATTAATATTTTAGAAGCTAGTCACAGTGCACATTGGTGCACTCATGTGTCCTAGCTTTTCTAACATTTCTTATTTAAACAGTTAAAATATAGTGAGGCTATATCATCATCCTCCCTTTAGAACTACTTAATGGATCTAATATTTATAATTAGAGTTTATCTTAGTAAGGTAGAAGATCCAACAGAAGATTTATTGTATAGGAAACACATAAACACTGTTGCTAATATTGTGTTAGTGTTGTAGCTATTGTGCCACTTTGAGGCTTATGTGTCTCAGAGAAAATAAACATTTATTCCAAGAACATATGTTTATCTAATAAAAGTTATTAAGTCTCTTTACATATATTCTCCCTCCTAAATAGTGCTTTGCATTTTTTTAAGGTTATACTTCAGTCTTGGAAGAATGAGTTTAAAGTCATACATTCTGTCATAATTTGCTAACATATATAGTCCATGTGATTCAAAAAGTAAATCACAATTTAGGTTTAGCTTTTAGATGGTCAATACCAGTGGAAACGTAGCTGAGCAGTTCTTGTTGGATGAGATTTTCTCCAATGTTTAAGCCACCAATAAACCCCCTAGTTAAGCCCTTCAAAGAAACTTAAGAATTGACTGATGGGAGTCACATGGTTAAATCAGTGCTTGTTATTCATAATTTATTCAATGGTTGATGGAAAAAAATTGTCCAATTATTTGACAAATACTGCTTGGCAAGATGATTTACAGAGAATAATGCAACTATTTGTTGAAGAATTTAAAGTGACAAAAAATGCCAAAATTACGGCCTTTATTCTCAATGCAGTGATTAGAGCTGATTGAATGATATTCAGACAGTTTGACTAATTTTGAATAGTCCTTACACAGGCAATATTCCCATTGACTTCAGCTGGAATTTTGCCAGAGCAAGGACTACAGGATTGGACCTTTGAGTGTAAATGTCTTGAAAGGGTCCCTTTATAAAGCAGCAGCTTAAATTCTGAACTGCAGTGAAAACCCATTTTCACTTCTGTTACTTTGCCTGCTCTGTGGAATTGCTCTGTATGAATGTTAATCCCATTCCCTCTTTATCAGTAGAGGGTGCTATGGGAGTTTTGTGCTCTCCAGTAGCCTTTTGTTTATGCACAGTTCAATCTAATTTAAGTAGAACTGACCATTTCAATGGGAGTCAAGTGTGTATTTAAATGGTGTGTGGGAGAGCCATAATTTAATGGCAAACCATTTCCTTAATTGATTCAAGTTAAAGAAGGGAGACGTTTTAAAGTGGATAGTTTCAGATTCCTGGCCTCTACCCCCATACCCTCCTAAATGGGTCACTGAACATTGTCTTATACTCTTGTGTGATAAATGATAGAATTTTCATGTATTTTTGAAAGGCAGGTTTGGTATTCCAAGTTATTAGAAACACATAATGAACTATTATTTTTGTGTTCTGTGACTTTTTAAGTTCCTGAATTTTAGTAGAACTTTAACACAAAAAAGTGTTTACAAATCCCTGACATGAAAATACTCAGAAGTAGAAAAATGGTTTTTGGTAAGCCACTATATCATGGTATGTAACACGAGTGTAAAGGTTGTCAAGTCAAGTGTAGAGAAAACAGAAAATACATAGATGTTCTTAATTCTGGTAATTTTTCCGATTGTTCATCTACATCCCAACAGGGATATTAAATTACATGATTGCATAGTTACTTTTTTTCTATGAGGTCTGCGCCTTTAACACATACAATAGACACCAATGAATAGGAGCTTTATTAAATGTTTCTTTTTATCTGAATTGCTCAGTGTATGACACTGAGTTATTTGCTGCACACCGTTCCATCCAGAATTGAATGCATGATTATCGACTTCCTCAAGTACCTTTCTATAGCACTGCCATAAGAGGGTGGTTTATTAATGCTTTGATTAATCACAGTTTAAAGTATTTGCTATTTAACAGACAGGAACAGAAAAAAATGGTGAAATGCAGGATAAAAGTGATCACTAATTTTTGTCAATTTAATTTAAGATGCCTTAAACGTGACACATTTCAGAATATTTTGTGCTTCTAGCTTCTAGTAGCCAAAGCAGATCTGTAGCTGATTCCTGATGCAGTTGTGAATCCTCAGCCTTTTCATAAATCAGATTCTGTGATCTCAAAAAATCTGTATTTTCAGAAAATAAGGGCCATACAGTCAGTATTCAGCAGTGAAAAGTTCAGGACAATTTAGTCAGCAGCATGCAGGCTGTGGTCAAAACTGAACAGCCTCCAGAACCTGTGGATGACATTACATCTTTTAATCTTGAGACCATGTTTTTTCCTTTCCTCATGCTCTGCCTGCCTTTTGACTTCTGCTGTAAATGAGAGAGCATCTTAAAGATATCAGTTTTATTTCATGCATAGCTGTGGTGACTTCCCAGTCTATTGGCCACTTGCTACACTGAATGAAATGGTTTTATGCAGACAAACATCCGAAAGTTAAAACTAGGAAGCTGCTAAGGTAGAGTTAAGGAGGGACTCCAGAGCCCTGGTATTTCTGTTTGGGTTTTAACATTTATAAAGTCACCATTTTGAGGGAAACAAAACTTCGAAATAATTGGAAAGGTTGTTGTGAAGCTGCATACCTATCCACATACTTATCTCACATCTGAGATCCTTGGGCCAAAATCCTTGGATGCACTGCATGGTCGGCTGCCATTTTTTTTTTTTTTTCTTTATTTGGCCCAGCTCCTGCTGAATGCTTTGTAATTGAGTTGTTTTATCCAATAATCCCCAAACTTTTCTGCCTGTTCCTCATTCCACTGTGTGTAATTTGCAATATTCCTTACTAACCATGACTGAGGAGAGGAAGGATAACAGACGGATGCAATAAAAAGCACAGAGGGAAGAAAATTTACTGCTTTCAGTCCTAGGCAGTGGGTCTGGTGGCTGCAAGCAGGCAGAAACGCTTGCAAAGTTCTGCAGGGAATGCAGTATGGGGAGGATGGAGTATGCATGGTCCAGCTGGCCCAACAAATTTAAGTGGGTGGAGCATGCCTCTTATTATCTGCTATACAGTTAAAATTTCCACTCAGTATGTGTAGGCAGATTCAGAAAAGCTCAGAATTTGGCTGAATATGTGGACATTTTCACAAGAATAACAGCATATTGATGCTACAGCAACTACTATGCCATGTTTCCAAATCTGAGTCATGGAGTGAGCTGTAGCATCTCCACCAAACAGCTGTAAAAGGTGCTATTTCTTAAAAAACAAACAAATAAAAACAACAAGAAAAAAACATCAGGGGGATGGGGGGATTAATTGCTGAGAAAACAGAAATGTTTTAGCTCAGATTTCCTCAAAGACTTCAGCCTTAGCCAGAGGTATTTTCAAAAATTTCAGTCTGAACCTTTACAATTTGAGGAGGCTGTGAACTCCTGGAAAGACTGTCTTTTAATGGGAACTGTGGGACAGGCCTTGTTTAAGAGTACTGTCCTCAGCACAGTACTTAGGGTGTTGTCTATTGTAAACTCTAAGCTTCTGCTGGTGAGAACACTTTGTATGTTACTTTTGTAGTGCCTCCTCTTTCACTTAGAAATACATATTTCAATGTACTCCAGTCCGTGTTAGTTCTACTTCACACACAAATTTGGTTTCCTCTGGCACAATCAAAAGCCCTTTTATTATGGGTTTGAAATGCAAAGGTGACTTCCATATTGTCCGAGACTGCTGTTAGAACAGGAGTAAGCTGATGAGTTTTCAAAAAATGCTCGTAATAATAATAAAAAAACTTTCTAAATTGAAGACTATTCATCTTTTGTTTGATGCTGGCTGTAACTAATCAGTGTTCTTCAATTCCAAGTGTATTTGACTAGAAATTTTGCTATTGTTCATTTTCATTGTTATATTCTGAGTGCTTCCAATAACCAAATTTTCTCATAGGTTGAGTTAATGTCATTTCTGCTTACTGGTCTCTAGAAGGCTGTCTTCCATTCCAGCTACTAAATAGAGATGTTATTGTTAAGGATATTATAGTTGTGTCATGGCTTTTAAATACAGTAATTCTGTATTTAGGATAGTATTTTGTAAAAGTGATACTCTTGTAAAAGTGACACTCTTTTTAAACCTAATGCTAGAGGAAAAGGTGTGGCTTGTTATTTCTTTTTATTCAGTGGGGATTTTAAGTGATGATCTGTACTAGAAAATTTCCTAGCAAATCTGTTACCCCAACAGGACATTTATACTGAAGGGACTAGTAACATTTAGTCAATGACCAAGCCCATCGGTATTTAACTTGAAAACAAGGCTGTTCAAAGCATGTCTGTATCTATAATTCAGCTGTAGAAGAGAAAGAGGTCAGATTTAGTTATTTTAGAACTCTTATTTTCTTAGGGCCTGATCCACACCCAGTGTTGACCCCCCACCTTTGGAGCTTTGGATGGTGAACTGTGATGGTTCATTTGTGTTATGTCTTTAGAGATGACTCAACCAAAGCTTGTAGACATCCCCCAGTATTTTTTTTTTTAAACTGAAATATTGTCTATGTTTTTCTGTCTCTAAAAGTCTCTAAACCAAGCTTTCTTGCAGGGGTCTGTAGCACACAAAAATTTTCATTTTATTCATTTTTACTGTTGTAAAATCTCTTTAACCTACACTTCTGCAGGCTGCAATAAAGAAGACAAAAATTTTTCCATATGCATTCCTAGTTTGTTCAGGTAACTTGCAAAATTATTGGCACCAAACTTAATGCTGATTCTTGCTTTTCTTTATTTTAATTGTTGTCAATCTTCTGCCATGCAGTATGTTTGTATTTGCTTATATTGAGTGAGAGCAGAAGTTGTCCTTATGGAGACCTGCTAATCACTTCCCTTTGCCCTACACTTTTCCATTCACAAAGGCCTTCTTTCTTTAATATCCTCTGTCCAATAAACAGCTCCTTGCCAGTGCTGGGGATGTTAAACTTTTAGATTAGGTCATCAAAGGCCTTCTTAAATCTCAGGCAAGTTATATCTAAATCTGTTTGATATCAACATTTATCAGACTCATATTGCATATAGTCATCTGATTGTTTTCCCATTCCCATGTCTCAAGTAATATTTCTGATATCATTCTACTAATTCTGTTTCTTTTTCAGCTTACTGGTAAATAAGATTCCCCCCCCCCCCTTTTTTTTTTAAATTATTTTATGTTGAAAGCATTTGAGCATTCTTATCAAGAAGGATGGGAAAAGGAGGTGCCACAGAAGGAAAAAAGCAGAAAAGAATGGAAAGAAGCCTCATTATCTCCCACACATAAATGGTTTATAATTAAGAGTCACAGCTTCATGTGGAAGGAATATATTTGTTCTTTCATTACATCATAAATGCAATGTAATATAATTTTGTCTGGACATAGTACAATACATAAACTATACCTGTAAAGTATTTATTAACTATCCATGTACAATAGTGTTGATCTGGATTTTAGCTTGAACACAAAAGTAACTATAATATTTTGTTCACGATGATTCAAAACCTTCAGAGGGTCTGATCTTTCCAATCTAAGTCATTTGGACAACACAACAAAATCAAAAGATGTTCAGAGGGCAACATGGATTAGAATGCAAAAGTGGGTGCTTGCTTTCTGATAAACCTAAAAGACTGTGAATAAAATTCGGTAAAACAAATTGCAAAAAAAAATAAAGATTTTCTTCATATGATTAAGTTCACTAATTATCTTGCGTGCTTCTATCAGGAGGAACCAGACAAAAGAAGACTTCTTGCATATATATGCTAGTGTGATTCTTCCTGATTTCCCAATAAAGCCTTACAAGGAATTGGGACCTAAAATTCTAAGTCCCATCTGTCTTCTCCTTGATGCCAAAGGTAGACTGGAAACTACCAAAATATACCCCCTTTTATATAAACAGCATAGGAAATTCCAATTTCTCCTGCTTATGGAAGCTTAGACTTTGTTGAAAGGCCACCTGAGGTCATTATGTATTACATTATCTCCCAGTCACTTTATCCCAGGAATTCCAGGAAGTCATTTATCTCATGATACAATAGCCTTTGGTCAACAGCTTGTACTCTGTACAAAAAGTAGATAATGGCCACTACTAACAATATTGTCATGGGAGTATGGGTTGTAAATCCCTCCCAGGAAGCTGGGCAAATGCTTGAGTATTTAGCATTAATATTTGAGCTAACTTCATTGAAGGTAGCTGGTGCAGGTCCTTGTGTGTGGCAATGACAATGGAGTAGACATTGTGCCAATGCGTGTAAAGTTTAAGGAGATGTTTGCCAGCATAAACTCCACTCATTTAACTACCAGCCATGTTTCTCTAATGTGGAAAAATTTGATGGAAAAAATTGTCCACATTACACAAGCAATTCCATTTCTATTCTTGAATGCTAATCAAGGATGGCTGAAATTTTGTCATTGTGAATAGTATTTCGTAATGCTGATGTTATCAGGTTGCTGCTTAATTCTTCATCTGTCACCTCTGACCTTATCCTAGTGCTGGTTGAATAAATACACACCCTTCCTTGTAAGCATTTATAGAACAGACAAAGAATTTTCTTATATTTAATTTATTTTGTCTGTAATGGCCCACTATCGTACTTTAAAAAGCCTCTTGATGTCATATTTCTATCATCCAAGTAAGCAAAAGAACATAGCTGAGATTTGAAGTTCAGAATCATGTAGTGTTTTGATGTTCACTTTTCTCTGCTGTACTGCATTTAAAAAATGTTGTTTTGCATTGAAAAACAAAGAAAAGCAAAGTAAATCAGCTTCTGTTACTTTTTTATTTAGTGCTTGGAGAACCTCTGAGAACTGCTTCTGTGGTGACGGAAGTCCGTTGCTTAGTCTCAAGTGAATGAATAACACTGGCACAGAGAGGGGAAGGAAATGCTATCTGTTACTCTGTACTGTCTCTCCCCTCTTTCTGCAAGACTGAGTTAAAACCAGCAGCTCTGGAGAGACAAGATATGGATCTGGATATTGAGATCCATGATTCACACAGCCTAACCCCCACTCAGTTGGTGCTTTTTGTTGTTTGAAAATCCTTGAAGGCCTTAAAGGCAAAAAGCGGCAAGTGTGTTGGGATTTCAGTGGAGTTTGGACTGTATTTTGTTAATGACTTTAAAATGGTAGTAGATGTTAACACCACCTTGGAGCACCTTGTGATTTAGTTTAGATTGAAATGGTCAGCTTAGAACTGACAAGGTTCTTCACAGATTTGGGGATCTCATAATTATGTCTTATTACACGGTCTACTCTTTATCAGGCCTTTGCCATTATGTTCTTGTTTATCTGCCATAATGGGACTCTTAAATACATTAAATTAGTTGGAAGGCACCTCTGAAAAAAAAGAGCAAATTTACTTGAGTATCCAACTCTAAGATTCCAAGCTGGGAAACTGCTTTGCTATGTTTTCACTGATAAGTAGGGAAAAAAAAAGGATTTTTTTTTTCTTTTTCATTTAAATCTCATTTTAATTATTCACAGTACAAACAAGCTAGGGAACTTTTTTTTTGAGGCAATAATATTCTTAAATAAAATATGGAAATATTTTTTTGATGTCTTTGCAACCTGTCCAGTACCTTCAATTGGATTTGGCTTGGGTAGTGGTATCCTATATCCAACCCTTAAGTAATGATGTGGCGTTATATAATGCTATATTTTGTTGGCAGCCCTAAAACTTTTCTTTCCTGGGAAGAAATTTCCCTGACCAACTTCTTAAAAGAAGTATGTTTTAATATGGTCTCCCTGCTTCTTTTTTCTTCTGTTCAAAGAAAATGTCAGCTCTCTTTACAACTGGCCAGGAAGCATTTGTAAGAGGTTAAGTGATACTACAAATATTCCTTAATTGAGTTTAGATGCATTCCAAGCATTTTTACACCAGCATCAAAGAAGACGTCTTTCCAAAGATAAGCAGCTTCTTCTCATATTTCAAAAAATCATCACGTATTTTCATCAAGCTTTCAGGAATGAAAGCTACTGGACTGCAGTGTTGTCATAATAAAAAAGAAAGGTGCACACAGAAGTACTGTGATCCAAAGGTGACAAGTGCTGAACAAATAGCGCGTGAAGACTTCTTCCTAGCTGACAGCATCCGTCTCCATCAGTTATTGCTCTTGTACTGGTTCAGATATGTTTGATCAACTTTCAGATGATTATCCTGGCAGGAGCAGGTGAAAGCAGTCATGATACTTTGATACGGAGTAAAGTACAAGGCGGTCTGAATGAACCTTTCATTAGCAGCTGATGCTCAGTTGACAGTGAGATTCATATGAGGAAGAAGGGCTGAAAACAGCTTTCCCTCCTTTATGAGAGGTTTGGTCAGGGTAGTGTGAGTGTAGCAAACTTCTACTGACTGACTTGTGTGTCAACACATCTGGTATTCAGATTTACCATTGCCAGAGGTGAGCATAGAAGGAAGGCCTTCTGTTATTTTTCTACCATTTTTTTTTTTTTTTATTAGCACCTAATATTTTCAATTAACTTGAGTTTAATTTTTAAAAGCAGCTCTGAAACACACCTATGACCATGACAAAACCAATACATTTGTCTGTGTGCAATTTTGAAGCATCCCAGTTTCAAGCAGCTCAAACTAAAAAACAACTAAACCTTCCCAACAAAATGTGGACTACATTGGTAGTAATAATGTTATCCATGGAAATAAATCTCTCTCTCTCTCTTTTTTTTTTTTTTTTTTTTTTTTTTTTTTTTTTTTTTCCCCATTGTAAAATGTTGGGCAGATTGATTCCAATTTCTGTGTACATATTTTTTTTTTTTCATAAGTATTCACCAAATTGTTCATGGCCATTTCATTTCCTTTAATTTTACGGCTTTTTCTCATCTATTTCCCTGCTGTGTCTCTGTTCCTCACTGTGTACTTTAGGGTTGGTTGCCTGGTACATGGGATAATGGTTTTGCTAGATAAGAGTTGTTGATGCACATCCCAAGATGATCACAAGTATGAGACTTAGAGACATTTTCAGTTTGTGCAGACGAAGATGAGTTCAGGTGAGTAAGTGTGAATGACTGATAAAGAGACCTAATTAGTCTGAATAGTTTTTGGAATGTGAATACTTATTTTTTTCTGTATGTAACTAGTTCTACTGTCAGCATTGAAATAGATGAGGTCATGCCAGCATCTCCAGTGGGGTTATAATATCACTGTGTGTTTTGTTTAAAAACTCTTGGAACCTGCTACTTGTTTGTTTATTTGTTTATTCAAAGCCAAAAGCCAAAGGCCCCAACATATGACTGAGTATCAGGCTAGTGGTGTATTTGTATAGCCCTAATAGTTCTGTCTCTTTTCAACATTCACCTGATCTCTTTGTCTGGTGTTATAATTTCATGCCCCTTCCATTTCTTGTTCCTGACATCCTACCATTTGTATCTTCTAATCTGTGTCCATCCCTTCATCACCTTTGATATATTACAATATTATTTGACCCTAAACTTTGAGTGATGTAACCTAACTTAATGAGATGGTGGGGCTTAGCTGGCTGCTAATTAGCTGCTGACAGTTGTTATCCAACACATTTGAGAAAGAAATGCTTTTTTTCACACCACTTTACATTTTATTTTTGCATTTTATCAAATATTCATATTTGGACACTATTATAACTCATTAAAATTCTTTCCTCCACTTCTCAGAAATTATTATTATTTTTTAGTAAATAAGTGATTATGCAGGCTTTAAAGTTTGTAATTTTTGCACTTCCTGCTCCCGGTTTCCTCACTGAGACAAATTCTTTGGTTATTATGAATCGCCAAGAGTGAGGGAAGATTGAACAAAGTTGGTGCATTATGAGAGATAAAGGTTAGTTGGAGACATTGAGACATGAAAAAGACAGGGTACAAATGGCAACCAAAGCTATAATCTGAATTGTTTACCAAGCCATGTTTCCACAGATGCATGAAAATCTCCTCACCTGAATAAAAGATAATCAGAAAAGATAATCAGATATTAAAATAAAATTCAGATTCTTAAGGCCCTATATATATATACATATATATATATTACTATTTTTTTTAATGCTAAAAACAGGAGCTCTCATGAATAAATTATTTATTTATTTATACAACAGAGGAAGGATCCCATATCTTATTCTGGATGCCTTGACACAATATTCTTCAGTAAGGATGTGAAAGTAGAGTTTTTGTCCTGTATCAAAAGATAGTTACAGAAAGCACAATAAAATACAAGTGGTTAACCCCCAGAGGCAGCACCCTCAACAATGTATTCCTTTAGAGAAAAAATCATTAGGTGCTAAATAGCCTCAGCACCTTTGCTTTGTTCTGGGCTTGTACACTCAGGTTTGCAGTGAATGTCTGATTAAGAGCTCTGATATCATTAAAGTTTATTATCTTGGTTGTTCATTTTTATGGTCTTTGTCCACTACTTGTACAAATACCCCTCTGTTGTCCTGACAAACTGCTTTAGCAAAAAAAGATTGTAGAAGGAAGAACCTTTGAGTAATCTGGTTTTGTATGTCCTGTAAAAATGAGACTGCATTTTTCATTTTTTTTTTTTCTTCCATTCATTTTTTTTTTCTTTTTCCTGAGGAAAGTTTGTTGTGGTATATTTTAAATCGTTTGGTTGTAGCGTAGTGCTCAGGTCAAGCATACAGAATTTGTATGGGATAACTGAATCTTGATTCAAGGGGGATAAATAAATTAATGATCTTTCCCCAAATTCTAACCAGTATTCTCTGGATTCTTATTTATCTTCTGACTGCAGTGAAAATGGTCTTGAGAGCAGTGGAAAGCATCTTAAAAACAGGTATAACCTGCGGCCAGCCAAAAGCTGTGTGGTGAATAGATTCCTCCTTGCTCCTCATTGGTGATCAGTGATACATTATCAAAATTAACAGAAATATTTAAATCAGTTTAATGACTTTAAGAAGGGATAAATATGACTGTAGCACACCACAAGCACAGCCAGTAGGTATGACTCAGGAGATTCAGGAGATGGTGCTGTAAAAGCATGAAATAAATTATGGTTCTTACATCCTGAAGTGGAGAGCAGTTAAGTGAGATGCATTTTTTGTGAGTATTGTGAATATGAAATGAAATGAAATCAATTTTGACATTAGAAGATGTACACATAAAGTGTACATCTTATTTTATTTTATTTTATTTTATTTTATTTTATTTTATTTTATTTTATTTTATTTTATTTTATTTTATTTTATTTTATTTTATTGATGTTGGAACATTGGAGCACAACTTGGAACTTCTATCCCTAAAATGGATATATTTATTGGCAATATTAATTGAAGAAAGAATAGAAAGCCAAAAGGCAACCAAAATACTTAAGTAACAACTTCAGGCACTATAACAGTTGAAGTAGGGGGCTTTTCTGAGAAGCAGCATTCTGCATTCCCAAAGCAGATTTACTCGTGATTTTAATGGTGAATCATTTCATAGGAAAATTCAGCAGCACAGAATAAGATGCATCTCAGGTTTGAGACATCTTGATTGTAAGAAGGTTTGCCTTACAGTGACATTCTCTGTGGTGCAGAGGCCTGCCTGGTTGCAACTGTCATTAAATAATGGCAAGATATTATGGTGGCAGCATAGACACATAAGATTCTTGTGCCAGAATATTTGTAACAGAACGTAGTAGAATTTGTCATAGAATGCTTTTTTCTTTCACTTGTGTTTACTTCTATGGTAAATCCTTTTGCCTGCACAGCTAAAGTGATCGTTGCTAATTAAAAAGCACTAAAACATGTATCACCTCTTCAGGCTATCCTGTTTCTCAGCATAACATCCAACACTTCATGTCTATTTTTCTTCTCTGAGGCTGACTCCAAGGGATTTTCTTCAGTCTTCCTCTTCAAAAGAAAGACACCCAAGACTTTTCTTATGGCTTATGTCCACAAAAATCTAAAGAGAGATCAGGCAGAAAATGTAAATACCACCATTTGCATAGTCTAAAAGTGTAATCTCCACAGTAAGGCTAGTTAAAAGTCTCTGTCTTATCTAGGTGGCTATCCATACTATGTTTTATTCCAAAAATGCCAAGTATATGAGGATTAGTGAGTGACTACTTTATCAGATAGCTGGCATCAAATAGCTGAGCAAGATGTCCGAACTTCTGTGATTCACTGGAGCTGTTTATATTTTCCCAGCTGGAGCAGGCATTCCTCTGTTCTCAGAAAGCAGGGAGGGAAGCAAACCACACTTCCAAATCCCATTTACTTTCTCCCTTCCCACAGGAGAGAATCACTTTGTTGAGAGAAGAGGTGGTTAGAAGTTAATTGCAATTTAATTACTCCACATGTGTATGTTTGCAACTGAAGGAAATGACAGCCTCTCTGCTACTGTTTTCAAGCCTCAGAAAAGGTCCAACGAGGCTTTCAAAGATGTCTGTAAAATTAGGGTGCACTTTTTGACACGAAGTTAAGCAGGTCTCCCAGTCTTCCTCTCATAAATGTCATACAGCAAAGTGCTTTTTTCTG
The DNA here is from genome assembly GCF_009819795.1 of Aythya fuligula. Lineage (NCBI taxonomy): Eukaryota > Metazoa > Chordata > Aves > Anseriformes > Anatidae > Aythya > Aythya fuligula. The sequence continues at coordinate 9,311,826 of NC_045560.1, read as the reverse complement.
GCATGGAAAGGTGTTGTGTCTCTCATTAAAATGGAAAGTTTTCTGAGATATCACCTGGATATTTTCATATCAGTTAACAAAACTAATGAAAATATTACTAGGTTTACTTATTATTTCTGTGATGGTGACATGCAGGATAGGATCTTCTTTCTTCCAGGTGTTATTCTAATATGAAATAAATAGGCAGACCATTTCCAAAAGAACTTAAAATCTTAAATATTTCTTTAAGGGACATTTTTTCAGACAAACCACTGCAAATCTAAGCTATTCTATGGCCATGGTCTATTTAAAAAATACTATAGCTATAAGGTGGATAAAAAATGCCTTTCAGCATTTATTTTTATTTTTTATTTTTTATTTTGCTGTTAACTTGAAAATACCATTCTTGTAATATGATTTTTATTATTAAAATTAAGGACCGGCTTGATTTTACAGGACTGGATGTAACTGGGTTTTATATAAGTTTATACAGTGAAGTTAAAGAATTTACCTGAATTTGAAAGCATGTGTGTCCATATAAGATCATAGTTTACTAAATATATCTGTACAGAAGTGGTGTGAAAATGTGTGTAACAAAGTAAATGTTGGAACCAGCATTTTCTGGGGAGATTGATGTGTAGTAATTACAGCATAAAACCAAGTTTCAGGAATCAAGTACTGCTTTTTTTGTTGTTGTTTTCTTTGTAAAATGTTTCAAATTCTTGTGTGAAAAGGCCTATCTAAATGCTAAGTATTGGCTTGTTCCCATTTCTTCCGCTAGCTCCTTGTTTGACCAAGGACTAATAATCACTTAGCTTTTGTATGTCTGAGTTTACTCATGAATTTATTCACTATGAGTATTGTGTCAGAGGTGTCTTTAAGTTCCATTTCTTTTTGAATCTGCAGATGAAAGGCTTTATTTTAATAACTATCTAGTTCCTGAAGCAACACCGGCATATTAGGTAAAAACAGTACACAGTTTTTATAGTTTCTTACTAAGCCTTGAATATACCTTACAAAGCTATTTTCTGCTTCATATTTAAAGATAGGGAAGGACAGATATTTGCTACTAGAGCTTTTGAAGTATAAGAAGAGCTGTTGGTAACACAATCGATGCATGTACAAACAGTGCTCTGCAAGGCTCCAAGCTTGTGGACTACCCATTTTAAACTGCAAACCTGACCAAATTTGGCCTTGGACATCCCTACGGAACAGTTTGGCTCTACCTGGACAAAGTTCTCATGGCAAGTGGCAAGAATAATACTTTGTACTTGCAATGCCTTTCCACTGGAATAGATCTTAGTAGTGCATTTTACAGGTGAGGAAATAGAGAAGAAAGGAGAGGCTGCAAAGCAATGAGACACTAAAGCACATCTTTATTATGAATGATTGCTCTTTAACTTAAAATTAAGAATTTGCTCTCATGTTATGCAGGTCTGGGGCCGACTTGCCTGTTAAAGGTCATACAGCAGATGGTTCCAGAACTAAAACTACTGGGATCTGTTCAGTCTCACTATTCTGTTCTTTTCCTGGATCTTTTACTGGTAAGAGCTGCAGAAACAAGCAAACACAGTCATTAGAAAAGAATAAACCTGACCAGCAGTTGTTTAACACTTTTCTCTTACAAAATATATTTTCCATCTTTACTAGCATTAAGCAAACAAGAAACACTGATGGTCATGGAAGAGATCATAGTACAAGAAAAAATGCAGATAAGAGAATTATACGCACAATTTAAGGCTATATGCGCATCGAAGAAAGACCATTGAACTTTTCCGGGAAGAAAAAAGTTTCATTAATAGTGTGACATTGAAAGATCAAGTGGTTATTATGCTCTTGAATATGATTTGACATTAATCCTCACTAATGCTAACTAATGCTTTGTGCGTGCAGCTATATGACATACATATGTGCATTTGCCATATAATTCTGGCAGACCAACCATTTTGTTACAAAAAAGTATTACAGTTCAACAGACACTTTAAAAATCACGTATTTTTCTGCTTTTATAAGGAAGATGTAAATTGTTAAGCGCAGTGTGTTTGCACAGTTAAGATATATTACTAATATCAAGTTGCCCCAAAGTACAGCTTTGGGCTTTGGAAGGGACCAAACGGTTTCAGATTTTTTTTTTTTTTTTTTTTTTTTTTTTTGACAGGATTAAAGAATGTAAAGGACTATTTGTACTAAACAGATTAAGCTGTTAGTAAACATGTCCCCTTTAAATTAAGTGGTGGTGAAGACAAAGAAAGTGCTTTGTTGTTGTCAGCTGGATTTGTCTTAAGTCAAATGGGCAAACAAGTTAAACATCAGGCCTCTTTAAATCCCTAATGGCAGTGCAGATTAAATCTGAGAAGGTCTGTAAAATGAGTCAAAAATTAAATTGCTTTACTTCCTTCCCGTTTACTTTGGCTAAAGCATTTTTCTTCTTCCTTTTATTTTTCTTTCTTCTCTTTTTCTCTTCTCATGTAGCTTTAGAGAACTTTGTTTTCAAACTGCATTAGCATACAGACAAATATTAAACAAGAATTTCACTTCTCTGCAGTCTTGTCACTTGTGATGAATACATCCTTGCTCGGTAAGTGCTGGTGACACATCATTGTGGCAGCTTCTGCCTCTCAACAGAAGGATAATTAATCTTGCTATCAACACTCCTCAACAGGGGTAGCTAGTTCAAAGTTTTATTCCATAGAGCTGCTTTGTGTGAGGTGGGATTCCTTCATTTGAAATGGCTGCCTTTGAATCATGGCCTTCCTGTGATTGGCTTTTCTTTAATGCTGGGAGTGTTGATCTTTGTGGGAACAACAAAATGAACAGGCTTTGTGTTTTTCTGACCTGGCATTTTTATGCCTTAATAAACTGGGTGGGTGCAGCATGCAGTTCAGAAGTGACACCAAGAGCTAATGTAGCCTAGTACCACTGTGGAAGGGAATTCAAGGTGGTGTGCTATGGATTCACCTTCCATCCTCCTGACTACAATGAAGATTCATGTGGTTTGGTTTCTGGCAGGAAGAGATCCAGGGTGAACATATCACGTACACATTCCAACTATGAGGGGGAAAACATTTTCTATGAGCTGTCCAATGGCTATCATCTTCAGAAGTATTAGAAAAGGGAGAGACTGCTGGTTAGCTAAGAATTTAAGACTGAGTATTCACAACTTTTTTCCCCCATGAATTTCAGCATTCCAGCAGCTCTGTGATGATGAAAATCAACTGAGTATTTGCTCCAATTGGATTTTCATTCAGTCTACTAATGATAAAGGAACCCAACTTCATGCATATTAAAGGAGTGTTGATTGAAGGTCACAGAGGTGTTAGCTGTGGTGTCCTGGCTAAATTCCAGTTGGCTAATTACAATCTGCCTTCATAAAACTCCCTTGTAGTTTCATTATTTAGATCATTAGCTCTTTATTTTTTGTTCCAAACTCTTAGTTTTACTGCTTTATTTCTCTTAAAGAACTTTCACTATTTGATATGTTGGTTCATCAGCAGGCAAATAGTGAAACCAACTTTCTGTCCCTTTGAATACATAGTACAATGTAAATAGTACTTCCCAATAGTACAGATAAGGAATTTAAGGGGGAATACATCTACCTGCAGTAAGAAAGCAACCGTTTTACAATGTCGTGTTGAGCATTCTTTTTTGCAAGTCTGTTGAACCAAGCAGGTCAGATGGGTATGAACTGCTTGTCTCATACCAGTGTCTTTTTCCAAAGGCATGTGAGCCATCTGTGGCCCTTCTAAAGGGATCATGCTGGGAAAAAGATATGAATATATTTTTTATTTAGTGGTACAGAATATGGCTGCCCTCCTCTCCAGCCAAACCTCTGTCGGGTCATACTTCCCAAAGCTCCCTTCTCTGCAGGAGAAGGATGAGTTTTGTTCTTAGTTTTCAACTCAAGCAATCTTGTTACAGCTTGCAGAGTTGATCCATAAACCTAGCTGGCATTTGTCATCTGAAGCAGTTTTCACTCTTAATATGGGCCACATGTCAATGGTGTTGCCTAGCAGTAACAGTTTGGTGAAAACAGCATGAAACTATCATGAAGTTTGCATTTTGAGTCATGTTTTAGGAACAGTGGGCCAAACCTGCTGCTGCTGTAAGCAAAATCATACCACTACACTTATGTTAGTACTGATTAATCCCAGCTAAGAACCTGGTTAAAGTCTGAGATCAAATTTGTCTGTGGCCTATACTGACTACTGTTTTACTCTGCTCCCAATTTTGGTTACCAAAGGTCCACTATGAACACCGATGGAAAAGAAGTAGTGAAGCAGCTATTTAGAAGTGGGTTCAAATGCAGTTGAAATAATTGGCTCTAGAGATTAGGTCCAAGCTCTTAATTGAAAAAGGGAAGGAAAATGATTTATCAATTATTAAAGATGTTTTCTTTGTACAAAACACAGTTTTTTTTTGTAAGTATATGTGTTTCAATATATTGTTTTGTTGAACTATTAAAGGTAATTGGAAACCGAAGGTAAATGGTGTCACAGTGAGTCAAGAAAGTCATGGAGGAGCTGAGTAGTGTCTGTAGCATTCTGAGCACAGTCAGTTCCCAGGGAAGCCTATCTAAAGATGATTAGCTCTTTACTCACACTTCAGATTGTTTCCAACTGATGATAATTTACCATTTTGCTAAATGTGAAGCAGTATTTGTTTGACAAAGTGCAGGCTTAGAGAGAAGCAGGTAAAGATTCACTACAAAGAGCCTGTCAAAATACTACTAAAATATACTGTCATGATTTTAAACTATTTATTAATAAGCCTATTAATACCCAAGGATTCTTTTTTTGTGTGTGTGTCTTGAGGTTCTGTTAAAAATATCAGTGTTTAAGATGCTATCCACACAGGCTTAATGCCAGGGAAAGCAATCCCATTAAATTGGACCTCATAAATATTTCATGAGGTCCAATTTAAAATTAATCTTGGCATGAAGCCAAACCAGGCAGTATATTTGCTACTGTATTAAAAAGAAGCAGCAGATGAGGTATTTTTTCACAATAGTAATCTGACTGGATTTTTGCACAATACCAACAATATTTTTAATAATACAGCTGTTAGTTTTGGCAGGAAGAAATGTGTTTCTTTCATCACCCTTTCATGCAAGGATCATACTGCAACTAGCGTATTTTAAATGGCATAATTCTAGAGGATTTTATTTTTTTTTTGGTGGTGAAATCTATTATTATTTTTTTTTTCACCTTGTTACTTGAAAGAACATTGACAGATCTATAACTTAACAGTGACAATGTAGGTTGTTTTGGGAAACAGATATGAAGTTTTCAATTTTCAAAAGGGATTTAGGCAGGTTTTCATTGTAATTTAAGTCTGAAGTACCTAAATCAACTGGGAAATAAAGATTAGGTTTTTAAGTCATTTTGATAAGATTGTGAAATTTACTTCTGGTCACAGTGTTAGTGGGCAAATTGGAAGAGCTGTGATTTGACAGCAATTGAGACTTGGTAAAAATATATCCCTAGGTATGATCGAAATCTAGGAAAGCCTTTATATATTTTTCAGAGACAATGTGTCCTGATTTAGTGCCTCTTTGAGTCAATTGGGGTTTTAATTGGTAGATACAGCATCAGAAGACATAGGCATAGAAAGGGCAACTCATTTACTTTGCTCATTTAGGAGATCAAATGGTTCTGGGGGACTTCCTGATGGGAAAAGAATTCAGGCTGCAAAAAAGTCATTGAAATAAAGAAAAGTCTCCTTCTCTTGGCAATAAGCATCAAATGAGGTCCCTAAATAATTGCTCATTTTTGACAAGAATATTAGAAGATGCAACCTTTTCTGTCTTTCATATATTGCTTGTTCTCCTAATCTGTGACCAAATTCCAGTTTCAATAATTTCTGTTATATGTTTGGAAAACACTTAAAACTGTGTATTTGAGCAAAGGGAATAAATAATAAATACAATGACAATATAAGAGCTTGAGTATCAGTTTGTGTTGTATGGCTTTAAAACTGGTTTAAGGATGAAGAAGAGAGCCTTTTATGCTGAATAATTTCTGGGAGACACTGGTAAGGAACAAGATTACAGGGTGTTTAGTGATGTGCGTTTCAATAAGGCGCAATCACCATTCATATGCATACGTTTCATTTAAATGTATTATATACACTAGCAGATTGGGAGGCAATCCTGAGACATTGAACATAATTTATTTGGATTTGAAGAAAGCCTTTCCTTTTGTGCCTTACAATGGGTTTGATTTACTAAGTCGGGAGACGAAGTGGAAGCAAATTCAAATGGACTTACATTTGACTGAGGAAAGTGGAAGAGCAGTAATATCAATGTGGAAACGGACAAAGGTAATATGTAGGAAATGTCACGGGGTTCATCTCAACTGACTTGCTGCCTGAAATTGTTGTTTAGAAGTAATAGAGTGAAGGGGGGAGGGGTGGCTTCTTCAGATAGCAAATCATGCTTCTTGTCTTAGGGTTGAGTTGCATTCTCTTCCAAAGGTGCTGCTCTACCCCATTGGCTATAGATGGAGCCTAGAGACTTAGCTTGGACTAGATGCCTGATCTGAAATTAAAGGAAGTGAATCCCAAATTTGTGTTTTCCTGTGTGTATTATATTATCTCGCTGTCTTTATTTTATTGATTACAACCAGTGAGACACCTAAAGGTTCATTGAATTAATCTGGACTGTTCTCTAGTGGGTTCTGTTCTGGCTTCTTTAGCCTTATTGGAGGAAAGGAAGGAGGTGAAATGCTTCCTGTCAAGGAACAGTTACCTTCATCAAACACTATGCTCACTGGCAATACTGGATTGGTTATGTGTGGAAGGACTGAACAGCTTTGGTAACTGGTAGGGATGTTTTGAGGATGGGTGACCTCCAAGCTGACAGTGAGAGCTGGTCACAGCTCAGCAGAGAGGTATGTCAAATGCTTCTGTTCCATGCAATAACATTGAATATTTTAATTTAAGAGTCCATAAGATATGAATAAAAGAGCACATAAAAAACCAGTGGGGCTTGATCCTCCCAAAGAGTGGCTTGTCAGTGTGGGGGTAAAAAAAAGATGTAAACTTTTGAGAAGTAGGAATTTCATTCTTTCGAGGAACTCTAGCCATAAGATTGTTATTGTTTAGTAAAGTTTGGTCAGAGGTTGACTTTTCTTCAGCTTTTCATTTACTTTCCAAAGTTGCAGAATCATGGGATGACAGAAGTTGGAGTTTGTCTAGTCCAATCCTCCCTGCTCAAAGCAGGGTCAGCTAGAACAGGTTACTTGGGGACATGACCAGTTGGGTTTTGAATATATCCAAGGATGGGTCATCCACAGTCTCTCTGAGCAACCTATCCTAGTGCCGAATCACCCTTATGGTATGAAACTTTTCTTATGTTTAAATGGAACTCCTTGTATCTCATTTTGTGCCTATTGCCTCTTGTCCTTTCTCTTTGTACCACTGATAGTAGCCTGGCTCTGTCTTGTGTACACCATCTCATCAGATACTGAAACACATTGGAAAGGTCCCCAGAATGCAAGCCATACTGATGCCAGGTAAAGTACCTTCTGCTGTTCTCCTCCATGGCTCTCCTCTCACCCACCAAACCAGTCATCTGATGACAGAAAGTTTTAAGACATAATTTCTTTTTCATAAATGCAAGCTGACTTATCCCAGCCACCTTCTTGACCTTTAGATGTGTGGGTATGTTTTCCAGGATTATTTGTTCCATCATATTCCCTGGAATTGAGGTGAGGTTTCAAAGTATTCAAAATAAAATTATAATAATTTTAAAACAGATATAGATCTAAAATACATCTCCATTGGTCAATATTTCTATATCCAGGTAAAAGATGAAATAAAATCATTGTGAGGGAGGATTGAAGGGCAACAGAAGGTGTTTTAAAGCTGCAAAGTCAGTAATATGGGTCAAAAACTGAGGTTCTGAGATTCTCCTATGAAGATCTCTGGCTTCCTGGGACTTGAGGTCATCCACAAGATAACAGTGAACAACTATTTGCTGAACAACTATTATCATTTGCTGGGAAAAGGAACCAACAGTACTGGATATGCTTGCCCCAAGTATCTGTTCTTTTTCCTGTACCTGGATGAAAATGACTTATTTTTTAAATATTTTTTAAATATATTTTTAAAATATCCTCATTCTGTGAGAAAAGCCATTGTTATGTATCAGCTGGAAAACAGTAACACAAATGAAAGTCTCTTATGATGGAAGGTCAATTTATTGTATGCACTTATTTGTGTACGGGAGTACACGCAAGGCCATAGTCGTGCTGTTTTCAAGTTTCATCATAGCTTTTAGTGTTGTTCCCTGTCTGACCTGATCTGAATAGAGTAGAGTAAAATAGTACAATTGGAAGGAACCTACAGGGATCATCAAGTTCTTCCACGTTTGAAATTAATGAGTAAACAGTGACATCTCCAAATTTTCTAAAATGTCAGCTGCCCAAGATGACAACATGCACATTTGCTGTAGTGATAATGTATAAACCTATTTCAGATTTCTGGTAACAATAAACATTTCTCTTAATTTAATAAAATAAAGGGTGATTCCAAAGCCTACTAAAATAAATAAAATTAGTTGAATATTATATATCGATTTAGTAAGATTTAGTGAGGAGAAGGTATGCATATGAAGACAGGATTAAGTCATTTTTAATGACAGCAATGCATAAGAAGAAAATTGTCCAAGAAAGTGTAGAGGTGCCCTTAGAAGTGGGACTCAGTGATACATAGTGAAACTCCAGAGTTGATATTAGAGAAATTTGGCACAGTATGAAAGCAGATCAGCATTCCATTCAAGCTGTCATGCTCCCCTTTCAAAAGTAGACTTTTATCTTTTGCCTTCAGAAGAAAAGAATGTGATTTTTGCAACCAGGTGTTTCTGACCATAAGCCAATATTACTAATATCAACACATTAATAATATTATTAGAATATTACACTGTGCATAAGGACATACATAACATTTGCAATTTCATGTGTTAATGAGCTTTGGGGGTAAAGTAGATGTTGAAATACATTTGTATCTCTACAATATATAGCATGAAGTGTCCTGATAGCATGCTACTGTTTCTTCATTATATGGGGTAAGACTTATACCAGATTACCAGCATTCAAAGTTGAAAGAATTATCTTTGGATTTTATTGGGGATTTATTTTTTATTTTTTTTTTTATTTTTGAATAGAAGGAACTTGTTTTATTGTAGGTAGGCTTTTCTGTGGAAATCATGGAGCTTCAACTCAGATATCCCATTTGTAAGCTACAACTGGAAAAGGCATTTGACTGTGTGGGGTGGATATGCCTTCTTAGGATACTTAGGATAATTCAGGAATGTCTATGAGATACAGGCAATGTACACTGTAATAGCAAAGCTTTTATTTTTGGAAGTGACTTAGTTTCTTTTGCAGTTCTGGTAATGCTTTACCATTGCTTTTATTCATTCTGTCTTTGGAGCTACTAGTTTCGAAGATGGACACATTGCAGAATTTTGGGGTTTGTGGCTCTGGTAGTTGTGTTATCTGTTTATAATTTAGATATTTAATGCTTTCGTGAACTAAAGATCTTTCAATTTTCCATGGCGCATCTAGATTCAGCCAGCAGTTTAATTTGGACTGAGTTTATGGTGTGAGATTTTCTGTCTTTGAAATTATCTCATTTCCCCACTCTTTCTACTCTACAATAAGCCAACAAACCACACTGCCTTTAAACTGATTTCCTCTGCAGATATATTTTTAGATAGACCAGAGTTTTCCTATTATTTATTAACTTAAAGTCTCCTTTGGTTCCTTTTGTAGTTAGGTGGCTCTAACACATTTTGATGTATTTGCATTTCCATATGCATTTTTTTTTTTCCTCTTTTTTTTTTTTTCCCAATAAATACTGGGATATGTCTAAAGACAAAATGAATTTCATTAAAATACTTCTAGATAACTCTCTTGACTTAAATGAATAAATAGTTCTCTGGTGCAAAATCCATGGGTCTACATAGATTGAGTAAATATGAAATTTTAAAACATAATAGTTAGAAAAAGCAAGTTGTACCCATATTTGTTAGATATATGGAATCTATAATGTGATTACATTTTGACTTAGAATACAAATGATTGCCTGCATAGACAGGCTTAGGTTACAGCAGAGGAGTTGTTTGTTACCCTAATTTTATGGTTTTTATGTAGTAGAGATAAATGAATATTCCCAAGTGGAGTGAAATGTCTTTTGAACTCTCTCTGGAATCTCAAAATTGAAATTACATTGTTCTTCTGCTGCGAATGGGCACAGACAGGTAATACAAGGCCAGGTGAATTGTATCAAGGAGGCATTTTTATTAATTTGGCATGATTACAAAATGCTTTTAGTCTGGATGGCAATCAAAGCTCTGAGATTTGAACTAATGTCAAACCCTTAGGACAATTTCTTAGTATTACCACATAGCATGATGCTTGCAGAAAGCTACAGAAATCCAGCAAATATCATGTATTCAATACATACGGCATACCTAGGGCATTTTTCTGTTACTCAAGGGTAAATTGTAATGGACAATTATACGTTCTTTTTAAGAAATATTACTGGGTAAAAATCTCAACTCTGATAAGAGATTGTATATGAAGTCAATTTTAAATTTATCTGTTTTTAAACGTTGCAGAGAATTTGAGGGGCTCCATACATGTGCTTAAAGGCAATGCTGATAATTTCTTAGATATGGTTTTATTCCAGAGGTTATGATTTCTAGAAAATGGGCTTTGTGATTTATCCTATTTATGTCCCTCAGCTGTAGCTACTTCCTTAGACATCAACAGCGTGTTACGGTTAAGACAAGAGATAGCCATAATATGCACCCATGCTAACCTGAATGGCTTATGTATCTAGTAATGGTGAAATTTTTATTCCATAGATTAAGAAGGAGAGGGAGAGAATTTGACAACTAATTGAGTTTGTTCCAAACAAATTGGGTGGCACAAAGTAAGAAATGTACATGAAAGGTGGTAAAGAGGATAGATTTGCCAGAGCTAAAGAGTGTAGGAGGAGATGAAAGTGGAGATGTGACTTTGAAAGAAAGCTTTGAAAGAAAGAAGAAACATGGATGTGGGAGATTTGAGGAGACATACTGAAAGAGAGGAATAGTATGGAGCTGAGATTCCAGTGCAACTGAGCTGGAAAGGTTGAGAAGAGCAAGAATGTGTCATGGAAGATGGGAAGTTAAGTCATCTTAGCAGTGAGGATGAAAAACACGGGCGCAGCTGGAATGTAGAATTTGGAGAAGCTTCAGGATCTGGATATGAGAAATCTACAAGGGATGATGGAGATTTCAACAATAAAAAGTAACAAGTAGCAAGAAGTGTGGTACTATTCATGTTGGGTCATATAATATTTGAATTAAGTGGCCTTCACCAAAGTCAGTTTGCCTGATGAGGTGTGCTAAGTGGTCTTGAGGATTGATAATAACATAAAATAGAGACATCTTAGATCTGACAGGATTGGTAGAAGGTGGAGAGACAGACCTTTAGGCTAGGCCAGAGGAGGTCATCTCAGAGATGGACAGATAATTAGAAGGAAATTGTCTGAGGGAAAATCAAAAGAGCTTCAGAATGCAAACTGAGAAATGTCACTGTTTTTTATCAGTTTTGCCTTCCCTAAAGATTTGTTAGAGACATTTATAGCACCAAGCCGTTGTTACCATGCTAATGGACTGCAGATACGGGAACATAAAGATCTGTATTTATAACAGATGTAATTGGCTATTAGGGAAACGCGGGTGACAGTCTGCTTTTTGAATTTTGTTTTAAAAATTGTTTAACCCATTTACATTTTCCATTAAAACAGGAACAAGTCGAATCCTACTTTCTTTTTAGCAATACTCTAGGATTTTAGAAAAAAAAAAAAGATTTTGCCTCCACCTTATTATGATGAATCAGCAAGCAGTTTGAGAAACATCCTACCTAGGCAGACAGGGCTGTATTTATTTTTTTGTTTGTTTGTTTTGCAAAGTAAATTTCTGTGTTTGTTTATGGCATGTTCAAACAGACTTTATATTTAATTTAAACCATCACATTTCAGGAAATGATCTAGAATAAACCCATAGCTTCTGTTTCCCTCCACGTTTTGTAAATAGGAATTCACTGATTTATTTCTTCTGAAAGGAATGTATTGATTTCTTAAAAGTAGCTAGAGAAGAAAGGTACTCAAAAGAAGTGTGGGAGTTCAGCATATTTTGGATTCTATATGCAATATGTATTTATTTATTTTTAGAGTCTTGCACAGATTTCATTTACATTCCTCTTTCTTTTCATTATAAAAGGACTGGGAGCAAGCCGGTGACTTTATGAGACCTTCACCATATTATCTTACTTTTATAATTACATTGATTTGAATCAACAGATTTACTCCACTCTGAAACTAAGTTACCTTACTCAGCCTTATCACACATATTTATCAGCACAGTTCTGTTTTAAAATGTTATTGGCTGTAGCAATTACTGTCTTCATAATTTATGATATTATAATATAAGCTCTCTTTTGCCTGGAGCACTATAATTTATTTATGTGTGTTTTTATTTACATAACATTTATGACTTACAAAATACACTTCAGTGGTAATGTTGAAGAGAGCAACAAGGAATACTTGCACAGAAGAGTGGTTTTAGGGTATGTGCCATCTTCCTTGAGATCATGTTGCCAAGCTGGTGGTTCCCAGCAGTATCCAGAAATGATTCATTCCTTTCTTCTAACTCAGTCTATTCCCATTTCAACAAACTACTATGTAAGTGGCATGTTTCCAGCATGCTCTGTTTGTGTATGTAGCATTTGGTCTTCAAACCATATCAACTGCACAATATGGTTCAATTTTTGTCCATCCATTTGGAAATACAAATCCAAAAAAAAAGAGGCAATGTAGGAATATAGTTTTGGTATTGGTGAACATACTTGTATGATGTTACTTTTTTTTTTTTTGTTTGTTTGTTTTTCCTAAAAATTTCATTCTTTGCTCTATAAATAGTCTAGGGCTGAGTAATACGGAGCTGTAAATCTTGAAAATAGTACACTCTTTGTGTACTCATTGTAGACTCATTGCTTAATGTCTCCAGATTCATGATGTGATTGTGTATTTGTGAGGAACAGTGCACAATCTGGCTTCATCTTTCTGAGTTTTGAGACCCTCACTGCAGCGTCTAGGTTCTATAAGCTAGGCTCCATGAAATTTATCTTCTAGTATATAATGAGGACAACGTTGTCTCAAGCACTAAAGAATCAAAACTATGTTGGTCTTGGTTTGAAAAGGTTAATAGTTCTAAACGTGCAAGTCAGTAACTGGATTCAGTAAGATAGCACTCAGAAATCTAACTGGATTCTGCAGAGTTGCAGTATAAGTCTGTGAAATCTATTCAAGTCTGCTCTAGTTTTTATGACTTGTTCCTTGCATGTAGAATACTCCCAGCATGCATGTGTGGTCCCAGAACACTGAGTGGAAACGCTAAAATGGGTAATGGTCCTCAGGATGAGCCTTTGTGTACAATAAATTTTCAGTGCAAACAAAAGCTTGTCAGTGCACAAGATTGTAGCTTCTGTGGACACATCATCACAATGAAAATCTTACACTTACTCTGTGTCTTAAATTCCAACGGATTATCAGAAGTTCTCAACATGTGATCAATAAGCTAACCTTAACATATGACATATTGAAGTACAACATAGTATCTTGCTTTTAAGAATGAATGGGATCAATACATTTTGTTTAGATGTCCACAATCACAGAATTGATTAATTTTTAATTCTGAAAGGTAAGTGAAAGTGCCTGAAACTTTTAATATAATAATACATTTAAACTGTCACTATAAACACAATGAACATTATGTCCTAGAGATGCCAAGAAGGAACGTGTTTGCCATAGGTAATGCTTGTTGAGTGGTAGGAAGATTACGCTAAGAAGTTAGTATTGCAAAAAATATGCTTGACTTAAAGGGAAGATAACTTCAGAGGTAGTTTAACCAACTCTGTGCTAATCAATGGAAGCATTGTACAGTATTTAACAGGATTATTATTTTTTTTTCTCCAGTTGGTGTGATCATAGCTGTTAGGAGATCCTAGTCCAGCTTGGTTAGGGTCTGCTGATAAGTTATCACTACTGAACATGGAAACAACTTCTGTGTCAGGCAGAGTGATGCAGCATAGAACGTTGTACTTGTACTACTCGTATCAGGGAAGGAGATGGTCTCACTTTGCAAACAAACTTGCCTTGGCTGCAAATGTTTATGGAACACTTTATTCCTGAAATATTATATATGCAATTATAGGTGGTATAGAGGGATTTGTACCAGTCTGAATAAAAAGTGGTTAGAAATAGCTAGATAATTTCAGGAAAAAAAAAAAAAAAGTGATGTCCCTACAACGTATGTCTCTAATATAAACTTAACAATCTTTCTTGTGCCTTCTGAGAACTATATTTGTTTGGAAAAAATTTATTTCAGGTGAGTCAGAGCAATTTGTGAGTTTAGGTTAGAGTGAATGTTTTCCCAAAGAAACCATCATGAAAAAGAACCGTGCTTCATTTTAATTGCATAGTCATGCCTTACAGACTTTACAGTACCCATGCCAAGATTTGAGAGCTTATTTGCTAATTGTAGATGAATATGCCACTTAATTAATTAGGTGCTACGCACCCTCAATTGTATGTATCTATCATAATGATTTAATTTATAGCAATACATTTGTATGGATAATTTATTGTCCATGGAGGGAGGTAAATCACACTGTTTATTTAGGGCAGCTAATTTAGGTGTGATTTAGAACACCAGAAGTTAGGAACTTCAGTTTCCCATTGTAGGGGAAAATAGCAGGTACATCTAGTGGGCAATCGAAAGTCTGGACAAATAAGTGCACTCCTCCCTGTGAGCAGTAGTGATGAAATAAAGGAGTTTATCGTATCAAACATGCTGAGTACTCATAGCTAGGCATTCTCATGAGTTGTCAGAGGCATGGATTCAATTCCTTTTCATCCTAGCCTTTTTATGGATCCATTGAGGCCCCTCTCTCTGCACCCAGGTAGTGTTAGATATGTGACTGTCCTCAGTCCTGCAAGGTGACAGTCACCCATCTTAACTGGTGTCTTGACAGACCTGTCTTGACTACACCTCACTCAGTATCTTGAAAATCTGATTCCTGCTTGCTGAAATTTGATTGTCATTTTGTACACCACTTGGAACGCTGTACAGTTTGCTTATTTTCTTTCTTTTATCATTATCTGCATATCATGTACCAGATTGGCCTTAGGTACGACAATAACAGGAGCATAGAAATGATTTGGTACACATACGTGTGTATGCAGTTAGATATAAGCTTAAATATGTGGTACAAAGCATTGCAAAGGCAAAGTGATGTACATAGTGAGTGTTACTATTTTTAATTCAATCCTTTTTAGAGTAAGAAATTTATCAAGGAAGCAGACAGGATCTTAAGCTTTTTCTTTTGTTTGAAATGTCTATGATACAGAGATTTTTAAATTAAAAGTTTTGCTGAGTTTTGGAGGGGAATCTTGAACTACAAAGTATTCCCCCAAACAAATATAAAACCAACCAAACAATAGCTACAAGTAAAAGAGTAAGATTGGTATACATTTTGCTACTGTAACTTTGTTACATTTACTAAAGATGCTTATGGGATAGTTGTGAGAATATATTTGCTGCCCATTGACATATAAATAAATAACAAATAACGTCAATACATTTGAGAGATCTTAATATTGTTAAAGAATTGATTTACTAAATACATAATTTGATGGTTTTAATTAATTATATGCTGTAGTGTGGAGTTCTGTCACAGTGACCCTAAGGTCAAGACCTGTAGTTTATGGACTATTAATTAGCCATTAAGTCATTCGCTCATCTGACCTGCAAATCTATCAGATTGATGGATAGCAGAGACCTCCATGTTCCTAATAGGTATTCTATTTAACTTTCAAAAATTTCAAGCAAAGTTTGATCACTGACTAAAATGAAGTGAGAAGAAAGCTTAACAATTTTTAAGGGTATATCATCACCTTTCACTTGAAAGAATTACTAACTTGAAGAATACCATCGCTGTCTTCATTGTTCTCCCAGGACTACTGACTGAACAGTGCAACTAGTACCTTAATTTCTTTTCTTTAAAAAGAGGAAATCAAAATGATTTTTACAGATCTTTTGAATGTGTAATATCAAGCATAAATTTTAATTGCACTTCATTTACTAAGTGGTGCATTACCTCATCCTTTGGTTTTAACAATGGATTTTCTATAAATCTTCATATGGTTAAACATGATAAACTGCTCAACATATCATGGAACATGGCAGTGCTTATTAGCACTTGAGAAGTTATTGATTGCTTATCTTGATTAATCTTTTATGGGTCTCTGTAGTATTAATTCCACAGAAAAGTCTTTGGAAGTTCTGTAGCATTAGTCTCCTCATTCATACATTCTCCTTCAATTACATGGATTTCTCTGGCTGCTCTTGTTAGATTAATTATAACCTCTTTGTCACCAGATCTTGCTTTCAGTTTATCAAGAATTAGAATTTTAATGAAAAATACATATTTAAAAGATTCTAAGAAAGAGTGGCATTATTGAGACGAGAAGTTTCCTGCAATTTGGTGGAAGGAAGGAATTCTTAGGTTTCAGGAATAAGGAGAAGTTAGTATCAATTTTAGAGGCCCAATCTATGATGTATGGGTTTGCTTCATTTCAGATACAGCCTGGGAATTTTCCTCTCTCTCTCATTTTTTTTTTTATTATTATTTTTTTTTAAACTCAATGACAAGGGTTTTGTATAGCAACTAGTATCAGCTTTATCATAAAGAAGGGGAACTGCAGCTTGCTCTTCAGATTTATCTGAAAATACAAAAAGGATATGGATAGGAAAACCTACCTGGATAAATGCTGAGTGTGTCCTTGAGGGTAGAATCGTAGAATCACAGAATGGTTTGGATTAGAATAGACTTTCAGATTATCTGGTTCCAATCCCAGCCATGGGCAGGGCCCCCTCCCACCAGCCCAGGCTGCCTCCTGCCCCATCCAGCCTGGCCTTGGGCACTGCCAGGGATGAGGCAGCCACAGGTCCTCTGGGCAGCCCTGGCCAGGCCTCACCATCCTCTTAAGAAAGAATTCTTCCCAATGTCTAATCTAAATCTCCTTTTTTTTTTTTTTTTTTTTTTTTTTTTTTTTTTTTTTAGTCTAAAGCTATTCCCCCTTGTCTTGTCTACAAGACTACACTTCCTGACAGAGTCCCTCCCCACCTTTCCTGTAGGCCCCCTTTTGTTACTGGAAAGCCACCATAAGTTACTTCCAAAGCCTTCTCTTCTCCAGACTGGACAACCCCAGCCTGCTCAGCCTGACTTTGCAGGAGAGGTACTCCAGCCTCTGGTCATCCTCTGGACCTGCTCTAATATGTCCATGTCCTTTTTGTGCTGGTGGCCCAGCGCTGAGTGCAGGGCTCCAGGTAGGGTTTCACGAGAGCAGAGCAGAGGAGGAGAATCACCTCAGTGATTCAATACAGCCCAGGATAAGGTTGACTTTCTGGTCTGTGAACACACATATTGCTGGCTCATGTTGAGCTTCTCATGCACTACCACCCCCAAGTCTTTCTCCTCAGGGCTCTCAATCCATTCCCCGCCCAGCCTCTATTTGTGCTTGGGATTGTCCCAGCCCAGACACAGGACCTTGCACTTAGCCTTGCCGATCCTCATAACATTTGCAGAGATCCACCTACCAAATCTGTCCAGGTCCCTCTGCATCCATTCCTTCCCTCCAGCGTGTCAACTGCACCACACAGTTTGGTGTCAGGTTAGGTTTCCTGTGTTCTAGAGAAGCACCAGCTCTACTCAGCTGTTCACTTGCCTCTTATTTTTTTAAACTGAGGTCTTATTATGTTTACATCTTCTTTCTGCTGCAGAGTAATAGTAAGTTCCATGATTCAAATTTTCATGTCATTGGTCTTGGACAGTCTTAAAGTCAAAGAACATGAAATAGACAGAAGTTTCTTGTAGGCATAAGGATTTGGTGAACTGAGGTCACTCTAAAAAAAATCATCCAGACCTCAGATTTGAGAATCTACTTCAAGCCACAAGATCAGAGAAATTAATGTTCCAGTTTTAATTTGATAGAAGGTCATTGTTTCATGATCAATTACTAAAGTATATTTGGGTGTTTTTTGTTTTGCCATCTCCATCCCAGTGCATTCTTGGTCTCAATATGCTCTACCACTACTCTCTAAATATATATTTAATGAGTGTTGGGATGCAGGCAGAGGGGAAGGGACTGCTTTGTAGCCACACATTGCCCAACCTTGGAGCATCGTGCAGCATCGTTATGGACTTTGCATTTGCTACCTTTTGCAGAAAGACATTAAAGAAATCTGCATCTAGAATAGCATATGCATATAGCAAATCCTTAGTTGATTGTGTAGTTGTGGAGGAGTCCTAATCTGATGTTGTGAAATAACAACACAAAGTTGAAGTTTCCAGTGATTTACAGTGGGGTTGATCCCACTCCAGTTCAGAATGGAAGAACTGTCACTGGCTGGAATAGACAGGGGTTGAACTAGTGTCATTGCAGCAGTGTTTGTGATGATCTCATTTTCTTATAGATTTAAACCATTGGCAAGAACAACAGAACTCTGAAGTAAACAAACAAAAGACCCATAGCAATAAAAGGCTAGCTTTATTCTGACGTTAACATCATATTGAAAGAGTAATGAGTTGTCAACTTTATTAATAATGGGCAAATTTTCAATACAAGCATATTTTATTGTCGTCAATCCCAGTTGCATGTGTATGTGCTGGAGTATGGCCAAAAGGAGGAGGAGTAGATGAATCCCAGTTTCACAAGTCAAAAGGAAAAATAAAAAAAAAAAAAAAGAAAGAAAAAAAATCAAGAAATTAATCTAATTCCTCTTTCTACGTAAGTCAAAACCAAAACATCTTTTGACTTTGGAGAGGCCAATATTTCACCTGGCATCAGGACTTCTCCCTTCTCTGTAACATTCCTTCATATTCAGTACTAAGTGTTGAGAGCTCTGTCATTTCCATAGATGTGCTGTGAGGAGCTTAACTCCTCTTGGTGAAGGGCTTGGCCCAGAAGGTGCAAATCATGGACAATATTGAGCATGCATGGGCTATAAAATAATCTCTTGTTTGTTCATTTTATTCCTAGGACTGTTTTGTGTTAGTTATCTGTTCTGAAAGCTGTAGAATGTTAACTATTGAATATTAAAAAAGCTATTACATAGGTGAACAAATTCAGTCCTTCCAGACAGATACACTGAGCAAAGAAATGGACCTACAGGACTTCCTGGCCCTATGAATTGTATCAATCACATCACTAGGATGAAGACTTTGCCAGAGACATTCCTAGAATTTCTTGTAGTGTCAGAAAAGGCTTAAATGCAGATATTTTATTGTATGGGGATGTGCAGGCTGCAGAGATAGATAGCAATCAACAATGAAATTCTCAGCAAGTTGGCATAAAATAGGATTTATACTTGGGCTGTAGACTAAATGGATACATTAACCAAAAGATTCCTATAGGGGAAAGGAAGTGGGCCATGACTCTAGTGTAGCCTGAGGGTCATGGCAGCAGCTGCAGAGCAATTGTTCTTTGTGTCACACAAAATGTTCATCTTCTTCTGTTTCCACATGGGTCTGTACAGAGGGAGAAAGACTTTCTAGTCATTTTCAAGAGGTAAACAAATGATGTTTCTTATTAAGTCAAAAAAAAAAAAAAAAAAAAAAATCAGTCAGAAAGAATCCTGAAGTTCATTTTAACCGATTTTGAAATAGTAGATAGGCAAAAGTCTTTCAAACCCAAGATGGTCATGGTCTGTCTTCAAATTAGTTTGACTGTCAAGATTATTTAAGGAGAGGGATTAGAGGCATATTAAGGAGAGGGATTGCATTTTTTTCCTGAACTTCCTAAGCAAATTAGATAAACAAGTAATTAAAATGAAGAACTGCAAATACTAGGCATCTCTGTGTGAGAAAATATGGAATTTGCAAAGGGAAAAATTTAGTTTAAAATTTAGTGAGTTGGTTCAAATTTTGTAACGTAATGTACATATCTGTAATGTATGCAGGTACAAGCTTTCAGCTTCTACTTTGCCTTATACAAAAATGTGTACATTCAACACCAGTGTTTCTTGAAGGTGCTGTCTTGGCGCTGGACAACACTGGTGCTGTCTCACTGTCCTTGGACATCTACATGCTCACAACATCCATACCACATACCAGATTCTCTACCTTGAAAATCAGGTAAGGATGTCAGGTTATTGTACGGGGACTTTTCACTTAGATGGTTTTACTTTGTTGTACTGTTTCATTTTTATTTTTATATTTTATTTTTATTTTTTTCCTTTATTTGAAGATGCTTTTATTTTTTATTATTTATTATTATTATTGTTATTATTTTATTTTTATTTTTTTTCCCTCAAAATCATGCTCCACACCATCAGAAATGAACATGTTAAAAATTAATTTTCACTTACAATCTCTTCACTTAAAGGGTAACCCATAATTCTCATAATCCTCACTTGAACTTAATGTTTTCCTGTCTTCTAATGGACAGTAATTGAGAGGGATCCATCATCTAAATTATACTCTAGTGTAGAGAATCACTTAGAAAAATGGTGCTATAAACTGGAATCTCTATGGTAAAAATCAATCCCTGGAAGCCGGTTAGTTTTAAGGAAAGATATTACCATCTGGTAGACTTAAACAAAGTGTGTGTTTATATTAATTTGCACATGGAGTTCAAGTCCATAACTTCTCTAAAATGCAGGAAAATGATAGCACTCATTCTGTATTTTGTTGTTGTTGTTGTTGGGTTTGTTTTGATCTTACTCTATTTCCATGGAAGACAATGCCTTTTTTCACCAACATTACTGGGTAACGTATGGAAGTTTTTAAGGATTTCCTTACAACATTACCAAGCACAACATTTTTCTGTAAAGGGTTTCAAGAGGGGTCCAGGGAGGTCCTTTGGCTCCGTAACTTATTCTAGATGACTACCTTTCACAAAGTTGTAAGAAAATCCAAAGAAAAAAAAACCTGAGATAAGAACACCATTGCTCTCCCTTGCCACACAAAAAGATCTTCTCCAGCCTTAATCCTTCTAGCAGAACTTGTTCTGTTCTGGTGAGAAATCATGAAAATAACCATAGGAAAAGCCTGTTGGGCCCCAAACATCTGGAGGAAACCCCTAAGCCACGGGTAGTCTGGTGTTTGAGAGCACACGTTTGGAGAGGGATTGTCATGTACCAGCCGAGTCCTTAGCCATCTGCTCCCAACTGCCACCCCAGGCCTGATACCAAGGAGATGTGTATGCAACCCTACCAGCATGCCTATTCCCAGCTCTAGTTTAGTGAGATAGGTAGATAGATGCCCAGGGGACTGCTTCCCTTAATCCAGCCTCCAAACACCCCTTTTCTTCAAGCTATAGTTAATGTATGATTGCTTCATTTCCCAGGTGGCTGAAGCAGAGACAGCAGCAGTCAGTGAGACCTAGGGATATTTCTATCCTCAGGACAGTTTCCACAAACTTTTCACGTGTCTTTTCTTGCCACTTACAGTCAGGGGGACACCTGCTCCCTCTCTAAGACTTAGGGAGCTGGTCTGGCCAGGAGCTCATGACCAGTGAGCTCTTATTGAGAAAGCTTAATACTAGGGCACAGTAGTGCCCTAGGGCACTTTAAACTATCATATAAACAAGATCAAATGTCTTCACACCTCATATATATTTTAATGAACATAGAACAAAAGTCTTTTATTTTATTATCCGTGTTTTGCAGCTGGAATTTTTAGATGTGGGGGAAAATTTTCTCTGAAGTAATTTAGGAAATCTGTGTAAGAACCAGGGAGAGATACAGTCCTGAGTCCCAGTCCAGTAATTTAAATAGAAAATACTTTTCTCTTCATAGTCTCTTACAAACTCAAAGGCAGGTAGGGCTAGGTGAAAACATTAACAATATGTATCAAATACCATATTTGAAAATGATTAAGAAATTCATCATAAAAGGCAGAAATGAGTCTCTAACCAGCTCTGACCTTGAAATATCCTTCTTCCCTGACAGACTGGTTTTTGTTTTCAAAGAGCTCTGAGAAACATCTTTCTCCGAGAAAATGTGGATATTCCTTTTGCCAGTTTGTTAGCAAAACACAGAGCAATCTTAAAAGGTGTCAGCTACAATGACTTCTTCAGGTTAAATATACCCTTTGTTTTTCCAGTAACTACTAATGGTTTAAAGCACTTATATAAAAATCTTCAGCAGTTTGGGGAAAGAGCTAGTTTTATAACATATATTTATTGGAAGAAAAAGCCCTCCAAAAATCCAGCTTGACATACGAAGGATTTTCTTCTTCCTTTATCAGAACCTGTACCATAACCATTTTTTTTCCCTTTCCCCAGATTTAGACAGAGCCAGCCTGACACTGTCTAGTGCTATTATTCTTCTTGCCACTTATGTATGCCTCCTCACAGACTATGATATCACAACTCATTAATCAGGCAGCAGGCTGGCTTGAGTGAGATCAGAGCGTGGGCCAATGCCAGTGCTCCTTTTGTCTGATTCATCAGGTATTTTTTTTTACTGTGGTCACAGAAATGTATAAATAGGAACGGTATTCAATATTTTATTCTCAAGCTAAATTTAAAGGTTTCACTCAGATCAGGTGTAGGAGATGGGCTGATCATCTAAAGTAAGATTTATCAAACATAAATTAGGTGGCAATTGCTAAAATACTGTGTAACAAGTGATTTTTTTTTTTGATTTTTTTTTTTTTTTTTTTTTTTAAGGGCATGATAAGGGAGTCTGTGCCAGGCTTTTATAAAGAAATGTGAAAAGAGATGAGGAGTTTTACAGCATCTGTGGGGGCCTACCTTGTTTGTTTGTTTGTTTGTTTTTATTAGTGATGACTAACCAATGTCCAGCCCTGCTAGTAGAGTTACCTGGCTGCAGAGAAAAGAGCCAGATATTTCCAAAGTTAGACAAGATCTTCAATTCAGAGTGGATTAGTTAGGAAGCTCTGGGTTTTGACCTTAACAATTTCCAGCACAATCCTGAAGGTACCTGTTGGCTCTTGAAGAAAATAAGTTGTTGCTAAAAGGAAGACAAAGAAACTTTGGCAAACAAACTGCTGATTTAACTTCTACTTATGCACCACCTTGCAAGAGGGGAAAAGAAGCCAGGATGATGCTTGAGTTCATGCCATTGTCACAAAAGGGTTTTTTTTTTCTGTATTGGAGTCCATTTTTTTTCTCTCTAGCTGGAGCATCTCAGCTGAATAAGCCTTCAGCCTTATCTAGCCACATCCAAGGGTGACTACGTTGTTCCAACATGACTCTACTGCTAGGAAATTCCTTTTGTTTTTCAAATATTCATTTAAATGTTACCTTCCTCTGCCAGTTCTGAAGAGCTGGAGTCCTAAGGACTGAAATGTAGCTTCCTCCTGTGCATTGCAAAGTCTCTCAAGGCAGATAAAAACACAGCAAGAGGAGCAAAGAGAAATCTCTCTACAGCCTACAGATGTCAATCTGTGACTGGCAGTTTTGGAATAACACAGAGAAGTACATTGCGTTTTTTTTTCACTTTTCCAACATCAGCACGATGTACACTAGACAGGTTGTACTATTGCCAGCAAGATGAGGCCCCAAAGTGCGGAAAAATACTCATCATTTTGAGTTAGAAGACACATTTCCATCTTACTGAATGCAAAAATCTTTACTTTCCAGGAATATCTGACTGTTCCATGCTGCTGCATTTGTGTATTCACCGGACAAGCCAGTATTGATTAACAGTGAATTTCCAGATGTAGATTTTGACTCTTGAATGAGCTATTTTTTTCACTTCAATAGCAATAGCCTGGCAGAAGATTAGTTAAAGCTGAATAGTGTAACAGGGAGCCTAAGTGTTATCCTCTAGCATGGATTGTGGGTTTTAAGGATGAGCTGTTGTCAAATCATCCAGCAGTCTAGACCTGAAAAGAAATCCTCTTTTTGCTTGTATCTTGGTTATTATGAACTTTACTCCTTTCTTCCTGTGCATCCCATTTATCTGTCACAGCCCCCTGTGAAAGCCTTCCTTACCTTTCTTTCCAGGTTTCAGTATTCTCCTTTTCTACCTCAGAAAAATTCAGGCTTTGCATTCAGGATTTTTCACACCTATGATGTTACCATTTAAATGCTCTTGCCTGTGGTTTCTCTGGTTTCCACTGAAGCCAGCCAAGTCCATTTCCCCAGATAGACAAGTTTTATTTTCTCTGGTATAGAGAATTCTGGCCTTATATTCTCCATACTTGTGACTTAATCCTTTATTTAATACCTGTTTCTGCTGAGCATCTTCAATGAGTTAGCTCACTAGACTTAAGTGGAAGGCTATAGATGCATAACAGTGTTTATGTTAACGTAAAAAGAACTAGCTAGATGGAAAAAAATGTTCTTGGCCAGTTCATGCTATTTTCTTGTGCATTATGTGATTTCTTCCTTTCAGTCCATATTCAGTTTGTGTGTAGTCTCAGATGCTAAGATCTTTAGGCTATCTAATTAAAAATATTTGTACAACAATATTTGCACACAAAATACAGCACAGGGTCAGTCTTGCCAATCATCAGCATCTGTAGCTGTCTGCATGCCTCCAGTGTTCAGAGGATCTGTTCCTTTCCCCACTGTGTCATGTTGAGCTGGTCTGTGTTTACAATGATTTAAATCAGAGTTGAATTTGGCCCAAATTTTAGTAAAACATTCTTCCTAAAGTACAACAGTGAAGTCAATACTGTTATTGTTTCCTGCTGTGTCTTTATTTGCATGTTAATGGCAGATTATTGTTGTCTTTTCCAGTGTACTTCCCCAGAGACTGTATGCATGTTTTTATTGATTAGTTCCTCTTCATTTAACATTTAAATGGATATTTTCAAATTGGTGCAAAATTATAATAGTGTGTTTGCTCAAGGCATTGAACTGTGGTATTAGTAGAATCATCCAAGTCTGCTGATTATGCATGCTCTCTACAAAAGAGTTTAAGGACTGCAGTGCAGACCTGCAATTAGGTCTGAGTTACACAAGCAGATGAATCCTGGGCCAAATACACCCATTATCTCATTTATCTTCCTCAAATGTTAGAGCAGGTGAAGTACAAATGTAGAAAGTACACAGTAATGTAAGAAGAAGAAAAATCTGAACATGTACTCTTCAAAAATGTTTTTAATCTTGTTTCAGTCTATGTAATTGTTATATGTCAATCTTAGTAACATTATCTAAGTCATCTCTCTTGTAGAAGAAACTTGGGAGTGGAAGCTCTTTAAAAATGAGGTTTTATTTGGTGAGGATGCATACATTTACTGCATGCAGTAGTGAAACTTTTGGCTATGTGAACATCTACTGTCATGACTGGTTTGCAGCTTTACCATTATGGGCTGTAACCTCACCAAATCACATAGAAGACATCTGGCTTCCTCAGTATCTAAGTAGAGAAAGTGTGAAAACTGAGGATTTGGCAAGCAACACTTTGTCTTGTGAAGGTTTCGTTTTTTTTTTTTTTTTTTTGGGGGGGGGGGGTGGGGGGGGGGGGGGAGAGGAGGGATGCTGTAGGTAGCACTTACAGGATCTGTTTGGCCTTGCAAATTGGCTTTCTTCATTGTTTCTGTGGTGGTGGCAGAAGCTTTCTCTGTTGTTTCTAAGGCCAGAAGATAAGGACATCTTTGTGTTGTTCTGTCCAAGTTACTTCAACTTGCAGTCAGTGTTCTTAAATAGTCTTAGGGTGCCCTTGGGTGCCTACTAACAGTTCTCCACTGGTAGTCCTAACCTGTTAAAAACACAAATGACACAATATGCATTTTCAAAACAAACAAAGCCAGATCTTCTGGCTGAATTCAGCTATGTTAATTGTGTCAGACCTTTCTGAGTCCTGCGGTCCTTTTTTTTTTTTTTTTTCTATGATATATGTCTTCATTTCCCTGTGCTAAGGTACAATATATTATTATTCTGCTCAATAGCTTCTAAATTCTGCCTGGAAGGTCCTTCAGGGATGAGCAGGGAGTCCTGCTTGAAAAGAATCCTGATGGTTTGGAGAAATAGTGGTACCTCTATCAATGATATTCTGTTGATGTGTTTTTTACGTCATGGTATGTTTTGCTGTTAATGTCTAAGCCGTAGGTATATCTGAAAATAGAAGGTTATGAGCAATCCTAAAGACAAGAGAGAATAGGTTCTTTGTGGACTACAGGGGAAAAATATACACACCTGATGCGTAGGGTTTAAGGTATCTCTGGGTGGGGGTGCATTGTATATGAACAGCCCACAGATAAGTGTCTGCCTCTCAAGGGAAATTGGATGTTTCTAGGCACAGATACTTTTTGCAATGTGCCAAGGAAGTAGTCTGGGTCTCCTGGTCCCCCTAAGACCCTTCTTATTCATAACCTGTCATGGACATACATTGTTTGGATCACTTAGGCCACAAGAGAAGCCTGCAGAATGGAGAATATTGGAGGCTTTTGCCCAATTCAGTGGATATGGCGGAGCTTGTATTAGAAAGGTTTTGTACAAAATGAACCACTTTAGATTTCAAATAAATGGAGTTAATATATGTCTGCTAAAACTGACATTCCTTGAATGTGTAATGCAATATTCTTTAAGAACAAAATTTTAATGTACTGTGATTACTTCACCGGGTGTGTTTGTATTTATGTGGACACTTACATGACTGCATCATCCTTTGGTGGCTGCAAGGAAATTTGAGCCCCATGCACCTTATCCAGAGTCCTTCCTGGGCTGGGCTATAGAGGAATGGTTGTACCCACAGCAGAAGGAAAGCAAAGGGTCCAAACAGCAGCTCTGCAAATCCTTGTGTATGGGAAGTAGGCAGAAACAAACCTGGAGGTCCCTGCTCTGGTAAGTGTCTTTTGTTCAAGAGGACATTACAGATCTCTTTTATTCATAGTTTCTGGAAGAGTGTTAAAGTTTATTTAAAACCATTGGACCTAGTATTTAATATAGGTAAAGCCTACAAAACTGGGGCATTTGCTGAAATCTTGTTCTAGCTGGCTGCTGTGGCACAAAATCACACATTGCTTACAGAATCTGAAATTACGTAAGAATTGGTTAAAGTTCTAGCCTGTAACTCTCCATTTCCTGGGTTTTGTCAGCTTAAAGCAAGTCCTAATGTTACTTTAATGTAGTTTGGTGTGAGGATTGCATCAAAGTAGGTTATATATTGATTCCTCAAACCTCAAAGCTCTAGAGGTAAATCTCTACAGAGAAGTGTCAGAACTTCAGTTAATACTTGTATTGATAGGCACAAGATGTCACTATTGTGCTTACTGCAGAGATAACGTTTGTGTTGAAATTTTAATGCCCGTAATGTTTAGCCTTTCTAGACTATGGCAAGCTAATCAAAGAACCTTCTCTGGTATATAAATCACTGCACACTACTGAAAATTGTAGACAAGATAAATCAAGATTTTTCAATCAATTCGGTCTTCAATCATTCTTTCTAGCAGCACAGAAAATATAGTCCATGTTGTACTTACAGTTTGATAGCAAGGAGATGTTTAACATCAGCGCTGGAGATTAATGGTGACAAGTTATATTGTGGAAAATGTGAAAGGGTGTTTAGACTGAAATATTAATTTCTTGATTGATGTAAAAATCAATAATTGAGGCCATAAATCAATGCTAAAATCAGCTGGATTATGCATCATCTAAGCTAATACTCAACATGTTCAAAAACTAATCCACAGTTTCAAAATATGGAAATTGATGTAAGAAGGTGAATCTGTTTTTCCACAGTGTCTTATATTCTCAAATTTTCATACTGTTTACAATAGTAGATGTTATTTTTTAATTCATTTTCACAAATCATTTGTCTTTTTTGAAGACTTATGAAGTGTTTTATTAAAAGATCTGTATCTTATAAATAAAGGAGGTGATTTAGTTGTAATGAACACCTTATTGTACACTTCAGTCCCTTTTGCTGTTTGCGAATTATCTGCATATAGTTTTTGACCTTCAACATTTTTTTCATTATACAGAAAGATTTATTTGAATACATTCCAGCCTATGGGTCACACTTACCTTGAAATCAGAGTTTATCAGTATCTGCTGTTTATTCTGCATGATTGGTCACCAAGGGCATGTGGTTGTGTTTTTTTTTTTTTTTTTTTCTTCCAGTTTCTTTGCTGAAAACCACAGAAAGCTTTTAAGCTGGAGCTATATCTTTTGCCTGGGAATTTAGGTCCATAGTGGGTAATGAAGTACATAATAATCATTATATAGTTGAAATCTTCTACAGTGTCAATAATGGAGGCATGTCTGGATAGAAATTTTCATTGATAACTGAATTAATTAAATTCACACTGGAGTTTCTTGTACATTTGTCAGTGGAGGGCTGCGTTTATAAGCTACCTTGATTTTAGGATTTAACTGGTCTTAAAACTACTTTTGTCTCATAAAGTAGATGCAAATTGTACTGGTCTGCATTTCTCAAAACACAATTCATCTTAAACAAATAAAAACAAAAATAAGAAACGTCCGCTGGAGTGAGCTAGAAAGCTGCATTCTGGGAACTGTAGTTTTGGCTTGCAAAGCAGCTCCATAAAAATTCAAGGGTGGCTATATAGAGAGTTTTATCAAGTGTAATTGCTTTGGGTTGCCCTGGTTACATAGTGAAAGACTTTTTTGCTATGGAATGTACATATGAAGACAATAGGACAAAAATCATACATTCAGGGGTTTTAAGTGCTTCATTTCCCTTCATGTTATAAGTGGCTGCCCAAAACTGATGTAGCAATATTGTTTACTTCCCTGGGTGGACAGGAGGGAAAATGCATGCTGGTTTTGGTGTGATACGTTTTGGACAGATTAGAAAATACTCTGCTAATTAGGGGAATTCCAGGCATGTACAGGAAGCATATTTCAATAACCCGTGATTATGTTGGGTTTCATGTAAAGCTATTTGTTTGGCTGCCAAAGTGTTTTATGGTGTGATGCCAACTATAATATATTCAGAACACAAGCTAAAAAAACTCCAACCTTTGATGCTTGATGAGTTCATAGGATGGGAACACAAAGACAAAGAACCTTGAAAACCTCAACATGAATAATTAAGGTAAATAGACAGACTGTTCTGTATTGTGATTAAAACATAAGTAACTTTTGGGCATTACATAGCTATCTAGAAATTCAAAACTTTTTAAAACAAAAGCATGTACTGTAGTATCTCTATTATCTAACTTTAACACTACACAATTTATTATGAACTGACTTGCTTGCTCTCCTTTGTGGAATGAGCACACTGCCATTCCAACATATTTCCAGCCTCAGAGAAATACTGGCATCCTTTAAAAATACATTGAAATGTGAATTTTTTCAGGAGTCCTTTATAGAGGCAGTTTAAATAGTGTAACAAGTTTTGAGTATATTATATGTATTCAGGAATATAAATCAGAGCTTTATAAGTACCAAAACCTGTAAATCCATGCGTGAAGCAGTAATGGAAGCTATGCCAGAGTATCCAAATTTCTTATGGAGGAGTGAGATTTTGACAAATGTTAGTAGAAAAAAAAAAAAACACAACAAAAACACACAAGAACAGATTAAAAATAAAAGGAGTAAGACAATAAGTCACATTGTTTCTGGATGCTGAAAGAACAACGTGTCCAATAAGATAAGTGCCTGTGACTTCCAGCAATGGAGCTGGCATTTCTAAAACTGCAGGTGACAGGTAAAGACTGGCTGAAGACAGAGTCTGGGCATTGCTATTTCAAGTTCTGGTTTTAATACACTTGAAAACAATTTGAGGCAAAAAGAGCAGGCCTGGCTATGATTGCTATCAGAGCCTGCCACCAACCTTCCAGGTTGGGTGCACCTGGGTGAACTCACCTTTTCGGAGATGTATGCCAGGTACTGCACCCTTCCCACTCCAGCAGGCATGTGAGGAACCATGGCTGCCTGGAAAACTGGAGAGCAAGCTGAAAAGAGGCAACAGGACTGCCGATAATCTGCTAAATTCCCCCGTGCTTTGATTTTGGAGGCCGGAATGGAGGCAATTGCCAGGTCTGCGTGGCAGGCCTCCTTTCCTGACCTTTCCCAGGGATGGCTGAAATAGCCTTGGCCCCGGGATGGGAGAAATCCCCCGCATGAGTCGGCCAGCTCAGCACTCCAGGCGTATGCCAGAAATAAAAGAGTGTAACAGCATCTGCACCCCTGCTCTCCCCCAAGGCCTGGTGTAATGAATGTGGCCAGAGAAAGAGGGTGTGGTGTCAGCCAGCTGCTGAATTAATTAATTGGGAGCTGGAAATACATGGAGTCACTCAAAGGCTGCTTTGGGGTGTGCACCGGGGCATGGATTTGACGCTGACCAGAGCCAAGGAGACTCAGGACTCGCTTGACAGCAGCTGGTGTGCCCTTCTGAGGTGACCTTCTGAGATACCGTTGAGGGCCTGGTTGAGGGCCTGGCTCCCAAAATAGTTTTAATAGGCCACAAATTTTTGTCATTGTTAATTGCTTTGTTTATGATCCAAATCTTTGGGGCCATTTTGTTGTAATGAAACTGTTGTCAAACTGCAGCTAAAACATTAGTCTGATGTCAATTCTTGTTGCCTCTGTCTTGGTGTAAAAATGTTAATAATTATGTCCCTTCTCCTGCAAAGGAGCAGCAGAATCTGTGGATAGTAAAGCCATAAATTAAAGCAATCTTGGGACTAAAAGACAGAAGAGAAGAACGCAGCACTTTGTCTCTCTTCTGACTCCATTGAAAACTTTTTGTTTGTTCTTAGTGAAATCCTGTGAGTTCTCTGTATCTCCTTTTCCCCATTTGTGTACAGGTTGATCTCTGGGGTTACAAACCACAGAAGTATAAGAAGATGTATTCTTCTCAAGTCAGACCCTCCAAAAGAAGGTGCTATGGGAAAGAGTATTTATTTTTATTTTATTGTGTCTTTCAGCACCTAGCAGTGGAAACACTCTGCTGCTGCAGTGCTGCTCTTTGCAGAAGCTGAATGTCTGGCACGGGGATGAAACAAATTCCTAGATAGATGCATAATCACACGGAGATAGGGCTCACCGTAGCTACGAGGAGAGTTTGTTGTTTTAACCTGGAGGGCCACGCTGCTTTGCCCATGTAGCTGAGGACTGACACGGGCTCTAACGCTGCGCGAATGGAGTCTTTACAGATAGTGAGCAGAGGAGGATGGATGGGCAGATGCTATCTGTTCATTCTTCTGAATATTCTACTATTGAGTACTGTACTTCTGAGGACTCCCTTTTAAATGTGTGTTTTCAGATCCAGTGCAGATTGAAGGTGATGTGTTGGATATTCTACACACAGGAGCACAGAGGTTCTGCTGACCTGAATGGCAGCAGCAAAAAGCACCCTTCTGCCACTGGCTCTGCTCAGCCATGAGGGACTAAGGTAGGAGCAGATGGAGAGACATAAGCCTTCAGCTCTTTACTGTGAAGACAGGTAGTTTACATCAGAAATGCTCCAAAACTAAGAGGTCACCAGCTCTTCTGCCAACCTTGTTCTGTTTGTGGAGGTCACTGTCATTGGAAGAGGGCTGGTGGAGGGCCCGTGTATCAGCTTCTCTGCAGCTGCTTTCTGTAGGTCAAGTTTTGTGTGCCAATGAATTCAGGTTAAGCTGGTGTGCCAGGGTGTAAATGGTGGCACTCACTCATCCGTAACCACTGTGGTCTGTCCCTGGTGGGGAAGCCCTGTGGGGAGCCAGGACTGTGCCAGTGCCTGAGTTTGAAGTTCATAATCTGTGCAGAAAACCTAAATATAAAAACTTCCCTCACTGAGGATAATGGGGTGGGGGGAGGAAGAGAGAGGTGACGTGGTAACCCAGATAAAGCCAGCAGAGAGGCAATGCAAGGCCTGTACAAATTAGGGCGCGAGAACAAATTTAGTATCTCCACTTAGAAAAAAAAAAAAACAACTTTTTAGAGAACAAGAGCAGCACTGATCGGAATAGTACAAATTGTGCCAAAGTTGACAAACATGGAACATTACTCGATCCTTTTATTTGTTCCTGAATCTTGTCAGCATTTCAGTTTCTATGGAAATGCTCTCTTTGGGATAAGGTCCTTCTCATCATGAGAGGGTCATTCAAGGCTGCTTTGGGAGGAGAGGGGGAGAGGTGACTGATGGGGATCCTACGTGCGTAACGGGCCCTGAGGCCAAATTCTTCCATGAGCCACAACAAGGCTGTGGCTTGGCCCAAAGCTGGAGAGGACCTGGCTGTCAGGGCTGTGATCTGCCCGATGACAAAGCCTGTCCTTGGGTGGGTGGAGGTGGGAGAGAGGGGCAGGCAGCTGTTGCCACAGTTCCAGCCACTGACTCTGAACAACTGGGGAGCTGCCAGGAGCACGCATTGCTGGGGCTCTTGAGTCTAAAGTTGTAGCACTTAACTTCCTAGAACATCGTGCATGTTTGTGTACCTGCAATAGCCATTTACTAAATCATTTATAATCCTGGCATGCTCCTCTGCCTGCAGATGAAAAGGGAATTTCAATCCAAGATGGGGTTTGCCACTATGTTGCAATAATTGTTCTTTTCTGTGCATCACTTCTATAAGGCTCTGTCAATCAAAAAGTTCAATGTCTTCATTATTCTGTAGGTGCATGTCATGCTTGAGGGGAACACTAGCAGGCTCGGTGTTAGGACTTGCCCTGAAACAGCAATAGAGGTAGCTTCACCAAGAATCAACAGAAGCTTATCTGTACTACAGGTCTTTTCTGGAACGTCAAAGTAACATCTTAAGTTCAGAAGCCCTTAATGAACACACCAGACCAAATTCTGTTGCAGAATATGTATGTGCGGCTCCTATTGAAGTAAATGGGCACTCTGCCTGCATTTGAGATAAGAATCTAGCTTGTAGCAAAGCTTAAAGAGGTATACACTGCTTTAATGGACTGTCACCTATAATAGAATTTATTTTTAAGCTATTTTCAGTTATTTCCAATATTGCAATCAGTAAACTTCTCTTGTTTTGCTGCTATATCTTCTGCATACCAGCTTAATAAGGTATAGAAATGGAAATAAAGCAATACAACCAGATTGTTTATTGTGGTTTCTTTAAGGCAATGTCAAGATATTTTACAAGCTTGCAAAATTACATTTATTACACTCCAATCATCTGGCAGACCATAAACACTCCTGAATATTTCTGTTGGAGGAATTGCATTTTTTTTTAAAAAAATAGATAGGGAATATGAGTTTGTTTGAAGAATGAGTGAATTTGCCTCAACATCTTTTCATTTTCCTTTAATTTGGCCTGTTTGGCCTTTAAGAGCTGTGCCTCTGACATCTGTTTTTTCTTTGCTGACACCACTCAGGCAAGTAATCAAGGAAAAGTCTGCCATTGCCTTGCACTGCACAAAATGTATGTGTGAGTGTGTGTGTTTGGAAATTACAAAGCTTTTCCAAGGAGGCAAATGGTGAGACGTAAGAAGGAATTTATGAAAAAGGATTAGCAAGGTAGCAAGTAAAATAAATTCCAAATATAATAAGTCAAAATAATAGGAGTTAAGAAAAAAAACAAAAACAGATATAAATGTAAAAAGGATATATATACATATAAAGAAATACTAAACTTAAAAGTGTTATTTCATTTCCTCTCACAAAATATAAACACGGGAGTTTTTGGGACTCCATTCCTGTCAGAAGAGTGTGACGTCATAACCCTAAGGCAGAAAGAGAGCGCGGTGCTCACACACCAGTACATGTGATGCTGCATCATGTCTGAGGACTTTCTTTTAATGTTTTTAATTCAGAGTATATTAATCCTTGTTCTACATCAGAGGACTGGTAATTCTGACCAAGGATCAATGTCCAGGGTTCCTGTACATGTTACCGTGCATGCATTTCAAAGGCAAATGTACTATAAAAATGTGCCAAATGTAAACAATCGTATTTGCTAAATCCATGGAAAAAGCTAGAGATGACACATCTTTTTATATAATACTTACTCTTGGGAGTAACTTGCAACATGAGTAAGTCAAAAAATAAGACCTTCCTAAAGTGGACAGAACTCACAGTGTCAATGACAACTATAAGCTTCAAGTTTTTCTTAAATTCAGAGTTCAGTATAGTTGTTACTGTCAGTCTGTGAGCATGTTAATTATGGACTAAGTATTTCTTCAAAACTGAGAATAAATAATATGTTTGTGCATATAGAATGTACCATTCCACATTATTTTTCTCCAAGACTCATGATATCTGGTGTTAAAAAAAAACAAAAAAAGGAGAAATTTCAGCTCAAAAAGGCATACGGATTTATTATTTCTGAGCTCTTATAATTTATAAGTATATCATGCCTATTATGTCGACTTGTTGGAAATATTGCTTCTCTCATTAAAGCTATAAATCTTGCTCTAGAGCAGCAAGACAGTATATTTATAAGACCTCTAGAGTGGGCCAAATCAGAACCATTTGAATTCCAGTTGTCTGATTAGGTGTGGCAAAGACAAGTGGACAATATTCCAGAAAATCACATATTTTAATTGAGCTAATGAGAAGCCAGTGATGAACCATCAACAGCAGAACTTATAATGTCTGATTTCTTTTAATCTTGTATCTTGAGCAATGAATGGTCCCATCTCTCATATTGCGCTCATGTCAATTGAAGAAGATACAAAGGAAAAAGCTTTCAAAAATGTCAGGAAAGGGAAAGATGCTTCATAAACTGCATTTAGAGCTTCAAATTCTTTAAGGGGTACATGCCTGCAAAAGTGCTGAGAAATGATATTGTTGAATTCAATGAAGTTGTTAGGAAGAGCAGGTGAATGGTATGCATGTTGGAGCCTGTATATCACACAAGTTCAAGGAGTCTGAGTTAGTGCACCCAAATAAAAGGCACAAAAAATTATGCGCTTATTTTGGTGGGCAGTATCCATAATAATTTTCACAGTGAAAAGGTGTTGAATCAAACATGCTTTTATACTGAGCATGCCTGAAGCCTATTTTGTGATCAGATGGAAAGAGACTGGTGTGCTGTGATTGCTATGGGAGATGGGAGGTCTGTATTTCCCACTCCAAGGAAGAGACATCTGTTTTCAAGCTTTAATGGAATAAATATAGGCAGATGTAAACACATACACGAGTTCTCAGAGATGTAGTTGTAGCAAGTGAAAGTCTGTTTGAAAATATTTATGGCATAATTTAAAGAAGCTGAGAAACAGGTAAGAGAAATACAGTACAAATAAAGGAAGAGCCTGAGCAGAAATGCTTTTGTCATAAAAATATAACAAGAATGATTTAGAGTTGTGATTACCATTAATAAAAGTCAGGGAAACATAATTACACAATGAACCTAAAGCACAACCAGAGTTTGAAAGGTGCCCAGGTGATTGAACGGCTTAGAAAAACCGAGCAAAAAAAAAAAAAAAAGATTTTTGCAAGGCATTAGCACATTCCAGTAAAAGACACGGAAAAGAAGAGAGTACAAACACTGGAAGAAAATCACTCGTCATCCAATCTCACTGACTTGAATGGGATGGATTTTTGAGAGTGATACGGGGTTTCAGTTACGGGAAGTTTTGTCCCACTGATTTTTCTGTTAGTGTTTCCAATATAACCAGTGCAAGTTCATGCAAGGACCCAGAGTCCTAAGCCAAGTACTGTTACCTGCTTGGTGGCTTAATATTCCTGAGCCTGGGATTTCTGCCAGGAGAACATATGAGTGAAGTGGGGATGAGAATACTTGTTATTCATCCATGCAAAAAGTATTTCCATCAGAACTTAGCAAACTGAAAGCAAAATTGAAAGAAAAGGAGATATTAGGGAGATAAAAAGGACAGATGAACTAGTCAAGAGTATTCTATGAATGATTAAGTTGGGTACAGCTTTTTTTTTTTTTTTTTTTTTTTTCCAGTTCTTCAAGGTCTGTGAGAGCTGAATAGACCAAAAAAATAATGGTTTTGTGTATGTGTGCACGTGTGTCTTTGCAACAAGCATTGCCTACAGATGGGATTCATCGTGGCCTGTCCACTCCTGGTTTTAGCTGGAATAATTTTGGCTGCAGGGAGCACCATCCAGAAATTGCCTGAGTTGTTGCCCATCACTTTCTGCTGGTGTTTACCGCTTTTAAGCTTTCCTTCCAGGTTATCCCCACCTCTGCTCTGCTCATGGGAGGCTCACACTGGGACACCCTGGAAGTTTCAGCAATTATGCACAGTCACAGCTAGGGAAGGCAGGGGTACATCTACTGTGTTTTGAAGGCATGGGGCTCAGGAACCAGACAAATACAGCTGCTGGGCCTTGAAATGGGAAATGATGAGTGGATTCTGCTTGCTGGACTGAAGAGTTTGCTTTAACCTTGCACAGTGTCCTCTAACAGCCATGTTGTACCATTAAGACCTGATAGAAACAAAGCCCTTAGGCTATATAGGACTACTATGACTTGCAGTGCACGCCAAGCTTGTGACAAATACTTTCAGTCTATGCTGGTAGCTTGGAGACCCCTATGTACCCTACACATTAATTGTGGGATATGTGAGATTCACCAAAAAACCCATGACACTTGAATACAGAGTCAAGGAATTCCCAAAGAAGGATGGTTTTAGTTCTGGATATATTTACCATATATATATGGTCTCCTCAGCTGGGAAATTAAATACAGCAGGGCAAGATACATGTGTTCACCCCAACTTTTTTAACAGATCTGGAGTGGGGAGCAAGACTGTTTTCCCATGTTTTTTAAACATGTTTTTGCCATGTTTTGTCCTGCTGTCTCGTTCTGGTTAATTGGGTAACTCTTGTTTCCTCGAAAGCTCTTTGACTCACCATATGAAGTTTAGTAAAGTCAGTATAATAAAATCAGGCTGTTTTAGAGTGTGTCTGGAGATGGTGATAAACAGTCCCTTCTCTGCTCCGTGGCTTGTTACATCTATGGACTGTGGTGAGGTCCCATCCACTGCTGGAGGCTGAATACAGAGGTGGTACACAGGTGCTTGTTATTCTTTTTTTTTTTTTCATTCACAAAGTTAATTAAATCAAAGGAATTGCACAGTGTTCAGTTGCAAGTAGAGAGACACGGCCATGTTCCAGAAAGCAATAGTCTTTCTCCTGGCATCAGCTTCAGGTGCCCTTTCAGCACAAGCTACCTGAAGTGGGAAGGCAAAAGTTTGTGATCAGGAGAGCTTTGCTATGCCCAGAACCTCCAACAAAGCAACGTTTGCTGATAAACTTGTAAGAAAAATAGGAGATGGAGACCAGTGCCTGGAAGTTCTCTGGTTCTGAATGGTAATCCTGTCACAGGTGGGTGATCAGATTGTTTTGGATCATGGCTGTGTGTTGGGATCTGCCCACAGCATTAAATAGCTTAGGGTTGCTGTGCCAGTGACACCAGAAATAATAGCTGTTAAAGGAGCCAAAAGTGTCAAAAAGGTATGGAAAAGGCACCGTGATGGTGTATATCTCTTCAGCTCTGCTTCCAGTTTTTCAGTCCTAGGTTTAACCCTTTGGAAAACAGGCCTCCATGGAACACGAAGGTTGTTATTTTTCCCCACAGTTACCAGATAAAAAAAAAAAAAAAAGAAAAAAAGAATTCATTTGGAAAAGCAAAACAAAAAAAGAGAAGGGATAAAAAGGCATTATACAAGGAGCAGCAGTCCTGTGGCCAGTGCCTGTCACCCATCTGGAGCTGTGGGTTTCACTCAGCTTCAGGGGCCAGCATGGGGAAGCATGGAGAGGGGTCTCCCTGGGGAGAGTAAGTGCAGCACCTCTTTGGCAAGTGTGTTGAAGTCATGTAAGCCTGTGAGAACTCATGTTTGTAACATGTGCCCAGATCTCACAGAAAGTTGTTGGGTGCTGCATGTTGAACACTCTCAGGTCCCTTTAAAACTTCCAGCCTTTGTGTCTAAATTAACAAATAATTCATTCACATTTTGCTATTTAGAGGAAAAGTGCAGAGTGGACTTGGTTATTTGATACTAATTATTTAGCAGGTATAAAAGCGTATTCAAGTCCCTAATCTCCTTTCTGAACAGGCAGGCATGCTCATGTTCAAATAGTTGCATAACTTGCCCATCTCTGGTTGACAAACCCTTCTAACTTTGTTTTCAGATCTAATGCAACCCCACCCCCAGCCAAGCTGTGTGCATAGCTGGCCTGTATTAGATCTTGCTGTTAACCTCATCCTCTTTTCTCTGCTCTTCCTGCAGCTGGTTGCCTGGTATACGTATATGTTTAAAATACCAGCTGTTCAGGAAAGGGCTGCCCCAGCATCTGTACAGCACCTAGCACCTTGGGTGGCTGGTCTGGTGAAATGAATGAATGAAAACACTCAGAATGAAATTTTGTGCTAACTTGGGATGTCAGAGATCTGCTAGATCTAGGTCAGAGGTTGGACTCGATGATCTTGAGGTCTCTTCCAACCTAGAAAATTCTGTGATTCTGTGATTCTGTGTGATTCTGTGATCTCTCTTTGTGTCTCTCCATACAGCCAGATGTATATGGATCTACGTACGTATATGTCTGCATTCCTCTGTGTTTGTATGTAGCTGAATAGTCAGTGTATGGTACCAGGAGTACATAGGAGAGACGCTGGGTACTGTCAGATGAATGCAGCTTGCTGTTGATATGAACTGTGAAAGGTATCTAACTGGCAGCTCTTTCCCTTGACTTTTCACATCTTCCATTTGAAAAAATAAAACAACAACCTGACCAAATCAGTGGAATGAAGGAGGATTCAAATAAAAATAAAACCTGGGCTGAGCCTGATACTGGGAATTTTTGCTGAATTAGGCATAAATTAGATGTTATCTGCCAGCCGGTTAAGGTGATACTGAAAGCAGATACTTCAAACTGTTTGCA
Organism: Aythya fuligula; assembly: GCF_009819795.1. Lineage (NCBI taxonomy): Eukaryota > Metazoa > Chordata > Aves > Anseriformes > Anatidae > Aythya > Aythya fuligula. Next base: position 9,273,050 of record NC_045560.1, on the reverse strand, counting down.
GTGTGTGAGAGTGTCTAATCTTCTTTCGTATAATTTAAAAAGCAACCCAGGGCCAGGGCTGTGGTTTCAAGTGGTAGATGGAACAGACAGCGCATTTATCTGGATGCTGAGGAGGTCAAGGAAATAAAGCAATCTTTTTTCAGCTCCATGCATTATCATCACAAACAACAGCCTGCTGGCACAAAACAAGTTTTAATTGATTGTTGTTATTGATTTTACAGGAAGCAAAGCAGAAGAAATACAACTTGATTTTTTGTAAGCTGGAGTGACCTGAAAAATACAAAGGAGAAAAAGAGAATATAAAGCCCTCTCATATTTTGCTCAGTTCTGTGAGTTTGCAGCTGAGCACTCCATAAAAGCCCTCTTTATTAATTTTCTATGTATTTTGACTGCATTGATTTTCTCTTTATATAATCTACATCTGGAAATTTTATTCAGATAGTGTGTTTTGCTCTGTCACTGCGCAGGTCAGACTTGCGTCTTATAGGCCGTGATTTAAATGCCTCTTCCTCCTCTCCCTTTCCTCCTGCTTCAGTCCCACGTGGGGAAGAAAAAGCTGCAGCTAGAAGTTTTAGGCCAACAGGTACCGCAACTCTCTATTTTCTGCTGATCATCACTTTCTGGAGTTTTTTTTTTTTTTTTTTTTTTTTGTTCAGGCTGAACCCAAGCTATGGGATTTATTTCTGCTCTTGCTGTTCTACCAGAACCTGGCTGAGAGCAGAGGTCTTGTACTGGGAATAATCATGGGCTGACAGATTGAGCAAACCAGCTAATTAGCCCAGGTGTATTGGCTCATGTTCACTGAGGGGACACCAGCTGGAGCTAGACTTTCTCCTGCCCAGGAAGGGAGAAGATGGTGAACTTTGTGGAATGCTGCTCAGGTTCACTGTTCCTGAGCTCCCCTTGGGCATGGATTAGGAAGCTCAGTGGGTTAAGAGGGAGGATTGTATTGGCAGTGGGTAACAAATTTTTTGCAAAAACTGAATTGAAAGAGAATTTTATTCCCTTTCAGTCTTACATGTTCATTTTATAGATTTTGGTGTGGGTATGTAATAAGGAAGATGTTGATGGGAACAGCAGTGCTTGGCACTTTTACAAGAGGACCCAACGATTCTTTGAATTTTAGGTAGATTATACATATATATATGTAATTAGTTAAGTCATATAGATAATTCCATGAAACATTAAAATATTAAAAAGACTGAATATTTTATCATGCATGTAACAATTAACCTTATTAATATTATTGTTATTACTATTAATAGTATTATCAGCTTACCCAATATCTGTCTTCAGGGACTGTGTAAAGTGCTTTCCAAATGCAGAACAAAAAGATGGTTACAGCCACAAAGATCTGAACATTAGAGTATAAGTCATTCTCTTTCTTTCTTCTCACATGTGATTGTTATTTTATTATGAATTGAAATATTTACGCAGCATTATTAAAAAAAACTACAGTTTTGTTTAAAATGTGCATTCTGGTGTTTATTCTGTTCCTTACATATGTAGGATTTTCTTCTTGGCAGCCATGGTTAAAAACTTCTCTTCCAAAACCAATAATTTAAATATTATGACTCCAGGAGCTGGGTTTATAAAGAAAATATTAAGCTTTTACAGACCCTGATTTAAAACAGAGTTATTTTCAAATTATTGGTTTTAAGACAATACAGAATGATAACTATCATCCATATCCCATAATGGAATCTCCTGTGGTGCTGCTTTGCTCTGACAGAGCCATTGCAACTTTACTTCTGTCCATAGCAGTTTGGCAACAGCATTCTTCCCAGAACGATATACAAGCAAAAAACATTTCTTTTCACTCTTGCAGCACCCACCCAACTTTCCCACCAAGTGATCTGTTGTTAACGTGCAGGAAATCCCAATGAATGCACATCATTTGGTGAAAGAATGACAGCAGACACCACAGCTATCCTTAGCAAGCATCCACCTGCTCCCGTGGTGTCTTTTTAAAGCAAGTTCAGCTTACCTCTTCTCCTCTTAGTTTTCCTTTGCTTAATTGCAGGTGATGATTCCAAAGAAGCCTCCACCTGTTTGAGTGTGCTTTCATCTTTCTAGACAAAGCAGGCTTGGGCTTGGTGCTTGATCTGTGGCATAGTTAGGGCCTTTGGTATTAAAGGCGTTGGGATCACCCTGAGGCTTTTAAGGTTTTAGGGTTAAATTGATGAGCGTGTATAAAATGTAAGCTTTGTTGTTTGGCAGAGATTTTCAGCATTTGTTATTCTTTTTCTTCGTTAAGAAACCATAGGACTATGCTGCATTCCTCAACTGCTTCTTGCCTATTAAACAATGCTGTCAAATGGAGACCTCTTTGACTTGCATAAAACTTCTGATTCATTATATTGCCTTTAATCCTCTATAGCTATCTAACTTAGCTGAGCTGTCCAGGTATGCCTCTGTACCAGATCTGGATATCTGTTTCTCTATCCATTTAATTTGTACAGTGTCTACTGGATAATAAGTGCTTGGTGAACTGGGGAGCTCTTGGACACATCATTTTCTGACCACTGAACCTGCACTTGGACTCCCAGCCTGTCTTCTCAGATACAGCTACCAAAATTTAGAAATTCAGAGCCGTTGCATGAAAAATCCTTATAAACACCCTAAGAGTTCCCAAACACCTTTTGTGTGTGTTTGTATGTTCCCTCCCATCTTTATTAAGTGGGAACACAATTGGCCAAAAGGCACAGAGGAAGGCAATGCTCTGACCTTTACTACTGGGGAAAACCTCTATGGAAACCTGCCCATTGGTGCCAAAAATGAAAGCTGTTTACTCCTGGAAGAGGCTGTGCCTAGGTTTCTGATGGAGATCCCAGCACCTTGGCTGTTGTGAAACTCTTCCCCCCACCCCAGCAAGTTCTAGTGTCAGGACTGGCCCTGTGAAGGAATTCCTTTGGGACAAGAAAAAAGCAGTGACTTTTTTGAAAATTACTCAAGCACATTTTGCAAAGTTGTTACTGAGATTTAAAGCTCAGTAAATTGGTGCTTTTGTTTTTTTTTTTTGTTTTTTTTTTTTTGCTTTTTTTTTTCCCCCTTTTTCTCATTTCTCACACATTTGTATATGTTGATTGTGGGAATTAACCTATTTTCTTAGATGAGGTTTGAGATAAAGTTTCCTCCGTCAATTCCCAAAGGTTTTGGATGCTTGGCATAGTATAAAGTGGGTGACATGCCCATGCCAAACTTTATACCATATCATTAAATATAATTCCTTTACACCAAGCCCCAGGAGAGCTTTTGTGAAACATGGTTGGACAGGCAAGTTACTGCAGCTTAATGCGTTCCTGTTCTTCATCCACAGTAAACATGAAATAAACAGAACAAAGTACCATATATGCTTGGTTTCATGGTGGTAATTGAAAAGGATATGTGTTATTTAACACTTTTAGCACAAAAAAATTATGATTAACAGCATGCTTTTGTGTAGTTATCATGTCTCAGTTGATGGCTGATAACTTGAAAAACTCCAGGAACCTGTTTGTGGCTGTCTGTCCATTCCAGCAGTAAGGACAAGACTCTGAATGGTGTCTATATATACATTTTAAAGGGAGAACATTTTTTTTTTCAGCAGGGAAAACAATGAAAATCAGTGAAGATCAGTGCAGGAAAGAGTAATGTGTTAGCTCCGATAGTGATGATGCTAGAGGCATTGTCTGGCTTTGCCATTTGCCCCTTGTATCCTAGTGGCAGTGTGCAGCCATCAGTTTGGGGGCAGGTGCATCTCTGGAGGATGTCACAAGTCCCCCCTCTCTAGCAGCCCCAGAGATTCTGGCCACCAGGCTGCTACTCAGTCACACAGTTGCTCCTAGACATGGTCGTGAGGGCAGAGCTGCTCTGTGTGCTAACATCAGGACTGTTTCTTACTGACTACATAAGCTTAAGACCTTGATAGTAAGACCAGACTTGGCATTACTTCACTTTTCATATTAGTCTTTGGCATGTATTCATATTATGATACTGTCTTCTGAAACAGTCTTCTCCTTATAAAGTCTACAGGTTTAAAGACCCTGATTCATCTCCTAACTTCTGCTTTTCTAAGTGAAAAGCCTTTGTCTTCCTAAGTCTTTTTGTGTAAGTGAGATTTCTGATCCCTTTAATTATTTTTATAGGTCTGCTCTGAACCTTTTCCAATTGTCTGAGTGTGGACTGTAGAAGATTAAGCATTTCAGCAGTGCTCTGTATCAATGCCATGTTCAAAGACATACTTTCCCGTAATGTTTCCAAGCCCTCTCACCTAAAGCATGAAAAAGGAAGGTCAAAAGATTATCTTTCCAAATCTTTTTTTTGGAGTTAATATTTTCTAGGATATAGCCCTTCATCCTTCATGTACACGTAGGCAATTAGGTGGAAGTGTCAATGCCTGAATTTCACTAGCTTTAGCACCCAGAAAGGCAGGGCTGATGGGCTCTGCTGGCTTCGTTGACTGCCTTGATCAGATCCCCACTGAGAACTGAGACACACAATTTACATGCAGTGACCAGCATAAAGATACCTACCATTACTTACCAGAATCCAGAGCTGAGTGTCTCTCCAGGTGATATCTAAAGGTATGCTTGGCAAAACTGTTGAATATATATATAAATATATATATATAAATGAGTAAATTCTTTATGACATAAATAGTACTTTTAAATAATTAAAAACTGCTGCCAGTTTAGCTTACTGCCTGCAAATCTGTGCAAAGCCTATAACAGCCTGAAAAGTTCCATGTTCTCCTGACCTTCCTTGACAAAATGCTCTGGAGTCAAATTCTCCTCTCCCAAACCTATACCCTTCAGCTGACTTCAAAGGAGATGAATGAGTCGCTCAGCAGGGCAGAATACAGGCTTGTTATTCCCGTAACACATTCTAGATGTCATCAATACCCTTTCTCTTATCTAACTCTTCTAATAGTCAACTAAATTTTAAGTGTTTTATACAGTTGCTTCATTACTATTATTGCTATTATTTTTTGCATTTAAAACTTGGGAAGGGTACTTTTCCCTTCCCTTCTGTTTATATTTACATTTTCAGATAGTACATATACAGCCTAATCATATCACTTTGAAAGTGATATAGAAAGTTGTGCTCTCTTACTCAATCAGATTTAATCAGTTTGGATGGTTTCCAAGTACTAAGCATTAATCTCACTTAAACCAAACTCCTGATAGTTCATCTAGCCTGAGTATTCATGTCAAAGACATAAAACAATCTCCTTTAATGCCCACAGTACTTTTTAAATTGAGCTTTCACCGTCTGTTAATAAAACCTGCTTTGTACTGCTGGTTGTGTTCTGTGGAATGTGTCAGGGGTGAGTTTCTCTTTCCCTCCAATTCTTAAAGGCCTTTTTTTTTTTTTTTTTTTTTTTTTTTCCAATAGTGTATGAAAATTATGCAATATAGTAACAAGGAACTAGTCACACCTTGGCAGAATATCCATTACCTTGGCTCACATCAAAGGGAAGGAGAGAAGTGTGGTCCTTACAAGCTTATAGCATTCCTTTGCCTTGGAGTCCCACTCTACGATGACAACTAAATTGGACACTGATGCTTACTTATTTTTCAACACGTGGGTGTAAAGCACCTTGACCTTGCAGTTGACTCCTTTAGAGGACCTTTCATCAAGGGCCTAAGCCCACAGAGGGATGCAGAGCTCTCTGTTGGCTTTCAGGAGTCCCTGGGGCATGGGGAGAGGGATCCTCGGAGGCAGAGCTGCCCAGCTGACGTCCCTCTTTGATGCCCTCTGTATTTCAGCATCACGCAGTACTAATCCTGAGAACAGCACCGGGGTGCTTCCCTATCAAACTGTTGTGGAGGCTGTACGCAAAATATATGGTGCTGTGTTTCTCTGTTTGTCAGAGCCGGCCTTGCCAGCTGCTGCTGTCAGGAGTGAGTGAGGTGTGTTTGATCCCAGCTTTGCTGGGAAAGCAGGTGAGGCGCGTGCATTAGATGGGTTTTAAAAGTCATGGCTAGGCTTGTTTTCTATGATTCTGCATAAAAGTAAATGAAAAAGAGAAGTGTTTTTGTTGATTTGAGAAAAAAAGGGATGGATTTGAAGTATGGATCAAATTTCATGCTTGATGAGTGAGAGACTTTACTGTCAAGGTAGTTGAGCTATGACACTGGGGTCTCTGAGCAATGAACATGCATGCAGACATATGCTTACTGTCCTCTGGAAAGAGGCTCTGGGAACTGGGATATTTTGGAAAAGTTTTGCAGGCAGGGAGATAGTTACCTGACCTTCTAACTGCCCTGAGCCACTGAGTATGTCAGAGCAGCCTCAGGAGTTTTGGTGGTTACAGGAGTCATCAGGTGCCAACTGCCAAATGACTTCTGTGCTCAACCCTTCTCTGGTGCCAAGCTCTCTCCTTTTTTTTTTTTTTTTTCTTTTTTTTCTTTTTTTTTTTTTTTTCTTCCAGCAGCCTGCTTCCCCTTGCAGTGGAGAAGTCCCATAGCATCTGACCTCACTGTGAGCTCCAGAGTGAAGGTACCAGTCACCAGCCAGGGCAGGAGCACTGGCCTCTGCACCTTTGGTAGCGCAGTGGTTAATTTATCTTCTATTGGAAGAATAAGGTTGTAAAAGCTCTAGGAAAGCAGTAGAGCCTGCAGCCCTCTCCACATTCATACTGGAACATCAATAGTTGCTTTCAAGGTAGGCTTCTTCACAAAACAAAACAAACTTATCTTCGAATACTGGGTAAAACCAAGTGCGCTTTCATCCCCAAGCTCTCATCCCTAATCTTTTACTACTTTCTCAAGACTGTGAGGAAGCCACCAATGGGAAACTGGTGGTGCTGTGGAGATGACTTGTCTTCAGACTTGCTCCTGAGGTGGGGTATGTGTTTAGCCAGGTTAAAAAAGCTGTCATTATCTCAGCTACCATCTTCCTTGAGATCTCCTGGTATGCAAGGTGTTAAAAGAAGGGCCAGTTCTGCCCTCCTCATGCTGGCTGCAAACCCAGGTGAATACACCAAAGACTGGGAAGCTGTTTAAAAGTAACTGTGGCAGAATTTAGCTGGGATGATGGTTTTAGCTGGGATGGTGATTTTATAAGTTTCAAAATGTAACTTGAACATAGATTTCACTTGGCAGATGTGTTAAATAACAAAATACACCCTGGAATTCAATTTGTATTTGATTGCACAATAGCTAATTTCTTCAGCTACTTTTTCAGCTTCCTCTTAACACTTATGTTTTTGCTTGTAAGTTTTTTGTTTGGTTATAATGAGGCTTTGTGTCTCCTGATGCCTTATCTTATGTGGGTGGTAGAAAAATTGCTCTACTGCTCCAATATTTGTGGTTGTGTGGGGCAGGTGGTTTCACGCAGAGCCGTGCAAAATGTCTGCAGTAAATAAAATATAAAGAAGGGGAAACCTCTTTCCTTTCTTTATGCATCTGGAACCTCTGCTATAACCCAGGAGGAGTTTCAGGGATGGAGAAGCCCTTTGCCAATCTTTGCAGTTTCCAGTGACCTGGAGCTAGGTTGGGTTTTGGCGGTGCAGCGCTGGCCAGAACGTCCTGGAATCCCAGCTGCCTCCTGCATTGCCTGGGGGTCCCACTCCTTTTCTCTCCTCTTGGGCTCCAGGCATCGTTTTCTCCCACCCCTCCAAAGACTCATGCATGGAACAGGTCAAGACTAGCTCTTTGGGATTTGTGTTCAAATTCGAGATGTGGTGAGTGTCTGCATGACCTGATATACTCTCCAGAAAAGCCAGTCGTGCGTCTCCTTACATAATGAGCATGCTGAACTGTTGTCCCAGGCACGAAGATGTATCCTGGTTATTTGTCACATGGAGAAAAGTAATTATGTCTCAATACTCCATTGGATATTGTTCACAGCTAGCTGGGGGACAGGCCAGTTTAATACATTCAAATTAGGTGATGTTGGGATTTGATGTTGACACCCAAGGACACTAAGGATTTAAGTTAAATTTACCACAGCACATTTCTCAGAATAGATTTCATCCACTTGTTGTTAATGGTAAGCTCCAAGACTCAGGCATTAGGATGTTCGTGCCAAAGAGTTTGTAAGGTTTGAAACTCACCCCAATCATCTCTGGAGCTTCATGCTAACCTCTGTGAGAATGCTCTTACATCACATATCCTGCCCTGAACACCTGCTGGTCTTCTGTCTGCACACATTACAGCAAGGCTGAATTCTGGATATCTGAAATTGTGGATCCTGTGGCTTTGCACTGCCCAAGATGTGTCTTTGGTGAGCTTCACGTGGAGCTCTGCCTGCAGCCAGAGCCCCATGCACAGCTTGCCTCCCTTCATAAGCAGTGAAGAGAAGGGAACACTGAAAATCCTGCTTTGTCCAGGGGTCAAAGATCAACTTCTGTAAGAACACAATGCCTTCCTCAGCCACCTGTGTCCACTTGCATTGGATCCAGAAGGTCAATTTGGCAACGTTTCTTCTGTCCTAGTATGCAAGTCCCATGCATAGGTGGAACAAGAAGGTTTTCTTCAAACCTTATGGCAAGCTCTATATCATGTGAAGGGACAGCAAACCCACTGATTGAAGTCCTCCAGTGTCCTCTTCTCTTCAAGAGAGCAGCACATTGCCACCAGATTGCTGCACATACTTTTGGGTACTCGACCACAAACTAGGACATGTGGCAAGCAAGGCCACAGAGCAGGAGCAAAGACTATAGCATAGGGCAGTGTGAAATCCAGGCCTGGGTGTGGTGGAGAACAAGGTGGGAGCCCACCTGGTGAGCTGGGTGTTCATTGCCTGAGGTTTGACAAATGTAGGATCAGTTGATACTGGGACTCAGATCTGGAATTGCATGATTATTTGCAGAGCCCTCCTGTACAGACCCATACATACACTAAGGCATAAAACATTTGCTAATACTACTTACATCCTTGCTTCCGTGGATGCATATGTTAACCTTATTTATTTATTTATTTATTTATAATTTTATTTATTATATACTTGATGTGTTCTGAATTTCTTTATTGTTTAGATGACTTTTTAAAACCTGCCAGATGATACTGCTCATACAACAAGGTAGGAGTAGGACTGTGCAGCAGTAAAATGTGCTGTTACATTTGGAGGGTACAACATTAAGTTGACAGAGAGGTGAGATTTTTGCTGCTGGATTTCAGAAGGTCAAAATCAGTGTGGGAACTTCTCCCAGTGGTGGCAGCTGCAAATGTCAGGGAGGATTGCATTTCCAGCAGCTTCCCAGGACAGATTTTCACTGTCAGAACCATTTATTTTTTGTGTACTGTTGGAAAAACATCATAAAGGAAATGTGGGTATCAGTTGGAGGTTATTTTGGGGATGGACGCAGGGGCATATAAGCAAGGGACTGCAAGGAAAATTTTCACTCCAGTCATATTTGGTGTGTGAATAAAAAGAACACCCAAAGGAAGCACTGATCAAACACATACTCATTTAAAAGTAGGAGACTGGAAATCTGAAATGCCTGCGTGGCATTTGGGATAATGCCATGTTCTTAGAGATGACTACTAATAATGTAAATATTTGTCTATGAGAATACCAAATTTAATTTCCTGTAAACCATACAACCTGGGTATATAATAACATGGCACATGTATTCCACAGCATACCACATGTAAGTGTGCACCCATTAGATAAATTGCTTAAACAGCTGAAACACCATATTTATGATGTATCTTTGTTATGTTCGTTGACCGTCTACACCAGACATGCCTGGAGACTTCGGAATTGTTTTAGATGCTTTTAAATAAAAACACAGTCACCATCTCCACCAGATATGGGTGAAAACTTGAAATCACAGAAGAGGCTCAATATAGTAATAAACAAGAGCCATAGTGGGATGTTTCAAGACGTTTCAAATCTCTGCTCCTATGAACTTTCTGGCTACCTGTGCTCCCCTTCACAGCCTGACCCAGCCAACACAGATTGGCAGCATCAGCAACCAGGTACAATTCAGAATAAAAGGCTTCAGGTAGAACTGGGAGAGACATTTTTTTTTTTCTTTCTCATATTTTGTCTCTAAAGAGACATCTTAACTGGTATTTTCTTTACTGACCTGTCAGAGAACCTCAGGAGAGCAGATGTGTGCTTATCTGAGCAATAACACAGGCAGCTGCCTTCAAAGGGGAGGGTGGGTAAGCGCCTATCTAAGCAAGAAGTAAGGGGTGGAGAAAAAGCACATTGACAAATATGGCCTATTTTTTAATGACTGCCACTCATTGTTTCCTGTTAAAAAGGACAAAAGAGGTGAATGTGACTCTCATGGTATTTTTCTGAGGAATTAAAATGTTGACAGATGAAGGTAGCAAAAGCCAATACTGGTAATGCAACCATCTCCTCTTTCACTAGTAGTTTCCCTTAGTTTCCCTTTTTAAAGAAGGATTTTTTTTTTTTTTTACAGTGCAGCAGCTTGGACAAGTTTTTGTACCTGAATCACCACAAATTTTGCTGGGGCATAGTAGACGGGCATGGTAGACTAGAAGTTGGTGACTCGTGTTTGTATACTCTCAGGTTCTTTTGGAGTGGGAACTTTCCATGCTAGCTCCAGAAGACCTGGCAGGTGAGTTTGTGATAGCTCTTCCAAATACTCAAGAAACCACATGAATCCTGCTCCAGCTCCCAGAAACAGTCCCTCACAGGCTGTTGAAGGAATGTCCCAGGGAGGACATTAATTTCCTTTTGAAGGCCGTCAGCTGCAACACAGCTACTAAAACCTCTCTTGATAATTTAGAAGCACGACTGATACAAATCTGGATGCTAAAAAGTACATAGTAACTAGTAAAGAATAAATAAGCCCTATTTCTGAAGTGTCATTTGCAATCTTAAACTCACACAAATTTCATTAAGGTAACAGATGCTTCATTAAAGCATCATCTTCAGTGAAAAAAAATATTCCATTTTATGTCAAATTCCAATATTTCACTGATATCACATTTCTGTGTCCTTAATTTCATTCACATATGCATTGAGATTTGTACTTAAAAAGTCTGTGCAGCCCATCTCAGAGTCAGGTCCAAGACTGCTGTGAAAACACGGTCATAGGATCAGCATAAAATCCCAAAGCCACACTGAGTGAGGTATTTTGATTAAAATGTCATAATGAATATTTAAGATTTAAAAAAAAATCTTAAAAAGAGCTTCTGAGGTGCATTGTCTGCTTGGTACATAGGTGATATTTTGGTATTGTCAAAAAGAGTAACTCCTAGGAAATAAAAGAAAACAGAAAATACTGGCAATAATATGCTACAACCATGACAGAGATATTCTCAGGCAAAAGTAACAGGCAAACTCTTATTAATTTTGAAAATTCCTTTAGATTTCTTGCTAAAGATAGATTATATGCAGTCACAATGGAGTTTGGGTAACTTTCCTGCCCCATGCCTGCTCAAGCCTCCCATTCTTTGTAGCTATGTGATCCACACAGATATCCACATAGGCTTGGTTTTCCTGGCTTGTTCAAGCTGCTGTGTTCACATGTACACAGTGAATGTGAAAAGCTCTAAACAGGTGCCCCTAAAACCCACTTTTCACATTTATTTCTCATGTTACCATCCACACAGGGTCAGAAGCAGCAGAAGAGCAGACCCTTTGGCTCTCACTGTCTTTTCCCATCCTGTAAACTGCAGATAGGACAGGCTGCCCACCTGGGGACGCTGAGAGCACTGAACAGCAGCTGGGAGCATGCCCCAACAAGCTGCAGCTTGCACAGAGGTTGCTAAGTGACTTAAATCCATTGCACAGAACAGAACCGTATCGCCTCGAAACAGCAGAACCCGACTTAGTTTCTAGTAACTCATTAAAATGACTCTACAATTCTTTTGATGTTCTGTACTAGTCTGGTCACATTCCTTTCTGTTTTATAGCATGGTAATAACAACATTCTTGTAAACAGTCATATAAACTCTAACCTTCATATTGCTCTCTTCAGATCATCTGAAAGCATTTTCACGTTGGGCTTTGGCTTTCTTGCCCCCATAAAGCATATCCCACCCTAATAACCCACACCATCAAAGGAGCAGGGGAACAAATGAGCAGGGATGCAAAAGTCGATTACTGTTGGGTCACTTGTTTAGGGCAGTCATACCATCCTGCAAAGGCAGTCTTATTTTTATTTTTGTAATCATCACCTTTATAAATCCATTAGGGTTTCCATTGCCTTCCAGAAGAAACTCTGCCTTGGAAAGGTGGAGTATAGCTTGGGTGTTTGTTAGAGCCTACCTTTCAATGGTTAGCAGCCTGCTCTCTCCATTGGTTATCAATACACTGTCATCCCCTGCTTGAACAGATCTGCAGGGGTAATATTTGAGAGGTGCTTGAGCTCTCTATGTATTATGTGGTTGGCAATAGAGAACTGCAGAAACACGGGTGGCCTTGGAGGCAAAATAAGAAGCCATGCTGGTTTAGCCATGCTTGTCCAGTGATAGCATTGTATAAAAGAAAGTAACTAAGTTTAGCTGTGGCAGTGTATGCTGTAGGTGCTGCAGGAGGACAGGCAGCAGTTTCCAGATGTCTCTGGCCAAAGGCTTGGCACTTAAGCATTTGCTCAAACAAAAGGGCCAAGGATAAGGGACTGCACCCTTTGCAAACAACACGGCACATGGACATGCACTCACATGCAAAGAATTTACATCAGCTGAACAGTTTTCCAGGCAGTCAGTAAATATGACTTATGCCTTCTCTTCCTCCATCAATAGTTTAAAAAATCTAAGAGCAAAAGCAGATACAATGATCTTCCTGACACTGTAAAAGACAGGGAAAGATTTCACACATTTTAACATTTCCTCAGCTTGCTTTCTACTTTTTTTTTTTTTTTTTTTTTTTTTTTTTTTTTTTTTTCTTCAGGACAACTCTGTGTTTTCCTTTGGACTGTCCAGTTGCAGTAGAGAAAGAAAAGAATGGCCTGAGAACCTATCACAGAGTATGAAAAGGAAGCTGTAAATACTCAACTGAACAAACTGCCAACAATCTCTAAATAAGCACTGTGTTACATAGCATATCTGTTGAAGGGTGGTACATTTATAGTAGTTGCAATCTGCTGGAGAATTATTTGCAAGTAGAAAGAAAAAAAAAAGCTAGATTTGACAGATAATTTTTTCACAGTGTTACCCTTTGTTTACAGACCTTCTCTCCTTTTAGTGCACCCTAGAGCAAATCTCTGCATTTTCAAAGGGCCACGCCATTGTTCAACTGAAACATTATTATTTCTTCTCTCAAGTTTGATTAAATTACTTGGCACTCAGACAGAAGTTGATAATAATACAAACACAATGATTGAGGTGGCAGATGTGCCGTTATTCTCCTAATGGCAAATAACTAATTCTTTAAACCATTGATACTCTGTTTTAGAGCAATACAGTGGCTAAGCGGGCAATGTTATAGCCAGTGTTATATTTTTTAAATTGAAGTGAGATTGAGAATTTATTGGGGAATATTTAAATAATTGCTTTCCTTAGAAAAGACAGTCTGGCTTTTGGTTTGTGGATTAAATGTGTGTGGAGATTGCATAGATTAGGGCCTGAGAAACTACCTGAGGTTTAACCAAACTCTGATGAGCAGCAGGCTGACAGTGCCTGTGCAGTTGCTGGGGCTCAGCTGCCTTGCGGTGACTTGCTCACGTGTCTCAGCCCTAGGATAAAAGGTGTATTTTTAAAATGTGCTAGCTCAAATGTTTTAATTAACACCTGTTAAAGCTCCAGTACAAACTAAGTACCTAACAAAGTAATTTCTTAGGTATCAGCTGGTGGAGAAGTGGCCAAATTAGGTGAAGGTGTCAAGGGAAATGTTACAACAGCCTTGTCCTCAAAAAGGACCTACTGGTGAAAAAGTGACTCCCTCTCACTGCCTGAGGAAATTGAAGTAGCCAGGGTTTGAGTGAGGATCAGAAACCAGGGATTTTAAATATATTAGCTCAAACGATTGAGCTAATAAGTTTTAAAATAAATCTTTTCTAGACTACACAAGCCCTGGGGGAAGAGCAAATAGATTAAGGTAAAAATAGAAAACATGAAGTGTCTAATAATGAACCACACCTGTTTAGTGAAATTTCCCTATCTCTGGGCTGGTCTACACCCCGTTTTTGTATCAGTATGCCTGGCTTGGCCAGGAAAGTGTTTTTCTAAGGGACTGGGAAGATGAACAGGTTACCACCAGGGAGCCACGTGTCAGTAGTGAAGGTCCTGAGGGTAGCCACCAAAGTGTCTGCAGAAGGTGTTTGCCTCTCAGTTTTCCTAGTACCGGAGGAGTTTTGGTTGTGCTTCACGTGCAGATAAAAATAAGAACTTTTAAAGAAGATCTAAAAATGATTTAATAATTTAATTATTTAATTACATGGAGACAAGTGGTTTTCATTTACTACAATGGATCCCAATCTTGTTGGCCTCCAGGCTTTATTGAACTGTAAATATTATTACTCATAATAAAAACCAACCTAACGTTTTTCCCCAAAACTCTAAGCTTTGGTCTTCAGCTGCTGGTGCTGGTTGAAACTAGAAGAGGAAGTAGATAAAAAACACCAAATATGTCTTCTTTGTGATTTCTGATGTTATTTCACAGACCCCAAAGTCCAGATAACCTCCAGAGAAGTACAGGCTGACACCCCCAAACTACAAGTCCTCTACCATCAGTCCTTTTCATTTACTGTGAGAGCTCTCACAGCATGTGGGGTTGTTTGATTTCACCATGGCTGTACTTTACATTGCTATAGGACAACCTATGTGTAAGATATATTGACTTTGGCAGCAGCTCATAATGTTACATTTGTGTCTTTATTTTGGAGATGTAGTTCTTTTACTATGTGACAGGTTACAGGAGCCTCTCATTCCGTCTCCAAATATACATGTATTTAGATCCTTTAAAGGAGATGTTAAAGATTAGGTCAGACTAGGGGAAGCTCAGTTTTGAGGCCTGAGTACTTTTTAATTTTTTTTTTTATTTTTTATTTTTAATTTTTTTTTAATATGTTTAGGGCCAATTATTTAGCTAGAAGAAACATGTGTCTCTTTTACCCCCGTAGGATCTACAGGAGCCTCTGCATCTAAGTGCTTAGGATGACATCCTGGTTTTACTGAAGTCATCAGCAGTTTTACCACTTGGTTCTCCTTAAAGTATACCCCACACCCTTGTCAGAGCAGGAAATAATCCTGATGAAACTTCAGGACAAACTTAATCTCAGAATAAATAGATAAATAAGTTATACCTGGGGTTAAGAGGCACTGATGAATATATATTAGGTAGCTTACAGAATACTTACAGGGAAGATACCACAGGGAGTCTTTTTTTCCTTACACATTCTTATGCACCTCACACCTTTCTTTACACGTATATTGTGTAAATATACAATATTTACTCCTATTTTGTGTCTTCTCCCCACAAAAAGCAGCAAACCAATTCTACTGATGTAAAGGGTTTAAAGAATTTATTCCCTCATGTTGATTTTTAAGATATTATTGCAATATACTTCAGTACCTCATCCCAGCCATATGTCTAATTGAGAAGGAAGTATGGGTGCCATCGACAGATCATTGGAGAAGCCCTGAATTTGATGGCATGCCATTGCAGTAATAGGGCTTAGTCATTCATTTCTAAGTGATCTACACACATTTACTTTATTAATCCTCATAAGAGCCCTACCGAGATGAAAATATTATATTTTCCAGAACACCCTTCTGCTGTGCTTGAAGTTTAATAGCAAAATTAGATAGAAAATAAGTCAAATAGAACAGTAGGAATCAGAAACCCTATATAAATTATGTTAATGCTCCTGTTTTCATAGTACATGGCCATCTGATGATTGTTAGCTATGAGATGACAGATTAGGCTTGGTTTTGTGAGCTGATGACTGACCAAAAGGAGGGGTGATTTCTTACTGCCACCCTTTATTACTCCTTTGTTCCCTTCTGCCCCTTTTCCTCCCTCCTGTCCTTTCCCAGCTGCAAAGTCCCACTACTTTAACATCAGCTTTGGTCTGATTGGAAGCTGCCATAAGCCAGTAAAAACTCATTAACAGCAGAAGTCCTCACAGTTTTCTTGTGGAGTTTATTTTCTGACAGGATAGTGAGTTGAACTGGCTCAAAGGGGGGTGGGGTGGGGGTTGGTGAGCATCACAAATGGAGCCAAGTGAATAAGAGCCATGAGGGAGGAGAGGAGTTGGCTGAGAAGGAGAAGGAACTTCTTAATTTGGTGGCAATGTGCTGTCAGATTGTCTCATCCTGTCTCATTAAATTGTAGCTTGAAGGTACAAGTTCAGTTCAGCTGAAAAGGTCAGTTCTGCTTTTTTCCCCACTCTGGACTCATGGCAGATTTCCGCCAGCGTGGTGAGATGAAATGGCTCACCAAAAGAAGAGAGAAGAACTGCTGAGGCCCTGCAGTGAAGGGGACAGGAGAAGGTCCCCTTAGGTGGCAATGTGTTACACTGGGTCAGTGAGCACATCTACTTGCACCCTAAGTGTCTTGCCCAAGACCACGTAGGAAATCTGTGAACTACAGAATAGAAAACTGAACCCCTCTCCTATAAGAGCAATAAACTTGCCATACTCCCAAAATCTTGGGATCTTGCTTCTACTGCTCCAGCCAGAATTAGTGCTTCAGAGGACGGTGATGGTTCCTCACAGATGTAGGTTAATCTGCATTAACCAGCATCTCATCTCATTCTTCTTTCCATAAACCAGAAAACATTTTGAACTTGAAAGTATGAGATTATTAGTCCTTTCCAAACTTCTCAGTGAAAACAATCAGTCTGTGTAATGCTGGCTCTAGAACTGCCTGAAACTTTAATGAATTTTACTAAGTTCTGAGCTTTGGCAGTGAGTTCCACAGGCTCAGTAGGTGAAAAAGTCTTTCCTTACCAATGTTGTATTTGCCATGTTTAAATCTCACCGACAGTCCCTATTCCCTGTGGGTTGTGGCAGCAAGAACAATTTTCCCAGCTCATGCATTAACACTGAACCATGGGATCTGCTCTCCCGTCCACGCTCCCTCTTGCTGGGTGGCTGCTGGACAGCACTATAAATCAAGAATCCCAAATCTGATCCTCACTTTCCCACTGATTCCCTCTGTCATCTCGGTAACTCAGATTACCTGTTTGCCTCTGTAAAGCTATTTGCAAAAGGAGATAATGATACTTGTCTAACTGACAAGGGTATTGTGGGATGATTTATCTCGTTAAAGGGAGAGAAGTGTCTAATGCAACTACTACTTTGTGCAAACTAAACACATATTTTCCAGAACTTCTCCCGTGACCGCCTATTCTCTGCTTGTGCACCAGATGGCACTACGTCGCAGGTTCAACGATGGCAAAGACGCTGCTACTTTTCTGATTCGTGTAACAGGCACAATTTAGAGCCATTCTTTTCCATTCCCACAAGAATCAGGTAAAAAAAAAAATCTGGAAAAAAACAAAGCTATGTTATATTTTACAGAATTTTCTTTGAGTGGTATTTTTTTTTTAATTATTATTTATTTATTTATTTATTTTCCCTCAGAAAGACTTAGTGCATCTCTCTTCCCTCAAATGAAAGTCTTTAAAACCCAACAAGAGACTGTGAGCCACCATTTCTGACCAGGGAGACTGAGAACTACCCTGCCATAAATGCAATTTGTCTTGCTTTATTCTTGACCGTAACTACACAACATGCATAACATATGAATCTAATAATAAAAAAAAAACAGGACTAAATAGTTCATTTGAGATAATCAAAGTGCACTTTTGAAGAGGTATTAATAAGATTTATAATTATTTACATATCCTCTCTAGAGAGCATTGGGAGCTGTTAAGCAGTTTGCTTAAACACGAGCAGTACAGACAGCATGGGAGAGAAAGTAACCCTGCTTTCTTTAGCTTCAACCTCTCATAAGCCTGAATTGCTTCCAGTATTCCCATTTCTTGTTTACATGTGAAACAACAAGAAGAAATGGAATGCTTCAAGGGGAAGGGACTGTTGTATCCACATTGTACTGTTCATAGTCCTGCCTTAAAACACAATTTATCTTTATAGCTCACATAGAGGTGATATATTGCCTTGCACAGTAAATAAGCAGGGTGGACTTTGTGGTAAAATTTAAACTTACTCTAGCATTTTCTTGGGTTATAAAAATATTCCTCCCTATGGCACCTTACTGAGAGATTAATGTGTATTTTTTCTCCACGGTATTTTTGCTGCTGCAGTTCTGAACACCTGCTTTTCATGCGTCTCTGTTCAGTACTAGAGCTGAGGAACGTCAAAGGAATGAAGTGTACATATTGTATTATTTCAGTGCAATGAGGCTTTAAAAGCCCTGTTATCTTATTTGAGACAACACAGAGAATATATGAAAAGGCCCAGAACACTGGCATGTACAAGCCATGGGGCTGCATCATTGCACTGAACTTCACAGTGGCCTGTGACATGAAAAGCCATACGAGATGAGTGAAAGGTGTCTCCATGGGCAAGAACTGGATCCCAGGGTCATTGTTTCTCCTCTTCCTTAATCTGACAGGAGGAGGGCATGGGAACTTAGACAGCAAGCCATCTCTATACTGTAGAAAGGGAAAAATATTTCAGGTTTCTGAGTTCTGCTGCTGGGATTGAGTCAAAGACAGGACACCTTCAAAGCCTTGACAGAAACTAGGCCACCTCTGGGTCTAGGTTAGCACCATGTCCTTCTCCCCACCTGGTTGGGGGAACGAGTAAAGGCCAGGAAGAGCTGAGCTCCATGGACTCTGGTCCTGTTAGTTGATCCGATGGGATTTAGAGGGGTCTACTCTGCTGCCAGAGTAGACTACAGCAATGTCCAGCCCTCCAGCCACAGAGCTAAATGGAAATGGGAAATACTGACTCAGAGGGTGTTTTGCAGTTCTGAGGGTTGTTTGTCAAAGCTAAAGAAAGAATTGCCTCGTCATTTCTCTGCATCTGCTCTCCTTTATTTTCAAGGTGAATCTTGATGCCCCAGCTCATTTTACAGGTCTGTCCTTACTCCTAATGAAGCTAAAGGTAAAATGCCAACTAAGAGAAGCCTGTCCTGTACTGAGGACTGATGGAAGTTTTAAAAAGAGGAGGAGACAAACTCTCCTGTCAAGGCAGCCAAGGCAACTGTTCCGTCAAATTTGCTGTTACATCAATGACAAAATTTTAATAGTTTGTTCCTGTTGGTAAATATGCATCTCACATAAAAATAAAACACACAAACATTGTTACGCATAGGGATTCAAACACTGCTTTTGCAGAGTTTACTTATGAAACTTCAAAATAACCCTAAAGATAATCATGCTTAGATCAAAGGCATACTTAGGACAAAAGAAACACATAGCCACAGTACTTATAGTCTAAAAGTGACTGGGGTACAATAAAGTATAGTCACAACTAAATTATGTCTTGGGCTGAAGCAGATACATAGTATTAATTGGATGTAGGCCCTTTAACCTTTTTGCAGGAAGCAAACTTGATATCTAATAATTTTTGTAAAGATGAGCTTTCTGTGCTTCCAGTAATATTTCTGGGCTTTGAAAGGATCCTGACTTTCCGTTCAGATTGTTTTGATGAGATTGACTCTAATATTTCAATGTTGCCAACTGAGCAGAGGTAAGAGAGGATAAAGGAAGGTGAAGGTTTGATTGCTTTATTGAAAGGATAAAAATACCCTGCTGGTAGTATCACTGCTCTACTGCCGATCCTTTTTATTTTGTTGGCAGACTTTTTCGTAGATGTGAAAAATTGTGGCAGAAGTGTGTTAGCTAATGATTCACATATCTCTATTTAAAAAGAAAAAAAAAAAAGTAACCTGTTGAGAATAAGATGTGAAGGCAACAGTATTTATATCATACACAAAACTGATTAAAATTTCATTTCTCTGATGAGTTCACCACCTTTCATTCTCATTAACTCTGTCCAGATCTCAAAAGGTCCTAAATTAAGCTTTGTGCTTTTAAAATATACAGGATGATTCAATCCCGCTCTCTAATAAATAGATTTCTGTTTCTTAGGCAACTGCTTTTGTTTTAACCCCCAAATATTGTTGACTTTGCTAAGAAAAGCTGAAACTCTAGTTGAGTCTGGCAATTCCACACCTACGGTTTAAAAAGTAATGGGTGATTTTGTGTGTCTGGCTTTTTCTGTGTTGGAATGGACTCTTTAAAGGATGCAGGGCCTCAAAACAAAGTCCCTCTATGGCTGGAGAGAGACATCAGGAATGGGCTTCATCAACCTTAACTTGAAAGAGTTTTGGAAGATTCTGAAGTGCTTCTGAAGTGTGGTTTCCAAATGCCTAAAGACAAGGGAGAAGCCTCCCTCCTGTTCAGTTCAAACTAATCACACAGAATCACAGAATCACAGAATTTTCTAGGTTGGAAGAGACCTCAAGGTCATCGAGTCCAACCTCCAACCTAACGCTAACAGCCCTCCACTAAACCATATTAATCATGCAAGGTGTCTCACAGGTGCTGTTCAGGAGCTGCTAACAGTAGACAAAGAAGTAGGAACAAGCAGCTGATGATACCAGCTTAATCTGTCATCACTATACCTTTAGTTAAGGTCTGACCACAGTGAAAGGGGGTTTAGGTGCATATTATATACTAATAACTGAAGTGGGATAAGGGAATACACAGTCACTGCATCTCATCTCAATGCTAGTATCAGATTTGGTCACTAAAAAGTGATAGTCTGAGCTCTGGCACATGCAGGTGAAGACAGGAATTGTTACAGTATTATCTGAAGCTACCACTGATGGATACCACCACACACTCACCAATGGGATGGATAAATATTTGCTATTAATTTCTTCTTTTGCAGATGCAGTTTCATCCAGAATTACATGCTAGCAACAGAAGTGTTATGAAGGATTATATTTTGTTTCCTTGTAAAGAGAATTAGAGAAAATCTTAGAAACCAAACAAAATCTGAGTACTGACTGTGATGACATCTAAGAGGTCTGCAGAAAAGCACTATTTCTAGGTTCAGGCACTTATGCTCTGAATATAGGAAAAGAATTAAAATTGATAGCATATGAAATATAACTAAATATTCCTGAAGGTTAGGACAGGTGCTAGGCAATTATTCAATCTTTTACTAGCTGTCAGTGGTTGTTTGTAAGTGAGGTCAACAAGATGTTTACTGTATGGTTGAATGCTTTATTTGAAGTAAAGATGTATGATCTTTGAATGAAGATATTAATGATGTGACAAAAAATCCTGAAAAAATACTCCTTTCAATGGGGGATACAGTTAAAGTCATGTACTAACAAGCTAGTTGCCAAAAGTAGCTGCAAGGAGTGCAATAATATAGATATTTGCTGCAAAAATAGAAAACAGGAAAAGCAATAAATCTGTTAATCATCTCAACTTTTTTATCCTAGGTTTGGATATGAATTTATAATTCTCTGTAATTATTATAACTAGTGATTTTCTTAATCAAATTTAAACTTTATTTTTTAGAGTTTTACACATTCTTCCTAAATATAGATGATAAATTGTAATCAAAAGCTGATTTCCTTTTAACTTAAATTGCATTCCTAAAGCATCTCATGGCAATGCAAGCTATACTATCAGGAAAAATAAATGAAGGAAAAATATTAACTATAATTGCTAGTTGAGGACTGAATTCAAAGAACTTCCATCTCTAGCATAATGCATGTCGATCATTCTAATGATACATTTCAGTGACTTTTAAATGTTACATTCTTTAAATGATGGTTGTAGATAATATACACAGACAAATAGAAATCTACAAATCAGTCTTCGTCAAAATATGTTAGCTAATCTGCAAAGTCAAGCCATAAAAGTCAAGGAATAGCAGAATTAAGGCTACTTTTATGATCTTAATTTGGTTACTTTGGGCATAACGAGTGGGCCGTAGTAGTTAATTACAGATTTACATTTTGGTTCCCCTGCTGATTCCCTTCCTTGTTCAGTGCACAGATTGGTTGATGTGCCCTTAATGAATAAGTAGTATTTCATTCTATTTTCACTATTCAGTTTGTGACTTCTAGTCTTCTCTGACTTCCCCCTGTAAACTCCTGTTCTCAGCTGAGCTTTATTATTTTTCTCTAGGCTTTTACTACAGCTTCCAGATCTCTGCTGTATGGGAGTTTTGCAAAAAATGATGAATCTATTTTCCCAGCAGCCGAACAGATGAGAGATATTGTCCAACAGAGGAGGCCCCAACTCTGCAGATGGGGCAGGAAGGCAGACCAGAAATGTTTGTTGAATATGAGTGCCCAGTTTCTGCTGGTTAGCATTTGACTTTGCACAGCATATAGCACTAAACAGTAGTTTATGTGATGGTTGACTTTGAGTGCTCAGCACTTTGCAGCTCAGAGACCCCACGCCATCAAGTCAGGGACCCAGAAAATGAAGCTGTATAATTTATAATTGTGAGAGAAAGATCTGGTTTAAATTGCTTGCCTAGCTTTGCATAGGAGCTTAACAGCAGAAATACATCTAGCTGTCAAGGACAGTGGTGAAACCATACTTCCTCTTCTGGTAAGCCTTATGAGCAGATTTACAGAGAAAAGCTGTGAGCTGTAACCTTCTCCTATCACCTTCCCGATGTGATGTCTGCACTCCAGGTCATACCTGGGAAATGGCCATGCTGCAGTGCATCTCTTTCTCTGCTGCACCTGAATTGCCTCTCTTTTTTTTCTCTCTCTCTTTTAATAAATGTTATATACTATCCAGCTTTTGAAGTCCACATCCTATGGGCATCAGCCCGCCCTTTGTTATATCCCCTGATCTATTGCTGGTGCCATCCATTTTGTGCCCTGCTGAGGGAGAACTATATGATTATGCTATTAAAGATAATGCCTATGCAAAAAAGGGATTGAATCAAGGCTAGAGAGGCAATTTGATTCTGGCACTTCCTTGTGTCTGATTGCAACTGCAAGATTCTTTTAACACAGTTTGAGATGTGTAATTTTCCATATTTAAAAAAAAAAAAAAGAGAGAAGTAAGCTGTCAAAGTGGGCATTTCATTATGCAGAATCACAGTGACTCTCAGGAGCTGGAGTCAGTGTTGGCCACTCAAACCTCTGTTACTACAGTTAATAGAGTAGCATCATTACTAATCACTAGTTACCACGGTCCTGCTGAAAACATGAAGAGCTTTTATCCTATGAGGCAGGCAGAACAAGCTGTCAGTGGATCTTGTAGGTATTTCAGGACAGTAGTGGAAGGGCAAATCCCCCAAACCGAACCATTCCAGATTCAGGAGAGTTGTTTGAGTTTTTCTCTAGATGCCAGCATGTTTACTGTGCCTTTCCAAGTGAGACTGGAACAGGAATATTTAACTGCTTCTAACCTCTTCACCCAGCCTCTTCTGCTACTCTCAGATTTCTCTGTTGCTCAAGTCCAAGTTTATTGCTCTGTCATCTTTAGTCCTCCCTCAGCTTTTAATTATTTAATTATAATTATAATTTTAATTATATGTCTTTCCCAACAACACCTACTTCAAGGTCCCCTTTCTTACTAGTTCCCTTGCTATGCTTAAGTGCAACTGGCAGTAAGCTGTTTCCTTTCCGTGTTCTTCATCTTCCCAAGCCAATGCTAAGCTGCCTTTATGTTTCCAGATGGTTCCTCACTTTAGTTTTCTTCAGTGGCCCCTATCTTCTCCCTGCTCCTTTTGCTTTCAATTCAGCAAGCCATTTCCATAATCTGTACCAAGCAGGTTGAAAGCATGACTAACTCTGTCCTCTTGCATCTTGAGTACCCCAAAATGACTGGAAGTAGCTTATAGCTGTCCAAAGCTACAACACAGTGTCAGATCTCTGTAGCTCCAACCTGAAACTTGTATGGTGGATGTAACTTAATGGAATGACTAAGTTCTCAGTAGTCTCCACTGTTCATAGAATCATCAAATCATTAAGGTTGGAAAAGACCTCTGAGATGGTCCAACCATCCCCCTACCACCACTATCACTCACTAAATAATGACCCTAAGTACCACGTCCAACCTGTCCTTAAACATCCCCAGGGACAGTGACTCCACCACCTCCCTGGGCAGCCCATTCCAATGTTCATGTGTGACCTGCGGTTTTTGTAGAATCATGGAATGGCTTGTGTAGGAAGAGACATTAAAGGTCATCCAGTTCCTCCTTGCATGGGCAGGGACACCTCCCACCAGACCAGGTTGCCCCAAACCCCTTCCAGCCTGGGCTTAAACTCTTCCAGGGATGGAGCATCAAGAGCTTCTTTGGGTACTTTTCCTAGTGCCTCACCTCCCTCACAGGGAAGAACTTCTTCTTGATATCTAATCTAAATCTACCCTCTTTCAATTTAAAGCTTTCCCCCTTGACCTATTACTACATGCTCTTGTAAAAAAGTCCCTTCCCGCCTTTCCCATAGGCCCCCTTCAGGTACTGGAAAGTCACTATAGGGTGTCCCCAGAGCCTTCTCTTATCCAGGTTGAACAACCCCACCTCCTTCGGCCTGTCTTCATAGGAGAGGTGCTCCAGCCCTCTGATCATCTTTAATCCTCCTCTGGATGTACTTCAACAGGTCCATGTCATTCTTGTGCTGGGGGTCTCAGAGCTGAACACAGGGCTGCAGGTGGGGTCTCATGAGGGCAGAGCAGAGAGGGACAATCCCCTTCCTCTCCCTGCTGCCCACGCTGCTGTTGGTGTAGCCCAGGATACGGTTGGCTTTCTGGGCTCCAAGCACACAGTGCCAGCTCATGCTGAGCTTCACATCAAACAAGACCGCAAGTCCTTCTCTTCAGGGCTGCTGTCAATCCTCTATCTGCCCAGACTGTATGTGTGCTTAGGATGTCCTCAACCCATGTGCAGGATATCAACCATGTTTTTGTTCAACTTCATGAGTTGTACAAGTCCAGGTAAATGATGTCAGCTACTCTTCCCTTATTCAGCAATGCTGTAACCCCATTTTAGAAGGCCACTGAATTTGTCAGACACAAGTTGCCCTGAGTGAAGCCATTTTGTCTGTTACCATTTATCTCCTTATTTTCCACATTTGCAGAAGGATCTGCTTCACGATCCTGCTGGGCACAGAGGTAAGGCCTTTAGTTCACCATCTCTTCTTTTTTTTTCCTCTTTATTTTATTTTATTTTATTTTATTTTATTTTATTTTATTTTATTTTATTTTATTTTATTTTATTTTATTTTATTTTTATTTTTGTTTTATTTTATTTTATTTTATATAAATGGGGGTTATATTTCTTCTTTTCCAATCAATGGGAACTACAACAGATTGCCATAACTTCTCAGTTATGACGTATAGTGGCTTAGCAACCTCATCTGCCAGATCCGTCAGGACCTGTGGATGTATCTCATCAGGTATCATGAACTTGTGCATCCCCAGGTACCTTAGATGCTCTCAGACCTGGTCTTCTCCTACAGTGGGTGGTTCATTATTCTTCCAGTCCCCACCTTTATCTTCTGTGACTTGGGAGGTGTGGTTAGAGCACTTGCCAGTGAAGACTGAAGCAAAAAAATCATTGAATACCTCAGCCTTTTCCATAACCTGGGTAACCAGGTCTCCCATTTCCTTCTGGAGAGGGCCTGTGTTTTTTCTGGTGTTCCTTTTATCATTGTCTTAACGGTTGCATTGGTGATAAAAATAGTGTATTTGTGCAGATTTGTGCAGAAGGTATAAAAGATGTGTTTCAGGAACAAGCCACATCTTAATGTATTTTTTCTACAAGTATTTTTTCTAAACCATAAAACCATTAAAGTTCTGAAAAAAGAGGTTACCACAGAGTTTTAACATGGACAAGACATATATTTTCCCATGGTCTCATTCTTGGAAAAAGTGGAGCTCTTTTGGCTGAAGTTTTCCAAAGAAGATCTTTCAAGTTCAGACAGATGTCTAACATGTCAGATTCAGCCTAGTCATGTGATGTTTTGCAACATGGGGAGCACCAACCTGCTTGAAGTGGGAAGAATTAAATAATCTCAATAATTATTGATGCTACCAGTAATACCTATAAAGCTAATATACATTATACCTAATGTACCTTCGAATTAACTCAGTTTTAAGATGATCTAAGACCATGGAAATACAGGATGATGGAAAATGTGGAATATCCATGATATCTGATAGGCAGGGATATTAGCCAGTGATGGTAGATGATATTTATGTGAAAATGGCCATGAAAAAGAATGCTTAAAAGTAAAAATAACTACAGTTATTTATCTGAATTCCACAAACATTTTCAAGAGGTTGTTTAAACTTCAAATAATTTTTACAGATGTGAACTTCAGCAGTCATCTCAGAACTAGGAGAATCTACTGTTTGTGCCTGCAAATAGTATCTGCTATTTGTTTACTGAATAAGTAGTTTGGTAAGAAAGAAAACCGCAAAGCCAGTGATGGATTTTTATCCATTTAAACCTTTATCATGTACAGTCAATATTACATAAAATTGTGATGAAAACTTTGTTTATAAATTGCAATGGATAATTTTTCTTAAACTATGGATAAGAAAAGGTTTTAATGTCTCAAAATTATTGAATTAATGAGAACAATATATCAGCACTTCTCATCTTCACTCTTTAAAACACTTCTACAGAGTCTTTCAGGTCAGACTGAAGGTATCTGCAGAACTTCACATTAAATCACCTGTTGACTCCCTCTGTATGCTGGAAGTATTTTACATTACTTTCATCTAGAATTTTAATTGACTTAAGTCTAGAATTAAGTCTAGAATTTTAATTGCCTTTTTAGGACTCAGAGTCACAATCATATTACTGTAATCTAACAAAACACTATACATCAGCTGAACAGCAGTAATGGCTCAAGTGTGTATCCTCAGCCTGTGGCAAACGTAAGGATTTTTCCTACTCTTAAAGAGTATTATTAAAGAGCCCTCCAAGGGCTTGAGATCATGAACTTATGGGACATTACATATTGTCTTGAGTTGGCTGATGTTAGGAATCTTTTAAAAATGTATGTGAATTTGAGCCTTTGCTTGTTTACAGTCACAGAATCACGGAATGGTTGAGGATGGAAGGCACCTCTGGAGGTCACCAGGTCCAAGCCCCTTCCTCAAGCAGGGCCACCCACAGCAGGTTACCCAGGACTATGTCCAGGTGGGTTTTGAAGATCTCAAAGGAGGGAAACTCCACCACTTCTCTGGGCAACCTGTGCCAGTGCTCAGTCACCCGCACAGTAAAGAAGTGCTGCCTGGTGTTTAGACAGAACCTCTTGTGTTCTAGTTTGTGCCCATTGCCTCTTGTCCAGTCACTGGGCACTGCTGAAAAAAGTCTGTGTTTGTCTTCTTTGCACCTTTCTTTCAGATATTTATAGATTTCGACACACACCCCCAGAACCTCCTCTTCTCCAGGCTGAGCAATTCTAGCTCTCTCAGCCTCTCCCCACAGCAGGGCTCCAGTCCCTTGATCATCTCGGTGGCCTTGGATTCTTTCCAGTATGTCCATGTCTCTCTTGCACTGGGGGCCCCAGAATTGGGCACGATACTCCAAATGTAAGCTCACCAACTCTGAGAAGAGGGAAAGGATCACCTCTCTTTACGTCCTGGTGATACTTTGCCTAAAGCAAGCAAGAATACTGTTGGTCTTCTTAGTGGCAAAAACGGACACATAGTGGGCTCATGTCCACCTTGGTGTCCATCAGCACCCCAAGATCCTTTTCTATAGAGCCGTTTTCCAGTTGAGTGGCCCCCAACATGCTCTGGTGCCTGGGGTTGTTTCTACCCAGTTGCAGGACATTATATTTCTCCTTGCTGAGTGTCATGAGATTCTTGCCAGCCCACCTCTCCAGCCTGCTGAGGTCCCTCTGGATGGCAGCATGTCCTTTGGGTGTGTCAGCTACTCCACTCAGTTTCCTGTCATCTGCAGATTTACTGAGGGTCCAGATTGTTAATGAAGATGTTAAACAAGAGTGGATCCAGTATTGACAACTGGGGTGCTCTGCTCATTACTGGCCTCCTTTGTAAAAAAAAACAACAAGACACCACCAACAAAAAACTAGACTTTGGGCCACTGACTGCTACCCTCTGGGAAGTCCTGGGTACATGGTGGTCTTACAAGCCTTAAAATGCAGCTTCAAAATATAAACTTATTAATGAGAATTTAGCTTAATGTGAGAACTTTGGAAAATCCTAAATAAAATCTCTGAAATTATGGATATCTTATCTATCTCTTGGTGTGTGTGTGTGTAATCTGCTAATGAGTTTGACGTTCTGCTGATAGTTTTTTCTGTTGACTTGAACATTGCGGGAGTGGCTGCATAGTTAAAGCTGGAAATTCCCACCCATTTTTCCACTGTCTCTCCCAGTAGACCAACAGATGTTCCTTATTAATTTTTAGCAGATAGATTTCTTGTTGATAACTCAGTTTATTTTTTATTATGTGGAGGAAGCTGGGAAGTATTTTGTTATGAAGCACAGCTTTTGAAAATATTTTCATATCCCAGGATTTTTCATAATATTTCTGAAAATTTGTTTTCAAAACAATGATGGTCGAATCTTCAAGAGTGTACTAAAGTTTTGACATTAAATATAGAATAGTAAGAAGTATCTTGATCACCCAAATCTCAATGTGTCTGAAGATCTCCTTGGTATAGACTGTAAGGCCACATGAAATCTCCCATGTAAAATTATTTGAAATTATCATGCACTGACAAATTTACAAATTAAAATGTACTGACTCATGTTTTCCTGTAGTGAAAATATATCAGAATGACGTTTGCACTGGAGACTTCTTTTTGTTTGAAACATATCCTGCACAGAATCTTCTCAGTGTGTCTTTGATTCTAGTTGTGATTTTTGGCAATTTTTTGGGCACTTTTCTTGGCAATAGGAATATTTCTTAATGATAAATAGAATTATGAAACAAGCAACAGAAAATGTTTTCTCTTAGAATATTTCATAAAAATACATTTCTGTAATAAAAGTTATTGTTTTCTGTCCTCATTAATGATCAAAAAGAATGACCTGCCATTAAAGGAAGGGTCACACTTGCATTTGTTTAGCTTGTGTATCATTCAAGTCATCTGCCTTATCTCTCACATGTAAAGAATCCTGATGGCACTGGGGCTTATCCATATTGTAGAGACATACAGTATTAAGATTAGTACTTGCTTTTAGTTTCTTGCCAGAGTTATATATATTCACTGTATGAACAGAGATGCCATCAGCTTTTGGCAGTTTAAATTACATTCAGTATAACAGAGTCAATGCCTTGGCCAATTAATGAAATTACACTAATGACAAATAGCCAAAGAAGCAGCTGCAATGTGTGATGCCTAATTGCTATCCACACCATTGTAAACAACAAATTATAGTGAATCTCCTATTAAATTATAAAAGCATGCATAAATAGGGACATACCAGTACAAGTGTCCAGTGTTAGGGAGGTTTAAGATGTGATAGACCTTCTCCTGCATATACTTAATCATCAGTGCATGTGCAAAACGAACATTACAGGTGAGTTGGAGCTCATCTGCAGTTATCAATGGCCAGTCATGCATTTCAGCACAGTGCCAGTCACATCTCATATATGAACTCATCATTGTGTAAAAACATCTTCTGGCCAAGAGGAAGATGTATCTCAGCAAAAAACATATTGCATGTTCCCTCAGACAAGTCTTGTTCATGTCATACCACATTTTTCTGCTTTGGGTATATCTTTTTAGATTCATGCCCATGACTGTCAACTGAGGGCTTGTCTGGTGTCTAACAAAAATGACCATACTCTCCCCTTGGTACTTTGCATACAAAATGAAAATTACAACATGGTTAACAGGGCTGGTCTTACCCTTTGGCCTTAGTGCAGGAAGGCTCAAGTCTAATGGCACAAGGAAACTCCATGCTGTCCACTAGAAAGGGGAAAACCTTCACCAAGAAACTCATAAATAAATCCAGTCCTTTCCCCTCATTTCTCACCCCACAATAGCTCTCTGAGAAAGCAAATTGCTGAAATGCAAGTGTCTGTAGAGATGTGAGATTGTTTAACGTTGGTTACCACCTCAGGCATTCTGGAGAGGCTCTGTTACACACAGTGCATTTCAGAGATCTGAATATGTGCTAAACGAGTCCTGCATCTCTGCCTTGTAGCTCTGGGAATGCTAGGCAGGTAATTAAGAAATCACACGGCACAGGTGTGCCAGGTGAAGTTTGGTAGCTTGCTTTTGATCTAAATTGAGATGCTCTGGGGATTTAACTTCTTAAACAAAGAGGGCATAAATAAATAATCAGGATTTTTTTTTTTTTTTTTTTAAAGGTTGGAACATGCAGGCTATAAAATTTTTGTCTTGGATGTGCACAAGTAGGCAATGCTAGAAGATTGTTTAAGGCTAGGGCTTTGTTTTAAAGGGGGTGTTGTTTTCATTAACTTGGGTCTGATTAGTTTTTTCACTGGGACTTTCCCCACTGATATAAACAGGAACAGTGCTTGGTTGTTGGGAACTACCTCAGGAATAAGTTACAAAAGTGTCTTTAAAAATAGACCTTAAAAAAAAACCAATAAGCCAAATCAAAACCTGGAATATTAGTTATAACATAGGAGTTACTCAGAGCATTTCTTTTTAATATTCATAATTGAAAATGAGACAGCTTTAAAGTCTGTAATGAGTCCTTCAGTATACCATACTCTAGGTAGAGCATTACTTCATAGCTGGAAGCCAAGAAACAGACAGACAATCAATTCTTAAATTATTCTAAGCCCACACAATAGCCTCTTGCCACAAAGTTTCGGCATAGTGCCTATTTGCTACTGTGTGGGTGGGGTGAGATTGGGATAAACAAGAACACAACTGCCCACTTTTGCGTTTTCATCTGCGCTTAAGTTCAGTCTTGCATGGTTATTTTCAGTAAGTTTGAAATGTTTCAATGCCTATCTTTACCTACTAAACCTGAGACCAAAACTTGTGAAAAAGGTATTTCAGGGCTTGAGTAAGAAAAAGACGCACCAGAAAATAGCACTATTGCTCTGAAAGTTTTAGCCTGTTCTTTGGTCTTCTGAAGTCTGAAAGCTTTCATATACTTTCTCCAAACAAATTGGGTGGCTATCTCTGATCTATCAGAGTGCCCTTAAATTACTTCTTTTGATACCTTGGGGAAGAAAGATAGTGTGGGTGATGTCATAGGGCTCCTTCCAGCCCTGCTCGTGTGATGCCGACTCTTCTCTTTCTTCAGAAAGCTAAATGTAATAGAGGTCATATGCAGGGAGGGTCTCTAGAGTGGTGCCGATATACAGCAGTAGTAAAAGCAGCAATGGCACTGTTGCGACACTACCAATATGCTATAGTCAATTTGCAAATACCAATTTTGTGCTAGTTTTTAAGAAAAGCAGAAGACTTGCTCTCACTAGGGGCTGAAGCATCTCTTCAATGAAACTTTGGTAGTGGTTGTGATTTACAGCTTGAAGTACAGTACACTGGGGGAAAGTTGCAATAGCAAGGCTCATGTGTAATATATGACTTCAGAGAAATGCCCAACTTTGCTGGAAATAGGAGTAGATGGAGGAGTTGTTCTGTAACTCTGAAATCCAGACCTGACTGTGATTATGCAAAGACTGAATTGTGGCTTGAGTCAGATACAGAGAAAAACTGAAGTAACAGAACTGCTTGAGAATTCTTTTTTTTTTTCTCTGGTTCTAAGGACTGGACAGATGCTTCAGCATATCTACTGCAGGAATAAAATGTGCTTTTAAGTTTTTTTGCTGTGTAGTGTCCTGAGGGAAAATCCATTCCCACAAAATAAGATCTTAGAGTTGGTTGATTTGTTTTCTGCTAAAATGTCCTCTGCTGACACCTGTGAGGTTTGTCATAAGAAAAAGGTTGTTCTGTCATTTCTACTCCTAGGAATTCTGGACCTAGAAGTTATAATAATAATAACAATAATAATGGTTAATAATATTAATAATAATTATTATTAATAACAGAATAAATAATAATAAAAGAAGTTAATAAAAGAAATAAAGGTTTCTTCCATCTCACTCACTCCATCACCTCCTGTGCTCAGTCTTTGTCTGAAATCTGGATACTAACCATCAAATATTTTTACTTAAAAGCACTTTGAAACATTAACTGCTTCTGAAAATTAGGAAAGGCTTTTTCCCCCTAAATATTCTGTAGAGAGGAACTGCACAGAGGAACACTGCCAGCTGTAGTGCAGGAAAATTCTGCCTCTTTGTGTCACCCTTAACTCCAGGCAGAAGCATACAAAATTTGCCTTTCTTAATTTTTCACTGCTCACCAATATTTCCCACATCCCTTTCCCCTCAATTACGTGATGAGTAAATTAAAAAGAAAGTGCAGCTATTTGCAACTAAACACCTTGAGTTTGGATTTCTCCCCAGATAGTGTTTGTCCCCCCTGGAGCTGTTGGATTTCTCACGAGAACAAAGATGTTCTGGTATTTTGACTTTGGGGAGATCTGAAATATTAATGATAACATGGGAGCAATGAGGAAATCTGGACTGTGAGTAAACTCATCCTGTACTTCTCTGAGTAGGTAAGAGTCCCTCCCACGTTGTTGCAGGGAATCTTTTGCTTCCTGCATTGCTCCTGGTCTCACAGCAAATAGAGCTCTCAACTGTGAAGACATTTTTGTCCTCCTGGAGCTCAAGGATAGCCATCTTTTAAGGAGGATAGCCATTCTTTTAAGCATACTTCTATAACAATTTCTTCTCATAAGAACAAGAGAATTTGGTGAAAGCAGAGGACCTTAGTAAAACTCAGTTGAGTACACTGTGTATGAATTTGATACATCTGAGAATGTTATAAGCCTACTTAAGCAGATGGTGCAGACCACTCCACCTGTGCTCTTCTCATTATCTCATTTGGTGGAATACAAGGTAACTTGGGACTTAAATTACAAGGAGGAGATGCAGTTGGGCTGATAAGGGCTCTTATCAAATCATGTAAGTGACCAAGTGATGAGCTACAAAACTCCTAGGCAAGCTGAAGCCTGGGCATATGAATGCAAAAGATGACTCCCACAAGAAGATAAGTTGCCTTGTTTCCTCCTCTTTGCATGAGGTCTTGTGTGGAGGCAGGTTGAGAATCTTTTTCTTCACAGGAAAGGTTAGAGCTGCCATTAAATGCACTCAAGTAATGTTTATTGCAATTGACCCCTTCATAAAAGTGGGCAGCCAGAGTTTTCTGCCTTATAGCCCCATTCTGGGAGAAATGCAAAGACAGGTAGAGCCTGCTCCACAAGAAGCATGCACGAATTTCCCAGAGTCTGTTAATTAGGGACATGGATGACAGACTCCCAGAAAAGACACAATCGAAGTCAATTGCTACTTTCAACATGTAGCTCCGAGTGTGCAGCCAGACATCATGTTGGATCAGATTCATAACAAGATCTTTCAACCTGTCATGTTGGTCTATCGCTGCAGTGGCAGCATATTAATTGCCAGGGAAATTAATTTTCTTGTCCTGCTTAAACAAGGAAGACTTAACCCCTGCTGAAAACAGTACAGACTCAACTTTGTTTCAGCAGACTTATTATCTCTTATGTCATTGATATCCTCAACATTTGGATGAGGATACATCATCTCCCATTTTACAGATAGCAAATTGAAACTCAAAGGTGTTATGCAAGTTCATGCTTCTCTTGTAGCATTAATCCAAAACACTCTTTCCCCAAAACAAATGCTATTTCAAGGACTGCATATGCTAGATTTAGTTTAGAACTTGTTTTTGTGTCATAGTTATAAGTACCTGAAATAAAGAGCCTAACACTAGGATCTATGTCTGCTTAACATGTGCATGCATACATGCATATTATGGGGTCAGCAAGCATGTTTGTAAAAATATATGTACAGTATGAAAGGTTAAAGAAAGCCATTTAATTGTTTTTAAAAATGCAGGTAATTGATCTTTGATGTTTTTATTTGTAACAGAGTTTTTACTTTTAAGTAGGTACTATCCTAGTAGGTGCATTCCTTTTGTTTATTACCTGGGCAAATTTGCCACTTGACAAAACAAAACAAACAAACAAAAACAAATAAACAAAAATACCAAACAAAAAACACAAGTATGGTGCTGACTTATAGTCATATATGCCCCAGGTGAAAGACTTGTTTTCTTCTGTTTGGAAAATGAAAGCCTAATGAAATCTAATTAGATCTTGAAGGAAAGTAGTTGTGATACACTTTTTTTTTTTTTTTTTTTTTAGGTAAAAGGACTTGCTTAATATGCTTTGTTTATGTTACTGATTTTACGTTGTATTACTGATTTTACAGTAAGTAATAAAATTTATTAGAGGCATTATCCACTTATAGAATATATTTGACAATGGCTTTTTAATGAAATATAAGCTTCTCTGGACACAGGTTAATAAAACACAACATTACAATAACATGGGGTTTGTCAATAGGTCTCTGAAACATGGGAGCATAAATTGACCTCACTACAGTGGTATATGGCTATTGATTTTTGTTGCAGACCAGGAACTGTATCTTGCATTTATTTGTTTATGCACTGTACCTAAAAAGATTTTCCTGCTTTCTCCATCAAAACACTTCCCTTGTTCTACCACTCGCTGGTAGAGAGGGCAGAAGTAAGGGGTCTGCAACCCATGTGAGACCTTCTTGGCCATTAATGCCTTAAATAGACCATGCAAGGCTTGTCATGCTTGTTTGGACATCTAGACATTGCTGAGATTTTCATGTAAACCCATCGTTGTAAACTAGAACTGACAGAAGATGGACAACAATTGAGAAAGGGACAGTATGTAATATGCCAATTTATATATCTCCCTGCTGGTCAACAAAAATATTTGTACAGATAGTGAAGAAGGGAACAGATGCATGGCACTATAGTCTTTTTGAATACTGGACCAGATGCAGAAAAATAGCTCCTCTAAGCCTCTTACAGAGCTTCAGGAATATACTTTGTGGTTTGTTTGCTGAGGAGAGTCTTGAATATACCATCAGCACATAGCATCCTCTTGAACTAGAGAGTTGCTTTAGATGATCTCTAGATATATTTACAAGCACTTTTAAACATTTCAGAGTATAAATCATTCTATTAGGGTATTGTTTATTGACTACCTTTTGTAACTCTTATGTAATCTACAATAAACTAGTAGGCCTGATTGTCTGGTGAAACAATAGAAAGTGACAATCAACAACATCATATCCTGCAGCATAACACTCCTACCTAACATGACAGGTCTGAAAAGCATTATGCAGCCCTTTCCATGGAGGGATTGTGAATGTGGCAAGGAGTTTTCTGCAGCTGTTAGGTGGAGTGCTGTATCTTATAAAAAACTATTAGATATATATAAAAAAATGTCAGCCGCTGGGCGTTTGTTAGATTAATGTCCTCTCCTTAACATGAATGCATAGAAGATAGACCATGTGATTATGCAGGTATGGTAATTATCCTTCAAAGAGTTGGAAGGCTTTGACGTAACCTCTGTGTCCCAAATGTGCTAGTTCCAGCACTCGCTAGAGGGAAGAATAAGGACTTGAATCTGCAAGCCTTTCCCATGTGACAATCTGGTATTGTGCCTTATAAAATCTGGTAAAATTGTAAATGACAGCAACCTTTATAAGAACTAAATGACTTAGCAGAGTTTTTATTTTTTTTTTCTCTCTGATAAATAAATTCTCTGATGTGCTGTTGTAACATGCAGTGACATGCATGAACTATTGTAAGTACTCCAATTTAGAACTACTTTGCAACAGGCCACAACAAGCTAACATCATCTTTTAAGTATTTATTTTATTTTATTTTATTTTATTTTATTTTATTTTATTTTATTTTATTTTATTTTATTTTATTTTATTTTATTTTATTTTATTTTATTTTATTTTATTTTATTTTTACGTGTCTTTACAACATGTTATAATACATCTTATAATAAAGCAATTTCTCTGAAGCATATTAATTATTCTCCAGTGCTGTGTCTGTGATGCAGTATCCCTTGACTGGAAATATGAAGGCTGAGTTGTCTCATGTCAGCTTGCCAGCAGAAAGCCCATATTCATGCATATCCATGCCAGTACTCTCAAAAAACAACAACAGGCATCCAGCATCCAATAACCCTTCAATTCTTTCATTATTTTGGCTTGATCAAATCTGTCTGTGCTTACTATAACATCAGCATTTCAACTTGTAAAAATTTTACACTGCTTTATGTTGAAGTAGACATTCTTATCAAGAAGGGAGTTATCTGAATCATTAGAGATGATAAGAAATACAAGTTTTGATCTAAACCTCATATTCATCATGGAAGACTAGTTCATGGGTGATTAATTCATGCTTGGGTCTTCTGGGGGAGGATTCTCACATTTATTAACTTATAAAGGTCTTCAAATATTTTCCTATCAAGGAAGCTGTCAGGGCCCTGAAGACACTTACTGGCCTTGCCCAGCCTCCTCCAACCACTGCTTCACATGGCCCAGGAGCCCCATTTCAACCCAGCCTGAGGCAGTCAGGCCCTGACGCAGTGCTGTTGTAGGAGAGCCACTCTACAATCCTGTCTCTGAGCCCATCTCCTTCTGCTTCTGGATGGTTCATGGCTTGGTGTTCTGGGGGCTCCCATTGGATCCCATTACCAACCCTGGATCTGCCACTGCATCCATGCCATTGGAACTGAATCATCCAGGAGAGCCTTGACCACACTGGGTTCCTTGCAGCTGCCCAATCCCAATGGGGCATGAGCACACAGATTTTATGGTGTTTTCCATGAACTGCCTTTCCCTACTTCTAGGAAGAATAGCAAGTGCAGTGCTGAAGTAGAATCACTGATGTTAGACTTAGTTTCCAAGAGTGGTAAGGAGTGGTAAGGACAACAAAGATTTTCTCCCAAACACAGCTGCCTTATTCATTCATTCATTTACTTATTTATTTATTTCCCTCTCTGTGCTTTTTTTTTTTTTTTTTTTTTTTTTTGGTATAAGGTCTAGCTTATATTACTAGTCACTCTGAGTTCATCAGATTTTCTGGTGTGTTTCAAGTAGAATTTTGCCAAAAAGAAATGTTAATTCTAGTTTCTAATTGTCAATAAGAACAAGTATAGCAGGACAGCTATGAATCAGTTGATATGGCTTTTTATCCAATAAGGATATGCTATTGAATATGATGTCATACCAAACCCAGACGTATGTTTTTTTCCTGTTCAGACATCTTTCCCAGCTGCCAGTGAAGTCCCATCCCTTTGTACAGTGGATGTACTGTGAACTAATTTGAGCATCAAATCTCACTGTATACATCCAAGGAGAAAAATGTTAAACTTCAGGATCAATGAAGATCATCTACTTTCATGATGCATTGTTCTCACTAAAAGTGATGTACGGGAAGCACCTGAGACTCAATCTGGAAACTTCGTTGGCCAGGACACAACAATATCTCTTGGTTGTTGCTGCGTGGTCTGGCAGCTGTTGCTGCTAATCTGGTTATCAGGGCCTGCAGGTGTATCTGTATTTACACAACTGGCTTCTAAGGACCTACATTTATCAAGTCATGATTTATACTCTACTGATTGCTTTTTTTTTTTTTTTTTTTTTTTTTTCCTTTTCTTTTTATTGAACACTGAGGATAAGACAAAATAAGAAAGACTGGCCTTATTTTCATGTAGGTTCAAGGCTTATTAAATTCTCCTGCATCAGTTTACCTTCCTAGATGTCTCCCCGTCTTTGCTGAGATAAGTCATCATGAAGAGTTGGCAGCAGTGAGGTTTAGGTACTGTGCACATCTGTATAATCCAGTGGAGCACAGAGCTGCATCAGGTCCGTGTCATACATTACTGCTGAATGCTGACAGAGAGGGTTTGTTATTTGGGTGCAATAGCCTGTGAGTAGTGATCTCCTGGCTTCATGACCTGATACGGTATCTCCTCCTGGTGTTGCACTGAGCTGGAGGCTGGGGATCTCTGCTGCCAGAATAGACTTGCCCACTTTAGTACCATCAGGTTGCATCCAGATAGGTGAACTTTCTGGCTTTCAGTTGATGCTTTTCTCCCTAGATCATAGGGAAGGCAAGGGTGGGTCTGGCAGACAGCGCCCTGAGCTGTGCTTTATTCGAAGAGTCTCTAGGGTATACAAATGAATACTCACCTCTTGCGTTATACTGGGATAAGGAAAGAGTTACTGCATGTCATTTCAAATGCCCATAAGTTTTCAGTGGGAAGGTAATTCTGAAGAACATATTTTGGGTTTACCAGGCAGAATTCTGTATCTGTCAACCCCATTGATAATGAACTCTTTCTTCTCCTGCCTCTGAAGACATCTTGCTTCAAACATAAGGTCATAGGTGAGGCTCTGGTTCCATGCAATTAAATTCCCTGGCAAAACTTCCGCTGCCTTTATTAGGTATCTCCTGCTCCACAAATCACTCCGGCTGGATTTCCAGGAGAAATGACAGGATTTCCAGGAGAAATGGTGCTTCTTGGAATGACAGAGACATTCTATGAAGTAGTTACATTTGTAATGTGAAGTTATTGTCCAAATATATTGTCTTTTTATTGGCAATTTTAAAAAAGATTTTTTTTCTTGATGATAACCTCAATTGCCCTGTGACTAAAAGTTTCTTGGCAGCTAGGTGTCTTTCATGAAAGGAAGATAATATTTTTATTCATCTTACTGTAAGTGACCTATAGACATTTTGATGGGAGTTTATATTCACTTTCATGATTTGCAGATGAATGAGACTGAAATTTTAGTTCTTTAGTTCTTAGGAACCTTTGAAAGTTCCTCTTTTTTTGTCCCTTCTTGAGTCTATCACTGAAGGCCCTTGCGCTTTTGCAATCAAGCAGACCAAAAATAAATGTTCATAAAAATGAAGCAACAGTAGCCAAGCACCATCAAGCAGAAATATTGCACTAGGAGCTAGAATCTATCCAATTTCATGACTCTGCTCTTCTTGGAATTTTGTTTAAATCAGAAATTCTGTCATTAATACTTCCACAATCTTCCATTTTACACATGACTATACTTTTTAGATGTAAAGAGAACTATTGATTATTTCAGCAATAGAACAAGACCTTTTACATTATCTTACTTGTGGTTTCTGGTGAAGCTCCCAGACCATGTTTGCTGCAGAATTCAGAACAACTTTGTGACTGCTTAATGAAGTGGGGAAATGTGTCCTTCTGGGTATCTTTGTCAAAAAGGCTGCTACTGAAGTCCATTGAGTAGAATTCTTTGCATTGGATGGGACCACTTGTATAATGATACTTGGTCTTCCTCCTGGTGATGGCTCCAGTTTCTTACAGTATGGAGGTTAATAATGAGGAAAGATACAGGATTACTGAGTGAAGGAATTGTTCTCAGAATGTCTGGCTTTTTGAGGGCTATATTGATTTATTTCTGTGTTGAAACTGATAGGTGGATGTTGCAAGGCGGAGGAAGCCTTGCTACCTTTCATTTTACAGTACAGAAACATCCTGGCAGGGGTTGGATGATCACCTGTTTTGGAGGCTGTTGCTGTGAGTTGTGCAGTGATCTGCAGGAGCAATGAAGAGAGAGAGATGTCTGGGCAGGGAGCAAGAATAACTTGATGATGAGCTATTTGGGATAATTTTGCCTAAGTCATCCCTCCCCAAGCCTTGGCCCCCTTCCAGGACAATGACAGCACAAAAAAGACTGTCACTCAGCAGAAACTTACTATGAGTCAGAAGAGTAGAAAATGTGCTAGGCTGGATGTGAGCAACCTTAATTCCCCTTGAATCCTGGCGCCTCGGGAATAGCTTGAGCTTGGGACCTCCTAAGGCCATGAAAAGGTCAGCTGGAAGACCTAGTGAGAACTGAAAGGACTGCAGCCATTGGGAAACAGAAGGTGTAGGGTTTATTAGCATGAGGCCGTCTCAACAGGTGCCTAAGTTGATACTGGGTTTTGAAAACCTCTACTGATTCCTGTCCCTGTGTGCACAGCACATACTCTAAATTGTTGCAAAGCACTTTTTGCACTGACTCATAACCCACATTGGAAAGACAAATAGGGACAGATCGTTGTATTCATGAATGTATGTGGATAGACTGCTGGAGAGACTGCTGCTCCCTAGCACCATTGAAATGCCTGTAAAAAAAACATAAATCATGTACTGACAAATGTAGACAAAGGGGAAGAAAAACCCAGGTAATATTTTATTGTAGTGCTGAGCCATGTTTCCGCAGCAGAGTTACCTCTTTCAGCTGAAATGGGCCATTACTATATTACACTGCAAACTCTACAGATTTTCAAGGGAAAATAAAGAGGCATTGTCATCATATTGTCCTTCACAAACAAAAGTTACCTCCACTGTTTAAATAATATCCTTGGTCTTTGGCTCCATGCATTATTTAATAATCTTGGAAACTTCTGTGACCTTTAAGCAATAGTAAACCATGATTGCTTGACAAATAGGTCAATGTTTGCATAATAGTTGTGTCTTTGGAGGTACAAAAATATTCATTAGAATGCCTTGACTGGCTTCCCCCACCCTTCATTTATTTGGCAGTTTTCCAGCACCATTGCCCTCTGTTAAACATTATTCCACTTCAAGGGTATTTGCAGGGCTAGGAAGCAGGCAGTATATTATGGTACTTGAAAATACAGGGTGGGGGAGGTTTTGTGTCTCTGAGACACACTCACACATGCACACACATATATGCCTTGAGTAGCTGTTACTGTTGGTCGAAAGTATGTGTTATATAAAAAAAAATCAGTAAAATGATTGGGTATCTCATCTGCTAAGTAGATATGTTAGATTTATTCCTGGTTAACATGCACCCTGTTTTAGAGGGATGATAAACTGGTATTTGCTGTTTGAAGGGCATACTTGAAAGCAAGGAACTGAGTTTGAACTTCTGGTTTTATTGTTAGCAGTGTTGGTTGCAGGGTCAGTTAAGCAAACATGTGGGCTCCTGCATGCTCCTTAGCAATACTTAAAGGGAAAGTTGTATTGACACATTCTCGATTACTTAAGTTCGAATTAGTCTGATCATAAAAGTCAGAAATGGTCTCAAAGAAGAATATTAAAGAATGCAATAACTTTGTTCCATTTGTAGTTTCACCATCGACTGCTTGATGTTAAATGCCTTTGTGATGCCTATTTCCCACTAAAAAGTGCGTCCCATGCATAACCATATGACAACAGAGTAATATCAGTATCACTTAAAAAAAAAAAAGAAAAAAAAAGTTATTTTTACACTGCAATGTAATATTCGTACACAAATATAAATACAAAAATATGTATTATCAATATATATATCACTGTATATCCTTAATTTTAGCTGATTTTGTGATTCAACTCCTACCTCTCTCCAAACATCAGGTGAACAGGAAGGATAAGATCATTTTGATAACAGTTTTCAAGAAAACAACTAGAAAAATTCTATTTCAAATAAGAAAATTATGAGTCAGTCCACACGCAGTCTATTTACTAAGTTCACCATAATTTTGTGTGTAATTTTTTATCAGACATTTATAGTTTAAGAGCTGAAACCCATTTTGTGCCTGCCCGATGTGTTATAGTATATTTCAGGTCAAGGTCTGATGAGGTGATGAGGAAATCTTCCCAACTTGGTGAAGGGGAGGTGTTACATAGAAACTTGGCATATTTCCACCAAGACATCTTTATCTGTTAGCTTTTTTTTTTTTTTTTTTTTTTTTTAAGGGGGAATTTCTCAACCCTTTCAACTTGAAGCATGGCAGAAGGAGCTGTTGGCAGTTCAGTGCCGTATTCCAGTCGGATCTTAAGGATGAATTCCTGTCCTCTGCTTGGCTCGTACCATTATTAACACTCTAGCTGGGACACACTCTGAAATAGTTCTGACTCTGTGTCTCTCGATTAATAAATCAGTAATCCTGTATCCAAAATCCTGTGTCCTGCTAGGTCACAAAAGATATGATAGATACCTTTTATAGATTTATATATAGATCTATAGATAGATTTACTGTGCTTAATAAAGAGAGGTTTCAAAGAAGCTACTTGGTAGTGAGGTATTGGCTTTGTAGTCATTTCCAGTGTTAAAGCAGTGAAAAGGAACTGTAAAGGCTTTTTTTTTTTTTTTTTTTTTTTCGACACACAAAAAAAAGATCTTTCTGAGATGAAAGATGTTACAAGCAACACTATAAAAATTAGAGTTGTCCAAGGAGAAATGTGCCCTAGTGATGTGTTGTACTTTGTTGGTTGCAAGGGTCCCTCTGTGAACTTGTTTAGCACCTGATATGTGTTGGAAGCCTGTATGGAGTGCTCCTGAGGGAGCCTGAACCCTGATACCAGACA
Source organism: Aythya fuligula (assembly GCF_009819795.1). Classification (NCBI taxonomy): domain Eukaryota; kingdom Metazoa; phylum Chordata; class Aves; order Anseriformes; family Anatidae; genus Aythya; species Aythya fuligula. The sequence goes on along the minus strand of NC_045560.1, from coordinate 9,230,980 downwards.
GGTTCCTCATGTTTCCAACTTTTCTGAGTCTATGTAGTTTGACAATGCATGGTGCCTACAGTTTGGCTGTGGTAACAGAAAAAGTTCAATAATTTTAAGCTCTCTCAGACCTCAGACCATGATGAGTGACATAGTTGATTTTTCTTTTCACAGATCCTATTGCACTCTGGTATCTTCATCATCTGACATGGTTTTGAGAGAAACATCTTTAACTGAGGATCTTCAAGAGCATAGACCTATTTCAAAACCAAGGTTTGGGTGCTGTAAAGACCAGTGAAAGACTGACTGCTAATGGACACATTAACTTAACGATCCTGGAGTAAATTGTATTGATATTCAGATAATGGTTAGGAAATGATATTCTACACTAATTAAGATCTGAAACAGTAAAAAAGGAAAACATAAGAGGTAACTGCTCTACTACAGTTAAGGCTTGGATACACTACCACAGGAAAATCAATTCATGTATTTACCCATTAGCAGTGACTTCAAGCTACAAATGCTATATGTTTACAGAATATTAAGACAGTTCTAAATATTTATGGGAGAGTTAGTCAACCTAAGAGGAAGCACATAAAAGTGTTTGATTCTTTTCCTCTTAACATTTAAAAGAAGAAAACTATTTTTGCTGCTTTCAGCAGGAATAATAACATTTTCAGAAAAGAACCCCCAAATATGCAAACTATTTTATAAAACACAGAGTCTATGGGAAAAAAAAAAAAAAAAAAGTGTAGAAAATTGGTTTGACAAGGAAAAGAGTTGCTTGCAAACAGTTGAAAATATTCTCTTGGACGTCACTTTTTATGGTGATCTACAGTCATTCAGGATATCAACATTTACAAAAACACAAAACAAGATAAAGAAAAAATAAACTAAAAAATACTCCTGTTAATAATTAGTGTTGTATCTGCTGGAAGAAAAAAGAAGATTTATGATAGAGTATTTGTCATCTTCCTCCCTGCTGTGGTGGCCTCCTATGGTTTCATTTTTTGTCTTTCTTTATTTTTCCTACTTTAATTCCTCTTCAGTCTCCATCACCTTTTCTCATTCTTTGTCTTTAACCGTCTTAAATTCTACCCTCCTCACATACCTGTACGGTCTTCTGCCTCCTCCTTTTTGACCCAACCTTTTCTCCACTACCACTTTGCTTAACTCTGGAGCAACGCTTCTGGTGTTAAAAAGGTAACTATGAAATGTCTTCATATTTTGCCTTTAAAGCTCCTATCTATCCCTGAGGCTTGACTTTATTTACCTGGCCTTGCTCTCAGGGCTTCTGTTCCTAGTCTTGCTGGAAGATGTTCCCTGACCCCAACGCAGGGTCACGTTGGACATCTCTTTTCCTGATGCTCCTGCTTTTTCCTCCTGCTCTTTCCACTTTGTCATTGCTGCCATCAATGTCTACTTAGTTTCTACTAATTTCTGCTTAATTTCTGCTCAACTTCTGCACAATGCTTAGACTCCATAACTTTCTCTTCAGCTCCACCACCTTTTTCATTTGCTGTCTGCTTTCATCTCTGATCTGATTCCCTCACCTTTCACCCTCAACTCATGTCAGTCTCTCGTCATGAGCTGTGCTTGACCAATTGGCTTTTACTTTTTTTTTTTTTTTTTTTTAATGTATGTATGGATGTTTGTATGTCTTCCTTTATTTTAAAAGCACTCTTATTCACATATTGGTACCATGTCTGGCTGAACTTTGGAGTCCTGCCTGCTGTCGCTCTCATTTTTGCCATCTTCCAGGCCTAACTATTCTTTTTCTGCCTCCTGGAACACAATAAATGTGTTTCTCCCCTTCCCTCCCTGCATAGCATCACACCAAGGTCTTCTGTGGAAAAACTGATAAACATAATGGGAGCTTCCTCCATCTATCAGCTCATTTTGTCCCGTGTTCCTCTCTCTTCCCTTCTCTGATACAGTGACAGAAATTTGTTTCCTTTCCTCACTATAGCTTCCAATAAATAATTTGCTATGTGAATGAAACAGATATACAACTACTGTTTTTTCTGCTTTTTTTCCCCTTCTCCATTTATTTCCTCCCCCTTTTTATTATTCCTTTCCTTCTCTTTTTTCTTTCTACTTTTTTTTTTCCTTTTTTTTTTTTTTTTTTGTTGACATCCATTAATTCACACTCCTTTCTTACAGAAATCAGAAATATTGCAGATTTTTTTCCTAAATTTAGCATTTTAAACCATGCAATTTTTTTCCTAACTTCTATTTCCTGCTTCTTCTGAATTACATCCAATGTAATTTGTTTGCTTCAAAAGTCATTCATAACCAGTTCCTGCCTACCTACTGTCTCTTGTCCAGATCAGTACATGCCTTCTGTTGTTCCCAGATTATTTGACTTTCCTCAAATTTACAAACACAAAATCAGTTCTCTTATGATAATTTTAATTCTTGGAAGAAAATTCATATCATCTTCCACAAAAAAAAAAAAAAAAAGAACTTTTTTTTTTTTCTCTAAAGATCTGTTTTTCTATGATCATTACAGAATTTAAGTGAAACACTAATATACAGAGACTTTCTAATTGACTTTTCATTTTCTCTGTGTACTCTCATCCTTATGTCTATGGTATGATAAATTGTGTGTTGAGGAAGGTAAGACCACCTTTTAGTTAGGTAGATAAAGGACTTACTGCAGTGGAATACTGTTTAATGTATCCCTGACATGATGTTACCATTACCTATCTTTGTCAAAGTCAACTTGATCAAACTCATGGTGAACAGAAATGAAATTTTCCTAGCTCACAAAACATTACAGTATCTAGAACAGCTGCAAAGCAAGACTTCCCTTGTCTTTCAATACTATGGTTATATCAGCTTATTAGTGTAAAGATACATTTCACCGTAAGATGATTTTCACGATGAGTTAAATTGCATTTTTATCAAATCAAATAAAAAAATCAAATTTTATCAATTCAAATAAAAAGCAAATTTAAAAAATCTCTTTGAAACAGTGGGAGAATAATTGGGAGAGTATTTAACTAAGAGTAGAGAATGTCTTATCCTCTCTTCCAAGTAAATCAAGTCATAACATGTCCTGAAACTGGTTCTGCTCTGACAACATGCCTGTATGCCATACAGTGACCTTGATGGAGAAACAGTGCTTTGTAAGAAGGAGCTGTTGATTCATCGTGTTTAAAAACAGTCTTCAGGATTCCTGTAAAACGGATGATAGATGAAATATCAATTATAGATTTTATAAGTACTGTCTGTAACATGAAAGCTATAGATTTTAAATCAATGATTCATACACATATATGAATATACCTTTCAAAAATAGTATTTAGAATGCAGAATTGCAGAGGACAGCTCAAAACCTACAGCGACTCTTAGAGTTGCTCAGTGGTGAAAAATAAATAGAGAAAGGCAAGTAGATGAGTTACACTAAATACTTTGTGTCTTTAACATCTGTTGAAATTAAACGGAACTGAAGATGCATATAGCATCTCACAGAGCAAGGTTTTTTCACCATGATTTGGTCCTCTCTCAGTAAGGCAATGAAGAACCTGCAAGCCATCCTTAAACTGGTATGTAATAAAACAGCTCTGCCTCCCATCTGAAGCTTTCTAGATGTCCTATGCATGAGATCCCTTACAAGTAAAAACCAGGGTATAGCAGGATAAGTGCGTTAAGTGTGGAAAGCCATGCCCACTGCATTTATTTCTTGCACGGCTCAAGGTAAGGTGCGTTGCAGATAACTGTGATATGTACCTTTGGCTGTCCCTCAATGTGCCTTGATGGGCAGAGGTGGAAGGGGTACACGAGAAGACAGAGTTGTGTTTCTGACTCTTATTTACCCTGCACTGCACTTTACTTATACATGAACCAGGTTTGGATTTCAATCACTGTAAAAGAAGGAATGCTAATCATATCATTTCTTCATATACTGGATAAAAAAATCAAGAAATAGGGGTCTCAACTGAGTTTAAGCAACCAAAAAAAAATAACTAAAAATAATTAAAAATAAATAAATGGTTATATGTAAGGCATATACATCAAGACAATGAAATGCTGGAAGAATGACATTTTGTTCTTGATTATCACAAAAAATTGTAATTCAGAGAAAACACTTATTTTTTTATTTTTATTTTTTTTCTCACATCAGTATTTATGTAAAATTGCTATTCTGTGTTGTGAAGGAAAATCAGTTGTTATTATGGCTCTTGAGTGATTTTTAATATTGATATACACAGCTTTATGGTTAAATGTTATTCTGAATTCAAATATCTTTGTAAGTATCATATATGGACTATCTTGTAAGCATGATATGATTCAAGTTATGCTTGTAAAATCTCCACTTAAAATGAATCTCCATGTGACAGGTAATTGGCTGCAGGCCTGTTTTTTTTTTTTTTTTTGTTATTGATTTAACTTAATGCCAATGTACACAGGTGTGTTGGCGGGTTGTTCAAGCTTCCAAGGCACCCACATTTGGCAGGACAATAAATTGTTGCATAATAAGATTATTTTCCCCCCTTCAGTCTTGAATCTTTTCAAAAGTTGTATTTTAAACCTTTGTAGGTATGTACGTGGGTGAGAAAAAAATACCCAACAATGCTACCATGAGGCATGTTTCGATTTATTGTTTGAGGCACTCAAGGAAACAGCAACATGTAGATAAGATATCTGCAAATATATATATTTGCCAGCTGAAGAGAAAAAAAAATAAAACCTTTATATAAATTAGTTTTTTTTTTTTTCATACTATATAAAATTCTCCATTGTTGTCAGACAAAATTGCTAATTTTAGACAGAAATACTGCACTGAAGATATCAGCTGTTCAATGTGCTTTATATGCAGACAGCAGATGTGATTTGCCCTTGCACACAGAAATATCTGCATCACAGACGTCCAACTAAGGCCTCATTTGAATACTTTGAGCAAAATCCTGGCTCTGTTGAAGTTGATGGGAATTTTGCCATTAACTTCAGTTGGGCTTCGGTTTACTTCTCCAGTAATGAAATATGTGGCAAGGTACATATCCCTGAGGAGCACACAGGGTAATCCGGAGAAAGTGAACAATGCCACAGGAGACACAGCTAATCCAAATTCTGGGGAGAGCAATGACCTTGGAGGAAAAGAAGCGGCAGCACTACTGTGGGAATGCTTTGTATGGAGAGGTGGGAGGAGATTTTATGAAAGGATGTGCAAGATTGTTCCAAGCATAGCAGGTAGCATGATTGAACGTGTAAAACCAAGTGCAGGAGGAAACACTTCTACTTTCACAAGCCTGAAGAAATAAAAGAAGAATGACAAGTGTTGTGTCTAAACTTTGGAAGAGTCTGAATTCTGGGAACAGCTCTATGATGGCTCTTCTTTTACTTGGGTGTTTCTCTTTGGCTTAGTTTTAAAGCAAGAAGGATTTGTTTCGCCTTCCAGATTTGTCCGCCAACTCGTGTTTCACAGAGAACTGTAGTTAGTTGTCCCATCATGAGAAAAAGGCCACAGCTGAGAAAGCCAGGCCAGTTCAGGACAGGCTTTGCCTGAATGATTCTGAGAGGCTGTGTTGTACTTGAGTGGATGATTGCTCTCCTGGGCCAACAGCTGATTTTTTATCCTGGCACTTCATTTCCTAAAAAAAAAATAATAGAATTCTCTCAGCAAGTTAATATAATGGCAAAGTCCCAGGGTTGGTTTTGGAAATACTGTGGGTTGCTAGCATTTTCCCACAGTGATCTCAACTCCTTCTCCAGAGCCCTTGTTAATTTAGTGGAAGTGTATTCGATTCTGATTAGAGGTCCCATACATTCTTGGGACCTCTAATAATTGAATTATTGCAGATCTATCATATTTCATAATGCTAAAGCTATACCAGTAATTTCTTGAGTAGGAAAATTCTTGACACAGGCTGCAGTCACTCCAAATGAGCCCAAATGAGCAGTTGCAGGCTATCCTGTAGAGTTGTGCTCTGAGACACCTTAGTTTAAAAGTCATTCACACTATGTACAAGAAGCTGTCTGGGTCCGCAGAGTAGAGCAGACGATACACATTCACTAAAAATCCTTATGAAATATTTATCAATTGCCCTGGATGCCTACCAGACACTATTTGAAAATTAAATAACTGTTATTTAATTTTCTCTTTAGATACCCAGACACTTTATTCCACAGTTTATGGTGATAGATTAAATCATACCAAAATAAAATCTTCTCAACACAGAGCTTTATTTTAATTTTAAGGAGTACACAAATGGACCAGAAATAACACTCCTTTTTCTTTGCTAGCTTATATATCTGAAAGATGTTGATGCAGAAAATCAGATACTGTGTATGTATGTGTGTGAAAGATGGGCATAGTGAAGGGTTGCATTCCTCCAAAGGTCTATAGACAAAATTAAAGCTAGGTCACTACTTTAAGATGGCTTATTAACCCTGGAAAACAGGTCTGGGAGAATCAGCATCACACATGGAAAATGCTCCCAGATGCAGTGATCACAGTGCAGAAACAGATATTGCCATGTGTGTTATTGTAGACAGTGGGAAGCCCGCTCTCTTGCCCTATGTTTGAAAAAAACCCACCCTAAAAACCCACTTCAATTTCTTCAATGCACACAAGAGAATGTCTGGCATCTGCTACTATTACTGAGCAGCATTCTTGCCGTGTTTCACTATCTATCAAATGGCACGCTTGTTCTCTGCCAAGAAAAATACTTGTTCCCAATACTAATCATGCTCCCTGACTACCCTCTAGTGTATATTCTTCCAGGGCTGCTATCCATCCATGCAACCATTTGAAATATATTAAAATGATTATGATGAAATCTCTCACTTACTGTGCTGGCAAGGGCTGGGATATGCTCCAGAGTCGATGCATGCAGCTCCCTGGGAGGAAGGAGTGCCTTGCATCTCTCTTTCCTGACTGCCCCCCTCTGCATGAGGAAATGTCACCACGAGGGCTCTGTGGGGAGCCTTGGCCAGGGCTCTGATCTGAGGGTAAGGTTGTCAAGGTATGAGCTGCTGGTGAAATGACAGATAAAGGGACGAAAAAGAGCAGTTTGTAGATAGATTCCAGAGCCTCTAGTGACTGCATGCTTAGAAGGAAAAGATCATCATAAAATCCCTAATGAATCTGGAAAGGCAGTAGCTGGGAACTCAATGAGAAGGGTTTTCTTTTCTGCTGTTCATTTGGTGAGATGGACTCATTGTATACACACAGAGCCCAGTTCCTCAGAGAGGGGATGATACAACTACAAGATGCACCCCTGCATGAGCAGATCCATTGGGTATCTCCTAGGATTAAAATTGAGGCCTTTGGAGTTCCTGGAAGTAAGAGCTATTTGTTCCTTCACCTGAGAAATGGCCTCAGATTTCTTGAAAAGAAAAATATTTGTTTTCTGACCAACATATTGATATGCCTATCTGGAAATGAAATGTCCTGATTTTATCCTTCATGGTCCAAGAACCAAATCTCTTTTGGGAATCTCTAATTCTCCTCAGGCCCCACCTTACCTTTGGGATGACCGTGACTGCAGCAACAGGTGCCCTGAGACACCTCTGGAAACTGCTGATGCTCAGAGGTAATAGGAGAGCAGCTAGAAGCATCTCCACATATTGCTGTCGTGCTTTGCAGGCCACAGCGAAACCACCGTCATTACGACAAATTCTTCAGATGTTTGTACAGACGCGAGGGTGGGAGTCATGTCATTTATCTTTCAACATCTACAAAGTAGATGTCTACAGCTGTGCTAATCACTCTAGGCTCCCTTTATAGTCAAGGAAGAGAAATAAGTGCTTTTAGGGTGCAATTTGCCTGACCTATTATAGACATTTACTTTAGGATGACATGAGTCACACCCAAGGTTCCTATGCACAACCTGCCTGGGCCCTCACTGACTGTACCGACAGCCTGGGGTGACTAGCTTAAATGCATATTATAAGCACATTTATGTACCTCGTCTTAATTTGCTGAGAACCACCCACTGCCCGCTACAGAGCGGGCTTTGAGCTTAGGTGACGTAGGCAATTTCTGCAAAAACTATAGCAGACTGAAGCAGGCAGTGGAGCATCCTCTTTCCATGAGGTGGAAGAAGAGTCTTTGTTCAGAGGAGGAGCCCTTGGCACAGGGATGCATAAAGACCAGTTACACCAGCCCCAACTTTCCTTTTCCCTCTCCTTTTCCACAGAGCAGGAGCAGCAACTCTCTCGCAGCCCAGAACTGATAGGAACAGGGCCTGACCCCCTCCCTGTTCTCTTTTCCTTTTCCCTCCCCTTCCCATCCCATCTAGGAGAGACTAATAGGAGTCATTGAGACAGGTAGCAGTGTGGACTGTTGGAGAAGGAATTAACTGAGCCCAGAAGCAGTTTAGGGACATGCTAGAATTCCCTGGCTCCCAAAGGAATAGGTTGGTGGAGGACCTAGCTGGGAATGCACTGAAGGAATCAGAGGGAGATCCCACCCATACCTGCTCCAGAGGTGCCAAACATCCATGTGCCCCGCTGCCTTTTCCCAGCCCTTCTTTACCTGTTGCTCATGACTCTTCCTCACAGCCCCCAAACTCACCTTTCCCTCCCTCCAAAACCCAGCTTCCATCTCCAAGCTTTCTCTCCCCAGCTTCCAAATCACCCTCAGATACTCAGCTGGTCCCTCCTGGCCTCTTGCCTTGAAAGCCCCTCTCCATTTCCTTTGAAATGGGAGGGGCCTGGAGATCAAAGAGCACCAGATGGTACATGGCAGCATGTAGTTGTCTGTATGACTTTTGTCTCTCCTTTTCCACTTTTCAAAGTAAACATTTCAAAGTTTGGATGATGCTCTTTTAGAGAAACACTGTATATGTTTATACAGTTAGAAATCTTAGTAAATAAGAAATAGTAATGGAAATGACCCAATAACTTCAAGAGAAATAATAAAATTTCCTCAGAAGCCTAAAATGATGCCCAAAGAAAGGTTTCCAATGACTTATTACTATTATTTTCAATTTAAACTGCACCATGAAGGTTCATAATATTTAATAGAATAGAATTAATGAAGACATGAGGGTTTAAAGATAGGAGTATGTCAAAATATACAGGAGGAAGAAACATATTTTATTTGTCTCCTTGAGATATTGGGGAAAGCAGACAAGCTTTAGACAGGATGTCTTTAGGTAAACAGTGACAGAGAGATTGTGACCTCCAAACTATGCTAATGGATAGCATACACTTCAGGGGGTTTGGAGTCAGAGGACACACTTTTTATTAAAATAATTTTTTAATAGGAACGATAACTATTGGTTTTGGTTCATCTTTAGGTTTTTTAATCTGTGAGATGAAATATTTTTCCTATATCTGGAAAATATTTTGCATTTTGAAAATGCTCCTGTCTGAACTGCAATAAAAGCAGGAATTGCAGTAAGTTGGTGAGTCAATAATGAATAAATACGATGTTTTGGTTTGAAAATTCTGGTATATTTCAGTGCCATTTCTATTACTGGTAAATTTTTCTTAAGGATATACTAACTGACATTTAGAATTCAACCTGTTCTGAAGGGAAAAGAAAAAAAATAATGTAAATAAAATGTAGATAAAACAAAACAAAACCAGAATTCTATTGCAAAAATTCATGTTTGAAACTTTTTTTTTTTTTTTCCCAAACAAAAGAGTGAAATAAAACAATTCATAATCAGCTCTCATACCCACCTGCAGATTCAGCATATACATGTGTACCACTGACACAGCATATGGTTGCCTCATTCAGCCCCTCAGACAGTAATTAATAGTCACCTCCACATTTTCAATTATGGGACAATTCTCATGTCAGTGCTGTTACTGCAACTCTCCTCTTCTTTCCTGATCATGTTCCCTTGCAGTGCCTTTTCCTTTCCAATTGGACATTTTCATTTCTCTCTCTCTCCGTCTCTCTCTCTCCCTTTTTATTTTTTTTTTTTTTTTTTTTTTGGGTACTGTATGGGCAATTCCAATAGAAAAGTAAAATAAAATAAAATAAATAAATAAATAAATAAAAAGAACCTGAGCCTTTTTCCCTCTGTTATTATGGATACCTACTTTTCTAAATCCTCGATATTTATTGTATACACTTAGCTTACTGGTAATCAATGACTACAATTATAAGACCTTAAACATATTGAAAGAATAAATATTATTTTCTGTTTGGCTTAAAAATTAACACCCCTCTATTAGCACATATTGCTGACTATGAGAACTGATGATGAAGAAAGGAAGTAGTTGATCTTGACATCCCTTGAACCAGGCTACTGTATCATCGGACCCTTAAGCACTATGCACACATAAAAAGAAAACTAATTGATTTGGGATCTCTTAAAGAATTATGGGCCTGATCCTGCATCCTGAAAATGATTTTTCAAAAGACAAATAATTCTTGCAAGCTGCATGGCTCATGTTTGACCTTTTTCTAGCCCTGTGAGAAAGGAGACATCAAGACCTTGCAGTCCCTCTTCATCTTCTATCACAGAGGCATTGGCCATCCAAGTCCTGATCCTGCCAGAAGTGGGATTGCAGATGTAAATGCTGCCTGGTGACTTGCTTTGTAGTGGAGTCCAGCCAACCCTGAGTCTTTCAGGACTTTTTACCCTCAGGAGAAGAAGAGAGGAAGAAAAACAAAATAAGAAACCATGTAAGCCATTTCTAGAGAGGTTTTAAATTTAAACTGCATTTTATGATCCAAAATTGGAGCTGCACTCTGATCCAGATGTAGTTGGAGGTATCATTAAGATAGGCGAGGGTACCATTGGGAAAATGCTTCTAATAACCCCAATAGCTATTTTCAAAATGATCTAAAAAGTTCCTGAAATAGATAAAATAGATATATTCAACATCCATAGCAAAGAATATTATTCAAACCATTTATAACCAGATGCTGTCGCTGCCACACTTTCTTAAACCCTACCACCAGTCTGATACATATTTTCAGACAAGCCTGAGAAAAAATATGTTTGGAAGGATCCATTAAAAGGGAAACTGTTGTGCAACTTTGGCTGGTGATAGAGCCATAAAATATATATTTATACACAGTTTTATATATACAAATGAATTTCACAGCCTTCAGTATCTTACTGGAGCTCAGATGCAGTGCATGTCATACATTTGTGGAAACGGGATCCATAACCTAATGTATTCTTGCATCAAAGAATAACGTCTCATAAATAAATCATTACAGCCTGTCACATCTATAGTTGCACACCATAGTGTATAAAATAATGTATTTTGAGATATGGAAGAAGGTGATTATCTAATATTTCAACAACAACAAAAGTATCCTGCGCTAATGCATGTGCTGTCTTAGAGGTGTTATTGCCTTACCACTGTTCATTGCAGACTAATCCATAATATCAAAAGAATGACAGCATTTCAGTTTAAAAAAACTGATGCAATTTGTGTGCGGCTTTTCTCTTTCAGTAATTAAGAAATCAAATAAGCCTGAGTGAAACTATTTAAGAGGTTCTAGATATAATTAGAACACCTCATTCTCTCATAACTAATTCCTAATTAAAGTAATTTGTCTTTTTGCCCTTCTTTTCAAGGGTGAAGAGCAAGTGATGATGAATGCTCAAAATCAGGAAAAGTGGAAATTGCAGTGTGTTGATTTGTGGTGATTGAGCATGTTCCAGTTTTTAACAACCATCTTCAGCTGAAATGGTAAATGAAACTCCAGCCTCTGTTTACATCATTTTAATGTTATCTGGAGCTTGACAACTGGTAGAATTTGTGGTACAAAATAGCTACTAAAGGCCAGAGAGTACGAATATAAAAGTTGCTTCTTTTAAGGTTAGCACAGGGGGGAAAAGAGAGTGTGCACAGGAGAGATAAAAAGTCTGAAATTTGCTCCATAGGGTGAAAATTGTCCTTTTAAAATTTTATTTGCAGCTGTGCCCAGATGATGATGGATTTATCATATGAACCAAGGATTAGTAAACAATGTGTACCCTATAAAGAGCAAAACAAGTCCTTGCTCATCACTGCACTTAATTGCAGTGGTTATATCAAAGCCATATAAAATTTAATCATCAACCACAAGTAAGACTTTGCTTCACATGTGTGCTTGCTTCCCTGTTTTTCCACCTGTTTAAATGAAAGATTCTTGGAATATCACAATATGTAAATATTGTTTATGATGCAAAAATATGCTCTTTCATCTCCTAGCTGCTTTGATGTCGTGATATATAAAGCTTTTAGTGCCACCACCTACCTGACACACAAAGGTCTTATCTGATTCATAAACATGTGTGCCCAGTGCAAACAGGCTGTATCCAATAGCCGATTTTTCTTTTCCTTGTAATGTTTTTTTAACAGACAGAAAGAGAAAGAAAGTGTAAATGACAGAATCACTCAGGTGAAAAGAATATTTTAAGCATCAGGTAAAGATAAGCCTATTATAATAGAATAAGAAGATGTAGGTCAAAACTGATCCTAAGAGGTTAGTTATATATATAGTCATCTCGTAAAATGTGTTTTAAAAGCTGAAACTTTTTTTTTAAGAGTTTTGATCCAAGTGGGAAATAAGCAGCAAGATCAGGTGACCTCCTAAGAAATACAAATATCCCTAATTAGCAAGAGAAGAAAGAGAAAAGCAGGAAGTAAGGTCAAAGCTGAAAACAGGACAGATGAAGTTAGGGAGGGAATAAGGTGTAGGCCATATTTAAAATTTTTGGTTTATTGGTATCAAATTTAAAGCTAAATGAACTGTATATTATAGAGCTTACAGGTTAATACGTGATATGTCCAAAATAGTTATTTGTATATGAATAACTCATACAACACTGGGATGGGGCCTTGGTCTGGCAGAGCTTGAATTCCACGAGGTGCAACCACTATCTCAGGCTGAAATCGTGGCCCAGATTTTGGGAGAGGTGTATCTGCTTGCCAGCAAATATCCTCTAAGATTTGTAGGGCAAATCTGCTCCCCAGATTCTCAGGGATACCACAGGCTGTTCCCGCTGTGCTCGTGGAGCACCAGGACTTGTGGCTTGTGTGCTGATGGCTGCTAGAGCAGACTAGCACAGCTTGACTGCAGCCACCTGAGAGAAGAATTTGGCCGTTGAAATGTCAGATGAACTGCCACCACTGCAAGAACTTCAAGGTGTAATGCTGCTTCTTTTTTTTTTTTCTTTTTTTCTTTTCTTCCAAGTTTCCAAGAGCACCCTGGGAAATCCTTTAGTGTTCTTTATTTCCATCTAAGCCTTGGGTTGCTTTGAACAGCAGAGGTAATTGTGCTGGTGAACTTCAGAGATTTGAAGGGATCAAACTTGAAAGCCTCTGCCTGAAAGTGCAAGCTCCAACTGGAATCCTGTCAGGTGCTGCGAGACGGGACGTGGCGGGGTGCTGCAGCCCAAGGAATCCTCGCACATGGGCAGCCTGAACCTGCGGCTCCCTTAGCTACAGAGTCTGGCAAGAGAGCAGAACTCCCCATCTGCAGCCTCCCAACAGTGCTATAAATTAGGTAACACTATCCTTTCCAAACTATAAATTGATGGATGTGGTGATGTGCCTTGACTAGGGGCATCTATGGGAGTCTGTGGCAGAGGATGAAGAAACCACCCCTATGTCTGTTTTCAGTGGGGCCTGATAGTTTTTTTCTGAGCAACAAAGAAGAGAAGGAAAGGGGAAATGAGCTGAAGATACACATCTTTATAGAGAGCTAAATGTTCCTCTGTCTAGAAAACTGAAGGATTCAATAAAGAAAAAAAATAAGAAAATAAACAAGAAGAGACCATTAACTATTTAATAGAAATCTGTAAACACTGAATTTCAGAAAACAGCAGAGTATAAGAAAGGAAATCGTTACAATGTGCAAGTTTTGTAATGGGGTTATACATTTTTCAAATTTTAAACGAAACCAAAACCTTCCAGATATATTACCTGCCTCTGCCAGGTTTCCTAGATCTTCCCTTTGAGCACAGGTGAAGATCCTCATGTTCTAAGGCAGGGCAGGGTATGTTCTGTTTCCATTTCCCACACCCTTCTCAAGTCGTATCTGACTATCATCACTGCTGCAATCCAAGAATACAGGAAGCATGAGGAAACATTAGAGCTGGTTGGATTTTTCAACTTCTAAATGCATTCTTGTCACTGTTCCTTTGGAGAAGAATAAGGGGAAAAAAAAAAAAAAGAAAAAAGATAATTGTTTTTCCGTACTGGATTTCTGACAACTGCAGCTGTAACAAGAAATGAAAAATATATTTATTTCCTCTTCAACAAAAAAATATTTTTCTATCTCAGTAATCACATACTGTGTCAATTCCATCTATCTTCTTGTGACAATAGCTATCACAAAGGATTGTTTCCTATAGTAAGAAAACTGGGAGAAGTCTTTTTATTGTATTTTGTTCTGTTTAGTCCTATCAGAAGGATATTTGTTTACACAATTATGTTTCATTTCAAGACTCTCAATTAATGCTCCCTCCCTTCACACTGGAGACTGTGTGATCTTCTGAATTGCCACACACCAATTGCCAGTGACCTCTGTGCTGAGAACAAAGCACAATATAGGGGCTTCTGTTCTCTTTTGTCCTGGAAGCTTGTGCTTCTTAGCTAGTGGATGAAAATCAATTCCCTGCTCGGTTTCCTGAACCTTTCCATGGTTCTCAGTGCTGTTGATTTTTTGGTGTATACCTAAGAAGTAGAGAATCAGAGAATCAGAGAATCAGAATATCCTGAGGTGGAAGGGACCCACAGGGATCGCCACGTCCAGCTTCTGGCTCCACACAAGGCTACCTAAAAATTCAAACATATTGAAGCAATTAACACCAAATAGGTGTGAATGCAACCAGATTTAAACCAAATCCATGAAAGTTTTTCCACTTCCAGCCCCTTCATACAGGGAAGACTCTTTGGTCCATTATCCCTTATTATTGAACAAGTAGCATATGCCTTTGGGGGAATCAGCTAAACACTAGCTCGCTAACACTTGTTGTCATCCATCTTTCTCCAAAATTATCCATTTTGGCCACTGTGTGTGTTGAAGAGTTGTAAAACCTTGGTTAGATAGGTGGATGCTTGTACTGAGGTAAGAAATATCAGGGCAAACTCTCTTCTAACAGTCCTGAGTGCTGGTGAGACAGTTGGAGTGGCAGCCTTAGAAACAAAAATTCAAGGACTGCCATCTCCTGGCTTTCTCCATGTCAAGCTCATGGTGGCTGGGCAGCTGGGGACAGCTGAGTCTGTGCAAGCCTGTTAGAAAAAGGGAAACTAGTCAAAAACCAATTTCTGCTCTATAAGTAGGACATTTCTTTTCCAACTATGAGACAAAACACATTCATCCAGCCCATGGTCCATTTTTCTGTCATCAAGGCTGGTTAGATTGTCATGATTATGGCAGTAACATACTCTCACTTGATATTTACCTTGGGAGCTATTTCTGTCCTTTGTCTGCATCCGGCTCTAGTGTAGGGACAGTGCCACATCTTGCTTTGTGGTGCAGCGTGTGGATGGTTCCTACCCAGGAAGGCACCGAAGTGTGTCAGAAAAGGCAGGATCTGCACTCTGAGAGATACTTTTCTAGCCAGGGCACAGTGAGACCTATTCAGACTACTCACTTTCCCGATATAATTAACCATATAATTATGGAATTAAGACTCTTTGCAAAGCACATAGTATTATTAATGATAATTTGTACTACAGCAGTGCCTAGAGGAAAGGATGCCTTGTATGAGGTACATATTAAAAATATACTTAGCATGATCTGAAATTCAGTTTCAGGATCAGCTATAATTTGGTTTAGCCAGATGTGTAAAAACTAGGAGAAAGGTGTAGAAAGCACCAGCATAACAATGTGAAACCAGGCTTTGAAAAGAGAAATAGCTCAGGATCACAGAAACCAACCTCTGGAAGAGCTAGGAGTTATACTTATATCTCCTGAATTGCACTATAGTATACTAAGCACAGTATTCTCTTTCCTCCCCTGCTGTCATTTTGTGATGTAAAATAATGTTCAATTGCTGACCACACATATACAGCAAACTGACCCATCGCTTTCCGGGGAAAATTACCAAGCAGAAAAGAAATGTTCAAACATCCAAAGAACTGTAAAATCAAAGCTCTTATGCCCTTTTCTCCTGCCAGGATTAAAACGGTAAGTTATTTTCTACATTTTTCAAATTTTAGTGGCATTAGCTAATGTCACCGCTAATGTCAATGTACCAGGATACCTTGGTGCCAACTGCACAGCCAGGATTGGTATTGCAAAGAAACTAATGATGTGCTGCAGTCTCAAAGGGATCAATGCTGTCAGACACTTGTGAAGGACAAGGAATAATTTGTACTTTGCATTTGAGCCTTTCACTTGCTTGCAAAAGGCTGCCTAACTGGAATAAGATGCACATCATGAGCTCAACACTTCTTTCAAATTCCAAACATACTTCACTAACTCCACTTATTATGAAAATCATGATTTTTATCACTCGAGAGCACTAACAAATCGACAGAGAAGAATGTAAGAAAATTCTGCTGCTGAGATCCTAGCCCTGTTGTTCACAGGAAGTTAAAATGAAACTATTACAAGCAGAGCAGAGATGCTTAACAGTCTTTGTTTGCTCATAAAGGAAATATATTTTGTTTATCATTTAGATCAAAAGAACAGGACCATTTTGATTGATTTTTGAGGTATAACAAGTATAACATTTTTGAGGTATATGTGCCTTTGCACCTAATTGTTCTGAATGTTGGGTGCTACATTAATAGTGGGAAATAGAAATTTTACACTGTTAAATCTTTATCTTGACTGTCTCTAGTTTATCCTTCTCCAATAAACCACGCTGCTCTGCAGCTAGCTACTAAATTAGAGCCACACAAACAACATAGGGAGGAGAAATTGAAACCTTCTCCACAAGATATGAGGAAAGGACACTTGACCTGCAAATACAGTGCTGAAAGGGCTGTGGTTCATGGTCTTCAATAAATTGCTTGTTGTGGTGATTCAGAGTAGCTTGCTGGCACAGCACTGAATTTTAAGCAAAGAATGAGTGATTCAGATTAGCTGATCTCCAGGGCTGCGAATGCAGCTCTCTAGGGAGTCAATGGAGAGAAGGAGCCTGCCTTTTAGGCTATATGTGCACAGCTGACAGTGTGAATACAGCTCCCACAAGTGAACCAGCCTAGTGGTGGTCTTGAAATTTGCCTCTTGAAGTCTTAGGCTGAAATGCCACAAAAGGGTTTGTAATTCAATTTCATGTAGTCTAAAATCTGACCACAGCTTTACATATTTATTTAGTTATTTGTTTGTTTGTTTTATTTTTTACACTGCAGTAGTCCCTGAAGCTTCATTCAAGTCTGGACCCATTCTCAAGTTCCTTTTCCCAAACTGTGGCCCAGATCATGCCCTTAAATTCTGCAGATGCACAGAGAGAAGCAAGAAGAGAACTATCAGACACAGCAGAAGTCTATGCTTTGCTGTGAAGAAGCTGTTTTCATGGCCCTGTGCTCTGCTTACAGTGGATACTGTAAGGCTGATGAACAAGGTCTTTTAAAATTTCCTCTTGATCTTCTTAAAATCCAGTGATTTTTCCTTCTTCTTCTGTTATTTGGGTTCTGAAGGGATGAATGATGGTGTCCGTGGGAAGCATGGCATGAGGTGAAGGGAAGAAAGGAAAGAAGATGGGAAGAAGCTTTAGAAAGCTTCTAGAAATTATAGAAATAATTTGACTGTTGCATTGCAGTTCCAGTTTCTTTCCTGGGAAAAGTGAATTAACTTCAAATGCTGAACATTGATTAATTTTCCAAGTCAATCATGCTCTTCACCATGAAGGAACCTGTAGGAAGAAATGTAGTAACTTATCTATATGGACTTGGAACTATATTGACCATGGACGTGGAACAAAAACAGTTCACTACTCTATATTTTCAAAATGCTCTTCCTTACCTTGCAAGTTTACCTGGTTTATTCTATATTCATGCTTTTCAAGTATGATGCTTTTCAGTGGCCCCACTTCTATGTTCATATTGTAAGGAACTGCTATACCACAGTGCCAGAAGCACTCAACTTTTTTTTAATACACCTGATGTGTTGACATATTTGCACGTACTTGGATTCTCTTGTAAATTCCATTTTCCACTGAAACAAAGGATTGTACCTCTGCAGGTCATGGGGTCATCAAAAAAACAACACATTTTTTGTTAAATTAATGATCTGGGGTTGCCCTGCTGCAGGAGAGTTTGAGGGTTTTCAGACATGAATCAACTCAGTCTTTTGAAAATTCTGATATTTTTACTGCTCATCTTATTGGGATAACAGTGGAAGACGTATTTTCAGAAGACATATTTCTACAGCTAACTTCCATTCTCATTTTTCATCGTTACAGACATGTATCTGATAACTGTGCGTGCACATCACTGGTTAAAGAGATCATCAGTTGTGCTCATCATAAGTGACTGCTCAGTTTTAGTCAATGTGAATGCAGAGGATTGTATATTTTTCCATAGGCAAAAGTGTATATTTTTATTTGGGTCATTTAACTTGGCCTCTAAAGAGGGTCTCACTTTTAGCCTTCTTTACTGGATTTCTCTGTGCAAGATTGGCAGAGTGAAAATTAGTGTTAGTCTCAATGCTCAGGCAGTGTTTTTTTTCCTGTGAAATCATGTTGGTTCCTTTTAATGCTTTTTATTTGTTTTGTGAGGTTTTGAGAAGGTCTTGGCAGGTAGGGTGCATATAAATGAAACAAGATCTTATTTTAAAACTATTTGGAATAGGGAACAGTTGAGATTAGCTGATGAATGAATATTCTTAGGGAATGAACTTCTTTTTTTTTTTTTGAAATTCTGAACTTGTGTATTCCTGCATTTAACCTACAGCTTTGTCAACTTCATGGCACTGCAGGGGCCTCACAGGGTATGTTATGGTGGTGGTCATGGGGGACACACCAGATAACTCCACAGGTGCATATGCTGCTCATGGCAGACACTCCCCCCAAGCTGCAGAGCTCCAACCAGAAACACTGCTTTTACAGAGATCAATAAATCATGTCAGCCTCCTAAATGCAGTTTTCCAAAAGGGTGAAACCACGATTTGTGTTCTGGATATTTATCTTGCTCTTCTTGATGCTTTCCCAAAACCTCTTCTTGAAGGGGAGTGGAAGGTGGTAAACATTTATTTATTTATTTATTTATTGAGGCCATAATTAGAACTAATTGACTGCTAAATGGCTTTGGACTTGTGTTCAAACCCAAGTGACAGAAAGGAGAAGGGGAAGCTGACTCGCAGGCTGTTTCCTTGGCTCGTCTGTATGGATACAAGTCGTGGAGGTGATGAGTGCTCCTGACTCCAGACCCAAGCCAGCAGTGCTCAGCGCCTGACAAGCGGGACGGGAGCCTCTTTGTGCCCCTCTGCGGCTGAATAGCTGATGTGAGCTTTGAACGCTCCGCTCCCTCTACGCTCTGCAAAGTGACAATGTGGCCTCTGCCATCCCTGAGGCTGGGCTGAAAGCTCTGAAGTTTGCAGAGAAACATGCTGCGTCAGGCACAACCAGGCTGGCCCCACATAAAGTCAATACTTGTATGAAAACAAATAAAATCTTAGAGTACGAGGCAGAGGCTAAAGAATGCCTTCACCTCTTTCCTTCAAGCAACTATTTTGTTAACTTGAAAGACGGCAGGGGTGATCTTACTCCATTCTTGCTCTACAGGTCAAATACTTGTCATAGGAGACACCCTAGTTAATATTAAACTAAAAATTAATAGATTAGATAACTATTACATGCTTTTAGTGCCAATTAATTTAATAGCTGTTTTTTTTTTTTTTTTTTTTTTTCTTAGCAAGGTAGGTGAATATAGAAGCACAGTTTACTGTGTCTGTGTGAGCTCTTAGATAGGTCTTTTGTGCTACAATTACCACCAATTGATTGGGCTGACACATGTAATCCCCTTTGGATCGCCCAACGATATGATGTCAGTAAGAAGTCCTTCAAACAGGGCTATTAAAAAGCACATTAAACATGTCCTTATTGTAAGCTTTATGCTAGCTTATGCTAGAATAACAGTGATACAGTGGTATTTGTTTGAAAATGAAAGGATTATATGGTCTTTGTAAAATGAGGAATTTAGTATTGGGGAGGGGCAGTGGGATAGTGATTTATTTTTTGTTTATGTTCCTCTGAATCCTTTGATATGTCAACTTCTGTCACTAACCATTAGGCCACTTGTAATTTCTTGTATCTACGAAGATGAAATGCATACTGCCTCAAATAATTTATGTCAAACATTGAAGGGCATAGATGGCAGTGCTTATTGTGAGAATATAATGAGAATTGAATTGGGGTCTTCAGAAATCCATAGGTAATTTATTGTTAAAGAGCACACATGAATCACTCTAGCCTTTAATTGTCATGTGGATGTTTTTTGCTTTCAGCTTGTGCTGGAAACAAATTGCAGAAAAAGAGTGATACCTCAGAAGAGAGGTTTCACCATGACCCTTTGTACTTATTAATATTGCTTCAAGAGTGCCATGCCTTCTCTTGGGTCAGATTCTGGTGTGCAAGTGAAAGGAATGCCTTAAAACTTGTATTGCTTTTCATGAAGAAGAGGAACACAAACAGTAGCAGCTTATATATACACCTTATAGCATGAGACAAGAGTCAATTAGATTTGTGATGTTTACAATACTTCACAATAAAGGACACCAGGGGATTTTATAGCATGATTTAACACTGAACTGTGCAATGAAATTTAGCTGTTCTGGAGATTTCTTTGTAACACACCAACATCCTTATCATTCCTCTTTGCTCTGTTCTCTTTTATCTTATAATGCCAAGGTAACACTCCAAAATGGTCAACCAACTGCTGTGCATGTGTTACATAGATGTGCTTTGCTACCTCATGCTGCTTCTCACAAAGAGAGAAATTTCATTGTTAGCCAGACTATAGTTGTACAATATGTTTGTCAAAAAATCAAAGCCACCAGATAATGGATATAAATTATTTGCAGGGTCTGTTTTTTCTTCTGTTTTAATATCATGTAATCAAAGGACAGGTTACTTAAAATTGCCCGAGTACGTCAGTGTAGTCATCACAGCACTCCTCTGTGACTACTTCACAGTTTCTCATAATCTAAGAATTAGTGAAACTATGAAACAGCAAGCTTAAAGCATACAGAAAGAAGGCTTTTTTAAAGGAGGATGTATTATTAGATTGTGGTACACCTTGACAAAGAAATTTATGGAAGCCAAAAGTATAAATTGTAACAGAATTTAACAAAGTCATAAAAGATAGATTCTCTGGTGACTATTAAGCATGATGGCCTTGATATGATTACTTTTTCTAGGAGTCCATAACCCAGAATGACCGGGAGGATGAATTATGCTTGGAAAGGAAAACTTTCTATTTGATCTGTCCATTCACTCTTTCCCTACTGACTGCTATCAGAGAGGGGATACTAGGGTAGACTGGCTTCATCCTCTTATGTCCCTCTTAAAACAACAGAAAAACCTTATACACTTGCCGTTATGAATAATGTTTGTGTCTTTCTGTGTTTACTGGTAATAAGAAAATACTACATCATCATATAATGTTTAGTGTGATATACGTTGCTCCATGTTACTTAAATGCTATGCCTTAAGGTGTACCCTGTTTATGCTCTTCCACTCCAGGACTGCTCTTGCCATGAGCACAGCAAAGGGTAACTGTCTAATCTGAGCATCTGAGACAAATGCTCTAATTGCTGTGAGAGTTCAACATTAGAGTTCACAGAGTGATTTTGTTACATGCCAACTACATTCTCTTCAGAGATGAACCTGGAAGCTCTGAAACAGGGAATAGAAACAGTGGTTAGGAGGAAGCTCTGAAGATCTCTTGTCCCACCTCCCATGTGAATTGGGACTATTGCCAGCTGTGGATGAGTTCAGCCTTGACTTTTAGGGGAGGTCTTAAAAACCTCCCAGGAAAATTTCTACATCTCCAGCACCCATTCCAGTGTTGCCACACTCCTCAAGTGCATTTTTTCCCCAAAATGTCCAATCTGAGGATGCCAAGTTGCAGTCTGTGGCCCCTTGTTACACTGCCTAGCACCACTGACAACAGGTTGGCTCTGTCACTTTTGAAACTCCCTGTCAAGTAGATGTCGACTACTATTACACTACCCCTTAACCTCTTTGCCAGACTAAACAAACCCAGCTCTGTTAGCCTCTCCCTGTGAGTCAGGTGCTCTTAGCCCTTGACAATGTTATTCCTGGGCTCAGCTTTCTCCAGGCTTCCCGCTTCTTTTCTGAACTGTACCTAAGCTCATCCTTCTGTGCAAATGTGTTCACAGTGTTGCCCAAAGCACGATAATGCAGTAGTGCATACTTTTTGCACAGGTCTGTACCACTTGAGAGCAACTCATAATTGTGAATTAGAAGCCCTGTGTTTACCAGAAATTAAAAGAGCAAAAATTAGGTCTCATAAGAGTGTCCAAAGCCAACATGAAGTTGCACAGGGAGCAGTATTTGTGACTTGTGACAAGGGTGAAAATACAGCTGACTTTTCCTGCCCTTGGTAAAATATGTTGCTATGGTGCATAATGCTAAGGAGTCACCTTTACTATCACAGGCTTTATGTCCATAATACTTTATGATTTTACTCTTTAAAACACTTACCTTTTGGCAGTATACCTAACCTACATAAGTAGCTGTTATTCCAAGAGCTGACACATCTGCTGACTGAGCCAACAGTTGCATGACACTGATGAACTACAGAAAGGCAAAATAAGCACCTGTGGTTGCTGCTCTGTTCTAGTCTTGGCAAATCAATGCTTCAGGATCTTTTGCTGGCACTTTCAGGTGTTGTTATGAAGCTGTTCTAGGGCCATTATCCTGAAGGAGTTTATTGAGGTTTACTCACTGATGTGAGTAAGGGTTTGCTATTGAACATATGTTATTTGTAGCAGAGCCTGAAATGGTTTTTATCTGTGATTAACTGACAGACCAGCTTAGGCACTCACTGTGCTGTAGCCATTTGTAGTGGAAATATTCTATGAAAAGCTACTCTGGACCAATAAGTGCCTTCATCATTGTTCTTATGTCTGCTTCACAGACAAAATAATTTACATTACTATAGTGTAATAAAATCTCTGGTGGAAAAGAATTCCCCCTACATGAAATGAGTGAATGAAGTGGCAAAGATCTTTCATGCATCACACCTTTACTGTCCTGTGTGTCGACATTCTACCTAAATTTGTCTATAGCAATGATGTAACTTACCTTTCTGGAGGTAATCCCTGTGCAACAGCAGCTGGAGTCACAGGAGTGACTAAAAATGAGAGTTTACTACATTCATAACTATAAATAAGAGTTTCAGGGGAACAAATGCTGACTTAAATGTGTAGTGATGGTTAGCCATCTTCACTCTTATTTAAAGAAAAAAAGAGGATCTGATAAATCAGGTGAGAAAGGGATGTCTTTTATAAGCAGAACACTAGACCTGTCACCAGAAGATGCCTAAACTGCAGTTAGCACAGATGGAAATAAAATTGTCTCACTAGAAAAAACCCCATGGCATCAAGACCGGTGCCGTTCTGCATGGCCTTGGTGTAATTCACACTGGAAATATTCATCTGTGTCCATCTGGGGACAAGCTGGGTGCTGCAGGAAGCACCAAGTTGCCTGAGCTCCCACCAGGCTCCTCTTGGCGCTGGGTGCTCAGGGAGGTGGGACACATCGCTGCCCTGCTTCCTTCCAGCTCCCTCTGGCCCACACAGGAGAAAGGGTGCTCCTGGAGACACAATTAATTTCCATGACTTCACAGATACTGGGAGAAAAAAAAAAGGATAAACGTTTAATAAAGAGGAAATCGGAAATTACCTATAAGAAAGTACAGGAGCAATTCAGGTGCCAAAACATAAGCACGTAGCGTCATTTTCGATGCCTGAGGCCACCCGAGACATCCACACAGGGCTGGCAGATATGACACATGATCTATGAGAGACCTGCTCCTGGAGCAGCAGCTGGGGGCCAGATGCGGTACCCTAAGGCATTGAAAATGGCACTAGACACCGATGTTTAGGCAGCTGAATCCCACCCTGTGCTTCCAGACTTGTGATGAATAAACCTCCTTTTAATTGTCTCGGACTCAAATCCTGGGCTCTTGTGGTGCTTTCCCTAGGGCTCAGCAGTGTGCGGTAGCAGCAGATTTCACTGGTTTAACTTGGATAGAGTTGTTACAGTCCTTTGTTATGTATTTTAAAATTGGTTTTAGGCTATAAAATCATGAAGCAGTTTCTGCTTTCATAGGCTGCGCGTGTAATCCAGGTGAGACCAAAGGTTTTTCCTCACCACAAGATGTTGGTGTGATTACTCCAAATCCTGTCTCCTTTGAATCCCTATTCTGTCACAGCTTCCTATTATGGGCCTGTTGTCAAATAGCCAGCTTTGCTTTCAGTGATGTTAGAAAACACAACCTGGCTGCAGTCGTGATCTCAGGTAGTTAAACAGAAAATAAGAGCTTGTAAGAATATTATCATTTTCTGTTGAACTGCACAGATCTCTATGTTCCTGCTTGATTTGCTGGGACTTTCAGTGAGGAAGGAGTTTGGCTACTGCTTGCAACTATTGTTGGGGAAGAAGAGGAGGGAAAAACTGAATGACTTGTATATCTTAGCCCAATGCAGTGAGGAGGGAAAAAATGTTCCTGTTGAGGTTATATGGTCCATCCTTTTAGGAAGGTTATAAAGCATCCACCAGAAAATGAAAGCTTTGCAGGGAGGGCATATTTTCACCCCATGCCATGCAGGGGGAGAGGCTCTGGCTCTGCTCCAATACAACTGCACTGTGCCAAAAGCTCCTGTATAATAATGAAGGTTTTGGGGGCAAAACAGGAATTCGAATGTTTTCCTGTTTTCCTACCCAGATACATGAATATATATGTAGATTGACAGAAGCTGATAGTATTTATTTATTTATTTATTAACTCTTTCTGGGGCGCTCTTTTTAAGGACATCTTGAAAAAATGTTGGATGGAGGAAAGGTTGTGAGATGGTGTTGGCTGTCTTGTTATACCACGCTTGGGGAATGTCTCCACATCTACGGGAAGGTCAAGAAGAAGAGCTGGTATAGGAGAAATGAGAAGGGATGAGGGACAGAAGAAGAAAAACTGTTAAGTTTCAGAGTACTGGGCTCATTTGCCTACCAGTGACTAATGTGGAGAGATGAATGTGTCTGTCATAGGCTGAGCTGCATTGTAGCTAAAACTAATGAATACACTTGAGTTTTGGAATCCAATTTTCAGCAAGAAAGTACAACAGTCAAAGGGTATGAGGGAGTTGAAACATGCATGATGCCAACACTCTCCATGTGTCTCTGCACCTTACTTTGCCTTTCTGATGTGCATAGGCTCTGAGAGTTTCTGCATGTGAAATCCCTTTTATAGTTGTCAATAACTGTCACTGAGAGGCTTTAGAAAGAGCAGCAACCCATGGTGGGTAAGCACCTAATGCATCCTCAAAAATATTTACCAGCATTTTAGGAATGCTTTGGATTAACCTCTTCAACATATGAAAATAAAAGGCAACAACTGTATTGATACTCTCAAAATGTTTACGTTTCTGTGTTCTTTGATATCCATTCCCCTCTCATTTTGTTGCACTAGTTGTTCACACATCTCACTAGGTTTCTCCAGAGCCTTAGAAAAATGAAATCCAGATGCCTACAAACTTCTTTGAGGAAGTGTCAGCTCAGGAGCTCTTGTAGACACCTGCAGTTGCAGTTGCTGAGCCCACAGCTAGCAGTCCCCTTGGTTTTGAGTGAAACAGGGAAAGTGAAGTCTAACAGGGTGTTGGCACTCAGATGCAGTCTTCACAGCAGACATATGTCTAACTGCTTTGTTAATTAGGCACCAAATTGAAGAACTGACTCCAACTCCTATTTATAACCATTTCTCTGAGCGCTTTGATGGGCTTAGTTCTCAAGGCAGGGAATGTGTGGTAACTGCAAGATCGCTTGTCCTCCTTGAGAAATGACAGAAAAGCTCCAGAAACAATTACAACACTTTTCCTTCACACCATACCTATTTCTCTAGGGACCTGTAGGACTAATGAAGAGCAAACTTTTTTTTTTTTTTTTTTTTTTTTTTTTTTTTTCCCCTCATAATTCCTTTAAGCAAAACTCTGTACGGGCTGTAGCTGAAAGGTACAGTTTTGCCTTTTTATCCTACAAACTCAAGTTCCTGCTGCTTCCATTGCGCTTGTACTCATGCAAACAGCAGTGAAGGCTGAAAATTGCTCTACTCCTCAAATTAATTTTAGGGAATTTATCTGTCTCATCACCTGCCTGTATGAATGCTGGTCATGGGAGCCCTCAGCAGGAGGGGAGTAAGAGAGGAAGGAAGGAAACCTATTGCGACAGCAGCCTTCAATTATATCTGTGTAAAACAACTCAAACCTCCAGCCTCAGCTGCTTTGCCCTGTTTGCTGCGCATTTGTTAAACACCCTAACTAAAATCTGTGTTTCCCCTCTGGTTCTTCTTACTCTCTTTGGACTTTTAAAATTGTTTTTATAACAATTAAATGCTTCAGTAAAAGCCTAAGGGCTTCACATTTAAACACAAATGCGCTCTGACTTTACACATGTGCTTTTTGATGTTCCACTCCTTGGTTTGCTTTAAAGAGCTGGAGGGAAATTCTCCCGATTGCATGACTTGGGTAAGTCATCCTGCTGCCTTCCATGGACTTGGCATCTGATCCTACATGACTCTACGATCACATGCACTTGCTGACTATGTGTCTGGTACTGCGCAGCCACTATATTGCACTTAAAATAGGGAGGGTGGAAATAATCAGGCCATTCAATTCTGTTGCACGTTCATCCTCACTTCTTCATTTCCTCCTTCATGGTGCCATTACAGTCCATCATTGGTGGCTGCTGAACACAGGTATTTTGGATGAAATCACCTGTTTGGAACTGGCAGCGGAAACTGTGATGCTAAACAGAAAATATTTGCCCCTTTTCCTCTCTAAGGTCCCCTACCCTCTTGCCCACTATCTGTAATGCTATTCTGGAGTTGCTAGAAATCTATCTACCCAGCAGAGCAGATACAATAGTTTTATGTCTTCTCACTTGCTTGAACTTTTCTTTTAACAGACCTATTAGTCTGGAGCTTCAGAGGTTTTAATTGCTTGACCTTTTGGCACATTATCTGCAGAGCTGATCTTTATGATCATGCAGGAAGGGAATGCCAGCTCTACGAATATTCTGAAATTACTCTGCTTTATTCTCTCTTCATTAAGATTTTACTTAGTCCTGATTAACTATTGTATAACAGAAAGAACAGGAAGCTCATTATAACTGAAAAGTTTTGGGTTTGGACTTGTTGAATGAGTTTTTGTCTGTGTCTTCAGTTATTTTGTATTTTTCCCCTTACAGATAAGCACCTGTACCACATTGGAGCCTGCTAAGTTTCAGCCTTGAGCTCTGAAATCCTCCGTCAGCGATGCTCTGTTGGTTGCCTTTTTAAAGGGGTGTTCTGCCTGCAAATTATTGACAACAGGTCTATTAATAGTCCCATAAGCACAGAGAGGGCTAGCTTAGAGCACGCGTAAGTATGAGACCAGCCATTGAGGAGAGTGGAGCAAGCTGGCTTTTCTTCTGGAGACGATGAGTGCTGTAACAGCAGCCAGGAGTGCCATTGTCACACCATCCATCAACTGCCTTCCGTCCCTCTTAGTTGAACCCATGAATCAAACAACTGTGGTTAGAAAGCAATAAAATTAAAAGTTGTAATGGGGAGTCATTGACAAAAGGGTTACAATGCGCTGGCCATATATCTTTTAACTAGCTAAATATAACCATGGGTTTCCATAAGTTCAAAGAATGGTGGCCTGGAGATGAATACAACTGTTCCAACTGAGTTCTGGGCCAGGAGCCAGAAGATTGTTAAAACACCTTAGAACATGCTTATTCCCTCTTAGAACATTTTTTGGTACTTGCTCTATTAGTATAGATTTTATTTCCCCACCAAACGAGTTCTTTGCCTTTGAACCATAAACAATAATGGCACATCTGTCTCTAGGCTGCTGTACTTTGAAAACCAATGCTAAGGACACAGAGGGGTAGATTTTCAAAGCATTGCGTGGGAGTTTGTACCAGGAGTCTAGCCAAATATTTTTCACTCATACTCATCCCTGAGCCTAACCTTTCCTCACTCATTAGAATGGCTCTGTTTGCTCTGCCCACATGGGGACATTTCAGAGATCTTTTACCTCCAGGGACAGAGCTTCAGCTGGCCTGAAGAGCCTATAAATAGGGTTTCACTGATGACCTTTCAAATCTAGAGATGGATCTTTCCTCTGATCTTTTTTATTTTACGTATCTGGCTTTGTCTGGGTTTGTGTGTGATTTTTCAGTTTCTGCTGAATTATTTACCATTAGGTCATGATGCATCTACCCACCCTGATAGCATGCAGACAGGTGGTGTGAGGTGATTGCTGCCTAATGTGCTGTGCAGAACTGCATTGGTGTTATTTTCACCCATCTGCTTTCTGTGCTGGAAAGCTAGATGGCAGCCTGGCAGGAACCACACCATTTTGTGCTGTGTTCCTACTGCCACTGTGATAAAGTGGTAAATAAAATCTTAAATTAGGAATGGCCTCCTTGTGTGTTGTGTGTAGCTGGCAATGATCTCAGGTTGTGTAAATCAGCACCACTCCATCATGGCTTCCTCGTAGCTCTAAGGCTGCTTTCTTACCTGCTGGCCAGGGAGGAACAAAATACAATCCTTCAATAGTATGAATAGTTGATACATTGGAGCTTACAGTTGTAAAGATTGATCAGGCTACAGGGAATGGCTTCATTTTTAGGTTTTCTTTTCCTTTTTTTATGAATTATCTTATGATAAGAGGAATATGCTACTGAATAGACTTTTTACATTCTTCCAAGTGGCTTGGTTTACCATTCAGTGAATTCATCTTGGTCCCCATCACTATTTCTCTTTCTTTTTTTTTTTTTTTTTTTTTTTTGGAAGGGCTTTACACTGTTGTGGAAATTTCCCCTTTCAAAGACTCACAATGCTTCTTCACGGATGCAGCACATGGATATTTGCTGTATCACAACAAACGCCCCTTCCCGTTACTACTATTCCAAGGCTTATTTGATTTTGAGGCTCTTTTTGCCATGGGGGTGTTATCATTTTTCACAGTTGCAAATCTCCTTTGATGAAGTCAGCTCAAAGTTCTATCTTTGGGTGGTTTCCCAGGAAAAACCTTTTGGCTACTAGCAATTTTCCATTTAAAAATGTTTACCAGTTGAATTCAATTAGTATCTCTGGAAACTTATCTTCTTTACAGATACCATCATTCTCGGATTTTTACTGCTGAATCTCAGGTATCTTTTTGTGTTATCAAAAGCTGAGGCCAATAGAAGGTTTATATTGAAATCCTGTTCCACTGTGGCTTTACCAGGACTTTGTTTTCACATAGATACCATGATGCAAGGAAAGGAGAACTTGGGGATCATCAAGCTAACCAGGTTGGGAATGGTTGAATTCTTGCAAGGTGTTTTCATGCTAGTGGAAATCTCAATTACAAATTACATGGCACACCAGAGGTGTGACTTGGTACAACTGGATCATGCTTCTGTAAACTTTCTACTGAGGAAACAAAGGCTTTTGTGAATAATCTTTGGCATGAATAAAAAAATAATCTGAATCCAAACACTTATGAATTTTGTTCATGAACTCCTAGTTCCTGAACCGGGAAGGATGTGATTGCTTGGACTGCTGAACACAGTCTCACAGCCTGCATCTCATCTCCTTGAAATTAAACACACAAAACCTTTGCCCTGCCCCATTTAAGCCTTCACATTGTCTTCCCATTTGCTCAGAATTCTTCACATTATGACATATGTGTCCTATATATATGGTAGATGGTGTAAGATGGTTTAAGCCTTTATGTGTTCTTCCAGTCATTCATTCTCACAAAGTTTCTGAGTAGATCCTCTACTTTTTTCAGTAATAGACACATATATCATTAAACTGTGAGAATGGATAATGAGCAGACCTCCAAATTGCAAAAATTCCTCATTTTTCTGAAATGAGAACTCATTCCATCTGCCTGTTATTAAATACATCCCATAGCACTATGTTAATATGATTAAAGATGATGCACCTCATTTGTTAACAACTTAGGAAAGTAATATGGGCAGGGCGTTAATGTACTGGGGAAGGAAAGCATGTGATTTTTTTTTTTTTAATTATTATTATTAGTTTCTTTCTTTGCTACTGGTTGTATCAGTGTCTTATCAGTTAAGTGCAGGAGCTTAACAATGGGTTCTCTCAGCAAAGCACTCTCTCTTCGCTGGGTGAGGTTAAAGAACAAACACATTGCCATGAGCTTTTAAAAGCTTGATTTCAATTACATGGTAGTAGGGCAAAGCTCTCAAACACACAAAACTTTGACTTTGTAAAGATTGTGACCTCCCAGGTACACGTGCTTTAAGGAGAAAAAATGTACTTGACATGTCCCACTGCTGTTTCCACGCACAAGGAGCTGTGTGTGTCGGGAAGAGGGGAGGGTGGGAGGGAGGCCGCCGTGTTCGCGGTGGGATGGAGGAAAAGAGTTCCTCTGGGAAAGCAAAGCTCCTCTGTTTGACTAGTAAGAATTTAAAAGATAAATATATCCCTTATCATGGAATGATAAACAACAAGGTCCAGGAAAGACTCTTTGAATAATTGAGTCTGATCTCCTGCATTTTGCAAGACTATTTGTCTTAGCATTCCTATTAACATCTTATAGGACTTAGTCTTTGCTAATGTTTGTTTGTGGTAGTACCCACAATGTTATAGGCACTTTCTAGGCTTTCAGGAAGAGCTGGGGCTTTCAGTCTCTGGGTGGACAGACAGACAAACAGACAGAGGTCATGGCAGAGGAGCAACAAAAGGACTTTCCTGTGCAAACGGAGCTCCGCTGTCACTGCTAGGGGAAGGGGGGTTAATGAGGTGGTTTCATCGCTCTCCCACTTTGCCCTTCACTTGCCTGGAAGTGGAGGTCACGCCTACGATCCCAGCCACAGGGCTCTGCAGATTTCATGCAGGCAGGAATGAGCTTTAAAGAAGGGCATAAGCCTGGGTGTAGGAGGCTGCAGAATGTGCATGGCTCCCCGATAGTTTTTCCACCTGTAGATAGATGTTTTGTATCTATTTGGGAAGGTAAGATACCTCCTGAAAGCCAGCAGGAGCTGAATTCCTGCCCATCCTTTGAAAATCCACCCTGTGTTTTATCAGATATAAACTGATAGGGCTACACCATTGATATTGCTCATGGTAGTGATTAAAAAGAAAGAAACAAAAACAAAACAACAACAACAACAAATGCAAGATTGGTTTTGTCCACCACTTTTTTCACTGATCTGATGAAATTCATTTTTCCTTCTCAAGCCTTCTGGAGGACTCTGCCTCTGAGTCTGTTGCATAGAAATTAATTAACATTCCTAAGCATGAAGGGAGATTTCTAATCCCCTGGCCTTTCATAGCTCACCCTATGTTCAATACATCAGCCACTCTGGAACTTGTATCAGAGAGGTAAATGCAGCCTTGACTGTTTTGGAAATAAAGGTAAATGGAAACAAACACAAAACTAAATCAAACAGCTTGGGAAAGTGTTTTAACTGCTTGGAAACACAGCTGGGGTCAGTTCCACTGGAATGATAAAGAAAGCTAGATGTAGTCCTGATGTAAGAACTTGGTGTGGTAGGTGCCAGCGGAGGGGAAAGAGTTAAAAATCTCTTTTTGATGCTAGGTCCACTATTTGTGTGAACAGGAGCTCTATCAGGGCTGGGCTTTGTAATGTATTCCCTCAATTGATAAGGAGGCAAAATAACATTTTGAAAATGTTCAGGGTGTTTGCAGAATGCCAAGGCACTCCAGTGCCTTCTATACAGAGCACTACTGATGATAAAAAATAGGAGATATTCTAGAAGTGCTTATTTGCTAGGGGAAATATCTGAAATACTGGAAAGCTCACAGATTTCCCAAGGTAGGCAAAGAGGCTATCCAGCAATTTTTTCCTCTACTTAAAATGCAGTTTTCAAATCATTGAAAATCTAAGTGTCTAATGAAAATACAGCATAGTCCCTATGGCTTCCCACGGTATTATGATTCAGTCTCAGGCCAATGCAGTATAGCGAACAGCCCTCATCTATTGTTTTGCACTGGGTGATTTTAGCCTACAGTACGTTTTGTTTGAACCACACTCCTGTAAATGCCTTCAAAGGAGGGCAGGAGCCTGCCCACTGAGGAATAAAGGCAGGAACAGAACCTCCTGTGCAAATATTGGTGTTCAGCATCTACTGCAGCCCCAGTGAATATGTTCATAACACATGTACAATTCAAGTGAAAAGGTTATGTGCAGTCCATGAACATGTACCGACATGGCCCACGTGTTTAATGTGGAAGCACATTCACTGGCCTAAAGTGAATGCTGTGATCAGAAAACCACCTCCTTTTCCCAATATTGTCAATGCAAAGGGTTGATAGAAAAATAAAATAAAAATCAGCTTTATCAGGAAAATTCAGAAAGTTTCACCTAGTTTTTGCAACACTTATTAAAAAATATTTTCCAACATTTTTTTGCTAAGGGGCAACTATGTCAATAAATTACTTCGAAATGCAAAGCTCGCTGCAAGGAGTCAGTGTTGTGGTTTGCACATTCCTGAGCAAGAAGAAGGTGGAAATCCTTCAAAAGTAGCTGTAAAATAACCTGTCTGCAGGGAAAGCCTTCCCTAAGTCCAGCTGCAGGCTTGCTTATGTCCTGAAGATAAAGGGCTTCTACCCTTTCCAAAATGCTTGGAGTGTAACCTAGCTTCCAATGACATTGCTTCCAACATCAGTCTGGCCACTATTTTCAGTGGCACCAGAATTTCATTGTTGCCGTTTTCTTCTTTTGCCTTCATGACACTTTAACTGGATGTCTGTGTTCAGTATTCAAATATCAAGACATTTTAAATTATACTTATTTACTTAGTGTATTTAATATATCATTCACAGAGCAGCCACTACAATGTGAAGTACTGGGATGCTGAATAAAAGGCGACAGTGATCCTGCGAGACTGTAGCATGCTGTATGTTTACATATGAAAGCAGGTTCAATATGCAATACATTCTGGAGTCCCCATGATGCCTCTCTTCACCTCTTGTTAGTCCAAGAGCCTTCTTCCTTTCTCAGAGCTACTCCTTATGCATATGCATATCTCCTTGTAAAAATGCCACACGGCTGCTAATCTATTCTCCTTCAAACCCCTTCTTAAAACTCCCCCCCTTTTTTTTTTTTTTTTTCCTGTGGTGGCTGGCAACATCTGACAATAGCCCAGCAGCTGCTGTGCTGCTACTTATTCTGCTGAACATGATAAATATGCTGTTACCCTGACTCCTTTATTTCCCTCTTCGTTGTATCCACCTGTTGTTTTCATCCCATGCAAAAATGATGAGGTCTTTAGGGGAGAAGCTGTTGTGGTTTTGTTGTTGTTGTTTTATGTTGTTTTGTTTTTTAAATCCTTATGTGTCACCTAATATGGCATGGTTCTATGAGTAGGGTCTCTCCTTGCAATATGAATAATTGCAGACATATTTTCTAAGTAAATGTATATTATTTCACAAATGAAACATCTCATATTACTTCCAAATACCCTGCAGAGTTTGCATCAGCATATACTCTGCCTGCTGCAAAGCCACCAAGCAGGCAGAAGACTGGTGTTTTGGGTGGCAAGCAGGATGTTGCCTTCATATCTCATAGAATCATAAAGTATCTCAAGTTGGAAGGGACACACAAAGACCATCAGGTCCAACTTTTGGGTGCATACAGGACAACCCAAAGAAACAGATCCTAAGTCTGAGAGCACTGTCCAAACACTCCTTGAACTCCTGCAGCTTGGTGCCGTGACCATTGCTCTGGGCAGCCTGTCT
This sequence comes from Aythya fuligula, assembly GCF_009819795.1. NCBI lineage: Eukaryota > Metazoa > Chordata > Aves > Anseriformes > Anatidae > Aythya > Aythya fuligula. Next base: position 9,197,179 of record NC_045560.1, on the reverse strand, counting down.
CAGTGCCCAACCACCTCTGAGGTCAGAACCTTTTCCTAAAATATGGTGAGGTACAGCCATAATTGCCATAAATCTGGGATCAGTGGCACCTTCTTGGTCCCTTCTCCACTCCCATTTCCTTGTGACCAGCCCAAGGCTCTCTTCCTCTGCCCCTGAGTCTCCAGGTGTTTCCTCCCTGGCTGGATGGTAGAAGGTTTGGCAGACCTACAATGTCTGCTATGGCAAGCCTTTGCATTCCCCAGCACAAGTATGAGTAGCACAGAAGAAGTTTCTTTGTCTCCAAAACAAAGCCTTATATCCATGCCAAAGGGCCCATGAAGAATTTATTTTAAAGCAGCATCAAGACACAGGTTATGTACGCAATTTTTTTTTGCATTTGGTGCTTTGTGCCCAAGGGTAGACGTGACTTGGTAGTCTTTCTTCTGCCAAGGTTCAACTTGGATGCAGACCTGATTCTGCTTCAATCTTGTCAACCTACACTGGAAAATAATTTAATAATTCCTGCTGCATGGGTGTCTCAATTAGTCTTAGTTTCAATGTGGACTTTTATTTTATTTTATTTTATTTTATTTTATTTTATTTTATTTTATTTTATTTTATTTTATTTTATTTTATTTTATTTTATTTTATTTTATTTTATTTTATTTTATTTTATTTTATTTTAAATTTTGAAGTCCTGGAGTTATTATTATACAAGAATCTCACCTTTCAGTTTTTACAAAATAGGTTTCCAGTCCACTTCTTTGCAAAAGAGGGATTGAAACCATCACATCTAAGGGGAGCCAGCAAATAAAATGAGCAGTTGGCTGTCATGTTTGTTAAAACTGTGCTAACTTCAGGCCTAACTTCAGGACTGGCTTTTCTGTTTCTTATGATAATCTAAATGCACTCTTGGGCTTGAAATTATTAGATGAGTGCAGTATCATTTTTGTTTTCTCATTTCAATATTTTCTCTGTAAAATCTGAAATTTTCATTAGACTATTAAAACACAAAATATGATACACTTTTGCGTAACAGCTGTTATGGCAACTAGTTAAAGTAATCAAGCAATTTGGAAAGGAAGTTTATTTTCAGTTTGAAGCGGACAATTTTCTTGTATAAATGTTTGTGAAAAGCCAGCTATAAAAGCTGTTCTAAAATTGAAAATGTGGGTGCTTTTGCACTTATCCAATCTGGAATTTGAAACTACACAGATCGTATGACTTTTATGATTAGTCACAATGGAACAAAATAACCCAAATTTCATATCAGAGACCCATCAGAACAATCAAAAAGTAAACAGATATTCTTTAATCTGAAGGATGAACAATCATGAGAAAGGTACAATATTTTAGTACACCAGGGTGAAATCATTAACTGCATAAATTATAAATTAATTACTTGTCTTAAGATGGCATCTAGAAGATTGATGATACATTCACAGTGTCCAAAGAAAAACAGAAATACTCATCTTTTGCAGTCTTTTAGGTTGCTCACTATAAATTGGGATAGTCTTTGGAATTTTCCATTAAAATCTGCTCCAACTCATGCAGCCAAATAAATTTTCCTTTTAATCCAGTGAGTATAAGATCAAGGATCTTATGATTCTCATTCAGGCTTTAAAGGCATTGACTTACAAGAGATGATGGAGACACATTTCATGGATCTGACATAGTGAACCAACAATACTCACTGATGATTCTGCATGTCAGGAGTGAAATATAAACAATTTTGTAGATTTTTTTTTTTTTTCAGTGATGAGATGCTGGTGTTGTGCTGAGGTACATACAACACAGCATCTTTTAGGCATCCAAGTTTTGTGTTAAAGGCTGCAATCCCATAGACAGCACTCAGGGAAGAAAAAAGTTCTTAGATGTGGAAAGCTGGAGAGGGACTCTGTCAGGGAGAGTAGTAATAGGACAAGGGGTAATGGCTTTAAATGAAAAAGGGTAGGTTTATATTAGATATAAGGAAGAAATTATTTACTATGAGGGAGGTGAGGCCCTGGCACATGTTGCCCAGAGAAGCTGTGGCTGCCCCATCCCTGGCAGTGTTCAAAGCCAGGCCGGATGGGGCTTTGGGCAGCCTGGGCTGGTGGGAGAGGTTCCTGCAATTGGACTTAGATGGTCTTTAAGGGCCCTTCCTACCCCAACCATTTCATGATTCTATGAAAATATTCCTTCAGATTTTCCCTCCATGAAAGGGTTTGAAAAATTCATTCTGCTCAGCCATAGCTTCTTCTAGGGGTTTCCCCATGTGGTGTGAGGTCTACATTTGTATCCAACCATGCAAGTCATTGGAGGATCTAGCTCTACATCAGAGCTTTGTAGTCCAGTTTGGATGGGCATTATCATCTTCTTATTACCACCCCCCCCCCCCCTTTTTTCCCCCATTTCTATTTTTCCTACTTTTTCCACCTTGGCTTTCTTTCTACCGTCCTTTTGGTTCCTGTCTCCTTCCCTAGCCTCACCCTGCTTCTCCACCTTGGCTTGCCTTCTCCTCATCTGTTTCTCTTTTCTCTCAATAAAGCCAGGTCCCAACAGCAGTAGCTGTGAAACAGTCTGGCAGAGTTCACTGAAATTTGTTTCCCTCCTCACCTTTCTGTTGGTGGGGGCTGCTGCTAAGGATGCACATCAGTGAGAAAGCTGACCACTAGAATTTCGGTAAATAAGAATTGACTCAAAATGACTTAAGAGATGCTCAGTGTTTTCTGGATAATTTACATTATACCCATACTTAATAGCCTGCAAAATAGGCTGGAAGACTGAAAAGGGAACTTGAGTAATTATGGAGTGACTGAAGACAACACATTAAACTGCAATATATTAATAACCTTATCAAAAATAATTTGTAATAAATTTGGGGGGTGGGGGGAAGGTAGAGAGCAGATGACTTTTGTTGTGCATGTACATGCAAATAATTTCCACTGCTGCCAGGGGAATATGTCTTGCACCAATAGGCACCAAGGCAACCACTGCCATTGACAGGAAGCTCTCTGTAAGCACAGAGGCATGAAATAGCTTGTGATCAGTGTAAAAGAAACAATACTTACTAAAGCAGAAATGACTATTAACTGTTGTGTGATAATGACCTCAGGGTTCTTGGAGCTTTACACAAAGTTAAAAAGTTGATGATGTGCTGAGTGGAGCTCACAAAGCCAGAGCCAGCCAAGGGGCAGTAGTCTGTTGATGGGTGAAAGTAGCAAAAAACAATTTCTGTGGTAGTCATCTCACTTCTTGGTGTGCATAATATGTCAATAACAAATAGGCAATTTTTGGAAGAGGGTGCCTCTGTTGGGAGGTTGTGCCATGGAAAGGGTAGAAAGCACTTTGAAAAAGAGATCATGGAAGACTCACCAGAATGGGATCAATAGGGGTGCTATGCTACAGCAAGGCAATGTGAAGGTCTGGGTCTGCTAGCAGTAGTGTTAATGGTTACTCTCACTTGAAGGAAGAATGGGGGATGGTAAGACCTCTGCATTTCAAAGAATTTATAATACAATGTCCTTTTTTTTTGAGCTTTGCCAGAAACACTACCAGGACATCCACTTCAAAAGAATAGTTTGTCTAAGTTTAAATTATACTTGAGGCCAATTCCACAACTATGCAGTGATATTAAGTAGCACAATGTCATATTATATGCAAACGCTCGTGTCTTTAGAAATACAAAGGAAATTCTATGGATTAAACTCCAGCAAAACTAAAAGTTATTCAATTAAACAGAAACACTTCAAGAACCCCATGCTGTAACTGGAAGCTTGAAAAGTGTACCTTGTACTTAGATAAGTTCATATCATTTACCTTGATTTTTTTTTTGTGAAAGAACAGGAGAGAAAAAGCAAAACAAAATAATGTTGTGCCAGTAGAAAAAAAAAAAAAAAGCTTTCTGTCAGCTGTAGCACGTTTAAACACCCTAAATATTTCATCAGACACTGCAGTTACTTCAGTGTTTTAAATAAGATTTAATAAATAGATGCATGTTCAGACTTGTACAGCCCTACTTTTGTCTGTAGTTGGCAAAGTACTGTATGCATTTGACTGTGCAGTTAAGAATTTTAATTACTTACCTGTTCTATACAGACACACATTCTCTTTTAACTGTTTAATAAAAAATAATACCATAGATATTGTGCAAGAAAACTTCCACATACTGTAAACCTGAAACATTTTCCATACTAGGCCCCCATTTTTTGTAAATACCTCACATTCCCCTTGTCTCCTACTCCCAACTTCCAGTCTCTGGAATTCCCACAAACCTGAGACATTCAAGAAACCCTGCCACTTTATGTGACCATTTCATGTTGAATGTCTTTGTTGTTTGAGATAACTTGGATTTTGATATGTGCACACCCAAATGGATGACACAAACAATAATTGTCTCTTTCTCAAGAAAACACAACTGGAGCTGGTGGTTGTTCTTCCTTTTTTTTTTTTTTTTTTTTTTTTTATTGAAGTGGGACTTCTAGTCCCACTTGATAAAACAAATATTGAGGAAAATAATTGAAAAAATGTCACAATGTTTGAGTTAAGAGCAAATGATAGTAAGTTGACTGCATCATCCTCTATTGTTGATGGGCTCCCATAGCAAAGACATAAAAATAAATACATTAATTTTTCATAATTTTACACTACCTAGAAACTGTATGGGTTCAACACCCTCTTTTGCATAACAATGCATAGCTGAGGAATGTTATCCATATGACCATGCTTACACTTAATCCTGGAGACCCTGCAGGACCCTCAGACTAGCATCACACTTCTGCGATACCTCTGTCTAGTGATACCTGCACAGCAAAGTTGTATGAGCTCCGGGTTATGATCAAGAAAATATACCATGTCTCTCAGCAAAGCTACAAACTGCAGGTGTTGTGCTACCTCAATGTGACCACTTGGCCACTGCCCTCTTGGGGGTGTCTATCCCCATGTGCAGCAGGGGCATATGCTTACATGATAACATACAGAAATGGTAACATGTAAGTGGATCATCAAACTCCACCCCCAACCCCCCTCCCCCTTCAAGCTATTTCATTTTGCTTTGGAAATTGTGTAAAAATACTGAACACATGATTTAGGATTAGCCAATTTCAAATTGTCTTCAAATTTATCCAGGGACCATGCACCTAGTATTATATTTAGCTTGCCTGGAATTACTGTCTACTTAAAAGTGTCATTTACTGTCATTTAAAAGCTCCAGCCAACTGTCTATAAACTGTCAATACCCACATTTTTGTTGCTCTAGCCTTTATCAGTTTAGATATGTCAAGGGCATAAGAACATCCTATTTTGTTTTCAAAGGAAATGGCTTCTAATTCTTGTAAATTTCTAGTAAAATTGAGAGACCTCCTGAAAAAGGGAGAGTGGGAGGAAGGAAATGTCCTTGTTTGCATCCTCTGTTGTTTCTTTCATTTGAGTATTTTCTCCTCCTTACTCTTGACTTTCTCACATTTGCTGCCTACCTTTACACTTGTTCACTTGTCAGAGAAAGTTGTTGATATCCTGTTGGTCTATTAGCTATCTGCTTGATTTGCCAGACTACTTCAATATGTTTTAACACATTTGGGAAAAGGAGCTTTTTCTTTGAAAATATATAAATGTTTGTATCATAGTTTTCATTCTAAAACGTTTAAATTAAGCATACTGTAAGTAACTGAATAAATAAATAGCAATTTTTAGCTTTGCTTTGAAACTCACAGCAAACTGGTGACTCTGCTCTACCAACTTTTCTTGTGCAAGAATAGAAGGAGACCAGAAACCCCCTCAGGGAAAAACTAGAAATCTCTTATTGGTCATTTTTCTGCAGTGAGGACGAGCATTAGGAACTTTCCTAACCTCTTCACTGTACTCCATCGATCTGAATGCAGCAGATGATCACAATCCATGTTTTAACAATAGCATGAGATGGTTTAAAGTTTAAGTAAAAGTATTAGGAAAACTGTGCATTGATTTAGTTCATGACAAAGATAGTGTTATAAAGGCAAGCATCTATCATGAAAGAGCTGCACAGAACTAAATATGGAAAACAAGCTATTTTCTCAATTTTACAATTTATTTGGATAAGGACTGTGAAAGGTTATCAACATTAAAGAACTCCATAGTAGGAGATAAAAGTTTTTTTTTTTGTTTGTTTGTTTGTTTAATAAAGGCAATTTTTTATGATACTAAAGCTCGCTTGCAGGCTGAAGGTATTGTGTGAGTATTCCTCAGGGAAAACAACAACAACAAAAACTCATAAATGTCATTAATGTTAACAAAATGCTTAGGTTTGATGTTTTTTGTGCAGAAATTTGGCACCTTTGCTAAGTTTTCTATCTCCCTCATTAACTAGGGGAGATGGACAGGCATTCCCTGTGACATTTAGTTCTAGGATACTCTACTGCTTCAAGTAGAATTAATCGCCCTTTGAAACTATTCCTTCTTCCTTGGCTATAAGAGATGTCTCAAGAGCTGTTTTATATAATGTACTTAGTTCTGATGTGTGAGTATGAGGCCTCAAGTTGAGTTGTTCGCTTTGGTTCCCTTAAAAGCCAAGAGGAAGCAATCCATGCCCTATGTCTCACCCACCTCTGCTCTGATGAGCAGTCACCTACACCTGTGTTTCTCCATCCACTGAATGGGTATTTGGCAGCAGCTTAAGCTATATACCTACCTGAAGGACCATGATCATCTCAGGTGAAGCTGAAGAGGCCACATAGTTCAGTCTCTCCTGCAGCTGCTGGATGGCTGCTGAGTGAGGTCATTTCATTTTTTGAGACAGCCCTGAGTGTCCTCAGCAACCTGCAGCCTTCCAGGAAATTCCTGCAGGCAGCCTTTGCCCATTTGTTTATCCCCCAGCTCAGGTATCTGAAGTGGGTGATTCGCAGAGGAATTACCTCTGTGTGTCCAGACTAAATGTACTAAATGCACGTGACATACACTACGTGTAGGATTGCTTTCCTACCCTTCCCAGTGTGGCTTCATACCTGTAAGTAGTTACTTATATCTTTCCTTTGTTTACTGACAGCTTGATTGATATGACTAAAAACTACCTGCAACAATAATACAGGAGAAAAGCATCAGAAATTTGAAGAGGTATTTTGCCAAATATCCTATTTCAATTTGAATGATTTCCTTGTTTTGCCATAGAAAAGTCCTTGATTTTGAGTCATACTTCTCAACAGAAAAGTGTTCCTTCAAAACATTTTGCCTTATTCACCTAATATTTGTGTGCTATCCCTACAAGAGTTTTGCTAACCCAAAGTGCTATGCAAATGGTAATTATTGTTCTTCCACAACCTGGGAAAACTATCTTCCCCAAACAGTCCACCAGTGATAGCTTGTTTTCTGTAAATGTCTCATGAGTGGAAATGATGTGCACTTCACTCAGAAAAGAGAGAAACAATAAAAATTACTGATATAAAGTAATGATTTAACAAAGCTTATGTGATTTAACAAAGATTCAATGATGTCAAGGTACACCTGATTATAATTGGAAGATACACTTAATAACACATACATAAAAGATGCTACATACTACTCAAAGACACTAAATTAAAGACATTGTGTACTACATAAGGAACTGGGTTAGGCACCATTACATCAAGGAAACCCTCCTGTTGAGTCATGAATTTTAGATTGGACCCACTTGCTTTCTAAACTTTTTGAACTGAAGAGATAAGATTAGTAGTGGTTGAATCTGCTCCTAGTCCCATACTTAGTCAAAGGTTTATGTCTAAAGGAGTATATCTGTTACACCAAACCTTCATTCTACTTAGCTAAGATTATAAAGCATGATCACAAAGCACTGTTACAACATGTTAGCATGCTGGGGATGCTGGGCAGGGGAAATTTAGGCTGGACATCAGGAAGAGGTTCTTCACTGAGAGGGTGGTTGCACGCTGGAACAGGCTCCCCAGGGACGTAGTCACTGCGCCAAGCCTGTCTGAATTTAAAAAGCAATTGGACTGTGCACTTAGTCACATGGTCTAAACTTTTGGGCAGACCTGTGCGGTGCCAGGAGTTGGACTTGATGATCCTTATGGGTCCCTTCCAACTTGGGATATTGTATGATTCTATGATTCTATGTTGTTTCCCAATGCACTTACCGACTTTCTGTAGATATAATGGTCCTCATCTGCAGAAGAGATGCCCCTGGGAGGCATCCCTGCCCAGGGTGGGTCTTGGCATACAGGCTGCTCCTGTGTCAGGAGAGCCCAAAGGGCTCTTGGACTGATCAGTATTTATGGAATAAGATGATAGACTTATGGTCTTGTTTGCATACAGATTTTAGTTTCTTCGAAATTTGGCTTGAGTTGGACTTCCAAATTTAATCAGCACTGTGGTTAAGGGATGGTTGTGTGGAGGGTGTTGCTCAAATTAGCCTATGGCTGTTTGTCTTCTTTCTCCCCCAAATCCAGGATGCAGTCACCATGACCAGACACATCCATCATGACTGCCATTGCTGGTTGGCAGGGGTGGGATGGGGGGCTGAGGATAGAAAACCATCATAACATGCACCTTGATTATAATTCTAGGCTACTCACAAAACAAACAAACAAACAAACAAATCATATTTAAGATCATTCTTTTAAATCGTTTTTTCTTCTTCAATGAAATATCTGAAGGATAAATATCATTGCTAGGCCACCTGTTTTCTCTGATCTCAATTCCTTCTCCAGTCAGTTTAAGTTAAAAGTGGACTGGGATGTAGTGGATTTTATACTTTTTTTTTTTTTTTTTTTTTCCCCGAGGTTTTCACAGCTCCTTTGTTTTCAGGACTTAGGTCATTGTATGGTATTACACAGTCTTTTGACATGGAGCAACTGGAGATTTTTGGGATTTGGTCCCTTAGAAATTTCTGTTGGGCGTGATAGTGGGTTTCTTCTCCTGGTTAACATTGCATGATTCAGTCTTTGTGAATATGTTATTCTTCAACCATCAAAATAATAAAAATAAAAATTCAAGATGAAAAATTAAAATGGATTATTTCAAAATATTGAAATACATTATTCTGACTGTATGGTTCTTGTTGGGAGAAGAGTAAGAATTCTGGGTTTAATTATCAGTTTAGCCTTACTTCACAATCATTTTCAGATCCCTTTAAATGGCATGGTTGATCACTATTGTATTCACTGAAAAAGTGCATTTCAGTTTACTGGCACTACACTAGTGCCCCTCCTCCCTTACCAGTATCCTCACCCAGTGACAGTAGCGACATGTATAACTCAGTGGTCTCTATCCCTGATTATAATACCCCAGTTAAAATAGTTTTCTATGAGCTTTCCATCTTGTTAGCTAAAAGTGATTTTACTAAAGCATTTTGCAACTATTTTATAGTGGACTTTTAAATAAAAATTGGTTTGTGTAGTAGGAACATGTGATTTGAAAAGCTGATAATCAGAATTTATTTTTAAACTTAATTTTTATACTATTTGCTTTAAGAGGCTTAACATTAAAGTGTCAGAGATATTTCTTCACTTTACTTTTCTCATCCAGGACATTAAAGGACACTTTCAAGTTAAATGAATCACGAGACTATGTGAAAATGAGAGTGTCTGATGTCTGGTGTAGGTGAGTTGACCAAAGAGATTGTGAGGCTTCAAATTTATCTTTTTGTTCTGAAAGAGCAGAAGTCAGATCTTGCAATTAGAGTGAATTATGGTTCCGTTTCCAAACCATCTTTTCACCAGATACACAAAAAAAACTATGTTTATGTTTGCCACTGGTGTTTGGTGGAGACGAATGTTTCTTTAGTCTTTGTTTGCTTTGGGAAGCTTAAGGCTTATGCAAAGTTTGGCACCTAAGTATAAAATAGTTTCCTGCACAGCAATAGCTCAAGGTTTTGAAGAGAGGTCAGCTTTTAGGCTTTACTTTAATTGTTGCTCTTGTAATCCCAAGATGCCGAATGTTTTTTTTAATGCAGACATGGGCTGAGTAGACAAAACTTAAAAAAAACCTAGCTAAGTACGGTGCTAAGCTTCTGAATGTTTTCACAAGACACCTCAGGGAATGTGGAGCTACAGTAGCTTTTAGCCACTTCAGTTTTGTGAAAATTTGGTATTGTAAGACCTTTCTCCTGCTATTGAGGTTGAGGATCTCATTGTTGGGGATTAGTGTGACAATGGAGCAGAGTTACTACTGGGATCCTAAAAAGCAGTGTCTCTTCTTAGGGAAACTTACAGCGGAGTTTCTTGAACTACAGAGGGGTAAGCAGGTTTTATATGTCAGCTCTGAAGTGCAACAAAAGCAATTAGATGAAAGTTCTAGTTAATGTTAAATCTAAACTAATTGATTTCTTGTCTTCCAGCCTGGCTTTCCTTCTGAAACAAATGTCAGACACACAAAGTACTTCTTTTTCTTCTGATATTTCATCTTTTGTGCTCTTGTTTCTGTTAAAAATACAGAACTTTGTTCTATGTTTGATTGTAGCTGTAACTCCACTGTTTAGCCATAATATTAAGAAAATTTTAATAATAGATCCCTTTTAATGAAAATGTCACTGTTCAATCAGATGGTTAAGAGGGGGTCTTTAGTATCAAACTCTACAGGCTGCTGACTCACTGCTGAAGTGTTTCAACACCCACCTCCTCTCTTTCCCTCTAGAGCCAAATTACTTCAGTAGGGGCTGTATTCAGCTGAAAGAACGAATGCTAAGTTGCTTGCATTTTCTGCTAATACCACTATATAATTCACTGAGAAATCTCAGCACAGGGACATTCTCCACAGTTCACTGTTCCCTTATGGAAATAGCCTATTCTGAAACCAATCAGTCTTTATTTTTTTTTTTAATAAATGTTATTCCTTGTTGATAAGGTTGTATTTCCTGAAACTCTGACCATCATTTGTGACTGAAAGTTGGTCTTCAAACGTCTATTCTTTTTTTTTTTCTTTCTTTCTTTCTCATTATAACTCTTAAGAAGTACCAATATTGAAATTTTCAACAGCAACTTTATGTCTGAGGCCCCTGTGTACTGTTCAGCTACAGGGAAGACTCAGAAAGCTAACCATTATGATTATCTTTTAACTCCTCCACATTTTGGGAATTGGATTGCACTCTTGTCTGACCAAAGTGAATAAAAACCCTCTCAGTTCACTGGTCTGAGGTTTGGGTTTGGTCCCTGATCTCAGCTACTTAAATCCAGGATCAAATAGCTCAGGAGAAGGTCTCTGCCTTTATTCTCTGGCCAAGGCTGCTGTCAGGAGATGTAAGAATTAAGCTGAGTTCGTTCTTCAAGGGAGATAGTAACTTCCGTCTTCAAATGAAACTCCGGATGTTACATGTTGTGGAGCTACAGGTTATTGCTGAGCCCCTAGGGTCTAGCCCTGAACTGGCTACAGTACTTGTCTGTTTTAACTTCTGATATTTTCCTCTGCTTGTAGGGATGAGCTAATTAAAGAAATCTATAGTGTGCGTCCGAAAATGAACAGGGTACAGGCAAATAAATCCCCTGTGCTGTGCTGCTGTACTCATACCATAAGTGGCTGCACCATTTTCTCAAGGTAGAGCTGCCAGCAAAAATAGTGCACAAAACACCATGTTAGTGCACAAAACACCTTCATGGGAAACAGGCAGATGGATTTCCTGACTTCAGGCACCTACCTACTTCAGGGCTCATCTTTCAGTACATAGTACTCCTCCTGGCCAGATGCCTGCAAATTGGGTCATCCAGTAGCACCCTGATGTTTGAGGCTATGTGCACCTAAGTTGTCACAGGACTTATGTTACAAGTCAGATAGGTATTTTCATACCTGTATTGTCTTGCTGCTTCTAGGAAATGAACACACATAGCTCCTGGCTATGATATGGACTCCTCATGAGCTCAGAGACCTTCACAAATGTACAGAGCCTCTGCACATCTCACCACAACATCAGGAGCAGAGTCAGCATTTCAGGGTGTAATCATGTTTGCTATCCTACTATGGAAACTACTAGAAAATTGACAGATACATGTATGTATGTAGAGAGAGGTGTCTCTATCAGACTTATGTTTATCAGACTTATCAGCCTCAGAAATGACATTTCTGAGACTGCCTACTAGTAGCTCATCAGAGAGTTATGAATAATGTATTATTATTTATTTTTTTTTGCCATTGGTGAGGTAGTGTTAGCTGAATTAATCCACTCATATTTCTTTATATGTATATAAAGCCTTAGCTTCTTTTCAGTCTTTATTCTTGCTGTAGTGTAGCAGGTATTTGAGTAAAGTCAGTGATTTTTCTTCCTGTCTACTTTAGAAAACAATACTCATAGGCTCTTTCTTTGACTTAAACGCATTCATTCTTCCTAAAGCTTTTAAAAGAAGCAAAGCTTTCAAGATCAAAGATATTCATACAACACCTGTACTAACACTATTTTCAGTCGTTATTGACCATTCTTTGTGATATGGTTTTATGCAGGTGCCTTTCCAGTGAGCTCTTTAGAATGTGAGGGAATACAAAAAAATAAGCATACAGAGCATCTGTGTATCTTTTTATCACACTTTAAAAAGCAGAGCTTGTTGACAAATGGACAAAAAAGCACATAAATATAATCACTTCACTCCTCTGCTCCTTGCAATCCAGGGTATTAGAGAATCTTCAGATGGTTGCTCACATGATCATGAAATCACTGTGTATTCTGTAGAATTTGTGGATATGAGCCAGGAATGAATATTTACAAGTGGTAGGCAAAGCGTGTCACTCGATAATCATTTTTTATTACCTCTTTTTAAATAATGGAAATTGTCTTGTCAGGGAGCAGAAATAATTCCACGTCTTAGATTAACCCTCCAATTCAGCCTGGAGAGCGTCTGGTGAATGCTGACAGGGAATGAGTGTGCGAGAACTTGTAAGCTTGAAATTGTTCTCAAAAAGTACTTTAAAAACACTTACAAATATCAAACCAGAAATAGATGTGAATTCTCCAGGGATCAAGAAATAAAATAAAGGGAAATGGAGAGGGATAAACATACAATAACTGTTCCTCACAGAGTAATTGAACTCTTGCTGTTGGTTACGTTACATTTACAGTCTGTGCTCTTGTCCACTTAAATTTCTTTGTAGTGTTTACCAGACACAGAATGGACATCTTTTAAGATTGAAGTACAGAAATACATACACAAGGAGTGGACTGTGCTCCGAAGCAAATGACAGCTGAACTCAATGACAATTATGCACTTAATCTAGAGTTGGATCAAGACTTAAAGAACAAAATAAATCTGCTTTCTTGTGCAAATGAATCTATATTTATTTGTTTCTTAAAAAGAAGACATATATTTCCCTTCAGGACAGGATGTAAAAGTGTGCTTTTATGACGTTAATCTGAAGCAGTTGGTTGTAGCACGTTTGTGTGAGTTTAAATAGTTATTTATTTATTTATTTTTTCTCTTCTCTTAGGACAGTAGTTCTTTTCAGGGAGAAGGGAGATGACAAGATAATCCAGACCTAGAATGAGTACCCAGATAACAGGCACTACAGAACTGAATATTCGTAACCATGTGCTGGGAGGTGAACAGACTGCAGAAAATGGTGTGATGCAGGTTCCTTCTTGCTGATAGGACCATGAGAAGGTACTTCACAAACTGGGATAAACAAGCAGAATATATTTTTACCCATGTCTAAACCCCATTTTTCTTTGATTATTTTTTCTTTCATTTGCTTGCCGTGTGGCCCTGTGTGGAGCCATGACATTTCATGTCATTTATGTATTAGCAGTTACTGAATGAAATAAGAAAACTTGTATAAGTAAAACCTGCAACAATCCCTGAAGTCAGTGATAATGATGCTGGGGATTGTAACGAGATAGGCAGAGAGTTGTTCCTGCAATGTCAAACTGGGTTTTGCTCCCAGAGCTGAACACCAGACATTAGAGATGCATGAATTCTTCCAAAAGAGGGCAGAAGCAGCATTTACAGAGTCCCCTTGACAAATATGTTACCTTCCCCCATTTGCGGTCCTCTGTCTCCCAGTATTTCAGAATTACAAATCTCTAGCTCTACAAAAGAAATTGTAAGAACTAGCCAGGAAACTCCACAAATACTACAACACCAACGTGACACTGCAGGCTGCAAAACATATCAAAATCCTAAATGTGAATAGTCTTCCTGACAACAAACTCCACTAGAGAAAGTACAGACTTCAAAATGGGTGGAATGCCAAAGACTATTTTCAGCCCCTAATATTCTTATTGTTTTATTATGTTTTCAGTTTGCATGGTTTAATAATAGGTTAATAAGACATCTGAGGAAGTATGTGACTTTGTGTATAGCCCCAAGGTAAAAGACAGGAATAAAGAAGTAGTGGCCAGAAGGGTATGATGTAGTCCCATGTAAGCACTGTAAAATTTTTTGGACATTCCAAAGAATAAGATGTGTCACCTTACCCCAAGGGAGTGAAATCATTAAAAAAAAAGAAAAAAAAAAAAAAAAAAAATACAAGAAAAAAGGCTGGAAGGGTCCACAGGGGGTAATTTAGTCCAGCTCCCTGCCCTAAGGCTGAATCATGTCTACCTGCGTCATTCCTGACAGATGTTTGTCCAACCTGCTCTAAAAAACCTACACATGATCATCTCTGCCAGGTACTCAGGCAGACTTTTGTGCATGTTTGGCACTGCTTGGGTAGCCTGTCAAACCAACAATGTCTCATTGAATTGACAGCTGAAGAAAGCAAGAGGGAAAAATAAATATATATGTCCTTGCAGTACAAGAGAAATTGTATGTGATCTTGCATTACTGTCTCACTGTGAAAAGAGGTCATTCTAGTTATTTGATTTATTTATTTAATTAATTTTCATGTAATGTTTAGGTAAAGCTTACATAGAATAATCTGCAGGCCATCAAAACTGGGCTATAGCAAGTAAACACATAAGTTGAAATACATATATACAAAATAATTCTGTGATCAATCTTAGGAATTTTGAGCCTGAATTGGAGGACACTGCCAAAATCTACATCTGTATTTTTAGGATTAATGTTTATGCAGTTGAGATATTGAGAGAGCAATGCACCATGTTTCACCAAAATGTCTGTTATACAAAACTGCCTTCCAAGATGCCAACTATTGTACCTTTCTATAGTATTTCATAAAAAATAAAAGAAAAAGAAAAAGATAAGAATAGACAGCATATGGTTGTGTGACTTTTTCCCTTTGATAGTTGTTAGGTTTGTTCATTGTAGGTACTAGGAAGGACACACTGAGCTGGTACAAGAGCTAAAAAATATGTAGACTACAATGCATGTTGAAAAATTTGAAATATTCAGGGAAAATTACTAATCAGTTCTGCAGAAGAATGAAAAGTTTTAATTCATTAAAAAATGTACTTGAAATTGATTGATTTCTGGTTTTTGATCTTTATTAATTTCTATGTATAGAACTAAAGGAAATTAATAATTAAAATTAATTTCATTTTAAGGTGTCTGGTACAATGAATGATATTTTCAGGACTGCTAGCCATAGCATTCAAAAGGATTTTGCATACAGAAAATTAATTCTAACTCTGTTTTCACATTCACCGGGATCAGACTTTGTTCAGTTCCACTTCTTTCACTGATGCATGATCAAGGCATAAACTTATCAGTATTTTGCTCCAAAAGCCCTCTTGTATCTCGACAGAGGAGGCAGATGAACATTCTTATGTTGCTACAAGTTACTGTCAGAAAGACCATAAAGAACTTAATGGTTTATTTTAATTTATTTATTATTTTTGCCAAGTGTTCTGCCAAGATCCATGTGAGTACATAGACCCCTTATGAGACCGAGAAAGTCCAACAACTCTGAAGTGTGAATCGAATAAAAAACATAATCCTTTTTTTTTTTTTTTTTTTTTTCCCACCAAATTCAATCAACGGATGCACCTGCAAGAGTTTCTGAAGTGTTCTGGATTTGCTGACAAGCAAAGGTTTTATTTCTGACCTGGATCACAGTTTGAGTGTGTAGTGTAGCATGTGGCAGTCTCTGGATGTGGTGGGACTGGTCTGGGATTTCTACTTTCACATGCGGGACTGAATTGCCTTGTGAACAATATTTTCAGTCTCAAGAAAAGGCGTTCACTGTCCAGGCAGTTTTATTGTGTTTTGGTAGATTATGTCTTAAAGGTAGAAGTTGTAATTTATGAAATGTAGTGAACTACCTCATACTAATATGAGACAGCAAAGCTTAGAGAACATGGTCTTTTAGTATGTGTATGAGAATGGGAAATAAAAAAGTAAGGACAACACTGAAATTTCCTTTCTCTTTTCTCCAAGGATACTTAGTATTTTACAAATATAGCAGGACTACCCTCAGACCTGATAAACAGCTTGTAAGACAAAGATATAACCACAGTTTTCTATTTTAACTACTGATTTCTGGATCCTTCTAAGAAGAGACGAAGTTAAGATGAACCGAAGACCCTTGACTTCTGTGAAATGTGGAAAATACACAATTTCATCTTCAGTCCGCCAAGTTGGCAGGAGCTTAACAGACCTTGTTAACCCAAGTGGGCTGAACTTGGGCAACAAGAAAATAAGGTTCTGAAAACTAATGCACATAAAACAAGAAAGAGTAGTCTCTACAGTAAAGATAAGGTTGTGCCAAGTATTTGAGGAGATCAAAGGATGCAATGTAGATATGTGTCCAGTTTTTATTTCAAGAACCTACTTAACCCCACCAAATTTTTGTAGAAATGGCATAGAATAACCTACACTGAAAGGGACCTTGAAAGTCATTTTGTCTAATGCCACTTTCATAGCAGGGCTGTCATTGGAGCATATTCCTCAAGCATGTGTCTGATCAATTTTAATCTTCAAAGATCTCAAAACCTTTCTGGGCAGATTATTCCTTATGTTCATGTAATGTTTCCCTTGCTGCACCCTATGGTCATTACATATTCTCCTTTTCATGTGCAGGTCTGAAAAAATTTGTCGCTGTCTTCTCTGTAACACCTCATTAGGTAATTGAAACCAACAATTAGATCTCCTTTTAGCTTTCTCTTTTTTACAGACTAAACAAGCCCAGCATCCTCAGTCTCTCTTGTACATAATGTGCTTCATCCTCTCAACCATCTTGGTGAACCTCGCTCTAGTTTGCCAAAATCCTGCTTGTACTCAAACTGGACACAGCTTTCCATGTGCAGTCTCACCAGTGCAGAACTGAGAGGATTAATCACCTTTTGTTTGTGTACTTGACAAACCAAAATGAGACCTCAGTTTTCAAAGCTTTTTTGCACAGGACATCAGATCATTTCTAGGAAAGTTTTACTGAATCCCATCTTCCCCTACATTTCTTTTCATGTCCAATAAAAATAACTTGTTTGAATTTTGTGAGTGCTCCAGAACGTTGCCCACAGCAAGACTTTCATAAATTCCTGTGCTTCTGCAGCACTTTCAGGACCTTGCCTTGCAATAATAGAATGGCAGGTCTATCCATGCAGCAATTACTTAACATCTGCAAGTGGCTGTGAACTGTTGAACAAGCAATGGATAGATCAATGGACAGATGAAAAAATATTTACTGTCAGGTTCAGTCATGTTCCTCCTTCATTTTGGCATCCTATTGTGGTTAAGAACCCTGCTTTGGAGTTAGGCTCTTTCTGAAAGAGATGTGAGAAGCAGGTTTTCTTCATGCACCCATTAAAAAGGTTAAGGCAGAGGTACGGCTTATGGTCAAAATGTGAGAAAGATAGTAGTAAACAGAAAAGCATAGGAAAGAGAAGAATGAGGTAAAGATGAGTATGGAAGATAGAAAAAATGTATGTAAATGTATGGAAAGTTTCCACTGTCCAGCATCATGTTACAATTACATCCAATTAATATCTTCTGAATGTTCTGAAGGTTGCTCTTCTGGAAACGACCAGCTGTTAGAGTGTTCTGAAATCCAAATTTTCATCCTTGCGTAGTTCCTACAGTATATTTAATCTTATATGTATGTGTGACAGGTTTGAAAGAAAGTAGGTCAACAGTAGTTAAGATAAGTAATACTTTAATCAATTTTAACGTAACTTCTGTTGGATGGTGACTGAGGATAACATACTGCCTTCACTAATTCCATTTAAAGTGGCAAGGACATAAAAAAATCACATTGCATAAATTGCTTGGGGGACACAAATTATCTGTTTTATATTCCCATAGAAGCTATAAGAACCAGCAGGGTACTGTTTAAAACGTGCAATAATTTTAGCATCTACTATGACTATTATTGATATACAAGGTATGTGTAAATTTAGCCTTTAGTTCTATGCAGAGGAATCATTAATGCATAATGGATCTGATGACACAGAAGACCTTAACAATATGTTGCTATTGGACTTTTACTCATTTTATGCTTAATACATTTTTACTTAAAAGAGATGTCCACTCATCTACAGCCTTCAAAAGTTGTTTATATATGATTGAGGGCAAAGCATTGCAAAGCACAAATGTTGAAGACTGTATATTAAACATTTTAAAATTATTATTATAGTGTTTCAAAATTAAAAAAATGCATTACTTTTTAATATAAATCATCTCATGTAAGACATGGACAGTAAAAATGACCCAGAATTTTTGGTAAAAATACCAATACTCTTGTAAGAATATTAGAACTAGAGTAGTTTGATTGATGTCTGTAGCACTATGTTATTATATACAGGATTAACATGAAGAAAATGATGGCTTGACTGTATTTCAGCTTAAGGATCTTGAAAGAGTGAAATTGTAGAGGGGAAAAAAAAATAAAATTATATTTTAAAGGTGATAGACAATATCTTAGAATACGAGTGGTACCAGATAATGAATAGTTGAAAATCAACAGAAAATTCTGGATGCTCTGATGTTGGAAAAAGGGTAAGAGTGCAGCTCTTGGACAGAGACACAGGGGACACCCAAGTTAGAATACAGAAGAATTTTACACTTTCTGTATGGCATAACATAGCAAAATCTTGTAACAAAGTAGCTTAATCTTGTAATGTTTAGATTAATTTATAGAGACTGACAAAACATATGAGTTCTCACCTGTTGATCAAAAGGCCATTTACCAGCTAATTCTTAAATGGGATGATGAATAATCACCAAACCTTCCACAAGCAGTGATCTCAAGCTATACTGGAGGGAAAAAAAATGACCTTTAGGAAAGGGAGCTATACGGAGCTGATGTAAGACATGCCAGGCAGGAAAGTTTCCTTTCTCCAGCACCTTTATTTTCTCCATGCCCTTTCCAGACACTGCTGCCAGGGACTTGCATGTTGAAGTGTCGAGCTAGGGACTTGGGAAACCACTTGGAAGTAGTACTATCACACTGGACTGGAGCTCAGCTGCAGACTCAGACCCAGAGGTGTAACAGGCTTGTGATGAGCAATACATGGAGGAACAGGGTTTGGAGAGGCCTCCAAGAACTGAAACCTCAGTGGAAACTGACTACCTGCTTTATCTTGCCTTATTACTAATCACTGCCTTGGTTGAGATTAATCCTTCTGATTTGGCAAACACTTTCCAAAATCAGGGGAAGAGATGGTCTTTGCCCTGAGGTGGCCTGGTCCTTAACACTGCCCAAATATGCTCTGCAGGTAGAGGGAAGAGAGGTGAAACTCCTACAAATAAGACAGCACTGGTATATCACAAGCTGATCACAGACCCAGTTTGTCCCCTTTCAAATAATTTTGGATAACAACTTCAGAATGAATTCTTTCTCTTGAAGCCAAAAGAGACTTTCCCATTCAGTCAGAGGAGTCCCTAGGGAAGGCAAAGCAGAGACAAGCACAGACAATGCCAAAAGCAGCTCTGCTTGAAGACTCAGGTGATATATATATATATTAATCTTTTTATAGAAAACAGCTTGCTTTAATTAAACATCTGGTTCATTTGTGGGTGAGCATGGCTGCTAGAGGACAGAACTGCCATGGCACTTTGTTGTGATACTTTTCTAATTTTCCATTCCAAACAAGATATGCTGTACAGTGAGGTAAACCCTATAAATAACACATGAATCTTAAAAACTCTTAGCTTAGCTTAGCTTTTTATGTACTTTTTACAATATTTGAGTATCAAATTCATGTATCCCCCCCCCCCCCCCCCCCCCCCCCCCCCGTGCATGAGAATGTCGTGTTTTGAAGCTGAAACATTAAACCTTGTTGGGTAGCTACATAGGTAAATCATGAGCATCTCAAAGCAAATGAGATTTCTTCTCTGAAACTCAACCAATAGTTATGAGCACATTCCATATAACTGAATGTCATTGAATATTGGAAAAAAAGTGCGTAAGTGTTATGTAGTACTTTTTGCCTTGTAGTGCTGTAGAGCAACTTTCCCTTAGCAAGGTCTTTTTCTGCACTTGGCTAACTTTTAACTGGCTCAGTGCAATCTCTCATGTGCTCATAGTCACTCAGGTGCTTAAACACTTCACTTAATCAGTGCCTCAGGTAATGAGGATGAAGAGAAATCTACTGCCCCAAAGGGACCAGTCTCTTTTCTGTGACAAAGGAAGAAAATTTCCTGTAGACTGCAGAGAGGCAAAAGCTTGTAAGGATTGCTGTAATCTGGATATCCTCAGAAACTTTCTCTTTTGTGGTTTAGAAGTGGCTCTAAAAAGGCCACTAATGTGTCTTGGACATGCTGGCGCTGGCCCATCCAGCCACAGCACAAGCACAAGAGATCTCTGCTGTGAACACAGCCCTGTGCAACTCCAGAAGAATGTGTATCTCCCACTGTCCTTTTGCTTAGTCATGCTTCCAGACTTAAAACTGCTAATCAGTCTTATAAAATGTGGAGCTCTTAGCATTTGACTTATTACTCCTTATTTCACTCTGTCTTGCATTTTACCTATTTTCTAACCTTTCCTGCAAGAGCGGGGGTGGATTTAGATGCATGCCACTAATGGTTTATCTGCAGTGTTGTGCACAGTGACAGCTCTTAAAGAGCCTGTACATAGCTCGGAGTAATTGAGGTCCCTGCCAGCAGCAATGCTTCATTTTGAAGCACCACATATTGCATCTTCTATTCCAGAGTGTTTACAGAAACCTGAAAATTGGAGACAATTGTTTTCATATGAAGCACGATTTATGTGCTTTTTAACTAATACGTACAACCATTTCATCTTTGCAGAGGTTTCATTTTAAGGCTCAAGATTAGTGTTCATGATAGTCTATGAGAAATCATAAAACACTGTGAAACACAGAGACATTACTGACGTACAGGTAAAAGTTATGAACAGACAAAAGCTACTTTATTATAAGGATGCTCTTTTAATTTAATTTTGTTGAATTCAGTTTAGTCCCATCTGGAAAAGAAGAAAATTTCCCCGTGACAATGAATCTGATGTTAAAAATACCATTACAACAAGTAATGTGTGTTTATAGTGCTGATGGGCAGTGACAGCTCTTTAAGATCTCAAGCAGTATCATTAATGGAAGGTGATGAATTAACCCCTCCTTAATTCAGCAGAGTTATCTCAGAATTAACTTTGATTCTAGTGCCTTTTGTTCATTTGACCCACTAGAACATTTTTAATGCTTAGAAAATGATGTCTTTACAACTGTACTTTAAAAATCAAATGTAGGAAATCTTTGGCGTAAGGTTTTATATAGAACTTTTTTTAATTTCCCCCCTTGGACATACAATAATCTAATTTATAATCAATTCAAAATACCAGCTGACAATTTACAAACTTATGTTTATGTACTTTACAAACGCATGAAATTGAGTAAAAAAAAAAAGACAGTTTAAGCAAAGAGCAGTGCTACTGTATGTGTCCTAGCATCCACCACCCCATCCTCACCCCCATGCTGCTCTGCTAGCTTTGAGGCTGCTGTTTTAGTTTAAGGTAAGCTAAGAACCTTTTTCCATTGATCTTTTTATTCCACATCCACAAAGGAAAATGCTAGGACGTTGCTACTGATTTTTTCCCCCCAATATGTGGTCATTATAAGCAAAAAAGAAGCTCACACTTCTACCTTTTAATTGGGCATTTAGCAGGACAATGTTTGAAAGCAATTAATGGGAAAAACATTTTTGTCCTGTTTTATCAATTGGTCTCCAAGAAAAATGCTGTCCAAAGTAACTATTATGTGCAAGCCAGGAAACTGTTGTCCTTTTCAGTTTTTCCCATGTCACAATTTATTCATTTAATTCAGTTCTCCAAAATTACTGCAGTGCCAATTATCTCTCTCTGTGTAGAAAATGAGTTTGGCCTACTTCAGCTTTTCCTTCATTTTATGCCTGTTCTCTGCTATTCTTCAATGAGTGAGTAATGTGCGATGTGAAAAAAGGGAGGATCTTCAAAAATATGTGAAGTGTCTAGAGTGGCTTTTTGGTACCTGTGAAGAGGCCCCTTGAAGAAGCTTAAAGGACAATAGAATATTGCGGCTAGCAGTGGTTTATTTTGTCCACATGACTCATTTCACACGCACCCAGGCAACTGATGAATGGAGGATTAACACAAGTTTTCACCTTATTGAAATGAGTGATTCAAAGCAAACAAATAGGACTAACTAGTTTGGAATATGAAATTAAAGTTTCTCCAAGTCCTTTTGTAATGCATCACTTTCAAACTTAATTAGAAATATGATGGTTTTGGAATTACTTTTAACGAACAGTTGTTTAATGTTTGTTATTGTCACAAAATCCACTTGTCTCAAATCTAAAGACTCTAAGAGACTGTTCAAACATATTAACAACAAGTTGTTTTAAACAAAATGAAAAAATACCACATATATGGAGATATTCATTCTTTCTTTGTGCGTGTTTATATATACTTACACAAAGAAAGAGAATTAGATGCAATTTTTATTGTTAGTTGCATTCTATATTCCTATAAATATTTATAGATGAGTAGATAACACTATAAGAAAAGTGCTTTAGATGTTATCTTTATGCTAACTTAAACAACTCATTCAACTCCTAAAGATTAGTAATTATATCCTGGGGTTACCCAGGAACCCTACTCAACACTACATGACTTTATGTGGTGCTAAGTTACAACACCCTGTGGTCATACAAGTCATAAGCTCTCAGTTCACAATTTTAACAACTTCCCTTAAGGAAGGATAATTTAACAACCTGGTATGGTGTAGTTGATGTTCAGGGCACACAAATGCCATCAGACTAGGACGTCTTCCCCTTATTCCTGTTAAGGATGCAAAAAATTAATATCGACCTCCCTTCTGTAGAACAGAAAGCCAAGTACACCTTGCTGGCTTTACATTTAAGGGTCATATGACCCTTTCCTTTTGGGGGCAATAATGTTTTCCAGTGCCTTTCTAATGTACCGGAAGTTCCCTAAAGCTGAGTAACAAAATTGGCTTCTTCTGTGGAACAGCTTAATTAAACCTTGCATGCAGAGTTAGCCAAAACTTTAGCATGGTGTTGAATCACAACTTCTGTCATTAAACTTTAAGATTATGAGTTTGACACTCTGTAAAGAACTCCTACAGAAGTTTATGAATTAAACACCATAATTTTGTTTTACTGAGTGGCAGTAGAGGGGAGAAAAAGGGATTGTTCAATTCACCACCTAAACTGTGGCTAATCCTTTCTGAAAATTTGCACAACCCTTGTGGAGAGGGAACTAGAAGCTGAATTTTACTTCTGTTTCCCACATGAGCACAAAAACAATATGGTTAACTCTAGTGAGTACTGCTATTCCTGGTTGCAAAGAAAAGCTGTGATGAAGCACAGAGGGATACTGTGATTATGGGGTAACCAAGATGAGTTTGGATATGGGATCGTCTGTAAACATTTCCACTGAAAATAGACATTGGCCATATTCAGACATGCATTCAGAACTTGACTGCTGTTTGTAAAATAGAATTTGATTTGGTTTAGCATCTGCCCACTGCTCAGTAAAACAAGCAGGAACTATTGTAAATCCAGTGGCCAAAGTTTAATGAATTACCATTGAACACGTCCAGCTTTAACATTTACTTCCCCAAGGTCTTCTGACTTTGTTGGAAGTTGCATTTTCACAATTGTACAGGACTTTCCTATAAACCAGTATTTTTTTGACAGATTTAGAAGCCCCAGTAGAGGCATGGAAATGTGAGATCTTCTCAGTAAAGAGTCTGCAGATATTTTCTTTGTAAGGAGGAGAGGACAATTTATTATGTTTTTCCTATTAATATTAAAGAGTTTTGTTTAGTTTAGTTTAGTTTAGTTTAGTTTTGTTTTGTTTTTTCTCTCAAGCTTTAGAATGGATTTCAGTCTGAGGCAGGCATTTGATATGGAAAACCTTTCATGTCTCCCATTTTAATAAGTGACTAAGTTTGGGTTCTTTACGAGAGCTCCTCATAAATACAATTAAGTTTACCAAAAATGGAATTCCACATTTCTGGGAAATTTCAACATTTTAAGTTCTATTTTGGTCCAAAAAATGTTAAAATCCCCACATGCAAATTTGAAACAATTCCTGTGTAATAATAGCTGTGCTTGCTTCATTTGGAAAAATTACATATTTTTTGACTATGTCAAGAGATTAACACATTTAAAATCTGATAAAAAAATGTATACACTGAACAGTATCTTGATATGATACCAAAGCAAAATAAGAATCAAAACTATTTCTCTTTTATCAAGATGAAACAATGAAATTTATCTTAATGTAATGTTTCATTTTAGAATTATTGTCCAAACTATATATCTGTACTAGTATGAGATATAGTTGCTCCAGTGGACTGTTTATATTTTGATGAACATGTGTTTCCCGGTAAAGTTTGCTCGGACTGAAATATTTCCTTGGGTCAGGATATTATGAATAGATGGCACCATCATCTATACAAATGATGGTTTCTTGCCTCAGTGAGACTGAGTCCCTGGATAGGAGGGAAGACCTGAAACTCAAGCAAGTGCTGGTGAATTCAAACCCTGGAATCAACATGGAAGCAAATTGGGAAGCGGATGGATGCTTTCAGCTTGTCACTGGTACCCAGTACTGTGCTCCTGGAAACCTGGTCTCAGTGCTATCAAGGTGATACTTCATTTCTCGTGCTGAAATACAAGGCTGACAGGCCTTGCTCCCTTTACTTGCCATGCCAGTAGAAAGACTTTGATTTGTTTCACTGGAGCTGAGCTGGATTCTGGAAATTGCTGTTGCTTCCAGTGCTGAGATAAAAACAACATCCCCATGAGAGCCTCCAAAACATCTGGTCCTCTAAGAAAAAATTAGCTATTCCTACACATTCAGGAACAACTCTGCCAAGTGATGTGACTAGTTTGTATTTCTAAAATGTTCCATGAACACTTCAATTTCGTCACTACTAAAGGTCACCATCCAACCCACAAATGCCCTTTCCATACTAATCATTACCAACTCAGTACAGCACAAAGTCTCTGCCTGTTTGATTAGAACGTGGAACAGATGTACAGCTCACTCTCAGAACTCTTGATAAGGTCAGAAACTCACATTTACCATCCCAGGAGATAATTCTTCTATAATGGAGCAAATCCTCTACTGTAGATAATAGTGAACTATATAATTCTGCGCAATGTAATCACGGGACTTTTGGGTTCAAGCATGATGGAACTATAGGTATTGTGTGTTGCCATATCTGATTGAGAAGTCAATTGTTGTAAATCGCACTGAATCCATAATCTGGAAGTTTTCCAGAAGTTCTGATATAGAAAATAACATCCTAGAATGCTTTCTGCGTTGGAGGAAGAGCATTCAAGTCGAAAGTGAAGATAGAAATAATTTAATGCAGAGAAAGACATTGCCTTGTACATAGAGGATGAGTGATATAACCCTTAAGTCACTGCTGGGCATCATCTCCCTCCCTAGATTTTATATACATCTAGACTTTAGTCTCTAAGAAACTCTAAGAAAACCCAAGGAATTGGTAAAGAACTGAAAATTTTCATAAGATTAGGCAGTAGTGGAACAGAGTTTCTCTGTATTTTATTCCATATCTCATCTGAAAGGCAAGATTCAGTAATATACGTGAAACAAACTTGTTGAGATTCACTAAGAACACTGCGGCTCTCCAAAATGATCTTTCACCTCATATGCTTTTGCAGTTCCACAAAATTCAGCATTAATATATGTGAATCAACTTCCAGCTGGAGACTGTAGTCACAGAAAAATTAATCTAGATAACCAGC
Source organism: Aythya fuligula (assembly GCF_009819795.1). Classification (NCBI taxonomy): domain Eukaryota; kingdom Metazoa; phylum Chordata; class Aves; order Anseriformes; family Anatidae; genus Aythya; species Aythya fuligula. Next base: position 9,171,209 of record NC_045560.1, on the reverse strand, counting down.
CAGCAAGGAGACAGAACAGCCTCTGTAATTCAAAGAGAAATGCAGGATGCATATCAGAACTGGTACCAACGCAGCATACCTTGAAAACAAGAGTGCCATTCTTAGGGTGGAGCCAAAGCATTGCATCTTTTTGTTGAATGGATCTTAAATTTTCTGGGTCGTAACAATACCTCTTTGCCATCCAGTCAATATTTTCTCATGCAAATACAGTGTTTTTATGTTCAATCAAATCATGGTCTGGAAAAGTTCTACAAAGCATTGTTCTGGAATTTAACATCATGATGGTTGTAATAAAGGCAACACTGCCTTGACCAGGATGGAATGCTGTTATTGTTCTTTTCACCAGTAGAGACTTATTTCAAAACTGACAAACATAAGAAAGGCTTCCCACATTCACTCATACTTGCTGGAGCTATTCCACCTGAGGATTATCATCACATGAGTGCAGCGTGATAACTGTACACCCACATCAGGGAAACCCAGGTGTAAGAAATACCTAATGTAAGCTATCTTGTATTTTAACACTGACAGCAGATATTTTACACTTCTCCCCACAAATCACATTAGGTTTTTCTTTCATACCGATTCCATGCAGTTCTGAAATCTAGAGAGAGCTGTTTTCTACCTTCTAGGGAGGAAAATGTGTTCACTGTTACCTGACCAATGAGAGAGGTAATTTTGCTGAACTGCACAGGTATTTGTACCATTGCCAGAGGTGGGACACTTTTGCTGATGGCAGCTTTGAGAACAGGCAGCCCAGCTTCATGCTGATCCAGAGGCTGTCTCCAAATTTGATATCGAAACTGTGCTTCTGTGACAGGTTGTAGTTTTACAGACAAGCACAGGTCGTATTGCCTCATATTGCCAGATAATACTGCCTTTTTTTTTTTGTGTGTGTGTGTGTGTGTTTGATACCAAATTGACCCTGGGTACGAAGGAGAATAAAAATACCTGAGGGGGAAGTTTTCATATTTCATGAAAATATGACAGGGACTATGACCTCCAGGACTATTGTGAGGTTCCTCTAGAACTTCCAGTCATGGGACTTTCATAGAGGTCTTTTTGGCCATTTCACAAGCCAATAGTGTGGAGTTTCTAGCTTGACTTCCTTCATTTTGCAGATATGTTTATATTTTTTTTATTTTTATTTTTATTTTTATTATTTTTTTTTTTTTTTTCTGCCATTACTTAGTTTTGAATTTTTCATCTTTCAGAAGGGAAGTGCAAGTCCCAGGGTCAGAGATAAGCTCAGCAGCAGCACAACAGCATAGAAACAGGTTGAAAGTAAACAATAAAATAAGTAGCCATCGATGCTCAAAATCATGAACTCAAAAAAATAAAACAATTCTTGTTACCATCTCAAGAGTTTGGTGTTATTAATCTCCATAATCAGAGCAGACTGAACCCTGCACAGTACTGGTTAACAATAACTGGTTAGCAGAAGGAAAAAAAAAGATATTGTTTTTGAGTTAACACACTGATGTGGCAGTGGTGTTAGCTAGCTCATCTTTATTCATTCCTCTCCCTTATTCTATTAACTTACAAATCCCAGGAAAGTCAACACCCCATCACACTCAACCTCCTTTGAAACCTTCCCCAAATGCATGCACAGAAAATACTGTTCAACCCATGGAGTCACACCACTCCTGCCTTATTTCCTTCTGCCGTGTCAGGGGATGCTGCACCGAGTCCTGCTCTCTGTCTAGAACCACTGTGCAGCACTGCTCTGGGCCACGAACCAGCTGCTGCATTGCAGATTGGGAATGAGAACGTGTCAAGGGGGAGCTAAGGATACTCCTCTCTCTGTAATTTGCAAAGTGCTTTGGGGTTCTGCTTGGTGAGGTCTGCTCTCTAAATGTGTTATTGCTACATCTTAAAGGTTTTGTGGCAGCGAGGCACAACGGAGCACTGCTGGGTCTCAGAGCTTCTGATTTTTCTGATGGTTTTGGGGGAAAGACATCTGTGGCTACAGCTAAAGTCTGAAAATGGGGGGGAATGGGTCATTTGGCCAATCCTACAAAAGCCCTGGATGAGGTCAGGCTCTTGCCTCACAGATGAGAGCTTAGAAGAGGTCCAGACAAGCTGCAAGGCCGCCTAAAAAACTGAAAATGAAGGGGATGGTCCTGGTTTACCAAAGGCTTGAGCTATAATTCACCTGAATAACAGCTGAATCTTCATAGATGCTGTCTAGGGCTCTGTTGAGCAGCACTGACTCTTAATCATCTCCCCCAGCCGCAGCCCCTCACCCTCCCCATCGAAATCGGTAAAAAGCTGAGAATTTGTCTCGTTCAAGACCTCACCAGGCCGCAAGTGTCAGCTGCTGTGTCTGATGACTGGCGCGCTGATTATGCACCTATCCAGACACATGGAAACTCCTCAGGGAAAAGCTCCCCAGTACACACACATTTGTAATCTCCTGTGAATAGAGTCATAAGTGCCCATTAACTATTGCTCAATTACACGGGAACTCTGCAGAAGTAAATATGGCATGCACATGAATATCAATTAAAGCCATTATGATCAGTGTGGTCGTGAGTCAGGAGGGAAATGTGCATAATCTTGGGAGAATAACGAAGACACGCTCTGCTTTACTTGTGTGGATTGAAATAGAATGTTAAGCTAATAAAAGCTTTTGCATTTTTAAAAATAGTTTAACAAGCCCAGAATAGTTTTGAATCATATCCGCCTGTGATTTCAGATGTTCAAGTTAGCTTTGAAGCATTTTTAAAAGACAGAGGGAAAAGCCTCTACTGCTGAGCCTGAAATTTCTCAATTTCTCTTTCCCCCTGCAGTTGTTAAGCTTTCATGCTAGCACTGTCCTTCGGAACACAGTGCAAGAACAACCAGCTCTCAGATACCTTCTCAAAAAAATGCTGATCATAGTTGCCTGGCTGAAAGATCAGGCAGAAACACAGGGCACCAGGTGCCTGGCAAACCACTTCACCTTGAAGCATGGGAGCTCTTGCACTCTGGCAACTGAGCATCCAGGATGAGGCATTTTGTCTCGAACCCTTCTGTCCACCTACTGTGTGACCAAGGGTAAACCCCAAGCTCCATTATCCCTAGTGAAAATACAAGGTGTAAAAGAGTGATGCCATGTGTCAGTGAAGGCTTTGTAATGGGGATGTCTTTACCACTGTGGATTTTTGCCTTGGGAAGAGGGAGGAGAAAGACAACTGATGTACAAGTATCCCAAGACAGGCTGATTTTAAGAGCATTTAAAGGAATACACCAATGACACTTATCAAAGGTTGTGCTATCATTTTCATTCTGATGGACACTCAAATACAATGTTGTAAACATTCCATACAATTTTCCTTTGCTGAATCAAGGCATTGTATTTTCTTCCTGGGTGTATCTTCTCCCAGGTGGTATTGAATTTTGAAAACATGTTGTTTTGATAAGAATGATACAGACTCCCTAAGCAATTAATAACAAAATGTGGAGTCCTGTCTGTCACATCCCTTAGTGAAAAGGGGCCTAGATACTGCTTTGGCAATACACATATGCCAGTTGCTTGAAGTGTACTCTGTCTGGCTTAAACTCATTTTAAAATATTCATTATTTTGAAATCAGCTATGTCATCTTGTGGACTAGAAAGACACCAGGCTGCATCCATGGGAGCAAACTGAACATGGCCAGAGGCTGGCTTGTGATCACCACACCATTAATGGAAGCTTGGTTATGTCAGGGTGGGTCAGGAAGCCACCCTAGCAGAAACTCCAGGTTCCACAGGGTGCCCAAACACAATCCAGGCAACAGCACTAGGTAAGGACTGTTCCCAAGAGGCAGGATGGAAAAAGGAGGATTTAGCCATACAGTTACAAGCCGTGCCTTGCCACTTGCCATCTGGGCAAAGAACGGGCTCTGGCCCGTTTTATGTACTAGGATGGATGTAGCCATAGATACTGGAATGTTTGTACTGCCTTTAATTAAATGGAAATTGTGCTTCATGGCAGTTCTCACAACACTCTAAATCTGTGGGATCAGGGTGATGTCTGATCACTGGACTCAGAGACTGGTATGTAGACTGAAAATACATGTTGATGCATCTGTGTTGGGAAGGCAGGTAATTACACTGGATGCAGTACAAGTGGGCTGACAGACAACTTTGTATTAAATAAAGCAAACTGTCTAGTTTCTGAGTGTAATGCAAACTTCAGCTTGCAATAGTTTTAGAAAACAAATTGGGAAGATCCAGGGGGACTTTAGAATTATTGTACAGGGAAATACTTCAACATTTTAACATAATTATTTTAATTTTGGCCTCGTTGAGGTAACAGCTGGAAGATTTTAGAGCTGTGGGTACATTTAGATTATCTGCCAATTTGCAGCAATGAATACAGTTAAATATACAGATAAAAAGAAAGTTATATAGTTTAGCAAATACAGCCAAAAGAAGGAAATATTAGTAAGTAAATATTATGAAATCTGAACAAAACTCAGCTGGCCAAAAGAATGAAAGTATGGCTGTACATGATGGTATATTGAGGAACAATTATTTGAACCCAGATTTCAGTCTGTTTGCGTACATAAAATTTTACATAAAATAACTAAAGGAGAATTCTTCCATCACTATTTATTGCTAAGCAGTATGATGATCCTTTGTTAGGGTTGTATGCCATAGGAATCAGTATGCCAAGCATTGTCTTCATCACAGGCTATCAGGATAAATATTAACTGAAGTACTCAGATTTCTTTGCTGGATTGTGGCCTCATAGTCTGTTAAATGAAAACTCTAGGTAGCAATTTTTATCAAACTTGGGCCTAAGAAGTGCCCAAGAGATCTGTTGGGATCCATCCCCTGTTACCACCTTAGTAAGGGATAAACATGGGATACTGAGATCGTCTTGCAAAGAAACATGGAGCGTTGGCTTTCACTGATTTTACCTGACTTTGGTGGCTAAGCCATTCAAACCTTTGCTCTTGTTTACCTGATCAAGAAAAGATTCATAATGTCTCCCTTCTAGGAATGGGTTAAACTTAATTAACTAATAATATAAAGCACTCTGGAGATGAAAAGGACTCTACTATGCAAGTGCTGACTATTAGTCATTATTAGGCTCTTTCTTTTTCTTTTTCATGTATTAGCCCAACTAAAAGACAACTGGATTATTTATTTATTTTTTTTAAAATTATCTGTATAGACAGAAATTTCTTAATTTAAACCAGGCAACTTAAAGTACTTTTAACAGGTACATTTTTAATGACCTGCAGTATGTTTGTGGCAAAAGGGGAAGAAAGTTAATATTGTCTCTGCTTCTTTAAATTAATAGGGCATAATTTGCAGTGAGGAACAAAGTTTCCTAAGGAATCATTGTGTTGGCAAAGCTGGTCAAATAAAGTGTCCTACAGAAGTTAGGTAATAAATAAAAACCCTGCCTTCACGTGGCTTTGTCATTGTCTGGAAAGCAGAGAGAGCCCAAAATAATTAAAGGTGCTTATTCTAGTGTAGTAGTACAGTAAATGAAGTATGCTTGGATTTTCCCTTTGCAGGAGCTAAATCTGTGACCTTCTGTACCAGAGGAAAGAGTCCTTTGTGTTCTGAACTCTAATAGCCTTACCATGATTTCATTTCTACCAGCGGTCATGAAACACTTGTTATATTTATTTTCATTACTTCCAGCCTTTCTCTTTTACAACACGTTGTTAGTTTAATCTTTAAGGAAATAGTAGATTTTTTAACAATTATTATTATTATTATTTTAACCTTGATTAGCTGCATGCCTTTATATCTTTGGTTCATCTCCTATGTTTCAGAACGTTTCTTTTACCTTGTGGAATACTGTTAGAAGTCTCTGTACAAAGGCAAAAGCTGTGGTTGCTATAGCAATAACCAATCTGATGAAGCTGTGACCTAAATCATGACTGAGAAAAATAGTACCTTTTCTATATCACTGCAGTTACTGCTTCATTGGATTATGCTACTGTTATGCAGGATTTATTACCTAAAATGATCTCCTTAGCTCCAGGATCCAAGAAAAAGTAAAGTGATACTTCTATAACTATAGAGTTGGGCAGGAACATGAATATCTTAAATCTATTGAAATTTATAGGTGAAAAGGAGTTCTGCTTCTGGTAGCACATATGCAGCTAGACCTTGGTGCAGCACAATCTATTTCTTGAAAATCCAGGGAGCTTTGACTGCTGGAAGATACTTAAATCAACATAATGTACAGCTCATTTATTGAGCATTGCAGAAAAACAGCTTGCCAAACTTCCCGAACTCCTTACTTCTGCCATGATGTATCATCATGCAGTAGTAAAGGAGAGAAATATTCTCTGGGAGCAGTTGCTTTGTCGCTTGCTGAAAATCCGGTGAGGAAATTGGTGCTGATATCCAAAGACTACTACCTAAAATACAAAACTTATGGTTCTTAACTGTCTCTGACCATGAATGAACTCTCACCAGTAGATATGTATGAGGTCATTTCTGGGCCTGCTTTACTTTCACAAAGGACAAGGAAATGTAACACGGTAACATACATTATGATATGATGGGGTATGACTTATCCCATTGCATTTGTAAACCTTCACCTTTGAATCTATGCTTATCATCTAGGCTCCCTCTACAGTCAATAGAGAGAGAAACACAGAAAGAAATGGTTGATTTTCCTTGTCCTAAAATCTGGGATAGATGGGATTAAAATTTAGAACAGCATCTCTGCCTCTCTGTATACTACAGCAGGAGATTTGACAGCTATCTTAGTCCAAACATTTAACTTAGATGGCTGTAGTTATATGAGATTAACTTTGCTCACATTAATGGTGTTATGCGGTACGTCTAGTGTGGATGACCACTGCTGATACAGCAACATGGTGGTACCAAAGTGGTCAGATCTTTAACTTCACCAGTGGTAGCTTGTCCTGAGCTCCACCAGAATTGAATCTAAGAATAAGAAATGACTGAACTACAGGAAGGTGGGAGTAGAGGCAGTATTGAAATTACTTGTATTGGAGAGGTTGGGAAGTGGGAAGTTGGCAGAGTTAACTACATCAGCTTCATTGGAACAGCAGACGCAGGTTGGCAATTGTGAGTACATTTAGCCTGATAAGTAGCTAGCTAAGAGGTACTTATGCTGTTATTACCCTCCCAGCTAGTCCCTCACCCATCCTTCTGATATAAACCCAAGTGGATAAATCCTATGGATCAAGAGACAATTAAATGTGTTTGACGATGCTCAATGGGAAATCAAAGTTGCTGTCAATGCTGTCAGAGATTTGGACTTGAGATGCACAAGCGTCAAAGAAGCCTGGCTGCTGAACTATTTGGAGAGATCTAAAATTACGCATTTCTTATGGCCACCTGGTCTCTTCAACATCTGCTGTGTGCTTGGCTCAGACACTGCCTGCTCTCTGAAATCACACCACACATGACATAATGTGTCAGAAGTAGTGTGACACAGCAGTGACATTTAAAGGGACATGAGCTGGGCCATCAGATCTTCTAGATGGCATGCTCAAGAGCTTTCAAAGTTTCACTTGGTCCTGATATGTGAATGAGATTGTTTGTTACCTTTTTCAATTGTCTTGCAGCAGATGACCGTGGAAAATCCTTCATTTCATGAGTGGCCGGGTAAAAAACAGAAGTCACTTGTAGTGCAAGGACTTAGGAATCCCTTTAATTTTGCAAAAACTCTTTCACCTTCTCAGCAGTCAAGTTTGATTGATGGTGGTGCATTTACGAACTGGAAATTATGTGGCTACTGGCCAATGTGCAATATGATAAAATATTGCAGTGAGGAGACTTAATATTTCACTGCTAAAGAAGATGAGAACTGACTTTTCCTGGTTATAGCACCCATGTGCAGACCTAGTGGTGTTATAAACAGATTGGAGCAGAGCACTACTAAATCTGGACTGCAAGACCAGTCCAAAATATCCAAAACTCCATATTCAAATAGGCTGAAAATCCAAAATATTCAGCTACTCCATGGTGCAGCACTGGGGTCTTCTGGTTCTGCTTTGCCACTTCTTGAAGACTCCTTTTCCTGTAGATGCTCCCCCAAATCCTTTGCATATCTTTTACTACTTTTTACTATTTACATATCTATTACTGTTTTGTTTACTGTGTCCTTCTACTCTTGCTTTTCTACCTTGCAACAGGCCACAGCACTTCTGTGCTTCCTGAAACCTTCTCATTGACCTGTAGAAAAAAAACATTGGATATCTGTTCCACAGGGAAAAGGCTGGAGACACTGAGGACATCATGAGTATCTAAGATCTCTGGAATGAGAGGGGATTTGTTAAGAGAATTTTCCTGTTGATCCCTGGCAGTATGTTTTTGTTAAAGCTGGATCTGTTTGACAAGTTACTGTGTCCCTGAGGCTAGGGGGTTTGTTAGTTGTAAAACCCATCCAATAACCTTTCAAAACCAGTTTCAGCCTCCATCTGGGACCCCCAATTTAACTTAAATCAGCTAAAACATAGCCATTTCAAAACACTTCCCTTTGCTTCCTTCTCACATTGCTTCTTTCCGCTCCCTTGTGAATAAATTGTTTTAAAAGTATTTTCACTTCTTTACCTCTAAGTCCACTCTGGTGGGATTCTCATGGCATTTGGAGAGATCCTGAGGTTACACTTCATCACAGCTTTTCTAACTTGTGTTTCTAGTGCATACATATCCTCCCTTCCTAACAGTGCAGAGATTCACCTGGTCTAGTGTTCAGTCTCCTTTGGGGTTCCTTTATAGTCATATGTCCATATGTACGAATATAGAACAAGACTTCTCCCTCCTAGAAATGGGATTCTCCATTTTTTCCCATCTGTTAGAAACAGAATTTCCTTCATTGCTGAACATCTTTCTTTATATTGTGGCTGCAATACGCCATTTCAGAAGTGTCATCACCTTTATCTTTTTACATTCTGATGTAGTCTGTAATCAACACTAGCTTCAGCGACTCTCATTACTAGCTCTTGAAGTGATTCTTCAGACTCAGCAAGAACAACATCATCATCAGATAACAGCATCTGCTTCCTCCAATTTCAGTCTTACCGCTGTAGCCAACAACAACGACACACATTTGCATTTCAGCGCACAGGCAGAGCTGATACTGTGCCATGGTGCAGCTCTGTTGGACTTTCTTCCTGCCCATCAACCCCCATGCAGTGTCCTTTGTGAGTCTGTCTTTTCACTTGCATCTGGTCAGGTACAGCATGATAATTTATATAAATGTATCAGAAAACCCCCATGGATATTAAGAGAGCTGAGTAACTTTCAACTGTTTCTTTCTGTTCTTTAGCACATACCCTTCTGAACAAGTTTTTTTTTTTTTTTTTTTGTGATTCCCCTCCCCCCCCAGCATTATTCTAAAAGCTGATTTGCAGCATTGTCATGAGTAAACTACCCTGTGTTTTGTTCTTTCTCTGCTTAGTTTTGCTTTCATATTTTTCAGTCCCTTTCTCTAAACACTAAGCCTGCTTTTTTCTTTGCATGTTTGAATAGCAAGTGGAATGATTTGGCAATGTGCACATCCTCTCAGACCCCTTCTCTGAGAGCAGAATGAGTTTAGTGTCTCTCAGTAAGTCCCATAGCCACTGCCCTGTTTTTCCACAGAAGTTTGCAGATCTTACGGGAAATCTTGATACCAATCTCACATTAGAGTGTTCTCTTCAGGTACATAAAGCAGGCAGGAATGAGAATATCTGAAGCACGTAATGATGACTATTTGAGTTAATGATCCCACTGTCTTCCTGAAAGAGTAATTCAGATAAAAGATCAGATAAGAGCTTCTGATGCTGAAATCATGTACCTGGAGAGACTTAATCTAGCCTTGTTTGTTTGTTTGATAATAGCATACGTGCTGACTTAGTTACCTTTATCTCTGCAGTACTAAACAGTATGTGTATGGGGAACCTAGGAGAATAACAGGTTAGCTAGTACTTTCACTGAGCTGAAAAAAAAAAAAACACAAAAGAAAAAAAACCACCACCACCACCACCAAAAACATTTAGAGACTTTATTTGACAGCTTCAGTGCTTATCCAAATTTAGCTATATGCTCTGTGAGACTTGTGTGAGGGGGATGAAGAATAGCAAAGCAGCTTTAGTAGGCTAAAGAGGTCAGGAGGATGACCTGGAATGGGTTACGTATGGTTCCTAATTTTGAGGTTATTATCACAACCAAGCATACTGGATATATTATTCTTTGCAAATGGAGTTTTAGACCTGTTCCAGTGATGCTGAGGTTGAGGCCTCTCCTTATAAAAATTAAATGACTAGGTCCTTAGACCTCCAAGGTGATAATCCAGGTAGAAGCACCCTGTCTTCTTGTAGCTGTTCAGGCTGATGACTTTTGCAAAAAGTTCATTTTCAAATTTCTTTTAAACCACTTCATTTTCCATTGAGACAAAGTGAAAAATTAAAACCTCACTGAATACTTCCATTCATTTGCCTGGATTTTGCCATTTTCATTTAGTTTCTAGGATCTGCGACATTTACAGTTCTCTTCACAGTGAAATTCCGTCATGTCAGTTGAGCTTTTGTAGGGCCAAAATTGTAATTAAAATAATTTTATTAGGATTGAGTGATGAATATTTTTCTTCTTTGAATGCCCAGCCAAATTTTGAGCAACACTAGGCCCTATTTTAAACATAAGGAGTCAAAGACTTTTGCAGTTTAACTCCCAGAAAAAAGATAAAAAATCTGAAAAACAGAAAAACTCAGAAGAGAGGTACCTAGCTTTAGTGTTTTACCTTTCATATCAAGCTTGTACCCAACATTATTAAAGGCCGTCAGTGATTCCAAGAGCATGTTGCAACCTCAGTTCGTTCCCAGCAGTAAACTATGCTAGAGGCGCATCAGTGCAAGTGTTAATAAAGTATTAATAAATCCTGGCTACGTGGGAGTAATATTGCAGGGTAGGCATTGATAGAGAGATCTAAGACACTTACAAGCACAGGCTAAGATCCCTGTGCTCACCTGTCATCTCTGGATGACAGCTGAGAGGTACCAAGCTTTAACACAGGAGTTTTTGATGTTTTTTAACATACTTCTAAACATAATCACCAATTCTTTACACATTTTTTCAAATCCTTTTCTAAAGTAAACAGCATATTTCTCTTGACAACCAACTTGTTTTACAGCATATATAAGAAGGACGTTTGCCCATCAGGAAAGTGATCAGCCTAAGTAAATATATAAACAAATAAATCAGAAAACAATCACCAGAAAAAATGGGAAGGAGAAATATAAATAAAAAGAGAAGTAGATGGAAAAATTAGAGGGAAAAGGTCAGTTGAAAAGACATGCAGATGGAATGGGATTCTAGTGCACATTCAAGGGATCCCAACAGGTTCAAAACTTCTGTGGGGTAAAGGAGAAGCTCAGAGATGCTGACTGATCTCAGTTCCAGCTGTCTTCAGCAAATCTGACTTCTGGTGTTGACCCTGCAGCAAGGGAAAAACAACATAATGGAAAGAATATGAAAGAAAACAATATGGGTAAGAAAAAGGGGAAGAAAACTGAAAAATAAAAACTGAAGGAAATAGTGAACAGAGAATGGAGAGACCAGACAAAGAGCAGAGAAAGACAAGTGTGTGAAGGGAAAAAAATCTTATATACAGCAACATATAGTACAAACTTTTGCTACAAGGTTAGGACACATAAGGATTTTGGCCTCTAGTGTATTTTCTCCTAATACTCTGTTACTCTAAGACCCATGCCTGAGTGCAATATCCAAAAAAAACTCAGGCTTCCACTGGCTGTAATTGCCATCAAAAGAAATACTAAAGAGATTTTTACAGGATTTCTGGCCTGATTCAGTTAGTGCCAGGAGGTTTGACTGAGATTTAGATAAGCAACCTGAAAGAAAACTTAACTATAAATATCTGTTGTTTACCCATCCATGTAACAATATCTGGCTTATTAGAAAACGACCTTGGGGCTTTTTGCAAGCCATTGCTCTTTTCTAGTCTTACGGGCTGTATTACCTTCACAGTGCCCGGATTGCTGTTACTCTGAAATTTTTCTGTTGTGAAATTTCTTCCAAACAATTCAGCTATGCTGAGAATAGAACATATCATGAGCAAACTCATCTGAAAAAAGTCTGTCTCCAGCAGCCTACCAAAGAGTTACAATAGAGGAATGTGGAGTCCACATGTGGAGGTGAATGATGGTGTAAAGTACCAAAGAAAGGTGGGTTATTTGTGAGGGGTTAATATCGGCATATCACTAATAATCTCTTGGTCATACTTAGAGCCTTAGAAATTATCTCCAAAATATACTGCACTTGCTTTTCTGTTCTCTGCCTCTAAATTTATTCCATTGTAATGAGTATACTGGCGTGTTATACTGGCACAGGTTTGGAGGGATAATCCAGAAAAACAACCAATTGCAAGTGAAGAATGGGGAGTCATGAAGGAAAAGAACACCCGTGCTCTTAACACCAAAAGTAAAGTATAAATCTGATGAATTAGAAATTCTTACTTTACAGCCCAAAAAGAAACTTATAGCAGTAAAGTCATTTTCGGCTTGTATCAATATTTCATTTTGCCAGGTGGAGATAAATTCAATTCTATATATAGCTTGAATTGAATGTGGTGATTTAGAGTTGATCAGAAAGTGTAAAAACTTTAATCTTGGATACTACTGTGCTAGACAGAGAGGTAGTTAAGGGGAGGGTATAAGGAAGGGTGTAAAAGCAATTAAACATGAGGTTGTTAGTAGGCAGAGAATACGGGAATTCTTTCCATGACAGGGACAAGAAGAGGAGGTCATTAAGGCACATGCTATTTATTTTAATATTGTTCATGATCTGAATTGTACTAAAATTATAAATAGGCCAAGTGTGAGTGACCCAGAACAGTTTGGCTTCTGTCCTAGCTGGATTTAATCTCAGTTCACGTTGTCCTCCTTCCTACTCATTTTTGGCCTCCACCAGCAGCATTGCCAACATCTGAGATTTCTCTCTTGAGGCTTGCATCTAACCTTTCATGTCAACATTAAGGTTAGAATTCAGCTCCTGGAGTCATGTCTTTTCCATGATTTTTTTTTTTTTTTTCTACATCAGCAAGATGTCAGTGCAAGTGGCCAATGGGAGGAAGGGGTTATGCTGATCTTCCAACCTTTTTTTAAACTCACATGTTCTGTTATGCCAAAAAATAATCCCATGTAGGCAAGACCTACATTTTTAATCCTTAGGACTGTGGAGAAAACATAACTCAAGTGTATTGAAAAGGCTTAGACACCAGAAGGCAAATAAAAATAACCCCAGTTGCAGATATATATATTTTTTAATTTCATTATTTTTTTGCCAGTCTCAAGGTTTTGAGGGCCTGAACTCTGGAATTGTGAACCCTTGGGATGGCAGAATTATTGACTATAATTAGATGGTGTGATCTTTGGGACAGGGACTCTGCCTATTTATGTGTTCAGACAAAACTCAGTACAAGGGGCTGCTATCCAAACATAGGGTCTTTAATCCTACCACAGTGCAAATAAAGATTTAATATTAATAAAATACACCTACTCCATATCTATGTGCACATTTACTGTGCATCTGCAATCTCCACCCATCTCCCCTGCTCAGATTAAGGCTAGACCCTCCCACAGGTTGTCTTTATTTTGACAAAAGTCCTTACCCTGACATTTTTTATGTCTCTGTGTCACCTTTAACTCTCTGGGATACATACAGACTGTATGTACCTTTCTGTGAGCAAGAATAAGGTAATGATGCTTCAACAGGTGTATTTATGTGCGTGACCTGCTGTGGGTTTATTTAAAAAATTCCAAGGGAAGATGAGTCATGCCATCTCTTCTGCAAGGAAAAGGGCAAAAAAACTAACTCTTGCTTCCTATCTAAATGTAGCTTTTATTATTTGCTATAGAATGTGCTATAATTCTTGTGCTGATACCCCACACACCACTGAAATCATAATTAAATAATTAAAGGGTGGCTTTACAACTGTGTATGTTCCAGTTCATGTTCTATGCTTCTCTAGCAATGAATTATTGTATTACTTAAATGTAAGGAGCTGTCTTCTTTTGACCAGAAATCTACAAATACATCTTATGATACAGATGCAGTGTGTAGTGGGGCTGCTATGGTGCAGCACAGTCTTTTATGGCAGAGAGTGTGAAGTGATATTTCCTACTGCAATTTCCACCTCTCATCTCACTGTTCCTGTAAGAAATGCATGTGGACATTCCTAGGAACCACGTATTTTGTTTCAGGACTACATATGTGGAGAACATAGAGGATAAATTACAAAAACACACTTAAGAACCTGAAAAGAAAACTTACAGGTTGCTGAGCTGAGGTAACTTTCATCACCAAATGCTCTGCACTAGTATGTCAGAGAGAGTCTCCTGGGAGTATCAAAGCCATACTCAAAAATTGCTCCCTCTCTAAAACAGAGATGCTTCATGACATTTGTCAATTGGAGAAATTGTATTTTGGAAGCTATTTCAGCATGTCTCTAATAAACAGGTTCAGCAAAGTTTTATCACTTTTCATGACTTTGTAAAAACAAAAATTAAAGGTAAAATGTTCAATATAGTATCTCTATCAATATATAGCCTGGTTGCAATTCAAGTTAATGACAATTTTCCAAGCTCTTATATTTGAGAAGTACCCTTCGCAAATGCTTATAGATGCAAAACTGTCAATGCAAGTGTTTGATTTAGTATCACAATATTACAGGACTGATCCCAGTAACTCAGTTGTGTTTAGGAAACTTCAAAACCGCATCTTTTGTGCCAGACTGAGCGGGCATAGCACTATAAAGAAATTAAAATCTGAAATAATGCCTTGATGAACTCAGCACCTTTGTTTCTTTCAGAACTCCCTTTTTCTTCATCAATACTAATAACCAGTGTAACATTTTGTTTTAAAGGCCTCAGTTTTAAAATAGCTCTTCAACAAGATTTACAGAAAAAGACCCACACATGGTCCATTAGAGTGCAAATGCAGGCAAGGCCATATATAGATGTTTTTCACACCACTACATTATCACTAATAATACATTTTTTTTCCTTAGCAGGGCTAAGGAAAATCTTATGTGTTGTGCTTTATAATTGCTGTCTTTATTGTGGATGGGGGAGGGCAAGTGTTGTGATTTGGTGTGAATGATTTCTTCAGCAATAATAAAAGGTGGTATTAAAATGTCACACAGTCATTTAAATGGTTGTTTTATATGAAATGGATCATTTTTCGATTTTACAGTCTTTAGCTATTATCAACAACTAGGTTTGTTTTGATGATGAATGATTTAAAATGACATTTTGACAATAACTCTCCATTATCAACCAGCATTTGTCCTCTGTTCTCTTTGTGTAATTATCACAATCTTTTTATTTTCTTAATCTATTCTGGGGGCTGTGCAAAGATGACAGCAGAAGGTCAAACTACTCTAAGACTAAGAAATTGTTTTGGGTTTCTTGTTCAGTAGCAGAGGCTTGTGCAGCTCAGTTAGAGCAGTCAGTGTTTCCAAGGAGTTACTTAACTCTCACATCTCAGGTGCCTGATCCTGAGCACCAGGGGCCAGATCCTGTGCTAGTGGGTGCACAGGTCCAGCAGTGAAGGAGACCACATATTGCTCTCAGTCTGAGCCATGTACAGGGCAGCCTGTGAGCTGCAGTGGTCAATAAATCTAGTGATACACCTGCTATTTTGGCAGCTGGAGTGTGTGTGTGTGTGTGTGTGTGCCTGTGTAATATAGCCTCTATTATGGTAACTACTGATCTCTCTGCCAGAAAAGCACGGTGTGCTCCCTCTTCTGTGAGCCGCCAACCAGCTCAAAGGAAGCAGAGAAGGAAGAAAGTCTCTGACCCACAAACAAATGCTTAGGGATAGGCTGAAAGAAGGGTCTGAAAGGTCCCAGAAAACCTGATGGGTTCAGAAAAGACCAAACTCTTTGTGGATGTGTTTGCAGGAGCAGAAGGAGCAGTGACAACTTTCTGGTGCTTACCCTGACCCACTGCACACCTTGAGAGGTCACTCTGCAACTGCTGTACTGTCTCCACGTGGGAAGAAAATGGCATCTCTGCCTGGGGAGCTCCAGGCTCAGAGACTAGCAGCACCTCCAGGAGTGCTTTGATATCTCTGTTTATGAATAGATGATGATCATCGTGTTCTTACTGCCAGCACATGCCCTGAGGCAATGGTCCAAGTGCTGGGGTTTTGTGTGCCAAAATGAGGAAAGTTAATTCAACACCCTTGATAACAACAATAGTGCTTAGTGCTTTTGATCTTCAAAGCACCTTACAAACATTAGCTAATTAATTAATCCTTACAATACTCCTCTGCTATTATCCCCATTTAGCAGATGGGGAAATTGAGTCAGAAGAGTTAAATGACTTGCCCAAGGCTATGGAGAAGTTGGCAGCAAGGCTGTGATGGGGAATTCCTGGCTCCTCCTTGCACATCTCCAAAACAGCTGTGGCTGTTGATGCAGACGTGAGGCTGCCTTTACCATGGATGCTGGACAGATCAGCCAGGCAGAAGCACCTTCCCAATCAGATGTGGACAGGTCAAAAAGTGCCACCTGTAGACTTGCATTATGGTGCCCACCTTGAAGGCTTTGTGAACTTGAACACTTTCTCATGCTGCCATATCCACACAGCTTCTGGAATTGGTGTCTGGCCAGCCTGGCCCTGAGCTAACATCCATCTGTACAATTTTCACTCTCGTGCCTTGCTTTGAGAAAACCCTTGCTTTGGGGTCTCCCAAAGATGTTGTTTTCATGCCAGCTGATGAAACACTAATCCTGCTTCATAGTCAGAAAGTAGGGGGACAGAGACATAGGCAGGGAGAACCCTTTAAATATTTGTTTTAAAAAGTACCTACATGAGGAATGAACTGAGAGTTGACAATCAAATCATTAGGGGTGCAGAAAGCATGCTGAGGAAATGACTAAAGCTCTTAATTTTTGCTTACCCAAGGAGCTTTCTATCTGATAGAGTACTGAGATGTTAATTTCCTTTACTGTTTAGGGATAGGGTTGCCCAAGATCTATTACAAAATCAGGATAATAACAATATCAAAGGAACCATCTTCCTATTTTGACTCAAGGTAACCTAGCAAATTGGTCAATATTACTAGATCGTAGGTAAACATTAGTTGAATGAGGCTTATGAAAAGTATATTTTAGTTTCCAATGCACATTTTCCAATAGGTTACAGCATTATTTATTGTCACATATCTGCACAAAAATATACTGTAGTATGAAATAAAATGAAAGAGTAAATGAGGAAAATCTTTCACTTCTATGTGATTGTGAGAAGTATTTTTGAACAAAGGTGTGCTAAAATACTATGTTAAAAAGGTACTAATGCTTCAAAATATGGAAAGAACACAAGTTTAAAAAGACAGTAAAAATACAGTATTCTACGAAAGCTGAGGGAAATTAACACAGAATCTCAGAATAGCTGAAGTTGGAAGGCACCTTTGCAGCTCACCTAGTTCACTTAGAATGATGTGTTCCCAGAAGCACTTTATTGAGTTGGATGCTCTATTGCCCACCAGCCATGAATTCAAAACTTGCCAGCTATGGGAAAAAAGAAGAGAAGCATTTTTCTCTGATGAAAGTAAATAAGTATATTTCTTGGAACAAAGTCTTCCCTGCCACATATAAATTTAATACTGCATAGTCTGCGCAGTCCTTGATCTACAACCTGACCTGAATGCTGAGAGCATCTGCTGAAAACATCTCTCCTGAGGACAGGAGGGTTGTTTCCCAAATCATGCAGAATCCATGTCCCAGCACCTACCCTAGTAGAGCATAAGAGATGTTTTGAGCAGGTTGAGTCCTAACTGAGGTCTTTGACTTCTAATGTACAATCTCATGGGTACCATCCTCAGTTGGCACAGAATGGAAATGCACCTGTGCTATTCTCACTTATATGAAAGACACTGCAAAACCAGACCATGTACCCAAGGTACCTCAACCATCTCCTCACTTGCAGGGTTGATCACTGATTATCAGCTATTCGTGAGAACATCCAGAGCTGTGAATAATCCCAGACATTTCTGTAGGGGTATAGAGATGTGTTTCCCAGAACTCAAAAGGGAAGAGTGAGACTCCTTTTGGGGTACATAGCAAATGGACATGAGGCAGCAAACACAACTTGCATCAGGGGAAATAATGACCAGATATTAGGAAAGAAATATTCACAGTGGGGGCGGTCCACCATTGTAACAGGGCACAAGAAAGTTGTGGGCTCTCTATCTTTAGAGATATTCACAACTCAGCTGGACAAGATCCTGAGTAACCATCAGGAATAGATGGTTGTTTTAATGGATGGTTAAATGGATCTACTTTAGAGAGGAGGTCAGAAAATACAACTTACATAGATCCTTTCCAACCTCAACTAGTCTGTGGCTCTATAAAATAAAAGCTTGCATTAGTCAGGCCTCCACCCAATACTGAGAAAGGAATGTAGCACAATCTGCAATGGTAATGCTGATCTGCTAATATTTCCTGGGCAGAAGGGAAAGGAAACCATACCATATCATTTCACAAAATGTGGTCAGGTCAAGTCCAGAATGAATAAGTAAAAGTCAGGGCTATTTATTGTATTATCATAGTAATGGTTTGTCCAGTTTGGTAATTAGTCTCCTTCCACCAAATAGTTACTTCTGGTATCACATAAATAGAAGATTTATTTGACATTAAATAATTACAACAAACCCAAATACAGTGAGAGGCGTATATTACAAGAGAAGTTAAGAGCTTTACAAGAAACATGAAGCATGCCGATTATGAAGAGCTTTCTATATAGGATTTGTAATGGTATATTCATGTTAAAACGAGTTCAATATGTTTTTAGTGGAAAAAATAGTTCATGGTACAGACAAAAATAAATCAGCTGGGAATTTCTTTTGCTGAAATTAAAGTATCTCACAAAATTATTAATTGCTGTTTGCTAGCATGGTGCTAGCAAATTTTGCTATGGAGATGTAATGTGTTGGAGGGTTTGGTATTTCTTCTTCAGCATTCTGACAACAGAACAGTGGCTTCTTTGCTATTTATCTTTTTAGAAAGAAAGAGTAATGCTCATCCATTTAACCTCAGAGATGTCTGATGGCACTTTCTGCAATCAGCACTGACAGTTCAAGGATGAAAGGTATGGTGTATATTCTAGTTATTCAAGGGTTAAAGAAGGTCCCATAAATAAATTATGGATGCATTTTTAGAGCACTTTGCTAAGAACAAGAATGGCAGAAAATATCACAAGGCTGTCAAATCAGATTAAAGCCCATGTGCTCTGAGTAATCTGTGGGGAAAACTAACAAACTGTATGTTTGTCACGTATTAAAGAAATATTTTCTTAAAAAGCCGATTGGCTGAATGAACATAGAAATTCACCTTCGCTTTTTCCTTATCTCTCACTGTTTCTCTCCTGTGCTTAAAGTATAACTTACAAAATAATTGCAGCTAGCAACATATCCCAGGTGAGAGAAGACTCTGTGAAGAGCAAAGTTGTGCAATCGAGTATATATATCAATGTATATGTGTGGATAAAAATTCGGTTTTGTAGACCTGGCCACTTGAATGCTTTGAAAACTTAACTTTACATCTGCTATTGTTTCATAACGTGTAGGCAGATGGTTTATTCTTGATCTTTACACACCAGAATTGAAAGAACATACAGATATCTCTCTGAAAGAAAAAAACTACTGAAACAGCAGTTTATAAACTATTAACCCATTGTCCCAAAGATGCAGAATTTGAATGAGGTAATCTACAAAAAGATAAATGTGTGATTACAGAGCAGGATCACATATAGTAATTGTTCCAAGAAGGATGTAAGGGTAGAAAGAATAAGCTCTGAGTTTCTAGAACTGGCTTAACTGGCTCTTAACATGGATGTGACTTCTGGCTGCCAATAAGTTGACGTTGGCCCAATAACTCTCTGCCTTGTTTTTCATGGGAAGAAAGCTAGTAAATTGGCTAAAAGAATCAGTGGTGTGACTTGGACATTTTGGGGGAGAAGGAAGAAATTCATATCTATTCATATCTGTCTTCAGCCACCTAACAGAGCAATTAACTTTTTTGTTTTGTTTTGTTCTGTAGTTTTAGGGGATAAGAAACCTGTACTGTGCTATTAATCTATTTTTCAGTCTCAAGTGCTATTGGACTCAGCAGGACTCATGGGTGACTTAAAGCAAACAAAAGGCTTCAATTTGATAGATGAACAAAGCTCAGAAGAGAAAGGACAGAAGGAATAACTGAAACCTTCTCATTGAATGATACGTTAAGGTATAGCTCCTTGGGTAGGTAGAATATAGACTCTAGGATAGGTAATGTGTTAAATAGTGTCAAGGCCAAACTGAAAGAGGTAATTAAATGCCTTGTAATTAGAGTAAGATTCCTGAGATGCTCTTAGATCAAGAGTAAGAAAAAGATGTTCAATTCAGCTTTAAATTATCTCTCTATTGGTCTATGTTGGATACATATGTGAGATTTGGACCAGATCCCAAAGCTTTTTCATGACTTTATCTTCCTAGGCATGTCTGAATAGGCACATCCATCCAGGTGAGTGACAGAAGTCCAAGTTATCAATTATCCTGAGAGAAAATCCAAGCCGGAATCTACCAGCAGGTACAGCAGAGCCCAGGAAGTCTTATAGGTCATCTGGTGTGATACGGTATTTGTCTCTGGAGGAGGAGATTTATGGCCCAGTGCTCTCTCACAGAACTGTTCTTTTATTGAAGTTTCTTTTTGTCTTTTTTTTTTTTCTGCATTTTTTTAAAATATAAACTGATCATTCATAGTGTCTTTCATAGTATACTGCAGGATGGCCCAGCTCTAAAAAAGCTGTGTCTCCTAGTTTGGGTGTAGTTTGTATATCATGGGTATTTTCTATATATTAAAGCATTCTATACATGCTGTACATTTGTTGTATAAATGCTCTGTGTGCTCTATGTACTTTATACATTCTGCTGTGACTTAGTAGAAAAAAAAATCTATTCGTTTCATTAGAAAATGTCCACTGCTTTGCTGGGATAAGGTATGACCAAAGTGCAGGGAACATCCTGAAGACTTGATTCAGTAGTCTGCTTTTCAGCTCAAAGTAGCAAACAGCACCTGTTCTTTTCTATGTATTGATGCATTCAGTTCAAAGTTTGCATGTTTTCACATGCTAAAAATCAAGGCAGGCAAAAATTATCCAGGCAAACAATTATTCTATAAGACAATAACTCTAAAAAATTCAGCCACACCTGTAATCAGCTGCTTAAAATCCCAAAAACAAGAGTACTAAAGCAGACAGGGAAAATAATGTAAAGATTTTAAATAAATAAAAACAGTCATTAGTAAATGACAACCTGAAAATACTCAGCACTGCAAAAGACAAACATTAATTAAAAAACAACTTTTTAACAGAAGGAAAGAAACACTGTTAGTAAAAATTTAATCATGGTGGTTGACAGTTTCCAGGTTATTTAAGATGAATACAAATCACAGAGATGGATTTTTGAAGTAATCTCAAGGACAAGCTGTTTAGAAATCAGTAACCACTGTCAATCTCATCGTAATTGCTTGACTGCAGTAAAAAAGGAAAAATACATTGACATATTCAGCCATATATTAATTTTAATTAGAGTAAATGGGATAAATTTATTATGATCAGCATTTTAAATGTTTTGTTGGAGGGAATACTGTGAGGGCAAAGTTACAAAGAAGATGTCATTTAACCAAAAAAGTATACATTTTCAGAAAAAGAAAATTTCCCCACAGAGCAACTCAAGGATTGGTGCTGATGAAAAGTGCTAAGTCCCAGGGAGACCCAGGCTGGAGCCACAAAGCAGGTCAGATGTGCCTCAGTCCTCATGTTGAACCTGGAAATCTGGCAAAGACTTGTGTTTTCCCTGTGAGATCAGCACAGAGGCGCTTTGTTGGCCCTCCTGCATCTTATTTTGGTTCACATCTGTCAAGGAGGGCAGGTTATGCTTAAGAGGAGCGACTGCATGTTCTGGGAGGAAGGGAGCAGCGGGAGCTGCCTGTGCTCCCAGTTTGGTTGCATAATTCTGCTGGTATCTGTACCACCTTAACTAGGCCAGTGAAACTCCTAGGATATATCTACATACTGTATTATGCAATTTCATGCAGTGACACCCAAACTCAGACTAAAAGAGTCTCTCTTTTCAAGGCAGCGAAGCCATGTCAGCACATCATTCTGCCTTATCCGTTTTGCTCTTGTGTTGACTAATTGAAAGCCAATTGGGCATTACTATGTGGTACTACACTAAGCAATGCTGTAAGCAACCTAGCATTGTGCTGGTGTATTTTACTACCTAGAACTGTTTCTAGAAATCATGAAGATAACCAGTATAAAAAGTTCTAATATTCACTTTTTGTAATGGCAATTGTTAATACCAGAAATATCAAAAGATCAACCCTCCAGGGAGAGATGTGTCAGTTTGCTTCATGAAATAAAGTGCTGAATTTCTTCTCCCAATAGAAGAAACATAAAATCATAGAATATTCTTAGTTGGAAGGAACCCACAAGGATCATGACCCCATAAGAATCCCTGAAGGCTTGGAGTTGTTCAGATCTTGAATTTTGGCAGAGTAAACTAAGGAGATGCGGGTTTCTACTGAAACCTCACTCTTCATTTCTGTTTTCAGGTTTTGTTTGTTTGTTTGTTTGTTTGTTTTTCTTTTAGTAAATATAGATATTCAAAATTTTTCTAGTTGAAAATATTCTTCATGTCAAATGCCATTTCATCTCCAAAAGCATTCTCAAGGAAAAACGTATTAACAAAAACCCTTCCACTACAGGAAAAGAAATATTTTCCTTGGAAAAACAGAGGAAAAATATTCAAAAATTACCACAAGAAATTGTGTTTATTTTCAACAAGTAAAAGTTAGGATCTTTGCTGTAAAAAATACATACAAAGGGTTATGTAGAAGTATAGAACTTCTCCGAGTAAGGAAAGATTTAGCAGTTAAGTTAATAGTTTATAATTTAATTTGTGCAGGTAACGCCAGAGAGTGAGTAGGTCTGGGGAACAGAAGAAGGATAGACAAACCTGGGATTACAAAGACAATCAACAGGCATACAGAACCCAGGCCACGAAGTGGTTTGCCTGTCAGCTTTGCATGTTTAGATCCAATAATTTCTCAACCACCTAAAGGTAGGTTAAATATTACCCATGTCTTAAAGACTGATGCTGTTTAGATGGATCAGGAAAAAAAAAAAAAAAAAAAAAAAAAAAAAACAACTAGCTCATGTCAACCAGGGTTTAAAGCAATCCAAATGACCAGAGCCAACACTGGGGAGGGCAAGAAAAACCCTGACAGTCCATGCCAGCTCTCACTGAGGAAGAGAGAAATTCCCTAATTCCTTCCCCATACCTAACCTGGCAATAAGTTTAATACCAGCAAGATGCACTGTTGTGGGCACTGAGATGTGATTCTGTCTACTTTCTTTTTTTTCCTGTGAGAAAGGCAATATATCAGACAGCTTATTCCTACATCAGAAAGTTTTATTTTTAATTCAGACATAATCATAGTGTTTCATAGAAGTTCCTCTATGAATGTGAGCAAATTCCCTCTTTGAACAATGTAGAAGATGAAAGGAGATGACTGGTGGAGCAGTACTGCAAAGCAAGCACAGACCATAACCAATGTGTGTTAGTAGATGGTAAATACTCGGTGTTGATAGAGTTGAGAGGTTGCTTTCATACTAATGAATCAAGCGTACCTGATGCAAAGTCCCAGCCCTGAGCTCAGCTGCCACGGAAGAGCCCATATTTACACTGTTAAATTCCCTTAACCTTCAAAGCAGGGTGAATGCATACAAACCTCTTATTGGAAGCAGTTTCTCGTCTGCAAGTCATATACAGGAACAGTTTGAGAATGTGAATTGAGTGGAAGTTGGACAAGATGACCTCAGGGGTCCCTCTCAACATTAGTTAATTGATTATTATTTGACTGTTTCACAGTATGGATTGTCAAATTTCAGTGACTGAACTGTTCCTTGGCACTGTTTGATGTGGTAATGTGGACACATACAAAAAGATCTTCCTGGGACTCTCAAAGCTCTTCTGCCTTGGAGAGCACAAGGTGGACCCCAGCCTGGAGTCACAGCACCATGCAGACAAGCACGGCAATTGACTTTTGTTCATTTTCTGTTTCAATGGTCTGGAAAAATAAAAGGCTAGGAAGGTGGGAGAATTCCTGACAGTGCAAAATCCATGAACAAGAAAACACAAAATGACTTGGAAACTGAAAGATCAAGGCCAAACAGGTGTAGTCACTGAGATTTGAGAGACAAAGAGAGCTTGGAACATGGAATTATGGACATGAAGGCAAGGGGTTGTGGAGAAGGAAAACTCAGTTAAGCTCTTTATGAACTGTAAATGTAAACTGGTGGACACATTGTAAATACAGATCCAAGTAGTTTTTGTGTCTCTTGGGAACTCAAAAAGAAATTCACCCAAATGAAGTGAGATGCTAGCATACACACTCAGAGTCAAGAAGCAGGCAGCAGTAAAGTCAGTATGGGAATTTAAAGGCGTGGGAGACGTGGAACCTCTATATAAGCAATTAATAGGTATACTTCTGGAGAAAAGTGAAAAGTGTTATTAGATCAGATTCTTGATCCAAATAGCAGATTTCTTTTTAATTAAATGAGACTTTTATTTCTACAAATAGTTTTACCTGAGACAATTTTTGAGTTGTTCTCCAGTGTAGAAGATGCTCTTTTCTCAAAATTTCAATGCAAAATTAAAAAGAAATCATGAAAATATAACACACTTCTGTGTTATTATGTATACATCACACTTTCTAAGCATTTAAACAATTAAAACATTTTTTACTAAACTCAAACTAATATATGTTCTGTCTAACATTTGAATCAGCTATTTTGAAAGCACAATTGTCTAAAGCCTGCCCCACACCTCCCTTCTCTCTCTGTTTCTCTGCCAGTGTAAGTGAAAGCCTTAACCAGGTACTTAGGTTATTGAAAGGTGTTACAGACACTTGATTTCTTTCTGCTAAGTACTGGGGCATATTTAAAGAAAGTCATAATGAAGCAAACATGCTTTAGATTCAACCGATTTCCAGTGGCTAAAGAGCAAAATTTTGACAGAATATTCTAATAGTAAAATTTTAATATCTAAAGTATTTTTTTCCTCCTGTGTATTTCACTGTTGGATTCCAATGTCACATATTTGACATTCAGAGCTATTTTAGAAGATGGCATGAAGCTCATAAAACTATTCCCTGGTGACTATTACTATTTATTACTTATATTTATTACTGTTAGTATTTACTACTATTGCTATTACTATCGTTATTACTACTGCTACTATTAGTGTCCCAGCTCTGTTAGTCCTTTTGGTCTTCAGAAATGAGAGGTGTACAAGTAATTTTATTGAATGTCTTTTTATTCTGGAATCTGCTGACCTTCATCATTTCATGACTGTTTGATCTATTTAACTTTTTATATATTTATTTTTTTAAGATCCTGTCACATTTAGCTGTTCTCACCAAACTCATTTTGCAAAAGATATGAGTGAAAAAGATTGGAAAGGGTCATCTCCCTTTTTCTGATTCAGTCATTGACAGACCTCTAACCACTGTGAAGAACTGCTAACTTTTTCAACATCACTTATCATTGCAAAGATCTTCAGAAAAGATCTCTATCTCTTTAAATTGTTTCAATACAATTTTTTCTCGAATGAACAAAGCTTAAAAAAATTTACCAAAAAAAAAAGTATAAACTCAAACACCCTTTAGCTGCATTCACAAGAAATAAAAAAAATAAAATAAAAACAAATGTGAAACTGTGGCAGTATCAAGCTATGTATTCATTTTAAACCATTGCACAGCAATTTGATCTCCTGTGATATGGTTACCTGCTTGGTGGAAAAAGGGAAGGCAGTGGATATAATCTTTCTGGACTTTAGTAAGGCTTTTCATACTGTCCTTCACAGAACCCTTCTGAACAAATTGTCCAACTGTGAGACAATCAGGTTCACTCTACAGTGTGTGCTGAAATGGCTCAATGGGAGAGCTCAAGGGGTTGTAGTGAATGGGGCTACATCTGGCTGGAGGATGGTCACTAATGGTATTCCCCAGGGCTCAATTCTAGGGCTAGTCCTGTTCATCATCTTATCAGTTATGTGGGTGAAGGGGTAGAATGAATCCTTAGGAAGATTGTTGATGACACCAAACTGGGAGTTGCTGATGATTGTCTGGAGGGATGAGAAGCCTTGAAGATGAATCTAGATAGATTGGAGCATTGGGCTATCAGCAAAAGCATGAAACTCAGCAAAGGAAAAGGCTGGGTGCTGCACTTGCAACAGAGAAAAACCAAACCAAAGACTGGGAGACAAGTGGCTGGGGAGCAGCTCAACAGAAAGTGACTTGGGGGTGATGGTGACAGCAGGATCAACATGAGCCAGCAGCGTGCCCTGGCAGCTGAAATAGCAAAGTTCATTTTGGGATGCATTAAACACAGGATCACCAGGTTGTTGAAAGAAGAGATTCTCCCACTGTATTTAGTATTGGTATGGCCTCACCTGGAGTATTGTGCGCAGTTTTGGTTTCCACAATATAAGAAAATGTTAAGGTACTTGAAAGCATCCTGAGGAGGGCAAAAAAGCTGCTAAAATGCCTGGAAGGCATATCATGTGAGGAAAGGCTGAGGGCACTTGGGTCATGCAGTCTGGAGAAGAGGAGGCTGAGAAGTGGCCTCATTGCTCTCTGCAGCTTCATGAGCAGGGAAAATAGGGAAGGAGGTGCTGGTCTCTTCTCCTGGCATCTGATGAATGGCAATGGCACAATGTTGTGCCAGGGGAGGTTCAGACTGCGCATCAGGAAACATTTCTGTACTGTGGGAGTGTTCAGACACTGAAACAGGCTTCCTAGAGAGGTGGTTGATGCCCCGTACCTGTCAGTGTTCAAGAGGCATTTGGACAATGCCCTCACTAATATGCTTTGACTTTTGGTTAGCCCTGAAGAGGTCAAGCAGTTGGACTAGATGGTCTTTGAAGATCCTTTCCAACTGAACTATTCTATTCCATTTAATCTTCTCTGCATATGCAACATCAGACACAAGCTTTATGAAAAACAAACAAACAAACAAACAAACAAACCTTCTGCTTTAGAGACAGGTCTTTTTTTTTTTTTTTTTTTTTTTTTTTTTTTTTTTTTTTCTTTTTTCTTTTTTCTGTGCTTCTACCAAGATAAAAACAAAACAAAACAAAATGTTCTAGATAGTGTCAAAGATTTTGGTAGTTACATCAAAGGTCAGTGAAGCTCTTCACTGATTCACTAATACTCACATCATCCCTATCCACTTGCCTTCTCTGAAATTCAACCCATCAAGTGTGAACACAAATGGTTCATTATGCTGTAATCTAAATGATCAGTTTGGGCAGAGAGGTGCCTGGCACTAGAAGTAAACAGCAAGAAAGAGTAATAAATAGTACATTAAAACCCTTGAATGGCAAGGTTGCAGTTGACCTCAGGCCTTAGTTTGACAGCTCTTCATATTACAGTGAACATCGTACACTAAACTTGTCCAAGGTCACTAAGAAAATGGAATAGGTTGTTAAATTTTTGTGTTGAGCTTTTAAATCCCCAAATTTTATGGTCTCTGAAGCATCTTCACAGTTCTAAAGTGATGTCATAATGAAAAAGTACAGAAAAGATTTTAAAGAAAATGATTTATTTTGATTAAATTGCAATATAGGTTGACCCAAACTTTGTGTGCTTCTAGAGAATAATTTTAGAGGGAAATGGTAACAGGAACTTGATATTGGCAAAAAGGAAAATAATTGAAGCACACAAGTATTTGTGCAAAATTCTACATCTCTGTGATATCATCCAGAAATTCCCGAAATCTTTAATATTTTCATATATTACCGATGTAATCTGAAGGTACATTTTTAAACTTTGTGAATCACTGCAGAATTTGTGTAATTGTTAGTGTCTACATTTCAGTGAACACAATTCTCTGTATTTCTCTAGCTATAGAAACACTAGATGTAATATTTAGCTGCTGTGCAAAATGTCCACCCATGTAGGATCAGGGGAATTCAAGAGGGATCAGGTGGGGTGAAAAGGTAATTCTTGCCACATTTACAGAGGTTAAAAGCACGTGCTCCAGTCAATCCTATGTGTAAAAAGTGTATTGTGGACATATACTCACTATGAAATAGACTGAACCAACTCATTCTACCTAGACTAATTAGCTGCCATCAGAAACCTGTCATTCTCAACTGATTACAAAGCTATTACTTGGAGGTGACAGACTCTATAAGCAGGTTAGTCTTCTATAAAGCTGGAAGAAAAAAATAACAGAAAAATCCATTTCATTACACATTTACTGAGTTTATTTTGCTTAAATTAGTGGATTAACAACATAAGTATCAGACAGTAAAATGTGATTGAGCTTTGCCCCATGCTTAACTGTTGCCTGCACATGCTTCTGAGGGTAAAAAGTGTAATGATCCCAAGCATGCCATATTACTAACAAATAATCTGAATAAATGACCTGGATTACAGCAAAAATTGCTGACTGAATTCCAGGGTTATGATCCATTAACAAACACTTACAGAGAAGAGTAAAAGAGTTATGATGTACATGTACTAGTACAGGAACATCTACCTATTGCATTCATTCAGAGATAATCCAATTAAAGAATGTAGTAAATCTACAGAATACCCGTACTAGGTATAGTGGGGGGATTAAAAAAGATCACGAGGGACAATTTACCTTGGTGAAAAAAATCCTCTGTAAAGATTTTAAAACCATAAATTCTATCTCAAACATCTCTTGATGTATTTTTTTTTTAACCCTTTACCTCTCAAAAAATTAGAGTTGATGGAAATCATAGAATTTATTCTCTATCGTGTTACAGCAGTTCTCGGATGTGTAGTAAACTGGGGAACATCAAAGACATTGTTGCATGTCTCTTTGTGAGGAGTGGCTGAGGGAGTTGGGGTTGCTTAGCCTGGAGAAAAGGAAGTTCAGGGGAGACCTTATCACACTCTACAGTTACCTTAGAGGAAGCTATAATGAGGTGGGGATCAGTCACTTCTCCCAAGCACTAAGTGATAAGACAAGAGGAAATGGTCTTAAGGTACCAGGAGAGGTTCAGGTTGGATATTAGGAAAAAAATATTCACTGAAAGGGTTGTGAATTATTGGAACAGGCTGTTCAGGGAAGTAGTTGAGTCACCATCCCTGAAGGTATTCTAAAAACATGTGGAAGTAGAACTTAGGGACATGGCTTAAAGGTGGAGTTGGCAGTACTAGGTTTAAAGTTGGACCAGATGATTTTAGAAGTCTTTTCCAACCTAAATGATTCTATGAAAAAAAAAAAAAAAAAAAAAAGGCAATGTAGCCTCCTCAAAGGTTTTAACCTGCCCTGGATCCTTCCCTGTACAAAGAGGATTCTCATGGAAGTGAACTATGGCTGCTCCTGGGATGAAGCATGACACAGGCCTGATGGATCAAGGTATCCAGCCTGATATATCAATCTTTCCTGTATGTCTCTGTATCAAAGACACAGATCTTCAAATGGGGTTTAGAACCTAGTTTCTATTGAGTTCATTGGTACTTAATATGCTTGGGAATTTAGACGAAAATTTGGAGATCTAGATCACTTCCACAGTAACACTAGGATCATTAGTTAATGAGAGAGGCACTTCCAAAATCTGTTCTCCTGTCCTGGGAAGATTTCTAAGGGTAGAACAAGCTATCCATTTCTTCATTGACTAGAGAACATGGTTAGCTTAAAGCTGTCTACCTAACTGGTCCAAAACATGAGACGACTCCCAGTTTTCATGTGTCTAAACTTAGTGTATTCTAAGACCAATGTGGTCATCTTAAGAAACTGTCTCCTCTTGAAAAAGGTTATTTTCTTTCTACAGTGGAAGCAAGAGCAATAAAGCAGACACATACAAGTTATGCAAATGAATGGAGGATTTTTCTGTAACTTCATGTGTTGTACCATTTAAATTGCTAAACATGTCTTCTTTGGGATTGATTCCACAGATTGCATACTGCAAGCAGGGACTGTATTCATACTGAGATTTGTATGATGTTGATCATAAAGTCAGCACTTAATAAGTTCATAATAATAATAGAATGACATACTGCAAGTCTAAAGGTTTATATTTCCAAGTTTTATTTTCCTTTTCAGGAACTTTGAAAACACCTTCCACATTATATTTTTGTTTTAAGGCTTAATCCATAATTATGGAGAACCAAAGTACCAATGCCAGAGTAACAAGATTAATACCCTTTTGACAGAATTTAATAATATGGTTTTATAATATTTAATTTTGTTCATAAAATATCTCTCAGTAGGAAACTTTTTTTTTTCTTCTTTTTTTTTTTTTTTTTTTTTTTTTTTTAATTACCTAAACATTATTGCTTTAAAACAATTTAATTCATATTTCCTGGCACAAAGAATTTATTATGCAGGCTTGTTGGGAACAGGTTTTTATGGTATTGTGCAGGGATTAGCTTCAACTTAATTTGGATATTCAACCAATTTTGACAAGTATAGTCTACTGAATGTGGGCTAATAATGCAGTCTTTAATTCATTTATCCCCCTTTAAAGGCTCCAAGCCCTTTAAAATGATCTTATATGTGCACTCTGGATAGCAAAACTCTGGCTGGTCTTGTGTGTAATCTCTAGAGAAAGTATCCAACAATAAGTACAGCTGATAACATTTTTAGCTAAGTGCAATAAAAATGAGGGCAGAACATGGACCACTCCATTATGTAATATGTTAGCAGAGAATGTCACTCTCACAAGCAAAAATTCAAACTGTAATACCAAGCGTTCTATGTGGTGCATGGGGAAACAAAGTCCTGCTTCTTTGCAGTGCACCAACAATAAATGCTTTCTACTGGAAACCAATCGCCAAGTAGAAAATCTCTGTTCATGTGGTACATGCATGAATTTGATGAATTTGGAAAGGTTTTCCTTGAAGAGAAAGCAGAGGCATCGATAGTTTGCCACTGCCATGCAAATGCATGCCTATCACTCAACTGCAGTCCAGATCCGGCCCAGGTCCTGAGTAATGGAAGCACCAATGCAGCCTGTGCACCTGTGGTGCTCGCAAGCAAGCAAGGCAGTTGTGGGGCCCTTTTTTGTGATTCTCAAGAGAGGAAGAACCCGGGGAAAAAGCCTGAAGTTGGTAGGAAGATGTGTAGACAGTACCATGGCACAGCATCATCACATGGTGATCCACCTGTACAAGATTTTGCTTGGGAAAAGGATGGCTCCAGCCATGAGCAAAAAGCAGTGGGTAACATCTGAGGAGGCTTTATAGTCATGAAGAGAAAGGTGGAGCATGTTTTAAAACGAGTCAAGACTTTTTCCTTCACTATTACAAGTGACGTGGAAAATTTCCCTTGCAGCTACTGTGGGATAAACTGCAGTGTGATCAGAGATATGGATCAAATAAGCACAGAAAGTTGCTGGCCCCATTCTCCTCTGACTGTACCTCCACAACATTATTACTTTCTTCTAAGTTGTATCAGTCTAATTGAGGAAAAAAATGTTCCTGTCAGAATGTGCATAGGCATATTTGTCCAGAAAACTCATGCCAGTAAACTTGAGTAGGAGCTTTTTTGCCTACACAAAGAGAAAAAACAAAAATAGAGGATTTCACAGCTTTCTAAATCTTGCACGGGAAAAGTAAATGAGAGATATTGTTCATCTTTGTTAGTAAAACAGGAATTAATGGACATACAGCAATAGGTATTCAGAGGATTCAAAAGGAATATAACACTTAGCAAATTGTTACATCATGGAACACTCTGTTGCAGGATTTTCTGGATGTAAAATACATAAATTGGAAAAACAACAACAACAACAACAACAACAAACCTGAACAAGTCCATCAAATACAAAGAAATGGATACAGCCTCTGGCTTAAGAGTTCTCCAACCTGGAGATGAGTGGAGCTGGGAGGGTACAGCTCAGGAAAAGACACTGATCTTCTGATTTGTTTTCTGTAGGCAGCTACTGATGCAAGCACAGCTCTGGGCAAAACACATTTTGCTTAACCCAGAGGAGTCATTTTTATATTCTTTTTCAGTACAATTTGATCTTCAGGCTCCCAACAGTATAGCAATTTTTCTTCCAGCAGGAATGATACTGACTGCCATTTGGCATTCCTGGAGGCCTTTTAGCTGCCTGGTCAGGGACAGTTTCTTTGCCCACCAGTGAGAAACAGCCTTGTTGTACAGGCATTGATTCTTCATAAGTTTTTAACATGTCATGGATGCTTTTGTTGACACTAAGAGTTTTTGATGAGCACCTGCTGTCTCGTGCTAACATACTGTTCAAAATGAATCTATGGAATAAATGTTTTGTTTGTTTGTTTGTTTGTTTGTTTGTTTCAGAAATTAAAAGAAGAGTAGGAGCTTGCCTTTTTATCTGTCTAGAGATTTAGACCATACTTGTATGCTTGTTGATTTCTTTCTGAGGGATTTACATCTTAATATCAGTGGCACAACAATGTTTTCATTAAAACCGTACCCAGGTGTTTCCCAAATCCAGTAGATATTTTTAATTACAGACACTTCTATTTAAGCCTTCCATTGCATTTTAACATCTCTGCTTCTTGGCTTACTACTGAGTAGCATGAAGGTCAGTGCTTAATGCTAGCTTGCAGTAAATTACACTTCTTCAATTGCACTTTCAATACAACTCTGTCAAAAATCTTCTAGGAAAACTGCCATTCCCATTAATGACATATTTCATATGCTGGTTGGTCTCTGTCTCACTAACTTCCATTCACTGCTAGCATTCAGAAAATGGCTCAATTAGTAGAGACTTTGAGGGATGTTGCTGCAGGAGATTTGTGAGGAGAGATGCCAGCAGATAAATGTGAGTCATTTTTCAGCTCGGGAGGCTTCAGTTCTGATTGCACAGACTGATTCTACTTAATTCATTTCTTTCTTTTTCTGTGTGTGAGGGAGACAGCAGGTGAATAGTAAAATACAAAAACTGGAGCAAAAAATGGGTGTTATTAAAGTGAATCAAAGTAACAAATGGATTTGCAAGTACACAGGTAGATTATCTATGATTCATGAGTCTGTATTATTTTTAAAATGCCATTAGCCAGGCAATGACTTTATGGAGATGTGAGTAAATCCCCAAAGTTCCCTCAATTTTAGAACTTTTGCTACATTTTTCTGAACTTAGACAGCTTTGTGGAGGTCTAAATGCTGTTCTCACTCTGCTCTGTACAGAGGCTTGGATCAGAGACCTCTGGAAGCTCTGCCCAGCCTGGAAGACTCTGATTTGTGTCTGCCATATTAAAAATACACGTCTGTCCTGGGAGTAGAAAAGTCTGCAGTAGAAAAAAAGACTTCGGAGATGGCTTACACAATAAACACTGGATGTAGATGTTAGAACTGAAGAATTCTCAAACACACCAGACTAAAGATGAATGTAACTAGGAGGATAAAAGTAATCAATTCACAACCATCAAGATGTACAGGGAAGAAACCTGGTGAAGAATGAGGTTCAGACATACTTTTCATCAAGTCAACATGTAGGCAACAACTTCCAGACAGTACCTGACCAGTCTGTTGTCCAGTATTTTGAATAAAACTGATAAGTCATCTGCTGGAAAAGACTAGCATGTTCCAGGTGAGCTACGCAAAACCTGATTTAGAGGTGTACTGTGAAAATGCATGACTCATTTCACAGCAGTTCAAGCTGTGAACTGCTTTAGTTGTGCAGTGGAGTAGTCAAGGCTTCCACCATTGGAAGCTGTCTCAAAGGAACTTTTCAAGCAAGAGATGGATTTGCAATCAAAAGTGGTGGTCATGGCTAGGAAGAAATTACAAGATGCAGATGATATGGCCTACCGAACAAAAATGGCACACAACATGCTGCCCTAATTGAACCAAAAAGTTTCTTGAGTTGTGAGATTTGGTATCTACTTTACTTTTTTCTTTTGCTCACTCTGGAAGGGTGATGAGCACTGAAAATTGAATGTGGCTGATCTAACAGCTTCTCATTCAGTAATGATACAAGAAACCTTGGAGTTTTGCCCAGTTTTAAATTTCATTGATTTAAAGAGTGCTGTATGCTAGATCCCTTAGGGGGTCCAAGTCTTGTCTTTTTTTTTTTTTTTTTTTAAATAATCAGAATTTTACTCTTTTTTCAGATTCATGTTTTTATGTTGATTTTTAGGGGTATGATTCCTGGCAGTGAAGGACTCTAAATTCCAGACACCTAAGAGCTACATAAAAACAAAACAAAACAAACAAAAATAACTGTTAAAAATCCATAGCATTAATTTTTATAAGAACAAAAGAGGAAAAAAATAATGGTTTCTACATATTCAGGATCTGGTAGGAATTCCTGACAAATATCAGGGGACATTTTTCTTATTGATTTCAAAAGAGAAAAATAATTTCACTCTGAGGTGATAAAGAATTGCATGCAACAAGCAAACAACAACAACAACATAATCTTCAAGTAGGAAATTAAAGAGTAATCAAAACTGAAACTTTCTCCAGAAAAGTAGAATCAATAAATTTCTTAAGTTTCCCCTCAAATTGATGCTTTGTTTGTTTCCAGCTGTCCAAACAATTCAGATTAACAATACAATATGAAAACTGGATGTCTTCTGGGTAGAAATTATGTTTTGTTTTAAAATGCAAAGATAGGCACACAGTGTGGTTAATATGATGTCAGCTAGAGTCTGAATTTGCAGTAATTTAGCTCATCTGTGGTAACTGCCTGTGGGGAGACTTTTACATGGTTATAAATGTGTGGTAATTTGAGGTTGCCTATCCCTCTTCTGAATTCCCCCTCTTGGAAGTAAATGATCTTACATATACTGGTGGGTACAAAGGTGCACAGTTATTACTAAGTAGCCTAACACTTGTGGCAACTTGCTTGCATGTCCTTAAGATCAGCTAATTGCAGCAGGAAAAAAAGAAGTGGTTAGAGCCTTAACAAAGCACTTTGAAATTATCAAAAGAAAATGTTTTTATTTATTGAAATTTAATCTTTTATAAGTTTTCTATTCATGAAATATCCTAGACTTCAAATATTCAAATCTTCAATTCTTGGTTCATGGGGATTATTCAAGCATATTATTTAAAATTTAAATAATTTTAGTCTAAAAAACAAGTGCCACTCCAGAGCAATTATTCCCTTTTTTCTACTGACATTGACATATAGTTGACCAAAGTGAAAGGTTTTTTTTTTTTTTTTTTTTTTTTTTTATTTCTTTCAACTGTAAGCAATTTCAGATGATTAACTGAGAACCCAAAGACAGATATTCCATCTATCTTCCTCCTTTTGAGACCATTTACTCCTATGTAGAATAGATGGCTGTCTTCTAGGTCATAATGAAGTATATCATTGTACCATGTCCCATTTGGGAGGTATAGATGTTGTCATTGGTGGAGAATCAGGTTTAGTTGTCATGTTGACCAGCCTCCACAGAAAGAAGTATTTAGGATTTCAGGCAGGAAAATGAACCAGCACCATAGTATGGCATCTATATTGGAAGCTAATGAAAGCCAAGCTCAAAGCAAGCAATAGAAAATGTTTCCTTATGCAGCATGCAATGATCTTGGGATCTCCTCACCATGGATGTTATGGCACTAAAATTTTAGGTGGATTGAAGGGGAGATTTGAAAATATGGCAGTAAACAGCAAGCCTAGCATTGTAATGTCTCTAGCTCCCTTCTACCCACCAGTGAATTTAACTCTAATAACTAGGAGAGCAATGAAAAACAGAACAAGAAATCTTGATAAATAATGTCAAAGGAAAATTTCTGGATTTGGTTCTTACATGCAAAACCCATGAAATTTCACTCATTTTCACAAATGTTATCCAAATGTCATCCCATTTATTTTCAGAGTGATTGTCCAAACATTCTTTAACATGGCTCTGTACTCTCAGTCCAGTCACAAAAATTGTTGACTAACTTCACCGGAAGTCTCCTTTAATTAAAAGTGGCCACAGAGTTATCCTTTCATACAAACATTAAATTAAAAGTGTCCACAGGGTTGCATACAAATCAGAATCCATGGTTGCCAGCCAAACCACATGCCGTAGATGTGGCTTTGTAGGGAGAACCCAAGAACTTTCAATCCAAAACCACACGTACCTACTACTATCTTGTTTAGCTCTAGCAATAATAAAGCTGACAGCTTGTATGTAAACCAGCAACTCTATGTCCATATGGTGGAAGATGTCTAATATCCTGTTCATCAGTTGGCTTTACTGAAGAGCCAAATGCGCAGCAAGTTGGGCCTTGGGGATTTTAACATTACTGGCAACTTATGGGGCTTTTCTATTTTCTGTAGAAACAATTCGCAACCGTATTCCCCAAGTTTCTGTTCTGCCTGTGCAGAATGACAGGAAAGGGGAGAAAAGGGGGGAAAGTTCAAGATGTAGCATTTCCTACTTTATTTTATTTTATTTTATTTTATTTTATTTTATTTTATTTTATTTTATTTTATTTTATTTTATTTTATTTTATTTTATTTTATTTTATTTTATTTTATTTTATTTATTTTATTTTATTTTATTTTACAAAAGTCAAAAAGGAATAAGTGAGGTTGGAAATCAAGAAAAACTACAAACCCAACTCTACTGTGATCACTTCACTTCACCTGAGCAGAGTATTTTCACAAGCATGATGGAAGCATGTCCAAAGTTGGTGGCGGGGAGAAGCACTCCACTTCCTGCACACCCACCAAGCTTATAGGATCAGTCATGGTGTGTGAAGCTGCCTTGAAGTTTTTGGTCTCATAAGGGTCCTGAACACATACTGGTATCATATGTATTACTTACCAGTGTTTCCAAAACACTAGAAGAGACCTGATTCTTTATTCCTTTTCAAATTGCTCCTAAAAAGGTGTAAAGCTCATGCTGAACACCTTGCTCCCACTAACCAAAGCATGTGTAGAAAATATCCCCCCTGCTCTACTTACACGGTTTTAAGGATGAACAGGGATGTCTCTTGAACATCAGAGCTCACAGACAGCAGAAACAAAAACAGCATGTCTTGTGGGGAAATAAACATTTCATAAT
Organism: Aythya fuligula; assembly: GCF_009819795.1. NCBI lineage: Eukaryota > Metazoa > Chordata > Aves > Anseriformes > Anatidae > Aythya > Aythya fuligula. Next base: position 9,134,214 of record NC_045560.1, on the reverse strand, counting down.
TGCTAATGTTTCCTTTTGGATAAGTAAAAAGCCTGCTGAACACATAAAAAAAAAAAAAAAAAAAAAAAAAAAAAAGATTTAATTTCTAGTTTAAATACAGCTGCAGTAATTCTTATACACCACACAGCTGTTCAGAGGCCTGGCAGCTGTCCATATCTTATATGTCCTATCATGCATTTTCCAGTATTGTTTTCTTGACACATAAAGAAAGTCTTTAAATGTTGGGAAAAGATTGTATTCCTTGTCAGGTAGATACTGCTGCATAGTTAAATACATCTATGTCTCAACACTACTGGCTTTTGCACCTGTCAAGTCTTTTTACTTATCTCTCCATGACTATGCTCTCATTACAAAGAAGAACCATTTGCTTTTGCCATTTCTTTCTCTGACATAATCCTACAATACTGATGGCAGACCCCAAATTGTACACTTGTTTGTTAGACACAAACCAAAATCATAGTTAACACACATCTATATTGTGCAAATAACTGGGATTTCAAATGTTTCGACCAAAACACCAACAGATGTGACAGTTCTAGTGCCAGTGAAGAGTGGAAAAGGAGGCCGATAGGTTTTTCTGCCAACACATGATGTCATTCTGAAATAATTTCTTAGAGAATAGAATTTCAGCTTCTACAAAGAAAATTAGCGTGAGGAATATCATGAGCATTTTTTAAAGTAAACTTCTCAGTATTTCCCTGCCAACTTTTATTCTAAGGAAAAGGAAATGTGGTTGCAATGCTATTACTCAGACTGCATAGAGAACATACATTGCAACATTTAGCTGAAGATACCATTCGGTTCAAAGAAAGTTTTCCTCCACCCCAGCTTCTGACAGCTTCACAAATACCAGTTTTGAAAACCTTGCAAAATGCTTGAGCAACAGGGACAACATTCTCCTTTTTCAAAAGGGGAAAATGGCTGGAGATACAAAGTTCTTCACAGGACACTGTACACTCAAGCCTAGTGGTATCCCCTCAACACCTTTGAAGGGTCACTTCAGAGAAAGCAGAGGTAAGACGCAATATGGCCCGCAGTAACGTGTGTGCCTCCTTGGCCAGGAGGTGACAATCCTGATTCAATGCCCTGCTGCCTGCACAATTACATGGCTCCCAGTTTGGTGCTGGCTTGTGTCCAGTGAGCTCAGAGTACAGAGAGAGGAGTGCAGTGCCTGCACCTGTCTTTGTATGTACTCCTTATCTCCTCTGTTATTATGAAATATAAAAATGACCTTAAAAGAACATTAAGGTTGAGAAATAGACAAGCAAAGCTTTGACCCCTTCCATGCATGGCACTAAATCTATTTTTCCATTGTGCTGTTATTTTTTTGTGTATGTAAAACCAGAGATTAACTTCTGTATCACTTCTTAGCCCCACCTTGCCTCCTCCTATATTTGTATATTTGAATTAATTTCATTGTCCTCATGTTCTAGCATATCAAAGCAAGATGTTTTTACATGATAAGTTCTCTTCTCTCTATGCAACTTAGGTAAATAGCTTTCCCAGAAATGTTTCACTCATTACTGAGTTATATACGTCACCCATAGTTTGTGGTTGAAGTTGAGTTTTACTAGGTAACTATTGTACAAAGGACATTCCTTGGCTTTATTTGCCCTTAATCTGGGAAACAGTAAGAACAACCACAAGTTTCTATTCCTGTGTACCTAAAGATATAGAAGAAATATTAGTTCAGAGACAATATGTTATCATATTTTATAATGTATATAATGTTTTTGACTATTCTTTCCTGTGCAAAGGTAAGTCCATTTTTAACCTTAATTTTGAGTCCATTGCCTTTGGCATATGAAAGTATGCAACACTGACGTCTGTTTACAGACTCATTTCCTGGATTTTTTGTTGTAAAAAAGGAAAAGAACTCAGCAGGTGAGCAGCTCCAGAGCTTAGCCATTGAGTAGTTCATCAAAAGTACCAGCTCTTCATCCTATCTCAGATGCATGTATTATATATTGAAAAACAAAAATATCTTTTTGACAGACTGTATTTTCAATTTCAAGTACTTACAGGATGGTAAATGGAAAGAAATACTTTCCAGAAGAAAGCTACATATTTCTCCTAGCCAAAAAATATTTTCAGAGAATGTAAACTTGAGACTTCTCCACCCTGTTTTTTCTCAGTAGTTCCCAACCGAGAGATTTTATAAGAAGGCAATTATGAAAAGTTCTGGAACAATAATAGAGATGGGATTAACCTATGGCACTTTCCAATAACAACTTCTTCACAGTAACAAATTTACCATTTCTTTTGAATCATGGGAAAGATGTCTTCTTTTTCCTTTCTTCATACCTGGAGAGTCTTTTTGGTCAAGCTTTCAAAAAACTCAGGACCAAAGGTTAGAAACATTCTCCCAAAAGCTCAGCAAGTGTCACTGTCCTGAAATGTACTGTGCCAATGGTTTGAAATCTCACCAGAACATCATTCCCTCAGAGACTTGCTCTTGAATTTTTACTGATAGACACCAGCATCTCCTTTGCTGTATTCTTGTACGTTCCTTCATAGAGCCTACAAGTTCTTCCTCTCCTCCCTGGTGCTTACACCCTCCACCTTCTCATAGGTACTCAGTGTGTCTCCCTTTAGCTATACATACTCAGTTCTTTTAATCTTTCATCATAAATCAATCATTCTAGTGCTTAATCATTTTTGTTCTTTTCCCTGAAATGCTCTCCAGCTCCTCTCTTCCTTCTGTCAGTTTTAGGTACTCAGAACTGAACTAATTATTCTAATTGCATGACCAAAGAGACAGTCAAAGCGGGACAGTCATCTTATGAGTAAATAATGGGAAACTAAACTAATAAGAATGTTAAAATTCAAAGTGCCTTGACTGGTACCTCATCACTCTGTCTGATAGCTGTCATTCAGCTATTTTGGTGCCACTTCATTAAAAAGAGGGATTCAGGAAAGTAGCCTAGATGTAGACAAGGGTGTCAAATGTTAGTGATTGTTTTCAGAGATAGACTGAAACATGGGGCCCAAAACCTCACATACAGTATGGAAATTCAGACCTAAATGCAGGCTCCACGGCTCATGCTATTCATATTTTCCTTGAGGCATTCAGCCTTGTAGCTTTTCTGAGAAGTCAGAATGTTCCCAACTTCTCAACTCAAGTGACTTTCCAAGTCCACTAAAACTGCTTCATGGGTAAGGATAGAAGTCATCCATGGACATGTAAAATATTTTTTCCCTTTGTATCATAAATTAATCACTAGAAAAGGAAACATAGTAAAAGAAAATTCAGGAGAGAACAGAAGGAAGAGTCTGAAGGTAAACTAAACACTGGAAGAGCTTCATTTCTTATCTTCTATATTGACCTGATGAGGCAGGGAAGGAAAGGAAGGACCCAGTTCTGCTACTATATGCCTTTGTTCTTGACGAAGAGAGACTGTTTTTCCTGTTTTAAGTTGGGAATACTGAAATAGCAGACTATACAAACAATACAAACCTGGACTCTGAGGATGAACAGAAATGACTGGAGGGCCAGTGGCCCTCCTGTAGAAGTTGGACAGACTCGGAGGGAACAGAACCTATGGTTTAGCATGCTGCTGTTGCTAGAGGATGTGGTATCCCAGGTAAGGGCACAATGCAAAAAAAGACCATATAAACACAGACAAATGTGAATAAGAGACCATGTAGACACAGATAAATATGAGTGCAGACAAAGTTTTGCAAAGGAGCTACTCCTAGTGGCTTCTGTAAGCAAGGCAATTTTATCCCCTTCAAAGGTAAAGCAGGAGCCAGGATACTCTGTTTATAATTTGGGGGATTTTTGAAATCATAACTCTTTCATTACAAAATGCCTTAAGCCTTCAGACATAGCTATCAAACCCTGCAATATCCGGTGTCAAGTAAAAGAAGTACCTTCTTTATTTTAACATCTTCAAAGGACTTAAATCTAAATCATGTTATCCGTAAGAATGTACTGGTGATACTTCTGATGAGTACATTTCCTTATCAAAATTTGTATGATTGTTACTTTTGTAGTGATTTTCAATGCTCAAGCTGAAAAAAGCATCCATAAATGTGTGTTTACATTTTCAGATGGTGTTATGTTCTTGGAACCAGGTGGGTTGGTCCTACTGCCATACTTACCCCATGTTGGTTCTGAGATGCCACCTTGCAGTATCAGTGAAAGCCAAATGTTTGACTCTTGTCAAGCACCAATCAACAATTTGGCAGATCCTTTTTATGAGGAAGGGCAGAAACACATAAGAAACCACAACACATAAGGACAGCCTTATAGCATAGAGTGCTACCTTCAATTAACTGTGCCCTCTATTGCTTGCATTCAGAGTGCTGGGATCTAGCCTGTTATCATCTGATAGTGACTTACAGTCCTACAGTTTATCTTGGCCATAAAAATCTGTACAAATCCAACCCACTGCAGGTAGATAAGAGAACCTGAGCATTTCAGAGAGCATGTTTAAATCTGACTTTTCAGGCAGGAGAAATTTTGTACCAGGTTGGAAATTCTATGGTTTCCTAAGGAGTGAATGGTAAATATTGAGCCATAACATACCAGACAGAAGCAACTATATTCTTCTGCATACAGTTATGTTTTAAAGCAATATTAAGAACCCAGTTTGCAAGGACTGAAAACCCTGAAATATTCTCATGCTCATTTCAATCATTGAAAGACCTGCAACCTTTCAATGTATAAACCCACTTTCAAAGTATAAACCCATGGCAGCTTGTTTGTCTCCTGTAAATACCTATAAATAGCTTGAAACTAGCTTCTTGAGAAGGGAAAAGCTGAATAAAGAAACAAGCTGTGCCAATGTCTATCACTTGACAGACGGCATACGAAGGAATATAACACCTACCTGTAACTTACACAGAGCAATCTCAGGTCTATGAGAGATCCTTGGATGCCTATTTGTCTGTCTGTTGCACTAAGATTTTGAAAGTATATTTGGGTTTTCAACTCACTAATATGCTCTGAGAATAACCTCTGCAAAGATTACATATTTTTAAAAAGATCTGGCAAACTTTCAGGCAGTTTTCAAGATCTCTTGTATACGCAAAGGGAACTTTGATTTGATGATTAAGATAGATTTATTGCAGCAGAAACACCTATTTAAATATTATGATAATGTGTGAAAAAAAAAAACAACACACTTTTTATATTACATTGAACTGAAATGACATCTGTTGAATGCTATTAAGTTCGGAGGTGATTTCTCTCTTTCATTTGTGAGTATTCAGGGATATTTTTTTTACACATAACATTCATTTCAAGAATGAGGAGCAAATATATCTTATCTTTTAATGAGCCTGAAAGTATCATACAATTTCTAGAGCAATTTCATTCATAGAAAGAACTAATATTTCTTCACCATTTCTTTCAAAACTTGTCTGAACTTTTTGTCTACATATCTGCCCATTGTGTTCTTCCACAGGTGAGGACTGAAGCCCTGACTAAAGATGGAATTTTGGCATTGCAATGTTCAACAATCCACTATATAGCCACACTACTGTCATCAACCTGGCAAAAGAAATGACATCAACTTCTAAGAAGTCATTAAGCTGGCAAAAAAATGAGATCAAGCTTTAAGGAGTCACTGGCAAATGAAGCTACTTTTGAACTAAACTCTTCAATTAGTTTCAGATAAGTCCTTAAACTAAGTGCCTGATTCTTAGGTGTTACGGTAGGTTTCTACTGACAGTAATTACTGAGTTTGGATGTAAAACTGTAGAGTTTAAGAGAAAATACTGACTCATCTTCACTGAGGGATATAAAAAGTACTTGTTTCAATAGAAACAGGAATGGGAGATGTAAAAGAGTTATAGAAAGACATAAGGAGCTTTGTCTTGGTGTTCTCTATTGGTTTGAATTTTTCACTGTTTGCCTCCAAAAGACATTTCTATGCTCAGATGTGTAGAGAGTATGTACATTCATTATTGTTTTCTGTAAGCAGTGTATTTAAGTAAACAAATAAAAGACACATCCCTGTAAAGTTCATGTAAGATGTGACACAGGGTTTCTTGCATCTGTCTTCTCTCAGATGTAATTTTCCAAGCCCTTTGTCAGAAAAAGTGAATTAATTAAGTAGAAAGCACATATATTTTAAAGGCCCTGTGCAGTTCCATGTTAATCAAGAATTCATGGTGGAGTTAATGTCTAGCAAGGCTGAGAGCTGATGAAAACCAGGTTCAGTTTGATGCCCAGATGCAGGTAAACTTCTCACTCAATTGTAAAGGTAAATGTTTTATGTAAAGGAGGCTCAATATCATGTTTAGATGTTCAAAGATGCATTCTTCAGCTGCAAAGAGAATATTTTTTTAATGTTTATTAAAAATCTGTGTCAAAGCTGCTTTGGAATCAAAAGCAGTTTTTCAGCTAAATTTTTCATTCAAATTTTTTATTTTTTTCCAGGAAGCATAAAGAGTAGAAGTCTTCTGCTCAAATGTTGATGTCTACAGCATAGGCACATACCTTTGAACTAATCAGCAACACGCCTTTTACACTCAGGGGATAGAAATAGGTTTTCGCAGGGTGTGGTCAGCTTTAAATAGGCACAGTAAATAGAGCTGATAATTCTAAAAATGCCTATTTCATTCCATGACCATACAGAGAGTCATGAGGGACTGACTATGTGGTATACAGCACATCTCTGATGTACTGTTCATCTCTGCCAGTGGAGGAAAAATGTATTTATTTATTGTTAAATAATTTTCCACTAAAGTGGTAAGTTTGAAAAGTTTTGACTTTTCTGTTAGAAAATGAATTCCTCAAAGACTGGCTTTTATGGCCAAAACTACAGAAAAACTGAAGGAGAATAGACTAACAACTTTGAATAATTAAATTTCCATGATAAATGAAAGCATTTTTTATTTTTAAGAAATGTCTGCTTAAAATAAAATAAAAATTAATATTCCCAACATTTCCCAATGTAGATGTAGCCATCTCCATGTATCTCAGTTTTCAGTACTCTTTCTTTAGATGAAGAACAACAACAACAACAAAAGATTTTTTTTTTTTTTTTGGTAACACATTGAATCTGCTCACACTGCCAGGAAAGCAAAGTTAATAAGCCAATTTGTTTCTTTTTTAAGCAGTCATCTTTGTGTTTCATCTCAAGTTGCTTTTCAAGCTACAGAGAAAGCACCTGTAAACATGTGTTGCAGAACTACCTTATTATCCTCATTCAAACTCTTTGCAAGCACCATTAGTCAGTCAGTGCTTTAAAGCTGTCTGTAGTATAAGATGCTTCTGGTGATGATTCCTTGGTGGGTTTTTGTTTGTTGTTTTGTTTGTGGTAGTGGGTTGTTTTGTTTGTTTGTTTCATTTTGTTTTGTTCTTTAAATGCATTGTCTCTACACTTTTGTGCAGGAAATTGTCTGCTGTCCATTGCATAAAGACTGCAAGTAAGGTGGTCAGATGGCTTGTGACAGAGATACAAAAAATAACACGAGAAGGAACATCAGTCTTCTAGCAGATGCATTTCTGAGCTTAATACACTTTTTTCCAGTACATGATCTGCTATCTAAAGCAACTAGCTTTATAGTGTCTGTCCAGCCTGGTGGTTCTTTGCATGAAAACTAGACAATGGATTTGAGGTTTTGATTAAGTGGAGGACTGACAGAGGCGCAGATTGTATTATCACAAAAGATTACTTTTGGTAGGCTAAAAGCACACAATTCATTCAAATTTCATGAATAAAAGCACTGAGTTCCATTTTGGGGTTTTTAGAGGGCATGGTACACAGAACACAGGAACAATCAGGAGGCTGGCAGATTTTTTGTTCCTCTCAATTCTCTTTCATTTTTGTGGAAAGAGTAGACTTCCTTTCTTGCTGACCTTGTTTTGCTCCCTGAATCTCTTTGGTATTTCACCTATTTTTCCCAAGATGACTGAAAAAATCCTGTAGATTTAGATTGTGTGGGTCATTCAGATACACTCATTTGAAGGCAACATGTGGAACTGAAGAACTTCCAGGATAACACAATGAAAACTCAAAGGTATCCTCAGGGTCTGCAGTACAGTCTAATTATTATCACTCAAAAAAAAAAAAAAAAAAAAAAAACCAACAAAAACGACAACAACAACAAAAAAAACTTTAAACCTGCATGCTGCATAAGGCTTTTAGCAAATCTATACCTTTACTTAGGCTTTTAAGATTCAGCTTGTCATCACATTCAGCCAGCTCTGCTCTCCTTCAGTAATGACAAAAGAAAATGACAGCCACAGAAGTTTCAAAAAAGGCAGGAGTTAAAAATACCGACTCACCCCTTCTCTCCTTGAGCACATCATTATTTCAGGTGACATGGTGAATTTAGGCAGCAAGTAAAATTCTTTACAATATCAGTTGAAGGTTTATAGGTTTATGTTGATAGGTGTCTGAAAAAGGGGATGACAGGAAAGTCCTAATGGGGAACTGAGCATGAAGAACAGTGTATAACAAATATATTGAAATTCCAGTGTCTTCAGTGGATTGATAGTTCATTCTCACTGAATGACCATCGGCAGGAGTATCCATCCCTGACTGATGTAACAGTGACAACGAGAGAAGAGGGAAGGCACAGTGGATTTTATGGAGCAAGGATGTTGAAGAGACACCTGGGCAGCAAGTTGGCAAGTGGCTCTCTCTCCACCCAAAGAAGCAGAGTTACTCCGTATCATTCAGGTCCAATGGCCTGGATTTCAATCAGCTGAAAATATCTTCACTTTTACAAGCTGACAATTTAACAGGCAGTTCTTCTGCTTGCTTTCTATTTACTGGAAAAGGGCAGGCTATAAATACAGGATTTAGTGCAGCTCAGGGCCAAGGTATGGGTCCATCTTGGCTCTTTGTATATAAATACAGGTGAGTCACTGGATGTGCCCATACACACCTTGAAAGAAAAATACCCAAAGTGATCACTGACTGCCAGGAACCTGTGCCAGATTGTTTGCAATGTCCTTTGCTCCTCCTTGGCTCATCTTCATTCATGAATGCTGAGCCAAGTTAGAGTCTGCCCTTTGGCTCATTTCATTGGCTGGCTCACTGCTACAAGGTACACATTTTTTAATGAAAGATTGTTTACACCCATGTACGTATATACACACACACAGACAAATTTCCAACAGATTTTAGGCTGGCTTGTCACAGGTTTAATGGCTCTTCTTCCAAAAGGTATGTGGTGAATTATTTATGCTCATAACAGCAAGCACAGAAGTTTCTGTGCTGCTGAGGATTTTACTTCAGTGTTTGCTTACTTGCTGCATGGAAGGCTTCCTGGTATTATTTTAAATTGCTTAGATGAAGGAAGAGTCAAGCAAAAAAATTCTGTAGGTCAGTGAAGTAAATGCTCCATTTTAGAGTGAAATTTGTGCCTATGCCTATATGTGGTCAAATGGTCCAAATGTGATCTTAGCTGATGATGTGGAAGAATTTAGTAACTCCTATAAATTCAGTGGACTTGTTACAGGTCACCATTGGCATAGCTGAGAGCAGAATTTGATTTGCAGCCCAAAAGAAGCTTAGTCCACCTGTTTTTTCTTTGCTGATGGTGTGCATAGTGCAAAGTACTTTTTCACTGTAGTGGGATCAAAGATATTTGATCAAAGACACTCTCTCAATAGTGAAGTGAGTGTGTTGTACAGCCAGGGTTTAACTGAGAAACACTCCACTTTTAAAAAAAATTTTCTCCTCCTCCATGCAAGAGCTTTGCCAAAGGGTGTACATGTTACTGTTGCAGCCAAAATTACTGTTATAGCCAAGGGATGTACACATTTCTGTGTAAATGCATTGCCAAAGGGTGTGCAAGCTACAGTTCAAAGTTACAGTTGAAGGGGCATTCCTAGCTTTAACGTATGTGATCTGCTTATCCAGTCAATTAAACGCGGTTTATTTTCAGATGGCTGAGGGGATTGCTCATGTGATGCAGAGCCTATTACTATGGGAGCCCTTAAAAACAAGTTCCCTTTTAACTTCTTGCTGTTATGCAAGGTATTACTGGTACTCATGGTATTCCCCATTCTTTGTACAATACATGCTTCTACAAAGTATAGCTTACCTCCAATTAAAGATGGTAAAAGTGCTGTGTTTTTATTCTGAGGGTGCCAAATATCCCATGAATCTGCTCCAGGCCATGCATGGATCTTTAGCAGGCAGTGTGGCAGCAATAGTCCCACTCTAAGGGATATTGAATGAATAACAATGGCTCAGGATACAAATCTGTTGGCATACTAAATTCTTCAGCAAAAATTATCTTTTCAGTACACAATGGGGGCAAAAACAGGGCAAACAAAGTGTAAAGAAAGAATATAGAATGGCACAACAATATGAGACAAGAAAGTGAAACTGGTTGAAAGTGTTCTTTTCAAAGCGATCTCAGTGTACCACCACCACCAAAAGTTTCTGAGAAATAAATAATAAAAAAATCTGTCAGAAAATCAAATGATTTCCACATTTCTTTTTTTTTTTTTTTTCTGTGTGTGCGTGAAAAAATGAAGCCTCCATAATTTCTGTCAAACTCCATCAAAAATGTGATAGCTCTGTTCTGCCAGATAAACACTCTCGCTGCTCTCTCTCATGTTATAATTTCTCAGAGTGATCCATTACTGTTGTATCAGAGCTCCTCACCAGTGTCAATGGGTTCAACAGTTGTTGTGGATGATCCTAAACAGACGTCTCTGCATGTTTAAAGGCTGGGCATGGTTCATCTTGTCTATTTTGCTTTAGGAGGAGGAGTTGCACCAAAACTTCCACTGACACTGGTCGCTAGGTCTCACTAGACCATACAGAGTGCCCAAGTTGGCTTCTTCATCAGGAGACCTTACATCCACCTTTGCCTTTTGACATCTACAGCACTAACATTTGCCTCTAGAATTCTACAGCAAGACATCAGTCAGTACTGAGTATTCGATACATATGAAGCAAAGAAAGATGTCTAATCTTTCTGAAACAGGTCTGAAAAATTGCCCTCTCTTGGTGCTTGCTTTTCTCCATGGAATAGTCAGGGAATATGCCATGATTAAATCAGATTAGATTAGGTCTAACTTCTACATATTTAAAGTTAGATGAGATAAAACTCTTTGTCTCAGTACTGATTCACAGCAGGAAAAAAAGAAAAAAAAAAGTTCAAAGAAAGACAAACAAGATGAGTAGGAGCAAGGAACGCTTCTGTTTGACATGCACATGATGCGAAATTAATTTAGAGGGAAAACAGGTAAAGAATAACATGATACAGCTGTTCACTAGTAAACTGGAAGAGACTAAATGAATGCAGCCTACATATTTCCTCCCAGTCAGGAGCAAAAGAACATTAAATAGGTTGGAAGAGACAAATCCGAATATCAAAAATAAAATATGGAAATATTTCTTCATAGCGCACAATCATCCCATAGTCGTGACATAGCAAAGAGCCCAGGAATTTCAAAGGACTCAGAAAAAGATGTCAGGTATATCAAGATAATAAGAATATCACTAGTTGCTTTACTTAGCTAATAATCATGATTGTCTCACAACAAAGGTAAAGGAATACACTGTTCTTTTATGATACATACATATTAGTGCAAATTCAACTGCTGACCTTGTCATTAGTCATATGAAAAAGGAGACAAAAAAAAAGCATACATTTGCCCCAAGCCTATGTTTGATTTTTGAGTATGTAGCCATATTTACCTAATGCTTGTAAACAAGCCAAAACTTGCATGCATAAAATTGATATTTTTCTTTACAAATTTGTTTAGAAATTGCTCCATGTTGCATGTAAGATGTAACATCTCTTTTATTTGTTGAAATGAAATCACTTCTAACTTTCTCTTTTATGTCTTCCACTTTTACAAGATGTTTCTTCTGGCAATATCAGTCAACTTTCTTTACCTCATTCTTTGTTCCCACATTGCCAACATTTCTGTGCTGCTGACTTTTGCACATATCCCCAGGAGTTTTTCTGAAGATACTGTGAACAGGAGACCCTGGATGTTTACCAACTCCTTACTTATTTATTATACCTGGCTCACTTCCTAGGACACAGTGAAAACAGTGTCTGTTCTTGTTGATTGCTAAACAAACCTTGTAAGGAAACAGTTCTCCAGTATGTCTAGGAACATTGCTTCTTCCCTTGGGACCCCATCACTGTCGTCAAGGGCAACATCTACCTGGAAATTAGTGGCTCTCTGAGCATTCACACAAAGCTTGCTACCTGCATATTTATACATATTTTCTACAGTACGGAAACGTGTTAAATTTGTTTTCTTGCCCTTGTCCTTGGTATTTCTTGGGTTATATCTCAAAACCCATGGTTTGCTTTGCCAAATTATATGAACATTTTATTGTAACATTCTCTTCTACATTTAATGCAAACTTTAAATTTAAACATACAGCTTTGATAAACTCATTAGGGAGGCAATAAAGCTAGAACTAAGGTTTCTGCTTCTCAAAGGATATCTCAGATTCTGTTGTAGGGAAATGCACTTGCTGCTTATCCATGTGCAGCATACCCAGCATTACACAGGGATGAAATTTTCATCACTATCTTAGGGATTTGGATACCCATCTCCCATTAAAACTCCATTCATGACATTTCCAGGAGAATTATAGGAGTGCTTGTATAGATATTGCCTCATGCCTCTTGCCTCATTTCTGATTGACCTGTCATTTAAGTACTTATCAAACATTAAAACTTGCATTATACCACACACATCATGTGGGACCTCTATGACAGTGTTGCCTTTTATTTGTCATAGTGAATCTCTAGCAAAAAGAATTTGCATCTGTTCTTTACATGAAGTTTGTGTTTTTCCACTTTTTTTTTTTTTTTTTTTTTTTTTGTCTTGTCTGCCTCATTTTTAATGCAGTGATATTTCTACCAGAGCTCCTACTGTGTAGCCACTATTTTAAACTGAACCATGTCTGGCAAAGGACAGTCAACACTTCAGTTCTGAAGGGCTTTTTAAGTAACTGAAAACCTTTGCTGTCAACCTGCTACATAGCATTTTATATATGCCTCCTTCACACCACAGGTCTCTGGGGTTCATCAGCCTTAATGTGAAACTGTCCAAACACTAGAGGTCTTTCAATGGAAAACAGTACTGGCAAAGCAGAAGGAAGCAAAGGAAAGAGACAGTAGGGAGGAAAGATCTGAAAAAGATGAAATCAACCTCTGAGATGCTAAGGGTATTTCTGAACGGTATATTTTTTAAATATGGTAAATATTATTTCTATCTGAAGGGGCTCAACTTCTCTCATTGCGTGAGCATGTGCTGTGATCAAAGAGACAACCACAGTATCAGTTCCAGACTCTTCTTGGTGTGTATCCCAATGGGTCTCCTGCCATAGGCCCTATTTCTGCAACCCCCAGCAAAACCTGGTGAGCAGTTCTGAATGTATTCCTGACTAGGAGGAGTGTTCCTTTGCTCTCCTGTACCCACCTCACACCACAGATGAGATGTGTTTCTTCCTGTTGTAAAGAAAGTCCAGGACAAAGAAAAACACAGGATCTACCAAGCCTCATTCAGTGATTTCACACAACCCCATTCCTCCATAGCACAAGCCCAACCTCTGTTTCTCAATTTCTTTATCACCAGACAAATTTCCAAGACCTTTCAGTTCACTCAGTGTATCACGAGGAGGACATTATTTACACTCAAATTCCCATTACACACGTGGTGACACATGTCCCCCTGATTCTTGATGTGGCTGAAGAATCACTACAACAGGTTTGTTCTTTCACTAAACTGACTCTGTAGAAGAGGTCACGTACAGCTTTGATAACTATAATACTATTATTTTATCTGCCACATTGAATACATATAATGACAAATATGGAGAGTAAATAATCATCTGTATGTGGCATAGAGGAAAAAGCCAGCACAAGTGTGAAAGAGATGATCCTGTTTACCTCATCTGTGTTACCCTTGAAGAGCATCTACATCTTCTGCCCATCTTCTACCTTCAGTGCTGAGGAGCACAAGATCACTTTCCAGTCAGACACTTCCAAGCTGTTTTGCAAGTAGAGTAGTCATAGCCCAAATTGAAATACCCTTAAATAGTGTTGTAGGTAAGTAGGGGCTGGCGTCTGCAGGATGGAACAGGGCAGGGACACAGCTTTGGTGAATCCATGGTGAATCATGCATGGAATATGCTGGAAGTCAGGGAGCATTAGGGGCCTCAACAGAGATTATATGTTCATTTACTGGTTAGCATCCATTACTTTATGCACTGTATGTTTGTCTTGTAGTTAGAGCATGTGCTACTGGTCAGAGGGACATCACCTTCAACTGCATGGGTCTTTAATTTGAACAAAAACAGTCATTTGCACAACCTTTATGTTCTGAATGGCTGACCTACTTGTAAAATACAGCTTACCCTGCCAGAAAGCTCAAAAGCTGGAGAGCATATCAAAACTGTTGAAAACTCGTATTTTGTAGATACTCAGGGCCAAATCACCAAACGTGATTAAACTTGTGTAAATCAGTGTCCCAACATCCAACATCCCTGGGCCATTCCAGGCTTGTACTGGGATTTTCACAGCCCCACATCTACCAGTGTTCAAGTAAGGACTGTAAAAATGCAAGCTTCTGGCCTCCTTCTTTATCTTTTGCGGAAGTTAACCACAATAGAAGCTAGTTATTTATACAATACTTTGGGCTGGTCTGGAGGGAAAAAATCAATCACACAGCTGTTTTGGGTTGTTTTTCTCTCTCTTGCTGTGATGCACAAATTAAGCCACTGATTAATCAAACAATTCATTGACAAGAACCCTGATTTATGTTGCGTTAAGTTACAGCATGCAAATATTTGCATAGCACTGGATGTAGATTTAAACACAGACTCCATAAGTATTATTCTTTTTTTAAACCATGAGCATTTTTTAAGCATAATTCAAGTGCAAAACTCAAGCTATTCATCTTTCCTGGTGATTTGAATGGACAGACTGTGGCAAGAGTCAAACTATTTGTGCTAAAACCTTAATCTGATAAATAACTCCAAGGATGATTTTTAAAAGCACAAAGGGCAGTAATGTGCCTTGCTCCCACTAACAGTTCAAAAGAGTTAGGCACCCTGCTCCAGTTTACATTTTTAAAAATCTCCCTTCTTTGTCCTGAAATCTGTGTTGACAGCAAGCTCCATTCAGGAAATTCTTCAGAGAGAAGCCAACATGCAGATTCAGACCTTTCTGTGGATGTGCAAAGAACAACTGAGTAAACGGAGACCAGGGAAAGACTGATGTTTTGTAAGCAAGGAAAAAATAAACTTCTCAAGGGAAAAAGTAAAAGGCAAAATTGTCAATAGATTGTCCACAACTCAGAACCTGAAATCTCTTTTAAAATTTAACTGCACTGTGGCATGCATATAATATTATTCAGGCACTAAAATCTCTGCTAAGGTTTTGTTTCTCTTGTCAAAAAAAAAAAAAAAAAAAAAAAAAAAAAAAGGACTCAAAGGATGCTATGCTCCAAAACAGACCTTTGGAGGGGTAAATCCAGGTCCACATAATCTCTTCAGAGCACTTCATCTCATTCTGACAAGGTGTTCTGCTCATTCTATGGAAATATGTGCTAGATGTGCTTTTTTAATGCAATTTAATTATTTACATTCAAATCTCTTATTTGAAGATGGGTTAAACAGTTATTTGAGCCTTTGTTAGTGGTGCCTTTTTTTTTTTTTTTTTCCCAGCTATTTTGAGGAGATGAATCTAAATTAACTTTTGCTAAACCAATAGTAAGGTCTAAGCAAGTCAACAATTATTTATTTATCCATCAGATGGGAAGGATAGCTTTTTTTTTTTTTTTTTTTTTTTTTTTTTCCCAGAGGTAAGCCGCATTATTTAGAACATGGCATAGTTTGTGTCTGGCTTTTACTAATACATGGGAGCACGATGCAACTCCTTTCTTACCTCCCCACTTCTGTTAAATCCTGCGCCCCTTCAGGGCTGTGTTTGGCTGATGTCTGCACTGGGTAATTCTCAGCAGACTGGCTCTCTGGGCTGGTGCTCCCGTGCGAGCAAAGCTGTCGTGACATAAGAGCGATGCCTGCAAGGTGCCCGCAAACAAAGCCATTCTTACTGAGTTTATCTGCATGAATTGGTAGAGCTTGCCCATTCCTGCCCAGTTCTTTTGGCTCAGACACCTTAATACTGACTATATCCCTTGCTATATGCTGAGTAATCTGTTGTGAAAAATGCCTCCAAAGAGGCCCCATTATGCACGCTCTCCTACCAGGCAACATAAAAATCCTGCCTAAATGGCATGCTGATTAAAGTCCCATAAGTTTTTAAATGATTACTTACGTTTCCCAACCATTATCTCATTGCTGAAGCACCTTGCCAGAAGCCTTCTTTGTGGTGAATAATGAAATAATGCAAACTGATGGGACCCAGTGTTGATTTTTAAAGGAAAACAGGCCTCCTGAGATAACAGGATCAATGTAGGTGGTGTGAACTGTTGAAAAAGCTGGTCAACAGACATGTCAGACACACCTTCATCACAGTCCATACAGTGGTATGTCAGAGACCAAAAACCTTTCTGACCTCCCTTGTTGGGCTACCTAGGCAGTGCTGCCATGAGTGTGGAAACAGAGAGGGGAATTGCTCAGTGGAGAGAAGACATGGAAAAATCTCAGAAATATGTAAAGCTTTGGTTATCCATGGCTGTATGTACACTGAGTTATGGATCATCATATCCCACAAATTATATATGTTGCCACCATCCCAAGATCACACTGGGAAAGAACTGCAGCTTGCTTGGATCTCCTGTATATTCTGTGGCTAAGGCTGAGATAAGGACAGAGTGAGGTTCAGGTACAATTTAACATTTTGTTAGGTAATTTGTGACTTGGCAACAGAATCCAGAAAAACTTACCGATCTTAGATTTACCATTTTGGACATGCCTTTGGCCAGCTATGGTTGAATTAATTGTTCTCTGTACAGTGTTCCAGTTTCTGGTATTTAAAATGAACCAAAAGAGAAGCCTATATCTTAAGACCATCAGCTTTGTGGGGCAACCATCTGACAAAATAGAAAAAAAAAAAGTCAAGAGAAAAAGGTGACAAAGACTTATAAAGCAGTTTTGCTTTTGACTGATACTAGGATTTGTGAATCTGTGATTGCCCAGTTTTCAGTGACAGTGAAAACTCATAGGCAGCTCTTTTTAGGCATATTTCTATTACCTCCATGATTTGGGAATAGCTGTAAAGTCATAATAAAAATGTGCATAAGCACAAGAGTTAAAAGTAGGTCTACTACTTTCTCTGTCAGAATTGAGAGTTTTCAGAGTGTACTGAAAAACGAGAGCTTTATTGGTTTCCTTTTTGCTTGTTTATTTGCTTTTAAACTTAATTGGACATTGTTCCTATGAAAAACCTTTGACTTAAAGTTACTGCATTTCAGTGTAACAAATTCAGTTGTGAGGCTCAAATGCCAAATGGCATACCAGCTGAAACTTCTCCCAGCGAGGCTTCATCTAAACTAAATCTCGCAAACAACACCCTTTTATTTTGGAGACAGACCCAGGAATGAAATGTTAGAAAAATATGTTGAATTGGGTATATAAGTGTTCTTGGTGTTTAAAGCTGTAGTTCAGGCCTCACTCCACTATGACTTTCCTGTGTAATGTTGACCTCAGTGGTCAATGTGAAAACATGAGAGCTCATTCTGGTACCTAAAATTGAACTGCGTCTGAGTCTAGCTGCCTTAGACCAAGGAAATGACTCAGAAGTTCTTCCTTCCTAACAACAACCTTACATGTATTTGTTGGCTACATGAAGACTGCAGAATGCTTGGGTTTCTACAGTCAGGCCCTCAGGCTTGTATGGAAGTTACTCAGTTTAAAAATTTAAGCAGCCAGTTATTTTCTAAGTTCTGGAGACCCAGCAGAACATTCAAACATGCCTAATGTGCGTAGACTCAATCTTACCCAGCCCAAAGAAATAGAGCTGTCAGCACTGCCAATTTTTGCATTGCTATCAGTTAAGCAAATTTATTTTCGCAGGTTTGAAAGTGGGGAATCGACAGCTCCAGAGACTTGTGTTAAAAAGAGTGTCAGTATAGTGGTGTAACAGATATCCATGAAGTCTGAGAACTGATTGCTGAATGGCCTTATACCAGCAGATATTCATATTGTGATGGCACTCCAGCCATCAAAATATATTCCTACAAAAAGAAATGAAAAATGAAGATTCATAAACAGCTCTGGCCCTCACAATACAGAAAGTACGAATACAATCACTTCTTGAGAATTTCCATAGCAAAATTAGTGTCGTTGCCCATGAGCTTAGGAGATAGTCTATGGATGCCTGAGGAGTTAGCACTCACAACTATCACTTCACAAAATATAGCTTTAGCTGCACCATGTAGAACATTTTGAGGCCATCATGTAGCCTGATATACAAGAATGCAGGGGCCAGATGAAAAGCAAAAGAGATCCTAACTCATGTTGAGAATGACCTGGATTATGGACTTTTTTCCCCAACTTTTTGTCGACAGTGTTTTTTAGTGCACAGAAACAGTTCTGATAGGAGGGACCCACCAAGAACCTCTTTTTCACCTATTAATTTAGACTAGCAACAGCTAAAGCCAGATAGGTACCTCATTCAATGAGATTGTGATTCCAGTTTTGGCCCATACATTTCAACTGTGATGGAATGAAGACAACAGTGACATCGCTGATGTCTGTGTGGCTCCATCCAGCTCCTCGGTGACCAAGTGTGGTTTCCATGGAATATGATGATAATGGTGCAGTTCAACATTTCTGAGCTCTCTTGAATGTACAATAGCACTGGAGCCCTCTCCTGTTTGCAGTAACGTGACTTTGATTTGCTCTCTGGCCACACGAATCACCTCTTTCTATCTGTACACATAGTGCTTTATCGTGTGAAAAAGTGCTCCATCCAAACAATGTGAATTAAAGGTAAAGTAAGTCTAGAGAATTCCTTCTTTGTAATAAGTTATCCATTAAATACCACTTAAGCTTTTCTTGTTTTAAAGCATATGTCAACATAATCTCAAATACTTTTTATAAAGTACTAGTAGTAAGTCATTAAAAATGACAAAAATGTCTTTAATCTATAAAAAATATTTTAATCAACTGAGATATCTTTTTCAACATAACAAAATAAACACAACCCAGACTGGGCTATCTAATCTTCAGCTCACAATGGGATGACTTTACAGCAGAATGTCAGAATCACTGGCTAAATTCATTGGGTGCTTAATGCTCTCAGAAGTTTTCAGGTATGTTTTCATCACTACTGTGGAATATCCTAGTTCTTTTTAAATATTTGCAGATCTCAAATGTTTATATGTTTGTATTTTCTTAGGGGAAAATGCATGTACTTTCAGAAAGGTGCCATGACTGAAAAATAGGAAATAAGTTTTTGCTAGCAATTGATCAAAGTTAAGATAATGATTCCATACCCTTTCTGAGAAGTCATTCTTCAATTCTTTTCCCTTGTTTTGACCAAAGAGAAGAATCCTGATAAAGGCAGAGAAAAGAAGGGTATCTGGTGAAAATCTAGGAGAACGTTGTATTTGTACTGTTTGTCTACTATGATATTCTTTTCTGAGCTCAGTAATAGGGGACAGTTCACTCATGGCAGAGTTAAACACTTAGACTCTTCTAATTTGGGATCTAAACCCTACAGCCTGAGCCTGCGATGAAATCACTGTTCTGGTCATATCCATGTCCAACATTGCAGACGCTTGTCATGAGTTCAAGGACAGCAAAAGTCAGATGAATTTGAAATTTCTCCAATTCTGTTTTTGTTTATCGTTGTGGCCAATCATGAAGCAGGACAAAACTTATCCTGCAGAAGATGGAAGGCCATGGTACAGGGCACATACTCTCAGTGTGACACAGGGAAGTGATGGTGTTTCCTGGAGGTCTCACTCTGGAGAGTGGCTCTTAGCTGTAGCCCTCCAGTTATCTTTCAACGTGGCCATACTATAAATTGCAATAGATGGCTTTGTTGTAGAAGTCACTCTGTCCTCCCACCTGAGAGCAAAGACATCTTAAAAACCATGGACACCAGCTGGAGTCGTTGAGCACAATGGAGCTTCACAAGGTGTGGGACATGCTCATCTGTGAAAGACACATAGGTTTTCAATACTTTGGAACAAACTACTTCACGTGTTAAGATCATTACAAACGTTAGAACTTTCCACCTCAAGCAAAGGCTTTCATTGACTTTACTAATTGAGCATATAAAACAAACAAATGTATAGGGGAGGAACATACAACCTCTTCCCTAAATATAAACAGTTTACTGTGTTGTCCAGCAGAGCAGGAAGAAAGAAAGAATTTCAGAAGGTATTCATGTTTCTTAAAACACAGAAGGAATTGCTCAAATGCTATGTTGGTGACAGAAGACACAAGGAGAGAGGAGAATAGAGCAGAGCAGAGCAAAGCAGAGGATGAACCAACCTGTTTTTGAACACATCATCTATTAAAAAATAATCAGATATATCATAGACCATGAAGAACTTGTTCCGTGAAATACACATTTCAGTGTATAAAAGATGATAGCACATGGCAGTTGGATTAGAAAGACTGACCTGAATCTATATGTTTTCATGGTCTGAGGAAGTTCAGTCTTGGATTCTTGTTTTGACCTATTTTGTTCTTTTGGAGACTCTCCACTTTTGCAAGTGATATAGCTTTGATGTTTAAAGAAAATCTGGAGTTCAGAGCAGCGTCCAGATCTTCATAGCAAGTGACAAAGCTGTACAAGAAATGTTATGCAGTTCTGTGTTTTCACCTACAGTCTGCTCATCAATCAGTTACTACTTTGGACTACATCTAAACTGCCAATTTTGGGGCAGCTATTAGTAGTGGTTTAAAAAAGAAATCAGTTAACCCTGCTGACCCCTAGACCAATCAATTACTTATACTATTAAGGCAATATTTTGTCCTAGATCACTGTTATTATTCACTATCCTGTCAAATGGGAAATTCAGAAATATTTTGTACTATCAAAAGATCAGTTTTCTTGTTTTGTTTTGGTTTTGTGTTGAAATAGTGCATTAAATATGATAAGATGTTAAAACTTATTCTCCACAGAAAATCAGTTCCAGTCTATCAGGTACTGGACAAAGATACCTACCATTTCTCCTTGCACAGCTCTGGCCATTGGATAAGCAATGTTAATGCATTGTTCAGAGAGATACAAAAAACACGGTCAGTACATGAAAAAAATAAATATATTTTTTTATATCAGACCTCACTCCATTATTTTTCTGTTTAATCTGTGCCATACGGTAAAAACATAATCATATGCTGTAGTGTTGGGGTTTTGCTGGCATTTGTTCAAAATGACATGGATAATTCAGTTGTGACTTATTTTTTTTAACTGAGATAGGATAATCTTGTGATGGGACACTGGAGTAGGACTCAAGAGGTTTAGAATAAATCCTCAATTCAGCCCATCTTCCCTGGTGACTTTGAGTGAATCAGTTTACCTCAGTTCAGAAACATATTCAAACGTGTGAATTGTTCCACCTTCATGCAACCAAATATTTGTGTGCAAGGCCATATTCAAGCACATGTTCATGTCCTATTGACTTCACGTACACTGAATATTTATTAAATATCTATGTTTTCTGATGAACTAGAATATAAATATATGTTCTATATATTCCCTCTTGATAAAACAGGAGTGATATACACCATATAAAATCTTTTACTTGTCTTTCCTATTTTAGGCAGTTTGGGATAATCACATACACACAATATTAGTATTTTAAATCTAATATTTACTTATTACTCTGAATTCATGAGGACTAACAAAGGAATGAAGTAACCCTAAACATAACGATAGCTGTTATAAACCAGCTATTAGACTAAACTCTTGGTTCCAGATCTGCCTGGGAGTTTATGAACAATAAGCAGTAGAGTGGGTACTTAATTATTTCCAATACAAATAATAAGCTATTACTACTTTTAAATTCCATCTTCTCAGTTATTAAAATCAACAACAACAACAAAACAAAAATCCAGCAAAGCCTATTGATAAAGTGGCCAATGTTTAGACCTGAACAGTCTAACCCATTTGTGGTTGTCCAAAACACTAAGCATTTTTCTTACTACAGGGAAAACAGCAGAACATAGCTATAAATGGTGATTGCAGTTATTTCTGAGTAACACAATAGTTGTACCTCAGTGTAATATACAACATGGTTAGAAAAAAATAATACATTGAAAGGTGGCCTGCCTGGTTTTAGAATTACTTCAATTCAGACTAATCTGTATTTTATATGATGAGACCATAAAAAAGTGCAAAACTCCACATAAAAGTTTATGATAATAATGACTGTGGTTCACAATGTGTGCTTGATCTCCATTCAAATTCCATATTTTATTGTATGATAATTATCAAATACTTCTTTATTGTGATCCTTGTTTCCTTTCATTCTTCTTATAATTGAACAGAAAAGATATCAACAGAGGTATTTCTATCATTTAGATATATAAATAGAGTTGGAAATCTCTGAATGTGATTACCCCAAGCTTTTGCTAAGCTTTTGTAATCACAGTGTCCAATGATGGACAAATTTAGCTTTCATTCAGACCAGTTATGGAAACTGAACTTCATAGATTTCTCTCCTCACAAATTTCATCTATTTTGTGTGTTTTTAATGGGGTATCTAATATGTAACAGCAAAGTTTTGCTCATCATTCTGGCATAACCAAATGGACAATATGATAATTATACTTTCTTTTCTCTCTTTTTTTTTCTTTTCTTTTCTTTTTCCTAGCAGATAGTTGATGCTTTACTGCTTACCAGCAGTGAAACAATCAGTAATGCTACATCTTGATGCTGCAGCCCAAAGGAGGAGCTAGATCTGCAGTGCTGACTGATAGAAGGAAGTTTAGTTGATTTCCTTGGGACTTGAAACACTGAACAAACACAGGATCACCATCAAGGACTGAAGGCCAACCACAAGACTTGTCCAGGAGAAAAAAAAAATGGGTTCGAGGCACTTTTTGACACTTGAACTGAAATATGGACATCACAAAGAACTATCCAGTGGAGAAACACAGCTCTGCATAGATATTATGGCATGCAGAGTAGTTGAAGAGACAAAGAAAGAGTTGACCTTAGCTTTGCCCACCTTCCAGTACACCCAACACCTTGCTCAACAGTAGTCTTAGGAGAGATAGGGAGGCCCAGGTGGGCTGTGTTGTGCTCTGCCTAAGGACAGTAGGCTAGTGCTGAGGTGGGCCTTCTGGTCTATCTGATCCCTGGTTGGGAAGGGGACAAGTGCTATCGTGTGTTGCTGAGATAACACCTGACTATGGTTGCACTGGGACCTGCAGTAATTTCAGCCTACCAATGTGTCATTTTTGAGGAAAGTAATGGAAAATCCAGGCAAGCTGTTACTTTCTTTGGCTGAGGGATTGCTTCTCAAGATCCTTCTTCATGTTCAAAGGTAAGTATGTGATAATATCATTATCATCATGGTTTTGGGTTTTGTGAAGATTTATACCCATCGTTCACTGTATTGGGAAATCTCATCCCTGACCTAGACTGGCAGCATTTGTTTTCTACCATCCCTGAGGGCCAGAATGATATTTAGCTGTGAAAACTGCCAAGGCACCTTCAGTACAGAGAACAAAAGCCTTGCTTTCACCTCCTGAGAAACTGCAAGCACAAAGAACTTTTTTTTTTTTTTTAATCATCTTTTATTTTATTTTATTTTTTTTTTGTAGGAAATATGTGACAAGAATCTAATGTCAGTATTTGCTGACACTTGCCTGGTGCCATCTCATAATTCTTCTTTATTAAAACAGGAAATACACTGTGTTGGATATGTTTTACACACACACACACAAATGCACACAGGCTTCTCTCTCTCAATAAAGACAGTACACAGATTCATCTCCCATTTTGTACAGAGCTTTTTGTTACACCATTCTTGCAGTGTAAGAAAGCTGTAGTGTAAAGGTGAATCACAAATGGCAAGAACATGCTTATTTTCTCATATACTATGTGATGTATGCAAAGGTAGACATAAGTCTGTATTTTATTTGTGAGATATTTCTTCATAGTTCTCTTGCCACTATTATCTTCAGAAAAGGGAAACCATTAGTTAACATCTTTGTGAATTTTTGCTAAAATTACTTTTTTTGTGTACTAGTTTTTAGCTGTGTCTGTTCTTGGAAAGTAGCATGCCTCCTCTACAAAACAGTATTCCAATAATGCTTGTATTTCCCATCTCTGGGCTGGAGAGACTATGAAAAGTATCTCTCTCTCTCCTTTTTTTTTTTTTTTTTTTTTTTTTCCTCAACAAATCTTTCAAAACTACTCAGCCCCTTAATTTCATTATAAATTGGACTTGTACAAATCCTTACAAGTATGGTTGCCCTTTGACAGTTCTTCCTGCTTTAGTCTTAGAACAGCAATGGGAACAGGACTCTTGATCACAGCAGGAATGCGTTTATGATCATGCATTGCTCAAGTCTGTTTTTATTTCTCATTTTATGTAAAATGCTGCAGTAATCCCTTTAGAATTCCCCTCAGCTTAAATCTCAGAGACTGTTCAAGACTGCCTCTTAATGTCTCAAGAGCACTTCAGCTCACATAAGCCTCATATTCAACAGGTAAAGCCCACTTTGTTCTATAGAGATGGCTAAAGTAATGTAAAATTAAGGATTTAATCTTCTGTGGTAACTCAGACTGTCCTCAGTCCAACACAAAGACACTAAAAGTCTGTTAACTTTTAAGTAAGTAGAAAATTCTTTGATTGACAGTGGTCTGCTGTATTGATCCCAAAAACTATGCCACAACAAATTTTATTACAATTGGGTGAGAAGGCTTACTGCACACTTTGAGAACGCAAGAGGATTCATTTCACTATTAACAGGTTTTCTCCATTATAAACTCTAATTGACAGGATTTAAAAGCAATTAAAGTCGAGACCAAACATTTTGGACAAATTAAGGAAGGATTTTTTTTTGGTTGTTTCCTTTTTTTTTTTTTTTTTTTTTAAAAATCTAAATTTAGACTGAAGCAGTCAAAGGAGGGACTGGGCACTTGAGAGTTCAAATGATTGGTAATTATATGAAATGGAATATAGTCTGTAGAATTTAATTCTCCTTAGGAACTATGCAAAGTAGCTTAACGAGTCTTCATCTTTAATGTGTTTTCTCCCATTTAGTGGCCAGATGCTTGTACAACGTACTCCACCAATTAATGGAATATTGTAGCCTAGGCTGACATTCAAGGTGACTTAATACAAGGACAGCCAAATTTAATGTATATTTCCTCACCCACAGATCTATCTGGTACCTCAAAAAAAAAAAAAAAAAAAAAAAAAAAAAAAGCCAAAAAAAAAACTTCCAACTCTTCCCCTCGGTAAACCAACAGAAGATACTTTAAGATTGTATGGGCTAGTATCCTTCAATTCATTGAACGAGTTTGTCAAGAGGAACAAATACAGCTGAGAGAAGCTTAGCAGCTGGACATTTTGATGTTGATGTGCTGGAAGGAATTCTGTTTCAGGGGTGCTTTTCTACCTTGAACTGGGACCAAGAGTTGATATATGAATTCATGTAACTTAATGTTCTGGAACATTTTAGTTTGCCATATGCAAAATGAAGCAGTTTGAGAGTAATTATTATTAACTTGTTCCCATTACTACAGTTCCAAGTCCTCATCAGAGGTATGGAGGACCAGTTAGGTATCTATCTCAGGATGAGTTGAATAACTCTTTAGACTGCATTAAGTAGACCTTACATTAGATCTCCACTGAGCACAGTGGAAGCTTAGGTCACTCATGTAAATAAAACCACATATACCAATGTTTAGGAATCCTAATATGTGAGCTGAATCTTACTGTGAGTGATAAATCTGCTTTAACTCTACTTTAATTTTCACATGAAAAAGACAGCTTTTGCCATCTCTCTTGCTTAGAAATTCAACATTAGATCATTTCTGACCTGACTCTATTTTAAATTTAACTTTTCGGAAATGTGTATCTTTGAAGAAAAGCTCTGAGATTTGTAAAATAAATATAACAGATTACAACGTTCCGAGGCCATATCTCATTCTTCTTTTTACCTGTGTTTTGATACTTCACTGTCCAGAAGTATTCAATACATTCCCTTCTGTCCCTACATTCCTTTGATTTCTATTGCTTTTACATAATGAATTATGTCCAAAATGACCAAATTGATAAAAACAGAAGAAATTAACAGCAGTATTCACAGGCCGTTTTCAGTGGCATCATTGGGTGGCCACAGTCTCATCTGAGAAGCACATCTCTTCAAAAGGAGTATGGATGCAGTACAGTGGATCTCAGCCTCTCCTTTACTATACTGTTTTTGGTAAAACCCCATCTTGTCATTGAGACAAAGACCATAAGATCATCTCTTCCCCTTGCTTGGCAGTAAGACACAAACCTTATGGCAATGCTGTCATGAAAAACTCTTATGGGCATAAGTGAGACCTTACTACTGACATTGCACCACAATGACAATACAAATCCCATTCACCTTGTAAATAGAGGAAAAGTAAGACCATTTTCACTTTCTTTTCTTCAGAAGACAAGGGTATTTATTATATACAATTTTCGAATCTCGCAAATGAACAGAAGCTATGACAAATAAATCATTTGACAAACCACTTACCTTCCCAAAAATAAAACCCCCAACACCTCACCTAGCTCTTCTCAGCACAATCCAAAATCAGGCACTTAGCTGTCTCAGAGCTTCAGTTTTAAATGGCTTGCTGAAAGTGTACAGACTCATAGACAATTTCATTTCGTAAATGTAGACTTTGCAAGCAGTGCCAGGATAAATATAGGGCTCTAATTACTTAAAGAAAAGGCAACTAAGAGGTGGTGAAAGTTGCTCTTCCAACATCCATCTATCTAGGTTACAGCTTTATAATGTTACCCATCACCATAAGAGCTGAGTGCCTGCTGTGCAAAAGACCTCAGCAATACAGGAAAGCTAGAAAGGAAAGGCAATGCATCTGCAACATGGCCCCTAGCCCAGCTACCATCTGACCACTCTGCCATAGGCTTGTTTAGTCTAAAGTAAATAGTTTAGCAAGACCTTTTTGAATATACATCTAGGAGAACATCAGTAACTTTACCCTACTTGAGGTCAGTGAGTGTGAAAAACTGTCTGAGGGTCCTATTAACTTGCTACTGCCTTAAAAAGTAGGATCTCAGATAAGTCTTTTGTAACTTCTCAGGAATTCGGTTTCTTATCCCCAAGATAAGAGAAGTTCTTTAGTTCATCTGGCAGCTAATACAATATGTAGGAAAAGCTCTGGGCCAAGAATCAAAACCAAGGTCTCTCTCCGTTTAACTTCCCAAAGGCTCCATTAGTACTGCCATATTTGTTTTTTTCAGATCTCTCCCTCCTGCCACACACGTTCTTGAATTTTGTTCTCCTTTCACTGGTAAAAGGTTAAAAAGGAGAGGAAGAGTGTCCCATTAAGACCAGCTGGCTGATGTTAAGCCAGAGTGCTTTTGGGGATAGTGAGGATTTGAACCCTTCAATTGCTGATAAATGCCTGATATCCTGGTATTTGCTAAACATCCTCTGGAAAGGCCAATGCTCTCAGAGGATGTAAATGATGTGGTACCTGGGATGGGATTCAGATGTGGGAGATGGTACCTCAACGTTGTGGTCTCCATGTGAGCTCTGAGGAGTCTAGGAAACTGTTCAGCTGGCCAAATGTCTGTGACTAATTTATTAGGAGCTGATCAGCTCTCAGGGCTACATGGACTGTGCTGATTCTACCTATTCTGACTGTAATAAACACTCATGTATAGCTCACAGGGACACATCTGTGCTCTGGATGCCTAAAAGCATCTTCCTCCAGAGCTATATCCCACTCTTGGTTTCTGGATCATGAGCAGGTGTGAGTATGACAAAGTATCTAGCTCAGTCTTGTCTAAGCTGAACTCATTCTCTGCTTGGACAGAAGTTGGATTTTCTACTGCTTTAGAAACTGTAAATACCCATAGAGAGTTAAGCAGATCTTCAAAACTAGAATTTGGAATTTACACCCCTCAGGGAACAAACTTAGGTGCTTTGCTCAGAAAGTTAATTTACCCAGGCATGCTGTTTAGGTACCGGGAAAAAGAAGCTTCTCTCTGCAGGACAGCTCAAAGGCAGGAACTGAAATCAGCTTCTCTGAATCACCTTCTGGAAGTGCTTTCCTTTCTCTTTCAGCTGTAAAGAAAGCTCTGGAAAAATTTAGGCACTACAATGACAGCATGAATACCTGCAGCCCAAATTACCTTACAACCAATTCTGGATGCCTAAGTTTTCTTTCTTTCTCTCCCGTGGCCTGCGAAGTCTGCACGTAAGTGCTGAAGTGCTTGTTTTACTGTTACTGCTTATGCAGGTTGACATTCTTACCATATGCAACCATGTGTGTCTTACCTCTAACTAACACAGCTGGAGTATTTCCTTACTGTCTTAGAGCTAATCACCTGTTTCTTTCTGCCAGCTGTAGCACTGGGCATTGATTTAGCTGTGGAGATGAAACTTTCTTGATATAATTGGTAAAATTTTTAATCAATCCAATGCAAGAACCTTCTTCTTTCTACTAGAATATTCTGTTTCTCCTCTCTCCCTAGGAAATCCCATTATCTTCTGTTGTGTGTCAAAATATATCTACTGAGTATTGATATCAAGCAATTATGTGAGGCAAAATCATTCATGTACGGTATACTGGCAGAGAGAAATGACTGCATTCTGAACTACATCTCTTTGTAGCAACATGGCAAAGGCTTCAAACCTCATATGGAAATGAGCAGTGCATGTAAATTACTTTGTCTAAATGGATTTTCATTAGAAGTGGAATCTAAGCAGTTCAAAAATCACTAATGTTCACTGGCAGGAGCCAAATGGCTGAGTCAACATCACTTTTAGTCTTTAGTGCCTCTTTTCTATAATGCTGAACCACTGAAATAGTCTGATCAAACTTGGCATTACAGAAAAAGCACTGTGCCAGATTAGTTAAGTCATAGACTGACTCATCCTTGGGGTATGACAAATGCTAAATGAGCTACTGATCCTCTGGATAGCTGGGTACAGCTCCCTGAGAGATTGGGACACAGACAGTAGCAGATATTAATAGCGGGTGGCTCTGTCATTTGGTTTAATTATTCTTATTTATTCTCCATAGGTTTCTCTTCTTCACCCTTGCTGCTGATTATTTTAGCTATGGTGTAAAGTACAGAAGCCCAACACTCATAACTTAAAAAAGTAAAGAGTCATCAAGATTCTTAAAGTAATCTGGAGCAGGTCTTGGCTTTCATCTGTACACGCTACAACATCCAATATATATATAAAAGAGGTATACCATGAGCTATGGGCAGATTTGTGCATTGAAGAGAAAAGTTGTGCTCCACCATACATCCAAGAACATGTCTCTTCTCAGAGCATGCATAACAGAACTGTTCCTGTCAGAGACTCAGGCTGCAGGTAGCTTCTCTGAAGGCAGACTGCTTGCATAAGCATCCTGAGATCCAAAATACAGTTGTTGACTGAATACCAACATTTCAGTGCTCACTGATAGCTTTTTGAGTGTTTTCATGGATGTATGCCTCTAACTTCTGCTCGTGTGTTGTTGCAGGAAGCCATCTTGCCATGCACCTTTCTAAGGAAAAACAAAGGGACAAGAAACTTGGTGACAAGACTCCTAACAGTCTTTCTTGCTGCCTCTTTCACAATGCCTAGGTTTTCTATGTAAGTCTTAGCCTACGACTCCATGACAGGACATGCAGCATTATGGTCTTGTGCTCTGTATTTGCTCTGCTTAAGAATTGCTTTTGATACAGTCAGCTAGATGCACTAAATAGAAAGCTGTTATTCTTCTAGTTAGATTTCAAGGCAGTTTAGCTTGCATTATTGGCCACCAGGGATATTGTTATCAAGCTATTTGTTGGCAGAGCTGCCATAAGTAACACAACCAGGCCTGCCTCATCCAAGTTTCTTTTGACCTCTATGGTATCCAACACTTCTAAATTTTAACAGAACATAGGAGTGCACAATTCACTTTTACAACATTACTTATATGACAGTGTATTTACTTAAAAAACACAAGTTTTGAGAGCTGACTTGGCTTAGCTTTTTGCTCATTACCCTAGTGCTACCATTCTGCTTGGACCTACCTCAGTGTTGCTTGTGTGGTGCTCTCTTACTCAAAATATGTTGGGGAGATTTTTGAAATTTTAAATACAAAAGAGAAAAACACAAAAGGATGCTCTGGAGTAACTACTGAGCTATGAAATGGATGTCCCAGCCTGCAACCCAAAGACAACACATCTGCTCAAAAGCTAAGCAGGCGGTTATATAGACCATGCCAGCTTGTGATGTTCTGTTATGCCCTGTTATGCCCTGACAGTAGATATATCTGAAAGTAAATAATAGCAGCTGGGAAGCAGTACCTGCAAGGACTTGTTAGCTGAATAGGGTCTTTGCCAGATGGTATCAAGCAGAAGCAGCAACCTTGCATCTACTATCACTGGCTTTCTCCCACCTCAGACCAGAACTCAGGTACAGGTGCTTCTCCTGCTTTCTCAAGTCACATGGGACAGTTTAATCTGACTCTAAACTTGATTTTGCAACAGAACCAAACATTTGAGAAACTTGAGCTTTCCTACTATGAAGTCTGCATAGGAACTTCATGCTCCCCAGGTCTTGGGCTGTCAGTCCTGGCCTGTCCATGCTGCACCGTAACCTGCACCCACTGCTGAGACTGGTATTGGGTCTGCTCCCCTGGGGATTTCATTAAGGTAAGTCAAAGCAAACATAGAACCTCAGAAAATGAGAAGTTTTGCAAATTCCCAGTTTGGTACAGCAAAAGTACAATGTCTATCAGAGTGGGGTCAGTCCGTGACTACAGCTCTCAGAGTAATAACCCAAAGGCTGAAGTGCACTTGTAGACTGGAGATAGAGGTTTGAATAACACCTCTTGTCAGCAAAATAAATCCTTCACTGCCCCAATCTTTGCCAAATTAATTACATAATTGTTTTAGTATTAAAATATTGGTAAGCAAGAAAAATTAGATCTGGCAAACAAGATATAATTTCAGTTCAAGAAGGCTTGTGTGCCTTTAGTGAAGGCATGTATGATGTCAAACTAATAATTTTAAGCTTAGAAACTGCTAAATGGTATGAAACACTGCTCACTTCCCCGATATGCAGAGAACAAGTCAGAACCACAAAGTCAGACAGAGCTGTTGCTACTGGTGACTCTCAAAGCAATGAAATATATCTGCTGTAGACGTTCACTTTCCAGGTCTGTTAGTCACACAGATACCACATCTTGCTTCAGCTAGCAACAAGACACGCTATACCCCATAAATTGACCAGGCATGGCTACTCATTTGACCTTAATTACCCAAGTGTTCACCCAATGCTATGCAGACAGACAACATCAGTTGACACATTGGTCCTGCTAATAGTGATACTTAGCACTCCCTACCATTTTTCATCTTCAAAGCACTTTCCAAATTTTACTTAATTAATATCTTTGAAGATGCCAAACTGTTTGCTGATATTTCACTGATAGTTTCTGCTCTTTCCAAAGCAGAGGAAAAGATGCTATTTCCTAATTAGATTTTAGTAAAGACACTACTGACTTCCCCTTCTCTTCATCTGGTTTTCAGTCTCTTTCTGTTTCCAGGAATCTGACCTTTTCCCAGTGTTTCCTGGGGGAATTATTGCTTTACTTGCCTTTTAAATAGCAGATAACAAATTGTTGCCAAAGTAAAATCTCTCTCTTTTTTTTTTTTTTTTTTTTTTTTTTC
Organism: Aythya fuligula; assembly: GCF_009819795.1. Classification (NCBI taxonomy): domain Eukaryota; kingdom Metazoa; phylum Chordata; class Aves; order Anseriformes; family Anatidae; genus Aythya; species Aythya fuligula. The sequence continues at coordinate 9,102,497 of NC_045560.1, read as the reverse complement.
AGGCAAATTTAAATGTTACATCCTTAACTTTCAGAACTTCAGTCCTTTGATTAGGTTAAAGTAGAAGTCAATTAATTCAAAAAGTTAAGCTCAGTTCTATAATGTTTTCCATTATATATATATATATATATATATTTAAGTTTTCTATGTAGAGTTTCCTGACTTTGTGATTGTTAGAGTCTTACAAGCATTTCTCAGATGCTTGAATTATAACCCACTGCTTCAGCAGAAACTTTGGCAAATTGTCAAAATATGGATGTGATTCTGGACTTTTCATGTTTTGATGGAGTGTCTAAAGCCACATACAGTATATAATATGTCATCAGCACTGCTGCAGCTGTCACCATCAGAGGCGAATGGGGCTACTGGCAGAGTGTACTCTCTGAAGCCACAAACAAGCATTTCCACTGAGGTCATGAAGCTCACAACTCTTACACAAAACAATTTATTTGGGAAAAAAAAAAAATACATATATGCAATGAAGTTAATTGGGAAACAGCGGTTTCAAGAGATGGAAGGACAGTGCATTGCTTAGATGGTTTTACAAAGTAGACAGAGCAAGGTGTTTGGAGAGTGTTGCATTGTCCCCACTGGGCCAAAAGAAAATTGTGCCTGACACCACATTACAACATCTTCACCTGTAGAATTTTAAATGATCTAGTAATTAAGAAAAGTCTAATTTCCTTCTACCCCTTCATTTGTTTTGTTCCATTCTCTCAATTATTTCTTCTACTTCTGCTCTAGTTGTAATTTTTCTAATACATAACTCAGACAGACACAATCCTGTCCATCAGTTGTCAGAGAGCTGAAATGCACACACTCATGCTGTACACACTTGTGCAAGTCTGGCTGTAATTCTTACATCTGTAATTCAACAAAAAACTGAGCTGGCTTGCATTCTGTTCAGCAAAGCACCTAAACATAAAAGTAAGGATAAGACTGAAGCTAAGTACATTGGAATTAGCAATTGGTTGTTCAATGAAAGATTGAGATGTACGATACTCACTGATAACCTTACAAACTCTAGAAAGAAACCTCCTTCGACTAACTTTCTGAGATTAAAAAAAAAAAAAAAAAAATCTATCTCAGAGAGTGGTTACTTTTGCCAGCAGGAAATCCATCTGGCCTAGCTATAATAGGATGCTAAAACAGCAATAGTGAGAGAAACACTCAAATCAAAAATATTTGTTGAAAACGTGATCCGCACCCAGTGTACCCTGCAGGGGATCGCCGTTTACTCCTCTGGAAGTTTAGGTGAGCTTTTCTAAATGAATAAAATATTGATATCATTATTAGAAAAACAAATAAACCACAATTTGGACAATCTGGAAGTAGAAGAAAATTGAGGAGGAAGGTCTCAAGGAGAAATAATTTTAAACCAGCCCACTTCCCCCACCAGAAGCTATTCACAGACAAAAAGCTCTCTGACAAGCTACAGACTTAAAGAACACATACTGGAAGTCCAAGAGACAATTTGTTTAAAATAAAGTACCACAAAGCAATGGTCACTTCAAAGACTACACAGAAATGGGGAATGTTGGCCCACTCCTCTCTTTTACACTGTGGTGTTAGCATGTTAGTGTTACACTCTCCTTCTTGTGAAATTATTTCTTGACACAGATTATTTTGGTTCTCTAAGCAGTTTTCAGGAGCATACTGTCCTCAGAGCTCCAGGGTTGAAACACAGTATATTTTAGTTGCAATGTGCTCTCCTACAAAATAACATATCTGGTTTTGTTTGTTTGTTTGTTTGTTTTTTGGTTGGTTTTGCACAGCTGTATTTATAATTCCTCACACATATCTCAGCTCGGTTTTCAAATATGTGCTTTAGGTTTGCTCTTTCTTCTGGAAGCACCCAAGTACATTCCACTCTGGTTACAACTGGCTAATGAAAGAAGGAAAGAAGAGCTTTACTATCCCATTAGTAGCCAATAATCAAATACATATATTGTGAAGAAGAAGAGTTTTGTCAAACAAGAAACCAAAGACACATACCCCTTCAGTTTCCAAGGTATTTTCATCTCTCACCAGTTTGGACACTTTCTCAAAGGTAATGGGCCACTCATAATGTTTCATTTTCTATTTGTCATACACATCTCAAGGTGGGTCTCTATTAGAGATGGTTCTAAATATTTTGCTCGAAAAGGCTATTTTCACAGGATGGCTTCAAGAGTTCCTTTTTCTCTCCCTTATTTTCCAATAATGCTCATTAGCAAATATATTATAACCATCAGAAACGTGTAAGATTAAGTAAAAATTATGCTGGAGGCAGATTGAAAACTACCAGTGTGTGCAAAGCCATTCTGCTTTTGTAAACCCTGTTTCTGCAGGTGTCTGAAGAAGGCACTACAGACTTCTGTTTCTCTAGGACTGTAACAAGTCTGGCCCACATTGGCCATGCTCTAAAACATTGATACTGTAAAGACAGAAAGGAAAAGAAAAATAATTATTTACTTGTCTGCTGCTTACCAATTCTGCAGACTTATTTTTCTACAGGTACCTATACTGTAGCTCATTCAAAATGAAATCAGCATCTAATCCATCCATGAGTAATTTGACTTGTAGGAAATAGAGAATAAAAAAAGAGTGCTTTTAGATAAATCCTAATTAATTGCACATGCAAATGTCTTGGATGGATGTGGTCATGCAATTCAATTAGATGACTAATTATGTTGGAATTATAATACCATATTTAAATAGATAAACACACATAAAAGTGCCTGCCCAGGAGTTTGAATGCTGGAGTCTGGGAATAGAATCATTTATTGGCTCTTTAGTGCCACCTGTTGAAAACTGAAAATGCATGCAAATGAAACTGCACGCCAATTAGACGTCCATTTAGGAAGGCAATGCCCATTTGCTTGACAGGTGTGAAATAATTGTAATCTTCAAAAATTTAACAAACATGATGGAATTATTTGAGGCACAGTTGTCACTCTACAAAGAAAAATGTAACATACCATTGGGGATGCTGGGAAGATGAAGCCAAGCTCTTGGGACATGTGGCATGGTCATAGTATCACATCTGCTCAAAAAATGAATTCTTTTCCCTTCGTCCCATTAAGCTTTCACAGGACATATAGCTAAATAGTCATCCTGATTATAGAAACCTCCTCTTCCATGAGCAATTCCATAGTAGTACTTCTCTGCTAATTTAGAGCAAGATTACTAGTGCTTAATCACACGGGGAGCGGAGGGACAGGCACTGAGCTCTAGTTTCTGAGGACAGTGACAGGACCTGAGGGAACAACATGGTGCTGGGACAGAGGAGGGTCAGGCTGAGTGTTAGGGAAAGGTTCTGAACCCAGATGGTGGTTGGACATTGGGACAGGCTCCTCAGGGCAGTGGTGACAGCACCAAGCTGCAGAAGTTCAAGGAGTGTTTGGACACCACTCTCAGACATAGGGACTGATGTTTGGGTGGTCCAGTGTGGAGCCAGGAGCTGGACTTGATGACCCTTGTGGGTCCCTTTCAGCTATGGATATTTTGTGATGCTATGATTACTCATGTGGAGTTTTGCTGGAACCAGGCTGACTGCTTGCAGGGACCATGCTATGCAACATGAGGAGGAGAAAGTACCTGCTCTGTGGGGAGGAAACAAGCAGCAACAGACTCAGTATTAGTAGCTCTGTAACTTCATTGTGCCCTGCTGGGACAACATGGTGACTGAGATGCAGACATCATAGCCAAAGTCAAAAGAGCAGATCAGAGAAAAAAGGCTCCTATTTTTTCAAAATATTATTTCTTTCCTGCAACACCATTTCACTCTAAAAAGAGCATCCCATTCAGGCTACATTTTCTGATGGATGTTTTTTTATGATGATGTCCAATTGAATGTGAAAACTACGGTTAGGTTGCAGGCTTAGGCTCTTTGTCACATACCAAATGTCTCAGTTAACAGGTTTACCAAAGAGGAAACAATGTAAAATTTCCAATTAAAGAAAACAAATCCACTTATGCAAAAACACTTTTTATCCCATACCTTTTGGAGTACTGTGGTTTAAAACACAATGGTTTATGCCCATCATTATCCATATTTTGAAGAAAAAGAACCTACTACCAGAGCTGGGCAGAGAAAAACAATCCTTATTTTCAGATAACATATTAGATTATCATTATTATTAATTTCATCTCATTCTCTATAGGAGCAAGCCCTCTCAAATCTTAAAAGATGTCAAAGGAAAGACAGCAGGCAGCAATGACACAGCTGTCTGCCTATCTAACCAAATTAGGGCCCCTCAGGATGCCTGTGAGATAACTTGACTTGGATGAACATCTGAGGGACAACACTGAAATTCTGTTAATGACAGGCTAAAACCACACCTTCATGGAACATCTTCATTTCCGCACTTTATCAAATTCCCACCCACTTTCACTGCAGTACTTTGAACCAGTCTTCCCCACAACTTTGAGCTAAAGTTATTATTGAATCAGACCATTACAACTCTCTACAACATTTTTGACTTTTCTGATTGTCTTCCACTCCTGCTGAAAGACTAGGCTGCCCAGATGTTTGTCCAGGTGTCACTTTCACAAAATTGCCAAAATAATGGGTGTGTCCACCTGTTTAACTGGGCTTTCTAACATTTCTATATAGGTATTTGAAAGGATAATAAGATATAGAAACCGTTCCACCCAAATGAAAGTAAACCTTTGTCTGCAAAATCAATTTTGTGATCATGAGCAACACTAAGCACAATATTTTTGGCACAAAATACTTCCTGTTTCAATTTTTAATCCTTTTTAAACGCTATTCTTTTCTAGTTAAACACCTGTTTAGCCTTATAGAAGCTGATGCTATAGAATTATATCCAGTCCCTATTATTCTTCCAAGTGGGAAAGAACTTCAGAGGGAAAAGTAGAATAGCTATTATGACAGTAGCACTTTATTATAGAGTATCTTTTGAAATAAAAGGTAAGTCAGTGGCTTTGGCAGATAATTATAGAGTCTTATTACACAGCAGAATATCATAAAAAAATTAAAATATTTAAAATGTCTTTCACATTTCAAATAAATGTCAACTACATTTTACTCAGTTAATTGACTCACCAATTTAATTGAAACAGAGTTCTTTTAAATGTAAAATATGCACTCTGGGTTTCTTGCAATATTTATGTTAAAATATTGTAAATATTGCTTTCATGCATTATTTGCCTCTTGAGAAGAAGTGTTTGGAAATGATTCAACACACTTCATCTTGTTTGTCTTTGTCATGCAAAATGAGAAAAGATTTCACAGTAAAATGCTCAACTATACCATTTATTTTATTCCTCTACTGTACCAACTACACTCTATTTCTCTTCTCATATGGATTGAAAATACTCATGATTGCAGGATTAAGTACAAACATAGAGTGCACTTAAGAGGTGTTTTGTGATCACCTGCAGTGCATTTATGTTATGCCATCTACCTTTTCTCTTGAGTAAAGTAATTTGGAAAGCTTTTGTTCTTAAATTTATCTAAGCATTTCTAGGAGTAGGTTGAGACACTTAGAAAAGGCCTGATTTTCAGAAAGCAAGGGTTCCCCACTTTCCATCTAGCTGGCTACTTTTAGGGAGTTTCAGTTTGGATACCCAAAATTAATATGCAATTTTAAAATTGGAGGTCTTTGTGCTTGGCTTCAAAGGGTGGAAGAACAGATAGCAATTTGCAATTTACTGCACTGTCTCTATTTCTGGGCTCCCATAGAAGAAAGTCTTAAGCTGATTTTGTAGTCTCACAACATTCAGATATTTATTTTTTTCTAAAATGAATCTTATCTGGGGGACAAAGCAGTCATTGGTCCCAGCCAGCATGGGTTTGTGAAGGGTAGGTCCTGCCTAACTAACCTGATTTCCTTTTATGATAAGATCACCCGTATGGTGGACCAAGGGAAACCAGCTGATGTGATTTTTTTGGACTTCAGCAAGGCTTTTGACACGGTTTCCCATAGGATCCTACTGGACAAAATGTCCACCATACAGCTAAATAAAAACATCATACGATGGGTGAGCAATTGGCTAACGGGCAGGGCCCAAAGGGTTATGGTAAATGGGGCTGTGTCAGGCTGGCGGGCGGTCACCAGTGGGGTCCCTCAAGGCTCCATTTTAGGGCCGGTACTTTTCAATATTTTTATAAATGATCTGGATGTAGGAATAGAGGGTATTTTGAGCAAGTTTGCTGATGACACCAAACTTGGAGGAGTTGTGGACTCAAATGAGGGCGTAAAGGCCTTGCAGAGGGATCTGGACAGGTTGGAGAGCTGGGCGATCACCAACCGCATGAAGTTCAATAAGAGCAAGTGCCGGGTCCTGCACCTGGGACGGGGAAACCCTGGCTGCATGTACAGACTGGGCGATGAGACGCTGGAGAGCAGCCTAGAAGAGAGGGATCTGGGGGTCGTGATAGACAGCAAGTTGAATATGAGCCAGCAGTGTGCCCTGGCAGCCAGGAGGGCCAATCGTATCCTGGGGTGCATCAAGCACGGCATCGCTAGTAGGTCAAGGGAGGTGATTGTCCCGCTCTACTCTGCGCTGGTGCGGCCTCACCTCGAGTACTGTGTGCAGTTCTGGGCACCACAGTATAAAAAGGACATGAAACTGTTGGAGAGTGTCCAGAGGAGGGCTACGAAGATGGTGAAAGGCCTTGAGGGGAAGACGTACGAGGAACGGCTGAGGTCACTGGGCCTGTTCAGCCTGGAGAAGAGGAGGCTGAGGGGGGACCTCATCACAGTCTACAACTTCCTCGCAAGGGGTTGTCAAGAGGCAGGAGACCTTTTCTCCATTAACACTAGTGACAGGACCCGCGGGAACGGGGTTAAGCTGAGGCAGGGGAAATTTAGGCTGGACGTCAGGAGGGGGTTCTTCACAGAGAGGGTGGTTGCACACTGGAACAGGCTCCCCAGGGAAGTGGTCACTGCACCGAGCCTGTCTGAATTTAAGAAAAGATTGGACTGTGAACTTAGGCACATGGTCTGAACTTTTGGGTAGACCTGTGCGGTGTCAAGAGTTGGACTTGATGATCCTTAAGGGTCCCTTCCAACTCAGGATATTCTATGATTCTATGATTCTATGATTCTATGATTATTATGTGATATGTCCTACATGCAATATCCCTGTAATTTTTTTTGTGAAGAAATGTACAATGACTTACTTTAGATCATTACCCACATCTTCCAGGAGCTACCAGCTTTCACTGTATCAAAAATAATTTTGCAAACATATCCAAGGGTTAGGAGGGTCTTGTCAAACATGAAGAGATGACATGTCTCCAGTATTGCCCTTGGCATTTGCATTCATATTCTCTTGGGTTATCGTCAACTGGTGCAATGTAGGAAAATGAAAAATTAGAACAGCAATAGGATTAAGAAAAGCAGTATGCCAAAATACCAGAAGCTCTCCTAGACTGAGGGACAACTTGTTCCACCTAAGAACTAAAATAGAAGAACTCTTTTTTCTCCAATAAGATAAGTTATTACGAAGACTTACTCTGTGCTTGTCTCCGCTGCAGTGGTGCAGTAGGAGTGATTGTCATCTCTAGCAAATGAAAGGGGTGTCTCCTGCCACAGGCTTTGTGGGAGAGGCAAGGGATTGGTAGGTGGTGAGTAAACAGTATTTTGCAACACCAGTTCCTAGTGATTCACTGACTTCCAATCTTTCTCTACTTTTTTGTTCCTGGAGGACATATCTTGGGAGCAGCAACTCAGAAGATCACTTTGGACATTGTCTAAAAAGGTTTTGTTGCATGTTGACGATGCTCCTAGTATGTCAATATGGCAACAATGCTACAAGATGGCAAACTATGCCATTTCTCAACTGTGGGACTTCATCAATTTCAATTAAACTAATTATTACACTTCATCCACATATGCTATTTACTCAAGCTACCTCACCAGTTAGGGGTGAAAAGCCTGGAAAATAATTGAGTTACTGAGTAACAGAAGTTCAAGGTAAACAGGTGAATTTATTCATATTTCGTTTCACAGGTAGTAGGTTTACCTAATGCTAACTTGGACCACATCTACAAATGATGGTGATAAAAAAAACACTCCTATGTTTCAGTTGATACACATCAGAGAACTCCACTACCAAACCAAAAACCACACTCAAACATGTTCCTGGGAGAAAAGTAGGCTAAAGATATAGTCTCTCTACTTCCAGACAGGACCTGTTCATTGTGGCTGGTGAAGATGATTATCTCAGATTCAAAACCATCAGGAATAACCTTTCCAGCTGCCTGAAAGACTATGACTGTTCTTAAAAATATAGCAGCTATTGCCTATACACAGCTATTATTTTCAAAGATGGTATTAATTCAGGGAAGATAATTTTTTGTTTATTTTACAGTTCAAGGAATAACTTTATTACAACAATGAATGGTAGTGGCCAAGGGATAAGTTTCTATATGAGTCAAACGTTCACAAAATTACCACATTTTGAATATAGAAAATAACAGCACTATGGCAAATAAAAACAGTGACTCTCTTATTTGTCAATGGGATCCACTTTACTACCATAGGTCTTTCTACCTGATTAGTTCTTTTCTCATATTTCTTTGTACCAAATCTTTTTTGTTCTATGTGGTAAAAGCTGGCTGACATTTCTTCACTCTGACTCCAGTCCTACAGCAATTTGTAGGACAGACCATTGATACAGAAAACCCTATTCAAAAAGCGTGTTTGAAGTACCTGATGTATGTCTCTACCATTCTTCTGAAACAGACAGTCCACTGACATGTGAACAACACGGGCAGCAACGTAATACTAGTATTTCAACAACAACTCTCTTTGAGTATTTACTCTAGATCACATTACCAACTCTACATTCATCAAAATAAGCAACTGTTTGTGTTAATACATATGTTTTTGGATTCACATACAAAGGAGCTTCCTTTCTAAACAAGACGGACTGGATTTGTGATGATAGCCTACATGAGGAGCACTACAGGGTTGATGACCTGAGATGGGCAGCAGCAACAATGCAAACCTTATCCTGTCTTCACAGCACTTCCACAGCATCAGGGGACTTCTGGCTTTTAATTGAGTTAGGCACAACTGTAGCTCCATGCTTATCCTCATCATGAAACAGAAAATATTAAAAATACTACTTCTCTCCACACCTCCCCATCCCCTGCCTACACCTTTTTGTTTCTCCATGCATTTGCAAGGTGACTGAGACCTTTTTTCAATTTAATGCAGAGGATTGTTCTTGATTGATACAACTTGCATACTCAGTGCTGCTTAGAGACCCCAAATCAGAGAAGGGCATTTGCCAGATACCATGCAAATGCATAGCTAGATAAGGTCTTGCGAGAGTGCTTTACTGAGGCCACAAAGAAAATCAGAGTCAGCGCAGAAGTGAACACAGATCCCCAGAGTAGCAACCCTACCATTTAGACCTGGATTGACTTTGCTATGGATGTTTACTTAGTTGTTTACAGAATTTCAGGATCAAAGCCTTGGATTGCTTTGGTCACAACAGTTTGGTAGTGGCCACTGTAAAATTGTGCCTCCTGAAAGAAACTGATCCTCAAAGCATAGTGAAAGGACTTGAAATAAGATGAGCATTGCCAAGCCAACCATATTCCTAGGAAACACTTCCTCACTGCACAGCTGATGGAGCCCAGGCTGCCCAGAGGCTGTGGGGTCTCCTCCTTGGAGAGCTCCAAAAGTCACCTGGCCATGAGCCTGGGCACCCTGTTCTGGGTGGCCCTGTTGGAGCCAGGGGTTTGGACCAGGTCATCTCCAGAGGTGCCTTCCAACCTCAGCCGTTCCCAAAAGTCAACTCTTGATCTTATAATTGGAACCACTAAACTACTAGCACACACCACACCCATGAAACCCCTCTTTGGAAGCATACTTTTCTTATAATACCTTATGAGCCAGGCTAATCAACAGAACATTAAAACTGCAAAGGCATCACACTGCTTGCCCTCAATGGTAGCCAATTTGCCCAAAAAGCATGAGCGTATTTGCCTCAAAAGAGTTAATGGCATTACTTGCTGCAGCTTTTCATAGAAAGCTAACCTTGCAAGCTTGCCTTGTCAATCCAAGCTGTTGTTTTACCTGCAGTGGTGAGGAGTGGGTGGAGCTGAGAGCACAGCTGAAACGTGAACTCCAGCAGATACAGACAAGAAAGTGTTTGCAGCCGCTGTCTGTTTGGTGCAAAGTTTTGGTTCATTAGCCTTGAAATGTTTCACTAACAGAATGCTTCTGGTATGCTGTAAACAAACTGTAAGTGCCCTCGCATGCAACAGCACTCTGTCAAAAATGAAAGTGGGTTATTCTGTTTTCTAAAATAGTTAGAAAGTCAGTGACAAACTTTAGTAATGACCATGTTTGTGTGACTTAAAGAAAAGACTGACATTGTGGTAAAAAGCAACTCAATCTATACCTATATATATATTTTTTTTCTCCTTTTTAGTTCTCGCAGTGTTATGGTTTTGTTTGTGGCTCAGAAATACATTTCTCTCTACCTTTTTAATCATTTTCCAAATGTAGTAAAAATATGAATAAATAAATAAATAATCATGGTACATTTAAGTGTTCTTAAAATTATTAAGGGCCAAACCCTCTTTCTACATTTGATCTGAACTAGTTCATGCCCATCCCTGGTCTTGTATGTAAAGGTTAAACATTGCAAGTCTTACACTGTAAAGCTTTCAGTTAAGGCAGACATTTTTTGTGGTACATATGCACAAGTTCCAGCAAACCAAACTGAAGACAGACAGAATTTTGCCAGGGAAAAGAAAAAAAAAAAAAAAAAAAGACTTTGGAAGGACAGATTATTTTGGATCAAATAAACAGAGAAAAAAAATAAACAAAACCTGACTGGTATCGTAGCTCAGATTTTAAACTCTAAACTCCACCTTCTCTTGAGATTAGAGAAAATTTTGTCTCTTGTCCCAGGCCTTATGATATTTCTTCACGTATTTTGAAAACACTGTGCCCTCGGTCTGGGCAATGAAGAAGTAAAAAATGCTGTAACACAATAAAGCTCCTTGAAGTGCTTGAACCAATGGAGGAAAAAAAAAAAAAAAAAAAAAAAAGCATTTTTTTTTTCTGACTCTCTTTAGTTGTGGACAGCAATTAAGTTAATAAAAAGTTAGCATGCAAATAAGATACCATAAAAGAGATTTCATAATATTTTGAAAATGTATCCTTCTGTAGTGTGAATTTCTTTTTTAAATGGTTTGAGTGAAATGACAGATAGATAATCTCATGTATTAGCATTAAGAGGGGTTGGAGAAGAGGGCATAAATCCAAGCAATTCCTAAATTACCTTGGATGAGTCAGCTAGGCCTAGATCCTTTGCAGCAAACCTAAACAGGTTTTTAGCTCCTTCTTTTAGGCAAGAGTTTGAAAGAACAGCAGCATTGCTAGGTTAGCTAACACACAGAAGGGTAGCATAGGTTGAGAGTAATTGCTGAATTCAGGTATGTTTAGCAGAGATTAAAGTCTCCCTGCCCAGGCTCAGCATGATGGCATCTCAGCACCTCCTGAAGCCTTTGCTGGTATGCCCGTTTCCATCAAAGACCATCATCAGCAGCTGCCTTTCAGGGTCTGTGGCTGTTTATTAGAGCAGGTATGCATGTGACTCAGATGTACCTTTTCCCACCTGGAAAAGTCTGTGTCTGGGGGTCACAGCAAGTACCATGAGAAATGGGGATTAACCCTGTGAGCCTTTGGTTCAGCTGAATTTCCAGTGATGTCAGCAATAATGCTGGCTACAGAACCGGTCCTTTGCTATGAATCTTTTTCTTTTTTTTTTTTCAGGAAATAATTGGATTTTGTCTCATCAAGCTATGTTTGCTGGGGGTAATTTCCCTTTCAGATAGCTTTAGAAGAAGAAACAGGAAGGGGATTGGGGAGGGGGAGTAGACGGGGGGAATTTGGCCTTAAGTCTTTGCTGTGTAAGTGACCGTACAACACTTTATTTGCATATCTAGCACTTAAAGGGTTACGCATGTAATTATTTAACGTAACTCCAAATAAGCTGTTTGATTTTCTTTCATCGTGAGCCAAACATTAGGCTTCGAAAGGAATTCCTTTAAACTTCAATAATATAAAGGCACATGGCAATGTGAAAGTTACAACTCTAGCTTAAATGAGTCAGACATAAAAGTATTTATGACTGATATTCTCTGAATATACCAACTTCAGACACTTTAAAGTCTATTTCTGCTGTAAAAGAATAGGTACAGGAATATCAGCCATTGTACATCTGCAGAACTCTTACTTTCAAGTAAAGCAGAGTCCAGTCCCTAAACATTTATTATTTTTTTTCCCTAAGAAAAAAAAATACATGGCAAGCCACACCAGGCCATCAGCACCTGAAGTAAGTAAAAGCAATCCTTTTATGAACTTCCCACCAGTTATTTGTTTTGTGAGGCTCCTGGAGAAAAAGAATAATAAAAAAAAAAAAAATCCAGTGAAAAAGCCGTGTGTCCCTGTGAAAAGCATTGCACATGAAAGAGAGAAAGAAATGAACTGAATGTTGTTTTTCTTGATGAAATAGCAGATTGGATCTTAGGCTTTTTACAAACTATAGCACAGGTGATCATCATTTGTTCTGTCAAAAGCATTTTCAATGACATGACCAGAACAATGCGGCTGTGATTACAAGGATCAGCATGGATTGAAAGATACTCAGGGCATTTACCAAAGGGATATTTATAGCACTGCTAAAGAAGTTCACTTTTTTAAGCACTCACAAATTCTAGGAACAGAAGATTGGAAATCAGGGTTGCTCCATTTGTTTTTGCACTTGCTATGCTAACGAGCACAGCCACGTCCTCTCATAAGTAAAGGCTGAACATGCTGGTTAAAATGTTATTGTCATGAAGTCAAATCCAAATGCTGAAGACGAAAATTGAGACAGTTTTCATTGTGAACTTTGATGTGAAACATCACAGTTTTGGAGGACAGCCATACCTTTGATCTTGCAGAAATTGTGAGGAATCAACCACCTTGAATCCCAGTTGTTCAGCAGGTGATTTATAATGCTGTAATATGACTGAAAGGACTTTTCCAAAAGTCATTTAACAAGTTAAGGAGAAAAAAAAAAATAATAATGACACAGATTTAACAGAAATTTAAGCAATTCTGGTGGCATGTAACTTAAAGTTCATTGTAGACTCAGTTTTCTGGGAGAAACTGAGGTACTCAAGTTTCAAGATAAGCCTGCCTTCCTCCTAACCACACTGAAATAGTGGCAGCTAGGATGCCTTGCCTATGCAGATGTCCATGGGGCTAGCATCATGCGATGCAAGGAGGAGGTAGAGCCTGAGGGAAGGAACGCATCCTGATGCCAGACTTACTCCCCAAATCCTGCCTTCAGCAGGAGGGAGTGGAGAACAGCTGCAAGGCAATGACTGCTGACTTTAATTCTCTCCATTAGTGAATCATTACCAAATGAGAGGGTTAATGAGAGGGGAGATTGCCTTTACTGTAAAGGGATGCCCCTACCCTCATGCAGATCCCTGATGGGTTGGGAAGCCCTTGCTGACAGCAGCCCTCAGGAGCTGCTGCAAAACTCAATGGCATGGCCAGCTAATGGGAATGTGGGGAGAGGCATCCTCTCTTCTGCCCTCCAGGACAAACAAAGACACTTGCCCAGGCAGCTTATGCTAGGTCAGAGAGGAGGCTCTGGAGTCCAGGACCTCCTGCCCGCAGCGTGGTGCCCTGCATCCCCTGGCCTGCTGCCCACACTACAGTCTGTGGCACTGGCATGGGTGTCCTTCCATGCACCCTTGACCAGCAAGTCTTTCAAATATGACAGAAGTAAGCAGGAATTTTAGATATGGGATATCTTCTTTTAAAGATGCTTAATGAAATTCATTTCTCAATAGCATTTCTACTTGGACTTGAGCAAGTACAGAGATGGGTGAGTGTTTTCAGCTGCCTGACCAAACTAGAAAAACAAATGCAACAACAAAGGTTATCATATTAATCTAGAAGAGAGGAAGGAGTTTGTTGTTATACTTTTTTGAGCAATTCTTAATTTAAATTCTTCCTTCAGAACATCAGCAGTACCCATAATTAATTTTTATTCAATGCATAACTGATATCTGCTTTTGATATATTTTTTTTTCTAAATTGTTCACTTCATTTAACCCATTTTCACCAGTAGTTTCAGACAATTTCAAACAATATTTTAAGAGTACAGAATATTCCCACAGAAATTGTTTAGCTCTAGTTAGAACATTAGCTCCTTAAAAGCATGCATGCATTACTATTTCATTTCATTTTTTTTAATAGTTTTACCTTACTTGAACACCAAGCCCTGAATTTCCTCATGACAATTACTTGTTTTCTGTACTTTCAGAGATGTTGTTTCTTACAACTTTGGATCTGCCCTCCCAGAAAACTTTGCTAGGTTAAATTTCTGATTTTTAGAAGAGTCTGCCTGGATAAAATTACTACCTGTAGCCTACAGCAATTTATTTTTTTTTTTTTTTGGTGTTGTTGTTGATTGTAATGGCTTTTTTTTTTTTTCTCTTTGTATTTTTGGAGATTCAGATGATACAGGTTTAGCAATACAAAATTTTTGAGTGCTTTTTAGATTCTTCTGCCAGAAAAATTCCTGTGAAAATACATGCTAGGCATGTCTTAAGAGAAATTATATACAAGAACATGACTTGATCAGTATCCCAGTGAGATATGGGATATTTTTCAGCTAGGGAGTTAATGGATGATGATACTATATTTGGCCAGCAAAAATAATGACACACTTTCCCCTGGTCTACAAGAACTACTCCCACATTGATTTTAACTTAATATCTCCCTCATTAGGAACCTGCACAGAAGTTTGGCAGAAATACCCAAGACACTTATTGGATCATTCACTGGTAATAATAGATATTGCTTCTTTTTTTTTTTTTTTTTTTTTTTTTTTTTTTGAATGTACAAACTAGTCATAAAAAGGATAAGTTTGAAACAAAAGCATTTTACAAAATACAGATTTTTATCAACTCCATCACTGTTGAGGTTAAATATTTTATGGAGCTAAATAAAACTCGGACTTCTCCACTTTCACATTGCAGGATGCAGTAAAAGCTTAAGAGCCTGATTTGCCCCACTGCTGAACGACTTCCATTACGCGTTGAATAACCTTCACTTCACAGTATACTCTGACTGTGATATGATCAGACTCCCAAAACCCAGAGACCTGAATATACAATTTCAAAATGGATAAGTCCACACCAGTAGCAGGGAGTGGTTCTTCTGGGGACCCACTGTGGTTGAGAGAACCAAATCCGCACACTCACCAGCCAAAATGCCATAAAGCACTCAGGCTTTTGCTTAAAGTGTTTAAGAGCCAAGCAATTAATTACATGTCTACTTAACAAAGAATCTGTTTTAATTCCATTGAACTCTACAGGATGTAAGTACTGGCTTAAGTGTTAAACTCAAGCCTTGGACATGTCAGGCCAAATAAGCACTGGCACCCGAGTGCCTTAGCTCTTCTGATGGGTAATGCAGGTATCAAACTCATCCCACAGCCATTGGACCAGTAAGACACTCAGATGATTGCTCTTGTAGCCAAGAAAGCAACCAAACTATTTAATGGTGGCACAATTGAGACTAATAACTTGACTAATAACTCATTGCTTGAATGTTTTTTTAAATGCACTTGTGAAAATTAAAGCTCTGGGTCTGGGGCATGAAACCATTATCTATACAACAGCTCACAGAGAGGGTTATCTAATAACATGAGAAATCTATTAGACTCAGTGGAAGCAAGAACTGAAGGAAATAAATCATGCAATAATGGTAAATCAGATCTCTAATTATGGTCCTGCATAGGAGGCCAGAGGAGAAATACGTCCATAGGACTACTGTGTGGTGTTTCTCATTCTCTCTTCTGTTAGAAACATTCAGTCATATCCTCCTGCCTTAATTCCATCAATCCCACAGTAATTTCTAAATAACACCGGCATCCTTGGGAAAGCATTAACTAAAAAAAAACAATGCAAGTTATTTCTTCTAAACTGCTAACAGACCAAGATCTTCACATATTTTTCTCTGCCTCTGGGGCTGAAAATCCTTGCACCTAAAACCTATGTGGTCAGAGGGCTTAGATCCCTGTGCAGCTTTTCTGTAACTGACCAACTTTTCCAGTGGTGGAGACAAGCCCCCTGCTATCTTCTGTTCCTACACAGTTTTGAGTCTTTGTGCAATGTGCAAGTAGTGTGTTAAGGGTCAGATTCATCTCACCTAGCTTGAGTGTCTAGAAGTTAGGCAACAGGACTTCCTCTGTAGTCCCTGGAGGAAGACTGGCACTCTCCATGGACTAAGGAGAGGTGTGATATTTGGCTTTCCCACTCCTACTACATAACCTGAGGACACATCCTTCTCCAAAGTATACTTCAGCATATACTTAGCAGCATATACTGGATGAGCGACCAGCAGACCTCAGCAACGTATACTGGATGAGCAGTAAGAAACTATGTAAATTATGAACTTGATCGTGAGCATCACCAGTCAGCAGTGCATGCTTTCTGCATGAACTCCACAGACCCATAGTAGCTTTTTTTTTTTTTTTTTTTTTTTTTTTTTTTTCCCCATGGGTCTTAGGACACTGAGTACTTGGTTGTTCTCTTGGTTGAAAATATTTGACATATTTTCACACCAACTGGATATACTCAGAAATGAACCTGACTCAGTAGAAATGCAGCACAAAAATCATTGAAAGCGTCAAAATAAAAATAAATAAACCACAGAGTGGCATAAATAATAGTGCTTAAAACATCATCAAACTTTTAATTTTAGCTCCAAAAAACTGTTGAGGACCTAGTTTGTCAGGAAGCCGCATGATGCCCTTTGCTTTATCTTATCCACTTTTGCATGCACAACTGTTTTCTTAGACACTCACTTTTGTCCATATCTCATTCCAATTTTATTCCATGGTAATCAGCATTTCTCACTGACAGGAGGCATCTCAGTAGGATTGTGGTTTTCCATTTAGAGATCTGTTCAGAGGTCTGCACATTTGTCAAGCTGTTCTCAGATAGCTTCCTCCACCTGGGTGAAAGAGGAAGCAAGGACACAAAGGATTCACTGCAGAGAAGAATTATTCCCCTCCCTGCCACCCTGTAAAAAGTGAAGTCCTCAAAGTTGACTTACGCTGTATCTATATTGCCAAGGAAACATTGCAATTCACATTAAATAAAATAGGCTTGACAACAAATGTCATAATCTGGTCAAATACATGTCACACAGCACTTGGCTCTGGGTTTCTTCTGGACTGTATGGTCCTGCTGCTGTGGGCACTAAGATGTAATGATCATTGGTGGTGTCTACTTCTGTATCCTCAAGGGTGTTTTTTTCTTAAATAATTTGAGGGCTGCATTGTTGCCCATCAAGGTAGTGTTTTCATAGCATGAATCCTTTGGTAAGAACTGTTTTCATTGGCAATGGTACACAAATATGTACAGGTATTTAAGGGTACAAAATCTTCTGTGGTGCTGCTGAAGGATGGTGTAAGGTGGAGGGGACTCAAAGTGTTTTTATCTCACTCATATTGCCTCTTGGGAATGGCACATTTCCCTAACGGTCTAGGAAATGACTAGTGGGGTGCCAACGTGCAATGGAGCAGCAAAGATGGTGGAAGACCTCTGGCCTAGTCTGAGTCTGAGCTCTGGCCCTGCTTCATTTGCAAACATTGACATAGCCGCAGAGATAAGGTTGTCATTAACTACAAGCTAAGGCCAGTTCTCACCTACAGAAGAGGTGACCAGCCACTCAGCACTGTAAAGGACATGTTCATATGGGTACTGAATGCTCAGAAGGGGTTTACACCCCTATTTCTGTTGAAACATTTGTGCCTACAAGGAAATAACTGAGAAAAGGTGGCTCTTGAAAGATTCAACTTCTATATGATGTACAATTCTATGAGAAAAAGATATATAGGACTATATGCTGTTTCCTTGGACTTTATGCTGTTTCCTCGCAGTAAGGCAAATTTAGCTGGATTTTTGCACAGTATATCTGAAAACTGGAAAAAAAAATACTAACCCTTTAATGGAAACCTTTTCCATTTACACAGGAATAAAACAGAATAAACTCCACATTTCCACACTCACATATTACTGTAGACATAAAAATATTCCTGTGGGATCACACAGTCAGAAATCACCTACTCAGGGGGATATGAATGATGACTTCAATAGAAGATGGACATAAATTTTAATTAGTTGGTTATTTGATCTTGTGTTGTTAGTGATGGAGGATCTCAGAAGGGAATTAAGTATGCTTAAGACTGAAATTGCTTAGAACCAAAACACACTGCAAGGTAAGTTAGATACCACTAAATTAAAAGAAACTTTGCACCAATTAGAGATACAATAAAATACAAATGGCAATTACAATTAACCAATCAAAAATTGCAAGGGAGATCAAGCTGACTATGGGGATAACTAAATTTATCCCTGACTTAATCAGACCTGCTAAGTATTTTCAAGTAGATTTGAGAAAAAGTATTAATATTCCTGGGAACATTTGCTCCTGGAAGAGACAATTTAGGAATAGAAAAACTAGGTCCAGTCTTTTTGCTTTAATGTGCTTTTCATTGCATTTTTCCTTCTATTTATATATCCTAAGCAATGCATCTCTTGCATCATTTATACACATTGCTTGCTCTCTCTGGTACCCCAGTCTTTTCTCCTACTGTCTATTACCTTATGTCAGGAATACCTCTAAAGTTGTCACAGCTTCAGAGAAGAGAGAGCGAATTATTTATTCTTTTATAGTTTTGCAATCAATATGATTCTGTATGTGTGGCTTAGCATGAGGCTGGGCACGTAGGACTGCAGCCTGCTCTGGAAAGCAAGTCTGGACCAGGAAAGACACACGTGCTCCAGCCAGCAATCACCCACACTGGGAAGCTGCTGGCTCGGCGCGTGCCACAGCTGTGACCAGTGCCAAGTAGCTCATTTTCCTTGACAAGGTCTGGGCACAGCTCAGGGGTCGGTGCAGAGCAGGGCCTGCTGCCAATGAGCAGCAGGGATGCAGCAGCTCTTCTGAAGCTGGAGAAAACTAAGCCGCATGGGCTTGAGCCATGCCTGGCCATGCCAGCTGGCCTCTGGGCCAAAGAAATCTCCTGTTTATTTACTACTATATGTCTAGCTTCTACACACAAGTGTTTAGACTGCCTTAGCAGCTTGTAATGAAATCAGTCAGTCCTGCCTATCAGTGGAACCTAATTTCCTGTTATTCTTGATTTTCAGCACTTCGAAATTGTTCCATTCAGTGTTACAGAGGAGATTTCAGCTGTCTGAAATTTCTGTGGCATTGCACAGATGCGCCCCCAGCTTCTTTTTAACAATTGAGACCATACAAGATAAATGGATGTCTGGCAATGGAAAATTAGGAAGAGTTCTTGTCAACGGTTTAATGAAAAAAATATTGATGATCTTGGTGAAAATTTGTAAATGATTGAATTATCAGATAAAGCTCACAAATATGCTACAATGGCAAATAAATGAAATAATTAGTCAGAGTCAGTATGGGCAAACTGCATTCACCTTAACTGTGGATAATAGAACACACACAATCTATTTCATCTAATGCATAGTTTCTTCTTTCCTTTCAGAAAAAAAAAAAAAAATCATCCGTCCAATCCATTTGCTATTGACCTTGCTGTTTTCATCCTTTTTTGCTCCATCTTACATAACTCTCTCTGCTCAACATGCAAGCCCATTACAGCTTGTTGACATCTTTCTGAGACAATCCCATATGACCTTCTTCTGTGGCAGGACGTGAAACTACATGCACAACCTAAATCACATTTTTATTTCATTTCTCCCTTTGAAGACTCCTTTAAATATCATTTCTGTTATAGCAATAAAAATAGTCAATTCTCTTGGCTAATAAATATCAACAGATGCAGATGCAAAGATGTTAACATCATGAAAAAGATTCCTATTAAATCTGAGTACCTAACACCTTTTCCTTTCATCAAATCTTCAACAATATAGTATCAATTTGCATCCTGATCTTATACATGTACAAGCCTAACTACAGGACGGTTCAAGAATTTATGATTAAAACAAATTATTATTATTATTATTATTATTATTATTATTATTATTATTATTATTATTATTATTATTATTATTATTATTATTATCCACTGCTTGAAGAAAGGAGGAAGACATGACCCCTTGTCATCAGGAGCAAAGAAGAGATTATTTCATACCATATAGAATTACAGGTATCATTATTCTCTTTCTGCTCAAAGTTAAGCACATTTCTAGTGGTGACTTGGTGTTCTGTGGGCACCTGCTTTAAAAGAAAGTTGGGAAGTTAGGACATTTTTGGCTCTATATGGATCCTTGTGTATTCAAGATCATATGTACACCAGTAATAACATGTATATTAGTAATAATATGGAGAAACAGCTTCAAAGGAACAGGAAAACAAAACATCTTACTAAGCTTCATATTTAAAAATAGCCATAACCTCACAATTATAATTTGGTAAGTACATATGACTCCCTGATGAAATAACAGAACAGCTCTTAACATTAAAAAAAAAAAATCTGAACACATAGACAGAATGATAGAAAATAGAACAAATGAATTAATAAATAAGACTGTATGTTTCTAAGGGTCTCTAAAAGAACAAATGACACCAGATGAACTAGGCAATGATATTTAGACAAGCTACTTAATTCATGGATGATTAGATTTTTCAAGATACTAAAGTTCTTTACAAATTAAAAACTTGCAGAAGAAGCTCTGGTATGCACTTATATGCAGATTGAAAGCAAATGGCCAAATAGTTTCCTTGCATGTAATACAGATGTGGGAAATAAGGGAGTTTTAGCCAAAGAATTGTTAACAACTTTAATCAAAATCACTGTGACGGCCCTAAATTTGATTTTCAAAATAAGTACAGACAAATGCATGTACACAGCTGTATTTAAGCCTAATTTTGAGGAATCAAGCTCTACAGCTTCGCGCAGGGTAGCCAGAATATAGGTCTTTAAGGTCTTATCTAAAAGTTAATCTCTCTAAAAAATCATGGAAGCCTATTGCTCAGGTCACCCAGAACTGGACAAGGCATTGAAGACCATGTTTCAGGAGTAATCCTCTACTGGCAGGGGAAGAGATTAGATGGCCCAATAGCTTTTTCCATCTTTAGTTGTTATGATTGCACTGTAATCCGACTAGTGCCACTTGCCTGAAGAGGGGAAGAAGACCTCAACCTTGGGGGTAGGGAAGGACACAATATTTCATTGTATACAATATTTCAGATGCTATTCTTCCCAGAGAGCTCCTCTCAGATTAGTGTTGTCGGGAAAGGTTTATCATTTGCATTCCTATTTCTGCAGTCAACCCAAGTAATATGATTGTGGCATTAAACTTATCCTACAAAAGGTATTTGTTTAAGACATTTCTTTTCCATTATTACTTACACAATGAATGTATGCACTAGGTTTCTAGAAGTCTGCACCAAAAACAACTTTTAAGCTCAGAATCACATTTCCTCCTCCATCGGCCTTAATTCCTCTATTGAAACTTTTTGCTGACTAGTTGAAAGGGGCCGTTCACTCACTTTGCAAAACCCAATATGCGATTTATTCCCACATTTCAAAGGAAGAATGGGAAGCTTTTAAATCTCTACAAAGGAACAGAGAAATACTGATCAAGCCCAACTGACAAGGGGACAGATGTAGGGTGATGAGTGAATTCTATAAGACGCTTTAAAATTTGGATCAGTGAAGGCAAGTGTCTTCCAGGAGTAGCAATTTGATTTTTCCCCAGCACAGAAATGTGTACAAATGTTGCAATTCCTCTTTCAGTCTTCCAGAAGTACAAACTCCATCTCAACAAGGGGGAGATGTTATGGAGATAAAGCATACCACAAACAGAAGTCATCTGCATTGTAACTAATTAGAGCCTCTAAATTTGAAAAGCCTGAACAGCAAATGTATTTGAAACCTTTTCTCACTCGAGCATATTCCTCTTGCTGTTTCCACCTCTGGATCTGTTTATCATCTCCATCTATGTGTTGCTCCTCATGGCCCCAGACTTCTCAAGTTCCTTGCACTGCTTTTTAAAGCACAACATTTTAAACAATAATTTCTCAGAACACCCTTTTCAGCTCTTCACAGCATCTTGTGGTACTTCTAGCCACACAGCAGCAGCATCTGCTGTCATGCTTTTAGCTCCCTGCAGAGCCATATTTTGGTTCTTCTCTTGTTATAACTGAAGGATCTGACTTGGCACTGTTTTGACAATGAATTTTACGCAAAATTTCCTATGAGATTCATTCCATTAAAAGTGGGCAGGTTGCCATGACCTGCTGGGTCCCTGATCTACTATCAAAGCTGGTGCATCCCTGAGCATTTCTTGCCCTTTTCTGGCTTCATTAAGGCTCTGATCAGGGGTAGGAATATACCCACACAACAGAGAATAAAGATTTTGGGCCCCATAGGAAAAATATGAAACCCAGCTCTGCTAACATCTTAAATCCAGTCCATCACTATGCTGGCACAACAAATAACCATTCTTACACTTGAAAAATGGGTATAAACAGGCAATTTGGGAGTCAGAACTACTCTTCCAATATAGGAATGGTCCCAGTCTGGAAGCAGTTGCAAACCACTGGTGAATTGAAGTATACAAGTTGCAAGATACAAAAGAGTTTGGCAGTTATTTGTCCCCAGCAGAGAGCTCCCTGCACGAGTAAATAAGCAACTCACTCAGGAATCTGTTTTTCGCCTTCTGGCTGAGAAGAGATACCTCCTTTTCAGCAAGCATAGAACTTAAAGATGTTTTCCTTAAATGATAAAAATGCCTGTTCTGGCATTCCTGCTACAAAAATTACCCTGAAGATATGTTTACTTGACTTTTGGGGAAATACAGATAATAACTGCAACAAGATTTCAGAAGAGTGTTTTTGTATATGCTTTAGGACTCAGGACATTTGTAATCATTTTACTACATAATACATCTTTACTGTATTTGCCTTTTTAAAGAACGAGTCAATGATTTTGAAATGTCATAGCTCTTCACTGGAAGCTGTGCAAATAACACAGTGTCACCAGCTTCCCTTTACACACACACACAAAATAAATAAATAAGTAAACCACCTCACAATAAACAACTGCCTTTTGCTATCTTAAAAATGAAGGCTCTTCTTTGCTCTCCATCCTTATTGTTACTTCAGTTACTGTACCGCAACAACTGTGGTGAGAACTAATGGCTTTTTGAGGATTATGTAAACTGTATTTCCTCCAATGATCTCCAGATCATAGCAAATGATGGGGCTAATCAGGCACCACGGGAAGTGTTGCCAACAGACCAGAGCTGCCTTGCATGAAGCTGCCTCCAAGAAGCCTTGCGTATATTGATGTAGGGCAGCAGCTGCTCTCCATCTCCAAAGGTGTTTCTCCATTTTCTTTCCTCCAAGTCTACATTTTTCTGGCTGCCATGAGGACAGGGCAGCGGGGAGCAGAACAACTGGGGAGCCCACAAGCTCCCATGGCAGATCCTGCACTCTTTGGGGCTGCAATCTGCACAGCTGCAATGCAAAGTGTGCAGAATCCTGAGGGCTTCTTTCCATTTTGCCCCACTCAGCTAAAGAGACTCGAGATAAAATAGGGATCTTAAGTTCAGAAACAGGAGAAATGGAGGGGGTGATTTTGGTAAGTGGAAATGACTTCTGGGAAAGCAACTACAAACACAAAGGGAAGAGGCAGTTCTTTTATTTTGTTGTTGTTGTTGTTTTGTTTTGTTTTTGTTTGTTTGCTTACCTTCCTCCAAGCGTGCTAAGGTGGAGAAAAAAAAAAAGATAGGCAGACAGAAAGATACAGACGGAGATACAGAATGTACCCATTAAGTATCTGCAAGGAATGCTTTATCAGCTTGCTTGTTGGCTGCTGAGTTGTGCATTTGAGGGCATTAGATTCCCAAGAGCGGAGATCTATAGAGGATTCCTACCTTTGGAAAAGAACAAAAACACAGAATAAAAGCCTTAATCTTCTAACCCCCAATCTAGCCAACTAAATCCCCAATTAGCAATTCAAACAGATTAATATAGTCCTTCCATCCATTAAGCATACCCGACATCATGTGGTTGTGTATTTTAAAGTTACATTTTTCTTGTGTGCAGCTCTTTCTCACCGAAGTTGACAATTCTTTTCAGACCATTCTACTTTCCCATAGACTGGGAATGGACTCTTTTTTTTTTCTTTTTTTTTTCTCACTCTTTCTTTCTCACTTTCTGCTTTAAAATGCAGTCAATCTTGTTGATGTACTGTGGTAGAATCTCCTAAATTATGGTCTCCTTTATTGTACATGTCTCCCAATGTCCATCCATCTCTGTGTTTCCATCCTGTAGGCTGTTTGCTGTGTTCCCACTATGAGCAATGGGAAGGGTGTTAATGGCACAGTTCTGCTTGCTGAAGAATTCATTCTTATGAATTAAATGAATTAAAACTTATGAGTGCAGTAACTTAAATGTTGGTTTCTCTTCTTTTCAGGGCAGACACCGAAGCATGTGGCTGCTGCAGCTTGGAAGAAGCACTGCTAAAGCATCCCTGAGCAGGGCAGATTGGATCTTTCCCAGCTTTTACAGAGTAAAACAATCGGTGCCTTAGGCCTTGGCCTTTGGACATGCCAAGAACCTGCTTGTAGAATGTGTGAACTACCTGCAACTCCCAGCGACCACTAGAGGTGGCCAGCAGCCTGTAGAGTGACCCTATTTCTACTCCCATCTTTGCAACCACCCCATTGGAGAACATGTAGCAGAGGACCACGTATGTCCCCGGTCCTCTCCCATTCCTCACTCCATTGTACATCAAATGATGAGGGGGATAAAGTTTTACACTTCTCTACCCGTTCCCATCACCAGCTTAATCCCTTTTGTTCAATTTTCTGGTTCTTTTCTTTTTATGTAAATATAAGTAAAAGCTGACAATTTTTACCCATATTTTCTTAAGCAGATAATTTTTGAATCTCCTCCTTTTCCAACAGAAACAGTGAGGCTTTGGAGGAAAGTGAGTCTTGCATCAAAGTGTGTTTGTGGCCTACCATAACCTCCAACTCTATTAGGCAACCAGTTTGGGAGCATGGAGGTTCTTGCCTATGCTACAGGCTTTTGTTGCATGTAGGTACAATAATCTTCAGCAAAGATGAAGATGTACGGGCTTTTTGTCTTCTTCCATGTTACTCTGCTTTGTGTCAGGAAAGGGACTCAGAGGAAGACTACTTGGCGGAAATCAGCTTGAAAGGTTTAAAACTCATACAAATAATACATTTGGTGCCAATATTTCTTTCACATCTGGTCCTGAACTCCATAACTAAAAATAAATAAGACGTGGCTTCATAGATAAATGTAGGCAGATAGCTCATATTTTCTCAGTTCTTATCTCTGTGTCTTTGGAAATTAATAGCGAAACTTGAAAGAAAGTTTAATAAAAGGAGTACAGGCACAAGTATATGGAGATTATTATAATGATCCACATTCTGCATATTTCATGCCCAATCACCAGCAACATTTCACAAATACTTTGCTGCCCTATATAGCATTTTGCATATACAGGTGTGCTTATACTGTGTACGGACAACAACAGGGCCCAGTCTAACTTGTGAAGCGTAACAGGAATAACAAATACATGGCTGCTTTACTTGGCTACCAAGTAGAACAAAGCTTCCCTAAACATTTTTCATCAAAGGAACTTTCCATCAAACAATTTTTTGTCTGCATTTTAAAAGTTTAACTCAACTTTCCTATATTTCATGTTTGCTTTAATTTGTCTTCCTCTTAGGGCTTAAAAATCTGATAATCAAAAGAAAGCAGTATTGCTTTAGAAAGATAATAAATATTTTTAAATATTTTTCTGGATAAAAAATGTTCTATTTTATCACTTCTCTTTTTAGGCTTTAAAAGGTTCATCAAAAATGAATGTTTTTTCTAATTGAATTTGCTTTGAAGTTTTGCTAGTACATATCATAATTACCAATATTTTCTGTTTTGATATACATGTCACAGTTGCTGGTGAGCTTCTTAAAACTTCCCCTGTTGGAATCAGGAGTTTGTTCCAAAATATCAGTTTTCTCTATTTATAAAGTCTCTAGCCCTTAAGGCTTAAGAGTTAAGATAGGAATCATGCTCAGAATGCATCTCAAACACTTTGAAACTATTCAGCAAATAAAACAATCTGAATGTATGCTTTTTATAATTAAATCTTACATGTAATGGTAACTTTAGAGATTCTCACTCAACATTTTATGGTGGCCATACTGAAGCATGAAGAGCAAGGTTTATCGAAAGTGGGTTGCAAGGCTCTAACAATAACAGATGGGTTTGCATAAAGACGTATCGTTCAGGGAGGGCCTCTGACCTTCTCGCCATCCAGAAGACCAGTCAGTGAACAAAGCAGATGGGAGAGGACAATAGAAAATAAGCAGATGTAAGGACTTTGCATCTGATGAAATCCATGTCGCCGCAGCTCCTGGCCAGTCCGGTTCACCCACGCTGCCTTTTGAAGGATGGATCAGCCCTCCACACACACAACAAACGCACGCGGTTTGGCAGTCTCAGCTGCATGGAAAGCGGGGACCAGGCTGGGAGCAGGCGCTGGGGGGCTGGTATCATCTGGGGTAGATGGGCACATGCTGCCCCTGGGGGCACCGGCTGGGGGAGAGGGGAACCGCATGGGGATTTCCAGCTCTGGGCTGGAGAAAACAGGCAAGGAGGAAATGCTGGCTGAGCCAAGCCGTGTGGCATGACTCCCAGAACAGGAGTCAATATTGCAGGCATCTGGAGGCATCAGAGGTGGTTTTCAACAGCTGGCTTTAGCAGCTGGATCTACCTACCTTGCCAACTGCACAGTATCGGGG
This sequence comes from Aythya fuligula, assembly GCF_009819795.1. NCBI lineage: Eukaryota > Metazoa > Chordata > Aves > Anseriformes > Anatidae > Aythya > Aythya fuligula. Next base: position 9,075,664 of record NC_045560.1, on the reverse strand, counting down.
ATGGGAGCAAAATTGTCTCCTGGCTCTGCTGAAGCCACAGGGCTGGCCCAAGGGTAGCTACAGACAGCCAGTGTTGCAGCCAGCAAGAATTTTAAATGGAACTCAACACTCGCATACAAGTCAAGCACACAAGCTAAGCTGGCCGTGGGCAGAGAACCACATGTTGTACTGATACTGATACAGCCCATGAGTCATGGGCAACATTTTCACCAATAGTAGAATATGTGATTTTTTTTTAATGACTCCATTAATAGGCTCCCTGCAAGATCAGGCACACACTTCTTCTTGCTCAGCCTATTTGCTCTTTGCAGGAGTATTCTTCTTATGCCCAGTGAGCTCTTAATTTGCAGTCAAGTTAAAACCTGATCTGGTTCCTTCCACTGTCAAAAAATAGTAATGTCCTCCGAATTCCTTGTTCCATGGAAGAGCCAAACCTCACCCATATGCTGGCAGGTTGTTCATTTCTGACAGCTAGTGGCTTGCAGCAAGCATGCTTTTCTACTGTGAGCAGCCAGGCTAGGCCCAATCCTGCTAACATGTAACCCTAGACAAAGTCCCTCTTACTGACAGAAGTCAACAGGCATAATTCATTGCAGGAAATACTATACCCATTAATGTTTTGCAAATCCATTTTGCTCAGATATTGATAGAATGTCTCAGGCATTAGAATATTTTTGAGGTTGTGTTTCACTCTCCTTCAGAATTAATGCCATACACTGGTTTGTTTATCGAGGTATAAATTCATTTTTCCTGAGATGTCTGAGTCCTTCTAATGCCATTTTTACAGTACAACCCATCATAACCTTCTTTGTGAACATATTTTAATAACAGAGTCAAAAAAGACTTAAGATGCAGATAATAAAAGTAACAAATTATAACAGTCAGCAACATGCTTTTTATAATTTAATGAAAAAATATTTTAATGAAAGATGGTATTACAGGGAAAAGAGCACTCATAATCCTATCATAATATCTCTATAACTTCTGAACCAGCAGATTTACATATCAAGAGGCTCAGTTGTACAAGGGGGGGGGAAAGCTACCAATATTTATCAAAAGATAAAACACAAAAAAGCTAATAAAAACAGCAATGAAAATGTAAAAATGACAACATCTTACTGCGCTCTATAAGTTACCAGAGGATGCATTATCTATGGCAATAGTTTTATCAAAACATGTAAATGTTTTGTTCAAACTAATGCAATCTGCAAAATTTACACTTCTCTTTTTTTCTCCACTGTGCCCTACTATGATGGATTTTATGTCTTATCTATTTCCAGCTCTTTCTTAAGCAGGGCTCATCACTCAAGGACACTTGCACATATATATAGATACAGAACCTTAAAAGTGCATATTTCCAGAGGGCACACAGGGGTAATTTTGTGGATGGGAAAGGACACAGAGGGCTTGTTAGGAGGCACCAATCTGATGGAGACCAAGAGTCAGATAAATACAGAATATAGCTGGGCATAAACAACAAAATTATACAAAGCTTAGAGAAGCTAATTTCTACCTTCAAACCAGCACTTCCCTTCCCCTTGTCTCACATCTCTTTCGGCAGGAAGCTCTTTTGGAAACAAACCATCTATTACAGTTTTGTTTGGCACCACATCCATTGGCCTTCATCTGGGGAACCTTTATCACCCTTCACTGTGCTCATGACCATGGGTGTGTGCACCTCAGCTCTACACCAGCTGATAGTTTCTTTGCCAGGAAAACTGCAGCACAGGTAGATTATTCAAGACAGGGTCTGCTCCTGGTGCTTGGCGTGGGTACAAACATCTGCCCATTTAGCCTCAGGAGCTTGGGCCAGTCTCTGATATGGGTAATGAGAGCAGGTATGATCCAGCAAAGCTACCCAAAGAATGTAATGCCAGTGAGGAAGAGTTAGGCCTTCAGTCCAGGACTCCAAGTCCTGAATAAACTTGGGAAGCTTTTCTTAGACTGATACTTGCATGCTACCTCTATGAATACTCAGAAATGTTTTGTCCAGCCCTAATCATGAGTTTTTGTAGGTGACTGGGCCAGGTGTCTCCTGTTCACCCAGGCCAGGACTTTTTGAGACCCATGATTTTCAGAATGAGTTGGTCTTCTGATTTGGAGAAATCTGCAAACTAAGGGATTGCAGAGCTTTCCCTGAAAGCTCCCATCCATGCAGAAATTTCTTCTTTTAATCTGTGTGTATTCCCCCGGTATTGTGGCTGATATTCCTGGAGGGCTGCTAATGTCTGGCTCTGTCTTGGGAATCACCTCTGGCTTCTCATTCAGCCCTGGTGGCACCTGCCATGGGCTTCCCCAGCTGTGCCCAGCTGGGCCATGCATGTTCACTCTGCCCATCAGCATGCCAGGAGGAAGGCTTTGTCAAGGCTCCTGGTGCACCCAGCTGTGCGCCCACAAAGGGCAAGGCTCCAGCAAGCAATGCCTGCAGCTTTGCATGGCTGCAGCAGGGGAAATGCATGGGCATCCAGGCTCGCATACTTTCTAGTTGTAAAATTCACAAGCCATTTTTATTAGGCTTTTCAATCTCATTTTTCTTCCCCTGTGGTTATCATGCCAGGGATACAACAGGACAGTTAAGTATCAAGGTTATCGTTCCTCCCACCTCCACCAAGAAACCTCCCACCCCTGTCTAGACACGCTTTCTGACATCTCAGAGCCCAGTATCCTCTTGATCCTTTGGCTAAACAACAGACCTTTACTATCACTCAGGAAGCTGAGCCTTTGAACTCAAATCATGTATGTTTAAGGTGGGGAAAACCATATCTCTGTGTACGGAAAAAGAATGGGTTCTCTCTCTCTCTCTCTCTCTCTTTTTTTTTTTTTTTTTTTTTTTTTTTTTTTTTTTTTTTCTCCTCTCGGTAGCAGCTTTAAGGTCTGATTTAAAAAGGGAGCAAAAAGAAAATCCTGAAAAATTTCAGGTTGGATCTGTGCTAGGAGGAAGACTCCTAAAATAGAAAGGACACTCGAGTATCATCAAATATGATGTACTTTTGGCTCAGAGCATTAGCAATCGCAGAGCTAATAACTTGGCTCTCTGCACACTGTTACTTTTTAACTCCTGCAAATGCAGCTACTGAAGACACGTGTATACACAAACACAAAATAGCAGCGACCTGATATCACCACCTTAATGAAATTGCGTACTTAATGTAAAGATTTTTAAACTGATTTTGTTGTATTACCTGCCTTTTATTATTTTTTTATTTTTTCTAGCAGTGGACAATTTCTACTTTAAGAAGGTTCCCTTTAAATATACTGAAGCATATTTAAAAGGCTGACAAGTTTTATTTGTGGTTTTCAGAAGAAATAATTTTTGAGTAGAGCTACCTTTTTTTGGCATAAAGTAATTGGAAAGTACCATAGATATCTCAATAAAACACATCAAAAGTAACTTTCTATAGCTTGTTTTGACTTGTCCACTTGTGGGTTGTATCAACTTTAACTAAACATCAGTTTTTCCCTCCATCAGTACAAACCATTAAAAATATTCAACAGAAAAAGCAAATAGAAATAACTCAGTACTATGTTTGCCTATTTTCAAATAAAAGGAGATACAGAAAGGAGTGGTCACTGCAGTTGAAAGTGCATTTTTCTGATTCATATATTTGCTGTAACTATTTGCATAGGATTTAAATGTCTAAGAAAAATGCCCAACCATTTTAAAGAGAATGCTGTATTTGAAAAACTTGAAAATGCTAATCTGGTTTCATATTTACAGAGGTTTGTTTACTATATGTGCGATCAATTCACAAAATGACAGAAAACTTTGGTAAATACAGTTTTGATGCCGAGACTCTTTGACCTGTTTATGGAGGAATAGAAACCTTATCTGCTCTAGAACCAATCCTAAAGGAGCACATTGTGCTGATTTCATTTGAGATCTTATCCTTTCTCTCTTTTTCCTTCTCTCTCTTTCTCTCCCACCCTCCCTTCTTATGAACACTGAATGCTGAGTTATTTCCTTGTCAAGGCTGCTTATCAGGACTAGATTTACACTTGATATCATTTTGTAAACATGTAGCAAATGGTTTATACATTAAGGGAAAAAGGGAGCAGACAGTGTTTTCATCTGAAGGGGAAGCAAATCTCAAGAAAATATATGGCTGTTAATTAATATTCTAATAAATAATAAATAAAAAATTGTTCAATCACAGAACAAGCCTAGGAAGCAAGCAATCAAATTAAGACTAAAAATAGGTCTGCACGCTCTTTGTTTATCCTGCACACTCAGAGGCACTTTCTGTTCAGGGATGCCACACAGGTAAGCTAAATGCATGATGGAGGATCATTCCTTCAGGGGGAAAAAAATACAAAAATAAAAAAAAAAAATATCAGTGAATCAGCATCCTGCCATTGCTACATCAGAGTGTAAAATGACAATATTTGTTTTACAGAAGAAAAACATATCTAAGCCTTCCTTATACCTAAGCCAACGTAATTGCATCATTTGGAAAGTCAGTAGGAGTCAGAAAGTCAGGTTAGGAGTTAGTGAATGAGAAAGATGGAGAGATAATCTATACTGACTGGGCTTGCTTGCTGCCTATGACCCCTGTCAAGCAATGCATGCATAGACACACAGATTGTCCCAGTGACCTCAATGGTTAAAGTTCCATCGCTTAAAGATTCTTGTATTTTAAGTGCTTTTGCTGGAGAGAGACCCATGAGAGCTCATAGTCTGTTTCAAGGAAGCAGAAGACCGTGCCTAGGCCAGCACCTACAGTAAAGGCAGCAATAGCTTCTGCACCAATGCCTGAAAATGAGAACCAAAAAGGTTTTCTGCAGACTTAGATGACTAAGAAGAAGAATATCAAGCAGAATATCAAGAATATCAAGAAGAATGTCAAGCAAGGAGATGGATCTCAAGCACATTACTACTGAATAACACATATATATCCCACATAACCTGTAAAAGCTTATTACTGAATAATAATAATAATAATAATAATAATTATTATTACATATATATATATATATACATATATATGGGGTTTTGCTACTCCTAAATCCTTAAATTGCCTCACAAGAATTTTATGCAGACATGATAAAGGTATGTATTATATAGGGTTAATGGTATGTTTATAGCACACCAGCACTTTTGCATTAAATGTCCATATTCATGCTTTTCTATTATGGTTTCTGTATGGTAACACCAGGTAGCCAGCTCCTTGGTGACAGGCAGCAGACCAGTTACATGTACTATCTTTGAGGATGGCACACTTAGAAACAATACTGTCCTGGCCTCTCTGTCTGACCCTGGTAATGAGCTCATGGGCTTGGATCATCTGAAGCTTGTCAGGGAAACAGGTCCCTTCTTGTCTTCCTTCGTGGACTTATGGAAAACATGGAAAAGCTCAGTGGTCTCACCTTGCCTTTGTGAAGTTATTGCCAATGGATGAAAGGCCAGACTTGAGCTAATTTCTGCAGCTTTGGAAAAGAGACCTTATTTACTGTACAGCTCTGAAATCCTATTTCTTCCTAGGTTATGTGCTACAGACTGCCCTTACTATGGCTGCTGGAACAAAAAGGGAAAAGCTATACTACTCTATGTAGTATAGCTACTTTTCTGTTCCGTTTTGCTTTTCTTTCAACATTTTCCCCATTTTCTGTCCTGTGTTATTTCCTACTCCTTATCATTACACCTCTATGATTCATATTTTTATATTTTTCTATTCTCATCCATTTTCTTCTGCCTTTTCCCTCCCCTTTCCAGAGCTGTTCTTTCACCCAAGCTTCATCCTTTCATTGTAGAGTAACCGATGGGAACCTGAGGATGAAATTCCCTCCTAGGGAAGGTGCAGAATCCCAGGGATCTCACAGTCTGTTAAAAAGAAGTTGCAGTGATGCAAGATTTCCAGTGTCTTCTCCATTAAAGCTCCCAAGACAATTCTACGAGTGAGGCGGAAGGAAGGTAGCCATGACAACTGAAGGCTTAATAGTATCTGGTGCCTTCTGCTGATGAGCCTCTTACAGACCCCAGAGTGGAAACTAATGATGCCATCTCCAGGGTGATGCATATCCTCCACTATGACCTAATGGACTAGAGCAGAAAAGGGGCAAATCTGACATATAGAGCATTATTTTGAATGCAAGCCAGAGAGTTAAGATCCACCATTAATCATAAAATGAAAAGAAGCTATCATGCCCTATTCAGGTCCCAGACAGAAGTACAGGTTGTGACCAGACCACCTAGGCTAAATACATAACTCAGAAGTTGTGTCTATCTCTCAGAGTTGACTGGACAAGGATCCCGGCTTTGGCAGATGTGCAAGGCAGTCTGCCTCATCAGTCTCATGAACTTGGATGGCACTGAAGGTACCAATTCCAACCCAAAGTGCCATTGTATGCAATTTGAATCTACCTTTTCATGGCCCTTCATAAAGAATAAATGAGATATGTCATCTATGCCATGTCATCTATGTCATGGTCACCTTATAAGAAAAGCAATTTGAAAATCAAAGGACAAAAAGTGGGTCAAATGGCAGAGCCCTCTGACAGGAGACTGCTTGCTTCACACAGACTATGGAGACAAATAGGATTTTTTTTTTTGACTGTGTCACTGTGAATTCCCAGTGATTTCCCTCTTCCCTGCCAAATTTCATCGTTGTGAATTTATAAGTAATGTTGCAGTGGAGAGAATCCCAGAAATGGCCACAGCAATTCAAATGCTGCCCCTTGCCTGTTGCTGCAATTGGGCCTGGCTGACCAGACCCCCAAGAAGCGCACCCAGAGAAAGTGGGTTGTGGTTCCTTGGGGCAAACTAAGGCAAGAAGCTAATTGTTCCTTAATATGATTGACTCCTACTAGAGGACCTCAGCCATTGAGCATGGAAAATAGACTAAGCAACAGAGGAAACTATTTTTTAATAACTCGATTAAGTTGTGCATGATTTAAGATGCTTCTGACAAGAAATGCACTTAGGAGCTCTAATATTACATCACACCAAGCAGCAATGGGATAAAGGTTAAAGTACTTAGCTTCCAAAATAGTATAGAAACAAGATCAATCAAGTGGGAACAAGTTCTGTGTAACATGTCTGCCCATATTCATAACAGAACAGTGGTACGTAATGCAAATTAGATTTCAAGTTAATTCCAAGGGTGGCATAGATGCCAATACATGGCACCATGTATTGTCCCTGTTAACTTCTGAGCTGTACATCAGGGAGCCACATGAATCTGATTTTAATTGTGATTTCAAACTGATTCAAGTAAGTACTTAGAAAATGGGTTGAGGACTCATCTTAATTTCCTTCTCTTCATGAAAACTATGGTGCAAGTTCTAAATAGGCCCCTTCTGCCTTCTTCATGAAGAAAAAGAAGAAGGACTTGCATTTCATTGATTTTTATCTCCTGAAAGCTGTTCATATCTTCGGAATTTTGAGATCACCTGTCTATAGAATAAAATCCCTGGACTCACATTTTGGTCACACCTACTTCCCATTGAAATTCCTGTTTCTGAAGGAAGATTTCAGAGGCTTCCTTTATGCTGTTTTATTGGATCTCCTGTTGTGAATAGTCATGTAAGGATGTAAGAACAGCCATAGTGGCTACACTTTAGCAAATTGAGCCAGATAGGGACCATTTCTGGGCCAGGAGGCCAGCTAGCACTTCCTTGCTTGTTTTTCATGAAAGCAGAGTCTTACCTCCAAAGCAGAGGGCCACGTTGAATAACCGCGACTCTGTACAACCCAAACTATTCCTGTGGATTTTCTTGGTGAGAAAATTTTCTCACAGTTGGCACGTTTGGCTCAGGTCAGGCCCATGCCAGGAATTGAACTGAAAAATTAACTGTAAGTCTTCTTTCCTGTATCCTGGCATGTCTAATTAATCAGTATAAGCACAGCCAGGGGGTCAGAGAGGTGTCCAGCTGCCTGCAGAAGCATTCATGAGTGGATATTCTGGAAAGTGTTTTAGAAACAAAGTGTAATGCTACCATGTCACCTGATCCCAGTTTCTGGCAATCCGTAGATAAAGGTTAACTGTATTTGCACATGAATCATCACTTTTAATAGCCACCCATCTCTGGTTTATCTAATTGGGAATTTTTCTAGCCATTTTGAACCCAGTGCACTTCCATGTTCCACCACATCCTGTAGCAACAGGTTAGTGATTTTCCATTGTGCAAAAAAAATATCTTCCTCCTTTAGTTTTGAAGAACATTATGCTGCAGCCATTATGAAAATTGTGAATCATCATTTCCTCTTTATGTTCTTCACAGCATTCGTGGATGTTTAGATCTCTTATCGTATCCTTTCTTCATCTTCTCTTGTCCAAATTAAAGAAACCTTGTATATTCAGTCTCTGCTTGTATGCAACCTGTTTTGTTCCTTCAGTTACTCTTACTCCTCTTCTTACTGCCTTGGAGAGAGAGTAAGCAGAAGTTCATGCAGTACACAAGACATGCAAATGCAGTGGGTTTATAGAGTGGCAGAAAGCTGGTTTTTTTTTGTTTTGTTTTGTTTTGTTTTTGTGATTTGTTTTGCTCTTTGTGATGGCTTGTTAACACTAGTAAAAGATGTTTAAATCTTTGTAATTTAAAGTGGAGCTTTCAGAAATGTTTAGGTGAATTGTGAACACAACCTTCACTAACATTCAGTGAGAGCTGTGAACTGAAGGTGCTCTTGAAAATTGCATTATTATGCATAATGACACATCTTTTTAAAGATTTCAGCCCTTGTTTTATTCTCTCAGCCAGTCAGATGACATTAGGTGCTAAAAGAACCTTGTCCCAAAGAAGAAATGGGAAAACTCTTACAGAGTTCATTAACAGACAAACAAACCTACTTGACCTATTTTCACGGTCTTCAGAGAGAAACAGTGAGTTCTTTGCCCATATCTCTGCTCCCATCTTCATGCTTTCTATTATCTTGCAATGATTCTGAAACCATAGGAGCATGGAGTGAATCTTGTCCAGCTGGCCCAAATACCTACTCTGGCTCAGAGAGACCCAGAAAGATAACAATGTCTCTAGCAAGTGTAGGAAGACTTCACCCTTACAAAGAATTTAGTACAATTTCTCACCCTGTTAATTAATTCAGGGAGAAAGTATTAGACAGACTTGTGTAATTGTGCTGGTCCACTAATCTAAAGAATAGTATTTGTTTTGACTTGCGAGTTATATATGATACATTTTTTCATAATTATGAACTTCATCATAAGGATAGGCAAAGAGATTTTAATCTTGAGTTGATAAATTTTGCAGGGCTGGGTAACAGGTGGAGTCATTTATCTCTGTACTAACTTGATCGTGTTTATGAACCAATTGACGAATCCCTCTGAAGAGTTCCAGGCCTGCCTTGTTACTTGTTTATTAACCACAAGGATCCATGTGAATCCAAACTGGCTTTACAGTGCAACTTGATTATCCAAAGACATAGCTGTCTACTGTTCCCTCTTCCTCAAAATAGAGATTTATCCCTGCATGTCTATTAGTTACAATGAACATTGTCTCAATGGTCAGAAGTCTCAATTATACAAACAAATCCCTTATGACATTGGGATAATTGAGCGCAGTTACTCTTGTGGATTGTTGAAATACCAACATTCCCAAGTAATTTCTCATTAGGATTTAAGTGAGCTTAGATTATATCTTAGAAGTCTGTCTTTGATCACAGAACTATAATGCAAACATACAGATGACATTATTCCCACACAATTAGTCATTCATCTTAAATTATATTTTAAATATTAAGTATGATATGTCTTGTAAACTCCCCCCAGCTTACCCAAAGAGCTTAACTACTAAACCAGTCCAGCAGAAGATCAGAGTGGTAACAATCTGTTTATTATCAAAAAAGTTCAATATAACAGTACAGTGTAATTTAATGCAAGCAGTAGCTACTGTCAATGAAAACAAATCATACAACAGATAATATTCCTGAAATTAAATGAGAGAATTAGTTTAGGACAATAATACATCAAGCTTGATGTGACTAGAAGATAAGGCTCTGCTTCAGTGAGCCCATATGGAAAGTGTGACCCCACTGAGAAAAGGCCATCAAGGGAAAATCCTTTCACAAGAAATTGAACTGTCACGGAGAGCTGGTGGGACAGTGTAACACTCACAGGGTCTGATGCCGTAATTGAAAGATGGCAATTGTCAAACATGGACAAAAAGTCTAATCTGTACCTACAGCTGTTCTCCAAGTGCTTGCACTTGTCGGTACTTGGTTCAGTGAATAGCAAAAGCAGAGACTGTAGACACGACAACACTGAAGTTTGTTTATGGAGCCTTAGAAGAAAATGGTATAGAGTAGATGGTAAGATATAAGGCATTTGCACCAGTGAAAGATACACTCATGTCTTTGGCTTCATTCAGCAACACCAGGGATGGTTTAGTCCTGTGGGATGGGGCAGAGTTTTGCACTCAGGACAGGAATCTCAGTATGGGAGCAAGGAGGAACAGTGGTGGATGGTTGGAGAAAGCAGAATGGTTGGGGAGGCTAAAGACAGGACCAAGAACAGGTAAATAATAGCATTATTGGAACTTACACAAGTCTTGGCACAGCTGAGATACAAGCCCTGATTAATCTCTCAGTTCATGTCCCTTCCTTCCTTACTTTCCCTAAAGGTTTCAACTGACTGCTGTCTCCCTAGGCCTTACAGGTGAAGCTTGCACCAAAATGTGCTGGCTCAAGACAGTGCCAAAACAATTTTGGAACCAGACTAGGACAAGCTTATGAAAAATATTCCTCTACCACACAGTATAAAACAGCCTCTGCTCACTGATCATTTTCAGCATGTGGCCATTCATGTGGCATCAACAAGTCCCTGAACTCCCTGGGCACACATACCAAATATTTAAAAACCTCTTTGTGGACCTAAAATCCTGAAACAGACAGCCACAGACACGGCTGAATTCCCAGGGCACTTGGAGAAGTGTGGGTGAGTACTTTAACATGCAGAAGCTCCCCACTATCCGATCACACACGTCTCCCACCAGCAGACAAGTCATGCACATGCTAACCAGCTGCTGTGGCTGCTGCCATTTCCTAGAAAGGTACCAAAAATGTCTGTCCATTTTGCAAATGCCTGAATGGCCTGGAAGATTGCTAGTGGTCTGAAGGGGTAGAGGCAGACTTCTTAAGCTCAATTCCCACCCACCCTGCTGCTTCAGCAGGGTGTGCCCCAACTGTGCTATTTCCTGAGGCTACTGAGCAGGCTGAAGGAGTACTCATTTTGCTCCTACCAGTGCTCAACTGGCTCAGCCGTCTCCTATAGCTGTTAGTGAAGCAATGGGTAGGCATAAGCCTCTTCCCACAACAAGGAATATAAAATACCACTGGAGCCAGTGTGTCTTGGTGAGAGTAAGCAGCCATGATAACAGCACAGAGGCTGGTGAGAGGGCCCTGAATAAGGGGGGGGGGGAGGGGGAGGGAGGTTGAGCTCTCACCATCCTGATTTTGAAGGCCTAAGGGGGTGATTACAAATAGGAATTTTCCTGCTCTCAGCTATCACTGCTTTAGTGATCACTCTGTGGAGGCTTTTCTTCGCCCTCATGAGTAGAAGTTGTTATTTCAGAGGCCAATAAAAGCCAGTACAGTATCATCCAGAGAGACCAAGGCTACCTGGACAATGTTCTAGAAGCAAGAGGGTGGAGAGTCACTGTTTTTCTCACAGAAATGTTTTCCATATGAAGAATTTATAAAATACTTTTCCCCTGGAGCTGGTCCTTTAGGACATTTCCAAGAGGATGGCTGCTAAAAGTACGTGATCTTCTGGAGGTAAATGTCAAAGGAAAATGGAGGTTGCAAAGGAGGAGAATAAACAACCCAACATGCGTTATAGTTCCACAACCGAGTTTGGGAAAAACCAAGTGGGAAGAGTCTGGGGGTGGGGAAAGCAGCAACCAAGAAACTCATATGATGGACGAAGGCCTCTTGCTGTCGGGGGATAATTACAACTCTTTTTAGGGGAAAACAAACAAACAAAGTTATATTGGATTGATGTATATTTGGAGTCCTTCAAATGCACCAGCCTCTTCCCAGTGGCTTTATAGGAATAGAGACCTGCAGAAAGCATTTTGAATCACCTTTTAGAGGGGTCTTTCTCTCAATTGCCCTGCTTAGTGTAGATACCTCTAAAACGGTTAAAATTAGATGAGCTGAATCACACCCCAGGAGCCTCAAATCTAGGCATGCCTCTGGTTAAGGTGAATATACGCAGGTGAATAAAACTGTGATTTTGCCTCCCTTTGTGGCACAGAGGAAAGACCAGATCAAGAAGAGGGTGAGGCGAATAAGGCAGTGAGTGTTTCTGCATCTACCCTCAGCTGTTTCTGTTCACTGAGCTCCTGGAGAGCCCCAGTGGAAAATGAAAGCTGCCTTTGCTCCTCTGCTGTATCCTCCAGGGAGGGCTGTGGCAGGGAAACACCTACCCTTCTTCACAGCAAATAGTCCCCCAGGCACAAGGCTTGGCTGTCACGGAGGGATGCGGTTCACCTGCCTTCTCAGCGCTTAAGCTGCCCCTGTGTTCCTGAATTGCCCAATTCTATCAAAGTTGTGGGGAGAAAGGAGTGAGGCTTAAAATAGCTAAGGCAGAAAATTCCCCAACTGTCAGTTTTATAACTCTTAAATCCATTCCAGGAGAGCTGGCTTTAGCCCTATTTCCTTATCACTCAGAAAAACTGAGACGATCAATTAAAGTTTTCCCATGCACCCTCTTGGACAGATGGTTGAACCATTTTAATTAAGTGTATGTATTGGACTGACAGAGTTGATGTATCTGACGTGACAGACATTTTCTGTGTTCATTTAGGTTTTTAATCTTTCACTGTCCTTAGTATGCCCAGAATTGTGCTATTTGCACTGCGCTCTCAGAAGAATTATTCAAAACACTGTCGATCGCTTGGATTATTAGATTTTTATTACTTGTTATTGTTGGATTTGGCCTTGGTGAAAAGCTCCTCAGTAGCAACTAGCTACCACTCTGGCACTAATAATGAAAGGATCTCATTGTGGAAGTCTCTGTTGAAAGGGGAGAGAAGAAGCCAGATTTTTGAAGATATTTAAATGTCTAGACAGGTAAATAGAGGCATAGTGACATTTTCAAAAGCGTCTCGGTACCCAAAACCTCACATTTCAATGGAACTTAAATGGTACTGAGCTGATTGTCTGCAGCTTTAGATACCTAACCACCCTGCAAGTCTGCTGCAACGTGGTGGATGCTGTCTTGGGTTCACGTTTAAAATTAAGTTAAATTCACTAGATATGCTTGCTCCCAGATGTTTCATAATGAAATACATACTTTTCTTTTCTTGTATCCCTTTGTGTTTAGTGGCCTTGCCCAAGGTAGAAGTTATGGTGCAAGGCACTAGTAGTCCTCAAACTGAGGACAAGATCCCATGGAGTATAGGGATCCCCCTTACATGATTTGAAGGGTGGGATCTGGGCTACAGCATATTCCTAATACACACAAATAGTTTCATGTATAGAGCTGTCTTCCTCAGGTATATCAGCCCTTAAGTTTGTTATACTATAATCAAATATTGTTGCAATGTGTATGTGGAGGCAGAGAATTATCAGTGTTTCTCTTTCCTTCTTGTTCAATGGGTATTTTTATAAATATTAGACATAGGTACAACATGTGGAAGTTCCCTGACTTTACTGGGCTTCTTCACATAATTTTTTTTCAGTCCTCTTTTAATATTAATAGATATTAATAGACAGATCTGATATTAATAGAACTTAGTCTCTCTAGGTTTCAGTGAATATCAATCAATAGATGTAAAAGTATCATATACTTGAATATCTTATAACGGCTACAAATCACTTTCTTATTTCCAGTGCCTTTCGTGGCCAAGATCAATGTTTGTTTTCACCTAAGATAAACTCCTGTACTCTCATATGCTTCATGGTAGAAAAATCAGTGTCTTCTGCTGGTGGGAAAACCATGCTGGAAAACTTCAAAGACCTGGCTGAAAAGTTTATTATAGATAAAAAATAACATCTTAATCCTCAAGACTTTCCAAGAACACATGGCCAGGATCTCTCATCGCCAGGAAGTTAGGTTGCCTGAATTTTCTTAGAGGAAATATAAGACAAAATAGTAAAAATCATGGATGTGATCATGTGCCCAGCATTTCTGAGCATATGATATTTTATTTGTGACGTAACAGACAATAAGGAGAAAAAAAAAAAAAGAAAAAAGAAAAAAGAAAAAAAAAAAGAAAAAAGAAAAAAGAAAAAAAGAAAAAAGAAAAAAGGAAGAAGTCAGAAGTCTAGTTGTTCTGTTCAGGGAATACAAGACTTGAAGTTTAAATAAGAATAATAAGAATAAGAGTGAGACCAGGCCTAAATACATTCAGCTTTTAATAACATGTATGTATAGTCCAACCAGTGCATGTACAAACCCTGCACTCCCTCACACACTTCAAATACCTGCAGGCATAGATAACTACTTGGATAAGTACATACCTCTTTGCTTGCTTACATGGGAGATTTTGTTCATGCAGTAAAGGCTGAGCATTTTTTTCAAAACCTCATGGTACATCTGCATATGTGAGTATTCTGGGAAATTCAAAATAGCCACACTTAAAATGTCCTAAGAACATGCAGTATCCAAGAGCTTTTGTATAGTGGGTTAATGGACTTATCAAATAACTAACAATCAGTTTTAAGAGGTGAGGTGGAGAGGCAGTGAGTGACAGGGAAAGGGAAGGAGAGAAGGAAGGAATACCATGGTACTCTGAAAAAAATGGTGCAAAGCGCGATCTTGGTGAACACTGATTGATAAGTGCAGCACAGAGCAATCTACAGCTCTTTTCTAGCAACAAACCAGAAATGTTAGTATTCTGTGCAGTATTACAGTGGGTGTGATACGCTGCGCTATCAGATCCACACGGATGGATTCAGTAAACAGATTCACACCTTCTGACCAGAATCAGAAATAACACATTTAATTTTCTAAAAGAAGCGTCTGATCTGATCTAAGAATATCAAAAGGAGCCAGTAGCTCAGACTGACATTATTACACAAGCAGTCACATTTTGATATTTAAGCTTGTACATTCCTTAAGCCTCAGTCAAATTTCTTGGCATTGTCAAAAAAAAAAAAAAAAAAAAAAAAAGGTGGGGGGGAGAGAAAAAAAGAAAGAAAGAAAAAACAAGCCATGCTCCTGATGAAAGCAGCTGTCATTCAGCACTAGGACTTGCCCTTCGAACAGCTGTACTTGATCTCAAAACTCTCACCTGCACAGCATGGTAGGCTGAATCAACCCCGCTCTTTGTCTCACTACCTCAGATAAGCCTGTCATCAAAGTGAAGAGATAAAAAAGAGACAATCATAACTCTAATGTCATATTTGACAGAGGAAGCTGTTAGTCAAGTAGCTTTAAACTGTTTCTCCTCTACATGTATCGAGTGACGTCCTGGCACAGCGACAAGAAGTTATCACGGTACTTTTTTATACGGGAAAGAAAAAAAAAAAAAAACACAACAAAACAGAACAGATGTGTCATTGTAGACACACCTTTCAGTGGACCTTCAAAGTAAAGAACTGGAGAGGCTCTTTCATGAGACAAGCGTCACAACAGCTCCATCTTCATAGAGGCTCCCACACAGGCCACTGCAGACAGCACATAGCAGATGATTAGAAGTAACTACACTAATAATGAATTGGCTCAAAGTGCCAATAAAACAGGTTTCCTAGGGCCAGATCCTAAATTTGCTACCGAGGCGAAATGCTAACTAATGTAGGAACTGGTCCAAAGGCAGCTTCCTCATGAGAAACTGAAAATAGCTTGCTCATCATAGCTGGCATTCCAGGGAAGGTGAGGAGGAGAGCTAGCCTCAGCTCTACAGACGACCAGGGTGTAACAAATTTAGGCTGTTGACTACTCTCAAGACAATTGTTAACTGATCTGTGATATCATATAATTATCAAGCCTATATTTAGATACCATTGAAGTTCTGCTTTTAGTCATGTAGAAGCTTAAATAACACTGTTTGCATTTATGCACCACATTTAACCCAGGGATCTCCCAAAGCTTTAGAATTAATAACCATAAATTCCTGGTCAGATGGAGCTTTCCATACAGAAAAATTATCATATTGGAAAAGCCTAAGTACAGCCCTGGGCCTCTGGGGCCTTATGTTGATATAAAAAGGAGATGGGTTGGACTTAATTCAAGAGATACAGAGTAATTTTACACACCAAAGCTGCCTTGTGACTTGTTTACCTGCCTGAAGCTCCCACAGTGATCTTCTTAAAAGCTTTCACCATCTACAAGCTTGCCTTGTCTAGGATTTTTTGGTTTTAGCCCTCTGTCTTCCACAGATCTCAGTTGAACCAAGGTCATGGAGAAAAATAAAAGTCAATGAATTTAGCTCCTAAGCCTCTAATTTTTGAATTTAATAAGTGCCTAAAATATTAACTCCAGCTCTGCCTATGACAGCATTGTCCAGATAACTCTTGTACCACACCTCACCCTAGTGTTGGATTCTGCTCCTGTAATTAGGTCTTGAAAAGTTAAGCGTCTCATCTAAGCCATGGATCTAAGCTGTCCCTCGGGTCAGTGGGAAGAGCCCAAAACCTCCATGAAGTGAGTGGCTGCATCTGCAGGTGGGTGTCCTTCATGGGGAGGCTACCCTGCCCTCTGACAGGGCTGAGTTCCCCTCAGGACAACGTGAGCAGGTTTAGCTGAGGTTAGGTACTTATCTTTTTGGAGGCTGATATTAGATAGGATGAGTCCCATCCTTAAAGCCAGATTCTTAAGTGTCTTGAGGTTCTTGCAGTGTAAACATGCAAAGGGATTTTCAGAGTTTCATAAATGCCCAACTCCCACTACAGCTCATCAGGACTAAGTCACCTCAGGAGTATCTAAAGAAGTCCTGCAAACACCTATCTGTATGGTTAAGTGTGAAATATCTTTAGGCATCTGAGCCCAAACTGTCAGAGAAAAACAGGAAACGTAATCAATTGAAAACCACAGCTACATCGCAGAGGCACTTGGAGGATAAAAACTTGTGCTGGTTGAGGACAACAGTTCAGTTTGAAATGAATTTGGGTGTTTTGAAAGATATGCCCTTTCTCAGTAAGGAAATCCTACTCAAATCACTTGAAATGCTTTAATGAAGTTAAAATATTTGTTTTTAACCTCTCTGACCTTTAGATGTTACCACCACACCACCAAAACAACAACAACAAAATCCAAAAGTAAAGTAATTTTAATATTAAAATATTGAGATTTTTTTTTCCAAATGCCAGAAGGGGTGCTGGTAAAAGCTCCCATTCTACCACAGTTGTTTTCTGAAGCTTCAGTTAAATTAATTAATTTTCCCCACATTTCAGTGTTTGCAGAATTACAGCTACCATTTCCAAGGCCATTTGTGAGTTTTAAGGAAAAAATACAATGTGATTTCTGTGTTAAAGTTGCTGCGTAGTTAGTAAAGGGGTGTGCAACCATGTGGTTTGTGATACATGTCTGTAAGGACAAGTCATGAATCTAAAAGCCAGTAAAGCTCTGTCTCTTTGATTATACGCTGATATCAGAATAGGAAATGACTGACTTCTAAACCCATATACTCATGATTGCTGCTGGATTTCAGGGAAGTACCTTGGGCAATAGGGAAAATTGTATGAATGTTCCACTGCTATTCTTCAACTTATTTAAACATTTAAAAAAAAATACAGACTTTACACATTACAATTATATATAAGCAACCATCTTATTATGACTCTATAAAAACTAATTATGCACCTGGGAATAAGGAAAGATTGAAAAGTAAGTATTATTTCACCATCAGAGGATTTCCAAACTGGAAATAACGTAGCACACCATATCAGCTGTATTACCTGAGCACAGTACCCATATGAAGTACTCCACCTAGCACCATCACTTGCCTAAATTCGAGTATTCGAGTGCCTAAATTGGACTCAGGGTGTTGGGTATGTGTCTCAAAATCTCCCAATTAGCCCAGAATGACAGTTCAACTACTTCATTTTACATGAGGCCCAAATGGTAACACCTCAGGCTACCACACGCAAACAGAAAAGTGTTATGATGAGGTTATGATAGGAATAATTCTTCACAGCCATTTAGTTAATAGAAGAGTGAATTTTTCTAGGTGCAGGTAGGTACAAGGAAGGTCAAGGGAGAACCAATTACATTGACTGATCCAAAGGGAAGGGAAGAGGTCTCCTTTCTGAAGGTGTTGGATCTCGCTTTCATTTTGGCCAGTGATCATGCTCATGGGGGCAGAGACAGCACTACGAAAAAGGAAAGGTAAGTATGGAATGCCAGGTGCCTCCTGCATGAATCTCTGCATGCTGAGGAGCAAGAGTATTCAATCTTGGATGATTTTTACATCTGACCTGTGAAATGCAGGTCGCTCAGCAAGGATGAAACATAATACTTCCTAAGACCTAGACAGAAGAAAGGTTATTCCTACTGTGTCATAGCAGCTAAGCCACAGGAAGCTGTTGAAACACTCTGCCAGCTTGCCTGAAATAAAACAGTTTTAATTTCAAGTGTGTAATGAATTTTTACCTTACGCTTCTGAATTTGAGCCACAATTTTCTTATCTGTGGGGTAATGGTGTTTAAATGGCCTGTTCTCTTTCTTCCTTGTCCACTCCTTTGCCAGAAGCTACTGAAATCCATGAGGACACCCAATACCCAGGAGCATCCTGCTTTTCCTTGCTACTAGTGGCTTTGCGTATTCGTGATGGACTGGAGCATGTTTGGGAGTTTGTTTTCTGAGCAGGGATCCCGTCCAGGTGTTGAGTTTTTGTCAATAGCATCATCACCCAAATGTGCTGTTTTACACCCTTGGATATGTTCTTCTGTGGGTTTACTTCCTCCACATTTATACCCACTTTACTTCATGGTGCTATTTTTGAAATCACACTAGATCAAATTCTCCACTCAGTTCCTCTTCCATAGTCACTGTGGGGCAGTGTGTGTATACATGAGGGCACAGTTTGATGCACAGTGTTTATTTTAATGTGAAGGTAGATATTATGCACAGGTGACTTGCTCCTTCTTATCATATAATCAGTATCAGCTCTGAAACGACAGTGACATAATTTCCTTTAAGGTAATGCAAAACTCATCATATTTCCACCTGTTACTGCATGCAAGTGTCTCCTTTTTATGTCATCTCTACTGTTGCAATTAGTGGTCAATATAGCAGAAGATGATAATAAGAACAAAGGTGTACCCCCTTGATGAATGGAAGACCATTCCTTGCCATTATGAATGTTAGAGAGATTTTTTTTCCCACATCCTCCTCACACAAATTTATGGTGGGTTGTAGGGCTGAAAATAGTAACTAAGGAAAACTAAACCGGAGCCAACTAATCCTGCATATTCCCTGTGTGATTAATTCAAGAGGCGTTTGGACAACACTCTCAGACACATAGCCTGATATTTCGGGTGGTCCTTTGGGGACCCAGGAGTTGCACCTGGTGATCTTTTGTGGATCCCTTCTACCTTGGATCTTCTGTGATTCTATGATATGCATGCAACCAGTATGGGTCTTGGCTGCACAGGGACTGCTGACAAATAGGACTTCTTGCTACTCTTGCACTGAGCCAATAGGTCTCTCTTGCACCCTCGGACTGCTCCAAAGAAGTGCTCAGTCCAGCACTGCATTAGTTACTTCCTTTCTCTTGTTATCCTTCTGCCAAGCTGTTGCTTCATCTGTTGTGATGCAGCAAAGGGATTCTTTCTAGATCCGTTTGTCTTCCTTAAGCCTTGAAGTCATCAAAACAGGTATTATGTAGGGAGCGTTTTATCCTTTATTTCCAAAACATGGCAGAAGTGTGGCTACTTTCTCATCCATGCTGTTTAAAAGCTGTGGGTGACTCTGCCAGCTCCCAGATTGGCGTAGTCTACCTTGTACCATCAGAAAGAACATGAGAGCATGGCATCCCCTTACTGCTCCATGAAATACAAAACTCATCTGATGTTTGAACTCTAAACTTGTTAGCCCAGAAATAATACACATAATGTAAAAAATAAATTGCAGCTTGAGGCCTGGGCATATTAACAGCAAGAAGACTGACAGCTTTGTGGTTGCTGTTCCTTACAACCAGATCAACAACTGGGAAACGACCTAGCTCCTTGGGCCACATCAGAAGCATCACTGACTGTGCTTGATCTTTCTTTAATATATATATATGTATATATATATATATATAAAACAAAAACAAAACAAAAAACAGGTTTTTGATACATCATTACACGTATCTAAAACAAGCTGTGCATGAGTGACACTATCTTTGCTATCTGATATGTTTATCTTGACCATATTCTCCTGTGGGACCCCAGACTATGTGAAGATTTTGCAAGGTATCTTACCTGATCACTAAAAATTATTCCAAGACTATATGGTCTCAAGTTTATGTTGAATATCAAGCAAATTGCTCTACAAATACATCAGCCAGACACTGAGGGGGCCAGTGGTGCCTGGTCTGTTTAGTCATCTAAGCCCTCTCAGTATAGCATAAGGTACTGTCACTCTGGTGTGAGAGATCCAAACCCACTTGCACTACACAAGATGTGATCCAGTGATGAATCAGATAACATTCCTTTGCTCAGATGCATGAGATACACAATAAAAGTTCTGCCTATGAAAGTTTTAAACACTCGTTATTTGGCTGGTAAAGCTAAAGAAGTCAGAACATCAAGAAATCAGAACCACAAATTCAAGCTCTCTGGCATTTGGAACTACTTCACACAAAGCTACATTCCCACCGCCCACTCTCCAAACACACTCAGGTGCTGGCATTTTCACCCAGACTAATTAACAAATAGTGTGGCAATTAAATCACATGGCCTCACCATTGAGTTCAGAAAACTCCCTTACATTGCCGCAGAGTATAGCAACATAACTCATAAAATTATTTTATAACAACAATTTAAGTGAAGCAAATATCATGAAAATACAACACAAATGTGATAATTATTCTAACTTATGTGATAACAATGTTACATATAAACCAAATTGTCTTTCCAAGTCCATCCAACTTCAAACAGCTTCCTTGCTCTACAAGCATGCCTGAAGTATCGATCTATGTGTGGACTGGCATAGGGTGACTTTCCTAAATATGACTTTGTGAAGCCTCCCAGGACAGTTTTATGGAGATATAGCCATTTTTGAAGAAGGAGTATTCAGCTATTTGTGGAGTTGTCCAGACTGTTCAAAGAGCTAGGAAATGTGAGAGCAAATGGTGCTTGAAAAATACTATTTTGCCCTTCCTGGTTGGTCCAGCTGCCCCAGTAATTTTGGCTTGGCCAGACTTCATGGTTTGCTTCCCCATGTTGTGTGTATTGGTAAGAGCTGGGAGGGATTGGTCAAGGCCAGGGTGATGTCAAGAGCAGCCCCTGTGTGGTTCACAACCCCAGAGCTGTGAATGTAAGGGGTATCTGCTATATTTGGTCAACAAAATGTCTGCCTTCCTGTTCCTCAGATCTTGACTCTTGGACAGCTGCAAGAAAGATAAGAAAAGCCTCAGGAAACCAGAAGATGTTCATTTGGAGAAGGTATCCAGAGGGGGAGGTTAATGCACAAACAGAGAGAAGGAAAGCAGTGGAGTAAATGAGAAAGGCTTGGGGTCATTTTTTCTTATCATTTTTAAAGAGGAGTTAGTTGTTGGTGGAGAGATAGCATTTCTATGAAGAGAAAATGAAAAAGTCCACTAATAACATACTACACCAACATGAGTAAGCCCAGCATTTTCTGAGTCACAAAAAAGCAGTTATAGAGTGACAGGGAACTCTTTTAAAGTGATGATTCAAAAATAAAAAAGGCATTTGGAGTCATTGAGCGTGCAGAGTTAGACCAGGTAACCACATGATCTTATCATTACTACCCTTCATCTGTCTGCCGCCCTCTTCCCACCTAGCGTTTGATACACTCACTTGTTGCATCTTGTCTTGCAAGTGGCATGACTTCAATTGCACTAATTGTGTGCATAAAGTTAACCATGCATGTAAATGTTTGCAAGATTGGAACCTCAGATTATAAACACTAGGAGAGGGCTCATCTCCTCCAGTATAATCATGGAGTGCAAGATGCAAGAAGGGCCCAGACATAAGAAATTTTGTATATTAGAGAAGAGAAATTACATCATTATTATGCTTTAATATTTATTTTTTGATTCCTTTTGTCTTTGGTTATTTATCTCACATACTCGCTTCCTTTCTGTGTTCCGTCTTTTCTTTAAAAAACACGGGAGCAGGAAAGGAGCTCTAGGCATTTAGACAATTCTATTTGATTTCAGATGGAAGGATTATTATTGTGTATTCTCTTATCTGAATATAATTCTCCCAGGGTAGCTACTGTGCTAATATTATACAAAATTACGTAGGTGTTGCATGAGGCTGTAATTTGCACTAGAGGTTTCAAGGTTGTTATTATTTATTGCCTGTATTACTGCCGAACCTCAGAGTCTGGTGGGGAACCAGGGTGATGCATTCTGCACAAACACAGAGCAGAAGGAAAGTCCCTGACCTAATACCAACCATTAGCTCCACAAGCAGATCAGAGAGCATCCAGGTGGGGCCCGGGGCAGGGAGCCAGAGCAGATTGGGATGCCCTTCTGTGGGAGACTGGGGATGTCGGGGTCCGAGTCTGCTAAAGTAGAGAAGTAGTCTCCTGCCAAAACAAGCTGGGATGGCAAACCTCCCAGGAAAGAGAGGCAACAATGGCAAGGAGTGAAGTTGCTGAAAGGAATTTGTAGATCTTGATGCCCAGAGCAAATGTGCCCCTAGAACTGTCCCTGACCCCCAGAGGACTAGAGGCAGCACGTGAACACAGGCAGAAATAAGGGGGCAGGAGGTGGCAGGACAAGACTGGTCAACCCCACAAACATGGTGAAGACAACACTATAAGACATGGTAAAAGAGACCCCTCTGCCTTAAATTTACAAAGTGACTCACTAACCTATAATAACATCACCTAAAACTCATAGTGAGCTGTTCATCTTCAAAGTACTTTACAAAGATTAACTAATTAATTTCACTGTCAAATCTTTTGCAGATCTAGTAATGGTATTTGGCTCTACCTCAGAGAGCAATTTTTTCCAGGTACTGGCAGGGTAAACACTCATAATGATATAACCAGTGGGAAGAACATTTTTAGCTCT
Source organism: Aythya fuligula (assembly GCF_009819795.1). NCBI lineage: Eukaryota > Metazoa > Chordata > Aves > Anseriformes > Anatidae > Aythya > Aythya fuligula. The sequence goes on along the minus strand of NC_045560.1, from coordinate 9,052,576 downwards.
TGAACGATAGCTTAATGAGAGACAAAGGTTAGGTACTGACCCTGGACCAAAGAGCTTCTTTGGGCTTTGAAATCAAGGCTCTTGCTCCTAGTCTAGTGTCAACACTAAAGTCCATGTGGCTTGTGCACGCTGAATTTTAGGAAGACACAGGTAAAAAAGCCAGCTAATCACAGATGTATACAGTGGCAGTTTCTCTCATGTTTCTGTCTCATGTTCTCATATATTTTCCCTCCCGAGGACTCCATGCCTGTTGCCACTGCTCTGCCCACCACATCCCACACCATACTTGCCCCCCAGCTAGCCCCATGCCATGCCAATGGGAATGAAAATGTGGCAAGAGCCTGGCTCCCACGGATGGGTTTCACTTTCAGTCTCCTGGCTGCCTTGCAAAGAGACAGAGTAACTCCCAAAGGCATCTCCTGCCTCCCCATCCAGCTGCTCAGCTAACATGGGCTCAGCAGTCTGATTTATGGAGGCTGGGCCTGGCTGATGAAGTTCTTCCAGAACAGTGATGTTGGCTTCCATATGAAAAATCCACTTCATTAGCAGCCAAAATTAGGTGAGAAAAGATCTTGCATGTGGACACTGACAGGGCGGATTATGTTGCCCAAAGAGGTTGTGTTATTTAGAACAGTAGACAATCAGTCTCCTATTACTCAATGCTGCATCAGCACTGTATTGACCTGCTGTCACAGACCTGCCAGCTGTAGGGACACCTTCCAGTAGAAACCAGGCTAGACATGGGTACAAAACCTGGTGACAACTTTTAATGTGTTAAATCACATTGTCAGAGTTACCATAGTCTGAGAGCTGCTGCCCTAAACAAATGTGGGGTTTTCCTTTTATATGTTTGTTTAAAATCAATACTTATTGGAAAATATCAAAAATTAAGAAATGTTGGTACTAAATCATCCATTTCTAGTCTTTATGTAACAAAATGTTGGGTATGCACAAGAACCCTCTGATTATAATTCCTCCTCCTAAGGTAAAAATTAACAGAGAAAACTAAGCATTTATTGGTCCAAAAAGGCATACAGTGCTAGGTCTGGAAAGGAACTGAAAAATTACCTATGACACTTCTCTGCAGGTAAACAATAACAAAATACAGCTAGAGTGGGTCACTTGGAAATAGCTACAGCTATAGCTATAGCTATAATTACAGTAGGTCACTTCACTGTAAATGGCTGTGTTTGTATGCCGGGACTGAAGACTGACTTTACAGTCAGTGAACAGCTTGTAAAAGCTTGACACTTTGGGAAAAAAAAGAAAAGCCTGAAAGTTGATGACAACTCCTCAGACCAAGTATATGTCAACTATCTGCACTTCACTTCTTGAACTTAACAAGATAAAAATGTTACAGGAGATAAAATTTCTTGTCAAGGCACCTTGATCTCTCCTTTTGCACCCAAATCTCAATAGTCTGTATTATTCACAGCCAAATACAGACCTCAGTTACAACTGTGAATTTGATTCAACAAGTTAATATAAACAAAATCCAGGGCAGAATGTAGTACAGCATGAGGTGTATTCTGCTACAAGTTCTCACCTTCATCTTCCCAGTTTCTCCAGAGAGTAAGGTGTTTCTGGAGCTTTTTTTTTTTCAAATGTCATTACATACCATACCTTAAGCTTGCTGCCAGCTTTTCCTTACACTAACAATGGCACAAACATGTCTTTAGCAATCACAAAATCAAAGGACCCCAGTGTGACTTCTTCATGACACCAGGTGATCTCAGAGGGAGTTTTCAGTGCTAAGAAGGGACAAGTTTGGGTGCAAAATATTTGATGATATCCTTCTGCTGCTCCCATGGTTTTGCCTGGGAACAAAGGGCAAATGCCAGCCATTTTGGGAAACAGAAGAAAAAGCTCTCTAGGGCATTTCCAAATTCTGAAAAGCTCATTGCTGCAATGAATGAAGTTGTGCTGCTGGCCGAGGAGCTGTTGACCCTTGCGTGTCCTCTGTTACCGGTGCTATCTTGGAATGCAGGGAGACTCCAAAATAAGAGTGTAGTGTTTCTCGGTGGCCAAGAGAACAAAACTTTCAGCTTCAGGAATGTGAAGTGCAGTTGCAGAAAGCCATCAAGTAGCGATAGGAACAAAAACACCAATGGCATCTCTTATGGATTTGTAGCAAAGAAGATCCAGCTAAAACACACAGGATCATTCTTTCAGTCAAGACAATCAAGACACAACTGCACATACCTCTGAAAGCTAAATGAAAAAGCTGTGCTAGTGTTACAGGGAGTTAAAGCAAGGCATCCGCAAACATACCCTTGTTCTAGTCTGCATAATGTCTGTGCAGCCATTCACATCTAAAGCACAGCCTCTGCACCCCTATCCTCGCTTGCCAGATCCTTCAGAGGAGCAAAACCAAAAGACCTAGTAGCTAGTGAGTGTTAAAGCCTTTGAACATTCGGCACCCTGAGCCCCCCCTCCTCTTCGTTCCTTGCTGTATGCATTCTGCAGTTCCCTGCTTCAAAAGGAGTTCAGTTTTTTTACTGTTTGATGCCCAAGCTGTCAGTCTTGGTGCCACTGCTGAGAACTGTCAGATGGATGAAGACAGGCCACAAACACTGGGAGAAAAGCCATCACTGTATTTGTGTTCTCACGGTCCTAGTTCAGTGAGCCACATAAATATAGGTGTCCTATCTGCTTCACAGATGGTTTGTGCTCTGGAAATTGTGAAAGTGCTTATGTTCCTTGCTGAATCAGGCCCTAATTCACCTGAATTACTTGTCAGCCCAACATCAAGAGTTGGAAAACTCCTGATTGATTATGAAGGCTCTGAGACTTTGTGCAGCGTTCAGCTGCCTTAGCCCCCCACTATGACGTTATTGTGGCAGAATGATGTTGCCTCAGAGTGGATAACTAAATATGCACAACCAAAATTTCCCACTTCAATATGAGGCCAGGGCATGTGAGAGGGAAAGACTGTGCCATTTGTCAGCCTCCTCCTTTCCCTGGTACCCAGCCCTGATCTCACTGAACTGCTCAGTCCAGCAGAAATTTGTCCCAGGCATTGCCTTACTTTTTAATGCAAGACAATTAAATTCACTGCCCCTTTCCAGAGGAAGCAGAAAAAGGTAGATTAAAGAGAGGAGGGAAAATAAATACAGACAAACTACCTATTTTCATAAGATTTTTTCAGTGTGTTTCTTCAAAAATGTGCTGATTAAGTAATTTGCCTCCAGTCTCAGAACTATGAGGTTTAATGAAGCTGACATTTCTTCCCCTTCAATGTTATGTCAGACTAAAAACCTTTTCAACTTATAATAGATACGTATGGTAATAGATATCTGAATGAAAGATCAAACAGACATTAAGTACTGCAGAAATAGCCTGCTAAAAAGATGAAGTCACCCTCTAATGACATTATTATGACATACAGATTAAAAGAAGAACCAGTAAAAAAGAAGGATGATAATGCTATTGTGTTACTCCACTAAGGTATTTTACCAGTAAAATGAAGTTACTTGCTTTATGCATCTATCTACTTCAACCGACTGATGTTTTCAGGAAAAAAAAAAAAAAAAAAAAAAAGGAGATTTTTTTTTTCTCCTGTTACAGGAGAAAAGAGTTGTACTTGAAGAAGAAAAAAGCCCACCAAGCAAACCCTACCTGTATTTGGGGTTGGTACATAGTATCAGATGAACATTGCCTTTCAAGCGTTTGATCCTGTGCCTCCAAAAACTACAAACACCATAAACCAAAATTAAAAACTTCGCCAACAGTCTAGTACACATAGTAGGTTCAAACTGAACCCCCTTGAGGAAAGGATAATTACTACCTTGTTGTAAAACAGATGCATTTTTGGAAGCAGATGCGTGCAAGGTGACCCTACTTTGGGAAACCACATTTAAAGCAAATATTTATTTGTATAACAAATGGAATACTTTCTACCAGCCCATTATGCAGCTAAGATTAGCTCAGACCTTTATAGTGACACTAGATAGATAATAAACTGAAAGCGAATTTCAGCTGGTGCAGTTTCGCTAGTTCTTCAGCTGTCCTACCATGTGTGGGTCTAATGGGTGGAGGAGAGTCGTGTCACAGTCTGCCAGTGGTAAAACCTCAGAGACAAGAGGCCAGAAGGGCAATTCTATGGCGTGGATGGACAGGATAACTCCTCATTGCAAGGGAAACATCTTAGAAGCTTTGCTTGAGCAGGCTTCCTGCCTTTTGTGCATGTGGATAAGACCATTAAGGAGATGAGTGGTCGTGGACACAGCTCACCCCTACTGCAACCTATTTCCACCATACAGGCAGAGGACATTGTGATTCAGATGTTAATCAATTGCCAGCAGCATTATATAGCCTTGGGTAGAAGCACATTGAGGTCTCTTACTATTAGAGCCTAACTGAGGCACGGTGACTGCTTCTATCTCCTGTCTGTGCAGGGAGCCAAAACCTAGCTGGACTGTAGGCGTCTGATGTGCTCACTGCTTTCTTGAACTAAGTTGCCACAACATTCATGACAACTACGTGAGGCACCTATTGTAGGTGGTCTGAGTACAGCCCACATTGGTGGAGTGCTGCTCCCTGCCTTCATCTCCTCCTCCCTGAGCCATGAAACCAAAACACCATCAATTTGCTACAGGCTGCTGCTAAATGAGAGCTATTTCCCTTCTGCCTGCCTCAATATAGATGTTAAATGCAACTCTTATCTTAGAAGTACCTGCAAAAACAGCTCTGCAGGGTTATACATGGACTCTGTCGTGAAGACCACAGGTTGCTTTTGCTCACTTTGTGTGTAAATGGTGCTTTTGTTGTTGTTGTTGTTGTTGTTTTGTTAGTTTGTTTGTTTTGTAACTGTCTATCCAGTGTGAGGATTTTATATGAAGGTGGGTTCTCTTGATGTAGTTTGCCATTGCAGAGGGGGTTCTACAGACCAAACTATTTTCTAAACTCCCTGTTTGGAGGAATTCAGAAATGCTTCACAGTCCATCTTCACTGAAGTAACTGATGCCTTGAGAAGTGCAGAATCTAGGCATACATCCAGTCCTAAGTGCCTAGGACTTAATAGACAGAAAAAATTCTACATTATACCCCTTTACAACTAGATTTCTATGCATCCAGGAGCATGGAGGTGCCATTTTTTACAGTTACTTTTCAGAACAAAGCAACACTGCAAATGTGCAGATAGGCAGCAGTAAGATATGCACTGGTAGGTTCACAAAGCATTTCTTCCCATACTGTAAGAACAGCACATTAATGAGACAGTGAATACTCGGCTGCTTTTTTCTCTGCCCTCATCTGCTGCCAAAGGCTGGACTGGCTGAGTGAACTGGCTCTCCATAGCTCCTTTGGAAACTGGTATCTTCAGGTCTGCTTTGAAGAGATTTGTGTCTGTGGTACAGTAGTGATGTTACATCCACATGACATAAGTATTGGTTCTCTTGATGTAGTCCCACTGTGCATACTTTATGATCCTAGGCTTCATTTATTTGTCCTTATATTTTCTTAAATAAAATGCAATCATAAAAATTACCATATAGTTTACATGGCAGAAATACTGTTTTTTAAACCCCAATTGAAACTCTAGTTACTATTATACTGTTGCATACTATGCTGTAGCCTGTCAGACTGATGCTTTCATGGCATGAAATGGAGGCTGTAGGTATACAACATGGCGATGGCAGAGAGCTGTGCAGTGCTGAACCATATTTGCTGAAGTCCTGTCCCGAGACTGCCTTTCAGGTCATCTTTCCCCTGAAACATGCCCAAGAATTGTCTAGAGGAGTGCTACCTGACACACACAGCAAACCTTTCAGGGACAGCCATTTAAACATATGGATGATGTGACCCATCTTAGATGTCCGGCTTGATGTGTGATCGGTGTTGGTGCCTATTTTTCTCCATTGACTATACAGAGTTTGAAAAGTGACTTGTTTGAGTTTAGACTTTCTAGGTTTCAGACAGATAAGGAGAGTAGATGAAGAATGCCCTTTACTTCTTCATTGACACCAAGTGGGTGAGGTCAAGTAAGCAACTGCAATGGATGTGGAATCATGCATTACAAATGATCTGTGTCACAGTAGGTGTTGCTGAGGATTACTAGGCAAAAATGTATGATTCTTACCCTGAACAGCTTGGGATCTAAGTGAACAGCTCATATGCATAGTCCTTGGTACATTTGATGACAATAAATTAGTATACAGTTGTCTGAATGAACTGTTTTTCAATAAAATAATTAAATTAATATGTGGGAATCCAATCATTTCCCTATAAGAAAGGAATAAAGATCTAAGTAACACATTGATCGGGAAATGTTGATTGCCGCAACTGTCGCAAGCCTCGTTCACAGTGGGCCAAGTTAGTCAGCATAGCAATAAAATTTGCTTTAGCATCAGCAAAGAAGAGCAGGAATCTGATGCTACCACTTTCTGATGCAGCAATCTTTGGGGCCCAACTCCCTCTGGAGTCTTGGACATTGCATCCTCATTTATATGAGTGTGTATTGATTGCACAATGGCACAAAATGTAAAAGTGGTGATTCATACTGGATCTTCATCCATTTGACAAACTGAAGGGCAGTAGCAGACTGTGGTCCATAGATCTCTGGCAGAATTTAAGTACTTCTGCTGGATCCAGGAAAAGTAGCTACAGGAAATGAGACTGCCTTTTGGGCTTATCTTGCACTTTGAAAGCAAATCTTGAGGAGTCTACACTTTTCACTAGGAGGCATACCAAAGTTGGTAAGTCAAAAAAAGGTGAAACGCCACTGCAGTAGGAGTTGGGGACATCTAAGTCTGAGTTACTGGAGGCCTGGAATACTTTTCCGAGAGCAAAAGCCACTTCACAACAAGCAGACAGGTTGTGCCAATTTATTGATGCTCAAGTGCCCCAAGCCCATGCCCTCGACCAGCACACTTGAATTTACCAGCTCTTATTCTAGCCACCAAGGGGGCTCACACTTCTTAAGGTCAAAAGGAATATTCTGGGGGATGACGGAAAAGTTCATCCTTTTTTTAAGGATAAAGGCAAAAATATTATCTTAGAGCATGCTCAGATCAGGATTGGCTTGCACAGAAGAATCTGTGATAGGCGGTCCTGATTACCGTTTAATTAATTTATTTGCCACTTATTTGTGCTGATATGCCCCAGTCACTCAGCACGTGATAAGGAATAAGACCAACAGACTTTCTACCACAATAAAAGCCTTGTTGTTTAAGTTGTCTTGATAAATTCAGGGCATTTTGTGTAACGGGGTAATGACATACAGGATACGTACAAGTGTACATGGACAGAAGGGGAGGAAGATTGTTATCAAGCATATTAATAATAAAGCAACCCCAGCAAAACTTGATCTTATCGCTAGATTATGCAGAGGTGATAAAGGCTGAGTGGGACTTACAGATATTATTTTGGCCACCAGAGGGTTCCCATATTTTTCCATGTGTGCAACTGAAGCATTGAGAGAATGAAGAGGGTAGAAAAGACACTTTAAAGAATGTGTGAAATCAATAAAGATCAAACAAAATACATTCCCAAAGTAATGCCAACAATCTACCTGCAGGCGCAATTTCACTACTGAAAAATTCAACGACTGCATTTTGCAGAAGGAAAATAGACATTTTCTGTACTGGTTGCAGCACCTTCATTCTCATTTGCACCATTGCAAATGAGATCAGGATTCAAGCAGCTGACAATAAATTCCATGTATGTAGGACACCTATTAAAGGTTTCATGTGATGTTAGAGTGAGTAGGTTAGTACAAAAGAAACCCCACAAAGTAAATAAGATTTCAAACGTTGTGGTATTGTCAGGGCAAAACCCCAGATTCCAAGTCAAGTTCAATCCTGCAGAGCTAGTAATGGCAGTGCTATTTTCCTAACTTGGCTTCAGTCACTACCGTGACTCTCGATTCTCAAATAATAGGTGATTCATCTTAATGTTATTTAGGGAAGGAGTCACAATGGCTTTGATAAGTCAAATGATGGTCAGATATTTTTCTTACAGCTCATTAATTTTCCCAAGAAACAATGGGCCAAATCCTGCTGTCAGTTATGCTGCTGAAGTCAGTGTACTGGAGATGCTTTTTAATCTATGCTAGATCTTGATCCCCCTCTGACACACATAGGATTGGCTCTTGGGTTTGCGCTTTCTGACATGCTTCATCAGACCTCTTGAGGCTCTCCTGAAAATGTCAACCAGAAATTATGTTAGCTGCAGCAATTTGATGAAATCTCAGTCTGGACAGTGTGATCAGGGCAAGCCTCAGTCTGAGTGGGCACATGGGAAAGCTTTTTATAGTTTCATGGTTCTACCACAAACCCAGAGCCCCAGGGAGGGGAAAAGGTTCCTTGATGCCTGAAATGGTGTTGGTGGAGCTCGTAGAACTGCAACATCTTCCCTTTGGGAGTCAGACATCATTGCTCACCCCTCAGCTTATTGGTAAACACAATGACCAGAGGAGGCAGTCCTTGAAGCTGTTCTTTCAGCTTTCCTTTAGTTTGCCACCAGAAGGAGGAGTTTGAATGGCCCAAAGAGCAACTGTTGAAAGGGACTGACCATTCTCCTTCTCAAGATAACTCTGAAGTCTTCTTTGTTATGTAGGTTTCTCCTTTGTCAGCATTACCAGAAACTTGTCTGGCTTGTGCAATATGGTCCAAAGGTTCAGTAAATCAAAATCTCTTTCCTTATTTGAGGTCAGAGCCTTGTGCCTTCCGTCATGGCAAGGAAAGACATACTGCACAGTCCACTGACTTCAAGGAAGCTTCTCATGAAGAAATGTATTTATTCAGCTTGAATAATGGGCACAAGAGTCTAGCTTTTGATAACATGGGCATGGCAGCTTTGCAGGTGTTACAGTGTTCGGTATTATTCCAAAGTTTCCATTTTTATTTCTAATAAGATTCTGACCTTCTACACTTTGTATGATGCATTATAATTAGAAGACTTATTGAGAAGCCTAATATAATATTATACCCACTGGGGAGTCAAAAGTGCAAACGGTAAAAATATCAAATCTTAATATTTAATTAATTGAAACAAATTAAATTTCAAGCTATTTCTCATTTCTGTCATACAAACCTTAAAATATATGTAGATTTCCCCACAGAGTGGGGATTTCAAACACGTTTGCCATAAGCCACAATTATAGCCACAATTCTCACCTTTTGTAAGACCTCCTTAACCAAGAGTTTCCCAGGCTCTTTGTGGGAGTAGTTCTTTGCATATAGTTGCTCTAGTTGGGTGCCTAAATGACTTAGACACTTGAAAAAATCTGGCCTTTCTTCTTGGTGCAGAAGACTTCTGAAGTGCTACCCTTTAAAGCTCCTCAATCAGGCCATTCTCAAATGGCATCTTTGCCCCAAAACATAGACAGAAGACAGAAGGAATAAAAAAACAGGCTGTTCAGATGAGCCAGTTGAAGAGTGAAAGGCAAGAAGAATCAACTTTGACAAAAACCTGGGTGATTTCAGTTTCTGTGTCATATCCAACCTTTACTCAGTGTACATAACACCTTTCCTGTAGAGAAATGGAGTAGTGTAAAAATGACTGAAGAGCTATTGCAGGTAAATTACCAAATCGCAGCAACAGTCTACTTGTCTTCATGCCTTGCTATGTTATCGCTACTGGGACTACATTCATTTTGCTCACTGCTTTGTATTGGTTTGCTAAAAATAAATAAGTAAATGAAAACAGACATTCGGTAAATGAATTACCAGTGATAGACCTGAAGCTCCTCTGAGAAGTTTATTACTGCTAGATAGTCAGCACGGCTGCAGCTCATCTACGGAACTGCCATTCTACAATTGCATTTCTCCACAGTAAAGAAAATTTACAGTGCTCAATCATGTGCCACAGGTCCTTTGATTAAATGTGGATTTACAGTACATGACAGCCCACAGCAGCTTAAGTACTGTACAGTGTGCTACATAAATGCACGTTCAGGATTATTACACATACCGAAATAGACATGTACTTGATAGAGGTTATTATGGTTTACAGTTCCCTTTTCACTTTCCTCTCTGTGGTAATAACTATACATGTATTGGCCTTAAACACCTACGTGTTTTAAGCACAGGTTAAATTATAAAAGAGATTGCAACATCTTCTTTGTCCATCATCATCTAATAAATCAACAGGTCCATTTCTGTGGATTGATGTAATGGCATTTATGAGCATTGGCAAAGTCATATCCACTTAACTGATGCAATTAAGTAGTGCCGTGCTCTTATTATAATAATAATGGATTGACTGATGAGTAATTTATTTCTTTCCAATGTAACTGACAAAAATAGATTATATTCATAGACAACGCAATGTATTTGGATCATAAAACTGCTGCCTTCTCAAATCCACCATTAGCTTAAATTTATCCCCACCAGAGAGCGGTGGAAAACATTTTAAACCAAGTACCACACTTAACGAGGAATCCCAGCCCCAATGCCAGCAGCTTAAGTGTTAAGTCCCACAGAGAAGGTGAATATTTCACTAGCTGTTTCTCATAAGAGAAGCACTGCTAAACACTGTCATAAAGAACCAACTTTTAGAGCTGCCAGCTGAGCTATCTCCTTCAGGGAAGGAGATAGTTGTGTTTGGTTTAATTTTAATTGGGTTTCCAGAAAAAAATATTTCCTTATTGCCACTTGTTACTCCACACATTCTCTCTGCCGCTCCTTTCCTATCAATATTGCCTAGAGACCCGTGCAAGTCAGAGCTTTCATCACCCTCAACGTGACCTTTTGGACTATCTTGTTATTTCCCATGTTTACGACTGTCATTTACGCATGTGAAGATTAAGGGCCAAATTATCTGCTGGCTGTGAATTGGCATGGTTTCACCAACTGCAGCGGAGCTGTTCCAATTTACAAGCTGCAGGGGGGCTGGAGATGGGCCAGAACCAAAACCCTACCTCCAGACACCCCAGAGTTTCTGCACGGCAGCCTGTCTCTGCTCATTGCCCTTACTCTATCATCCGTTTGGGGCTTAAGATCTCAAGGGCATATCACATCCATTTTTCCTTTACATTATGGCAGCAAAAGCTCTGTCTTCCATTGAGTACAAGCCAAATATTCTAAATAATATATAAATAAATATTCTAAATATTCTTATTTTACAGTTTCACAGAATTCAAGGACAAAAGGATCCACCACGTTATCTCATCTGACTTTTTGTATGACATTCAAAGAATAGAAAATAGAGCCTGAGACTCCTGCATTAGGAGGGAACTGATTCATTGGGATAAAACCAAATGATCCCAGCAAGATTTCAACTTTTGGATGAAGAATGGAAGAGGAAGGATCCTGCCTTTTGCAATCTGACCTCATGGAAAACCTGGAAATCAGCATGACCTTAGCCCATGAGCAAGGCATGCCAGTCAAGACTCAGTCAAGGATGATTCAGCGTGTAACCTGGGAACACTGTGCTGTCCCATCCAGAGGTCTTTCTTTACCTGTGGAGCATATTCTTTATGTTCCAGAGTATCCTTATGTGTGTGTATACGTACATGCAATTTGTCACAAAGGAGAAATGTATTTCTCAGTCCTTGAAGCCTGAGGTCCGATATTTGTCATTGTTTGAAAGCAGCTGCATTTGTTAGAAATAACACAAGGAACATTGCAGAGCTTTCTGTCCTCTGCATAGGTTATGGATGGAAAGCAGATTTCACAGCCTCCAACACCAGCAGAGATTTCCACAACCACCCCATATTTCTGACCAAGATGTCTGTGACACCCTGGTGAGGGGTGAACAGCTCTGTTGGTGAGGACAAAAGCCTTCATTGTTCACCCCTTTCCACAACCACCACCACCACTAGCACCTCCGAAAAAAAAAAAAAAAAAAAAAAAAGAGATGGGACTTCTATTTCTTCTCAATGGATGATGACAAAGACCCTAAGTTTCCCCAACACTGACAATCTCATCCTAATTACTATGCTAGGAAGTTAATGAGCTCTTTTGAATGCACAGCATGATCACTGACATAAAAGTAGAAGATGTGGTTAATAGTATTGGCTGGCCTAAGAGGGAGCGAGAGAGATCTACAGAGGTTTATTTACTGCTGTGTTAAGAAATTTTGAAATCAAGGTGTTTTATGACTAAAGACAACAAATAGGCTAGCTTCTGCTCACTGTATCCAAATTTCTAATGCAAGGTTAACTCACTGCCCTCACCCCCAAGACAATATGTATTTAATTTTCAGTCACAACTGCACGTTACATGATGACCAATAAGATCACCAGTGCTGGCTTTTATTTCTGCTCTGAAACCTCTAAAAGAAGAGAAACATCTGATCTCTGAGAAGGTGTGATCTATGCCTGCAGTCATGCAATCATATATTATTTATCTTGATCTACAAATGATGTCTTATAAAGGGGTCCATGGAGGAAAATAAGAGCCATTTGTGCTACCTTTCATCAGAAATGTTTATGTAGAGTTCTCTCTCTCTGACCACAGAGCAGACATCTCATTCCTGAAACTACACCTCCTCACAGGAAGAAACACTAATTGTTCTCACCACTGCAGAATGTCTGATTCTTGTCGTGGACCTAAACTTGCTGCTTTAAATGCTCCTTCCTCCTCACAGATTGAGTAGTCAAATAACCTTGTCAGACCACTGATGTTGGATCTCAAAGCATGAACCTCCTAAGTCCTTTCTTTGGATTGATCCATTTGAACAGAACACAAAATCGTTGTTATCAGATAGCTGTTAAAACTGGTTACATTTCTGTGATAAAGCTCTTTGGCACAGGAGAAAAACAAATGTGAAGGAACACTGCAGTGTTAAAGGCACAGTGCTAAATGTTGAGTTTTGAGAAATTCCCAGGTAACAAACATCTAAGTATGCATCTTGTAGGTGCAGTGCCAAGATGTTGGCCTCTGAAAGTTCAGTGGAGTGGATCCACTCTACTGACATGAAGCAGGAAGATGATAAGAAGGACAGAAACCCTGAAGTCTGTGGGCATGTATGTGATCCAATGAAGAGAAGATTACAGTTTCTGGCTCATTTATGGCCCAGCATTTTCCCCTGTGCTTCCTGGAACCTAAAGATCTGTTGTGACACTGCAGTCACCATACAGTTAAGGTCTGGAATGTGATGTGCTGGTGAGTTAAGGAAAAACTTTTTGATTACCCATGCTTTGCATGTGGAATTTAAACCAGAAACTGGATATGAAACAGTGCTGGATGTGCTTTGGAGATAAGAACTCACTCACCATGCTAATAGGGTTAATTTTTTGTTGTTACTTTATTTTTCTTGTGGCATTTATTCTGATTCCATTACAATAATTGAAGTTAATTTTAAAAACATATTTAGCTTATTAAAACTTGAGAGATAAAGATACTTGGCAATCTGTTTAAGGTTTTTCTGAAAGAAGGAGGACCAGTCAGTGTACTGTAATGAAGCAGTTTCTTACTATATGGTCAAAGAGAAGACAAGAATGGCCATTCCTGAGAAAAAAAGGTTCATTTCTATTTGGGCAGAAAAAATGAGAATGATATGGGGAAATGCAGCATAATTATTTCCATGATCAGCTAATAGTATCACAAGGAGAACCGTGTTCCTAGCCTGTGAAAATGTGCATTGTGAAAAAATAATGTTTTGTTGTTTTTTTATTTGTTTGGTTGGTTGGCTGGTTACTTCAACTGGATAAGCTTCTGGGTCCCAGAAAACTTCATAAGCTGGAGATATAGGAAAAAAAAAAAAAAGGGAACATTCCCGATTCTCTGTCCACTTTTAAAATTCCGTCCCTGCTCTTTCAGTTTAGTAATCATCTCTAAGAAGGCCTCAGGGATCAAAAACCAAGGCAGGCGTTGCCTAGATCTGTGCTCAGAAACAGGTCAGGCTTGAAGGATCAGTAAAAGAAGTTTACTGCTGCAAGATGCTGCTCCTCTACATATGGGTCCTGGAGATGAAGGCAAGCCAGACAAGCATGAATACATTGTAGCACCCAGAAGAAGGCAAGGAATTTAGAGGGATTTTGCTCTTCATATTTGAGGATGAAGGAACTGTGTTGAGATAAACCCTGCAGGTTTTGTCTATTATGTCTATAGCTGGAGCAAATTAATACAGGAATTAAATTAATACACCGATGGGCTGAGGTCAACTGCATGAAGTTTAACAAGGCCAAGTGCCGGGTCCTGCACCTGGGGCGCAATAACCCCAAGCAGAGCTACAGGCTGGGAGAGGAATGGTTGGAAAGCTGCCAGACAGAGAAGGACCTGGGAGTGATGGTGGACAGTCGGCTGAATATGAGCCAGCAGTGTGCTCAGGTGGCCAAGAAGGCCAACGGCATCCTGGCTTGTATTAGGAACAGCGTGACCAGCAGGGCTAGGGAGGTGATCGTCCCCCTGTACTCAGCTCTGGTGAGGCCGCACCTCGAGTACTGTGTTCAGTTTTGGGCCCCTCGCTACAAGAAGGACATCGAGGTGCTTGAGCGGGTGCAGAGAAGGGCGACGAAGCTGGTGAGGGGCCTGGAGAACAAGTCCTACGAGGAGCGGCTGAGGGAGCTGGGCTTGTTCAGCCTGGAGAAAAGGAGGCTCAGGGGCGACCTTATCGCTCTTTATAGGTACCTCAAGGGAGGCTGTAGCGAGGTGGGGGTTGGCCTGTTCTCCCACGTGCCTGGTGACAGGACGAGGGGGAATGGGTTTAAGTTGAGCCAGGGGAGTTTTAGGCTAGATGTTAGGAAGAACTTCTTCACTGAAAGGGTTGTGAGGCATTGGAACAGGCTGCCCAGGGAAGTGGTGGAGTCACCATCCTTGGAAGTCTTCAAAAGACGTTTAGATGTAGAGCTTAGGGATATGGTTTAGTGGAGGGCTGTTAGCGTTAGGTTGGAGGTTGGACTCGATGACCTTGAGGTCTCTTCCAACCTAGAAAATTCTGTGATTCTGTGATTCTGTGAAATACAAACTAGTTCTACATTGCCTTTTTAGCCATGCCCAAAAGGACCCCTGTATTTTCCAGGTCAAGTAATGTGGGTTCTCTCCTGCTCTGTCAGAGATCAGAGTCTTTCAGGTTACACATGTTGCATCCATTAAATATCATGTACCACAGAACAATGCTACACAGATTCATGGATCTGTGTCCATGGTCTGTTCTGGTTCATCCCACTACCAGAAAATTATGCTAGATATCAGGGCTATGACCCAACCCCTCCTTTTGCTGTCTGAACAGTCCGTGTACTCCTCCTGTTACTTCTGCTGCTGTAACTGGCCATTCTCACAAGGGCCAGACTACCAAGGACGTAGGTAATGAGCATCCCTATTGGATGAAAAAAATCTGTCCTACAGTGGAAATCACAGTAAATCCTTTAGTCTGGTATAAAGGAAAGGTGGGAGATTTTTCTTTACAGTCTTGGTTCAGATACTGGCTGGGGTCCCTCATTTCTCTGTGTTTGCTAGTTTTGGCAGAAAGAGACAAGTAGCTATGTGTTGTATTACCTGGTACTGAAGTGCAAGGTCCAAGAGCAGTGGGCAAAGTTTTCCCATGAAGATGCACATACTTCACAGTCCTGTGTGAAGAGTTAGTATCCTATTGCTAGCATCTACACATTACCTCATGACTCAACATCCCTGTGAATAAGAAAACAGTCTTCATCCTATGCAGTCTGACTGTCTGAAATGCTGCAAATTAGTAGGCAGTTTGGGATGAGGAAATCCAGTGGTTTAATTGTAGCTGAGATAAGCAAGAGCATCCTCCATATCCTTTATCACTACATCTCATCAGCAACACAGTGATTGACAGGGGATTTTGAAGGTACAGATTCAAGAACAGAAGTTCAAGAGAGAAAGGGATATTTAGTATATAATTTATAACATCATTTCAAAGAGGTATCACTTTCTGGTCCTTGTAAACCCCAGCCAGTTGTTAGGTAAGATGTCACCATAACCAATCTACATGGACCAAGACCCAATGTCCATGTGCAGCTGGCACTTTTCCCTGCAAGAGACAGCATCATCAACAGTGCTAGGAAAACACCTGGACTGTGGCTATTCAGTATATTCCCTGTCCTCTTGGAGCCCAGAACAGATAACCAAGACTCCATCAATGTTTTTAGACAAGCCCAGAATTCCTCTAGACTAGAGGTGAAGTACAGCCTTTGATTCATTCCAAACGAGCTGCTGGAGACTCAGGAAAAGGCTAAGCAGCAAAGTCTCCAGTACCATCATCATCACTGTAGCCTGCTGAATCTGCCACAGCTTGTGGGGTCTCTCCATCAGTAGCACATCCAAGAGGACACAGTCCTGCAGGTCACTTTCCTGCAGCCTGATACTGACAGTCCTCATGCCCAGAATGCAGAAGAAACCTAGGAAGGTTTCACTTCACACCTAAACAAAAGCAGAAGAGAGAAAACAGCATTATACACACACACAAAAGCTAATGCTTGGGCCCAGGTAGTCTCTGCAGTACTCCCCTCCCTTGTTCTCTGAAGAATTCTCTTTTTTTCCCTCCTGATCCATACCTCACACCCTCTTTCTTCCAGTTAATTTTTCTTCTGCACCATCATAAAGTGTCTGAGAAACAACGTACTGCTGTCTGGCATGTTTTTAGGAGGCCCCTTTCAACCCTATCTTGTTCTTATCACAAAGACACAGCCTATCTGGCAACAGTCCCTTTTCATGGATATTGCCTTTCCAGAACTGTTTCTCACTAAATGGTGTGGACCTGGGAACACTTTCCGTAGAAGGAAAAGCCCGTTGGGAGATGAAGAAGAACACAATTTGATTATAAAATTTATTTATTTCACAACCGAAAATAAAACAACCTTGGTTGGGCCAACAAACCAGAAATTCCAAACAAGCATGTAATACTTATACTAACAAAAAGGAAAGAAAGAAAAAAAAAAAGAATAAAACAAAGACCTAACGTCCAGCAAAAATACCTTCAGAGTGAGACAAGGAATCAGAAGTCCTACATGTCTTGCCTAATCCCCACTGGTGCAGTTGTCCATAAAGGAAGGTTAGAAATCTAAGGTATTGGGGTATTGCGGAATCTGTAGTCAACAGCCTCTGCTGCCAGAGATCCTGGCTCAAATCAGGCATTGGGGAAGCTACTGCATAAATAACGACTAGCTGAGACAAAGCTTGAGAAGAGTGTTCATGCGCTTCTGAGAGTCTCATCCTTTTCCCGGTGCCTCTCTGCTTCAAGATAACTAAAATGGAGAATGTCCATGATATCATCCTGCATGAGACACGAGCTTGGTGGAACAATGCCCAGTAATAGAGACCACGCTGAGATGTAGCTGGGGTTATTTTCTGGTCTTTCCAAGTTCCTCTGAAGGACTTGCTGAGCACTGTGCTTTTGTTCAGGTGTGAAGATCAGAGGTAGCTTGGGAGTACCCAAGTCTGAGATCTCCCTACTAAAAATGCCAGTTTGCCCCTACCTCTTGCATCCTAAGGCCAAACTTCACATGTGGATGGCCAAATTAGACCCCAGATGTGAAATGAGTTGCCTGCAGTGTGGATTCTCAAGAGACCAACAAGAGACCACTGCAACATCACACTATGGCTTTTTCTGTACTGCACTTAGATTCCTACTGTTTTCAGCAAGGTCCTTCACTAACACCATTTAGTGAAACTGAGCACAGGTGAATAAGGAAATGTTCATCTTGTATAGATGAATAACTATATATAGAGAAAACTATAATAGATATAAACTATAATATGTATAAACTATATATATATGCAATCTATTATATAACTATAATAGAGAAAACAAGTGTAGGAGTGGATGGACAGGTTTCACAATAGTAGAGATTATCACTGGAATTTCACGGGGATCTGTCCTGGGACCTATGCTATTAAAAATATTCATAAATCATCTGGAGAAGGAGATGAGCAGCAAGTTAACATTTTTTTTGTTTGTTTGTAAAAAAAAAAATTAGTCAACAAAAGCAATATAAAACAAAAAGCAAAAAGAACACCAAAAGCAAAAGTAAAAGTGAAAGATGACTGTGACATGCTGCAGAAGGATCTCATATTACTGACTGAGCAGCTGATAAAAACTGTCAGATAAATTTAGTGTTGATACGAGTAGGATAGTACATATGAAGAGAAAACACCCTTAATATAAGAAAACAATAATAGATTCAAAATTAGTGATTACTACTCAAGAAAGTGTGTATCAAGAGTGTGTATAAAATAAAGTTATCAAGCTGCAGATTTAAAATGAAAAAAAAAAAAAAGATTTTTTTTTTTTCACACAATGCATAATTAAACTGCGGAACTCATTGCCACAGGATGTTGTAGAGGCCAGAAGTATAAATGGGCTCAAAAAGCAATTAGAGAAATTCCTGGCTGAAAAATTCATCGAGCGTTACAAAATGCAAAGATGCAGATACAATCTCTGGCTCACGGTGCCCCAAAGGCACAGACTGCTGGGAGGGTGTGCCAGAATAAAGTATTGCTCTATGGCTGCTCTGCTTGCACACTCCTTCCCTAAATACCTGCTACTGGCCATTGTCAGAGACACAACAGTGAGCTGAAGAAGGACTGATGCAGTCGCCCTCATGGGAATATACAGTTATGTACGGATATGGGAGTCTGTTTTATAGTGCACCTCTGATCAAATGGGTGTAGTTTGATCCTTAGACCACTCTTTGCAACTGCATGTAGTACACAATAACCAGATTTCAAAGTTTCCCATTCAACATAGACTAAGAGACAAAATAAATGTGCAAACTGGATCCGTGTAGGTGCTGCAGTATCTATGATTGCTGGAAAATGAAATGAGAGGATTTGACAGCTGTAAAGTGAAAGGGGAAAGCTGTCATACTGAAAAGCAATAGAAGGAGAATATCAGTTTCAGCATATGGGCTGACCGGCATGAAATAAAAGGGTATCAGCAGTCTTGGGCTGCTGGGTGGAGAAGAGGCTATCTGCTAAATAGCTTGTTAGGCTTAAGGAGCCATAAACCACGTTAACAAACAAATTTTTGACACAATTGGTCTCTAAGACAGTGTTTGGTGACAGACATCAAACAATTCTGTGGAGTTAGAAATGGCACTAATTAAATTTATATAATTATTGAAACTTATTTTTCACCAGAATCCATAAGAAATCATTCACACATAAATGGCTGTAGAAATGATGAATTCTTTGATTTTTGGAGGTGAAAGAATGGATTGCTCCAGTTTGCTAGAGTGTTTACTAATTTTATCTGACCAGCCACGTAAATTTGCTGGAGAAGCTCAGATAGCAGGAGGCTGGCTGGGCACTGGAATTCCAGCAGAAGCCCGAAGTTAAAGAACTTCCATCCGTGCCCAGACACGCGGGGCGAGGAGAGGTCCAGCCAGCAGCACCCAGCTGGCTTCCTCTGAGCCAAGCATGCTGACTGCGTGACAAAGTGCCTCTGCACCCGTGGTCGCAGCCCCGGGAGGTGCACAGGCTGGTAAGGAGCTGCCTATATCCATCCCTGTCTGAGCATGGTTCTGGAGGTTTTTCAGACCATCTCCCAAAGCATTATGACACTGGAAATGGTGTGGCATTTCTTCTTCCTGATGCAATCAATCCAAACTGAAAGCATTTGGTTAGTTCCTGGGTTTTAAAGCATCTCCTAGAGATTTTCAGCAACAAGGTATCTTCTTTTTACAGGTCACAAATCCATTACTCCCTTTACATTACTTAACTCTTCCCAAAGTTAGTAGATTTGAAGGCAGAAATACACCCTGAAGTGCTTACCAATTCCGGTAAAACAGATAGTCCGTGCTCTGCAAATCAATGCATTAAAATCTGGTCAAACCTACAGCCAGACAGGCTGAGAAGAAAAAAAAAAAAAATCCAGCAGAGGTTTGAAATTCTTTCATACATCTTAATAGGGATATTATGTTTAAACCCCTTTGGGGCCATTTAAGTGATGATACTATTAAAACAAGTAGCACAAACACTCCTCATCATTAAAATGTATTTCAAGTGAAAATGGATACAGTGTTAATGTTATCAACACCCTTGCACCAAAATTCACAAAATCAGAACAAAATGCATTGCAGGTTGTTGCTCATTGTCTGGGGACAATGTATATGTATTGTTTTGTGCGTGTGTTTTGTTTTTTGTTTTGTTTTTTCCCCGAATTAGTTTTGATTAATGCAAAAACTTCTACACAGATAAGAATCTTGTGTTTACAGAGAAATGGAATATAACAGATTTTTTTTTTTCCTTTTTCCTCCTGCGTATTTGGATTTCTCCTGCTCACAGACTATGATTTTCAGCTACAGGCTATGACTGATCCCTTGACAACTCTAGTCTCTGCGATAAATTGTTCAAAGTCAGACCTGGGGCTGTGTCAGTTCCTAGAATATCTGGGTTTTATATCTTCTCTAGCCTCATTTTAAATTTAAATGATAACAAATGCAGTCTGACCCCAGATGGAACAGAACATATTTTTACATCAGGTTGGTGTTTCTACTAATACCACTTTGGTAAGCTTCTGAAACCCCACAATCATTTAATCTGAACCCCTACATGCTTTCTAAAAGGAAAACAGACCATGTGCCATCCTGGAAATGATGCTCAATGCCAATTACAGGCTGGCATTGCCTTTCAGGGATGTGGTGGCATGGTCTTCTGGGCACATCTATTCCCACTTTTGTCCCCATTTCATCTGCTTCTTTCTAAGTCGGTTTTAGCAAATGATTTATTTGTTTCTTGTACAAAAGGGGTGGGGGGGTGTTTAAATATTTTGTTTGGTTTTGTTTTCTTTTATTTGCAGATGTATCTGTTGAATTTACCTGTGCTTTTGGAAATTTCCTGAATAACCTATGTTCTTCCTTGAATTGCACTGTAACGAACCAAAAGAAAAAGATAACCTAGAAAAGATAGGTTGTTCCCCTTTTCTTCTCCTATACTTTTTTTTTTTTTTTTTTTTTTTCCCCCTTAATTCTCTAAAATACTTTATAACAGACTTGCCCCACACCTCTGTGTTTTGGAAGAGGTGGCTAAGGAGAGCCTGAGGTTGAAGAGGACAAGTCGTGCACTGAGAGAACAAACCTTACCATGTTGTCTCTTGGGGGTTCCTCTGGTTTTGTGGGCAAAAGGAAAAGGTTTGTGGCTTGGGTTTTTTGGTAGCTGAGTACAGAACAGATGGTCTGAACTCCCATGAGCACTTTTTCTTCCAATACTGGTTGAATTTCCAAACCCTTTGCCCTGTTCTCTAAGTCTAGTTCTCACCTGTCAGTAATCCCTTTCCTGTTTTCAACCAAAGGAAAAACTTGTGCCGTGAACAAAGGGGAAGGAGATGCCACATATTAGCAGCCAAGATAAGGTACCAGTATTTAAACAACACCAAATGCTCAGTTCAGACAAAGCAGGATATCTCTGATGAGTCCAGTGCAAATACACGCCTCCACATCAACTGTGGTCACCTACAGCACCCATTTTGGTTAGATTTTTTTTTCCCTCTTTGACCCCTCATCACCTCTTTACTCAGCCTCCCCTTGGAGCATGATGTCTGAGTCAAGCTTTTGAACTCTCTACATGTAAGTAGGTTTCAAAGTAAGCAAACAAGCTCATACATCCTTTGCCTGTGTAGGTGTGTTCACATATTTTTATTTATTAAAAACAAAATAAAAACATAATCTGATACAATTAAAGATGTATTTCAGAGAGTGGTCTGTGCTGAGAAATGCTTGCACCTGGTATTGTAATTTATAATGTTTAAGAAACAAGTTGGCGTTAAAAAGAATCAAATGACAATACAGACGGTAGGATCCAAAAGTCCCTCCCAAGTTACCAAACCCTAGAGAATTGGATAACATCACTCATGCTATGTTTTCTAATATTTTAGAGTAGTGGTTGCTTGCTATATTCAGGCCTTTGATCTCATAACTTTGGCAGCTGACAGTGAGATAATAAGTGTTAAGGACAATCCAGCAAGAATAAAAATCAGAGCATTTTCTAGGGAGGCACTGAGATGTGACGTGATTGGAGAAGCAAAGTGTACATGAAGGGCAAACTTTGCTCTCCATTGTCTGATGTAAATGCAGAGTTCTGAGTATGGCCCCATTGCAGGAGGATCAGTTTGAAATGTTAATTCAGCAAATAAAGCAAAAAATATTTTTCAAGCTTTTTTTATTCCCTGAGCTGATAGGACATTTACTATGCACAGCCCCACACACCTCTTGATATATCCGCTTGTTAATTGCATAATGCAGTTAATACTGACAAAGGAGGACAGAAACTGTGTAACAAAGCAACTGAAAAACAGTCCCAGAAGAAAAAGTGTCAGAAACACTACACAGCCACAGCTGGGACAAATGTGAGTGGGCTTGTAGGAGGCCACAGAAAACTGGGTGGTCTAATCCAGAGGTTGCCCTTTGCAGCACCTGGTGGAACAGAGATGTTCCCAGCTGTGGAGTGCAAAGGTCCCCATATCATTGCACAGACAATACATGTAGCCTTTGCCTGCATCTGCCCTCAGTGCTTGCATGCAATTCAGAGGGAGAATTTGGATCACAACCTGTTTGTAGGCCTGAGTGGTGCAGAAATGCCAATAGTCAAGGTCACCCATCTGGTGCTGCCTGGACATGTTTCTGTCTCAAATGATGCCACATAGCTGAGAATGTGGATCTGCTGAGAGGGTATCCTTCCTTCTGCCCCTTCAGCTCTAGATCAAGGCAGAGATCATCTTACAAAGCCACTCAGTTCATCTGCTGCTCTTCTGCTGTTCAGGTCCACCAGACTTGTGTAGTGAAAAGAGAGATGCGAATCAGCAGGAAAAGAGCTGGTAAAACCAACTCTGCTCTCCTGCTTCACCGGCTGGTATACTAACTGGAGGCAACTGGCTAAATTAAATGGATAATATTGGACCCTTGATGTGATCTGTGGAGGAATATATTCTTCTGACCTACACCCTCAAACACGGACTCATCTTCTATACATAGTACAAGCTAAGATGAAATAGAATAGGCTGGAACAAATTCATACATACATTTTCAGTTGTATTATAAGGAAAACAAACTTTCCTTTTTGTCCCACCAGATAAACACCACTGACATTTAAAGACAATATCCAAGTAGAGCAAAATGAGCTCCAAACACTGAAGTCCTAAGACCCCATTTTGCCACCTCTGTGGGATTTTCCAATGGTGTGTGATTGAACTTCAGCCTCAAACTTGGCTCTGGACCAAACCCAAGGCCAGCAGAGCCTGAGCTCGTAGTTTTTTAAAAGATCCAGTCCTGCCATATGTTTACCAGCGATATCCTAATTGTCTGTGCAATACTCAGTCTGCTATGGATTTTGCAGCAGCTGTCAATAGTGCTCATTCATCACAGGCCCAAGATAATTGAAGCGCTCCATCTGCTGCAGGGCCACTATTATCAACAGTGATACTTGTGTCAGTAACTTACTGAAGAAGGGCCTGAACTTGCTCTGAGTGAAAAATCAATGGGAGAATTCCTGTTGGCAGCAGTGGAAGTAGCCCTAACCCTTTCAGTACTGCTCAGCACCCATCTCCGCTGGGAGGAGGTGAGTGCAGGCACAGCTCTGCATCACTCGCCAGGATGGATGGTTCTGCTAATGGGTCCCACAAAGCATGCTGGAGCACAGATCCCCACCAAGGCAGAGCAGAAGCAGAAGAATTAGGACTGATATGAAGAAAACAGTGATGTCAGCTCACATAGACGAGAGGCAGAATTCAAGTTATGCGCCCAGTGTAAGGCCCCTGACTGTACAAACAGCCAGGCATGTTTACGGGAAAGTGCTAAAGGAATTAATCTGTTACTCAGCAACACTAATCAAGGCTCCTACCCCATGCAGTTCATAAAGTCCTACATCCATGCATACCTTTATGCTCATGTTCACAGTCCATTCCATCTTCTGTCTCCTGTACAAAGGAAAGGAAAAAAAAAAAAAAAAAGCAAGGTCTGTGCAGTAAAACTAGTTATTATAATAAAACATTATTTTTTTCTCAGATAAAACATTTTTTTTTATCATTTGCAGTTCACTTGCCTCCTATTTTTGTCAGCTTAAAAAACAACAACAAAAAAAAAACTTTCTTTTTGCATTTTGTTCTAGAAAAAGAACAAACTTTTGAAAACCAAGGCAAGTTATGACCTCCTTAACAAAGAGGGGAAAACAGAAGTTGTTGTCCTGCTGTTGCGAGTGCAGATGAGATCAAGCCAGAACTTTAAATCAGAACACCCTTGAACTTTCAAGGTCAGGTTCACGTCTAAACTTTACTGCTAAGGCGAGTCAAAGCCTGTGCTCAGATGGATGTGGATAGCTCCTACTGAGTTCAGTCAGCATTCGTTGATTGTAGCGGTAATATTTTTGTTGCATTTGTTTACTTCAGTGCAGATTCTCAAGGATCTGACTCCATTTTCATTCTTTCTTGTTCCTACACTTTGTAAGAAAGGCTACTTGTTTGAATACATTTGGATGCTCCTTATGCACCGAACTATGTGAGATTAGGAAAACCAGAACTCTAGTGAGAGCAGCCGTCCTTGCAGTGTCACTTTGACAATGAAAAACAAAGAGTGCTGAAGGTTCACAGAAGATAACGCTGCGTGGTCTCAAAATACAAAGCAAAAGCACGATTCCACTTTTATTAGAGGGGGACAGAAAGCAGGACACACTTGTACTGGGCAATGATTTAGATGCTTTTTAAAATATTTTGTTGCTTAGTATGTTGTAGATATGAATGATTTTAAGGAGTAGGTAACACCTTTTATTGGAGCAATAGGAATAGCTGGGATGGGCTGTACATGTTTGAATTCCGTCAGTGAGGGACTGATTCCCCCCAATTATCTGACAGCACAAGATGGAGGAAAGTCATGGGACACCTCTGGATTGAGGTGACAGGGAAAACTGCAAAGGGAGTTTCCCATGTTGTTGTCTTTACCTTCTGTGTAAAGACAATACACAAGGAGTCAAGATAGCTTTTTTTAAAAATATGTGAAGCAAATTGGTAAGGAGGAAAGGAAAGAAGAGAAGGCAAGGGTGAGGCATGGTTTGAGTGAATGGCCAAAGTCAAAATAGAGATGACCCCAAGAAGCACAGATGTATGCCTGTGCTAAAGAGAAGCAGTTCATACCAGAAGGAAGAGATGAGTATTTTTTGATAAATTTTGATTTTTAGAGGGAATTAAATATTCTACCTAAAAAGATACATTTCTTTTCAATATTTAATGAGCCTTTACTTTTGTCTATCTACTTTTAGTACATGAGAACAAGCCTATAACACAGGAACACTCTCTCTAATTGTAGTGTAACAGATGTGCAAACCATTAGTATCTGCTACCCATTCCAAGTCATTAAATCTAAAACACTGCAGGAGGAGTCAAAGGTGCCACCAGGGGACCTGTGTCAGTTATGGTGTTTCTACTTAGGTGATTTCAATGGGAGAGCCATTGCTTTACCTTGAGGCATACCGGGAAGAGAGATCTGTATTAACTGTGGACAAAGTCGCTATGAAAATGTGCACGTTGAGTCATAAGATCTTTTTCCTGAGGCCTTCACCACAGCATTGGGGAAATTAATGGTGCCTCACTGACAAGGAAAGGTGTAAATAGAATCCAATGAACTTAAAAATTGAGTTAAAACAGAGAAGATCCTTGGCTAAAATGCTTAAATGTTTGAGGAAAAAGGCAATGCCAGGATTTTGATTCATGAGAGGCCAGCTTCAATGGTGAGATAAAAAGCTCAGGTTGGGCACTTCAACAGAGCAGCAATGGAAAGCAATACAGAAAGAGGTTAGGGTCCACGTAGGGTCTTCATCCCCAGTGTGACAGGTGTATAGATCCAGGACTTGGGAACTGCCTTGTCATTGCATTCAGTGCTCCTGAAATGACCAGCCCATCTCAAGATAATCAGCATTGCAAGGGGACAGTCCAAGGGCAGGAGAGAAACTTGAACCTTCGAATGAAGTCAATGAAAATATAGGCTGGGGAGATGAGGTGTCTTCTCCTTCAGAAGTCCTCCTGCCCCCTGCCCACTGTGAACACAGGTGGCCCTGGTGGGGGCTGAAACTGGGCCTTGGCAGAATAGAACTGGCTGAACAAGAGCAGAAACCTCATGCATCTTCTAGAAACCCAGGCATCACGATGTGCCTCAGGCACACAGATTCCTCTTCCCTGTTCAAAAGATGCTGATCCTCTTAGGAGAGGATTTGAAGGCCTTATACGCCCCAGATTCACAGCATTTTTGTAGCCTGCATGGCATTCCAGCACCCAGCTGACTTTCTGATGTTGCATGTGGGTGAGCTTTTGCTCACTCTCTTGCCATCTCTCCATAAGCAGCATGAGCCAAAGCAGGGCAAGTGTCATGGGCAATACGCAGAAGCAGTTCCGGAAACTTTATTGCTCAGAAGTGGCACTTGGCCAGCAGAGCAGAAAGAGAAGAGCTCATAGTTGTGTGCTTGCACACACTGACAAAACTGCTACTGATGAATCAGAAAGAGAAATCTGGAGAGGTGACCTTGGGAGGTCACAGAAGACTAGTTTTTGCCAACAAATATGAACATTTGCAATCAGACTGTGGCCTGGTGCCAGTCACTGTTTTATGTGCTATCTCATCAAAACATATGAATTTTCAATAGCTGGTTTGGAGGCCTACTTGCTGCAGCATTATATCTCTCTAACTCCTACAGGTTTTGAATTGTACAGATACAAAAGCAGGGTATTGAGGAAAGCTGGCGCTTGGATTTTCATTGTTCTCAACGAACATTTTCCTGCATTCTGAAAATCGCCGAGTGGTCAAGTGCCGGAAGGTCACTAAGAAATGTGGCAAAACTGATGACAGAAGGGAGGCAAAAAAATCTCCAGAAAATGAAACTCCTCCATTGTCCAGTCTGGAAGGTCAAAAATTGCCATTTTAGATTGCTCGTGCTAATGGAGGCTCACCCACCCTAGGTGTCAGCCCTTCAGAGAGAACTACTGTAAATATCGCCATCTGTGATGTTCCTGGTGAAGGACTCTGCTGATGTAAAGGTTATTACTCATTTATAAACATATGGCTATTATAATCATTCGGTCCTCTATTCATAGTGGGATTTTTGATTTGATGGAGATCAGTTTCAAACCAAAAATATGTTGGTTTCTTTTTTCCACTATTCAGCACTAAGGGGGCATTATCAATATGATTTATATTAATAAAACAACATCCCACTGTGGCAAATTCTTAAATCAATAGATGTGATTTGACATCCAAAAAAAATCCCATTGAAAGCAGTCAGTCTGAGTGAGCACCACCCAGTGCAGTCTGAAATCAAATTCTGCAGCAACCGTGAAAAAGAGTGTGAACAAAAAGAAACTGTCCCAGCTAAACAATAAACTAAATAATAAAACTGAATAATAAAAGTTAACAGAGAATGTATGTTTGCCCTTTTGGCATTATTTCCGTTTTGCAAATCTAGTGAGATAAAATACTGAAGTTTACAGTGCTTGAGCTGACAGCACCTTTTTAGCGATGTGAGATGGCTCTGAAAGTGAGTTTTTAAACTATGGATTTTATTGCCTGTGTGTGTGATGTGTGAATATTTGAGCATGTGCGTTTGTGCATATACATGCCTTTCAAGTGAGCCCTTTAGATCTAAGATCCCATTTCCTCCATATAGTCAACAAAGACCATAAAGCAATTTCTGTAGGAGCAAGAGTTCACCTAGAAGACCTGAAAGCTAAAAATTCCCACCAAACCAGTTCAGACACAATGCATAGCTTACCTGTTGTCTGTCTGCTTCCAGAAGCAAAGGGACTGGTTCATCAGACTTATTGTAAATGCCTAGCTCAGGCTGAGATGAATTGCTTCCTAAACTCCATTGACTTTGTTGAGAGTTTTTATTAGTCCCTTGATTAAGAGTTTTGATGACAGTAGAGCCTGTGTTTGTATGGTTGTCCCTAATATTATGCAAACTCTGGGAAAAAAAAAAAAAGTATTTTATCTGTTGCTCTATTGAGATATCTTGCAGTAAACCACACCCCCATCCACAAATAGGCATGGTTGGATTCCACATACAAAACTATCTCTCTCGCTACTTTTCACCAGCACATCAAATAAAGTAAGAATTACCAATACATCATCCTGCTTCCTGAGAAACATTTTTCCTGGGAGGAGAATCTCATATGCCATATTTTAAATAATGTGGAAAAAAAAAAAATTGTTACTGGTATTGCCTTGGATTACTCTAACAAAGTACTCTAACACCCAGCCCTCATTTCATCTCTAATAATGTTTACGTAATGCAGCTGCAAAGCCAAGCAGCATATTAGGTCATCTCAGCTGAATGAAGAGCAAGTTGCACTTTCTAGGTCTTATGCCAGACATAGCAGGCATAGTGCTGCAATGTTTGAATTACAAATGTTAAAACGCAGTAATGAAAAGAAAATATAAAGGTAAGAGCAAGGTTGGCTTTGGTATTTGTTAAATTAGGCTTGGGGAATGAAGATGATGTACTTCAGTATCAGCTGCTGATTTTTTAAAAACTTTTCTTTGTGTTTAAATCAACCTTAAAATTCTTTCATTTCCTAGTAGTTATTTCTATATACATATTTAAGGTAGTACTGACACTATAGCCCCTGAAGAGAATCCACTGGAGAATACTCATGTTCATGAGAAACCCTCAAATATGGAGATATGATTTTTTGTGAAAGTGGGTGAATATCCCTGTTTTATGGCATATACCACAGAGGATTCTGAACACCAAACCACAATGGTTCTCCATAGTGAGCTGAGGCCAACGTTTGCTCTACTATAGAACTGCTTGCACTTTCTTTAACAAATCTAAACATGGTAGTGATGCAATTACACTTCAGTTTCTAACAGAATGTGTATACATTCCATGATCTGGATTTTATATTTTTAATGATAGAAACTAACATGTTGAAAAACATCACCTGTACATGTTTAAATTTTCCTTCTAATACAAAACTATGAGTTCAGTCTCTGAGCAAATATTATGTTTTCACCTTTGCTACTAGCCTAGCAGATATATATTAATAATGTGTATTTGAATGAAAAGGAATAGAAGCACAGAGTGGATAAATGACTTGACAGAGCCAGAAATAGAATCAAAATTTCCTAAAATCCATTCTACTGCCTCTACCACAAATCTGTTTCTGGGAAGAGACCAGGAAGTTTACCATACATTGTTTTTTTCCCCAATTTATTCCATTAGGTCACTGCAAAAGGTCTGTGGACATTCTTGCTACAGTTTAAATAGTAGCTTAATTAAGTTTATCTTGAACCTGTTCCCAATAGGCTTGAGATAAACTAAAGCATCTGTGCAATGCAGCTATAAGTTTTACTTTTAAGCCTGTTGTTTAACTGTTGTTGATGTTTCCTCATAGAGCATAGACTTGAGATATGAATCTGAACAGAAGAAATACTCTTCAGATTTTGTGAAATTCAGAAATAGTTGGATTTAGGAAATTTTGTTCAATTAATAGTTTCAAGCTAGTATATACATATAGTTACACTTGCTACAGATCTCCTTCCTTTCAAATTTTTAATTTTAAGTTTCTAGATCCAAATACTCTTCCAAAAGCCCAGAAAATTGTTTATTGCTTAGAAAACTGTTTAGAGTCATTGTATAAGTTTTTACAAAACATTTCCAGAGGGAGTTTCACCATCCTTCAGTGCTGGTTCAGGGCACCATGACTGAGGGAAATACCTGCAGCACTTATTTTACTTTTCCCCAGAAAAATTCCATAATAAACACTACAAGTGAGTTTGCAGAGTCTGTACTTACAGGCGTAATCTCCTATTGACACATGTATAAACTACAAGGGGAGAAGCACTATCCAGTCACAGCGTAATGCTCTATCAGCCAGATTTCTGGGATTTTTGAGCAGTGTACTCTGTGTATGGCAACTGTGGGCTAGTGTTTGCCTATTCTTCACTGCTTAAAGCCTCTGGTTTTGTCTTGAGGGTCCACGTAAGGTCAACTTCCCACCCCCCAACAGTGGCATAGAAAACTGCACTGAAGGTGGAAGAAAATGCCTCTCCTTTCTAAGCAGCCAGTGTTGATAAAACAGCTCTCTGTTAGAATAGCTTTAAGGGCAAACAGTGAGGAGGTTTACCCATTCAAACAAAGTTAAGAGCAAGCAAATTCTCTTAAAGATGTACCTATGTCTGAGATCTTTGTTTTGTTTTCAGTTACTTGATAGAAAATAAAGATAAGAGCAGGCTGCATTGAAAAATCCTCTGTGCTCCTGAAAATGTTTCTTTTGTGTTCAACTGAGAAACATAAGAGAAGGCCACTTTAGCCAAATGGGAATATTATTTTTAAAATTCTATATAAGAATAACCTCTTAAAGCATTTTCTTTTTCTTTCTTTCTCTCTTCCTTTCCTTTCCTTTCCTTTCCTTTCCTTTCCTTTCCTTTCCTTTCCTTTCCTTTCCTTTCCTTTCCTTTCCTTTCCTTTCCTTTCCTTTCCTTTCCTTTCCTTTCCTTTCCTTTCCTTTCCTTTCCTTTCCTTTCCTTTCCTTTCCTTTCCTTTCCTTTCCTTTCCTTTCCTTTCCTTTCCTTTCCTTTCCTTTCCTTTCCTTTCCTTTCCTCTTCCCCTCTTTTTATTTTGAAACCCTTTTTAACTTCTGGTTTCTCATTCTTTCTGGAAAAGAAGGAGCATGGAGAATGCACATGTTTTGCCCTGTCTAATCGACTTGTTTTTATGTACTCAGGGCTTAAGAGAAAGCGATCAAAGGTGAGGCTGTGTGGTTTGTAAACACCAGGCTGTGGTTATATTGTGGAATTTGCGTATAATTCTGTCACGAACTTCCGCTTGCTCGTCCTCTCGTGGAGCTTCAGATGGCATCTTGACAAAGGCTTCCCTAAAAATTTGTTCATTAGTAAAGTAGGACTGTGGGGTTTTGCTTCTGTTGTCTGGCTTGGGGATGGGATTTGAGTGGCTGGTCCAGTTTCAGATTTAGACAAGGGCTGAACAGGAAATTCAAGATGCTGTTAGGACAGGACCACAAACGAGGAAGGAATTCAGCCCGAAATGTGGGGGCAGCCCAGAACTCTCTTTGCCTTGCTGACCAGGATCAAACAATGACTCAGAGCTCCCTGAAAGAGATGCAAGTTGGGAGCCTGCACGACACGAAACATACCTCCTCCTCCTTCCAGGGGCACATCCTTTGAAGTAGATGTCCTGAAAGAAATGCATATGTCATCAGGGATGCAGCCAAGGGATTCACATGCAGATCCTGCTTAAAGGGACGAAAGAGGAAGAGAAATCTCATTTCTCCTTCAGGTGTAACTTCAGCTGTTTTCACCTTTCATGGTCCTTGGAAGTGGAGGGCTCTTCACAACTGCCCATATTATCACTTCCATAAGTCCTGTCTTTCCTGGAGGCTTTGCTCTCCTCCTGGGACAAAGCCTACCCTAAGCTAACACAGAGACAAGTGGTGCTCAGCAGGACCACACTGTAGACTCTTCATCCTGTTATCTGCTGGCTAAATGCTCAAACAGGTGGAGAGGTGGGATTTTCTGTGGTGTGGAGCTCCCAAGCACTGCCCTGCTCCATGAGAGCAGGATCACATCAGAAAAGGCAGCCCAGACAGAGAACTTCACCTTCTCAAGAGCTATGAGATCATCTGCACAGATAGAGCACTTAAAATGAATTAGTGTATTCCACCACAGCAGAAACTATAAATAGAGTGCTTATAAATAAACCAGTTTTGTCCCTCGCTCAGGCACCAATTCAGCATTCTCTCCTTCTGTGTCTAACACAGACTTCTACTTACATACCACTGATGATTTCCATGGAATACGGTTGCTTGCTTTCAGTTATGCCATGTTTTGCTGAATTTAAGTCATAGTGCTAAGTTAACCAAGGTATGAACCCCTCTTTTCTTCTAAATCAACAGTGTTCGGTAGCCTAAACCTCTCTGTGAATCCAGATCTTACATTTCAGGACCAATTTGAATGCTTTATGAATGAGAAGTTGGTATTTCCTCTTCCAAAAGTTCTGTTCACCATTTTGAAGTGACTACTGCTCCTTGCATAAGGAAGCTACTGTTTGCATAGGACATCTTGCTTATTCCAGCACATAAGCAGCCTCCTTATGTTGTGAAAGGGAAAACACCACAACTGTTACAAATTTTCTGAAACACAGTTTAATTTGAAAGGAAATATGTGCAGTTATCACGTGTAAGCAACACTAAACAGACAGCATTATTATATCAAACACAGTTTGATTCACCAAGCCAAAACCCCTGAACCTTTCAGAGATGTGCATTTCTGGATTGGCTAAAAGAGCTAGATTATATGGTTCAAACACATCTGCTCAATCAAATGTCCTGAGGACAGTGGCGGTATAGTCAAGGGAGTGGTCAAAAACTTGATACTACCATGCGCAACTTGATACAAGTTCATGCTGCCAGTTTAGACCGGTATGTGAAATCGCCACTGACCATGATGATGTTTAAGATTTCCATATTGATCTTTCTGAGCCTATAAGGAGGTTTTGTTTGTTTGTTTGTTTGTTTTTGTTTTTTGTTTTTTTGTTTTGTTTTTTCTACAGCTGACAAGACTCAAGCAGGGAATGTAGCATAAGTGGACAGCATTTGTACAGTTTCTGTTCTAATATACCAGCTCTGCCAGCAGTGTCTGAGCTCACAGACTAAGCCTAGCTCAAACACTTACACTGACACACAGAAATACCTCAGGTAATAGATTAGCTTAAATGCAGCCTTTCTTTACCTGCAAATTGCAGCATGATTTTGCCCTTGCAGTGTTTGCTAGCTCAAGAAATGTTGTGTGGATATGTGAGATGCCGCTGTGTGCCTGCCACCAGGTCACCAGCCTCTCTGATGAGCCTCGCTGTCTCTTTAACCATTTTCTCCTTGGATGATCTTTACATCTGAGTGCAAAGCTTTTTTCCTTGCAGAAGTGGTATATGTTCTTCTTATTACCCTGTATGCATTTCAGTTTATTCAAATTTAGCTGCTAGTTTATTTTCTTTGCTTATTTTTACATGTTTTCTGCACATTCACACAAGTGCTTTGTTTTGTTTTTAAATGCAGCATCTAGTTTCAGTATAAGTTGAAAAACATACCCCATTTACATCAGCAGGCCCAGAGACTGAAGAAAAAGCGATACCCAATACCTAGATAAGATACCGGTTTATGAAATTTGAGTCTTTTTACTCAACCTTCAAAGTTAGCTCCTCTAATTGAACCATAGCACTGGGAAAATTCTGTTTCTTTAAGAATTCTGGCATAATTAATGCCATATATTAAGCTTAATGGAGGGGCTGACATTATGTATTACGAAGCCATGCATTTAAAAAAAAATCACTTCCTCTATAGAGATGTTAGAATATGTTGGTCTTCAGGATGAAGAGCAAGATTTTTGTTTCTTAACCTAGCCTCTAAGCACAGAAGACTTTGTGGAGCCCTTTTGTCTTCAGTATGATTTGAAGCAGCCATTAGGCCCAGCTGTGCACCCCACCACGGGAAACTGAGTAAATCTCTTGTGGTCGATGCTGAAGGTGGTTCCTATCCCTGATTAAAAACTGAGGCATGGCTGTGGTGTTCACATCCATGAGTCTTGTGAGCTATATCCAGTCTGCAGCAGTGGTATAAAGTATTTCATGCACTTGTATTGTACTAAAGTATTTCAGTCCTTGTTGATAGTGTCCCAGGATCTCGTTCTGTGCTCATATTCTTTCTGATAACACGTAGTCTTCTAATTTCTCCTCAAAAGTGTTTTTTTTTTTTTTTTTGTGTGTGTGTGTTAACTTGGGGCGGGGAGGGTGGGGACTGTGTTTTGTTGTTGTTGTTGTTTATTTTTGTTTGTTTTTAAAGAAAAACAATAAGAGTATTGAAAATAGTAAAACATTTCACTTGGTCTTAGTCAATGTTAAAAATCTAATGCTTTAAAACAAATTTATATTTTCATCCAGCTGCTGTGTCTGGAGCTGCTAAAAGAATCTACAAGTATCACCTGGACCTTAAGAACAATAAATGCGCTCATCTTGAAAGAAGACAGATTAAAATAAAGGGCCCACAGAAATTCATCCAACAGAAATATTTCTAAGGCACTGAACAAACCCTGCAGTGGCTGAGTCCTCAAATATTCTGTATTAAGTACTGTCTCTGGAGAGGTGCTTAAAAATTCATAATACGGTGTATCTATTGATGTATTTAACGGAACTCTGGAGTAAGAAAGTAGAACTCTCCAGCACTGTCAAGATAACACTGCCAAATTTTTCTTTGGATCTGTACACCTCCAGATGAAAACCTGAGCTCCCTTGGGGCCCAGATATTATAGTTGGAGCTGACAGCTTGGATCTCTATTGTGAGAAATTATTCATGATATTAGCAGTTCTTTCCTCTTAAGGTAAGCATGTGAAATATTACATCTTCACTCAGATTTCCTGCAATAACCTGATACATAACTCAATATTAGGGGATGTTCATCACCAAGAACAAATGTGTAAGTGTCAGTGTGGCAGTATAATATAACAAAACTCAATACCAGGATGTAGCCGTTGAAGTGAACTTGCAAAGAATAGCAACTGTGTAGACAGTACATCAAGTTGGGAACCTTTTAGAGAAGGCAGCTAGACACACGCAGCGCGAGGCTTTCCCACTATATATCAAGTCTTTCTTCTGCATGAGAGTAGTTCAGCTTCACAACAGAGCTACGCTCTCTACTGCATTGTGAAAATATTTACCTTTTTTATCTGCTACCCTAGCCTAACATTGTCAATAACCTATTTGTTGAATATATGGGAGTAAGCCATGTATTGCTATTGAAATGCTCCATCTGAGAACTCTGATATCAAACATGCAAGAAAAGAGGGAGGTTAAGCCCTGCTATGGAACAGGGCAGAGCTTTCCAATGAGTGTAGCTCCTTGGTTCATGGTTTTTTGCTTATGTGATTCCCAGTTCAGGATTACACCTTTCAGGAGCAGTGATATACAGAGAGAGGACACATGCAAGAGATGTACATTATGCATGTCATAATGAATCCAAATTTAAGTCACATTAACTTGCATTATTCTCTATAATTGACCAAAAACTGACTGTGCCTTAAATACTCTGAATCTTGCATTTATTTATTTGTTTGTTTGTTTGTTTATAGTCAACTCCATGTTCTTGACGTATAATCTCACTTTCTCCTGAGCAAATAAACAAGGATGTAACTGATGATTTGATTACAAAACTTCTGTTTCAGGTTTCACTGTGTCATTAGCTTGCAGAGGGAAGGCTTTCTGCTCACTCAGAGCCAGGTTATGCAGACTCTGAAACATAAAGACCAGAAACAACCAAGTGCAAAGCATTCTAAATTCAACACCTGAGTAACTTCTTTCTCCTTCTGATAATGAGGTGGAGGTACAAAAGCAAATATTACCCTGTGGTCCGTGTAATTTTAAGTAATCATAAACACCTGTAATGAGCAGCTTTAAAATACTAACAATGAAGCATTATTTTGCACCCAAAGCTGAACAGTTCTATAGTGCTATTTAATTTATATTTATTTATTTAATTAATTTATATTTTTATTTTCTGGACAAGCTTGAAAATGGGAGTTATAGTCCATTGCTCATAGCTGAACTGGATAGCTTTATACCCCATCCATATTTCTGGAATGCATCAATCCTTCAAGCACTGGAGCAAGTCTAAGTCCTCAAGAGATCTACAAGTGCAAAAGAGTTTGACCAAAACCAATCCAAAGTTTCTCAGCACCATCTTCAAAATCAAGTATTGCCAGACAAAGGGTGAAGGGCAAGAGCATGAGAGGTTGGGATGCTTTTGCATGGGAAATAATTGTAGAGAAAAGGTGAGGTACCAAAGATGGGAGAAGATCTGAGCTTGTTGATCTGCAGTGGTGGAAGGAGTTGGGGCAGTTGTGTCTGCTGCTTCTTGAGCAGGAAGGCTGTTACAGCCCAACCCCCTGTCCTGCCATCAGCAGTGGCAGACACCCTTTCCAGCACACTGGCACATGCAAAATGAGAAGTGAGGCCTTGGCAGTCCCGCTGTAGGCAAATGAATGCTTGCTGACCCCAGATGAATTCACAATACAGTTTGGAAGAGAGTAACATTTTTTCTCTCTTTTTCACAAAATTACAAATGGAAAGATTAAAGAAATTGCTTATGATTTGTCTTGTGGCAAGTGGCAAGAATAAAATGTGCACTTCCTGCCTGAAAGCCATGCCTTTACCCACAAGGCCACCCTTGCGTCCCACTGACATAGCTGAAGAATTACATTGAATGAGTCACCAGTAACTATTTATATTTGGGGGCTTAGAGTACATGGTGTGAACTAGAACACAAAAGTTACGCTGGGCTGCTGCAAAGAACAACTTGCAGATGCCCAAGGAAGGTCTCACTTGCATTTCCAATCGATCCTCCCACACTATCTTTGTCATAGGGCAACAAGTAGCACAGTGGCATTTTTATGTTTGGTTTTTTTCCCAGCCCACTCTGATTTCCGCCTCCATTTTGACCTTTTGTCTGCTGCAGATGTCCACTGCAAAGCCAACTAGGTTGCCACATGGAATAAGACCAGCCCTGACCCATTTCAATGGGCAGAATCTAGCTGTCTCCAGGACACTCTTCTGAATCTTTTCTACTACAGCTCATAGATACAAACAGGAGAGCCAGAAGGTTTACATGGCCCATTTCATACAAAAATTTTCAATGGACTCATGCAACTTCATGGTCCATAAAGAATAAATTTGACAGGTTTCTGTTCTTCATACAACATACAACCTCATTAAGTGGTTTAAACAAGAACATGAGAAGCAATGTATACACGTATATAAATATATAAGCATTGGCAAGACATTTGGGTGGTATAAACAAGCATAATGTTTTGAAATTCCCACCAATAGAAATCCAGCTCTCTTCCAGTGTGGAATTTAGTGTGGCCTATTCATATTAAGTTAAAAAGTCCAGATTCAGATGGAGAAAAAATAATTGAGCATTATGTTGAAAGCTATAATAAGGCTGTGATCGATTATTAAGATATGTTTAATAAATGGTGATTCAGTTGTTAGAGTCCAACAGGTTTCTTGTAACCAGAGCTTACAAACATCTATTACATTTCCCTTTTGATGTGCTTATAACCATCTACAATAATTATGCATGTAGCATACTCATAAATCCAATGACTCTGTATTAAACCTCTCTGAACCCTTCCTAAGTGGAATCTTAATACAAAGAGTGAAAAAGGTACTCCATTATGAAAATAGAGCCAGAAAGC
The DNA here is from genome assembly GCF_009819795.1 of Aythya fuligula. Classification (NCBI taxonomy): domain Eukaryota; kingdom Metazoa; phylum Chordata; class Aves; order Anseriformes; family Anatidae; genus Aythya; species Aythya fuligula. The sequence goes on along the minus strand of NC_045560.1, from coordinate 9,015,491 downwards.
TAGAAATCTATCATTAACAATTTCAAGTACATGTGAGGGATACAGTAGTTTGATAGCTGCCTGCAACTATCTGCATAAAACATCGTAATCTTATCTGATAAAAAATAAGTTCAATAGTATTAGATATCTAAATGCTGCTCTATTAACATGTACCTCATTATCTATTCCTATTAATATATACCTCAGATTTGTTCATTTAAGGGAATGACATTTTCTGTTTTCCCTTCAAAGACCATATTGAAATCCTTAAATCCATAAAATGAAATCCATAAAATGAAATGTGCATTTCTAAACAGAAGTCAACAATTAGGCCAAATTCTTTACTGTAGTCTTTTTCCTGAAAATGAAATTTGACTATATCATAGAAAAAAAACCACAGTATTATTTTGTAGAGAAGTTAGCATGATAGTAGCTGTGCAGCTTTAATAAAACACAAGTTTTGTCTCTCCCACATGCAAATTCATTCTTATCGACTTCAATGGCCAGAAGCTGTATCACAAATTGAGTATGTTAAAAAGAAATGAATAGATGGATTAATGCAAAAGCGAAATGCTTAGACGCTGTTGCATCTGTGTTTTTTATTTTTGTTTTTGTTTTTTTTACTGTACTGGACTGTCTACAGATGCATTTCACAATGTTTCTTAGTCCCTGGCTGTTAGCAAGAAAGGAGACATTTTCATTTTTCAAAGATGCATTTATTCTGTGCAATCCTGTCCAAGATCACCTAAACTTGATTGTTTAATCATTTCTTTAAAACAATGCAAATGGAAGCCAAAGTTATTTTGATCACCACCACAGGCTGAAAGGCCTTGGCTGAGATTTCATACCAGACAATAGAAGAAAGACTGCAAAGAGATAACAAGGAAAACATGATTAAATCACAGAAGTGACATAAAATCAATAGAAGCAGGCAAGGATCAATAATTCTTTGCTCTGAGTAGCAGAGTAGCACTTGTACTCATTTTCAGATTTTTCCAAGATTATTTCCTATTTGATTTGTGCAGAGACAGAGACTTTCTTTAGAATATTGTTCTTTTATCATTTTCATTAAGATTATTCTTTTGTAGGTATTTATTGTTTAATTCAATATTTAATTTAATATTGTTTAATTGGCTTCATTTGTGCTGGCTTATAGAGAAGCCTATGACTAATCATGAAATAACAGTGTACTGCAGCTATTTAAGAAAAGTTGATATGAATTCACAGCCATAGTAAAGAGGAATTGTCAGTTTTTCATATCTGCATAGTTGGTTTCATATAGTTCTTAATTTAGTGTGTCATTTCTTATGTATTTTTATTTGTTACTAAAAATCCAGATGCCAGCAACAAATTTTTAAACCAAGACATTCTAAAACAGAGTAGCAAAAGCAGAGAGATTCACTACCATGGAGTCAGAAGGATCTATTGCATTTATGCTGGGTCAAAAGAGGAAAAGCAGCAGACAAATTGCATTTTGCAAATTGCCTGAATTGTACTAACAAAATACAAATAAACGTTTGAGTCTTTTTTTAAAGTTATCCTTAAAAAGTCTATTACAAAGCAGCCCAACCCCCTACAATACTCCAGAAGTAACCACAGCATGGATACAGACCCATAACACAATTCTAAACCTCAGCCCCTGAGAAATGTTCATGTAGCTGACTGCCATTGGATCTAAGGGTGAAACTGCCACCTATATTATACCCTGCACTGTGGGGACACTGCAAAGAAGTCTCAAGGTGGTTGTCTGACATTTACAAACCCTAAACTGGGCTAGTTCTCCCACTGATGTGTATTGTCACAACTATCCTTGGAGATATAGAATCATGGAATGGTTTGAGTTGGAAATTACCTTAAAGCCCATGTAATTCTAACACCCCTTCCACAGGCAGGGACACCTCCCACCAGACCAGGTTGCCCAAAAACTGGCCTTGAACACTTCCAGAGATGGGTCAACCATAGCTTCTCTGGGCAGCCTGTTCCAGAGCCTCATCACCTTCATAGTAAAGAATTTCTTCCTACTATCTAACCTAAATCTACTCCTTATTAGTTTAAAGCCATTACTCCTTGTTCTATCACTGCATTCCCTGACAAAGAGTTCCTTCCTCGCTTTCCTGTAGCCCCCTTCAGGTACTGGAACTACAATCCTGCTGTATTAGCAGTTACGAGTGTTTAAAAAAAATCACAGGTCAGGCTACAGAAAACATAACTCTGGCTTGTAAACCTCAGGAGGTTAAGAAAAAGTTCTTTTCTTATGCAATCTGATGTTTGTAATGGTAGGTTTCATTCCAGTTTTGTTCCTCTCTGCATCATCAAAGTTAATTATTTTTTCCTCTTAAAGGGAGGAAAAGATTAAGCTTTATGCTTAAATGAATCTCTTGTGGATGATATTTAAAATACCATCAAGCCCCGCTGTCACATGTTTCAGTATTTTAATCCCAGTGGGGTGAGGACTTTGTCCCAAACAGTTTAAGGCTTGGTAAAAATCATGAGAGCTGGCAATATCAGTCTGCTTTATATCTTAGGAGGATTTTGCCTCTTACATTTAAGACCAGTGAAGAGCCCCCTCCATTCTTCTTGATAGCTCTCTCACATGACTGCAAAGTAATTGAGAGGGCTTCATGTCAGTTACAGCAGTATGAGGCTCTGTCTGTACTAATCTACAGCTTTTAGTTCAGGTTTTTTTCCTCAGGTGCTTTGATTTTAACTACTTCCAAATACACCTGATAGATTAGCAATAAACTTACTTGAATTGAAAATTCATAGAGCTCATGACAGTTTGGACTTGATCTTCCAACCAGGTGAAACAGGTGCCTGTTGCCTCTTGTCCTGACACTGGGCACCACAAAGAACCTTGTTCCACCTTCCTTGCAGCATCCCCTCAGGTATTTATAAACAGTAATAAAATACCCCCCCAGAGCCTTCTCTTCTCCACGTTGAAGAGGCCCAGCTCTCTCAGCCACTCTTCATAATAGAGATGCTCCAGACACCTTCATAGCCCTTCATTGGACTCCTTCACTCTCCAGTATGTCCATAATTTTCTTTTACTGGGAAGGGAAGCCCAGAACTGGACACAGTTAGCATGGTATCATACAAGCTGCACCTCCCATTTTTGTGTCATCTGCAGCCTTGCTGAAGGTATACTCTGCCCCATCATCCAGCTCATTATTTAAGATATTAAACAGGACCAAGAACTGACCCCTAGGATACACCATTAGTTACTGGCCTCCAACTAGACTTTGCAACCCTGTTCACCACTCTCTGGGCTGTGCTGTTCGGAATGTTTTCAATCTACCTCCCCGTCCACCCATCCAGTCGATACATCAACAGCTTATGGGAGACAATGTCCAAAGCCTTACTGAAGTCAAGGCAGGCAATATTCACTGCTATCCTCTCATCTACCACACCAGTCATTTCACTACAAAGCCTTATCAAGTTGGTCGAGTGTGACTTCCCCTTGGTGAATCCATGCTGACTATTGACGATTTTCTTGTCCTTCATGTGCCTGGAAAAGGTTTCCAAAGTCAGCTGCTCCATCACCTTCCCAAGGATCACATTGAGGTTGACCATTCTGTAGTTCCTTGGGTCATCCTTCTTGAAGACAGAAATGACATTTGCTTTCCTCCAGTCTTTGGGCACTTCTCCAAGCCACCATGATTGTTCAAAGATTATTTAGATTAGCCTCACAATGACATCTGCCAGCTCCCTCAGCACTCATGGATGCATCCCAGTAGGGTCCATAGACTTACAAATGTCCAGTTTGCTTAAGTCTTACCTGACCTAATCCTCCTCTACCAAGGATATGTTTTCTTTGCTCCAGTTTTCCCCCACTTTCTGGGACCTGGGATTCCTAATGACCAGTCTTGCTGGTAAACACCAAGGCAAAGAAGACTTTCAGTACCTCAGTCTTTTCCCTATCCTGTGTAACCAGATCACCCATCTAGTTCAGCAGTGGGCCCATGTTTTACCCAGTCTTCCTTTTGTCATGGAAGTACATGTAGAAACCCTTCCTGTTTTCTTTGACACCCTTAGCCAAATTCAATTCTATCTGAAGTTTAGCTTTCCTAGTTGATTCCTGGATGCTCAGACAATGTCTCTGTATTCCTTTCACATTACATGTACCTGCTTCCACCCTCTGCATGCTTCCTTTTTGAGTTTGAGTTTTGCCAAGAGCTCCTTGTTTATCCATACAGATCTTTTGACATTTTTTCCTGATTTTCTGTTCACTGAGACGGACTGCTCTTGAGTGTCAAGAAGGTCATCTTTGAATATCAGCCACTTTTACTGATCTCCTCTTCCCTCCAGGGCTTTATTTCATAGGGTTCTTCCAAGCAGAATCTAGGAAAGGCCAAAGTCTACTCTGATGAAGTCCAGGTGAACTGGACTCATTTTTTACCCTCCTCCCTCCCTTCAGGTCCCTGAGTTCCACCAGAGTCACTGCAGCCAAGGCTGCCTTCCCAAGAAATCCCTTGTTGGTATGAGGTCCTGCAGAGTACCTCTCCTCATTGACTTTTCTGTCTCTTGGAGAAAAATTTATCATCAATGTATTCAAGGAACCTACAGGATTGCTTATGTCCTTCTGTGTTTTCTGTCCAGCAGAATTTGGGGGCTGAATGTGGTGGTTGAAGTCCCCCATGAGGACCAGGGCCTGCCAATACACGAGTCTGCTCCTGTCTGTCTGTAGAGAAACTCCTTCACTTGTTCTTCCTGGTCAGGTGGCCTTTAGCAGACCTCATACACTGACATACTCATGTACCTTTATGTACTCATGAAGAGAACACATGCTTAAATGGCATTCCTGGACTCTGCACCTGATTGCACTGCAAAACTCAACACAAAATCGTTTATGTATTGGTCAATGCAATCACATAATAACATACTCAGAAGTATTTTGAAGGTAATATTTTTCATATACAAATGGTAACATCTCCAGCTAATGCCACACTGGGAAATACTACTAAATGATAGAAATGAAAATATAGAGTTTAAAGAAATTAGCTTGGAGTACCCCAAAATGGAAGAAGACTGCTTCACTGTGGTACCAAATAAAGTTGTTTTCTTTTAAAAGATTTTCTTTCATTGTTTATTTAGCAAGGAACACACAGAAGGATTCTAGGTTCTTTCATAGGTCCATGGTTCTTCTGAAAACAAAACAACACAACACAAAACAAAACAAAAAATATTTCTTTTGGGCTGAGCACACACTGGGCCTATAAATAATGAAAAAAAAAGAAATTTGTAATTGTTCAAGAGTAGTAGGATATAATGTCTTAAAATTCTCCTCCTGAAAAATCAGCAGAAAATATGGATTTCTAGAAGTTTCATTTGCCTTGTAGTATGAAAACAGGATAAACAAGCAACTATTTTTTTTTTTTTTCCAGAATGCCAAATTTAGTCCTTTGTGTCTTGCTGTGGTGAAGACATTGCCTTCAAGATGAAAGTTTTCATTTAACTGTTTTTTAATTGCAATCTGAAGTTTATAGTCCAACTATATATAACCCTGTATATCACCATTAAAATGCCTCTACTCATGCAACAATGACACGAACAATAATCAATGTGTATATATCAAAAGTGAGAGATTTACACTCCACCGAGACAATAGCACAACAAAGCAAATGTTTGCAGTCTTTGAGAATATCAATGTCATTTATAAAGTATGAGTAATAAAATTAATACTGTTGATATTAATCAATATCTGGGTGGACCTTGCACTTGGACTTAAGACAGGTTTTCAGATAAGATAGTTAGCTATTCATATCCCTTTTTAGTAAATAATAATATATTTCCTTGAAGATACGACTTTTCAGCTGTAATAATATGCTGGTATGCTGATGATTTATAAACATAAAATACAGCAATACAACAGCTGTGGTAATACAGTAATCAGCCTTCCACCTCTCTGTTACATTAGGTTGAACCTTTTATTTGCCTGTAATGACAATAAAGAATAAATAAATACCCCAGTACCTGATGAGGGGGGTGAGGCTGACTATTCCCAAGTATGTGCTTTGCATTGCAATCAATGATGTGGAGGGAGGGAGCCAAACGACACATTTAACAACTCACTATTTATAGAAGATGTAGAGGATGTCTATTCCAGAGACTCTTACCTAAGCTGAACTAGAAAGGCACTTATAAAATTGAATCTGTTACCCAGAGCTCGGACTCTGCTGTAAATTACAAACTATAGCTCTGCCTGACTGCTGAGCCATGATGAGCTCACCAAGCTGCTTGAATCCTCACTGAGGCTGTGGTTTCAGTTTGCATTTTATGCAACTATCCCTCTCTGCCAGATGCACACACACATACAAGAAATAATATTCAGGAGGCAGAGGACTACGTCACCAGAAAAATAAAATAAAATAAAAAGTATTTTGCAAGAACAGCTTCTAAAAGGACATGTTACTTTGCCTTTACAACAGAGTCCTGTCTCAGCAGTCCTGCTGCAATCTTATAGTAATGCTGGTGGAATTAATCCAAACTGGTACCAGTGTTATGAAGAAAAGTGAGGAACTGTTCCTTTGCAGATCACAATCTTCCTCTCTGTTTTCCCTCTCATTTGTGCCTCTTTTATGGGGCTCTGTCACACTGTGGCATTTGCAGGTCACAGTAGCATTCACTGGGTGTAACACCTATTTATGCTTATCTGCAGAAAAGAACCTGGCAATGATCTACCTGGAGCTCTTTTACTGCTGGAGAAGATCCAGGTTTTCCTTTCCTTCCTTACCCCCTCCCTTCTCATCGCACGAAGCAAATACTAACCCTGCCTTGCTGAGCCTGTATTTTACAGGAAGGGGATTGAAGGTCCAAGGTCAACAGAACATAACTTCCTTCGAGACAATGGAAATATTTGGGATTTTACTTTGAATTACAGAGAGCAAGTTTCAGTCCCTTTGCTAGCACTGGAAATAAATCAGACTCATTCAGGTGTACAGCAAGAGACATAACAAAACAGGTAATTCAGCTGATTAGCAAGCTGCCGTGAATCACACAATGTGCGCCCCAAATCAAATTTGCATTTTTTACTATTAAAATCTGTCAGAGAATGGTTTATTCAATTAAATTTGAAGTCTCATAGTGGTACTTGCATGCTTCCTACTTTCTGATTAAAGTAACTAAGAATTACCCACATTGTGTGGAGACTAGCTAAGCAAAACCAAAACATTAAAAACTGTTTTGTCTGCCAAGCACAAATAAGTGTTAAGTTGGCAGAGCTTGGAGCCTGCCAGAACCTCATGATTTCAGTGCTTCTGTTTGTCCAATAAAAAGGATTCTGAACATTTTAGATCTCAACACAGCAACACACAGCATAAAAATAGAATGTTTTGGGATATCAATTTTGCAGGCAGATATGCACTTTCACAGAAACCAGTTAGATCCAGCAGAGCTGGGACTGCTTGTGCAAAAAGTTCATGCTCATCTGAGTCCAGCAATCCAGAACACATGCTTTGAAAGCAATAATCTCAGTAGCAAGCTTTTTGTCTTATCTCACCCCACTGAAATGGAAAATACTGAAAATAAAGAAAATTGCTGATTGAAAGTGTAAGTAGGCTGATTTAGGAAGAAGTAACACAGGTCAGACTTTTTTATTGAAGTACACTTAGAAAAACGTGATATGGGGTATGTGTATCACATATGTACACACGCATGCGTAATGCTTCTTATAACCTTAAAGGTACATTACTGATCATATGTCCAAAGTCTTTTCGATACAGAACTGTCTTACAGCTAGCTAGATTTATTATTGTCGTTGTTGTTATTCCTATGAAGACAAGTACATGCTTATCTTGTACTTCATTTTCCCTTATCCAGGAGAGATGATAAAAAATAGCGCTTAAGATCAAAAGGACAAGAAGTTATAAGCCAGGTGGAAAATTAGGTATGACAAATCCAGCACTATGTCCATGAGCTGGCAGGAAAGAGACCTCTGAGGATTTTCCACCACAATTACCTTCTCTTGAATAATTCTGCAGCATGAACTCCATTATCTCAGTGAGACGAACAGGTTTCTTCCTAGCTCCCCCTAGTGAACCCAGTGACTGGCTCCTGTTTCATCCCACAGAGACACCCTCAGTGTAGGCCATGATTTACCACAATTTGTTATTTTCCTTAAGTGTAGGCACTTCTTGCATGTAGACATGGATTATTTCTTTTTTACCTGACTCACTGAGGGAAGAAATTAAGGCTTTGGAAATTGAGGGTGGAATTGACTTATCTCTAACTATAGCTCATGAGAAGTCAGACATTTACTCTAAACCAGTTATCTGGGCTCCACCTATAGTCAGTGCAGAGAGACAAACACTTCCAGAAGGCTATTCATTGCACTTTATCTCTTTTCCCTGACAATAGCAGGATCCTAGACAATACATTTAGATTAGATTGCTAAGTGTCAAGTGGATAAATTTAGGTGAGATGAATCCCTTGTAATCTGACTTCTTAGCCTTGACAGTATCTTCAAGACCTATAAGTTTGGAAAATGTATATATTTGACTTGACATGTTGAAGACTGGCCTTCTGTTACTCTTCTTGTTAAAACATATTCTTCTGAACAAAGCTTATTCCTAGTGTCAGTCCAGAATCATGAACAATTTGATTGAACACAGCAGAAAGAGGGAAGCCCTCTCTGATGAGACCAGCACCATCACAAAGCAAGTGATAGGGTACCTGCATCTCTCTCTCTCACAGAATATAATTACTGGGTGAAAATACAGAATGGTTGAGTCCAGTGCACGTTCAGACAGACTCTGAACCATTGACGCAGAAGCGTGAATTGCCAAGAACTAAGCAAGCAGTTGCTGGGATGAGCTCATCCTTTCTTCTTCTGTGAAGTAGCCATACAGAAACATTTTCTTGAATATCTTCTCGCTTTCAAAGATTGGGTTTCTACATGTACCTAATAGATTATTCATAAAAAAATTTCACTCCGAGAATTGAAACAAACCAACAAATTATTAAAGGCTGCAATGCAGCAGCACCCAAAGGCACTGACCGAAACCAAGGTACCACTGAGTGAGGAGGTGTGTAAGCACCTTGGGGCCAGACTCACGTACTTTTGCTCCCATTGGATAGTCTGACAGAAGCCAATGGGATTGCTCAAGGAGTATGTTACTCAATGGGAATAGATGTACCAAGATTTGGTTTACCCTCAGGATCCTGCAAGACTAAAGAATACGGATGAAATATTTGGTCCCATTAAAAAGAACGGCAAACAAAACAAAACAAAACAATTAATTTCAAAGAGAAACATTTCACCCAAAGAATAAGCAGAAAGAGGACACATCATCTGCACGATGCAGTCAGAGTGGTAACAAGCATAGTTTAACTACCTGGTTTCCATTCCCAAGGATATAAATACAGAAACATACAAAAAACGTGTGGAGAAACAAGCAACCAAAATAGCTAATAATAATAATAATATTAATATACCATATATATGCACATTCATAACTCACATTATATACTTGTTTTGCTTGTTTTCTAATTTGAGAATATGGATTACATTGGTTAATCAGATTGCATGGCATGGCCTTATTCCTTTTTCCCAACTGCATAAACCTACTTGTAGTCAGAGGTGGTTTTGATCAAAATATTTTTCCACTGGAAATTGCCAGATAGTTTAAACCAGTACTTTTGAGGGAAACAAACAAACAAACAAACAAACAACATAAAAAAAAGCTTCATTTGGTGAAAATTCAAGTCTAGAGCAGAAGTTCTAGTCAAAATAAAATGTTTATGTGCATGAGAAAGAAAGAGGAATAATCTTAACAGACTAATGGCTAGGACATAATGATTATTTAAAGGATTATTTATTAAAAAAAAAAAAAGTGGGATATTGTTACTATGGTGTTGAATTACTTATACAAATGATCAAGTTCTCACAAGAAAGACTGAGAAAATTTACTTCCAAAGCAGCTAAAGGATTAGGACATACACTGGAAACATGGGAAAGCCATGTCTCTGCTCTCCAAAATGGAAAGCAAGGCTGTCCTGCAGTCTTCTATATCCTTGGTGCAAATGGAAACTACTATTGAGTGTGATTTTCTGTCTGTTTTTCATAAAAAATCTAGTGGCTCTTGCTTTCAACCTGGTGCAAAAGGAACTTTTGCCATGTTTTATGGTGGAAAAAATTCAGGTTGTGTTCTGCCACTGAGGACTCACATCACTGAGGTAATTGGGCTGACATCTGCTTGGGGAGCCAGCAGAAAAGCAAAGTGACTGAATCTGGGGAAGAAATTGTACCACTCTTAGTATCATCCCTTTTAGAAAAAAAAAAAAAAAAAAAAAACAACCCTAAACTCAACCACATAATGGCTATTTCCTCATTTAAACTTTCATCGGGGCAGGTAGGAGCAGGGCCCGGGAGTGAGCAATACACACTCTGGGTCATGGGGTGGGGAAAGGACAGAAGTGCACTATTCCAGGAAATACCTGGAAATTATGGGGCTCCTTTGAATATGAGCACTGTCTGATTGCACCATTTCATCTGCCAAAAACCACCCTGGCTCTCAAACAGAGTGATGCAATTTTCTGTGTGAGTGCTACAAAGGTACCCTCAAATCCTTGCCTGGGTTAAGCACCTTCACATCAGGACTCTTAAAAGAATATCATCACCCTAACAGATTTCTGCCACATATAACATATTCCACTTACAGTGGAAGTTAGCATGGGTGGGAAGGACATAACTTTCTTCAACAATGCCTATATGAAATCCCGGTCCCTGAAAATCAACCAAATATTTGCAACTGAACATAAAAGAGACACACAGAATACTGTACATAGCTGTTCTTACGCTTTGAATCTTGGTGTGTTGTTTTGTTTTGTGTTGTTTTTTTTTTTTTTTTCAGCATTCACCCAAAGTCCCGCAGTTCATTAAGATGAAGGTGCTTGATCTCAATTTACCAAGCAGCTGGGAACACGTGAATGAAATTGTCAGTTTCAACTCTGTGTGTGTCATGCAGCAAAATCTTCTGAACTTTTCAATATCTAGTTTTATTACAGAGAAATATTTTCTGTTAATGGTAGCATTAAAAATATATATCAGATTGCAGATTTTGATTCATAAACTGCAAAGTTAATGGAAACTTTAATCAGAAGCACAGTAAGGGAACACCTAGAAAGCTATTGTTTAATTAAAGATAATTGACGTAACTACAGAGAAGTCACGTGTAAGCAAATCAGAAATCTTGACTTTAGGATATATCACTGTGCAAAAGCACAACCTATTAAGTATTGGTTGGAGGGCATGCCACAATAAAGAATTTGCCTGTAGATGTAGGATGCAATGCAGTCCATATAAGTCAGGTCAGGATAGGAGGGCAAAATTCAAACAGCTTAGCATGCGGATGAGAGTTGTTCATATAGGTATGTCAGTGATCTTAAAGAATCAGTGAATCAGATAGTTAAATTATCCAGACCACGGCTGCTTTGGAAGATGTTCATTAGAGAGTGCTCCAGACCTGGGTTTCACTTTTTGAATTAATAACATGAGATTAACAAAACCAAATGTTATAAAATATTTATATGCTATGTAATAGAAACTAATACTAAGGACAAGAAAGAAGTATTAAATAGAAGTTACTAAGTTTTGAAAAATATTCCTGTTGGTCTAAGTCTTCCGTTTCAGCCCAGGGTGAATTTTACCACTACCTTCAGTGGCAGCAGCCATCAGTGCAATGCCACATTAGACAAAGCAGGACCAGACTTCTGTTGGTGGCTCCAGACTGAAGTTTAAAGACTTGAGTTCTGCAGGAAATTGGACAAATGAAAAATAAGAAATAAAATCCACATAGCTCCAAGCCCTGAAGTCAAAGGATATAGGATTCAAGAAGAACAAAATGATCTACAGTAGAGGCCACAGAGATATATACAAGCTACAAAATCTTGCCAGCCTGGGACACAGTCACAGCAGTGACCACTAAAGGGGACAGTAAAGTCCCAAAGTAAAGGGAATATCACCTCTACCATTGCACAGATCACTTCTGCACTTGAGTTGTGTTGACAGCCTTTTCCTGTTTTATATGTTTAAATAACTAGGTAGAGAGTTGTTTGTCATTTCACATTTAAACATAGGCTATAATTTCATTGATGGTTTGTGGTTGTCAGTGTAATAATAGTAATAATAATATTCATTTAGTTTTAAAATAATGGGATAGAAGCAATCAAGGGCACTCATCAATAAGTTCATCTACATCACACACTCAGAAGACAGAAAAAAATGAGAAGAAATGCTGGAGACACCCTCACCTAGACTTCTTTTTACAGAGCAGTTGTAAACAGGAGCTATAACTCAGAAAGGATGGATCCAGATGGGTCCTTTGGCTTCCTTCCATACTAAAATCTTTAATTTTCCTAAAGAAAATAGTTACTTCATGAAGCTTCTGCTTACTTCAGAGCAAAACTTGGTTTACAAACTCAAGTAGTTTAAGGATTAAAAAGTTTAGTCTATTTCTGCAAATGAACTTTATCAAAGTGCAGGCAAAAATCGAGCCTTCAGGTAAACAGGAGCATTTGCCAAGTGGAAATCCCAGCTCTTTGTATATTTAGTAATGAGTGAAGATAAGATTTCTTTTTTTGACAGCATGATGGATACAATCATAAAAGGAATCATGCTGCTGTAACAGAGTATACTTGAAGAGTGAATTTGATGGCTACGGCTTTATTCCCAAACATGTCTTACCTTTCTTTTATTTAAAGTACATGAAAGCCAGTTTCTCTGGCATGTGAAAATGTTAAGGTTTTGGTGTGTTTCTTTTTTTTTTTTTTTCCACCCTCTTTACATTCCCGTCTCCGTCCCCCAACATAGATGCATTACTTCTAGTTGTCAAACTCAAATCTGCTTCCCAGTTCAATATTCGCTGGCTCATTTAAGCATTTATATTTATATATTAATAAGTAAGCAAAGTAACACAAACTCTTGTGAGGACACTGGCCAAAATCATTGTATGTGCTTCTGCTGCAGTGGGTTAAAGGTGGGAGACAGCACTAATGTGAAGCCAGCCAGTTTGAACCCTGGTCTTTCAGTATAAATGCCAAGTTCAAATGTGCCATACATTAAAAATGAAATGAGTTTACTGGTCTCAGCCTGCTACTTTTGTGATGCCTAACCACATTAAAAAAAAAAAAAAGTCTCAAATCTGATGACACCATTCTAGTGGAAAGCTCATGCAAAGATCAATTCCAATGTACCTCATTCTAGAAGTATATCATCAAGATCTTAAACTATCTTTAATTAATTTTAGCATTCACCCAAAACTTGAAGGTTCTTGAAGCACTCAGACAGAGGAAGTAGCAAAGCATAGATTCCAAAAGCACAGTGAGCATTTGTCGTAAAGTATGCTTACTGATTTGTGTGAGACTCTCCTTCCCCTCAAACACATGCTGAAAGTCCAGGGCACATCACTTTGTAACACGAAGCTCACAAATTGCTCAGGTAACAGGTGTACCTTCCAGCCTCCTCCATGCAGCCTCAGCACACTGTGAGGCTTCTACAGAAGATAAAGCATGAGAACAGCTTACCCCCAATACAATCTCAGTAATAGTCTCTTGTTCCAAGGTTGGCCTCAAACTGAGGTAGTGAAGATGAAGCTAAAACTCTAGCTGATGCCAACAGGCTGAGAGCTCAACTTACCTACAAGCCTAATTTTAACAAAATCCTACAAGCCAGCACTTACTAGACACTGCAAGGATTAGCATCTGACCTTGTGTTCACCACATAACTTGGTTATGAGACAGACCACCACAAAAGTTTACACTTAGCAGTTTGATTATTTTTACTTAATTATTTGAGTAAGCTAGGAAAAGATCCCACAGGACACTGTCACCTGTGTCTTGTTCTCTGCTCACAGAGGGAAGGGAGCCTCTTCCAAGCCAAGCCATCTTTGTGTGGCACAAATTATGCCAAAGGCATGTTAAAGGTTGAACAGCTCTGTGTTTAACCTCTGACTAAAAGTAGTTCAGGGTCCCAATCCAAAAATTAAGCCTATGCCATAGTACCAAACCCAGTCCCAGCTGAAGTCCATCACAGCCTGGCAAACGATGGTTTTCAAATGAGAGAAGGATTCTCATATAGCAGACAAAAATGACCCTTTCATTCTTCAGCAGAGAGGTAATAAGTAAAATTTTCTGTCATGAAATGAAATACTGTGTGTGTCATATTTTACTATATATTTTTTTAAATATCTTGAGGTTCACATTCTGTGCATTTCTCAGTGAGAAAGACTGTAATAGAGTTCTCAGACAAATGATCCACAGAGTAACCTGACACAAAGGCTGGTATCTACAAGCCTCTGTTGCTCCAGAAGCAATGGTGGAGGGCAGACTGGCATCAAAAGGAGCACTAGTAGCAGCACCTCAAGTACCAGGGAGAAGTTGGACTCTCCTCTCTTAGTAGGAACAACTCAGGAGATCCAGGGGAGAGAGAGAAAAAGATGAGTGCCCCAAAAGCCAGTTTAGAAGACATCCCTAATATTTTCTAGCCAAAAAATAATAATAATTAATTAAGTTTCTCAGCTTCTCTGCTGTCAACATATTGCTAAGTTGCCTCAATTGAGGATAGCAGCAACCTCCTCGTAAGAAAAAGTCCATGATGAGAGACCAAGCAGACACCTCCTGGTAGACACAGCTGATAGAAGGAAGCCAGAAGAGCTAGCAATTACCTAGTAACTAATTACAGCTACCATGAAGTCCTGATTGCCTATTTAAGCCAAGGGTGATGTAACAACACCAGATGATTTTTGATGACTTCCTAGGGAGGTAGATTTGGTTAAACTGATCCATGTTGTGTTTTATTTGAGAGGTTTTTGTATTTTGGGGAGGGAATGAAGTAGAGAAGATCTCAGATATTGCCTCTAGGAAGCAATAACACTGAGAAGATGGATTTGTCCTCATATATTAAACATTAATAAATGTTTATTCCACTGACCACCTTATAATGCTGGCCTGAGCATGTGCACAAGACCTCAGAAGTGTAGCTTCTGCAAAATGCAGACCCCTCTGGCAATATAGGTGGAGCCAATCAACTAGCCTAAAATCCAGTGGCTCAGGAGATAAAAAATCATGAGGGGAAGGGTTGGATATGAAGTTGTTAATTTATATATATATATATATATTCTCTTCAGATCCATATGTCCTACTTTAAATGTTTATTTTAAACTGAGCAGTTAGAAATTCTGGATTTTTATATCATGAAGAAAAAATGTAGATTTTGATTAAAAAAAAAAAAAGGTTATGCTTTTACTGTTTAGAAATAAGACTTTTGAGTTGATGATCTTTCGTAAACAATGTTAGTCTCCAGTAACATTCATGGGGGTATTCTGTGGGCTGTTCACATACAGAAAATTTGGTCTAACAGAGTCCTAATCAAACAGGTACTTGTATAGAGAAGTTTCCATAAGTTTCAGTAGACATCTGTCCTACAGAGCACTTCCCTCACAGAGCATGAAGAAAACACTACGTTTTCTCTCCAGTCTGTAGAGAAACAGGTTCCCTGACAGTTTTTCATTCATCTCCCTTGATCTCAATCCCTAACACTTTTGTACATATTTTATAGAAAATCAAGAGTAAACATAACATGACACATCTAATATACCTTAACACAGCTCTTTCACATTACACGTTTTTTAAGAGAACCTCTCCAAAGCCATTGTGATATATTACAGAAATACACAGCATAGATAATTTGTCAAGAAGAACTTTGTCTTCCTAGAGCCTGTCAATGAATTACACTAACGTAATCAGAGGCAAACCTTTGAAATTATATATTATGTGAATATGCCAGGTTAGGATATTACTCTTCGAATTATTGACAGCGTATGAACTGAACATGAGTTCTAAAGAGTCATTCCCATGAACTCTGCCAAAGCAGATCAGGAATAGTGTTTGCAATGCATTCTTATGAAAAATATATGAATGTATAATCCTCAACTGGAAGTTGCATGGAAAAAAAAACTTCTTAAATTCAAGGTGTGAAAACCGGTTCATTTATTCAAAGAGCTATAGTTAGAAGTAGCAACAGAGGGCATTCCAGTATCCTAGCCAGCTGAACCTTGCTTTGCAGGTCTCAGACTGCACGAATCCCAGCAGAAGTACATAGGTATAAACAAAGACAGAATTTAATTACAAGTGCATACTGTATTGCACAATACTCTCTCAAAAATACCTGCATGGTGTAGAAACTTGATGCTTAGTTTGATCATTTGTTCAAGGCTCTTTGTTGAACAGAACGAGTGCAGTGTAATACTCTGACATTTTATGGGTCTGACATTTACTAAGGTAATAAATTAGAGTAATTATGTTAATGCATAATAAATGCATTCAACAGGAAATAAAAAGTGTGCAGTGCAAGAACAAAAAAATCTTGTTTTCTAAATGACTGTCATATAGAAGGTCAAGGTCTTAGTAAAGGGCTTTTGGAGGCTGATAATGTCTTATAAGCATAACTTGAAATAATCCTTAATTCTAGTAAAAATATAATTTCACATATTGAACTTCATGATATCAGATTTGAAAATGCCATTATAATTTAAAGGTATCCATTCTCTGGTGTTTGGAAACAGAAGAAAGCAAGCTGCGGGTTCTTTTTTTTCTTTCCTCTGTAGACTTGTCATCCACGGTCTGATTCCTGGTTTAATAAACAACTTGAATAACACTTTCATACGTAAGTGACATTTTCAAAACTGTTAAGACACCTGTGGATCTACAGGATTTGAAGAAGTACTCAGGTGATGAGGCTAAATTAGTAACCATGCTGAAGCTTACCTCACATAAATAACCACACATGCTCTCCCAACTACACCTACCAAGCACCATGAGCTTGCTTAGGCTGTCCCACAAACTCATTGAAGGCAAGCACCACAACCAAGAGTGCACCCTTGGATACTCACCATGACTTGTGAAACTGCTGTAATTGGACCTTGTTTGTGAGCCCACAGATGCACAATTCACTTCTTAAAAACAGCATCTGTGCTACTAAATCACCACGTGTCTTTAAAAACTTTTCCCCCTTGGCTCCAGCTAGGACTAGTGACTACTCTTGGCTGACCATTGGAATGGGTATTTACACAACAAGGTGTTTAAAGAGAGAGTTTCCTCTTGGCACCAGATAATTAATAGAACTTTCTGTCCAAACTTACTAAAGCTCCCACATCATTTAAAACTGTCTACTCAGCTTAGCTACTCTAATTATATAAGCATACAGTCCTTTCTGAAACACTCTGCAGAGATTTGTCTCAGCAATTTCTAGAGATGTGGTTGGCCAGAGAGCTTGGAAATGTATATATTAGACCCTCAGCCAAAGCAAACGAAGTATTTTTCACTCTGCATCCTATTAACAGCAGATAAGGACTTTTATGAAGTTTCATTTTGCTGCATCACTTTGCAAAAATTAATATGCCTCATTCTGTAAATTGCTCTATTACTTCAATGGGTCTTCACACGAATAAGGTGAAGTATACATATTACAAATAAAAAGGTAGGTTCTTTGAAGAAGAGACCTTCTTGGATTTGTTTGGATAGAGCCAGGCAAAATGGTACTTGTTCTCTTCTGGCTTCTAAGCTCTGCCACAATAGACAGAAATGAATAAAAATAGAAATACCAAGCTGCACCAGTGTCTACAGCCTATTTGACTTGCCCCTGGATTTAACTGGATAATAATAGCTAAAAAATACTGATTAAGGCTGACTAATTTTGCCCCAAATTGAATTCATTTTAACAGTATAAAGGAAAGAGAAATATTATCCTGGTCTTTGCTCAGCAGATTTAGATATAATGACATAATATGAACGCATTCCAAAAATTGCCTGTCTTCAGGTAGTGCATTTTGGAGTGATTTCAAAATTCCCTTAGGTTATATCAGTGAAATGTTTTACCCTGTCTCAAAAATCACTAAGCTCTCAGTGCCCAATTGCCTGTGTCACTTACGTTGTTTACGTGCTGGGTTATTTTCTAGCCTACAGTCTGTGCCTTATTTTGTCAGGCTGCCCTTACACTACTTTGTAACTATTTTGATTTTCAAGCTGCCATGCATAAATTATGATTTATTTTGCTTTCTGAACGTAAGGCTGAGTGAAGTAATAGAGTGAAGCGGGTCTTTTTGTTTATTTATTTTATTTTTATTATGAATATTGTAAGAGTGTGGGTCTTTTTTCTTACGAAGAAAACTCCACGCTTAATTTTTCCTCCTAGAAAAACATACAGAGAAGAGTTGAAATAAACAGAAAAAATGTTATCTTTTCTTCAAACTATAAGAAATTCTACATTCTAATAGCTTCAGCATTGGAGAGAGATCATACTCCTCTAAGGCTGATGTTCTTGGTCACTAATGTTATTTTGCCTATAGGTGAGGGTACCTTGCCCTCATCAGTGTGCTGTCACTCCATGCTCGGAGAGAAGCCATGTGTAAGACACCACAGTTATATGGATAAAATATGCATCTGCATCACCACCGCCTGATTTTGAACATGAAGGTAGTGAGCCTTATTACTCTTCAAAACTTATTCAGATGTCTTTTTGATAGCGAGAGCCAAAAGATGAGGGCATAATTGAACTATTGCCCAAAGGCAATTACTGATTAAAATTGATTAATTCTACAAACAAATTTGACCAATAGATTAGTTGTCACGTTACAGAAGATTTGGGCAGTACTGCCACAATTGCTAAGGAGACATAACTGTCTAGCATGAATAGTTAATAGTTTGTTACACTGTAGAGTGTCTTGTGGAGTTACCCAAAGAAATCTCACCAGGGAGCTGAGCAGGGCATGCTACTTTGATGCTGTAAAACCATTGTGTTACCTCTCTGCTTTTATGTATGAATCTGAGGAATTGTTAACAGCACCAAGAGCAGTTTGCTCTGAGCAACACAAATGTAACGGACTTAACATCAAAGCAATTCAAAATCCACTGAAAACAACAGAAAGACTCCAGCTGAATCCAGAGGACTTTGAATCAAGGCCTACCAGGGTCAAGTCAGCTGTCCTAATGGGTTTTCTAAGGGGATCCTATGGGAAATTGGAAAAAGGATTCCAGTTTCTTGAACCCTGGGATTACTGAGGTTTGAAGCTACTGCTTTTTCAAATTCATTGGTTCAGCTTCAGCTTTTTTGCTGTCCCAGCCCAGGCCACACTGGCACAGGAGCAAAGGACCTCGTGTGCCCATGTATCCTCCCTCCCTCTGTTCCCCCAGAAAAGATGCTTCAGAAAGCAGTTTGAGGTAAAAATGATCAATGCTGTTACTGCGTGCCCAGAAAGAAGCAGCACTAAAGCAGCGCTCCATCATCAGCCAACAGAGGACTGTAATATTTAGATATGAATCTTTCTACAATAATCCAGACCTTCCATGCATGGAGATTAATATGCTGAAATGGTCATTTTGTTAATCTTAAAGCAATATAAAGGATGAAGATGGTCCAGAGTGTGGCAGCCTGTTTCTCGTCCTGGTTTCACACTTACTTCACAACTGCCATTGGTGACTCGCTCTGGTTTGCCTGGGTTTCTGCATAAATTCCGGCTTTGGTTTCTGCTTAGAAAGCCTCGTGAGGGTTGAGACCAGTGTCCAGAAGACTTGCTGAGCTGTCATACAATTTGTCTCCAGATGAGATTCATGAAAGATGCACTTCTGAGAACTTCTGGTATTGACACAAGTAACTTCAGTGGTTGACTCTGCAGGGATTGGGCCCTTCTCAGTTGGTGAGGATGTATTAGCCGATGGAGCATCCCCACACAATTTACTGAGCTCTCACATCTGCTTCTTCTCTTGGAAAGGATGGTGTTTTGTTAAGCTTTCAGGAACATTTCAGAGCCCTTTTTTCCGCTATCAAGGTGTTTTAGAGGGAAAGGATATAAATGAGCAATATGATAGATATAGGGAGCTCTTATTTTGGTTGGGCAACTGACGAGGCATATGGGAAATTTATTGCACTATAATTGTGTTATGTGATATCGATGCTGCAGTATTAATGACTGCAAAGTGCCCAGATTGATTCAGATGGCCATTTACTGTCATTATTACAAATCTAAATAAATAAATAAGAGCAATTGAATTGATGTATCTAAGGAGTGTTTCAAAGTCACCCGGTGACATATATGTAGGCGCTTGTGAACAGAGAGCAACTCAAACAGTATCAGGGACATTTTTTATTGGGGTCAGAAAGAAATAGAACAATTAAGTCATTTTCAGTCATATACAATATATTAGGAACTGTTTTAACAAGCACATTGCTAAACTGACTGGCATGAACAAAGCGTTTTAAAAAGCTGGGGTGTAAATATGCCAGGAAAAAAGAAAGAAAACATGTAAACTATGCTCAAAAATAGTCTGCAAATGTAAGGAAACAAGAAAAACTAAGACAATCATGCACATACCTCTCCTGCTGCCATGGCCCAGTGAATACAGTGGTTACCATGGCTGGATCTGGCTATGAGGTGGACTTTAGAGGGCAAGCTTTGTTTCTGATCTCTGCCCAAACAGAAAGCCTTGATCCAGTCTGTTGGTTTGTGTACTTTGGGCAAGCCAACCTCACACTGCAAGAGCCAGCAAGTTAAGTTTGAATTTATCTCATGCCTTCAGGTTTCTCTTAGCATCCCCTGTCTGGCTGTCATATCACACGAACTGGGAGATGCATTAACATTTGATATTCTGAAATATGACTCGGCACTTTTTCCTAAACTGCAGTAGCAGTACAAGGCAGACAGCTAGCATTACTTGCATTTTGCAATGCTATTCATGTATCAGCCTTTTTTTTCGCCTAAACAGAAATCAATATCTTAAGATGTAGGTCTTACTAAAAAAAGTATTTCTTCCATTAGACTTTGTGGACAATAATTATATATATCAAGCATACACTCCCTTTTTATGTTAAACTTACACAATTTATTAGCAGATAGTATCCTCAGAAGAGAAAGCCATGAGAGCAAACCTGCTATATATAAAATAAATAGCTTCTTCAAACTCAGAGATACATTAGAGAATAGGTGGTACCCCAAGACAGCCAAGTAAGAACCTGCTAGTATTGATCTGCATGGAAAAAATCTATTTTGGCTCTTCATACACCCACATCCTCTAATGATCATTGACTCAGTTGCCCAGATAAATTCCACAGATATACAGCCAACACCCAAATTAACATACTAACCATTAATACTCCAGTTAACAATTTTTATAACAACAAATATATAGAGATAGATAATTTCCTTTGAAGGTTTATTCCTAGCAATGTTTATATGATGCAAATATTGGATCTAAGTAACTTGCCAATGACCAAGAAATGCAAGTCAACATAACAAGTGGGACTAAAAATTAAACATTCTTGTACTCATGGGTGGTGTTTAAGAAGCTATATTTCAATATCTCTTATTTATATGGGTCACCAAGAACTTAAGAAGTATGTGCCATGACAACTTCTCACCCCTGTGCACTTGATTATGTTCACACCCACACATATATGCACACACACCAATTCAAGGTATACAGAGGGACAAAAAGAAAAAAGGCTTTCAAATACTTGGTTATAAAATTATGTGCTATTAAAAAAAAAAAAAAAAAAAAAAAAAAGGCAACAAACTAAACGAACAAGTTTTGGAGCTTATTACTTTTTTTTTTTTTTTTTTTTTTTTTTTTTTTTTTTAACTTAACACCTGCTTTCCAGCTGCCTCTGCTGGGGACTGCAAAAAGCTGTGCAAGCCGTGAGGAAGATGCTCGGAGGTTGCTCCCAACGTCGAGCTCCCCTAGCGGCTGCTTCCCTCCCACCGGTACTGCATAGATTAAAATGCCCTGTTTGGGGTTTTCCCCCACTCATGACCAGAAGGAAGTGGCTGAAAAGTGATGTGGATAACAAACCAGGAAGGGAAAAAGAAACGATAATAATTCCTAACTGGGGCTTTCGTATGGAAAAAAAGGCTGAGTTACTTAAAGAGAAAAGACCCGGAAGAGAAATCTAAGGATTTCACTGTATATGTATAATTAGACAGCACGTATTGCCCTGACAAGTGCGTAAGAAATTCTGTGCGAAACTCTGCTTCAAGAACTGGGTTAACAGAAAATATACGCACACACACACACACAAAAAAAAAAAAAAAAAAAAAAACATATAGAATAATCCTTATGAATAATGCTGCCTATATTCTTTTTAGAAGGCTTTATTGACCAAATTCGAGCCAATGCATTAATATACAAGCAGATATATATAAAAACCGCAAAGTCAATGTCTGTAGATACAATTATTCTGAAAAACTGGGTTTTGTCTGTCTGTATACTCATAATGTTTTCTCCTGTGGCAGAAATGCCTATAGACTATTGCCAGACTAGGGATGTATTGGAGCAGATACTAGGCTTCGGCTGTGTGACTCCCTGACTTTTGCTGACAAACTGAAATGGGTGGTAAAATATGAGCTTAATTTGTCTCTTTGGTGCCAGGGTTTTGGCTTTGCTGGGGTTTTGTTGTTGTTCTTGTTGGGTTCAAGTTTTGTAGGATTTTTTTTTGGAGGGAAATTCCTAAGAATAAGACCTGCTCTGCTTTTCACTATAAAGGAATAGTTGCCAGCTAGCCTGTAACTCTAAGGTGAAATTTTTAAGTTGATTTTAAAGAGAGATATTGCAATACCACCAGGATAGGCAAACAGGGATGAACAACTCCTTTAAATAAACTAGTTTAGCATCTTTATGAAGGAGGGTGGGGTATATAAAAGAAACAAACAAAGTTTAAGATGAAAAGCCTGCCTGATTCTCCTGCCACTTACACCAGTTTTACTCTATCGTAACCTCTGTTTTCACTGAAGTTATTCAGATTTTCTTCTCTGTAGATGGGCATTCAGGTGCCATATTTCTTGGGAAACATCACAGTTGCAAAAAAAGGCTAAGAGAATGAAGCTTTAACACCCTCATAAGTGGTAGTTGATTTCATAAGTCATATATTAAAGGTGAGCTCTAAAGCTGGCTGTTAAGGGTGATAAGTAATTGAGACCCATTTAAAATCTGCAAAGATCTGCCTCTCCAGTTTTCTGAAGGAAACTTCCTGTACTTTGGAATTAATCAAGAAAAAAAAAAATACATCAGTGCAAGAAAACTCAGAAAGTTTGGCCAACGAGCAACATCACTTGTGAGGTCTGAGCCCTTCCCTGGTTTAATGCAAAGTGAACAGCAGACAAGTCCAGATTTCAAAATAAATAAGTAAATAAGTAAATAATAACTGAGATTCTCAAATGGAGATATTGCTGGATGGCAGCAAGGGCTAATGACGTGAAGTGTACATGGGGCACTTGAGTAGACATATCCCCAGGCCAGCACAATCCCATGGCCCCGTGTATGGCCCCATGGGCAGGGGCGAAGCCTCAGAGATGTGATGGGTTGGGCAGAGCCACTGGAAGAGTCCAGAAGGAAGTGAGGAAAGCTAGGCCATGTGGTTGTGGCACACAAGAGCAAGAAAAAGAGGACTCTATGGGATTAAGGTTGGATGTGCCCATGGTTCCAGTGCCTGCTGCACCCAGGAGGACCAGGGTTCAAGGTGACCCAAGGGGCTCCCCACCACCCAACAGGGTTTTGGAGGCCCAACGGGGCAGCCCAGTGGCACCTCCAAGAGGGACCCAGCCAGGAACATCATCAACCTGGGCAGCCACAGGGAGGCTCTGGGGGCCTCTTTGTGAGGACTTTGGTGTGGGAGGGCATGGGAAAGGGGTGCAGAGCATCTCACTGCCCCCCTAAGGGCCTGGACAGGCCCTGACCTCCCTCCTCAGAGAGCAAAAAAAGCGGCCTGCAGGTTTTGGGGACAACAGGACAAAGCATTGATTTTTATAATCCAAACCGAGGCATTAATTCCTCTAAAGAAGGCATCAGTGCCCGACCTGGTGGCTGGTTTTGTTGCCCGGTTTGGCGTTGCTTGCCAAAAGGTGCAGGCAGGGATGTGTGCGGCGATGCTTCCCGCAGCATCCCCCTGCAGCAGGGGCAGGAGGCAGGTCGGAGGGCTGTGTGCACGATGCTGGGAGTCTCTTGGCGATTGCGAAGCCCCCCACAACCCCCTCCAGAAGCGGGGGAGCTCGTCAAAGCCGGGAGAAGGCGCGGAGGAGAAGCGGGGCGCATCCCGGGGGCCCGGCCCCGCTCCTGCTCCCGGCCCGGGCAGCCGCAGCCTGCGCTGAAACTGAGCAGAGCCACCCCCAGCTCTGCTTTCTTTCACATCTAATTTGATAGGAGGGTGATTTCGAGCTTCCCCCAGTTCCAACTTTTCCCGATTTCTCCCTTTCCCCCCCTCCCCGTGCATTTATTGCTCGCATTTAATTAATTCCTTCTTTGCGTTTCCTTCCCTGTTAATCTTTGGGTGACTGCTTTGTACATATGGCAATCTGATAATGAGGGAGTTTATCCTTATTCTCAATACTTCTTCGCTGCAAAGCCTCCCTTTCCAGCGGCCGGCATATCGATCATCTTTCCTTGGGGAGGGGGACAAGGTAAGAGGGGTGATAAAAGATTTGCAGGATCCCACACCATTAGGAGTAGCTTTTATTCCTTGGCACTGTTTAATCAACTGTTATATCAAGTCATGCTGTTTAAGCAACCACATCAAAAGAACATACCCTCTTTTGTATAAATTATATATTCCTTGTATCTGTCTTCTCACATGCACGCAGACGGGGAGATAAAACTTCAGTTTGTTTTTTTAATAGCATGAAGCAGGTATTTAGCTGTTATACAACTTGTTTCTGCAGCTCAGCTGGTTGATAAAAACCTAGAAGACAAGCTACTGGCTTTCTAACTTTTACCCATTCCCAAGTTAAAACGACCAAGTTTAAAGTTGGGAATGATAAATCAATGATTCACTCAAGCTCTACAAAGAAGCATAAATAACAGAAGAAAAGAATACGCTGCACAAGGGGGAAGAGCACCAGTCAGAGTCGCTTTGAGAGTTTCAGACCACTTCTTTCGGCTTTTTCCTGAAGTTTACGTAAAAAGATCACTTTGTCCCTTGAAAGTCCGTGTTGTCCTGCTCGTTGCAGTTTGCGGATATACAACTTTTTTGTACTTCTTAAAAACTAATTTTAAAGTCCATTTGCACGTGGTTTAAGTTGATTACGACTCAGCTCTATATCACAGACCGGAAAACTCCCATATAATTGCTTGCCCCAAAGAGCTGCATTTTTTTTTTCCTTAAATAAAGTAGATTTTTTATTTTTTTTTCCGAAAGAGTGGACTTTGAATTACTTCAGCATGTCATCTTGGTAATTTTAAGAACTCTTTAAAAACTTGGAGTTTCTATAAATTGTATGTTGGAGCAAAGGCAAATGAGCCCTTTACAGGAACAGAAGTGTTTGTTCATAAGGGACTCTGCTTTTCTGTCTAACCTGCTCTATCAGCCCCATCTCTGCAATTTTGTTCGTCTTTCAACACCTTTGTCTGATTAGTAGCTTTTGGAGATCGGGATAAAGACATCACTTGCCACGCTGCATGAGATAACAATTAATTTAACATTAAACTTATCCCCTTTCCATTCACTTTGCTTGGATCGATCTCTGTTAATTGTGTTTGCGGATGCTTTCAACACTACGCTTTTCTTAAAAACTTAATGACACCCCGCGAGGAGGTGTAGGAGTCTAAAACGCTCCTCTTCGACTTCGAGCAAAGAAACAAAGAATACAGCCCCAGCGTGCTCAGGAGACCATCTATTTTTAATCAGCTGACTTTTCCTGCACTTCCCAAGGTACTACCTTATTTTAAACCGGGTGGTAGCTCTGGTCTTTGAAGAAAATGCTGCTTGGGTCCCTCCACTTTGCAGTTGTGGAATACAAAGTCAGACACGCCAACTTCACAAAGCTGCCGTCTCCTATCAGACTGGCTTGTTTCTCCCCCCAAAGTAGCCATTTATCAGCTAAAAGGGGAGTGTGTTTTAAAAATGCGTGGCTTTATGAGGGAGAGCAACGTCTCTTTGCAGGGGGCAGAAACCTGTTACAAAGCCACTTAGGTGGGATCACCCCTAAATGGCATTATGCCTCCCCTGGGCTTTATTAGTTCCCCAGTACGTTTCTATTTGCACTGTTCCCCGATAATTCGGCATTTTATTTCCCTGCAACTGCCCTTAGAAACTTGCCTTGCACCGAGGCAGCTCGCTAATCTTATTTATTTCTTTATTATTTTTTTATTTCACAGAGGCATCTGTTCCTCTTGCTGACAAATGTACCATTCTGCCAAGAAAGTTTTTTTTTTTTTTTTTAAGAAAAAAAAAAAAAACAGCGTGTAATTGATGTTATCCCAAGAAAGCGCAATCTCCACCCCTTTCAGCTCCAAGCCCTTCAGGTAAAAGGAAAAAAAAAAAAATCTTTCAAGAATTTGTTGCCTTTTTGAGGGTTAAAACATCAGAAGACAAGCTTGTCTCGCCTTGGCCAATCAGCTCTCGGCCCTGGCAGCTATAATATAGAACTAAAGGCAGACTCCTCTCACAAGCGTCTTGCTTTGCTACCATTAAAATCAGACCCTTTTTGTCTCTCGCTTGCTGTCTCCCGACCAAACTCCGATGTGTTCCGTTATCAGCGACCTAAAGCCTGCCATTCCAGCACCTGTCTTGCTAGGGATCGGTGGATAGTATACGATTCAGAAAGCAGACAAGGACATAGGAGGAGAGAGAGCTCTAGAGAGACAGCCAGGGATAGGCACAGAGAGCTTTGAAGTAATTGGATTCAATGGACGAAATGCTGCTGTTGACAAGAATTCTCTTGGTGGGCTTCATCTGCGCTCTTTTAGTCTCCTCTGGGCTGACTTGTGGACCAGGCAGGGGCATTGGAAAAAGGAGACACCCCAAAAAGCTGACCCCTTTAGCCTATAAGCAGTTTATTCCCAATGTGGCAGAGAAGACCCTAGGGGCCAGTGGAAGATATGAAGGGAAGATCACAAGAAACTCCGAGAGATTTAAAGAACTAACCCCAAATTACAACCCTGACATTATTTTTAAGGATGAAGAGAACACGGGAGCTGACAGACTGATGACTCAGGTAGAGCCACAGAGATACCTGTATTTGTGTTTGTTAACCTCTCTGAGCAATCCTAAAGGACGCATCTGTCTTAGTATTTTTGAAAGCCCCCCCTTTCCCTCTCCCCCTCCTCCCCCCGCCCCTCCAAACTCGGCTAGTTTCCCCCATTGAATGTAAACCCCATCTATCCAGGACAAGTTAGCAGGGGCTGGAGCTGGAGCTGGCTAGATATATTTGGTGGGGGATCTGTGTGATACTTACAGTCATTACCGTGCCATGGCGTTCCCTGTAACTTGGTTTAGCGATTGCTGTTTGCATTTGTCCCCAAGGATGCACTTTGATCAAACGAATTGCATACAGCTCAGAGGACCCCAAGTGTATAGTGACCGCCAGGCCACTCACTCATTATTACAAGCGTAGTCCTCGGTTGGTGCGCCTGCTGACTTGATCTTTTTATTTGATTTATTTCTTTTTTTTTTTCTTTCATTTCATTTTATCCTTCTTCTTCTTCTTTTTTTTTTTTCTTCCTCGCGAGCGTATTCTAAATTTAGTAGGCATGCAGTCGTGCACTCACAAAAGGCAGCTGAAGCCGGATCGACCATTCCTCTCCTGATTCCGTATTATATAGCTCGTATTGCAATACCATCATTTGCAATTGTGCCCATCAGAGCGTAAATATATTGATATTTCTTTAAGGATGCTCGCCGCCAATGCTCTGGTACTTCCATAGGGGAGGGACTTGCAACTTATCAGCATTGCATCACCTTCTGTTTTAAAAAATCTGATGGCACAAGGTTTACAACTGGGTAAATATTGGATCTCGGGTGGAATCAGATTGCGGAACCATTTTATGCAAAAAGAGAGAGAGAAAGAGAGAAAACCTCTCAAAGAGTCACCTCATAATTATTATTCATGCTCACCAGAGAGCTCGGTGAAGTCAATTGCTCTGCCAATCCCGGAGTTTCTGAAACTACATGCAATCTAGGCACTGGAAATGGGTTTCCTCCAAATATAGGTCAACAGCGCTTTTTTAATATTAATACATTTAAGCCCCACCTTCAGCGCTGGAACAGGACTCGCCTGGAAGGACTAGGCGGGGAGTGGACGGCGAGGGGGTGTGCGTGTGTGTGTGTGTGCCGGGGCGGGGGGGTCTGGGGGGGGGGGGAATTTCCCAAACTCTCCCCGCTCCTCGGGCCTGATTTTCCGCACGTTTGCCGGCTCTCCGGGGGGCGAGGGACCGGCGGCGCTGGGCACCATCTCGTGCCGACCACCTTAAATCGGCCGGTCCCCGGGAGCGCGGCGGCGCGCCTCGGCCACGGCGCCACCGCCCGCCCCGCTGCGCTGCGCTGCGCGGCTGCGGAGGAGCGCGGAGCCGGGTGCGCGGTGCTGGGGGCTCGGGGTGCGCGGTGCTGAGGGCTCGGGGTGCTCTGCTGGGAACTGGGAGCACGGCTCTCGGTGCTCGCTGCTCGGCTCTCGGTGCTCTCCGCGCGGATCCCGGTGCTCGCTGCGCGCATGGCGCTGCGCGGAGCATCCCCTCCCCGGCGCTGCGCGCCCCGCTGCGCGCTCCTCCGCCCCCCTGTGCGAGCCGTGCGGGCGCATCTCCCGCATTTTCAGCTCCACTGAACTCCTCTCGCCCATCGATCGCGCCGCCTCGGCTTTTCCCCCTTCCCTCCGCAGGGAGGCTCCGCGGGAGTCGGGCGCCCGCCGGGGCACGGCGCATCCCTGCGCGGCCGCGCCGGTTCGTGTGTGCGGGTGGCGGAGCCGGGTAGGGGCTGTAGGGCCGGGAAAGTGGGCTATAGGGCCGCGAAGGTGGGCTATAGGGCCGGGAAGGTGGGTTATAGGGCCGGGGGGGGGGGGGTGGGCAGCAGGGCTGACCCCGGCCCCGCGGCTCTCCCCGGCTCCGCGGCTGGCCGCTCTCGGCTGCATTAGCTGGCAGCGGCTGAACTCCTGACCTTCTGTCAACTTCCCTCAGACGAACGAAACGAAAACAAATACTTTTTTTTTTTTTTTTTTTTTCCTTCAGTGCCCGTGCCTTAGACACAAAGGGGGAGGCGGGCTGGGGAGGTGAGGCTGGAGGGGGGGAGAAGGGATGGGGGTACCCCGGAAGGGTCGGAGGCGCAGCCGGGCCCCGGGTCCCCAAGACGGTGCTGGCAGGGACGGGGGAGGGGTCTGGGGACAGCCCCCGAGGTGCCGTGTCCCCTTTCCCTCTCGTTAAACCCCAGCCCTGCACCGCCCGCTTGGCCAGCCCTTCAAGCATGGAGAGATCTTCCCCGAATAGAATCGTTAAACTTGGAGAATAGCTGCCGAATGCATTAGCCGCTGGTTAATATTAACTCCGGAGGAGGGGGGGTGGTGGGGAGGGAAGGAAAAAAAAAAAAACGCAAACAGAGCTTGGGAAGTCAGGTTCTCAACTTTGCAGGTGACAACAGCAGTTTGCTGAAGGCTCCCCCTTCCTCCCCCCCACCCCAGCCATTGGCTGGATCCGGCCAAGAGATAAGGAGGCCGGGGCAGTATGATAAAGCTGGAATTTGTATGAAATAAACTCGCAATCTCGCGTAATGCAGGCACACAACCGGTGCGTGATGTGAGGAATTTAGAGATCAACTTGGCATTTAGGAAGCCCACCAGGTTGTTTACACTGACAGGTACCTGTTAAGTGTTTCCTTCAAGCAATTCATTTGTGAAGAGATTAGGAGCTGGCAGGAGAGGGCTTGTTGAACAACTTTGCCTCCACACAAAGCGTTAGTGGAGGCAGCCCTGCTGAGCTTCACGGTGGCTGAACAGAATTGGGCTTGATTTGTGGCACACGACCCAATGAATTAATAAATAGTCTGGGCTTCACGGCTTTTGACTCCGACAATCCAGCTCAGGCTGTATGAAAGGGAGGAAAAGTCCTTTAGGAGCTCCTTTCTGCCTCTTTATCCCTCCCGGCTCCGGGTCCTTCGCCCCTAAATAAACCAGCGGAGGAGCCCAGCCATCCTCCAGGTGTGCGAGGGTGGGGGGTAAAAAAAAAAATAAGGGGGGTAAAAAAAGAAAGTCCAACTCAACTTCCTCGTCCTGTTGGGCTTTGCTGCCGGGAATTGGGTTGAAAATCCCCAAACGCCCGGCTCTTTGCGTCAAGAGCCAGGCCAGAGAGTCCAAAGTGAAGCAGCGATTGCGCTCGGTATCTCGGCGGGAGACGCGTATTGCTGGCATGGCTTTTTTTTTTTTTTTTTTCTTTTTTTTTTTATGGCCGTGATATATACACACGGCAACTTTCTTGTTGAGCAACCTTGTCACGTCCCTAAAAGCAGTGTCGCCGGAATAATGGCCGGGCCCGGCCTCCTTTGTGGTGCTCGGCGGGCCGGGGGGGCTGCGGGAGCCCGGGGGGAGCTGCTGGGGCCAGGCCGGGGACACCCGTGGGTTGTTTTCCTCTCAAATAAAAAGGAGAAGGAGCTGGGGGGAGTTGGCCACGCGTGATATATATTTTTTTCTGATGTTGTACCTGTAGCCGAGCGCTTTTCAGAGCTTTGGGTGCTGATTTCCCGTGTCTTGGGGCTGCCAGCCCCTTCCCCTGCAGAGAGCTGCCCTGTCCCCCCTCTTGGCCAAGACACGAATCCCCCTAACTTTTAGGGTCCCATTTAGAGCTCACCCCCTCCACCTCTGCATCACCTCCCTCCCTTCCCCCTCCCCATCTTCCCCCACCCTTTTCCACCCCCAAACCTCCCGGCCCCCGAGGGTCCCCCACGCACGGTGCAGCCCCGGAAAGGCTCCGGCTCAGAAGGGGCGAAGGAAAAACCCTGCGGTGCTTCCCCACGGGGCCCGAAATCTTTCCCTTCCACACAAAGGCTCTCGCAGCCCTCGTAGCATCCCTGCCTCGCCTAACTTCGCTGCTTGGCCCTCCCTTGCTTTCCATCTTCCCTCTATGAGCTGGTTTCTTTCTGCCGTGGGTTTGCTCGTATTTCGAGGTGAGCTCGGATGTGTGTTAAAGTGGGGTGAAGGCTCCCAGCCCATGCTGCTTTGGGGGCTCTACCAAGTGATGGCAGAAGGGAGAGAAAGAAAAAAATAAAAATAATATATATATATAAATAAAAGCACGTCTCCCTTCAACGCATAATGACTGTTAACGTGTACTGAGACCCCTTTCCACACAGAATTAAGCTGAAAAGACCCGGGGAGACGTTCCGGGGGGACTTCGAGATGGCGAGAGTTTGCTCTCGGCAGAAACTTTGCTCTCGGGAAGGGGACAGGGCACTAGGCGGCAGGAATCTGCTCCCTGCGGGTGGCTCTGAATCCACGCACCCACGGCCCGGAGCCAGCCGTGGGGCGGGGGGAGCCCCCGGCAGGTGCCGGGGAGGGGTCGGCTCCATCCCGGCCCCCGCTCCTGGCTTTTCACCCCCTCTTCCTCCCGTGCCCACAAGTCTCACCCTCCTCTTCCTCACCTGTCTCCCTGGTAGCGGGGGAGGAGATGCTCAGCCCGCCCTGCGGTGTTTTTCTTTTTTGGGGGGGGCTGCAGCCGATTTTGGCTAGGGAGGGAGGGCAGGATGTGGCCTTGGGGTGCAAAGAGGGTTTTTTTTTTGAGGTGGGGTGGGGGGGTTCGGGCTTGGCTGCAGCAGTGCCCCCGCAACCTTTCCCTGTGTGCCCGTGTCCCCGCAGCGCTGCAAGGACAAGCTGAACGCCCTGGCGATCTCGGTGATGAACCAGTGGCCCGGGGTGAAGCTGCGGGTGACCGAGGGCTGGGACGAGGACGGCCACCACTCCGAGGAGTCGCTGCACTACGAGGGGCGCGCCGTGGACATCACCACGTCGGATCGGGACCGCAGCAAGTACGGCATGCTGGCCCGCCTCGCCGTCGAGGCCGGCTTCGACTGGGTGTACTACGAGTCCAAGGCGCACATCCACTGCTCCGTCAAAGCAGGTAAGAGGTGGGGGGGACACCCTCGGACCTTTCTCTGTGCCTCCAGGCCCCCCATTTCCCCGTCCCCATCAGTGCTGCCCTCCCCGTCGAGGTCCTCCGGGGGTGCGGAGCGGAGGCTGAGCGCCGGCACCTGCCTGCTCCCGCCTTCGAGCCCCCCTGGTATAAAAGAAAGGGAAAAAAAAAAAAAAAAAAAAAAAAGCCCAGCCAGCTGCAGCACTTTTTGACAGCGTTTTCTTTCGCTTGTTTGTTTGGCCAGCCTTCCCACGAGCAGCCACACACCCTTCTCCTCCCACCGTGGGATTTTGTGCTTTCCCCATCCAAAGAGCGCGTTCGGCGCAAACACCCGGTGGCCGTCTCCAGCTGCCCCGCTGGCTGCACGCCTTCCTCGCGATCGCTAATCTCGGAGCGAGAGCCGGCCAGGAAAATAAATACATAACGTGGTCCCCTGCCTTCGCCGGTAGCCGCTAGGAAATTCCCAGATGCAGATACAAACACATCTCTTTTTTTTTTTTTTTTTTTTTTTTTTTTTCCTCCCCTGTGCTTACAACGCCACACGCTGTCTCAACCCGGGAACAGCTCGCAAGAAATCCCCAGCTCGCCGAGTTGCATTTTCTCTGCGCAGTTTGGCACCTTTTTATTTATCTATTTATTTACTTTTATTTATTTGGGCGAACCGGTTGGTGAGTGCCAGCCACCGTCGCCACCTCCTGCAGCTGGAGCGCATTGTGACAGCATCCTCTGGCCCAACAGAGTGCTGCGAGTGCCAAGAAACACTTGGGCGCAAATGAATATAATGGGCTTTCTCTAAATATATCCATTTACCTTAAAACCTGCAGCCCCCATGTCAGGGAAACCTGGCTGGCCTCACCATACCTGTCTGTAAGTGGGGCTCATCCTCTCGGTGCAGCCTGAAGCTGCCCAAACCAAAGCGGGACCTTTCCAGGCCCATAAGGGCTTTGTCCCCAGAGCCTGACACTGCTTTTGTTCATCTCCCCACTCCTTTCTAGCCCAAAGGGGTCCCCTCAAAGCTGTCAGGGTTGTGGTGGTATGAAACGTCCCTTTCAATAGCGAGGATGGGCTTTATAGCTCAAGGTGTCTGATTGTGGCGCACAAAATCCTTCTTGCAGGCGGCCACCCTAATCCACCTCCATGTATATTTCATAGGAGAGGAGCAACCCCGAGCTGCTCATTGAGATTCCGCACACGCGGACTTTGGGGTAACATTTAGTGCGTGTCAGGCAGGGTCGTGTGACTGTACCACGCGGGTTGCGAGGGAGCAGGCTTGAATTCCACCCGCTTGGTCTGGTTTCACACTGTGGAAACCTCGTTTCATGACAGAGCATCTTATGAGAAGATTAAACCCCCATAATGGCAGGCAGGAAGATTCTTTATCTAGATCTCTGTTTGCAAAAAGTATGATCCCGGAGACTGGAATGCAAAGAAGAGTTCCCCCAAGGCCTGAATTATTGTCACCAGGACAGAGGAGGGAGAGGCAGGGGTGGTAAAAAGGACATTGATAATGCGCTACAGCAAGTATTTAGAGCAAGCTTCTACATTTAAAATTCAAATACACATCTTGAGTGCCTTGGAAAAGTGGCTCTGCTGTGCAAATAGTGCTTGGAAGGTCCTGGGTTTTTTGGAGAGTATGTGTGTGAATTGGCACATAGGGTTTCTGCACCTGAACAAATAGGGAGGGGGAGAAAAGGGGGGGAAGAAGCTGGGAAAAAAATGGAAGTGTCCTCTCTTCCAAGAGTGTCTGCATTTATTACATGAATCAGAATGACAATGCTGATCCTTTATTGGATTTTAATTAGAGAACCCAAACAAGCGCTGCTCAAAGAAGCAGATTTTCACACCTCTGCCAATTCACTGGCATGTTTGTAGAGCTGCTACACTACTAGATCTATTCATCAAGTCCCTGAAT
The DNA here is from genome assembly GCF_009819795.1 of Aythya fuligula. Lineage (NCBI taxonomy): Eukaryota > Metazoa > Chordata > Aves > Anseriformes > Anatidae > Aythya > Aythya fuligula. The sequence continues at coordinate 8,981,746 of NC_045560.1, read as the reverse complement.
ATGCAAACAAAGCTCAAGCCAGACCTTTGCTGCGGGCTTGTACGAAGGTGTAGTTTGCTAGTGGAGGACTCAGCATAAAGCACATAGCTTGTTTGTTGCCATGTCCTCCCTGAAGAGGCCTTGGAGATCTCGCTGCTTCATTTCTGAAGGAGAAGTGATAAAGTCGTTAGCAAATCAATAACATTCTAATTTTCGCCCTTCCTGTCCTTCCTGAGAAAGTCATTAGGAGACACTCCAAGTGTTTATTTAAATCATAATAGCTTCAGCACCAGCCACAGAGGCAAAATATAAAATCTGACTGCCTTTAGGAGATAAATTACCAGGACTCTGAACTGGCGTAGTGAGTAACTGGGAGAAACCAAGGGAAGGCAAGGGAAGGATCAGGAATGTTGATGACTGTAGCAAAGGCACTTGCTGCAGTGACATACCATGGACTACAGCCCAATGTAGAGAAAATGAGACCCCTCAGTCCCTAGGCTAAGTCCGGAAAATGGGAATGGTCCTTTCCAACCATACCACACAAAGCTAAACTTTCATAAGGGAATTTGCGGGAGACACTTTAAACCCTTGTCACTATTTCTGATTTGTTTAAACCTACAGTTATATCTCCTGCTAACGCTCAAAATCAGCAGTGGTGGCTATGACATTTAGTGTCAAAACTAAAACTAGTAGTGTCAAAATTCTACCTCTGAGCAGTTCCAGCAACAACTGAGTACGTGAAGGAGGTGCTTGTGTTGGGCGTAGGCATGGGGATGCCCTGGAACCAATGCTCCAGGACAGGACCTTGCTTTTGGTGGGGTGGGAAGGTGAGGGAGAGGCTTCTGTTTGGGGAGAGGAGTGAACTGAAGTCTTGGGGACTGCAGGGCAGGGGTGTTACCAGGGATGGAGTGTGGACCCCAAAAACTGCTGTGCTGAGGGGGAAGGCAGAGAGAGCTGGGGCAGTGTGGTCTAGTGGCAGAACGATGAGGTGTGCCGGCCATAGGAGGAGGGTTCAGCAAATCTGGGGGGTCTCTCCCTGCTGCTTTCCATGGGAATAAAGCACAAACCAGTCCAAGCCACCTTCCTGCCCCGTGGTGTTCTCTGCCTAGGAGATGGGCTGTTTAGTATGAGCTCCCTGAGGGCACTGAGCATGGGGAACAGCCCCCTGGAGGAGGAGCGACCTCCTTCCAGCAGAGCCGCTCCGCTTTGCAGGCCCATGTGTTACCTGGCAGCAGCTGTCAGGTGCAGGGCAAACAGCACCCACGTGAAAAGCTCCTCCTGGAACAATATTTATTCCGGAACAGCTTTTTCAGCCAAGGTGTTTGGGCCAGTTTGCCCAAGGAGGCGAACGCGACTGACGGGCTCCAAAGGGAGGCCCACCCGGACAGCCATAGCATTGTGCTGGTGGAAGGGGACTTCTGGGGCTGGCTGAGGTTCTGGAGATGTTTGGGGTGGGTGGAACCCATGGGTGGGACCCATGGGTGGGACCCGTGCCCACTCTAACCCCGCTGTGCCTCTCTCCTTGTGCAGAAAACTCGGTGGCGGCCAAATCCGGGGGCTGCTTCCCTGGCTCGGCCACGGTGCACCTGGAGCACGGCGGCACCAAGCTGGTGAAGGACCTGAGCCCCGGGGACCGTGTGCTGGCGGCCGACGCTGATGGCCGGCTGCTCTACAGCGACTTCCTCGCCTTCCTCGACCGCGAGGATGGCTCCCGCAAGATCTTCTACGTCATCGAGACGCGGCAGCCACGGGCCCGGCTGCTGCTGACGGCAGCCCATCTGCTCTTCGTGGCCCCCCAGCACAACCAGTCGCAGATTTTGGGGCCTGCCAGAGGCCATGCCCTCTATGCCAGCCGTGTGAGGCCGGGCCAGCGCGTCTACGTGCTGGGCGAGGGCGGGCGGCAGCTGCTGCCGGCGGCTGTGCACCGCGTCACGCTGAAGGAGGAGGCGTCGGGGGCTTACGCCCCGCTCACCGCCCAGGGCACCATCCTCATCAACCGGGTGCTGGCATCCTGCTACGCCGTCATCGAGGAGCACGGCTGGGCCCACTGGGCCTTCGCGCCTTTCCGCTTGCTCCAGGGGCTGCTGGCCGCCATCTGCCCCGGCGGCGACACCCCCGTCACCGCCACCACCACCACCGGCGTGCACTGGTACTCGCGGCTCCTCTACCGCATCGGCAGCTGGGTGCTGGATGGCGACGCACTGCACCCGCTGGGCATGGTGGCGCCGGCCAGCTGAGAGCGGCCGGAGAGGGACAGAGACGGAGCGGGAGGAAGGAAGAGAGAGAAAATGGGGTGGGGTGTTTTGGTTGGGGGAGGGCGGGAGGGGAAGGAGGAAAAAAAAAAAAAAAAAAAAAAAGAAGAAAAAAAAAGGAAGAAGAAGAAAAAAAAAAAGGAAATAACCCAAACGAAATGGAAAAAAAAAAAAAAAAAAAAGGAAAAAAATGCATATTTTTAAAAAAGAGCACGGATTAAGACTTAAAAATAATAATAATAAAATAATAATAATAAAGTAGGACAGTCCAAAGTAGACTTTAAGGGAAACAAAGACCCCGGGAAGTTCTGTTCCGTTTAGTTTATAAATATATATATATTTTTATTTGTGTTTTTTTGTTGTTGTTTTTGTTTTGTTCATTGTTTTGTTGTTGTTGTTGTTGTTTTTTTCTTCCTCTCCTGGATATTTATTTCTTTGGTATGTTGAATAGATGTTTTAAATGATATGAACCGGACCTTCAAGAGCCTTAAATAGTTTCTTTGATAATTTATTATCATGTGAACTGTACTCACAGGGGAAAAAAATTATTTTGTGAGGCCGAGCAAAACTGCGCAGAGTCTATTTTTCTACATGTCATGTGTGTCCTGACTTTCAGAAAGCAAAATTCTGTACTTTCCCATCTCTCCATTACATTGCTCCTTCATTTCAGTGAGTCTAGAGTAACAAGCAAGCAAAAACAAAAAGAAAAAAAAAAAAAGAAAAAAAAAAAAGAGAAAAACTTCATGGGGGTCCGTAAATTATATTTTTATACACAGAATTGTAAATTAGATTTTTTTGAGAGATCAATACTTAACTGAATCACATTTCATTTTTTTGAAATAGTGTAAAATATGAGAATATATTATTTTAATTTAAATAGTTTCAAATGTAACGTCATTTCCTGTATTGTTTTCCATGTCTCTTAAATATTTTGCTTTGTAAAAAAAACACCATTTGGCCACGTTCATGGAAGTCAAGACTGTTACACAAACTTTTTATTTGCAAAAACCGTAAGAAACTTTGTTATTTTTAACTTCAAGAAAAGTTTATTAGAAAATAATATTTTTTAAAAGCGCACATGGCGGCAATTCTGTGACGATGGAGACGGTAGTTTGTACAGAGGGGAGAAAAGGATGTTTTGCATTAATAAATTGAGAAATAACTGCTGTAAATTTACTAAAATGTATTTTTGAATATTTTGTAATAGTTTTAATAGTTTTATAGAAATAAAATGTGCCATGCACAGTCTGGTTAGTATATAATAACTAAGAGTTCCTGGTGCATCCCATTTTTTTATTTTTTTTAAATTTTTTCTTTCCTTTTTTTTTTTTCTTTTCTTTTCTTTCCTTTTTTTTTTTTTTTTTTTTGGCTTATTGGTTTTGGAAACATAATGCCTACAGGAGTGCCCATTATTTTGTTTAGATATATTGCTTATAACTTTTAATTTTGGTACATTGAATAAGGAAAGAGATCCATCACATCGGCTCGTAACCTGGAACCTGTTGTACTAACAGTAGAACCTCACTCATTCGCACTAACAACTGGGCAGATTTTTCCCTTTTCCCTCACCAGCACCCAGTCTCCCCGTCCTTGCTCAGGCAATGCTGCCCCTCTTCCAGTTTCAGTGCTGGGTCCTCATCCTCCTCCCGGTCTGATCTGGATGCTGTGGGCATCTCTTGATGGATTTCCAAGGGCGCTAAACCCTTTGAAGCAAACTAACCTGAAGGCAGGCAGCTGTATTCACATTGCAGCACCTCCGTGGGTTTGATTAGCTTTAATTTGCATCCCCTGAAGATGCCTACCTGGGGAGCTGGCACTGGTTTTGGTGAATTAACTGGAATTCGTGTTGCTGAAGCTGAAAGAAGGATCTGGCCACCGGATTTCAGTGGCCACCTTGCCTGAGTAAAGATGCAGGGCTTGGGGCCACCAGGAGAAGATCAAAATATCCTTGGTCAAATAAAATTAAAAAAAAAAAAAAAAAGGAATAAAAATTGCTCTTTTATACTGAGAGCCATGCCTTAGCCGTAATGCACCCCTGTCGACCCTCAGCCATGGATTAGCGAATGCATTGGAGACATATTTTAGAAGGAGGGCGAGGAGGCCACCCCTGTGCCCTCCCACTGGAGCACAGCTCCAAGCCCCCCAGGAGCTCAGTTTGGGGGTGCTGATCAGTGAGGTTCTGCTGCACTGTGTGTGACCCTCTCTCCTCCATGGAGGCTTTTCAGGATCCCTTGAAAAATTTTGCAAAACATTTTGTGTGTGCATCTGAGACAAGACCATGCTGGAAGGGAGCTTTCCTTGAATGTCTTCTCACCATTTCTTCAGTTTCCATTACTTGACCGGTTTAGGATGTTCACCCTTCAGGCAGCACTGTGCTCCAGAGACGTGGCCGTGTCCTCCAAAAGGATGGAAGGCAGCTCCGTGGTGTCCAGATGTCCTCCTGGGATGATGCGTGGAGGAGCAGTGTGCTCTTCTGTGCTCAAAGCCTGGGAGTTTCTGGAGCAGTGAAGGGAGGTGGTAGCCAAGCCTGGACGTGCATGCAGCCTCCAACAGATGGATGAAAAGAGGTGGTCTCTCTTGTTCCTGGCAGCCTCCAGCTGAGGGCCACATCCTCCATTGGAGCATCTGGGATGGTTCTTGGTGGTGGCCAGACGTCGGTGTGCATGCTGGTGATGCTCACAGCACAGCAGTGCTGTGCCAGGATGTGGACTGCTGGGATGAGAGCAGAGCTGTGGCCTCAGGCAGGGTACAGAAGCTCTGCACTGGGACGCAGCTCCTGCTGAAGGTCAGAGGAACCTCTTCTCCAACTTTAGAGGGAGCTGGATTTGTCCCTTGGGCAGGAGTGCTTGCAAGTGAGAAGTGATTTGGGAGCCTGAAGACTCTCTGACTGCAGACTGCAGCTGCAATCAGCTACTCCGTCTCAGTAAATGCCATCTTCTGCAGTGCTCCAGCCGTCCCTGGGTCACCACCACAGTGGTGGCAGTGGTGTCACCTCTCACTGGCATGGGGACTGTGCACTGCAGGTACCAGGGCTGGGACTCTGCCACTTCTGGGTCTTCAGGGGCTGCTGGTGTGTTGGGGGCTGCAAGCACAGATGTAAAAATACGGACATGGAACAAATAAGTCTCTGCTTTTTTAAGAGTTTGTCCTTCCTATGGCAGTGTCAGGGCTTCTCAGCTCTCTGACCCCTATCTCTGAACAGCGGCCATCATTTTGTAAGGCCTTTGCTCTCAGAAAATGGCAATGTGGAAGCCTACCTCCTCCAGGGGTTGTGCAGTGGAAGCATTCAGGGATTGAATGTCAGTGGCAGAATGCAGTCCAACCGAGGTGAAAAAGACCTGCCAGAGCAGAGCCCATGTCAGGGTAGGGTACATGCCCCAGTAGAGAAGATATCAGATCCCACCACATTTAATCTCCACCGAAAGGCAGAGCTTTGCAGTGTGAGAGCAGCTTGGATGCCGCCGTATGCCAGGATCAACCCGTTGCAACAAGTAACGAAACGCAGCGCTGTGCTCCATCGCACGCATTTCTGGTGACTGTACGCCTCCCTCTCACCATATATTTATTACATCTCTCCCCAAAACCTTCGGCGTGTCACGTCTGGATCACATCTCCGTGGCACGCGTTAGAAGTGCTTTGTTAGATGGACCAATGCAACCTCTAGCTACAGCTCTCGTATGAAGGATGTACTGTCGTAACCTTGTGCAAAACATCTAGGAGATGTCACCGTCCATTTTCAGGGTCTGAGTATGGCAATAGTTTGTATAAAATGTACACATAGTGGTGGCTACAGAATAGTTTATGACTAAATACATATCTATTACTGTTAAAAATAATGTATCAGAATGTACTTGAAGCTATTATCCTTGTGCTCTGTTGTCTGAATAATTAAAGAAATTACAGAGACTTCCTGAAACGTCTGTTATGTGACATTCAGCTCTCCAGCTCTTCCCCTGGTGACACTGAGATGGGAGCTGGGGCACAGGGTGCCAGTCCCATGGGGCTGCAGGGCTTGGCACGGGAGGAGCTTCCACGGCAGGAATTCTGCTTGGGCCGGTCTGTGTGAAGGTCTGGTTGGTATTCACCTGCCAAATACCGTGTGGGTGTGCAAAGACAGCTCATTTGGCAGGGAGTTTTGGGGAGAAAGGGAATCTCTGAGTGCTAGCCCCAGGAGGATGTGTGAGATTCCCAGCCTCCCCTGTGAAACCAGCATGAGAAGTGACCCTAAAGAGACTGGGGCTATTTTATATTATTTTAATGTGGTCGGTCTTTCACATAGTGCCACACGCTCATATGCCAGGCAAACCAACTGAGGGGAAGCAGGGATGTGGCAGTAAAGGAGGATCATGGCAACTCTGCAATTAAAATCCAAGCTGTGCAAAAAAATAAGCCAGCTCCTGCACATCCAGGTAGCTCTCTGTGTTGTCACACACAAGAGTTTGCTTAGCTGTATCTTTATATATACATATATGCACACACACGCACATATATATAACATTATTACCCACATATTAAGAGCTCAGCATATCCTACTGGGCTATAAATATGTTTACAGTGGCCCTCCTGAGCATTTTGCATCAAGCTGAAGTTGGACGGAAGATTTAAATCAGCTGAGTTTGGTGATAATTGGGCAGCAGCTTTGCAGCTCCAGTATCACATATATTTCAATTACAGGGGGAAGGAAATCAGAATTAGCATTCAGTTTTACTCATTACTGCAAGCCATCAGGGACTACTAGATTTCCTAAGCTTTTGAAATTCTCTCTTCAGCAGTTTCTGCTTTAAAACTAGTGCAAACTTCACCTAAAAAAAAAAAAAAAAAAAAAAAAAAAAAAAAAAAAAAAAAAGGTCTATTTTCCATATACAGAACACTTCATAGCTTTCAATAGAGCTGTGTTAATGTGATCCTTGGCCCATGCAGGTTGAAATGGAAAAAAAAATATAAAAAAATAAATCGTTTTTAAAAAGTGAACCTTTACAGAAGACAGGATTTTCTTATATTTTGGTGGGAGCAGGCACTGTTTGAGCCAAGAACGTTTAATGTCATTTTTAATGCTTTGCCTTTGAGGTGTTTAGTCTTTGCATTTAAATAATTTTGGTTTTCAGGACTGATTGATGAAAAAAGTGAGCAAACGTAGGAAATATGGGTTTAATAATCCTGTCCTGGTTGCAGAAGAATCAAGCGTGACATTCAGAGAAGGTCTGGGAGCACAGGGAGCTGTGCTGTCACCCTAAAGCCCAGTGCAGGGCCCTGTGTAACTTTTTTGTTCCCATTTTTTGCAAGCCAACTCTCTGGCCAAATATTGTTGCAAATCAGGAGTGAAACCACAAGGTCAAGAAATATGTTTGGGGGAAAAAAAAGAAAAAAAAAAAAAAAACATTTGTTTTGATGGACCGTGACCTAAATGTGAAATAAATATTAGATTTGCTCAGTTTGGTGTAAAGAAATGTCTGTTCCTATTACCGAGGAGAAGAGGTGACAAGGGATGCTCCGTGTGGCGTGACCGCGGAGGGTTCCCCGGACGCCAAACTCATGCCTGGCTTTCAGGGAAGATATCACTGTGCTGTTCCAAGTCTGGAGTCTTTTGATGACATTCGCTGCAAGGGAGCGGATGATAAATCTGTATGCAATTACAGCAACATCCTTTTGGTATCATCCACACACAGTCACTGTCACAGACCTGTCACAGGGCTTCGCTGCGTGCAGGAAGCTCATTTTACAAGCAAGGTACAGCTCAAGCTTTGGCCAGTTCGGAACATTAAAATATTTCATGAGTTTTTTTGGAACCGTTTAGGCTGGAAGGGGCCTGTGGTGGTCCCATGTCCAACCCCATCCTGTATGGGGCCAGCTTAGGACAAGCTGCTGGGGGCCATCTCCTGGTGGATCTCCAAGGATGGAGAGCCACCACCCCTCTGGGTAGCAGATATTGTTCTTTATGATAACATTTTGCCTGAATACTCTGTGCCATGTTCTATCTACCAAGAATCTCCCTTTATATTCTCTTCTGGGGGTAAGAAACCCAAGAGTTAAAATGATATCATGTTTAAGAAATGCCAGGTTTAAAATCTGGGACATTCAGAGGTCTGCTGGACTGTACTGTTCCCACAACCCGCACCTAGCAAAGACAGCAGAAGCATTTGCTGGGGAGAGCACAGCATGCCCAGCCAGCCTCCTCTCTGTAAGCCAGTCCTGCTTTCTACAGCAGTAAGCACTGCTTTTAATTATTAGGCTGTGATGAATGCAAATAAATATTAGTCTCAGGATTGCTAATGAACAGTTCTCTTGGAATAGTCACCGGTTTGGTGCAAGCTTTGGTAGCTCTGCCAAATGATGCCCTTTCTACCCTGTAAAGCTTCAAGAAACAGGAGTGTAATAAATGTGCAGTATCAAACAAGTCTGTTCTGGCATAGTATTTGTATGAATAACTATTTTGTGCGAACACCAGTGGAAGCTACGGGGTTCACAGGCATCAGAAAGTCCAACTGACATTCAAATATTTGCAAATAATGAATCATGTGATCCCACAAATAACAACAAACCAGCCTGCTTGCTTTCATTGAGGAAAATGATTATGAATCACTGTGTACCGTGGGACCAATCCAACAACCACCAGCGTCAAAGGGAGTCTTTCCATAACTTCAAACAGGCAGGGAGCTGAGCTGTGTTTGCTCAGCTTTGCTCAGTGTATCCCTTGCTTTCATATCACACAATTAAATAATAGAATTTATCAGGCAAGTCGGAATTTCCTAGAGCAGCCAAGAGTGGGCAAATGTCATCTCCTGACTGCATATATGCAGCTCCCACTGATGTCAGTAGGGTTATGTATGGGCAAAATGAGGTCAGGCTGTGTTGTCCTACTTTACGTGCCCTGTGGTATTACACTCAATTAAGTTTGTCTCCCAGGACGCAGCCTCCCTCCCACTTAAGTCACCAGGAACTTTGTCACTACACAGCAGCTCAGGAGAAGGCATGAAATGCTGGTCTTTCATCCTGAGTGCAATGAGGTTTAACTCGTGGAGCTGCTCTTTGAAAAAGGGGGGTTACATTCTGTAGAAAAAAAGTAGAAAGATCCATGAAATCACAGTGTGGGTCATCTTCTAGAGAACGTAGCAGCATTTAAGGTCTCCCACAGCCTTGCAGAGCATGGTGGCCTCAACAAGACCTTCTTCCCAAGGCATCTTCCCTGCCCAACAGCTGCCCACAGTCCCTTGCAGAAAGAGTCTGAATATCATGGCCAACACCTCTTAGGCAGCGCTGGAGAGTCAGCCACATCTTCTGTGTGGGTGACCACATGCTAGGCTACTTTGGGAATATTAACCACTGGTTATGAAGTGAAACTATAAATAGCCATAGGAATGCCAGCTGAAGGAGAAAGCAGGAAAAATCCCCTGGTGCAGACAAAAGTGTTGCCAAAATGCTGCTGTGCTTTGAGTGAGCTGGGCTTAGTCCTTGACTCCTTGATGGGGTTCCTCCTGATGTTGAGCAAGTGTCTTTTTCTCTCTCTGCCTTCAGCAGAGATGTGCAGAAAAAACACCACTGAGGATAATTTTCTATGGTCTGTATGATGAGAAACACGGTCATTCAGATATCATCTGCTGACTTTGTGTCACTATGAGGGAAGTTCATAGGTACCATGAAACCCAAGGAGATTCAGGTCTGTCCTACACAGACACATACCTTTGTGTAACAGCCTAGTTGAAAGACCACCTATCTATATATTGGTTAGAAAATAGTGTTTGATTTTTAAATCTCTCACAACTGCTGTTTTAAGTCCCTTCTAAATACTTTTGGAAAAAAGGATAGCTGACTTTTTTAAAGATGTTTAACTTTGCACAGTATACTTAATCATGAGGGGGCCACAGAAGGCAGCAGTCGGCTCGAGGCTAAGACAAAATTTTGGCTTCTGGTTGTGTCATTGGGGTACAGAGAGAGCAATTCAGCTCCTCCTGAAGCAGATACTCTCTGGCTGACAGGAGGGTTTTAGGTTATGTCTAAACCCAGTTGTCCTAACTCAGAGCTGGACCCTGCTCTCCCTTTTCCACGAAGGCTCTCCTGTGGGGTGCTGGATTGCATTTAGGGCCTTCTTGCCTCCAGTAGTCCTGGCTGGGTGTTGACAAAGCCACCCCTCCAGCTGCACCCACAGCCGGTGTAGGCCCAAAACCGAGCTTTCTCAGGGGCTGGCCCTGCACTGCGGGACGGGATCAGGACTTCAGAGCGGCCACAAACCTCAGCACCTCTCTTTCCAAGAGCGCGGCACGCTTGTTCAGCCTTGCCTGCGTTGGTATAAACACCGCGCACGTACTGTGTAGTTAATTAAAACTATTCCCACTCAGTTTTCCCCGGGGGGGAAGGAAGGGAGAGGAGATGGAACCACTTGGGAGAGGTGCTCGTCGCACTGCTTAATGCGATCTTCGGGGGGAGGCAGGCAGTGCCGCAGAGAAATAAAGCCGCTGAGGCCTGAGAGCACCGTGGAGAGCAAGGAGGGCTGTCTGCTGGGAGAGATGTCCCTCAGGCCCTATGCTGCCCAAGGGAAGAGGTGGTGTGAGCCTGGCAGAGAAAACAGAGACCATCCTCTCTGCAAGGCTGGGTAGCACGCATGGAGGCCTACCCTGACACCACCTAACTTCATGCTCAGGACCTTCTGGGATCTTTGGAGGCTCCCATCCTCCAGAAGCCCATCTTTTGGGCAACTGATGGAAATGGCAGAAGTCACAAGCGGCTGGGCATGTCCATGACATAACCGGCGCTCGGCCTGGGTGACTCAGCCCCATACCTGGAGTTTTCCCAGGCTTCAGACGGAGAACAAAAGCAGCCTGCAGCTCCCCACAGAGCCAGGTTACTCACCCAGACACCAGGAAGTCATTCAGGCTTTTGTTCTGTGGTGTGTGGATGTGCAAGGGCTCATTCGGGGAAAGTGGCTGCCCTGATCAGTGTTCCCAGAGCTGTGATTTTTTTCCAATGCTGGGCATCCTGGCACTGAGGCAGCGGTGCTGCCATGGGACAGACACAGCTGGTGCCACCCCACTGCCCCACCAGGTCCCCCGCTGCCCTCCAGCAGATGCTGAACAAGATCAGGTGCAGGATAAAAGGTGAAGCCTCATGGGCAAAGCAAAACACGCATAAACCAACTGCACCTAGCAGTGGGCAGGGTGCTGCTGCAGGTGATGATGTCTTGGTCCCTGCTGGTGACTGAGCAACCCATGGTGTGGGTTGCTCACATGGGATTCAGGTGTTTCCACTGTGCACACCAACAAGAGAGCTTGTACGATAGGGCCCAAGGCAGCCCAGATGTCCAACATGAAATAAACGTCACATTTCATGCTATAAGTTCATCCATTTCCAACAAGGAAAGTTGTTGCTTCACAAAATTAAAAGAAGCCAAGCCTGGGCTCCCATTGGACTTGTTCACAGAAATGTGTCACAGGGAAATGTTCTGCATGATCAGAAATTTGGTTTTAGCATTTTTTTCTTTCACAAAGGAAATGACTTTACTTCAGTTATCAATTGTGTCTAGGAAAGAAACACAGAAATGCTATCACACCTTTGAGTGCAACAGAATAGGCAGCAAAATTAGAATATTTTCTTGCAGATTTATACATCAGAGCTATTCTTTTCCTATTTATAGGGATCCTGACAGGACAGAACTATTTACTGAGAGTTAAATAATGACATCTGTTGTGATGAATATCAAATCCAGTGGAAGCTGTTTCATATTAAAAAAGAAACTCGGGGCCAATTTTCCTCTTGATGAATATAGGCACAGCTTTATAAACTTCTTTAAAGTTTCACCCTTTACACCAGAATAAAACCCAGCCCAAGTAGCTTATATAAACAAGCACCGTACACATGTGCAAAGAGAGTTCCCTTTTAAGCAATGTCTCACTGAAAAACAGAAGAAAGCAGAAACCAAGCCCCAAACCTTTTAGGATTCCCTCGTTTAGATGGAATCAAAGTGACCTCTAGTGATTCGCTGCTAACCGTGCAGCCGTGAAGCACCGAGCAGGAGCAGTGTGATGCTGCGGTGGCACTCCTCTGGTATAAACACCATCAAGACCTGATTAAAGATAAATTATAGCAGTTAGTGGCTGTTACAATGACCATCACAAGTATTCAAGTATAAAGTATTTTCCAAAGCCCTACTGGTTCTTTCCATGCAAGTCTCACACTGTTAAAAGAAGAGGATTGTTTTTATTAGGCCATTAAAAATAAGCAACACAATGAATTTATTAGTAACTTATCATCCATGTGTCTTCTGGCACTGCTGACGTGCTGTTCTTTGGGAATAGGCAGGATAGGAAGTGAGCTAGATTTGTGATTTAACTCGTTTGTTCCTACTTTTTGGAACAGTCACAGGCTGATGGCAAAATTATAACCAGTTGTTGTGCAGCGAGTGTGGGGTGCAAGGCTGGGCAACAGAAGGCAGATTTGTACCTTGGCAAGGTCATCCTTCTTCTCCCAAACAATGTTTTTATTTTTATTAATATTTTTAATTAAATAAAAATCATAGAGAAAGAATGTTTCTGTTAATCAGCTGTGCGAGAAACTACATGAGCCACATTGTGTTGGTTTACCGTGAAAATCAATAGAAAAAGGGGTAGAAATGGGATATCGCTGGGGTCACTCCCTGGCAGGAAATCTTCCAGGGACAATTGCAGGGAACTCAGCCAGCAGCGAGATGATGGAGTGCTCTAATATCCCCCAGGGGTGTGTCAGGGCTGGAGTGGGCAGCAGATACAATCGATTCCTTTGGCATGGGAGGCAGGGATGGGCACGAAGGAGATGCTATTACTCAGAATGCAGATTTTTGATAAAATATATCCTCCGCAGGCTGGATGCATCAATCTCAGCACCAGAAACGGGCAAAAACCAGGACACTATTTTTGCTAGGAAATGTTGCCTGACTGCTTTAGTTTCATATGTGTTTGGAAGTTCATCTCCAGCCTCCTCTTCGATTCCTTCTCTCCTCATCCCCATGTTACATTACCATTAAAGACTACATCACTGTACATCTGCAGGAAGATGCACAAGAACAATTCTTCCCCTGTTGGCAGCTCTCCGTGACGGTCATGCATGGAGCAAATTGCATTTTGACTCCTTTCCAGGGCTGCTCTAGCACTCCCTGTAATTTTTGTGGAGGATCCGCCGCAGCCATCATAATGAAACTTGCTCCCTTGTTGTGGTCAGCACTGCTTTCATCACACATTTGCAATGAAGCGCCTTCTTCTTCTTCCTTTTTTTTTTTTTTTTTTTTTTTGGCCTGGATTTGTCAGTGCCTTTCTCTCCTACCAGAAAGCATTAGTTAAGACATTCCTAGGATAGGATGCAGAAGGACTTCTCATGGGAATGAGGCATTTCACAAGGGGTGCTGTTGGACCTGCCAACACCACGAGGGATGCTGGGGACCCTCCTGCCATTCTGGGGTGCCCACGGTGTAAAACTTTCCATGTTTTGGATAACAGCTGCCTGGATAAATGTCCAGACCTAGATGTTAGGCTGCTATTAATGGTCAACCTACAGCTTCTCTTGCTCAGGAACATCTGAGCAAAGCCTCCTCCATCTGGGGACAAGAAGCAACTTGAATGAGTAAAATTACATGTGTGTTTGTCCAGGCCTTGGAAACTAGCCAGAGAGCAAGGATTTGTCATCAAATAATGAATCCAGCTACCGGAGAGACCTAGCCCAGGCTCTGCTCTGCCCCAGAAACCTCTCCTCAGAGCCATGGTGGCAAGTGCCAGGTCTACTCACAGGTCTGTGTTAAATAAAATGTGGCTTGACATGTGTTTGTTTTTAGGGCTTACAGATGGAAATATTATTATTGCTATTATCATTATTTCTATTATTATTATTGTCAGGAGGAGCAAATCCAATAAAAACAGATAGGTAAAAAGAAGCAAGGTGCTCATTGCAGGATGATCTGGTACTAACTCTGGATTGTCTAGATTTCTTTATTGGTGTTATAATCAAAAATTCATGTTTCTGTATTTTGTTTCATTTCTTTCACAAAGAAAGACACTTGCACACTTCATTAAGCTCCTTCTACATTTTACATTCATTGTGTATAAAATGATATCATTTTAACGAAAGGCAATAGCTAGAAAACCACATTTTGTCTCGAAACAGCCCCTTTCTGGTAAAGAAACATTTCCTTATTTTTAGAGCCAGAACTGTGCTAATCTGAAGTACTTGCACAGCCTTTGAGTCCCAAACCTGAAAGCTGTAAAAATATAATTTATTTTATACATGCATGCTGCGGGTTTATTTTTCCAGCTAAGGAATGAGAATACAGAAGCTGGTTTCACTTTTGTGGTCTAATAGGTCAGTGCAGATTTACCATTTTAAACATGTGCAGCCATAAATACACAACAAAACAAATTGCTGCTGTTGCTGTGATCCAAACCCCAAATTAAAAACAAATACAAATTAGAAATCCCCTTTAGAAATCTCATCTGTCTCAAGCTGCTAGAATATCATCTTGATGACAGAACTTCTCAGATAACAATGGCATAATATTTGGACTTTTCAGAGTATTTTAACTAAATCTCTTTGTTGTTTGTTTTGAGTATCCAAATACTTAAAGGCATTTGTACATTTCTGACTCTGTGAACCATGTGATTGCATGAGAATTTCAGATTAAACTGTTGTGTTTTTTTTTTTTCAAGTTAGCTTCCAGCTTTCAGCATTTGCAGAAATAGTATTAAGAAGAACCTGAAATCTAGAAGACCAGGAGGCAAAAATAAAAAAATCCTTGAGCTTGGTCCTGTATTTATTTCCTGGTAAAGTTTGCACAGTTGAAGTTGGCATCGGGAGACAAATGAGAAGTAGCACAGTGGAACATTTACATTCTGCGATGCTGGGAGCTATGGAGAAGTATGAAGCAGTCACCTGGAAACCAGCCAGCCCAGTTTAGTCTATCTACAGGATGGTAGGTCACTCTGGTCCTCTTTTGAAGGAAGTGCAATCCGATGATGTTTCATATTTAAAAAAAATATTCACAGTTGACTGAAAGAAAGTTTTCCTAAGGAAAGTAGGCTTGGTGACCTGTTCCTTAAAAAAAGTCCCACTAGATTTATTGGGAATGAAAGCAACCATGGAATACAGGAAAAGAAACGACTCAAACAGCCTGGAGAAATGAGCAGAGAGCAATATGCTCCTGCAAGCCTGCTGCAATGCTCTGCAGGGCTTCATTTTCCCTGCTCTGAGAGGAGATTTTAAAATGTGGGAACAGGGAGGCTGGGTGCCAGAGGAAGGGCTGATGAAGGTCCCCTGCTTGCTGGGCAGGGGATTCCACATGGATCAAGTCATAATCCAGTACCAGTACATGGCCCCCTAGCTCCAGTGGGCCCATGCAAGCTCAAAACAGATCTGGGGGGACAAAACCAAAAAAAGAGTCTGCAAACAACCCCTTCTACTCTTTGGGATGATGATATCCTCATGTGTTGCCTGAACACATCCTGAAGCCTGGTCAAGGTGTTGAAACTATGGGTTATACCTTTCTGGGATGTGTCTGCATTTTAGCCAATTTTGTGATATTAATTGAATGTTGAAAATATGTTTTTCACCCTTTTCAGGCACACTTGCAAAATTAAAACCAGACACTAAGGTAAGCTGCAGATTGCACTCCCAGAAATAAAATGGCAAGAACTGAGCAGCAAAGAACCCAGTCTTTATGGAGTTTGTGAAAATCTAAAGGACAGTTGCCACAAATCAGGTTTTGTGGCTTTGTTTTGTGTAGGAAAAAAGCTAAAGATTCTCAAAACTTCCTGATAAAGGTGAAGCTGTGCAAGAATAATTTCACTTGTTCTGCAGAGAGGAGGCATATGGCTTCAAAGTAACTACGGCATAGCTTAAAAAGTGCCTTGCTATGGTTTTCAGTAGGATGCTGATGCTGAATGAACAAGAAAAATGGTTAATGATAATAGGGGTATGGGCTGGAAATGACTGCATCCACCATGGAAATGAAGTCTGTTCTTTAAGGCAGTGAAAACATGAAGCATTTCTGTTCTCTATGCAAGAGCAGGAGGGAAACAGCAAGTGAGATGGCACGTCCAGGAAGGAGGAATTTAAACACATCCATCAAATTGGCTGCATTAGCATCTGACTGGCCAACTGCAAAGGCAGAAGCTCAAGTTTTCAATGTGGAGAAAGGGGCCTGAGCTATCACAGAGGTCTCGATCCCAGTATTGCACAAGAAAATAAAACAAGTTTTAGATAAAAGAATGATCAAAGATTAAGAGCCAAAGAGAAAATGAGATATATAGTACCCGATTGATTGGGTCAGGTTAATGCAGAATAGTTCTTTGATACTGTAAGCAATTTTATTTTATTTTTAGACAGAACAATTGATCTAAGAAGTATTTCCAATGATGTCTCATTAGTGTATGCTACCTAAGCCAGAGACGATGGAAACAAGTGCGAGAGCTGCAGGCTGGTTGATGGGGGCTCACAGTGACAATGGGAGGAGGAGGCAAATGGTTTTCCTCAAGCATTGATCCTTTCATGGGTCTATTTTAATACCCCTGAAAGAAATTGAGGTGTGCCCTGTGCTGGGTGACAAGATGAGAGTTGCCATCAGCAATAAAGATGACCAAAATATTGATCAGGAGCAAAGAGGTGACCTTGACTGAAAGAATAGAATTGGTATCAAAATGAATAGCAAGAAGTGTTCTTCGTGCACTTAATGAGTAAAAACAGTTACTCATATTAATTACTGGAGGCAAAAGAGGAGAAAGGAGTCCTGCCTGCCTTAGCCACCCCCGTGTAACAGTCAGGAATGTGACACGACCATGCAAAAAGCTAACACCATGCTGGTTGTAACAGGGGATGTATTTCCAACAGGGTTTGAGGGAACGCTTTGGGCAGCAGGACTTACACATAGGAAGGGAGAGGTTATAAGTTTCTTGGTGCTCTCGCTCAGGATTAGGATGATGTGATGATGACAGGAGGTCGGAAGGGATGCTGCGTGTTGTGAGCTCTGGAAGATGAAGGTTTTCATACACTTTAGCAGGAGTCAGCCACACCAGTAGTGCAAAAATAAGCACTCGGCAATAAATAATATCCCCACAGGAAATCCACCAGGTGTACAGCTATCTCTATAGCTAATTACTTGTTTATTTAAAGCAGAGTTAACTTACACTAATGTGACTGGACAGATTGTCTGACAAGCCGACCCTATGGGTGTAGAAGCAGAGGCATGAGATGGACAGACACCCAGCCCCTGGTGTGGCAGTACCCAGGCAGGTTCCAGCACTGCCAAACTGGGAACCTCAAAACTATTAAAATGCCATGGGGAGGGCTGGGGGGGCTCAGCTCCATCTGCTGGGCCTTGCTACCACCCTCTCTGGTGCAAAACCTGGGACTGGAGCCCCAAAACTCAGCCCCAACCCATGCTCCGCTTATCTGGATGGGCTTCTTTCATGTTAGGAATCTGCTTTTCTTTAATATGCATACAATTATTGAATCAAAAACTTCCCCTTTCAGCTTCACTCCGGGTAAAGAAAATGACAATTAACCTGATTCAGCTGTGAGTTAATTCATTTAATCTCCAGGTGCCCTTAGCCTTGAAATTAATACCCCCTAAAACACTGCTAAATAGCGCTCGAATCTCTTCCTTTAATTAAGTGCGTAATGAAGCTAATTTAAACAGCAGCCAGCCTACTGGAGCCCACGCTGCGGGCTCCGTGCCCCTTTCCACTGACACCAGAGAACTTTTTCCAGGTTAGGCCGGCACCGCACGGGCTGTGGGGCCGCTTGCCCGGCCCCTGAGCACCACCTGCCGACATATCGCCTGCAGACAGCACAGAGGCAGGGCCCTGGAGTCTTCAGTTCTGACAAACAGGAGGAAAAAGTGGTCTCAGTGGGCTTGTTGGGGTCTGGGGTTATTATCTGGGGTTTGTTGTCTGTGTCTGCTGCTTTGCTTCCCACCTGGAGGAGGGCTGGGAGGCGGGTGATGGGTTTTCTCCCACCTCTGCACCTCCAGCAGGCTGAGTTAAGGGGAGATGTTTCTCCTCCCCTCAACTGGTGCCTCTCGGGGCTCATGCAGCCTGGCTCTACCTGTGCCACCACTGAAAACAGTTGGAGTCCTTCCTTTCCCTCTGCTGAAATGTCAGGGCTGACGCTTGACACTGATAAAAACTTGAGATAATATAAAAACAGGAGGGGAGGAGGGCTTTGTTTATAACAGGACTGGGTTCACACTCCCTCCGTCTTCAGAAAACAAGGATGGGGACAGAGAGGGCGACCTGGTGGCCATGCAGCAGGATGGGGAGAGCTGAAGCACCCTGTGAAGGGCCCGAGCTGCCCTGGTCCCCACAGGGAGCTTCATTTGGCCCTGAGGGGCCACCCCGCTGCAGAGACCTGGCTGCACAGAGGTCTTGTCTCAGCTCTGTTTGCTTCCTTGCATGTTCCTTACGCTTCTATCTAAAGGCTTTTTGCTGTGTTGCCTATGCCAGGCTGAAAAAATATATATATATATATTTATATATGTATATACATCTATATACACACGCGCAACCCCCTTGCAATTGGTTCCTGTAATGGATTTCAAGCCCAGCTACACCTCTGGCTCAGGCAGCCCGACCTAAGGATTTTATTGTGCCCTTTCCAAAGCTGCATGTTAAAACCAGTTCCCAGAGAATATTCTGGGCTGCTTGGTATAAACAGCAGCAGCCTAAAGCCTCTGGCAGGGCCGTGCCTGGCTGGCAGCCTCTCCATCCCCTGTCCTCGCCCTGCTCCTGGTGTCTTTTGGTCTGGTGCACAAAGGGGGCAGAAGGCTCAGCAAGGGTGGGTCGGGGCTGTCCCCGGGGCAGAATTTCTCCCCATGGCGGTGGGAATTGCATCATTAGTGGCTGGCCTGGGGATGGGCAAAGGTGTGGCTGAAGGACGTACACTAGACTTAATTATTTAACTTTATGAGGTTCAGGAAGGAGAAAAGCCCTTGTACCATCATGCCCGGCATGAGTCCTTGCAGCCAGGGCCAAAAAATCACCTTTCTGAGTATCTTTCAGAGAGCTGGCAGCATTTATGAGCTCTGCCTCTCACGCAAGCATGTCATCCTTTAAGATACACTCACCAACATAATGTAGTCTACAAAAAAATGAAGACTTCTGTGAAGTTTGGCTTTCATGTTTTGTTTTTTTTTTTTTTTTTATGTCATGGGTAACTTCACGTCTTTGCTCAGAAAGCCAAACCTAAATCTCCTAACGAAACACCACCTTCACAGGGAGCCCACTGGGTCAGGCTGCTGTGCCTCTTGTTGGCAGCTTCATGCTTTGGAAAACCCGTGAGATCTGAATATTGGTGTGTTGGGATGTTATTTTTTTTTTTTTTCATTTGCTTTCAGATCGTTGACATTTCAAAATCCTCGCTTCCAAGGCTTTGGCCCCATGGGCAGGAGCCTGTGGAAGGCTGGGGTCCATGTTGGCTCCTCGAGGGGGGGTTTAGGGATGCTCTGGAGCACAGCAACAACTGGAGCCTGTGGTTCCCCCCAGCTCTGTCTTTTGGGCGCATCATGGTCCAAACCCTGACCATGTGCTCACATGGCACTGGGGATGGATAGAAGGACAGAAGTCCTTCTTTTGTGTGTGTGTGTGTTTTTTTTTTGTTGTTTTGTTTTGTTTTGTTTTGTTTTTTGCTTGCTTTTGTGAGGTTGGGTGTTTTTTTTTGATTGGGGGGGAAGGTTGGTGGTTTTTTTGTGTGTGTTTTTTGGGGGGGGGAGGGGAGTTTTTTGTTTGTTTGTTTTTGTTCTTTTGGGGGTATTTTGGGGGTGTGCTCTTTGGATAAAACAAATATTTCTCTGCCCAAATTACCCCACTTTGCTGAGGCGGAGGACAGGTAAAAGTGAGTGTGTGACAGCTCCCAGCTCTTCCTTAACTCTTCCTTTTCCCAGCAAATAAAAACGAGCAGATCCTTTCTAGTGAAGCCCAGAGATTTGTGGCTGCTCTGAGGATGTGACCAGGCTCTGTGTGGATGTGCCCTGTGCTGAAGCCCTGGAACCTGCCAGTTGCTGGCTGTTGGGTTGCACTTTGGAACAAGTAACGTGCTGTTAGTGTCATCCTATTTTGCTTTTCTGCTCTATTTTCTACTTCAGTTTCACTTCACTTCAGTATAGAGATGGGCTTGGAGAGCCTGGAGGCAGGAGCAGGAGGTCTCAGCTGCTCTTCTCCATGGATAACGGAGGACAGGGGTGTTTGCAGCAGTTCCCTGCTAGAGGTGTAACAGCATTCAAACCCCCATCCTGTTTATTTTTGTGTCACATTTCAGATTTACTGTATGCTCAGAATATGTACGGTTAGTTTTATTTTTTTTTTAATCTTTATTATTTTATTTTTTTAAAGGTATCTGGTTTCTGAGTTGTCTGCAAGAATGGAGGTTTTGCATAAGAACACTGCAAGTCCTTTCCCCCCAGATCCAAGGCGTGTTATTCACCATCTCCAGCCCACAAACACACAAAACTGGTATTTGTTCCTCACAACTGATCAGAAAAGAAGATCTCAGATCCTAAAGCACCTCTTTGCAGCAAGAAAGATGAGGGTTCATGCTTTGAAATAAAAGGGGCTGAGAGACACTCACCAGTTTTAATCAATAAAGCCAGAAATACGCTGGCTCTGAGCTCACCCCTACAAGACCAGGGTTTGAACTCCCTGGGACCAGGCTGAAGATGTGCTGAGTCACCGAAGGACATCACCACGAACAAGAAAAGCCTCAGCACAAGATGCTTGTTAGACCTTTAAGCATTAAAAAAAAAAAAAAAAAAAAAAAACCTGCTGGAAATGATCCTGCCTTCCCCCCGGACAGCCCCCTCATCAGCAGCATTCACAGTGTGAGAACCCATTTCACCTCTCAGAGAGGAGGTAATTATTTCTTGTCAGTTAGGCTCAATCACTGAACTCTAAACAGCTGGTGGTATATCACCATTTAGCCTCATTTACCACCATGATAGCCTTTTAGCTGTTCTACATTTCACGCGTTCTCTGCCATTTTGCCCATAAATTCTCCTCAAAAAAAATCATAAAAATTTATGAGGGGGGAAAAAAAAAGAAAAAGCATAAAATGGAGGTGGCTAAGAGAAAAGGTACTAAAATTTTCAAATGAAGATGAGGTTGCATACCCCCAGCTGTGTGAAGTGCAGTGATTGAGGGTCTGGCTGATGAGGGTTGATTGCCTTCCTCCTGCTCCTTGCCCCCATTAAAGGAGAAGTGCATCCTCCCTCTGGGTGCGGCTGATTAACGGCAGCGCAGGGAAGACCTGGGAACAACTGTGTCTTCCACGTTTCGATGTGATCCATGGATTTTCCTGACCCCCTTCCAATAAACTAGCACCCTTAAACAGCCTGAAAGGTTTATAGGAACAGAAACTGGGAGGCATCACTTTGCAGAGGGACCAGCTTGTGGCAGCGTTTAAGATGGAGAATGTACCAATACATTATCACCTTATTCAGTTAAATGGGATTTGGCTTCCAGGATGGCTTTTGTGACACAAAAGTCCAGGCTGAAGTTGCATTTGGTAGTCACTGTGAAATAGCAAAATCCTGTTTTTATGGTCCAGGAGTTCCTGGGCTCCCCTGACCAAGTCCCAGTTACTTCCCTGGGGCTAAGGTTTTGAATCTAGCCACTGTTTGCAGAAGCCCCAGTTCCAATGTTAATAGTAATAATAAAGACAAGCAAATGATAGGAAGTGACAAAGAATAGGCTGACTTAAGGGCCACTGAATACCTGTGAGGGAACATTAAAACCATCCTAGAGCAAATCCAAAGCAGACCTTCTGTTTTATTGAAGATCCACCCAAGCACAAAGTGGTAAGGATCCAGATGATGCAGGAGTGTTATTTCTGATCTCATTTTCTATCAACTTTTCTTAAGAAATGAGATTTCAGAAAGATGTAAAAACAAACAAAACAAAACAACAACAAAAAATTAGATCATGCAATAAGTAAAATTAATTTTGCCTGTGTGGAGAATACTTGATGCCAGCCACCACTAATATATGTATTACCCAAAGAGCACCATCATATGCTCATAAGTACCTGAGCTGGGACCACTTTTCTCTGTGCAGTGCTAAACAGACACCGCATATTTGAGAGAGTGCCCACACTCCCTGTAACCTATCTTCCATTAGAAAAACAAACAACAAAAAGCCCCCAGCCTCCTCTGGGATGAGGGCTGTAAGGGCAGACAGGAATCCCAACCCCCTGAATACCTTTTGGCCACTATTAAAATACATGGAAGAGCTTTTTTTACATCTTGCTTTTAAACTCTTGGCCATTTCCACAAACCCTCAATCCCTGCAGGGTGGAATCCAGGTTAAGGAGGGATGTGCGAGGCACTGAGCGTGGTGTTGTGCACCTGATTCACCATATAGGTGCATGTAGGAGGGAAAAAAAAATGCAAAAACGCTATCCCTCCTTTCTCGTTAACTTTCCTCCAAGTAAAGATTGTGCGATGCTGTAAGGGAATACCAAAGTTTCCCTTTTTGGAAGACAGACGAATTTGTTTGCAACCCAAGGAAACAGGATTGGAAAGGGCTGATGGGCAGCTCTCGCTCTGTTGTCATAAAATCCTTCTCATGGGAGTACAGTCTTTTTATCAGCAATTTCATGAAAACTGGTTGTTAATTAGCAACTAACGATTACTGGAATAGAGCACTAGAATAAGAAGAATTGGAAACGTTCACTTCGTGTGTCCTCTCCAGAGCCTCCACAATGCAGAGCACATCTCCAGAGAATGACTTTCCCAGGTCAGCACCTCTATTTTTTTTTTTTTTTTTTTTTTTTCTTTTTTTTTTTTTTTTTTTTCAGCTGAAGGCATACCTTTCCTCAGTGATCGTTGCAAAACAGTGAACATGGGTGGATGAAAATACGTAATATACATCCCGCAGTTACCAGAACTGGCATTTGAAACCAAGGAGCAGTGGTGCTGTGTGACCAGTCAATTCTCATTGAAGCAATGTGCGGATGTTTTCTGTAGTTTAAGCCCTGGTATCTGAAAGGCAGAACATGCAGAGCAAAAGCAGAGAAAATCTTTGACAGCTGAACCATTCAAAATAAATAAATAAATAACCAAACAAATAAACACCCCCTGAAATCAATATTCAAAATAAACATCCTCTAAAATCATTATTCACAGGGGGATTCCACTTAGGGAGTTGCTTTGTATTTTGAAGTCCAGCACTAATTCCTCGTACTATACATACACATACTAATACTTCAGTTCTGGAAGTGCCTGACACATTGATCCTGAAAAGGCTTTTTTTTTTTTTTTCCCCCCTCTATGGCTCACCACATCTGTAGATCAGCTATCTGCAATTAATTCACTGCTCTTTCTCTTCCTTTTTCTTGGCAACACTCAGCTTACAGCAAAAATCCTTACTTATTAATACCAGAGTGCATGCTCTTGCACTTTGCAAGATTTAATTTAATCTCATCTTTATTATTCTAATTCTCTAGCTCATCCAATTCCTGTAAGATGCTCCAGTTCTCCTCCTCCTCCTCACTCAAGCCCTCCCTCACGCGTCTCCCAGCACGCTTGGTGAGCGCGCTCCCAACTCTTCATGCCCAAATCGTTACAAATTAATTAAGGTCAATCAAGACCAATTTTTGAAGCACTCCACTCAGCATCTCAAAATTTAATTTTAAAGGCTTACTTATTCCTCCCTTGGTCACTCCTTTTCTATCCCTTCAATAGCTAGTTTTTAGTCCCATTGATTTCCTCTTCAGCTCTGCATTTGCCAGCCTCCAGCTGAAGGTTTAGTTTTCCAGCCTTCAAAACACACTACTGCATGAATACTGCATTCAGGTTCCTAAAAAATAACACGTTCGTTGGTGGGAGATTTTAAATTTGTACTGGGTTTACGTGGTAAGGTTTTGGTAGCAGGGAGCTGCAGGGGTGGCCTCTGTGAGCAGAGCCCAGCAGCTGCCGCATAGCAGATCAGAGCCCACTCCAGCTGGCCCCAAAAGGACCTGCTGCTGGACAGAGCTGAGCCTTGAGTAATACTGGTTGGGCCTCTGGGAGACCAGAGTTAAGGGATAAAAAGGCTGTGCTACAGTAGCTGGGAGAGAGGAATCAGAAATGTAAGAGACCCAGCCCTACAGCCCCAAGGTGAGTGCAGCAGGAGGGCAGGAGGTGCTCCAGGCACACAGCACAAGTTCCCCTGCAGCCTGTGGAGAGGCTCCTGGTGGAGCAGGCTGTCCCCCTGCACCCATGGGTCCCACATGGAGCAGATCTCCACGCTGCAGCCCCCCCATGGGTGGAGGAGCCCCTGGTGGAGCAGGTGGATGTGGCCTGGAGGAGGCTGCAGCCCATGGAGAGCTCCCGCAGGAGCAGGCCCCAGGCCAGAGCTGCAGCCCGTGGACAGGAGCCCACGCAGGAGCAGGGGGTCTGGGGGGAGCTGCTGCCCATGGGGGACCCGTGCTGGAGCAGTTTGCTCCTGGGGGATGGACCCCGTGGGATGGAGCCGTGTGGGAGCAGTACTTGAAGAGCTGCTGCCCATGGAGAGGAGCCCCCGTGGGCTCAGTTCGCGAAGGACGGCATCCATGGGAGGGACCCCGCATGGAGCAGGGGTAGATGGGGGCCGTGAGGGAATGGCGGGGACAAAGCCTCAGGGGCTCACTGCAGCCCCCAGTCCCCAAATCCCCTGTGCTGCTTGGGGGGAGAATGTAGAAAAGGGTAGATGGGGGAAGGTGTTTTTTGTTTTTAGTTTCTCACAGCTCTATCTTGTTGATAATAGTCAATAAATTATATTAAAGTCCCTACATTGGCTGCTTTGCCCATGACAGTAATTGTTGAGGGATCTCCCTCTCCTTATCTCAACCCTTGAGCCCTTTCTATCATATTTTCTCCCCCTCCTCCTTTGAGGAGGGGAGTGAGAGAATGGCTGTGGTGGAGTTCAGCTGCCCAGCTGGGTGAAACCACCACAAACTTTCAGAAATCACATGGACTGCTATGCCTGATCCTAAATGTGATCTTAGAAAGGAAGATTGTTTTTCAGGTCATGATGCTGTCTTGAGATCTACCCCCAGTAACGATGTGACATGCTAGTAATGCTCCAGTGAAAACGTAGATATTGGATCACTGGTAGCCACTTCAAGTGATAGCAGGGTGATAGTGTGATTTATTACATTTTCCTCTGTGAATAATATTAACAGATTGTAAAGCTTCTCCTAAGTGCAAAAAGGCAGATTTTCTGACCTCTTATCTAAATATATAGTACTCCAGTGAAATTAACCTTTACTGATGGTGATAGAATTGTGTTCAGAATATAACTGATGGTGAACAGATTGAGTTTGTTCAGAGCTCCTTTATGTCATAACTATAAGCAGTATTTGAATGCAGAGATCTTTTATTGGACATGTCAGTACAGCTGAAAAAAACAGAAAAGCTTTAAACCCACATGTGTTTCTCCTATACTCATGTTATGAGCTACTTGTTAGCCTCAAGATCTTTTCAGCTGTTCACGCAAGCACAAGCCTCATGTACCATCACCTGTCCTCAGTCATTTGTTTTTCTGTTCAGGATGCCTTTGTACAGCTCTGCAAGAACCCTACACTACAGCACTGATGTAAAAGCAGGGGCCCAGGGATGCTACCACAGTAAAACAATATGGTATGTATGGCTCTTTTCCTGGCAAGTTTGAAGTTCAAGTTGTACATCAAAAGACAACAAAGCAATCATGAGGAAAATAAAATTTTATTCACATATTTTAGGTACAATAAATATATTTGCATGTTGACATTGTAAACATGGAATTACATGTAAAAAAACTTGCATGAGATTATTTTTGTGTTGCCATTTTTACATTCACTTAAAGAGGTATGACAAAGATCTCTTGTGCAAGTGGAGGATTTGGAATAGTTCAGTGTTACATTCACGAAATGAAGTAAACAGCTTGTGCAGATGATGCTGTAGTAAACATGAGGCAGATGAACCCCCAGTGGAGTCAGAATGATACAGTCGGCTGTTGAATTTATATTCTGAACTGCTAATAAACAAACTCTGTCATCCAGATTAGAGCAATACATTTTAAGTGATTCTCAAAACACCTAAATATATATACAGCATTTAAGACTTTATAGGTTAGGAAGGATCACATTCAGTAATAGTAATAGGAGGTAGAATTGTGTCGACAGTGCTTGTATTTCTAAGTGACAATAAAAAAGCGCTATTACTATCACTGAATTCAAGAACAGAACTCCTGAAAAAGTAAAAAGGATAAAAGAGGTGTTAATCCTGTTCCTCCTGGCTTGCCACAAATGCTAGAGCATCTATAAAAATGCTGTAATTCTCCAACACAGGTAAAACTGCAAAGCAAAACTGTTAAGTGGTATTTCTCCAGTGCTCTGGTATGGGCAGCATCTCCTAAGGTGTGACACCTGTAAACGCAACTTCAAATTCAGGTACTATGAAGTCTGCAAAGAAAAATATAGTATGCTAATGCTTCCAGCATGGAAGATTTAGTCTTCAGGTATCAAAAGGGCTGTAAGTGAGAACAGAACAGAAAATACAGCAAAAGATTGCATGCTATGCACTAAGATAGGATGAAGTCTGGAGGGATGAACGTAGAGTCAAAAGATCAAGAACATAACAAGGATACAAATATCCTTGTGGGAATGGAAAAATAGGGGCAAATGAGATGGAAATGAGGTAATGCACAGGGTAGAGGAAAAGGGCACCACAAGAGAAAAGAAAGTTGACTCATTCTAAGGGCAATTTGTGTCAATAAAAACTATACACAGTGGCATAGAAGATCAGCTGCGAATAAATTAGAGTTAGCATCTCATCTTTGGTGTGTCTGTAAGTGAAAATGTGTATAAATTAGAAATTAAACAGTTGAAGAATTTCGCTGCCTGCAAAAGAAATCCTGCAAAAGAAAATATTATTTAAATGGAAATAAAACTATTCAGAAGTCGGCCTGAGGAACACTAGGAAAAAATACAGCGGATATTAAAAACCGTTAGATGTACATAGAGATAATTTTGACCCAGTGAACGAATGCAACATTAACACAGCAGTGCTCTGTTTAAACAGTGATCTTCCAAGTAACTACACATAACATCGCAATACAGCTCCATTTAACCATACGCCTTTACAAAAACATTCTTAATGATTAAAATTATTCAGATGGTAAAAAATGGCTTAACCTGAGCGCTGTTACATGAAACAAGGAGTGCAACGCGTTGAAAAGCTGTATGTATACAAGGCCCATTTCCTGTTAGTTAGAAAAACGTGTATCCAACCAAGAAGTGAGAAAGCAACACAGGCACCTAAAAGACCCAGTGAGATTAACTTTCCCCTTGAGGTTTTGTCTAGTGCAATAGGGACCACACTTTCCACCAAAATAAGCATAGAAATAGAAAAAGAAAAATAAAAAAAATATATAAAATATAAATTAAAAAAAGAAAAAGCAAAAAAACAACCCTGCAAAAAGTAGTGTTATAAAGAACAAAATGATCCTTCCCAACCATATTATACCAGAAGATGGTATACGTAAGGATCCAATATGAATCAGGTTTTGTACACAAGGCCCTGTGCTCATGTAGACAATAAGTCATCTTCGTGATTAAAAATTAGGTTACAAAAAAACCTTACATAAAATCCTTAGGATTTAACACTAATTGAAGATAAAATACTTCCACAATTATGTTTATGAATTAATGGTTAAGGCATGATTTAAGGTAACATTGAAACAAAAGCCCTATGTTACCCTAAATGACCCATACATACCCTTTATAACATAGCTAACTTTATGCAACCTGTTCATTTTCCTTCAAATTTATTTCTCATCCAACATGCTGCTAAAAATTAAAAAGCACAAAAAATAATTTAAAAAAGGTTCATGTCTCAACAAACAAAAATGCCTTTTTAACAGGGAGCACGTGAAAGCCAGATTTCTACCTTCGAGCATCACAACCCACGTAACAAACATGGTACCAGGCGAAGGACAGAACAACACAATGCTATGCCAGAGAACAAATCCAGGAAATCTCCCCAGTACGACAAACAGGCAAAAAAAAAGCCAGCAAATGAAAACCCACACCCTCCCTCCCGCCCTCTCACCCGTAGTATAAGGGCAGCACACCCACACACACATACATACACACAGTTACTTTCTGTAACCATAGAAAGTGCATACAACAATTTCTCAGGTAACTGCACAATATAAAGCTAAACAGAAGATACTATATATAAATATAAAAAATACTATTTAAAAAATATTTAAAAATAAATAAAAAATTGTTTCTGATTCCAAGTAGCTAGATTATGTCGAGAAAAAAAACTATGAAGACCCTCAAGGCACATGTTCTCAAATAACCTACAGTTTTATAAAAAAAAAAAAAAAAAAAATCTCATCTAAACACTTGCAGTGGAAACCTAACATCAAACGAAAATGCTCAGTCTACTTGGCATTTTAGTGGCTGGAAGGCCGTATTTTTTTAAAACAGAAATTTGGAAATCTCAAGTTATTTTTCAGAATTAAACTGGGGAATAAGCTATGTATCCTGAAGATACTTTACAGATGGGATGCCAATATTCTTCTTGAAGTCATACTGGTGATATATAGGTGGACCAAGAACAATTACCCCGTCTAAATTTACTCTTACCACTACTTAGAGGGAAAACATTTGCATGGCAGCTCCTTCAGCTGTGAAAATGCTATGGACCCATCCTCCTCCTACCTAGCAACAATTGTACTGAGCTTTTCAAACACTCCAAATTGTTTCATCGTACATTATGTGCCACATCAATTGCTAACATTGTGATGAGAGCAAGTTTTACAAGACCAACTTGAATTATGTGTAAAACGAAAATAGCCCAAACTTTTGAGAACAGTATTACAAAGCAGACCTATCTGTGCTTGTACAGCAGAACCAAACAGACCTAGAAAACCATGCCTTAGTCTGACAGTGTACTCTGTTTTCCCTTTAACGTTGAGCTTTTTAAAAACCTTTCCTTTTTTTTTTTTTAATGTAGAACATTTTGCTAAAATACCACAGATCATATGGCCAATCCAATCTTTCAGTCAAAGCAAAATATGATTAGTTATGAAGTGAATTCTCCAGAGCTACAGATGAAAACAAAATAATTCCAAAAAAAAAAGATGGCTCAATATAATCACCTACTGGAGTTGCCTATTAAAATCATTATAAAATTATGCTAATAAAAATTGTGAACAAATAATACACAGATCAGGATGTATGTATTGACTTACTAGCATCTTTATAAAAATTTGAAGATATACACAAAAACACATCAACATTTATGGAACTGTATCCATTAAACTTAGATAAGACAACACAAAAAACTAACAGGTAGCTAAGATGTGTTTGACTGTAAGCACTTTGAGTAACATTTTAATTTTAAAAGTTCAATATTTACATACTACATTAAATGTTCCTTTTTTTTTTTTTTTGCATTGTATTTTGAATGCATGATCAAGAAAGAACAAGATAATGGTTGCAACAGATCTTCCAAGAAAGTTAACTTAAGATGTTCAGATTTAACTACGTGCTGAAAGAGAACATGGATGTAACACGTTCATCTAGCTTTACCTCTACTTCCTTTTGTGGTTTTTTGTTGTTTTTTTTGGGGGGGGGAAGGGAGGGAGGAGACAACAAATAGAACTAGAAGAGATGTACCACTCAAACTGATCATTGCCAACAGATCCAGTTTTAAGTTAGAATTTGAGAACTAACAAAACACAAACATTTTCACAAGTGACTCACCTAATTGCTACTTTTGCTACTGAGTTTAAGGTATTAGTAAGATATGGCGACAATACAGGGTGTGCGTATGTATGTATGTGTATACTAAAAGGCATATAGACATACATACATATAGTGAGTACGTTTACACGTGGTTCTGATACCCAGCTACTGCAATAAGCAGCTAAAATAACCAGCAATGCGCTGTACATTGTCTATGCACAAGCAACAATCTACTGCAACCACCTTTAAAGAGGATCCATCTAGTCATTAAACAGGCATTGTTTACGTTGCCTCCTACATTTAAATAGATCTGAGGCAATTTCACGTCTTTGTTCCAAAGCCA
Organism: Aythya fuligula; assembly: GCF_009819795.1. Taxonomy (NCBI): domain Eukaryota; kingdom Metazoa; phylum Chordata; class Aves; order Anseriformes; family Anatidae; genus Aythya; species Aythya fuligula. The sequence goes on along the minus strand of NC_045560.1, from coordinate 8,951,479 downwards.
CCCATTTTTGTCTTTTTTTTTTTTTTTAAACCCCAACTGAATAAAAATTCTTAAAACTTGTTTAAGTTGGCTGAACCTCAGCCTCTTTGGGATAGATTCAAAACCCAAAGCAGGAGCGTTTCTACAAACTTCTTTGACTTTTGAATCAAACCCATATTCTCAGGCTCCAAGAAACCCTCTAACCCCAATAACACATGCTTACGACAGGACAGCTGATCAACTGCAGATGTTCCTACTGCTGAACTCAGCTGCTGGCCTGTCTGGCATTCGCATCTAGCCCAGATTTCCAGACACACACTATTAGTGCTCCATTCCTAGATGTCTTCCCATCCTTCTCGGCACAGAGAAGCTGCTTCCTAACAGTGGGGTGAATAACTGTTTAATGACTCATTTTAAAGATAAGAATTTATTTTTAAAAATAAAAATGACATAACCTGAGGAGGTAGCACAGCAGTCCTAGCACTCATGGAAGTGAGGAACTACACCGCCCTTGGCAGAGCCAGTCACCGCCATCACCTGGCATTGGTCTTCAGAGTCAGCTTCCACCGGGCACTTCCTACCTGAGACTTGTTCTTTGTCCTGGGCTTAGGCCTATCTGAAGCACTAACAGCACTGTATGTGCTGAATGTAATTAAGAAATATGCTTAAATGGGGAACTGTACAGACAGATATAAAACTCACTTCCACATTAATATTCTCTTGATGTTATAGCATCTTGTTACTATGTTGGAAATGGGCTTAGAGCACTCTTTATAATTTTTACCAGTGCAGTTATTTCCAAAGTACCACGTTACTCTGTATCATTTCAGTGAATAAAAGCAGTTTTACCTAGAAGACTCAACAGTATTTATTAATCGTTATAATTTTTTTAAGCAACTTTTACTTAATTGAAAGCCTGGACCAGTCTTTCCGTAAAAAAGCCAAATGGGTCTCTGTTACTTAGTTACCATTAAACCTTTAAAAAAAAATCTATGCTACTATAAACTTGCTTAGTTCATCCTTCTGTTTTGGCCCCCATTCACAGCTGTTCCATTGGTGTTCTTCTGTGATTGCTCAGGTAACAAACCTACAAAGTTTCTTTAAGTCCCCCCATTCAATAGTAGGTGGAAGGCTTAATAGTATTCCTAAAATAAAGGATGAAGCAAAAGCTCACAGTCTAAAAACTAAGGAAATGTTCATAAAAACTTCAATCCAATATAAAGATGACATTTTAATAAGTTTATTCAGAAGTAACTGAAAAAAGTTGTTCCTTTGGCAATACCATCTAAATGGTTCTAACCAAAAGGAAATATTATGAATTTTACTTTGAATAAAATATAAGCTCCTTTATGTTTGCACATAATTTTTGCGAACTGCCACGTTCACCAGCAGATTCACAACGTCCTTATAGTCTTGTTGTATGTATTGGGAACAACACATCAAACTAAATCCTTTCAGTTATGGGTTTCTTATGGTTCAGTCAAAGTAAATCTCAAAGGAAGAAAAAAAATAATCAAAATAAAGCATAAGGCGATTATGAAACACTAGCCCAAAAGAACTATTAGGAATGCACCGCTCTTCCTGTGTAACTTTTTTTAAAGTGAGCCACTAAATATTTCTTTTTCCTTGTATCTGGCAACATCATTTAAAACAACTTAGTTACAACTTGGAGTTAACTACCCCAGGATGCTACTGAAGGGCAAAGATCCTTGTTTTTAAAAACCAAGGGAAAATACAGCAATGTTTTTCCTACACAGTGTTTTATGGAACAAGTGGAGTTGGAAGGAGAAGGTGGAAGTCTGTGTTGGAATAGAAAATGCAAAGACAGACTTAACATATTTACAAAGATAGAAACTACAGTTTTCCAGTGTCACCTCCAAAGCTTCTCAGCTTACTGCTATTCAGTGAAGTAGACCACGTTTAAATCTATGCAAGAATACTTTCTATGCTCTCAGATATACAACGTAACTAACGTGTTTTGTTTAGAAAAGTGAGTTCTCATTCAAATACCTCGCACTGAAGATAAGAGCAACCATTATCAAATATTCTTTGCTATGAAGAAAGTTTTTAGATCTTTCGGTGTAAACGTTCTCTCTCAAGTCACTGTGGTCACACAGTAGTATCTTGAAGAACAGTGTCTGCATGCACTGTAAGCATTTTGAAAAAAATCTGTAGTTCCATGTGGTTACAACAGAACGTGAACAAACTGAACAGAAATTCCACCTTTGCAGATCCCTCTCAAGTTCTGCTCTTCTTGAGGACATCTCGCTGCTTTCTGTAGTTCAACATGGCAATTAAAGACTGTAAGCTGAAAGGTTTCAGAACCTGATGGTTGTGCCACCGTGTCTCGTGTCGCTCCACAATAGGCTTCTGTTAGTGTATGTATTTCTCAGCAGACATCACTCAACTATCAGTGCCACATTTATGTGGGACAGATCTATCATGTGCCTGTTAAAAGAAACGTAAAACTCGTACTCAAGCTTATTCTAGGGATAGAGATCAGACAAGAAGGTTCTATGAAGGTCACCAATAAATAGATGCTTGAATAGATTAAGAGAAACATTGATCAGAGGAGACTAATTTCATCTTTTGAAGGGAGGGAGTGAACCAAAGGTTGCAGCAGTGCTTACTTACCTGTGGAATTTCTGTTGAAATGCTAAAGCATGTGCTGGCTCCTTAAATTTTGCTATGGCTTTCCGTTGTTGAGGAAGCATCTGTAAACTCTGTAGAGACAAAAAAGTCAAAATATATTTTTATTATTCAACTAAAATTACACTTAAAGAAAACTCATTTTGCATCAAACCTATCAAAATTTTGTTTTATTTCTTTTCTCAGAAACACTTACTGGTGTTTATGGAATGGAAAGAGACTTCTGATTGCAGTCAGGGGCCTAGCTGAAAGCTGGTATGTTAAGCAACTGTGCCAAAGGGAAAACCTAGACTATCGCCGGTTAAGCAAAGACCACAATTCTTCAATCTGATCCATACAGATGAAACAAACCCTGCAGCCCGACTTCCACCAACTGACTGCGAAGCATTCAGATGGGCACAGTCTCACTTCACACACAAGCACCTGGATTCGCTCACCTGACCTACATTAATGGATCACAGCATTTCACAGGTCAAACCAGAGCAGAAACGGGGAAAAAGTGGCAAACGGGCAAAAAGTTATAAGTTTTGATCTCTGGACTGTGTATCCTCGTGCTATTTCAATACAAATGGTTAGCTTTTGACAGACACTAATGATCCTGTGACCTTGATGAGATGATTTAGGACACAAATTTAAATATCCAAGTCCCAGTAATGGGAAACGATACAACACATTTGCCTGCAGAAGTCCATGAGATATATGTTTCTCTTACTAAGAAAGCAGTATTTCACAATGCTGTAAGAATCAACAAAAGGTATGTAGTATTGAGGCCTCTAGAACTAGAAAACGCCTCAGCTACGGAGCTGGAGCACTCATGTCCCTGTTCCCCGTTGACCGGTGGCCCTGTGGTCTTTGTAGTCATAGAATCAAAGAATATCCTGAGTTGGAAGGAGCCACCAGGGTCACAGAGACCAACTCTTGCCTCTACAAAGAACCACCAAAAATCAGCCCGTGTCTGAGAGTGGTGTCCAGATCTTCCTTGAACTCCTGCAGCTCGGTGCCGTGCCCACTGCCCTGGGCAGGCTGTCCCAGTGCCCGACCACCTCTGGGTGCAGACCCTTTCCCAAATGCCCAGCCTGACCCTCCCCTGTCCCAGCTCCATGCCGTCCCCTCGGGTCCTGTCGCTGTCCCCAGAGAGCAGAGCTCAGCGCCTGCCCCTCCGCTCCCCTTGTGAGGGAGCTGCAGGCCGCCATGAGGCCTCCCGTCACTCTCACAAACCAAGTGATGAGAAGTTAACAGCCTTACTAAGGTTGAAATTGATACTTCGGGTTAGAACAGTCTAACCACCCCCCCTAAAAAAAAGACACTTCAGAAATACGAGAAAATTAAGTTTTACAAATTAAATATGTGCACTCCCAACAATCCCTGAGAACATGCGAGAGGCATTCATCATGACAGAACATCCAGGATGGAAATATCCTGCTACACCGATGTCTGAACACAGGCCACAGGGATTTTACAGTAACTAGGTTAAAACATCTTCTGAAAGTTTCAATCACAATTTTGAAGCTCAATGTCACAGCGATTCCAGTATCTCACGATAAGTTTCTGAAGTTTAATTGCCTAGGCTGCAGAACACTGAAGACAATTGTTGTCATTCAGCTTCCAGCTCCCCACCATTCTCATGGCTTTGCATACAGAATTATATACCTACCATTCCTGCTTTCCATGCCTAAGTTTCCACATAAAGTCAGTCCAATTTTGCACTGAGCCTAATATGTATTAAGTCACCTCAAAACTTTTCTAGGTTTCCTTGTAATTTCCTGGTTGTCACATATAAATTTAATTCTCTGTTCCTGTGTATCGCCTGCACTTAGCAGCATCCCCACACTTGTCAGTGACTCTAGCCTTCTCTAGGTCAGTCTCCAAAATTTTAAATTCCATCTGCAAAAACTTCATATCATCTATTGAAGAAATACCAAATATCTTCAGACAAGCAACTGTTCCTTGGGAAACCACAAACAACCACACTCAATACATTTTTCAAGGGTAACATGCTTTGAGACGTCTCAGTGAAAGGATTTTTATCCAACTACTGTGTGCAGTGCTTGCTCAATCTCATGCAGCATTTTAAGCAAGATGTCAAACGTCAGGATGAAATTTGCTATTAAAATTGCCTACTTATATCTTTTTTGGAGCAGGCTGAGAACACGTTTATTTAACAAGAGCTGTGGTACCTGACAGTCGCATTTCTTTATTTTTAAGCCTGACAATTCAGCTGTAGGCTCTTTCTGTAGTTTATCCATCTGTGGATTTTGAAGTCATTAATTTTAGCACTGGCTACCTTGCACTACCTTGTAATTGACAGGAAACTTCCCTTTCACTACGAAAATCACAGAAGTTTAATATTTCCATTACTCTGACAATTTTAAAGTGAAAGCAGAGGAAACGATGAGGAAATTATCAGCTTCAAATTTGAAATAACTGAGAAAAAAGTGAGCAAAGTAACCAGCAGAAAAGTTCCAGTTGGTTAATTTGCACTGTACAGTTTTCGGAAGTCTTGCAATAAGGGAAAGATTTAGCTAAGTAACTAGAATTTGTTCTTTTCTGAGCTAGTAGCAATAGGATTTATCTAAAAAAAAAAACAAAAAACAAAAAACAAAAAAACAAGCAAATAGGAATATGTCTATTTTTTAACCAGAAAGATCTTTACAAGGTTAAGCACATTTTACCAACATGAATACTATCTAATTGCACAAAGCACCAAAGAATGAACTTGGAAAAAAGCTCAGTTCTCCTGTATGTATAGAAATCTGCTGGACTGGATGAGGGAGGTACTGAAGTTTGTGTTCTCCTTTACAGATGTCCCTTTATTATAACTTACAGAACTGTATTCTCTTGCCACCACCTTTTCAGTCTAGACTAAAGAATAAGTTTTAAAGACTAAAAACTAATTACAGCCATTAAGTAAAACATTTTTTAAAGAAGACACTTTTAAGAGTTAAAAGGAAGAAATGTAATTTTAAAAAAAAACAAACAAACAAACAAGAGAAGTAAATCTGTTTCCTTGATTACGACCCAAAGAACCTGAAACGATTAATATAAGAAAAACCTGTCTGAATCACTGAAAGGACAAATAGTTCAGAGAGCAGTTGGACAACAGCGAGTACCCTGCAAGTCCTACTGTCACCTCGTTCTCTCCCCTTTCCTGAGCTGCCTTTAGTTCTGCTAACAACTGATACTCACAGGATGTGATCATTTTCAGAAGAGATAAAATGTGCTCTTTTTCCAATAGTTGATCAATTATGACTTTAGTATGCTTGAAACGCAGAAAAGCAAAATTTGATTTTGCAGCTCATACACCCGTAATGATAAATTATTAAGAAGCTGCTCAGTAATTAGCATACAAGATTGACTAAAGAAAGACATTCCGGCGTAGTAGAGGCTTATTAGTGAAATTAGAAAGGCAAAGTATCTAAATCTTACTGTAGACAACATATTTGTGCTTTCACATGAATTAATAAAGCTTACTGGCTGACTAGTTTGGATATGTCACTGCCTGCTCATCTTTGTGTTGTATTATTGTCATATTTTCCAAAGCAAAAAAAATGTAACCAAAACAATTCTGATTTAAGTTTTAATTTTAATACTCAGTTGTTTTGGCAACAAAGCATCTGTTCTTGGATAAGTCTATTGAAAAGCATCTTAATAACATTCAGTTTCACTTGTCAATATGGTGAAACAAAGTAAAAGGTTTTCAGCTGATTTTCAGTGGAAGCAGCAACCATTTATACTCAGCCTGAACTTACTTGAAAGTTCTCAGTTTATTCAATTCCCCCAACAGTATTTTATATTTCAAAGCCTCAACATCAATTCTAACAATCAAAATTTTCCCACAGTCATCTGGCTAATGAATCCAGATGGGAGCCACCGTAGCAGCATGGATCGGTGTGCCACGCTGGATCTCCACTGGCTGCAGTAAGCCAATCCATCTGATCCTTTGCTGAACAGGCTCCATGTAATGCACTCACAGAGCCCAGCAGTAGGACAATCACTTCCAGCATCAATCTTCTCAACTACTGCAGTTACATGCTCTTGTGCTTTTTCAGCAAGAGAGAATTTAGGACTGCACAACAAAAGGATAAACGAACGCTACACAAATGATACTCCTCTAATTGAAAACTGTTCAAAAGCTCCAATTAAACAGCTTTAATACAATTTCTCAACCTTCACTACACTCAAACCATGGTTGTGAAAACGGTGCAGATTTGTGTTTGCCTCATTTAGATATAAAAAAATGTTTTTGGTCTTGTTTTAACACGAAATAATTTATTAATTTACTTTCACTATATGAATACCATAGCCTGAAATGCCATCACAAATACCTTTGCTGACAAAGACTTATAATATCACAACATGAGACATGATCTACATTGTGTTTTCAAACAAATCATTATTGATAACGTGCAAATATGAGCATTTAGCTTGCTATCAGAAGTCTCTTGAAAATGTCTACTGTTATTTTGAGACAACATACATTTACTTGTACTACTATATAAACTCCGAACTTCATGCTTACACTGTTAAGAGAACAACGAGGCTGACTGTCAGGCACCGAACAAGTCAGTACAATTTTGCTGGAGTGTGTAGGTCCTGACCTGCTGCTATCCTGAGCCTGAACAGATGGGCTATCGGCTGGGAATACAAACAAGTGTTCCACTTCAGTGGAAACCTGAAATAAAATAACTGCATATTCATCTTACTGGATTATTTCTGTCTCCTTGAATTCTGGGTGAGATGTAGTTTAGAGTTGATCCTGCACTTAGGTGATGTTAACAGCTTCAGTTAACAGGTGATGTTGTCTGAAGAAACAGATTGGGCATGCAACCTGTGGAATTTTATCACCTCAACATTTTTTTTCAAGGCATTATCTTATGGACTTTACCAGCTTTTCCTACGTGCTAGGAAATTACACACAAAATTAATTCTGCATAACTTAATCACACTACCTCGTTATTTTAAGACCCCTATTTTTGTCACCTTTTAGAATAACTGGGCAGTCATTATTTTCAGTGATAAAATTCAGTATTTTTAGCACCCATAACATTCTTAGGACAGGCCAAGTGCTTGCACATTCACAGGGTCATTTCAAAATAACCTCCTAGAAAGCTGTTACATTTAATCAGCTGGACCAACTGCAAGTCTCTGCAAAAATACCAGTCCTTTGTAAGAAGTGCTAGCCCTCCAGGAACACCACATTTCCAGAAACATCACAGTGATCACAACTATGCCGGTGACTTGCTCCAGGTTCAAGTCTGTAACAGCTATGGCTGAAACCAGACTGCCATAAGATAAATGTGTTGCATGCTATTAGAGATAAGACTTTTTCTTCTTACAAACTCTACATGAGTTTTGGTTTGTTTATACTCTAAATTGTGAGTAACATGATAATAAATGCATAACTGTATGTTGCTTAGACACATTCAAATCTATATTAAATGCTTCCTTCAATAATGTTCAGATACCACACAAGTACCACAGATGAATGACATTTATGGAAGAAAAATGGTTTTAGAGCTGAGGTAGTATCAAAAAGAAGCTAAAACCATCAGACAGGCAGGTCTTCATATACTACTAATGATCTGTTCTCTCATTTTCAAAGAATACATAGCACAAAACAATCCTTAGCTTTATGATCTCCATTACAACAATAAAAATGAGTTTATCTTTGACAAAATATCATGCCGCCCTATGAATTTGATCTGAATTTAGCATTATTCCAGTAGCTACTGATTTTGCAGGATGCCAAAGGAGAGTCAGGAGAGGCTGGGTAAGGACCAGCTACACAGCCTTGCTTTTGGACATGCACTGGTTCTACCAAGAGTTACTTGACTTCTCATATAATGCAGGGACACTGAAGTTTCCTCAACAGGAGATTTCTGCCACACTGCACTTCACAAGAATCTCCTTCTATCAGCAATTCCTAAACTGAAATATCACAATCCTTCCAACCGTCACAGCTCTGAAAAAACAACTTCATTCACATTTCCTCTTTAAGTTGACCTAGTCAGACGTTCACCAGAGGATGAAAACCCCTTCCTGGATCCGCTCAGGTGTAAAGGATTGACAATGCAATAACTTCCAGGGGATTTCATTGACTTGTTACTTTACAGATTAGGGCGTACAGATCTACCTGGAGATCAGCCTGAGATCAGAGGTATTCTATGCATTTCCCCAATCGACTCCGGAGTAACAGAAGAGATTAGATCCTGACACAGTTTTAGCATTAAAAAAAAAAAAAAAAAAGAAAAAAAGAAAAAAAGAACTGTTTTATGCTGGGGAGGAGTTGTTTTTTTTTTTTTATACAGAGGTGATTTTGGAAGCGTAGAGCTCATACTGATCTTCATTATTTCCCTTTTCTGCTTCTTTAGGTGCTGCCATGGGAAGATGTGTACCTTTTGTAGAATGGAAAATGCAACAGTTTCAAACAACCAGGATTTCATGAACACTCATGCTTTGGTTGAGAGCTAGCCTACAACTGTTTTAAATCACTACTTAATTCAACATCTTTAAAAAAAATCAGGTCTGACATTTTCTGCAACTGAACTATTACCAGTGACTAAAGAACGAACATCGTAAAAAGACCATTCCCTCTGCAGAGGCTGAGACCTACACTGGGCTCAAATTTATCCTTTACACATGCTTTGTCCTTACATCTACACTTTTCCAGTATCAATAAAAAATAATTTTGAAATAACCTGCATATCAGCAGCACAATGATCTCTAGTTAAGCTTCACTGAAAAACACTACCTTGACACACGCAACTGGACAACCAAGAGTAGAAAGCAAGAGATCTCTTGTAGAAACCAAGTGTCTTTGACACTAAAGCTCTCAGAAGTTACACAGAGAGAAGGAAGTTAAAAGGGAGGTAGTAAGAGTACTGAGAGATGGAAACTAAGCAGGCAGGGATTGAGACTGGAGCAAGAGCTCGTTTCAATTACAATAGACACATGGGAAATAAAAGTTTCCTCCTCTAAATAATAGACTGTACATTCAGTTCATTGCTGAATTTAGGATTAGGGGGTGACAGTCCATACACGGCTGCTAAAAAGGGTCTGTGCAATAACAAACTGTAAATGGTCATAAATAATAACATTACTAGTGTGTGATTCAATCTGTTCTCCAACAGTATGAACAGCAGCACGGCAGGTACTTTCTGAAAAGGAAAATCAGATTCTATTTGTTCTTCCATCCCTTCAATACATGGGGATACATTTTTATTGTTCTCACAGTTCCCTGACAGCTGAAGCATCTTTCTGTAGGTGACACTTCATAGCCATTGCCAACAGGCACAGAGGCTGGAACAGAATGTATTTATTTTACCCTCAGCTTTTGCATATGACTGCGCCCCTCCTGCCCTTCCTTCCGGCTTTTATGCTTTAAAAGTGCTCAACTTTCAGCTTCTGTATGCAAGATGAGATAAGAAAAAAGGGATAATCACCTATGGTTGAGATGAGCTTCTCTAGCTCAGGCACTGCTCTGTAGTGCAGCTGAACAGGACAGGCTCATTGTAGAGTTGCTCTCCTCTCCCCCAGCCCAAGGACAGGGCAGGACTGACCATGCTTTCTTCCACAGTCTGTGGAGAGACTCTCAGCTGCAAGAGCTGAAAATGTTTTTACAGGCAGGAAGAACAAACAGGTCACCAAAGCGGCGCTGCGCACCCCGTGTGCCATGTCACACGGAGAAGAACCCTGCTGATCCTGGAAGAGCGCTCATGTTCTGGGCGCGCTCATCTACATGTGCTTGTCATTTCCACTGATAAGCCTTTACGCTAAAAATAAAATCATCAACTTTAGGTGTAGTGTTAGTGCAGACACTGTCTTTACCCTAAGTGGGCACTAGGTAGCACTATCACTCTAAGAAAGCAAAGAGAAGCACATCGACAAGGCAATTGTTTTACCTTTCTGAGACTGGAAAATAAATGACTCTTATCAGAGTATAACTTATATTCATAAATGCACTTCAAATACAGTTGCAGCATTCTAATCATCTCTGATATATAACGGTGGCTTGCTCCCCCCCCTCCTTTTTTAACATCAGAATTCATGATCTTAAATCTTTTAAAAGCAACACTGGGAATTTGCACTAATATTTTATGGTTGGAAACATCTAAATATATGGTTTAAGACAATTATGGAACAACTCCACAGGATGATCACGCAGTACTCGCATCACCTGAAGACCTAGAAAATGATTCTCTGTACCTGCCACCAACCGTAAAAAAATATATAAAGGTGGTGGTAACGGCTGAATACAAACCTCTGCAAACAGTACAAGACAGCATGAACATTAAACCTGGATTCAATAGCATACAAAAAAGAGCTAAGTTTTTAATTACTTTTGTAACTTCTTACAAAAGACGTAAAATTATTAGAGTGTCCAAAGGAGGGCTATAAAGATGGCAAAGGGTCTGGAGGGGAAGATGTGTGAGGAGCAGCTGAGGCCCCTTGGTTTGTTCAGCCCCGAGCAGAGCAGGCTGAGGGGAGGCCTCATGGCGGCCTGCAGCTCCCTCACAAGGGGAGCGGAGGGGCAGGCGCTGAGCTCTGCTCTCTGGGGACAGTGACAGGACCCGAGGGGACGGCATGGAGCTGGGACAGGGGAGGGTCAGGATGGGGGTTAGGGAAAGGGTCTGCACCCAGAGGTGGTCGGGCACTGGGACAGGCTGCCCAGGGCAGTGGGCACGGCACCGAGCTCAAGGAGTGTTTGGTCAGCACTCTCAGACACAGAGTCTGGTTTTGGGCTGGTTATGCGTGGAGCCAGGAGTTGGATACAATGATCCCTGTGGGTCCCTCCCAGCTTGGGATACTCTATAATTATTAGTAATCTCCTTCAGGAAGTGGTTCTGGACAGATGTGTACTGAATGTCACTGCTGCAGTGCAGTCCCCAGGAGGCTGTATTTCAGTGGCGTGCTCAGAAAGCTTCTATACTTTCAAATGTATTTTGGACTGCATGATTTTATTTATAGTATATAATTATTTTAGATTCATCACTCAGATTCTACTTCAGGGACATTATTTGTATCTGTATCTTCTCCAGAAGGAGGAGGACAGCAAGCCATATGCTGAAAGGAAGTGGTTTTCCTGGTAATTTAATCATGTTTGAGTTGGAAGGTGCAGCTATGACTAATGGACTGTTCCTGAAGCCTGGAAAATTTTCTTCAGTATCTGAGAATCTTAATAGTGTTTTTTCTCCTGTTCTAGTAACAAAGCAGCTTTAATGAATCAAGGATTAGAAATAAGGAGTCTACAGTGATAGTCAACAGAGCATAATTTTCAAAGTTCATATACAGGAAAAGACAATTTTCTCCATTTTTAGGGGATGGAAAGGAAAAATTGTAAATTTCCCACCTCTGAACTGTAAAAAATCACCATCTTTTGAGTGCCCAGCTGTTCCCACATTACAACTTACAGAACCATCATCTCAATGCAAACTGATTGCAAAGCTAGGAGCACTGAACATCATAAACTGAGGGGATTTTTGAACTTCCCTTCTTAAGACAGTTTTGTGCAAGGTAATGATACCTCAAAGATACGAGAAAAAGGCAAAAGTAAAAATCCAAGCCTTCTGCATCCAGAAAAAGTGTAACCTCCTTTATGCCCAATGCATCTTTCTGTTCTCCTACTGCTTCTGGACTTCCACCTGGCTGAGCTAAAAACCTGAGCTTTCTTGAATTCATTTCTGAAAAAGCAGCTAGAATTTCTGTCTCCGCCCTTTTCTTGGAGGTAATTTTTTCTTTCTGCATTCCTCCTTTTCCAGTTCACCAAGTTTCAACACTTCGATTTCATCTCAAAAGATCAGAACTGCACTACCTAAAGGTGCTCTTCTGCTCAAGTCATTCCCATACCCGATGCATGAAATATGCCAACCCCACATGGCCAGGAGCCCTTCCATTCACTACTCAGATCTCTTCCAGTGGCTCACTTCTGTACTCCTCATTGCAAATTACATACATGAAGTGCATTTTAAAGAATGAAAACATGATGTATAAAAGACCGTTATAAGCAGACTACTTCTCCCCTGGACATGTCACTATCCACACTTCCAAAACATCGCTTAGTTGCAAGCAAGCCAAGAAATGTCTAGCCTTCTATAAGCCTGATTTGAAATTCAAGGGTAGAATTAGCACAAAATGCCTTCTGCATCATTAGCTAAATTCAACTCTCTTTTTCAAGTACTAATTCTAGATATCTGGTGAGGTGAAAGCAGATGATTTACAACTTTCCAAGGGTACAGCTGACACTGTTGAGCTGCAAGAACACAAGGGACATGCATATATCAAATCCCACTGGAAAATTAGTCACAGGTTTCTTCCTATAAGCATACTTTCGAAACTGGTCTGTGACGCTACATTAAGATACTACCGTTTGGAGTCTGCTAAGAAACAGCAAGTACTGAATAAATTTTTTAGCACATTCTCAATATCTTCTCTCAATCATGAATATTTCCTAGCAGGATTTCTGTTAATCTCCTCCTAATATTCTCATGCAAGATTTAACAAGTAAACACTGACTAAATGTGCTCTGGAACTGTATGAATAATTTCCTCGAGTACTACAGAACACGAAGGGAGAAAGTATTTTGTGAGAGTATTTTTGCCTTCACAAACAAATTAAACCTCTCTGAATTGACGACATAAATAATTCAGCGTTATTCCATTTACTAAATTGGGAAAAAGTGAGGCAGAGAGCACATCTTTAGGAAAGCACTGTGTTCTACAACAGAGATAATCCTATTCATAAACAAGTCTCCAAGCCACAAAATAGCTCCAGTTAATGCATTGCATTTGTCTGAAAATGTTGATCCTGTCAAAATCAGCGCCCAAAACTGAAAAATTAAAGGAGAAAAATAATCATAATCTGCATGTTTCATTATCTGCTGACTGATATTTTCAAATATACTAAAAATTCAGACATGGGCTCCTAAGCCCTTGGGTGCTTTGAAAGCCTCCTGTTTTGCTTAAAGCCAGTTTAACTGATACACCAATTCCAGGAGGCAGTTTTAGAACAGAAGCTTTGCAGCAGATATACCAGCACATATGTCATAACCTTGCTCACAGGCCCCTCCTGAAGAGAACCTCCTAAAAAGTAAATTAAAAATCCTTCAAAGCAGAATATGTTTTCATTTGAAAAAGCAGGCAGTGCTACATGGTATAAAACCTCAAATGAATACTGTTCATTAAATAACCCAGGACTGCAATGACAGGAATCAAAAAAGAGTGTAGGTGCAAGCCAACAATAAAAACAGCAAGAAAAATGTATTTGCTTTGATATGATAATTTGGCTTTAACAAAACCTCACAGAACGGACGTGCTTGTATTCTATATGGAAATAATAGAGATCGTACAAGAACACCAAAATGAAGGAGACTCTTTTGCAGCAAGAATGTGACAGTTAGCAAAATTCTCCTGCATTTCCCGTGCCGCAATGTAATCGCGCCTGTCTTTGCTATCAGGTGTGGCGTGTGTGGGTGGGGGTACCTTCAAACATAAATTACCAATAAACACACATTGTATTTAGTGTCAGGGAATTAATTGAGCTTTCCGGAATGAAAGACTTTTGGCACAAAAATTATAAACCAAGGTTGACCTACCTGAATGGGTCCCACTGACATCAGCAGGTTTTTCAGTTGGACATCAGTAGTTGATGAAGAAAGCCCTTCAACTGACACAATACAGGGCTGAGGTTTGCACTCCACCACTCGCAGGTTCTGTTTATTTGGCATCAAGCGTCCTCGGCCCATCTGGCCTGCTACTCCTCTGCCTCTCCCATGCATAATGACCTGCCAACAACAAAAGTAACAGTATTTTGATTTACTTACCTAGTGTTTCTGCTAACTGCATTTGACAGATGATACAAAAGTTAGCAATTTACTTAAAGATTTGATTAAAGCACGTGTTGATTTAAAACAGCTTGTTGCTGTTAGCTTATTTGAAAGGCCACACATTAACATATCTCTCTATTGCTTATATAAACCTATTTTAAAGGGACAGTGAGTTAGAGATCATATTGAGACTAAAGCCTCAGCCTTAGCACAGATCAAGCAGTGGAAGGTCCCAGACGAAAGTGTATAACCTAGTTTTCAACACTGATCACATTATCAAGCATATATTTAGCTCCCATATTTTGAGTCTGGTCAAAAAAATCCAAAGTGATCCCTCTCATTTTTCTTAACCCACAGATATATTTAACGTATGCATAAGATGGGCAAACTGCTCCAAGTGTCTCCAGTCTCTGCTGCTTGCAACCACCAGTCCATTATCTGGATGGAGTGTTTATGCATAGAGAAAAAAAAAAAATAATAATTGTTTTACAGTTCCTTTCCCCCAGATCCTGTAGGATCTGGAACCACAATATTTATTCATATCCCACAATATGTATTCATTCTTGTAAATTAAAGGTCGAACAGTTGGGGAGAGAAAAATCAACAATGAAACAGTAACAAACATCAAACAGTTAACACTTAACATTGAGATAACACTCAACACTTTCTCTTCTTCAGTAGGATTCCTACTTGAGAAGCCTAGGTAATGACTTTTCCTCTCCGCATCAGCAAGGAAATCTTAGCTTGCCATGAAGCTGGAAGGTTACTGCTAACAGTTCGAAACCAACCATTAACTTAAAAGCCAAAATCCCAGTTATTTTCAGGGAGCATCTCGGTTTGAGGATGAACAGAAAGCACACACCAGTGCAACCTGAACGCTCTCCCTGCCTCCTCCCAGTGAATGATCAGTGCGAAAGCCTCATCCTGAGCTCACCGACTGTTCTGAGCAACACCAGCTTTGAGAACCACCCGAGGAGCATCCTGAAACAGCTGCTGCGTGCTCCTACGCGTGCAGCCAACAGCCTGAACACAAGCAGAAGCACAACTTCAAAATAACTCTTGGGTTTTAAGCCAGAAAGCACGTTGGATGCCGTTCCTCTAGTAGCTATCTTGAGACGCACGCATTTCCCATGGGGAATACTGTGCTGGCCAGAAAGTCATCGGATGAAACAACTTGCAGGCATCACCACTCTGTGCTGGATACAAACAGGCCTCTATAGATTAAATGCTTTATATGCAATTATGCATCTCCTGGGTCATGCAGCCCTGTGCTAGTAATTGACAAACAGAATGCTAGTTATTAATATAGCAACACAGCTAGACAGTAAAACTTCTAGCAGCGATATGCATCTAAAAATCACCTTTTTAGGTTGATGGATTCCCTGGATGTTTTTGACTCCTTGAGGAGCTGGTGAATGGATCTGTGCCTGCTGCTGCTGTTGGTGCTGCTGCTGTTGCATTCCCTTTGTCAATGTGACCTTCCGCACTGGCTGCTGTTTCGGCTCCAGAGGTTGTTGAGGCCGCTGGGGCTGGCCCTCTGGGTGAAAAAAGCCAGCATCCTCTCCCCCCTGCTGAAATCAACAACACAACACGCGGCTCAATGTCTACGCAGTGCAAACACTCGCTCTGAGAAACCTCCTGTGACATCCAGCTCGGTTAGAGCACAGCAAACACTCATCGATTTGCCTATTAAAACAAACCAGCGCCTGTTACAGAAGTGTGTAAGGGCTCAGCCTGGAAATTACGCTTTAGTCTAAAACAAACCCACAGTAGCTAAGCACAGCTTATTTCGTTTGAACTTTATTATCGATTGCTGTGTTCAGTGACATCTTTTCAAACCCAAATCAGCGAGGTATTTTCACTTCTCTTTCCAAATTATTCTTCCTTCCAGGTTTACATATGAACTATGCTTATTGCTTTTTGGTGGTGGTGGATTTTTTTCCCCCCATAGAGACGTACACGTTACAGAGAACTGTGAAGGCTGGAAGAACCACACAAGTACTCTGCTCATCTTTCAAAGTTGAATCTCTCTTTAATTAGAAATTAGTATTTATTTTGAAGTGCATATTTACGCTGCCTGCTTCCATACCAACAACCTTTTAAGCTATCTTCATCCCCAAGCACTGTCCACGTTTGGAACAGTTAGAACAGTTCTTCCCCAAGGTTTTTCTTGTTTGGTTTGGTTTATAATGCTCTTACTGTAAATATTTATACTCACAAGCACAAATAAACAATGCCCTTTCCGATCCAATGACCCCTAACTCTTTCTACTACCTCTCACTGAGCACACAGCACAGATGTGAGGTGAAGGCACTAGGAGATGAGTGATTCACTTCCACTGCCTCTACCCAAGCAGTTTGGCTTTGTACAAACAGAGGGGAGATTCTTGAATTTGTGTCTAGCTTTCCAGACTTGATACCGAAAACCAGCATCTATAAAGGGCTTCAAATCATCGCATGCTTTCTGCATGGTTTTTACAGCAAAATTTATATATTAGCTGCACTCCAACGTTCTCCAATCTGCTAATATTAGTCAACATTGTTCGTATTATCTTACATGCTCAAAGAATACTGATGCTTGCTGCCTGAGCACCCAGCACTGACCTGAGCATGCAGCTGCAGGACCAGCAGGAAGCCCCCCATCACCTACTGCCACTGGGGAGCCAGGCCGGGGAAGTTCATTAATCTCCAATCCCACTGGTGCAACACCTGAGAGTCAGGCTGAATAAACACAGGCAGGACTGCAGGCTTTATTTAAGCCCATGACAAACCTCAGGCAACCTTGCAAAAGCCCTATAATAGAAGGTGTGTCTGAATAAAAAGTAGTAATTGTGAAAGCATCTCTATTTACGCAGTTTCTTTCTTTTTGCTTAAATATCGACGAGTCAAAAGTCCTTCTGCATCCGTACCAGAGGTCACTAACCAGAGAGGTTCACATTAACTGGCACATTTCTTGGGGACAAGCAGACAAAACAAGGCTGCAGAAGGAGCAGGTTTATGGTCCAAGAGTGAGATTACCTCGACTGAGAAAGCAAATCATTACGCCTCTACCAGGATTACACAAAAGCAAAAGAAACACCTACTGAAGACCACTTGCTACTAAACCTTTTCACTATTATTCGAAGAGAAGTAGTCCAGAACAGGCAGTATCTACGATATTCTCATATTTTCAAGACCACTAGTGCACAATTCAAATCCCTAAACCACATTCTGTTTTATCCAGTAGATGCAGGCAACGAGTTCTCAAGAACTCGACTACGTAAATCCCAGACAAGTTAAACCCCCCAAAATTGGCTTCATCACTGCCTTGCACCATCTACATTTCAAAAGCACAATCTGTCATAGGGAAAATCTTGAAGCTCTTCCTACTTAAGGGCTTTCTGCCACGGTACCCACAGTGAGAAAGCAAGAGAAAACTGCATCTGTTTTTCCTACTTCTAAACAAATTTGTTTTTTTTCTGTGCTAAACTGAATGGCTCCATGCTGAATGAGGCTTCACAGAAAATTTTGTACATAAACCTTTGAGATCAGTAACTAGAAAGATATTATAAAGTTTTCTCTTCAACTGCTGCTCAAAAAAAAAAAAAAAAAAGGAAAAAAAGCAGCAGCTCTCCTCTTCTGAAAAAACAAACATACACACACAAACAAGTATCTTAGCAAGAACCCAGTATTAAATCCTCTTCATTTTAGTATTAATTCCACTATGAGCATCAGCATAAGCCTTATGCTCTGGTCAGATAATTTCCTTTATTCAACCTTCCAGCAGCTGGAAGATTATGAAACAAAAACGAATAAAAACTCCTAGGAGGAATTTAAATGGAAGAACGGGGAGTTAAAATCTAAACTATGCAACCTGCCTGCTGTGAAAAACAGCCATAAGTATTTGCAACCATTTGTTTCTAAACCAAAAATGATTCCATCCCATACAAAGAGCATGAGAGCAGGGCCCTCATGTACACAATGTGCTCATTACTGAAAGTTCAGAAGCAAACAACCATTTGCCATAAGAGGCAGGGACAGTCAACAACCTAATATTTAACTTGCAAGCCCAATTATCACCAAATAAAACTGTAAAGATTAATGCAGGAAACAAACAATCACACAAAACTCGAACAGAGCCAAATGCAAACACACAGTATTGGTTCAAATTCATGGAAGATCTAATGGGACTTTTTCTCTGCTGGGGTCTATAGCAGGTTGAGACCCAGTCTTAGGTTGAGACTCAGTCTGTGGGTTTCAAGCACTAGCACGATGTTCCTGACAATTCCCTGGGATGCTGATCCAGTCTGAAAAGGTGGAAGCATCCCTGGACTTTTTGTGAGTTAATACATTTTGGAAATACGAAAACCTGTAGGTAACAACAAAGGTAGTCCACGGGGTAAGAAATGGAGGGAACAAAGCCTGCTGGCTCCTGTTAACAAGAAAGGAAAACAGGACAACCTGGATCAAAACTTTATAACACCTCTCTGAATACCTCCTGCCACTGGAGATGACTGGAGCTGGCAAGGGCAGAGGGCTCCCTGCTCACTGACCTTCAGCAGCACGTTGCAGCACTGTACAGCCAGTCCTGCCTTCCCCTTTAGACAATGTTGGTGTTTTTCTTAAGGAAATGAAGAACAAACACAGCTCCTAGGTCAATATGCACTTAACAAGCAAAACAAAGTCTCAGGTAACAAATTTTAACCAGCTGAAAAAAGAATCGGTGCCAAAGTCATGTCAGTGCAAGGACCAGCACTGCTAGAGCCAAAGGGAACTAAATCTGCATAGTGCTATTTAGTGGCAAATTAAAACATGGCACTCACCATCATACCATCTTTTAAACTTCTTACATGCAAGGTAATTGCTGGCTTCTTCAGGAATGCAAATAAAGAACTAAGTCTCAAGCAAAAATAAAGCATGAAGAGCTTTAATGCCTGGCCTTAAAGCTACAAAACCTCACACATTGCTCACGGGCCACACATTCATATGAGAATATTAACACCTCAGAGGAAGAGATGCATGCCTGTAAATAACACTGTTGTATGTTCACTCCTGGCTTTCGCTCCAGAGGCAAACACCCAGCCAGAACCCATTAGGCTAATTAAACACATGGCAAAGCTACAGGTAAGGAGGCAGGCAGAGCACACTGGTAGTGCAGAAGCTACCAATACAACATCTAAGTGATGGAAACTGAACTGCTAGCATCTCCTCTACTTCAAACATCCCACTTCTACCTCATTTGAAATCCACTTTTTCTTAAGGACTTGATTTCTCTAATGGTAAGTTTTCATTAGCTTACATCCTCTCTTCCCCTCAGATTTAAATGTGTAGAAATAGAATGAGATATTGTAATTCTTGATAAAGCATGTTTGTTTTTTTTTGTTTTGTTTTGTTTTTTTAGTACCCTTTTGGGATATACTGGGCAACCCTAAATCCTTCTGCAAGGAATCTATCCATCATCATGGCCTGCTTCATACAGCCTGATGCACTGGAAGTGCTGAAACAAGGTAGAACAATTCTCAGCCCACCACAGTCCTATGCTAAGACCTGAAACCGATTGTTACAATTTCTGATTTTATAATACAAATTTCCTCTAAAGTCCCCTACAGATAGGTGAATTTCATCTTGTGTCTGCAAACCAATAAAGGGAAAATGCTTTTCAGTTATTGCCTACTGCTTAATTCCTGCATTACAAACCATTTTGACCTTCAAGCAATGAATTCCCAACTTTTATACAAGGGCTACCTTCCTAAATTAACATGAAGCTAGGAAAGAGTTCTCTTGAATGAAACTTTATAGTTACTTGCCTAATTCAGGAGTAATAAAAACACCTTTAGTAAGGGACAGGAGTTCTGTTCAGGGGGAATCTCAAAAACTGTCTTTCAAATTGAAAATACTATGAGATTGCTAGCAGTGCCAAAACTAAATTAATTTATAATACTGCATACAATTAAACACTAGTCAAAAGATCTAGATGAAAGGATTTATCTATACGGTGAACATTTTTCAAACGTTACTGTGTAAGAAACTGCAGACTAACAAAAAAGAGAAGTTATGCCATTTGAGGGCCATGAATTTCAGAATCAGTTCCCCGATAGTAATCGGGGCTGGTTTCCAATATTGACACTCGTTCTCTCACTTGTCAGTGCTGTGCATTCAGAAACACAAAGACCATCCTGCCAAATAGGAGATCACGAATCCTAACCCCAGAATTTTCTGATCCTGCCCGAATTTCGCAAGCTGAAGCTCTGCGCTCCATCATAATCATTGTGACAGTTTTGTAATGAAGACGAAGTTTATTTGCCACCAACATTAGCAGGACAAATTTATTTATAACAAACGCCTTAAAATGTACTGATAAAACTGCCTATTGATAGTGTCAGAGCTTCCTGCAATTTGACAGATCAAATCTTATTTTCATTCTTAAACCCCATGAAGGAATGGTATCACCAACCTGCATTCTGTAGTGAGCAAATTGATTAATCCCCCTCTATAGAAATCTCAACTCTTGATTACACCTATCAGACGTTAAGCAGCATTATTCTAGAGTGACAACACTTGACAAATTCCCAAACCATTTTTCTCAGCCTTTGTGGCCCTGCTAGCTTGTATTAACCCTGATGAAAAATTAATTTTCCTTATCTTCTGCTAAACCCCAAAATCCAAATCCGCCAAACTGGCAACTCTTTCTGTAAAGGTATTATGAAAACCTCGAAAAGATTAATTGCATGTCTTCAGGTGACATTAAATTAATTTCTGCACTCGTGACAGACATTTGATACTCCGTACTGAGAGGACAGATAACATTGTCAGGATACACAGAAGGACAGTGGTGCGGTGTCCCAGGGCAGCCTCTTATGAATTCTCCTCTCGATAAGGCCATACTTCACTGTCACCGGCACTGTTAGGGATCTTGCAGCCCATAGACCTCACTGCACAGGTTTCTATTAACTACGACAATGCCGTGTCTATCCGTGTAATCTTTATAAAGCTAATTCAAAAAATCACCCAATAGGAAAGGGATGTGCATGCCGGATAAAGCACTTAAAGGAAATAAACTCCGGGTGATTTGTGTAAAAATAACCCGGAGAAGGAAAATATTTTCATCTTTTCCCAGACGTACTATAAATCAAATTCTCTGTAACACGATGAAGGCTTGAATCTTACAGGAAAATCTCAATCCAGAAATGTCTTGTAATTGATTTCCTCTACGAAAAACTCCTCATCTGCTACCAGTTTGAGTCAATATTTCTAGAAATGAGTACTTCTACAGTATCACAGTCGTTCAGAGGAAAAAGCACCTACCAGGTTACTAAACTCATCTTCACTTCAAGGACAAGAACAAATTACTGTTCTCTTTCATCAGTTATGTGGATTTTCATATGTAAACTTTTTCTTTGTACTGATACTTCAATTGATTGTCAAATAGACAACTACGCAGACAGCTGTGATCACCATGTAACAGAGTTCAAATAAAAATTATAGAAAGAAAGAAAGACCATCATGAAATGTATGTGAATAATCTCTCATTACAATAACCAGAAACCAAAATTAAAGGCAAATTGCTATTAATTAGCTGTGTCTCTTCAATTGGTGTTCCAAATATTTTACCACTGTGATACTGCCAGGGACCTGGGAACAGAAAGCCCAACCATTTGTGAAATACCCCACAAACCAGTACCATGAACAAGCACTCTTTGTGAACAGCTGAAAATCTATTTTCAGTCTGTCAAATGCCAATAAGACACACCTGGAAACCCTTTACTGAAAGGTCTTAGAAGGCTTTTAAAGTCTTTCTTTTTTTATATTCAAGAACAGCAGTAGTAAAAAAACAAAACAAAACAAAAAAAAAACCCTCCTGCTCTCCAGCCAGGCTGCTATACACTCCTCAATTAATAGACTCATTATTAATGACACATTTAAGACACACTAATGGTATGGTTTTGACTTATGAGAACCTGCAGAAATACGCTGCATCAGCCTACAGAGCATGCAGAACTACCAAAGCTTCCCCATTCACACCAGAAAAATGCCACTTTTGGTGCTGTGGTTTATTTTTCCTGGTCAAAAACTTTGGCATGAGGCAAACTTACCTCAAACAAGAGCACTCAGACTAAGTAATAAATAAAATCCAGAAGTGGTTCCCTCCCCATAAAAAAAAAAAAAAAAAGAACAAGACACTGTTAAGCTGCTTCAGTGAAGCATGATTTGATGACAAACTTCTCTTCTAATAGTGCCTAATGGTGTATGGAGAGTCAGAACAGCAGAAGCAAACACCTCATAAAAAAGCAGCTAATTCCATTTAATCCCACGTACTAACAGACTCCTTACCTTTAAGGTATTTCCTCCTATGTCTGAGAGAACTAAGGCATGGAAAAGGACTGGCCAAAAGGCAGAGAAACCTAGCTGTGCTACACTGGTTTCACCAGCAGCAACAGAAACACAGCTGATCAGATGCTGAACCATGGTGTGTTCTTCTAGTACAAACATCCACCCGCCCATTACAAAAATACAAATGCTGTTTCAAAGCTGCAGCAAAGACAACAGAGGTCGTGGATGCCCCATCGCTAAAGGTGTTCAAGGTCAGGTTGGATGAGGCCCTGGGCAACCTGATCTAGCAGGTGGCATCCCTGCCCATGGCAGGGGGTTGGAGCTGGCTGGGCTTTAAGGTCCCTTCCAACCCAAGCTATTCTGTGATTCTAAGATTCTGGACTGGGCCTGTATTCTACTCTAAGTACCACCTTTGTTTTTACATTTCTGTCCACAAATATACATCACCGGAACGTAGATATCAAAAATATGTTTTTGAGCTAAGTTTCCTGTGTCCCTATTCATTTGTCAGTATTCATGTCCAGGGTATTTTTGTACAGAATATTACAATGAAAACTGGACAGGCAGAGAAATTACCAAGAGAAACCACTTCTGTTTGAAAATACCAGCGATTCCAAAGCTCCTCAAAGAGCACTTTTGAGCTGGACACCAGGTATGTTAGAAAACACGAGGACTGGCTATCAGAAATCAGTACAGTGGGAGCTTCCTCATTTCTAGGTTCCTTTCTAGGTTCCCTAGTTCACATTCCCTGTGATCCTCCCAACTCACAGCCACCTCTGTATTAAAGATCTATTCCAAACTGTCAAACCTGAAATGCCATTTAAAAGACATTTGTGACACCTTGAACTATTAAATTTAAACTGGACAAATCTGCGTTTCTCCCCACCAAATTCATTGATTGCATTCAAGTAATTTTAATTTGAAAACTAGCTCTTTGTTACATACTTCAGTGGTGTTAGAGCTGCCTTTAGTCATTTCCCATCAGGAAACGAGATGCTCCATAACACCAACATGGCATCAATACAAATTTCACACTGTAACACAATGGCAGAAAAACTCTCCTTTGAGACTTAACAACAGTGACAAGCAATACCAAGTGCCTTGCTTTCAGGGTATTCAGGAGGACGCTGCTCTTCTTCAACATACAATTTAAAAGTCTCCTGAGGAAAAGGAGAAACTTGTTCTCCAGCCTTCAATAGGAAATACTTTATTGCACTTTGCTTCCAAGTTAAACCACAGCAAAGCTAAATTCAATTTAGTTAGGTATCTCCTTCTCTTTTTTGAGGATTTTATTACGAATCCATAAAAAGTACTGCTTGCATCTGGTTTGGCTGTCACCTCAAATCCCTCTAGTTGCTGAGTGTGTCCACACGTGCCCTTACACTGCCCCCGAGCCACCAGGTATTCTGTCTCTGTAGGGCCCATCCTCGTTGGAGGCCTGGGAGGACAGTTCATTTGTTTTGAAATACTCCATAAAATAGTATGCCTTTTTCGTAACAGGAATAGTACCTGACTTCCTTTTTTTTCACCCTGATATTTGTGGGGAAGAAATCCACGTTCATTTGTGAAATATTTCTACAGCACTGTCTCACGGGCTGCAGCAGGCAGAGTCCTTTTTCAATGACACTTGAATTAGTACTGCTGCAGAGGTCTTGCCCATTCTGACACAATTATCACTCTAAGTGATATCTGGACATTCAGATATGATGGCTTCAGCCTGTTCCGTCTGCTTCCAATATGGACATTATCCACAGCTCCTTCAAATAGTGGGATTGAATGAACTACAATGCCATTCCCTAGTTTCTTAAAAAATTAATCGCCCTGTGTGTGGTGCCGGCTCCTGTGTTCTGTTTCTCACAGCTGGTAGAAGAGCAGAGACCTCTCCAGAACTTGTCATGCAAACATAAAGAAATCTTGGTGTTTGTAATTCCTGACATATTTAGAGGAAAGGCGCTATAGAGCTTTCAAGTCAAATACTTTTAATTGAACTTGAAACATACACATGCATGCAAACACAGGTACAAACAAAGTGAAGTTGGTTGATAAGGTTACATTATTAAACAAGAATCATCTAAATCAGTGTCTTTGTCCATATTTAGAACTCCACATTCCACTATTTCACTTCTCAGTTACTTGAAATAAGAATGAAGTCGTCTATCTTCCATTCCCATTTTCTTTTTACAATCCAAGGACAATTTTGTAACAGACTTTTCAAACAAGACTTGCCAATACTTTCTTCAAGCTTTTCAGATGAAGCATCTCAGGTTTTCATGATTAAGATCACTAATAAGATAATGTTGCTTTTAATCCAATAGGGAACACTGAGATTTTTGTGTAGTTTACAGATATATGAAACAAGCTCATTGTGCGGCTTTCCACAGAGACAAAGATTGGTGTGTTCTTGTTGCAGCGTAAGAAATCAGCATTTTCAGGCCTTTGGGACAGACATATATCACTTTAACCATGGCAGACCATTTTCTGGCTAGAGAAAAATCATCCAACAACAACATAAGGTGACTGAAAGATACAGAGATTTTAAGACTTTATTACCGTTTCCCAAAGAACCTCAAACAAAACGAAAACTAAATTCAGCACCCACTCCATAAAACCTTCAGATATTTAAGGATGTATTTGGTACAAACCTGTTCTTCTAGGACTAAAGACACTCCTAATATACTGACTATGGGAATTCAGCTGAGCTTCGTACTGAACTATTTGCCGACAGACTGGTTGCAAAGCCCAAAGGAGAGCGCCACAACAGCCAAGGTGTCACAAAACCTGACCTGTCCAGAGTTAGTGATGGGAATGACTGATCAAAAACGGTTAAGAGATCTTCAAAATGAGAGACAGCCACAAAGAGGGACATATTTTTTCCCCATGTCTCTTGAGGTAAAATACAAATAGTGGAATTCAAATTGCAGCAAAAAATATGGTTTGGTCACTAAGAAAAAATCTCCTAAATGTACACATTAACCATTGAAGTAGATGGCCCAAGAAGTCTCCATAAATGAGATCTCAGAAAAAAAAGCTGGACAGATCCATCAGGAGTGCTATAAAGTTCACCTCTCTTCAAGGTGGAACAAATGGTCCTTTCACCCATTTTCTGTAAGAGATTTATTAGGGTATCTCTGCCTGACAAATAACGCCCTACAACCTCTCTGAGTTTATTCTTATGCAGATCCTTAGGACTGAGTTCAGGCTCCTTTCCAAGGAATCAAGTGTATCTCAAGACTTCTTCTTAGCAGAACACGTTAGTATGAATACCCAACATGTACGCTGAGCGATTTCTGGAAAAGCTGAATTGGAAGACACAGCAACCATAAAGCAGATTGGATCTGTCAAAAGACTTTTGGTCCTCCATGAAAAAAAAAATAAAGTCAGAATTCATTTGCTAAACTCTTAGTACTATCTCATTTTTCCAAGAGTATAACATTTAAAGGAGTAATTAATATGGAAAACTATTCACTGTACTGCCATTCCTGCATAAATTAAAGAAGTATTAGAAAGGGATGGGCATATCTGGTGGTGGGTTTTTGTTTTTCCTGGAGAAAAAAGGCAATCTGTTAAAAAAAAAAAAACAAAAAAAAAAACACATTACGTATGGTACCTAACACGTATCACCTTTGTATGAGGACTTTGTTTGACATAAAGAAAAGGGAAGTAGAAAATGACCTTAATTTCCTTTAAGAAGCCATAAATAAAGGCATCTTACGCATCAGATAAACTGGAGTAACTAACATATTTCTTAGGATTTAATTAGTAACTCTTACAATTAGGTAAAAATACTTAAAAAGTAAAAACCTCTCAAGAGAGAATATCATAGGAAGAGATTAGAAGCTCTTTTACCTTAAATAACAAGGATTACTTTTATCTGGAGGTCAGAGAGCCTCAATAGTACTGCAGTGTCCAGCAATACAAGTATATAAGTATAATTAGAAGCTTAGACTGGGAAAGTTACTTACTGTCCTCAAGAAAATAAACCATTTCACCACATAATAAACCTTTCTCTTCTGGTGTACGGCATTTGTACACCATAAATGACACCGGTGTACTCAGTACATCTCCCTAACTTAAATAACAAGGCGCCAGCAACAAATCCTCATTTGATCCTGTTCTACTGATGGCCCTACTGAATCCTGGGGAAATCTCCTTGCCACCAGCTGCTGTTTTAGGTTAATTTGGTCTAGGGCAGTTTGTATGGGTCTGGCATCGAACTGATCAGCTCTTCTGCTGACAGCTCTGCTACCATGCTGTACCATGGCCAGCAGGCTGAAAGAGAAGGGACCTTCTAAGTCTGTACCTGCCTGAATGAAGAGCTTCAGAAAGGGACCCTCATTGTGTCTAATCACAAACCATCTCACTTGGACACGGGTCTTAAAAACTGTGCTGCACAAAAGAGCTCTAGAAAGGAAAAAGGGTACAAGCGATTAGACTCGAGAGCAACAGCAGGGCTGCTAACTGCAGGATGAAGTCAATGCATATAGATAAGAGATACCAAGCATCCCTTTGGCCAAAGGAAGGGAATTACAGGAAACACAAATACTAAGGAGAACAGCTAGGAAAAAGAGATTTGGCTTTTCCTTTACATTTAGGGTTGAGGGAAGAGGAAGCAGGTGGCAGAGCTAAACATGAGAGAACAAAACTAAATGTGATGTGATCTTTATGGCAGAGCCCACACCTTTTAATTCTTCTTTAAAATCCTGTCAAAATAGACAAGATTGCACACCCTCTCCATTTTTGTTTTTTTTTATCTTGCATGGTTCAGAAATGAAGTCATATGGATTCAGCCTGTCACTAAATGATTAAAAATTAACTATCTTGATCAATGTTAAGCAGCTAATTGCAATGCTTGCTCTTATTCTTCCATAGTTGGAACGAAAATTTTCATGACTATATGAAAAAAAGCAGAAAAAGCTACATGTAAAGAACCTGCTTTACCTTGGTAATAACACCTCAGTAGCTGGAAGTTACAGACAGAACAAATCTGCTTGAATATACACCAAAAGAGAGGTTCCAGGTGCATTTAACAAAGCTAATTGCTCTTGCTTACCAAGAGACTCATCTGAAACAAACCATCTCTGGTTTCCCGAAACAGAGTTACAATAAGAACTATTGCATTACAAATGCCAGTTTGGGCACTGATAACCTTTGTTATGAAGAGCTGTATACAGTGGTGACTGGCACTGTTTTATTTCACCACATAATAAAAGAAGTTGTGCATGATTGCTTTATTTAATTGCTCAGGAATAACAAACCTGCTGTACCTTTCACAGACCACTGGGATTCCTGCAGACATATTTGTATGCAACTATTTTCAGCCCAAGAAAAAAAAAATTCTTTCAACCTTTTGAACTTTCTTCTACACTTGTTACCGTGTCAGAGGATTTAGACATCCTCCAAGCAAGGTTGTTGTCAGCTCTATTTAGTCAACAAGGTCCTTTATGTTAGTATTTTGAAAGATCACGTGGTCATTATGCAATTCAAAATTTTAAGCATATTTGTTTTATGAGCTGTAGAAAAGTATTTATAAAAAGTAATTCAGGCTTTGGCATTTCGATTTCTCCCTTATTTCTACAGATTAAAGCTTACCCACTGAGGCTTCCTTGAGCCCATTAACACAGTATGTTCACTTCATTACAGACTTAGAGCAGTTCTGCAAGTTCCCCTAATTAACATTCTTAAATAATTAAGAAATTTTCTTCAACCCCCTCCCCGACATCTCCAATGTATCACAGTTTTTAACAGATCACATCCTTCTTTCCTCCTCAGCACAGAACCCAAGGACAGATTGCACACTGGCAACCATCACCTCACTGCATCTTTTCGTGTCACTTTCTTCAGAGCCCTACCAAATTAACCTGTCTTTTTCATTAAGACAGAAGAAATCTGGTCTAGATACTTCCTAACCAACCCCCCAGATCTTAAGTATGCATGCTGCCATCGAGGCCAGCATTGAGAGTCATCCACAACGCTGGAGCTCAGGGGACGCCCTACAAATAATAGACCCCTCATCAAAAGATAAGGAAATCTCATTTAGATGCAGAAGGGAAATGGTAATGTTTTAAACCCAGCCTCTAACAGAAAACATCCCTCTCCAATATACTGCTTTAGTTAGTTTCGCAACACACTTCCCAAGAAAATAAAGCCAATCTTCCCTTGGGTACAGAAACCACGCCAATGCCAGTGCTGGCACACAACTAAATTATGTGGCTTCAACTAATGAGTAAGTAGAGCCTAGATTTTTAACTGAGCCTAGAAAACAGGTCTACAAGTCCTTTTCTCCGACCCATTATTTGACCTATCAACCTTAAGCAAAATGAGCAGAGTTGAGGAGTCCCTGAGACTCAAGTTACAAAGAATTTAAAGGAAAGGAGTGTTATTTTAGATAACAATGTGATAACAGTAACTGCCTGGCAGTAAAGCAGTAAAGAAAACATACACTTCTGAATAGCTAATAACTTACAGTTCTGAAAATCTAAAATATGGATTGTGAAGTCTGCTAAATCTGCTACTTCCCTCTTCACCTTGGGCCCATTTTTTATTTTGGGATTGCACGGAATGAAACACACACAAACAAACCATGACAAGAGACACACACAAGACGAGCCTCGGAAACTTACCCCTCCTGACAACTTAATCACCCTGACTTTGCTGCCGACATGGGGCCCATCTCCACTACCACTGTTTGTCCGCTGCATGACAGTCCTTTTCACGCCAGGTTTCAGTTCCTGGGGCCTTGCTTGTACCGAAGCCACTCGAGCAGTCTGTGGTGAGGGCAGCGGTGCTGCAGCAGGTTTTGTCTGCGATATTTTCTGCGCTGCCTGAGGCTGACTTGGAGGTACTGTCCTGGGCTGCCTCAGCTGTTTCACTGGTTTCAGCTGCTGTCCTTGATACTGCATATTGCCCCCAACCTGTGGGTAATCTGTGTGTTTGGGCTGGGTATTTGGGACTACCATATCTTGCTTTTTAACAAGGAGTCTGTTTTTCACATTTTGCCTGGTCTGTAAGCCAGAGTGGGGTATGTAAGGGTTGCCGTTGGTGGGGAACTCGGAAGAGTCGTCCTCCTGCTGCATGTAGGATTGCTGCGTAGAAGGCTGCTGCTGCTGCTGCTGCGCCAGTCTTTCAAGCAGTTCTCTCTTCCTAGCACCAGCCTGCTGCTGCCGTCTCAACTCCTTTTGTTTCAGAATTTCTTCTCTTAAACGCTTCTGCTCTTCTATCTTCAAACGGTACAATCTAGTTTCTTCATCTTCATCTGGATACTACAAAGGGAAACACAAATTAATTTATAAAATACTCTATCTGCCCGGTTTGGTCAAAATAACATTATTTTGTTGTTTTAGATGTGATAATGACCTAACTCTCTGTAGAGCTTCTGAAATTATCCATGACACAAAGGAAAGGCTATTAGTAGTAGAGCATATCCACAAATATGGTTTATTTGCTATTCATTAGAGACAAACAGCTCAAATCAGGTTTAGGACTTAGAAATACTACTTCCTAAGACAGTTAAAAAAAAAAAAAAAAAAAAGCTTTAATACCAGTTAAGAAATCTTATCATAATACTAAAAATGAAGTCTTACAAATTGGAACTCATTTAGAAGTTTCTAAAACCAATTAAACTATTAATATAATTTGAGATATCAAAATATGTTTCAAATGGAAAGTAACAATACGAAGGCAACCCACTGTCACACAGGTTTTATCTTGCTCTTTTCTGACAAACTAACAAAAGGTAGGGTGGTAAATGACCTGAAAGGCCCTGATTAGAACTATTGATTTTTCTCACAGAATTTTCAGCCTGATCTCAAACTCATTTGTCACACAATAATTGGTTATAATGAACAGCACAAGTCAATCTCTCTGACCTTGAACTCATGCACTCTCTTCAGAATCAAAATGTTGCCAAATGCAGCGTTGGAATATTAATGGTATATAGAGAATGCCTTTAATATTCCGTCCCTAGGCCCTTCTGAAAGTCTTATACACTATCAAATAACCTTTCTAAAGATTATTCAACTTTGGCGCAACGGGTTCTTATGAAAAGCTATAAAAATAGACAAGAGCTGGGAAAACAGTAATTCTCACCATCCTGGAAAAGAAATCAAGCAGCTTATGATACAAATATATGCATTTTTTTTTAAAAGTTACAAAGCATACCTTTTATGTGTTTTGTTTTCAACAGTTTGAAACATTAGAGACTTACAGAGACTGCTTACAAATGCTAATGAGCACAAAATTCTCTTGATAAGATCCATTAATCACCCCTAACAGGCTCTCAGAGTAATAATACTCTACATTTTGGTAAGTTACAGCATAAACAATGTTAGAACACTTCTCAAAAACTGAATCTGCAATTAATAGTTATTTATGTTGCTCTAAACTGGGGTGCAAGAGCTTGTAAGTATAAATGTCTTTTTTTTTAAGATTATTTTTAAACGCATGCATACCCAAGTGTGCAATAATAAATTTTGGTGTTTGAGGGCTTTTATCTCTGGTACATCACAGAATCTCCAACACAAAAGAAAAAAAAAAAAAGCAGAAGAGATCCAACCATAAAGTTGATTTGCAGATAAAAAAGCCCATTAGTATTTGTGTTCATAGAATCCAGATGCACAAATCCTGAATGCTCGTCTCCTCCGGATATAACTGCTCCTTTCCTAAGTAGCCGCATGTCTCAGAGTACAAGTCTAGCCTAAACAACGACTAAAATAAGATTTCAACAAAAACAGATTTATTTATTTATAAATATGGGCTACGGTTTTGGGAGGAATCCGACCACCATCCTTTTTAGGACAACACTTCATAAACCACAAGGTTCTGATCTTCCCCAATCCTTTTCAGAGGACGACTGTAGTGATAAATGACTGATCACTGTAATGACTAGGTTACAGGTCTTTGTTGACAGATGGCAACAGGAACACACTTCTACAAATTAAAACATGGAGGGAAGTCAAGGAGTTAATCTTGGACTGAAAGCTGGAGGTGCTGGATTATAGTTTTAAACACCAAAACTACAATAAAAAAAAAACACATGATCCTTAAGAAACAGAGCAAAAAGATAAGACTCAAGTATATCTTGCATAGGATGAGAAAAATAAGATAAGCTCCAGATAGGAGGATGACATGCTGTTATGCAGAACCTGATGTTATGAATGAAGCTTTCAGTCGGTTTCCGAGACAGTAAATATGTTGTTCAAATCGTCCAAACAGAAAACCTGTTCCACTTAATGAATTAATTCACTTGCTTTGCTTTAGATCAGAGCATGCTGTATTTTATCTAAATGGGTCTGACAGATGCCAGTGAGCCAGTACCAAGTCTACCTCTAGAGGTAGCACTTTTTTTTTTTTTTCTTTTTATGATCAACTGAGGGTGTCAATACTAGCAGAAGCCTGCATAAGACTGGGCTTTTCTATCAGCTGTGCTGTATCATCAGGGAACTGTCTGCTTGTATTACCATCTAACAAGTTCTGAAAGCCTCGGAAGATACAAATCCCAATCTGTTAAGTACAAAACACCAACTCAAAGGCTACATGTAAGCAGCACAGAGATGTATTTTATGGTGCATTTAAATGGGTCTTGCCAGCAGGCAAGAACGGACATCCTGAGGGGCTCTGATCAACACGTCCATGCAGAACCCCGTGGGCAGACTTCAACTGCACTAGCATTAAACACAGAAGACAAGTGGATGAATGCTTAGTAGAATCTGCGGGCTACTCCATCTCAAATATAATCTGGAATTTTCCTTTCAGGAACTCAACTCAATATATGCTAAGTTAGTAAGGTTCCTACAAAGTCAATACAAAGTCAATTTCTTCTGAAAAGGCGAGCTGTGAAATGAAGGGCCAAAAGCTCTGAGGTTATATGACAATTGCAAATCAGATCATTAATAGGCTACAGACAGGCCTAAATCCTTCATCTCCATAAATGAGTTACTATTACTGTTCAGTTCTCAGTAAAATACCCTTGCAGCTAGAAGACAACCACACAATATAAAGACGCTGTGATCAATAGCTAAGTATTTGCATTAGGAAGCACTTCTAATTGTTATTAGCCAGACCCAGTACAGAATGACCCAACAGCACGGAATCAGAATGGGTAGCAAACTCCTCACCAGGATGAAAACAGGGGCAGTTAAATCCTCTGCCTCTTGGCTCTAAAACCATCTCTTCCCCTACATTGTAAGTAGCTTCATCAGAAAGAACAAGCAAGACAGTATGCTGGATCAAAATGGAAATGGTATGCAATGACTGCTGCTAATGCTTTTCATCCTATTAGCTTAATAACCGCAGCACAGACTTCTTCACAAGCAGTTGCACTGCCAAAAGAAAAAAAAATAAAAATTTTGCCAAAAAAAGCAACTGGGAGAAAGTAGACATCCGTCAAAGATACCGTGAATTTCACAGCTCATATTTGGAGGTTTAATACCAAAAGCAACATTATCTGCAGGTGAAGCAGCAGAAAAACTTGGAGCAGCCTTTTCACTAGATAAACCAGATGTGTCACCCTTTTTCTGCAGAAAATTCTACAACATGAAGAAATAGTGTACATAAAAGGAGAAGCCAGGTGGAATACAAAGTAAAAGAACAAAAAAATACAAGCACAAAGCCAGAGAGACAAAGCAGTTCCCTTAGTGTCATTTTTATTGTTATTTATTTTTTTCCCCGTTCATTTGTTTTTGCTGTTCTTAAATGCAGATTCTCATCTGCCTGAAAAGTTCTTGAGCACAATATATTTAATTGTGGTTTGGAGGGAAGACCAAGCCTTAGCTACAGGTTTTCCTTCTGCCTTAAAGGTTCATAGATTTTAATGGAAAGTGCCAAAAGAAGAAGTTACAGGCTGCCATTCTGAATCTAACTCAAGAGCAGCAGTAAGAGAAGCAGCAGACTTTTGTAGGGTAACCCAGAAATGCTCTAAAACAAATTACAACATAAAGTATAACGTCTCTAGTCCTCGTACCAATAGCTTGCTTCTCATATAGTGAATTCAAAACAATCACTTTTGTGGCTGTGGGTCGGTTTCTTTTCTTTTTTTTTTTTTTTTTTTTTTTTTTTTAAGAGTTAAATGCAAAGCCCTGAGAGCTGGATACTGAAGTTCTCTGGCTTGCAACGAAGGATAAAGGAACAAAAAAAATAATCATGCAGCCAGGCTCACTTGTTTCCCTCAGTAAAACTGGCACAATCAAAACAGTTTGAACTGCAGCATATACACAAATCAGTTTATTCAAGAGGTTATTTTTTCCCCATCAGTTATAATATTAGAAACAAAATAGACTAGAAGCACTTGTCCAAAAATTCATAATAATTCTTCATAAAAGGTAAGGACAGATCCAAATTACATCATTTGGCTGCTGGGGTTCAATAAGGACAGTTAAATAAACGTCACACATTACTAATGACAGGGGCTCCTAAACCCTATGAAGGTATGAATCATCCTACAAAACACAGGCAGAGTACATATCAGAGAAACAGAAAATTAAGAATGAGATTATATATTAATTTGAAAAGCACACTGCCCTCTTATGATCTTCTATCTAGAAAAATATCGCTGGAAAGAATTTAAGCACAAAGACAGGAGGCATTATTTTTAAAATTTGGAAGTCAAACCTACTCAAGCTGGAGAAAAATTAAAACGTACATTTTTTTCATGTAATTAACTTCTAAAAATGCAGATTTAGAAACATTTTCTTAATAATCACCTGAACTTCCTCAATATTGAATATTTTCTATACTCTGAGTCTTATAGAAAAGAACATTAAGACCCAACAAAAATCCAACTCCAAAGTTTACTGGATTTGGAAGAACAGAAAGGTTGCCTTCAAGGATACCAGGGATGTTATCTGCAATATAAGTGGTGATATCAGTAAACCTCTGATTATGCAATGGTTTACCAATATCTCTCCTGTTCTGAGATCCAGTATTTCATTTCTTCTAAAAAGCTTCACATCACCTTTCTACATTTTTCTGCCCCATTTTGAAACTCAAAAATGCTTAATGTTTCCCTAATTCCTCCCTCCCTAAACTGACCTCAACATGAGCAGAATGAGACCCGCAGTCACTACCCATTTCTCTCAATTTCATTGTCTCTTTGTTACTCTCCCAGATGTAAACTTCCATGTCCTCGGTCTGAAAAATCATTCTGACAGAGGCACTTAAAGGTCGATATTTTCCAGCTGCATAGGAACAAGTGTACCATTCAGAAAGTTTAAACAGTTTTCAGTCTTCTAGTCACTCAGGTTGCAATCCTTTATATATCTATTTGGAAGATGAGGGAAAACCTTTAACAGTCAACATTGCTATTTTTTGTGCTTCCTGAGTGATAGGGCATTCATAAATATGGCCGTTGGCTCTTAAGGAAGATGGATACAGAAAAAGAGTCTTAATT
This sequence comes from Aythya fuligula, assembly GCF_009819795.1. Lineage (NCBI taxonomy): Eukaryota > Metazoa > Chordata > Aves > Anseriformes > Anatidae > Aythya > Aythya fuligula. Next base: position 8,916,339 of record NC_045560.1, on the reverse strand, counting down.
TTCCAGTTGAAGACACTTGCAAAATAACCTGCCCAATTCAGTTATGAGCCAGACAGCTAGAAAAGATGGCAGAATTTAACTCTTTCATCTTCACAGAAAGCCTAAAACAGCATAAAGTTTGGTAATTAGAAGAAAAATACACAAAAGACTGGAAAATATTACAATCTGCCTTAAGGAGGGGATGTAATAACCTACATTACAAAAATAGCAGAGAAAATAATTAAGTACTTGGAAATGAGATTGCTAGTACAGCAATCCTCAGTTTGTAAACTGAGGATGAGTGGCACCAGTGAATATGACTACCAAAGTGGCACAGCTGAAAAGGGACAGCTGTTACTGCACTGTGGTGCAAGGCTCTCTTTTGGGTCTACTTTGAAAAAAGAAGTGTTCTATTCTGTGCATGCACGTTCATAGAAATCTTTGACAAGCGTACCTATGAAAGCTTTACTTTTATGGTTATCAATAGGAAACAGTATAGAGACATCGATTTTTCAAGGGCAACTTTTTTTTCCCTCCCGTTTCACAAAGAAAGTGACATATGTGAAATAGGTATCACAAACTCCTTTCGAAGACAGCTGTTTTACCATGGAAATGAAAAGAAAGCTTGACTTACAGGACCAAGAAATCACATGAGTTGAATTAGATGGTCTTAAAGTTACAGGTTTGTTAGGATACGTATAATATTCAAGATGGAGAGAACAAGATATCTGTACTGGTTATTTTATTCCATTTGATTAACAGGAGTGAAAACTAGTAGTTTATTTTTCCTGACACTGACAGAGATATTTCAGGACTAATGTCCTAAGTTCCATATGGCTGAAACATGAAAAAACTATAAAATGCTTTAGATGGGGAGGCCTGTAACTGCTTTGCATAGGTCTTCAAAACTTACCTGTACTATTGGCCTGAAAGACAGATTGACTTGGATTATTCCAAGAAACTGAACTGAGGTGAAAGAGATTACTTAAGCAATTTTTTCAGAAAAGATCACAATTAAAAGGGTTTTTTATATTCCCACTGAGAAGCAAGTCCAGAAGAGGTCAAGCACTGCCAGCTACGGGTTTCTTTTGTGCCACATTTCCGAAAATTAGGGATGGTCATAGTAATTCATGAACGAGATGAGAAGCTAATCACCAGCAGCTTAAGAGGAAGACAGTATTACCACAATTAAAGCTTTCAACAGTTGTTGAAGGAAACCTGGTCCTTGAGACAAGTTTCACGGGCAACCGAACTATAAAGATTTACAGTTTTGTTCCGAATAACCTGACATTCAGGAATTGTACAGGGTGCGTTTAACCATCATGTTCCTCTGGCACTTCCTGACATTCAGTATTAACAATATCATCTGTGCAATCCTACCTACTCTCTCACACAGTGCTCATGGCAAGTCTTCTCTAGCTTCCAGGAGAATCTGTGCAGGAAAATGTCCCCTGTTCACAATGCATAACCCAGTGGAATCCAAAAACCTGTATTTCATTTTTTGATTGTGCAGAGTACTAGCAGAGCAAACAGCATCTTTTTGTCCAAAATGGAAAACTTGAGAGCATCTCCTATTTTCCTTCATCCAAAAAGGGTATATGAGAGAAAGATTTTCTTCCTCAAGAAGAAGAAATTCCGTGGACAATACAGCTGCAATTTCCTGCAGGAACGCTCAAGACCCTAGAGTAGAGTGGGCAGTCTAAGGACAAACAGCACGAAGAAGAAAAATGGCTATTTAGGGCATATAAGGCATATAGCAACACAAAATGGAAGAGAAGAGGTTTTCTAACCAAGGAAGAAGTACTTACCTGGAAGGGGAAGAAAAAAACAAATGACAAAAAAAAACACAACACAAGGCAACTGATCGTAAACCTGCAAGATACAAAATGGGCACAGTGGATCAGAGGACTATCAGAGGACTATCTCAGACTTGTATCATTGATGAAGTTCACGCCACCTCTGCCTTGTCACGGTAGGAATGATTCCTACACCTGCAAAACAAGATCACCAGGGCCCTGACAACTTTTCAGACTTCCCTTTTTTCTTTTTTATTTTGGTCAATGGAAACTGACTGAAAGCACAACTCAGAAGGGAGGCCTCTAGTGGCAGCAAAAAATATTGGACGAATAGTATGGTAGATATGCTTACAGTCAGACAAGAAGTTTCCAATGGGCTTTCTTTTTAAAAACAGCAAAAAAAAAACCCTTACCTCTGTTTCAGACTTTGCTTCTGGTTTTGCTTGGGCCACTGGTGTGATCGCTTTAGCTTTCACCTCAGGCCGTCCCTGTGAGTTTCCAACACCAGCTACAGTCTTGGTGGCAGACACTGTGCTGGTAATGGGTTTGACCTGAGCAGCTGGGGTAGAGGTTCGCCTGTTGTTGCTCACTTCCAGAGCATGTGACGGTGCTATTGGCAACTCCCGCAAGTTACTATTTCTTGGAGCAGTTGGCTGTAGCTGCTGATTTGGACGCTTGACAATATTTTGTGAGGGTGTGTTCTGAAAAGCAGAAAGAAAAAAAAATGCAGATATTGCTACTCCAAGACAGACTGAAGTGATCCCTGTTTTAGATTTTCATGACTTGCTTGCCAACACAAAAAGAACTTTTCAAAGAGGTAGTGAAAACACAGTAGTGTTTTCAATGTAAGTATTAAAACCAAAAACATTAACTTTTTAATCTACAGCAAACAATCTCAGTGGTTTAATATATTTCTCAGAAATTGGCCTCACTGTGATTTATTTTGCTAATTAAAGTGATTCTTCCGAACTACAGTCACATCAACTTGAGCACTGCCATGGACTGTTGTGTTACCCCAACCTACCTAGTAGCAGAACATGCTGGATTGGAGCAAACTCACAAGACATGAGTGATACCATCTGAACCAGAACACTTATCCACAGTGCTACTGAGAGGCCTTCAAATTGAAGGATGGTGTCACAGAAATGGGCTCCTACACAGTCACAGACTACCAGCAGTTTTAAATATGATCATGCAAATTTTCCCCCCAAACCCTTTACTGTCAGGTTTTGGGCAACTCTATCATCTCTTTTTGGAATCAGATCACAAAAACCACAGAAAATTAGACTAGAAATAAAAAGTAAAGACATGTACTATTTGTGGATGTAGATTATAAAATGATCAAAGTAGAAAAGGGAGCAAAAAATGGGAACAGAACAGAAAGGGACAAAACAGAAAAGGAATACGCGATACTGAAAAACTGCGGTGGCATTTTGAAATGTGTTTATATGCTTATTATCCACGCAGAGCTAAGAGAGACAACGCTGATGGAGGTGGTACTCACATGTCTTGGCTTCATCGGACCCTGCCGCTGCTGACACTGCATCCTGTTGTTATTTGGCTGCTGCTGCGTGGCCTGCATGTGAGGCCTGAACTGTGGCTGGTTCATGGGCATCAAGGGCTGTGGTGGTCCTTGGAGATGATGGTGGTGTTGCTGCTGCTGCTGCTGGTGATGGTGCTGTTGCTGCTGCTGGTGATGGTGCTGCTGAGGCTGAGGCTGGGGCTGAGGTTGCAATGGTGGATGCAAAGGACCCTTTGTATCAAGAAAGATTATTTGTTTTTAGTTTCAAGGTAGTAATCTTTGGAAAAGTAGCTCCAGCCTCACAAGTCCTCAAAACATTTGTGTCCTCAAAACATTTGTGAGCAGCTACTGCCCAGGCTAAACCAAAACCACACTGATTAAAAAACAGATTAACAGAAGCTGTGCAACGTAGTTCTATGCTTAAGCCTGAGTAAGACAACAGATGAATTGGGAAAAAGGCAAACGAAAGGCCTTCTGCTCTCCTTTTTCTTTTCTGTTTTATGACTTAAACACTGTTCTTTCTCTTCCTCCCCCCAAACACAGAAGTCCATAGAAGTCTTCATGACTTCCCCACATTCGAAACCCAGACACCATGAAAAGACCCCGAACACCCAAGCATGCAGGCAGGGCCCTCTCCATCACTCGGCGTAACCCCAGAACATTTACCCACTTCAAGCAAGCAGCTCAGCTTCCCCTCGGGCAGCAGGAGGCCCCAGCTCCCCGCTGAGCTGTGCGGCTGAGCAGCAGAGGGCGCTCCGGCCCTGCCGGTGGCCCGGACCAGTGGGGCAGCGGGACAGCTCTCCCTGCCTCCGCGGAGCTAAGGCAACTTAAGGAGCTGCATGGCACTGGATCAAACGTGGCATTAAAACTTCTCAGACTACATTAGCTGTAAAGTGTTAAACAAATCACGGTGTTTTTTGTAACTTTACTGTAGAGATAGGACTGGGCTGCAGACTGCTGTTGGAAATGAGTTAGTGCTGGCAACCGAAGGAAAAAAATAATCACTTTTTCTGACAGAGTAATAAGCACTATATGCAAATCTGCCTCATACCTGTAATCTTGAATAACTCCATTTTATTCACATTACTCCTATAAGCCAACAGGGCTACAGTGCAGTATTGGGACACTGCAAACACCTCTTGTACGACTGCTCCTACTGTAAATCTGTACCTGCATGTTAGGCTGCGTATGTGCGGCAAGGAAGGGCTGTCCCGGGGCTTGTAGGAATTGCTGTCTCGGAGGAATGAAGGGCCGTGGATTTGCTGCACCCGGCTGGTTGAAATGGAGAATTCCCACCGGGCCTTGAGGCTGTATGTTTGGCCTCACCGGCCTCTCTCTGGGAAATACCGGCTGTTGCCCCTGCTGGCTGAAGGCTGGCCCGGGCTGACTGAACGGCATGGGGCTTTGCGTAGGGACAGGATGCGCGCTGTTCAGAAGCGGGGGAGGTGGTGGCGGAGGGGGGCTCCGCTGCTCAAACAAGTGATGGCTTGGAAATCTTGGATCTACAGGAACCAGAAAAAGTCATTAAATGACAGACTCCTTGGGAAACAAACATGCTTTTCAAACACAAAGTTGTTTTGATTTAGAAAAAAGTAACTTGAAATTTGTAGAAAGCAAAAATATGAGGCATTTTAATCTTAAAGAGCTATCCTCAACATCCATTTCCCTCGCTTGTGCCACCTGTGTTTAAAAGTAATTGATGCTTAAAAGACCAACAGAACTGACCATTACCTAGAATTATGAATAGCTTTCAGAAATTCTACTCTACTGAAATCAGCAAAGGATTACAGGGATTAGTGCTTGAAGTACACAACTCACAAAACCCTGATACCGTTTGCTAACCAGATACTCAGCAACTTTACATATGCCTTTTATCTGTATATATACATATGTATTTCATACATTTGGTATAAACATATCTATACATACACACAAACTACCCATTTTGTTTGCTATGCTGCAACAGTTCAGCTAATGTTAACAGATATCTTATAGAACATAGTCCAGACAGTTTATAGTGTTAATAATGGAAACCAAAATGTACAGAGAGTGCATTATGTAAAACGTAACAAGATACAACAATTTTATTGCATTTACTTTTACTTACAATTATTTGCATACTAATTTTATTTTGCATTTGTATAAATTCACAGATTTATGGTAGCTAAACGTGTAGACAGAAGACTACATCAGAACAGGAGAAAAGATACCAGACCACTGCAATTTCTGGCACTGTAACTCATCAGGTTACATCAATCTTCTGGTCTTCAGGTTCTTCTCAACATTTCATGTTACAAGATACATACTTAAACTGCATACTGATTTTACAAAATGTACATCTTGTACATTAATTGAAATGAAAATGCTTACCTCCTATAAAAAAGGGATCTCTCTCCTGAGGAGGTGGAGGAGGGAGTGGTGGTGGCGGTGGTGGTGGCCCCCTCCACTGGTCCTGGATTGGCAGCCTTGGGGCCTGTGAGAAGTTGGTAGGAACGGGTCCAGGCGCATGCTGCTGAAAGTCTGGAGGAACCTATTTAATAAGACAAAACTAAGATTAAGACTATCAGCCAGAAAATTATCTATTGTCTGCTATAACTTTTTTTTCTTTTAAAAATGTAATTGATTTATGGAGTTACCTCCTATAATCTCTACAAATTGGCAGCTCTTACTGAGTCATCCTTTCACAATGGAAGAGATATTAAACCTGAGCACAGCATTTTGAAATGAATTCACAATGTTTTAATAATCACTAGCACTACAGGAATGCCATTTATTCTCAAAGCTTATTGAAATCCATACAATTATTGACCTTCTTTCCCATTAATCCCCCCAAAATCTGAATGTCTACTTTAGAAAATATTCCTGACATTTATCTTCTTAAACCATGCTATTCTGTGCCATCAATTCAGTACAACGTAGCACACTGAAGAGAAGCAGCTCTGCTTGGGGGAGGAATGGGGGACAGGACACGACAATGCAACAATTTGTGGCATTTGAAAATTAAATAAACCATCTTTCAAAAAATAAAAAGGTAATATTTCTGTCTATTCAGAATGCAAGCATCTGAAGCATTGTAAGGCAGACTACAAAGTTATATTTCCTCCATTAAGTTTTTAAAATGTAAACTGAGCCCTTACACGTTGCAGAAAGTGGAACATCAATACAAAAGCAGAATTTTGCAGAAGACACACTTAAGTCAGTAATTCACATTATTACCATTTCTTTTATATCAGAAGTTAACAAAGTATGTTGGCAACCTCTGATAACTAACCGAGAGAAGCTATACCTAAAATAAATTACTATATTCACAAACATTTCCTTATTATATATGAGTAGATCAAATAAGTAATGAAAATAAACTAGGAACATTCTTGTTTTCCACTTCAGAGAAATTCTGAAATTAGTGGTGGCATCTTTTTCATCTACATCTGCTGTTCACCTAAAAGCTTAAAGCTTGCCATTGCTGAAGACAAGTTTTTCAAAACAGATTTCAGAACATACACACTCCCTGCTAAACTGAATTATGGCCATCAGCAAAGGATTATCATTTATCTATGGGGCTGCCCTAACCAACAACATATGCAGTCTCACCCTATCCTATGTGTATTGAAAAAAAAATCATAGTTTTTTCATTAAAAAAAAATCTCACACAGCAAAACCAGGTATTTGCTCTGCAACTGAAGTCTGCTTGGTATCAAAGCAGCACAAGACAAAGCTGCTTCACACCCTTCTACAAGCTACAGATGGGATTTGCAAGAACCAAAAAAGGTAGATGAGAGCAAATCACTGAGGTTCAAAGCCATTACTAAATCTGTGGCCTTCTCGGAAACACCTAAATGGGCTATCTGAGAAACTAGGAGCTCTCATTTGGAAGTGAGACTGCGACTATGTATTTCATGTCATTATATAGCCATCAACTGCAAATACTTTATCATCAGAGATTAAAGGTTCTCTATCCTGTTTCCAGTGCTCCTTCCTAGCCAGCCAGTCTCCTGTGGGTATTTCATTTAGAGAAAAGACATCATTTTACACTCAAGCATGACAGTCTACATAATGTACATACTATTTACAGGAGGAGCTGCTATACTTCTTTAAGCTAACAGTTACCAACACAAAATATTCTTGCCACCTCAGAAGACACCAAGACCTTTGAATTTCAATGCTGTCTGCAACCAGTGGCACTGAGAGGAATAGGGAGGTATTCAGGGTGGAGAAAATGACATTGATTCGTCCCATCAAAATCCATTCAGGTTTAGCTGAACCAGGCGGTTCAACCGCGTTGCCCTTCCCCGGTGTGGAACAGGACAGCACTGGCTGCCTGCCAAAGCAGAACTGAACACAAACCTTGAGGATCCTGACCCTTCGTTCCCCAAATGCACCTGTACCATCACCACGCGTAGAAGCTGCCAGAGGTACTTTCAAACTAAGGTTAAAAGCATCCCTTCATCCTGGGGGATAAAAGCGTATTAAAGAGCAGCTCTCACAGCCATCAGTCACCCTAGGGAACACACAGGGCTTCCGCAAGCCACGCAGCCTCAAGGGACGCACCCAGCAAACCACCCCACATTTAGCTACTTCGTTATTTAGGCAGTCACATTTAGTTTGTCACTGGATAATGCATGAGGTCACTGCCAATGGAGGCAGGGGAAAAACCAGTTCATCGGGGCAGTTTTCACACAAGGTGGTTATCTTACATCTTACTCACAGCACATCCTCACATGAGCATATGTCACCTGGGGAGAGGAGGAAGCCCAGGCAGGTAACCTGCTTTTTGTTTATTTTTTATTTTTTTGAGGATTTAACTTTGAAATTCTGAAGTTCTCCTAATTCTCACGATATGCCTACATAAAACTTCTTTATTTCTAAAGTGGTCACTGAAAAACATGACGTGGAAGTATACTGACACATAGGTAGAGAAATGGTGAGTACCACATATTTGCCGCCTGAGCTGAAGAACTGGCAGCAGTAATAACGTGGCTGGGCTTGTTTCCAAGCACCAAATGGTGTCACAGTGATGATAATCTGTACTTCCTTCTTCCAAACTCAACATATTCTGCCCTAGTGAAGGTCACAGAGCCTTTTCAGTCTCTCCCCCTCACTCCCAAGCTCTAGATAGACACAGGTTATGGAACAAGCAGGTGTCTCCACTCCTACTCCTGGAATCTGCAACCAAATCTCAAGCATTTTCCTCAATATTAATTCATTTCTCAGTCTTGTTTTTTCTCCTGAAGGAGAAGCATGAGGTGTGCATGTGTTTCTATACCTGTATTTAAATAAAGAGCTTTCCCTGTCCTGCCACCCCACACCCTCATTATTACACCTGGATCTACTACATCCCAAAGCAGCCCTGAATTGCAAACGCACGGGAAGTCCTGCTGAATCTCACACAAATCTTAATGCAATGAAACATCCCCCATTCAGCCAAACTTTTTTTTTTTTCTTGAAAAAATGAGCAACAATAAAATGTGAATTTCTGAATAGCTCACTCAGGCAAAATGATGTTCTTCAATGCTTTAATCTCTGAATTCTGTATTCAGAGTTTTTCAACCAAAATGATTTAAATTGAGGCAGGCAACCAGCAGAATATATTGGCTCAAATCACAGAAATCTGGTTTGAGACCACACACACATTGAGAACAGATTTCTACTTGCCATCATAGGGAAACTTTAAACCTTTATGAAATAAGCTTTGGTAAGTTCCAGAACTGAGCCAAGTTACTTTAAGTCCCACTTTCAAAAACAAACAAAAAACAATCAGCAAGGTATTTTACTGCTATAAATATACACAATACTGATATCAAGCTCCCTTCAGTTCCAAAGATCTGTCCATCTTCATTTTAGAATCAAATATTTAGTCTCCTCCAAATAGTTTCACCAATTTTAAGCCATTACCCAGTTACAGAAAAAAAATTTCCACTAAGGTGCACTGAGGCTCGTTTCTGCTCTAGTTTTGTTAATAGTGTATTTCAGAAAGGATATCCTACAGCACAAGTTTGGGTCAAAATAAACAGTCCAACAAAATGAGAGCAAGAAGGAAATAATTTCACCTCTTCCTAAAAGGCTCTTTTTCATCCCTCATGGGTAAAAAAAATTGCTCCCCCCACCTTTTACTTTTTTTTTTTTTTTTTTTTTTAATATTCTAGTTAAACTTTGAAGCTATTAAGTTTTGTAAAGACAAGAAACATTTCTGAATCCTAAATCCAACTCATCCTTTTTACATTTAAAACAACATGAGGAGCCTTTTCATATTCTTTAGCGAATAGGGGTTGTTTCTGACAGAATTCATTAGTGCTGAATTGTCGCATACACGGTTACTAAAACAATGAGACCCTTCCCTGCCTGAGCACTTATCCCATGCACAATGGAACTGAGGGTTGTGGGGTTTTGATTTTTATTAAATCTGGAAGTTTTGAAAGTGGGAAAGTTACAGAAGTATGGCTGATATAACACACACCACAGTAAAGCAACAAACTGCACAGACAACTGAGTGTCATTAACAAATATCCACTTATTTGATCACTAACAGATCTTAACTTATGTATATGGCATTTTGAAGAGCCAGTAAAAAATTATGACTAATCACATTTCTTGGCTGATAACCAAAGGCCAATCATGCAAAGTTAATTGCAAAGTCATTTGCTATTTGCAGAAAAATGAATTACCAATATTTGCTTCTAAAAAAAACAAATGAGTTTGATTCTCTTCCTTCTCACATCAGTAAAAGAAAGACTGACCTCTAATTTTTTTCCAAACCAGCTTTGCTTCTGCTCCCCCCAAAAGTGAAATAAAACCCTACCCATAAATTACTGTAATACGGAAGGGAAGAAACTTGCATATTCAGGTTTTACATTGCTGAAACTTTCCTTCTGAAAAAGCTTTCAGGAAAACTCCAACATAAATTTGATTATTTTATTAATGATTTAATAATTAAAATGATTAATTTAACATAGTATACGTGCAACTAAGTTTCAACCAGAGTTATTACTTCTAGGCACAAATGAACTTGCTTTTTAATAAAACATGCACAATACGGTGGATGTTTTTCTGAGTTATGAGATACTCATCTATGATTCTGAAATACACCCACCCCATCCCCAGAAACACACTAATACCACAGCTTTTTCTTATGCCAAATGCTAATTGCCCTAAAAATAGTACAAAGCAATATAACAGTTTTCTATTACTTAAGGTTTAATTCCTTCCTCTCCCCCTTCTTAACTGCAGTCAAACTAATTCCAGGAGTGGATTATTTTATCATTATTGCTAAACTCTACATTCAGCAAGTATTTGCTACCGATAACTGCCAGGTGCCTTCTGGTATTTAGTAGGAAAGACCACGCAGAGCTATTTAACTTCAAAAATTAATGAAGAGCAGGTGCAAAAGCCAGTTTTCATAATGGTCTATTTTGATAAAAATAAGCATACTGTAACGTAGATGCATAATAAATCTTTATATGCACAGTAGTTACTTCCATTTTTCATGGTTTTGCTAACCGGACAGTTTCGAATTACAAGCAACTATTCAGTTCACACATCAACCGAGACTCCCTACAGAAAGGGATTTTAACTATTCCTTCATCATTTTTAAACCTTTCAGGAAACTTCTCTACTTAATAAATCTCACGCTCTCCAAAACACCTATTTTCAAATTAATGAGTTTCAAGTGAACAAAAAGGAGAACTAAAAATTCATAGTCAACCAAGGCTTTAAGTTTCTAACTTTTAGTCCCAGATTGGGGCCAACTGTGCTGCTGGGGGGGAAGGGATAAAATTATTTATGTGCCTTTCCAGCAAGACCCCACAAAGCTGGCTCAGATTCATACAGACAGTAGTTTGGAAGATTGAGTTACCAAGTGTCTGTATGAGAAAGTGTATGAGAAAGACCCAGAAGAGCACATAATGCAACTTTCTGGAAGAGTCTACTCTATTCTTCATCACTATCAGATTAAATTATCGATAATAATGATGCTAAATCAATGATAGTGTCATTTACTAAATAATCAATTTGATAAAGTGCACCAAGCTGCAAGGAAAGACTCCTAAGATGGATCTTTTAGCTATATTTAAAACTAGTTGCAAAAAGAGGTCAGAATCAGAAAAAAGCACCTGACCTAGAGCAGACTTACCCATCACATCACACTATGTATGGCCTGGAAGCCATAAACCGACCTACACTTACCCCTTACAAAACTGCTCCCAATACTCAGCGCTGTGCAGTTCCTTCTAAACCACGAGCTGCAGCCCTGGCATTAATGAGAATTTCAAAGAGCTGAGAGAGCAATTGTTATTTTTGAAAACTTGAGGGCTCACATCTAGTGCAGGAAGGCCTTCGAGCCTCTCAGTAGGAATCTGCAGGCTGTGAAAACTTAGCCTGGGCCATTCTTTCTTATCTTGTGTGCAAACTAAAACATATGTCAAGCCCCAAATAACGATAGCGAGGTCAAGACTTTACTCAAACTACCAAAGATGTGCTGCATTTTTTTCTGTATTTTTAAGGAATGCAAGTGTTGATTTCTAGCATTTAGTTTATCCTAGTGTGATTTTACTTTGAAAATTTTGATTTATCATCTTTCTGAATACACTTAGGTCTAGACAGAAATTACACTGGAAGGGGGGTTCTGGGTGGATTTCCGAAGAGACTACAACCACAGGCATCCTACAAATACTTCAAAGGAGAAGATAAACACACACTGAAGTGCTACTGACAAGATATTTTACTGTCTTAAATATTCATTTTTAACAAGTTTACCCCGACAAAAAAAAAGTCAATCCACACTTTCTCCCCCACATGCTATAATTTACAGCACCACAGACTGACATTTTTATACAATTCCACGTGTATGCAGCTTATACAATTTCCCCTTTTGCTAACTTCCATTATTCAATTAACTTACATGTTATCAATCACTTTTGCAAAAAAAATGCATTGCAAACTTGTGTCTACAATTCATTAGAGTTGTGAATAGCTCATTGAACACGACTTTCACACACTCAGGCAATCCTACCTTCTGAAAGAACACGAGATAAGGTTACTTTAATCCTTTCAAAGAACTGCACTATTTTGCCTTCCTTTTATCCCTTTAAATATCCTTCCTAGTTAAGAAATTAACATTCTCTCATACAATTCTTACACAAATTGTACTTTTACTTTTCTGCATCTCTTGTTAATTACATGATGTTATCTCCAATAATCTATTCATGAAGCATAGATAACTTTGGTTACCAATAAAAGGGAAAACTTAGCATAAATTGCTTAGCACACAGTTAATCTTATAAAGCAAGGAATAAAGAGGATCTAACAGCTATTATATGACTTATCAGCTTCTCTAAAAGGGTCACTCCACTTTTTTTTTCCATGAGACTAATTAAATACCTTAACAATGTCATTGAAACTTCATGAATCTTTCAATAAATTACACCCTGCCTCCACAACATGTTTTCATTTATTAATCTCACTTAAAATGCAAAGAGCTAGGAGAACCCCATTGACAGTTAAGCAGGGCCACTCAGTTAATTCTTCTTATATGGTTTAAATGCAAAGAATAATGACCACTGTAACCTATGACAATTAAAACTATAGCCATCTGTCACAAGATGTTAATCCTCTTATTTCAGTAGCTACTAGACTTTTCGAAAAGCTTTCCTAAAATGCCAACCTTCCAGTGCAAGGAAGTGACTTTTCATCCTTTTGTGCAAGAAGCCCTTTTTCATATAAATTAAATATGGTTTAAAATATTTCAAGAAGAAACGTATATATCTCACAAAACAAGCCAGTTTCACAGTATTCTTGTGCACAGCATACAGAAAGCAAATGATCCTCTGAAATTTCAGAATAAAACATACTTGGTATTTTCTCAAATGCAGTCTAAATGAACCTGTAGGCTCCCTGCGATGTCCCTTGACAAGCATAATTCCATCAAGGTCAGCTAAAACTTAACAGATACCAAAATATTCCCTATGGATTCAATGTTATAAAAAGGCCCTATATAAAAGTTTATGCCTTTAATACATTTCAGTCAAGAGGAACAAAAATTGAAGTTCAGAGAGATCATGAAACTTGAGAGAGTGAATGTATTCTACCCCTTCACGTGTCTTCAACGTTTCTGGAATACGTTTTTTAAGGGGAAAATGCAAGTAGATAGTAACTGCTAGTTCATGTATGTAGATCCTAGCATTAAGGCAGATTCAATTTGAAAAAGAAAAGGTTGCTATTTCCCTAAACCAAGCCAAAAATAATTTGTAATATTGAAATGTACCAGGTAACTTGGACAAGCTTCTCTTTGACACTGCACAGCTCCAGGAGGTAAACCACACTGGGATATTTAAGCACAAGTCCTGTGATCTGAGCAGAACGTGTACATAAAAGATTTGTATAAAAAATAACTAATGCCCAGCGTCACTGTTTAAGGTCCCAAAATGGAATTCATCCATCACAGAAAACTAGTACAAGAACGGTGCAAGGAGGGAGACAGAGGAATCCCTTGTTACTTAAGCTAACTGACTGATGCTACCCAGAAGGATCACGTTATAGAAGAAAATTTTACTTTTAATTTCAAGACACTAAAAATCATCCTACATATTTTTGTGTTGAAAGCAAATAGTTTACTAGGAATAGGTATATTACAAAATGTGCCATGCTTTTGGGTCCCTAGTATCTCTTCTGCTTTCACAACTATTGACATAAAACACCTATAAAATATATTATAACAATAGTCTCACCTTATCCTGAGGCTAGAGACCATTATATGGAAATATTATTAGAATGTTTATTGACCTAGCACACTCTGGTGACCCGCATGTCACCTGCGATTAGAAGCAAAAATCAAATGAGTATCAAATAGAATATCAAATTCAGGATTTCTACATTACACTCCAAGTTTGACAGTGAACTTACAGTTAATTTCAAAACAATGTGAGAACCTCAAAAGATGTGACTTGGGGACGATGCTTCTCCCTTCAACTAAAAATGCTCAGATGGCAACAAAAAAAAAGAGAACGAAAAGACAGCTTTACAGAAGACAAATATTAAAATTGCTGCTAAACTGAACTTTGATCTGTGACATTTCAGATCTATTTAGTAGTTAAATTACAAGACTCCTTACTTATAATTCTGTACAGAAATTTCATTTTGGAGGTGTTCTGTACCTCTGACTTTGCAAACACTTTGATGCAAGAACTTTACACACCCAGGGCTACCAATGTGCTTGCAGGTTCTACTCGCATGTCTGAAGGCCTGAATATATTTGTCATTTGTTGTATTCCATATTCAACACTTAATATTACTCTAATTCAGTTTACCGTAATCAGTAGTACAATTTAGTATTTTACAATGAAGCTTACAATGAAGCGTGTTTTTTTTTTATTTCACATACTAAACAGCAAGAACTCAAGGTACAGAAGGTGAATAAATACCCATTTATTGATAAGATCTTTTTTTCCTACTGTGATGATAAATATACTGTTTTTCAGAAGTATGTTTCACAGCTCAGTGAAAACAGCTTGAGAACTATACTACCGTCAAAGCCTGGGTTATAACAAGTATATTTTAGCTCTGCATTCAGCATTTAAGCACTAGATTAGTCTTACTGCATTGTAGTAAGAAGTCAATTGTACACTGTAATTGAATTTCTTTGTAAGAGGAGTCTTGACATCAGCAAAATATCTCTAACTGCCTAATTAATGGCCATAGAGCCATACACTTAATACATGTTTGCGTGTGCTTAATAAAAAATTATCGTTTGCTCATACAGCTTAAGAAGTTCAACCTTCATTCATACAAATATATCTGAATCAATCTATTTTATATCTAATCATTTATATATACATATACATCATTACATGTAATATATAATAGATATAAATATTATTACACATAGAAATATGTAAATGCAGTATTTTTATGTGTATAAATACACGTGTTTACATGTGTATAGGTGCATGTGTGCATGCATATAAAATATACACATACAAAAACACACCCAGACCTAAACTTTGTAACTGTGCAGGTGATGGAGCACTGGCACAAGTTGCTTAGAGAGGTTGTGGAGTCTCCTCCTCGGAGATCTTCAAAAGCCATCTGCACATGTTCCTGCACACGCAGCTCGAGGTGGTCCTGCTTGAGCAGAGGGGTTGAAAGACAACCTCCAGCGGTGCCTTCCAACCTCTCACCGTTCTGTGACTCTATGCTTAGCAGGTACTAAACCAGAGACTGAACTGTAGAAATTTTTAGTGTCAACAAGACAAAAAAAAAAATTCTTCAACTCTGTTTTTTTTTTCTTAGCAGTCTTAAATAACAATTACTTAAAGTTAAATGGCAAAAACTATGGAATATAAGTGCACAAGTTTTCTGTTTGATTTTAATTTCTACAGAGCATGTGCACACTGGAGCTAGAAGGACAAGTTAAAGGGTTACTACGTTTAGAAACCATCTATTTCTCTCTTATTTAATAGCTGTTACCATCATGTTTTGCTGCTGCTGCTCCTCCTGCAAATGGGAATTCATTGATATGATTAAATTTGATGGTATGATAATGTATGGTAATCGTGATTAATCAGAAGCCCACTAGCAAATGGAGGATGTTGGGTATTATGTCACCTGCATTTTAAACTGCACTCCCTCTATGCCAGCCTGACAATATTTGACAGCTGGAGGGATCTCACGCTGCATCTGCTTGCAACTACTTATAGATCTGATAAGAGAAAGTGCCCATCATTCCTTCACTATCTTAAGTGCTGTAATTACAGGGCTTTGCAGTCAAGTTGTGAAAACAGTAAGTGTTCAAAACGAAAGCTTTTTGCTAGCTGCGGAACAAGCTCCGTCTCACATCTGCAAGGGCTATAATCTGAAAGAAATGTAATTTGATGCAGCAGTCTCATTCAAACATGATTTGCATGAAATGCTGTATAAAGCACTATCCAAGAAATGTCAATCAACACCACCTGATACCATGTATCCTGTTAAATGAAAACAAAATGCTTTCTACACTACCTGTGATCTGCTACCGCGACACAGTAATAGAGTGAAAATTTCATTTACTGTTACTCATTATAGTAAAGCCATAGCTAAAGCAGAGTAATTGTGAGGAAGTAGGAGAATCATTTTCACAAGTGACTTTCTATTTCCATTAACAGTTTGTCTCCTACATGAACACTGCTGCAAACATGTACTAGTTACTATCTATCATTTTTTGCTAAGTATCACTTTAAAAGGACTGAATATTCTCAGATGCAGAACTGTTTAAAATCATCCATACTGTAGGCACCGGAAAATAGGAGCCAAGACCTTAGGAAGGGTTTCAGAACCCCTTACTTATTCATAGCAATTCCTAATGGAATTAGAAATTTTGGAAAAAAAATAACCCCTTATTTACATTTTCCACAACGATCACGAAGCACTACTGCAATGAGCTTTATTTACAAAAGCACTGCAAATTTCTGCTTTCACAGACTGCAAGAGGCATTTATGTAAAGACACACCCCCAGGCCCAAGTACATCCTAAAATCCATTAAACTTACCCAAGTTTGCTAAAACAGTGCTACAGGCTGATTCAAGTCAGCCCAAGGACCACTTCAGGGGAAAAAAAAAAAAAGGCAAATCATATTTTAATACACCTTTAATAATTTAATACAGCATTAATACTCTTTTTTTATCTAAAGGAAATGTTTCAAGCCAGTGGCAAATATGAAGGACAGCAACCTATGATCTGAGCAATAATTGAGCACTTATTCAAAAACCTCACGCAGTTTAAAACATAAAGCAGTGATTTTGAAGTGTCTGAATTTCAAACAATACTTCAAAGCTCAAAGTTTGTCTAACTAGGTATTTCAGAAATGGTAGAAAACCAGAATCAAAACTCATCAGCTCCCCCTCACAGCATCCATTTACAACAGCTGACATCCTGGAGATGAAGTTGAAGCATGTCGCATGACACTAAAGAAAGCTCAGTAAGGTTTTTGTAGTTTAAGAAAAAAAAAAAATCTTCAAGTATTCTTTTGGGATAAGGACCATTCTGAAAAGAAATTTTAAGGTAAGTTCCAAAGACAAATTATGTAAAAAAAAAAAAAAAAAAAAAAACACTCCTGAGAATTGAAAAGACACGATGTAGAATATTCAGAAGAATATTCTCAGTTGCCTGAGGACAAGTTGCTCGACTAAGGTCTTATTTTTATACTGAATAAAACAATTTATATGTCATGCAATTCAACTTTTTTAGATTTGAATTCAACAGTTACCTGAAAGGCACCCAGTGCACTAGCAGTTGTCCTATCAAAGGAGGAAAGCTTTGTGCATCTCAAAGCCTTCCTGGTTGGTCAGGCAGACACCAGCGCTGCTGCCATTTTTGCTTCATACCACGTCAGACTATTCTTAGTTTCAGCTCTGAAACTCAAGTGGAGCAAAATTAAGAAAATTTGTCTGTGGGACACCAAGGGCGTTAAGTTAAGGATAACAAATGAACAGATTTTCATCCAACTTCCCTGAAAATCCTGGCAAAAGGAATCGAGATACACTGCCAGCCTCCACTCTCTATGAAGCATTTTCAGAGGACAAACCCAAACAGAGATATAAGGGGAACGGATGGCCCCAAGTCAGAGGAAGCTATTCCTCTCTTCTGCCTCAGGCAGTGTAAGGAAAGTTTTCTGCAACTCCCTCTTCACACAAAACATCTTATTCCAGACTTGGGCTGGCATATGCCAGGGATTCCCTCACAATTTCTGTCTGAAGAGTTTTGACAATGAAAATGCTGGGGCACTCTCTCAAAACGGACATGACAACACTTGCTCCACTTTCATATGTCCTTAAAAAATCCCAAACAAATGTGCCACATGTGGAAACTGCCTTGATGTTAAATGAAATTAAGTAATGTTTAAAGTAAAAGGTCTTCACCTTTCCTTCAGGCAAATGCTGAAATATTTCAAACACAGAACGTGCTGGTGAAACCACATAAGGAATGAAAGGATTTGGACCATCAACCTCAGCTCATGAAAATTGCCATTTGAAAGCAAATGTTTCACATTAAAGGTCTGGCCCCTACAGTAGTAAGTTAGTAGCAACCTAAATATAGTGTTTAGAAGCACCTCTTCTGTTTCCTTTTTATTTTTTATAGGAGACATTAGCCTAATCACAACAGTTCCTCTTGTAAAAATTCAGATCCATGCAACTAGCCTGTAAATAAATCTCCAATCACTTTCCTTCAAACAGATCAGTCGTCCCCCCAAAATCTTGTTTGTGAAACACTGGGACAGTAACTCAGAGAAAGGCTTTACCTGGAAGGCAGGTGATACGTAAAGCTAGACCTCCAGAAGGACCCAAAGATGTTAGCCAAATCTCCTCTTTAAACAGTTTAGGAAAACACACTCAGTTGGCACGTGCACAGTTCCAGGTTAATTCCAGTACCTTGAAAAACGCTAGCACCAACTGCAGTTGAAAACTGAATTATTATTAAATGTAACCACCTGAAGAATACTCACTTAGATGAGCCTTTACACAACTTGAGGCTTTAACTTCCAGTTAGCACCACTTTACCATGTTTCTCAACTACTAACAACCCTCAGATTCACCATTAATTCAGTCCTTATTAGCTGACCACACCTCTCAAATATTATCCCCACTAAGTCACCTCGAATAATTACAGAGTAAGAAATAGACAACTTCCTTGTTTGCTTCAAAATTACCCTAAATGTTCACATAACTTCAAATAGGGAATGCAAATGGATAAATTCTACTAGACCCTTTCTAGTACTTCTCTAAACGCTTAAGGGGTTAAGCTTTAAGTAGGAAATAATTCAGAAATAAGCCCTACCCTGAAACATTATCATTTACATCCAGGGCTGTTAAGTGAATTTAATCAGTCCCAAATCCAAGCAGACTGGATTCTGATCAACATTACCCTGATTTAATACCACATTATTTCTTATAATTTAGAACTGAAACCAATATGCTAACATGCTCATTACAACTTTGTTCAACTCTTCAATTACATCCTTCTGCAAAAGGTTGTAAGAATTAACCATTACATGGTTACAAGTCACTTCATTAGTCCTAAATTAATAACACCTGGTTTCCAATGGATTTATGACTTGCAATTGATTAGCTCTGATTGAAGCTCTTCTCACAATTGTAACACACAGGAGCTCTCTATGCTGAGAAGTCTCTGCTAGATGAGACAGGAACTCGGAAGTGGTTTTTCTTTAGTTAGGTCACTAGCCACACATAGGGTTCTCACAAGGGAATTCGAATGTCATTACCTTTAATGTTTGTGCACCTCTGCCACATTCAAGCAAAATAAGCCATCCAGTTCAAAGACACAGGGGAAAGCAACCTAAATATATTAACCTCAGATTTATTTATTATTTTTTTTTAAGAAACAAAGCAAACAGAAGACTGACTACTATGCTAAGATCAGGTGATCCTAAAACCAGAAATCAAGTTTTCACATATCTACGGATTCCTTTTATAATGAGAAAAAGGAAGAATGTACCATGATCAGGAATACTTCTTTGACCTTTTTCAAATGGCTCGTCAGCAAAGTTGTCCAACCATTGCTATACTGCTATAAGTCAACATTTATACATAAACAAGTGAATTCTAACAGCACAGAGGCATTTGACATGTAACAAAGCAAGAAAAGGTAGCTCCGCAGGATAGAAGGTTCAAGTCAGAAAGTAAATTTGTCTTCAGCTCAAGAGCTAACATACTACATTTAATAAAACAAACACGCGATATGTACACAGTGACACTTAATTCCTAATCCTAATATATCTGATAACCTATGCAAAATTTATAAAGTGCTTCATGGAGGGAAGACCACATTATACCCATTTTACAAATTATTGAGTCATGGAAAGATTAAGCACCTTTCTCAGGGTCATAGAGCAGGTTACTAGCTGAAGTGGAAAAAACACTCAGGGCAGCCAAATCACAGTACTGCATCCTCTTAGTTAAGACAGCCTTCCTTCTCTTAATGGAAAAAAAAAAAAAAAAAAAAAAAAGGACACTGACTCTTTGCTAGTACATTGCTTACATAAAAAGTCAGCAAGCACTCTGTGTCTTCCTTCAGGCAAAAGGAGCAGTCCTAACAAAAGTGTTCAATCCATTTTATTCCATTTAAAAAACTGTTGCATACAAGATTAGTCAGGTTTGCAGTACTTCTTGACTTGCAAAAACAAAAGTGAACAGAATTAAAATCTAATTTCACAGTCAATTTAAAAAAATTAATTTCCAATTTTTCTACACTGATGTAAACACACTTCAAAGATGTCAATTACAATGCCTTTACAGATATTCCGTGTCCTTCTATTTCTTTTCAATCCCAAATTGGGTTTATTGGCACAAGCAAGTTCATGTCAAAGGAAACCATACATGAGATACCTGTGCTTTTTAAATAGTTACTTTTAAAATGTTAACACTGTTTTTACTTAATACTAAAGGCCGTTGAAAAGAACTCTTTCCCTTAACCCACAATAATTTTAAACAGAAAAATATTTCCTGTTTAAACATTGACACAAATTACGTGACAAATTTAGTTATGAAACTGCAGTTATATTGTTTAAACTTTTTATACTTCACAGAAGAAATGTGGAGATTTAAGAACTCAGCTACTGTACCAAACATGCACATAAATTTCTTAGCTAGATATCTAGAACAAATATTCTGCATCAAAAGCAGCCAGGTATGCACATGGCAATCAAAAGTCACAGCAGGTTTCCAAAATCTGCTTTTTTCAAACACATCTGACCTCTATGCAAATAATTTACTGTGTGATATCACACAGATGTTCACAAACACCTACTTTCCCCCTTCAACACTGCAAGCATTAACAGAGGATAATTTTTGTCATTTATGTATTTGGGAAATAATATGCGGGTTGTTACTTAAAAATACTTCAAATAATATTGCACAAATAAATATATTTTTTGCTTATTTTGATGATCTGCAAACCACCTGAATTAAAAATTCAGGACAACAGAATTGTGAAAGTTTGAAAAAAATATCTAGAAAGGTGCTTCTCTAAATTATTAGAATTAAAAAGTGTTTTTTTCTTGTGAAGCAGTTAGATGTCCTGTTTGTTTTGCAAGTTAGGAACATTGAAAAAAACAAGGTCATACAATGCCATTCTCATTTTTTGATATAAAAATACGAAGGCATTTAAATGCCTGAAGTAACAATAAAAATACAATTTTGCTGATTTTTACCATGAAAATGTATGTTACTTTTTAAGCTTAGGGATTTTTTTTCAAATAGCCTTTATTATATCAAATAAAGTAAGGATTCTATTTATACAGAAAGACTCAAGTAATAAAATGGAGCCCATATTCCTTAAGACAAGATGCATTCACACCTCTCCCACCGGAGAGATTGGTTCAACAATTTTACAGTTAAACAGAATTAATTCTACTCTCAAAAATCCATTGACCTTAAGCTTTTAACAAACATTTTCAACTGCAGAGTGTATTGTCAATATTTACAAATTCTTAAAATTATATTTCACTAGAACAGCCTTTATTTGCTGTATTAATATTTCCTTGCAAATGTATGCTTATCCATATCAAAGAAGAAGAAACAGCTGCTACTCACAGGAAATCTCTGGGGTCCTACGGCAGGTCTTGGCTGGGCTGGAACTGGCAGCAAGGGCACTGAAACAAGAAGCACCTTTTAACACCATTTGTTTTACCTAACAGTTGTTGCTGTTATTTCCAAAAGTGGTTGCAGTAAGAAGCCACGATTAAAATCCGCTACATTTACCCTCGCATGTCACAGCTCCTACGATTAACTTTAAGCAACCATTCCCTCCCCCACAACATGCAACAGGGCAATTAGGATTCTCCTAGTTCATTTACATAATTTGATTCTGCATTCTCCAGAACGAGATTGCTTCGTGTTTCAGGAAGGAAAAAAAACAGTATGTATTCAGCCAAAGGTATGTCTCAGACAAAGCTGACACGGACTCTTAACAATAATCTCATGTTTCAAACAGGAGGACACGTAATTAACTCACCTTCTCAACTTAGTGCCCCTCGTTTCCTAAGTATCTCCCAGTCTCACCACCTACTTCCCATAGCAAACACTGGCATCAGAAAAGCTATCTGGCATAAATCACTGTTCACGGAAGGGTAAAAGGAGGCAGGTAGCAGCAATTAAGAGCAAGCGAGATCCTCTTAATGTGGCTTTGTCACTATAATGGTGCATGCAACCGCAGTCATAGTTTGTGTAATTGCAACTGCTGATCTCAGAAGGTAGACTTCTATTTCGTAAAGATGAAAAATAACAACACTCTTCCTGAAAAATAACTTCTCCAAAATTAGGAGTTCGGAGACTAACATGGATGACATGTTCACATAACTTTTTTCTGTCTGTTTTCTTGAAATGCAATGTCCCAAAACAACCACTTAAAATGATGGCATAATGCACAAATTAACCACAGCCAGATCACCCTGGGAACTCAATCTTTATGAGAATCCCCAACACTAAATCTAATAACAGATTTTCCATTTTTCCTTTTTTTTTTTTTTTAATCTTTGGATTGTCTAAATGGTTAGAAGTACAAATATGTCCATTTTAGACAAAAGGTCTGCAGAAGTTAAATAAAGCATTTCAGTTAAACAGCACCGAATGAGTTCGTTCATTTATCAAAAACTTTAAGGCTATTTTTCTTCAATCTGTGCTTAGCATTTGAAAACAATAGGGAAAATGTTTCCCACACAGGGTTAAACACTGACTTTGTAGACAACTGCATGACACTTGAGAGCAGGAAAGGTGTTAAGAGATGTACCCTTCTCCCTTAACTAGCTCTATTTCACAACACAATTTTCTAATATACCTCAAAAAAATTCCTTTTTCTTCAGTAACACAGGCACAAGAGCTAATGCATTAGCAACTATTTTTAGCTCATGTCCATGTCTGCCTTCTATCCACTGTTAATTACCTGCAGTTTACTGCTTCATGGGCTGAAGTGGTAAACTACGTGCACCAATCTTTCAGCTCTGAAGGACTGTGTGCAAACTTCTGATCAGGTTACATGAGAAAATTAGTCAGTCTCATTGTGGTTTCTAACAAACATCTGTCAGTGTTGCACAGCCATGACCACTTAAAAAAATTGACAGCATGCTCTTGACAGACCAAGGACTAAAATAGCTCAGGTCAGAGAGCCAAGTCTGAGAAAAATCACATAAGGTGGGAAATGCAGAGAAACTTCATCCATACAGTGCAGTCGTGTCTATTTCAGTATCCTGCCTGTGGCAGGAGCATATAGAGAGTTATATATTTTTAAACAAACTAATTTAATACCCATGAAAGATAGTTCAAACTCAGCACCCTTTCAGTCCTTGGACACCTGCTGAAGCAGCAAAGAATTCTCAGATAAGCATTCGTTACTTCAACATGAAATCTTCCACAGGTTTGAAAGGTATATTTCAAACATAACATGTTGTTCAATGCTATTTTAAGAGGATTAATTTGATTTTAGCTGTAAATTTCAAGGCTATACCTGAAAAGATGGAGCAGCAATTCCCACATTAATGATTTAGAAGAATTATAATTTTTCCCAGGATGCGAGTTTTTAAAAAGGTATGGCACACTAATCCACTGAGCTGCCACAAACTGCTCATCAGTAATTCCTGTCAATTTTGGCAGCACCACAGTATCCTTGAAATAGTTATTTGTGGTGTAAACATCAAGGGGAAAAAACATTCAATACCTATATCACAGCCTGTACTAGTATTTCATAGTGTGTCTACTTGCACTTTGTTGTCCTCCCATATTCAACTCAAATTTGGACGTGCACTCAGCCAAAAATCTCCTCTTACAACTCAAAACTAATTTACAAAATGGGACGCACAGAAAAGAGAAAATTTTGACAGGTAATCAACAGAAAGACATGGGATTCAAATGCCACAAAAGGCACAACTGAAGACTAACTGAACACTATCTGCGGCAGGTGTGAACAGACGCTCATATAACCATTAAGGTTTCTGACAGACTGAGTCCTTCTTAATCATTTATGAAGCTTCAAAGACTAAAAAAATATTAGAAATTTGTTTGAAAAAATGACTTGACAGAAAGCAACTACTGGGTGGGTTTTTTTGAACCTAGATACAAGGAGATTTGCCACTGAGACAAAGAAATAAGCCAATAAAAGGATTCTTCAAGAGTGTTTCAACTCACTTTCAGGCTGAAGTAGCTGGCTACAGAAGACCTCATATATGCTATTTTATTCGAATGAAAATTTCATGAAAATTTACAGGTTTTAGTCTATTTTAGAAAATACTGATATACTGAACGCATTTCAAGATGAACTCAGGCCAAAAGGATGTTGAGAAGGAATATTTCTATGATTCGCAAGTTAGAACAAATGCCCTTAGTGCAGACAATTGAAATTATGTGGACTTATTCCTGCCATAAAATTAGAGAGGTAAAAAATGCCAGTCTACCTGAAAATACGACAGCACACCATTAAAAATAAGGGAATGTACGTGTCTGTATCATGCACTTCCAGACACAGCATTTTGACTTCCAGGCATCACATTCTAAACAACAGAATCCAAATAAACTTTGTATCTGACTCTATTCTCTGATATGTAAAAAAGCCTTGTATCTGGAAATAGATTTGGTTGAGAAGGGGCAGGATATCATCAAGAACATGAAATTACTCTCATCTCCTTCATAGTTCCCGTTACCCTTAAATAAATGCTGCTGCATGACAAACATGCTGGTGTTGTGAGCTACCAATTAAACTCAGCAAGATTTTTTAAGAGGAAGTTTAGAACTGTTATCTCTACTCTGGAATTTCTGTCTACCATTTGCATGCCTACACTGAAAATGCTTAAAAATTCATCTGAAAATGCTTAAAAATTCAGCTGTTATGATTTTAGAATTATGCTCATCTTCCCTGAAGAATATAACCTGATGCCCTACATATTTTCCTTCAGTGTGTAAATGTATACTTTCATTTAACATAACTCTACTACTGTTTGATGAGATAGCCACTTCTAACAGCCACTGCAGAAGACTGACTGCTCACTAATTAAGAAGCTAGATTTAAATCAGTAGAATTTTAACAATTGCACTGAACAGTATGCTGCACACCTAGCAGCAGAAATATTCTGTAGTCTTGCAGAGGATCCTTTCAGTAAAACAGATGGCACTAAGTTATTTCATATGAAAAACATTTCATATGAACCCTTTGCCAAGACCTTTCTCACTGCCACACAGGTCTTCTGCCATTTTAAAACAGATCACTTTGGGGCTGTTCGTTCCGAGAGGATGACTACTAGTCAAGGAATGTGCACACAAAGTCAGCAAGTGTAAATTATAAAAATAAAAGGAAAAAAAAACCATACAGCAGCCTACAAATCCAATATTGAAGATCTATTAACATGCAGGTATGCAATTTGGTTAAAATTAGGTTCAAATTAGGCAAATTAATAGAGAAAGAAAAGACTATGTCCAAGATAAAGCAAGGTCTCTAGCATGCCAAACATACTTATCACTGACACTGTGGTAAGACTGAGACAAGACTGAAGCACCTTAATTACACGACAAAGCAACTCAAACGAAAGAAAGAAGACGCACTGCTGTACTTCTGGCATTGGGCAAAAACAAAAATCCCAGTAGCCATTACTAGCATTAGGAAGAAATCTGTTCACGTAGATGGAGATGCATCAATTGTTTCACAGGGATAGAACAGGCATCTAGAATAGTATAAAAACTATTTTTGCTTTTCACAAAGCAAGAACTGTTGCTTTGGAAATGTTAGTCAAATGCACAGAAGGCATACATCCAAGACTAAAGGATCTTTTGGACTGCTTCCAGATAATCTGTCCTGATGCATAATTTGATGGGAAGCACTGATTTTATTAGACAGGAAAAAGTGAAATAATCTCTACGAAGCAGCTACTGTGAACCCATCTGTGAGAAGCCTAACAGATTTCTATCAACTGGCAATATCCTACCCTGCCAAATTCCTACCTTTCAGTGGGCAAATAAATGAAGCAAAGATAACACTGGCTCGGAGTTCTGCTGATTCAAAGGAGGGAAAAAATACAGAAAACCTAATGGTAAATACACATCCGCTTGTTTTGCTTCGTCTAGTTCCAACTGAATCACGAGTCAGAGATATATAGGTGCTTTTTCTTTGTCCTCTTGGGAATTAAACACTTCCCAAATAAGTAGTAATATTAACAGCTCTGTTTGCTGAGAGCTGCTCTAAGAACTGTAGCCCAAAGGGTGCTTGTATTGAGTTACAGAAAGAGCGTGTACTTGCAGGCTCTGAATCAAATAATCATACATGTGGAACTGAAAGGAGAACTGAAAGCATGTATCTTGTCAAGTGAGGACTGCAGCTTGTACCTTTCACACAGCATTTACAGTTCAAGGACTGTCTTTGTGTATTCTCACTGAACTAGGTGGGCGGTCATTCTGTGACTGCTTGGCTGAACCTAGAATGATGTGGGAAATTCTGAACTGCAGCATCGATTCTAAACCTAGTATTAAAAACCATCATCCCGCTACTTTTAAAAACATTCTCTTTTCAGTTTTATTGTTCTTTAAAGGCTTTCAAGCAGTAATGATAAAAAAGTGGAAAAGACTTTACTACTTCTGTTGTTGGATTGCACTCAGCTGAAGTGTATCACTGTCTTTTTTTTTTGTACAAGTTTCTTTTTCACATCTTATTTCTGGCAAAATATTTAAGGAAAAAAATATTAGCCCAAAGCACATTTCCATCAAGAGATAAACAAGGAAACTGTTGCTTCCCAGGCAAAGAGCAAGATGCCTCATACGCTAATGACTGAGAATGTGTTCAGAAAGCTCACCTTGTACAGGCGTCACTACCGTCCCCTTGAAATGTGGGTTTATGTGTATGTTCTTCGGTTGCTGAGGTGTCACTGGTGGTGGAGTCATCATTATTCTAGGTGTTTCTATCTGAGGGGGCATATGTAGCCCTGGAGGAGGAGAAGAATGATGCTGATGCTGTAAAGGAAGCAGAGATTGTAACTGTTGCTGCTGCTGCTGCTGTTGTTGTTGCTGCTGTTGCTGCTGCTGTTGTTGCTGCTGCTGCTGGTGCTGGAACAGACTCCTAACAGGTTGCTGGTGTGTTGGAATTAACCTCTGTGAATGAGTCTAAAGTCAGACAAAAGAATAAAGTCAATAGGCTTTAAAGTTCAAATAACCTGACATAAACCAGAACAAAATTAAGACACCTTTGGAGAACTGAGGCCAAGCATGAATGGAAAAAAACTTTCCTATAACATTAAATCAAGTGGAACTGTTAAGATCCATCAGCACAGGAAAGCAAAGGAACAATCAGTCCAGAACAATAATGTGAAGAAGATGGCAAAGTGCAAGAAAAAGATAAAATTTGCAACTGAGTATGAGTAGTGCACAGGGTGCACATAGAGAACGTTACCAGAACACATTCATTTTTTCATGTACTTCTAACAGTGAAACTACCTAATCTCATAGGTTAAGGTTCTGTATATGCCAATGGAAACTGCCATCAACCACAATACGATGCACTGAAATATGAGGCCCAGTATCATCAAGCTGCTTTACAGATACCTTGAAAGGTACTTTTCATAACAAAAAAAAGTCTCTTGTTCAGCACTCTCAAACATAAATAGCCAATATCTTTTAAATAAAATAAATCAAGATTTTCTTCAGACATGTTCATTTTTCTGGTTCTGAACTCATTGATACTATGGGTCAGCCCTAGGCCAGTAACTTTCAAATCGTAGTGCACGAAGAGTCCCAAGCACACAACCTTTTAGTAACAAGGATGTGACATCTGTTTTTTTTTCCCCAGCAGCCACATACATCAAGCAAAGCAGCTACAAAGCATGCACAAGATATTATGAGTACAGAAATGTTTACAACATTTAAGATCAAAATAAGTAGCAAAGACTCCAGCAGTATAGAAAAAATGATTCCACCTTCACTGTTTTAAAACATTCCACTGCAGGGCTCTCAATCACGGAGCCAGCCACCAACTCCCGCTAGCGATCAGCACCTAGAGTTACTGCTGTCAGAAAAAGTCCCCACTATTTAATACAGATGACCTTGTCCTGCAAAGGCATTCACAAGCTTTGTTCTATTATCTCAGCTTCCAGTACACTGTAAGACAGTTAAAACAAGTAAATCTGGGATACCTCTGGATCCTAAACCCACTTTGTTTTGGGACAGAAAAAGTAAAGTCTTCTATTCTGAGATACAGAACACAGGCACAAAAACAACAAAAAAAGTGAAGTTGAATTTAATTTGAAAACCTAAGAAACTGATTTATCTAGCAGTGATTACTTTCCTTCATTTCTATTTGCCTCCACAGTAGTATGGTAGGAATAAACAGATTTTAAAAATAAAAACTAAAATTAAGTGTCAGCAAAAAAAATAGTTTAATAGAAACCCAAGAATTATTTCACAGAACTGTTTTTTTTTTTTTTTTTTTTTTAAAAGAAATAGTAATGGGAACATATTCAGTCCCACATGTTGCACGTAGAGGACTTCTCAAAGGAATTATCTTACTCCTCCACGTGTATGCAAGGCAATAGAAAGCCTGATTATATGCACAAGTCAAAATCTGCTTTTCATTTGGAGGCCTTGAGCTTCCTCAAATTGAAGCTGGTAGCAGGACTAATCCCATACTTTTATCATCATCACCTTACACAAAGCCCACCTTGCCTAACAGTGCCCTGAAAGAGTAAAATGGGAATGTTGGAATACCCATATTCCACCTTCATAATGATTCACGACTTGGAATGCCTTTCATCATAATTCCTTGCAAGTACAATCAAAGAATACTAAGGGTTAAAAGGTACCATTGTCGATGGCTGGTTTGGCAGCAGTGCAGGCCTATGATCCTTCATTCTTCCCCTATCATTATTGTCTCTCCTTTGTTCTCCCATTCCATGGCACATGACTGAGCCTCCTCTTCGCCCTCCTCTCCTTGAGCCATACCGTCCTTGTTTAAGCTGCCTTTCCCTTTCTTCAAATTCAAGTAATGCTGCTTTGGCTTCTGCAGAAAGTTCTGTTAAAAAAGAAAAAAAATATTTTAGTTTCAAGCTGAAAACACAGGAAATACCATGAAAAACACTAAAACTACACAAGCATCCCTGCAACTTAACAAAATTTGCAGGCACTTTGATCTCCTTTAGGTGGCATGTTAACATTTCATTAAAGACACCTTCAACAGCAAAAACCACGCAGATACTTGTGTCTGGTGCACAGGCAAAAACTGGCAGGTGAATGAAACAAACACGAACAAAAAGGTTTGTTTTTCCTCTCACTTAGCCGCAGAAATGTCAGGCAGCAAAATGAAAGCCCAGGCAAACTCTACTGTCAAGGATATGTTGAGTCTTCCATAAAAACAGATTTTACCCACCAGAATGTTTTGCACATGGGCGTATTCCAAAGAAGGACTTGCTGGTCGATGAGGTGTTTTTTGCAGTAACTGCTTGTTATTTTCTCTCATGTATGCGGCTGAAGAACCAACTGTGCTTCACAAGTGATAATGCTACTTGGAGCACACTTTAAATTGTGTGCTCAGCTCAAGTCAAATACATAACCACTAACACCCACCCAATCCACACGACAGGCAGACACCAGAGAACAGATGGCACCCCACAAAAACTGCCAAGTTTGTTTGAAATCTGGTAAAATGCTGATAAAATTAAGAGGAAACTATATAGTTACAGACCCAGGTAATCGAGTTACTTGTAAAGAAAATCCAAAGCAGAATTCAGCAAGCACACTGTGGCACTAGCAGCAGTGCCACTCACCAGGTTTTGGTTATTTAAGGGGGTAAACTTGAACCCAGACTTGCAGCTGAGCGTTTTGCCATGTGCCAGCCACATCCCTTGTTACCTCTGAACTGACTTATGCAGTTAACAGTAAAAAATTAAACTAGTCTACAAGAAACACGTTCCTGACCTATAAAAACATATTTTGAATTCATATGAATAACAATTAGTGCAAGAATTCTGTTTTTCCATTAAAATGAAGTCTGCTCATAAAGGAATCCAGATACAGAGACTAATTTTTCAGGACAGATTGGTTACCTGCTAATACTACAAGTAAAAGCTACAACATTTGAAGATCAATAAAATACTTCTCATTTCACAGCACTCCTAAGGCAGCTACAAGACACTATGAAACCTCTGTGCAGCTACACATCCTCCATCAGGAATATATAATTACAAAAATAGAAAATTATTAACATTTCTTGCCAGTGCAATAGCCAAAGCTACTGAAAAACCACCTTAAATATCTTTATAAGTAATCTCAGTCAGTCTTTGAAGCTGAGGATTGACAAAAGGGCACAGAAGGGTAAGAACAGCATAGTCCTGATGCCGCAATTGTTCTTACCTGGCTACCTGCAGGTACTACCTGCACAATGGAGCTGCAAGCTGTCAATTTGCATGTCCCACTTTTCAGGTGTTCAACACCTGCAGAAAACTGGTGCTTCTCGGTTCTTGAAAGAGAAGCTTAGAACTTGCTGACAATCCAAGAACACAGCAAACACGACAGACTGCCTAAAATCCCAGTATCTGTCCTACAGTTTACTATTCCATTTCTGCATGTTGGTGCTATGTTTCTCTGCCTCCCTTCATCTCCCCTCTCTGACACTGGAATTAAGTGACATAAAAGCTCAAGTTACAATTGCATCAGACGTTCTTACAAGATGCTACTTCTGCCCTATTACTGCCTCAGGAGATCAGCAGAGCCCCAGATGATCAGGAAAACCTCTTACTTGGCATACTTTCCTAACATTCCCTGAAGTCTTTGTATGGTATTAAATGTGCACACTGTGTATTAGCAAGGAAAATTAAGATAACCATCCTCTCATCCAATGCAATCTAAAGCATTGGATGTGCCTAAAACAGTCACCCTATCCATCCTTTGCTGTCAGGGATGGAAAAAGCTGGGTTAATGGAAAAAACAGAGCTCTTATTCCAAGCCTCCTTTCCATCCATGCCTGAAGCAACTTCACAGGTTTACAAGCGTGAAAGGGCTGACACTGGCTGTTAGTTGGTCTGCAGGAATGAACGTTCACTGACTACCATATACGTAGTCAGAAATAATGCCACTGCACTGCAAAGCAACAGCTCTCCTTCCTTTAACCAGAGGGGATCCAAATCCTGCAGAACCATCCTGGGCATGTTGCCAGTTGGAAAGTTTTCTCTTATTTCACCAAGAACAGGACAAGCAGGATTTTTTTTTCCTGCTATTTTCCACACTACAATCCTGAATTCATGTTAGTTTGGAAAGCAATGTTCAGTCATTGCAGCAAGTACCTATCACTATTCATTCAAAACACTGTTAAACAGCTTAAAAGTCACACGTGAGGAAAGCAAACACCCAGGAACACTGCTAGGCTTCCTACAAGACCGTGTCTGAGTCTCTCAACCTCTTTAGCACACACTGGAGGACACTGAGTAGAAACAATGTTAGAAGGAAGAATGGGTTGCCCCAAACAAAACTGCTTCAGAGAGTGATGCTGATTACGCTCTGGGAAGGGATGAGAGCATCCTGGTCAAAGTCAGCCTCAATGACCTTACACACATATGTACATTTCACTCTTCAAAATGAAGACTAAAATTATTTTCCTTCTCATTTTACACAAAAGTTCTCAAACTTTTAATGGCAGTGTCTTCAAATCAGAGCCACTGTATACAGTTTTGCACACTGTTCCACTGTACCAAATGAAAACTTTGAACTTGGAAAAAAACATCCAACCCAAAACATAATCCCCATGAATTCATGACAGTAAGCACCATTACATAGACAGCACATATCTGACCACAGAAGTACATTATAAACACTTGGTTGGAAGACAAAGGAATATGCTTGATGTGTTAATGTAATTTTATATTTCGCCCCACAACATGCTGCTAAACAAAACTGTGTACCTGTCAACAATTTTGCTCACACACAAAATTGAAGGTTTAGAACCTCGGAGACAGGCTACAAAAGTGAAGACTCCTGCAGGGAACCAAACTCATTCTCCATGAAAACCCCAAGCTCTTTACATTGCTATCCATCACCATGCAGCAAAGCACAGACAGCTCAGTTATGAGGTGGGCTGTTTATCCCATTGCAGAGCATTGTGCCACACATGCAAAGACCTAGGAGAAAAAAATAGCATGGAAGAGGGTTCTGGAGGGAGGAGAGCAAGGAAATGTCTTCATTGAAAACATCAGATGTTTGACTAGAAAGGAAGTTAGAGAAAGAGGAAGAGATCATCGTTCCCTCTCTAGTCTCTTCCAAAGCACACCCAGGGATTCCCATGATAAGGGATTATCCCTGCTTCTCCCTGGTTGTGAGCTTGTGTGCATTGTCACCAACACACGTTGGGCCAGGCTGGATGCAGCCCTGTCCCCCCTTGGCCACCAGCTCCTGCCTGAGCCAGCCCTGAACAAAGGTCTCTGCTGCTACACCTGCCTTGGGCAGCTCCTTGTGAGCACAGCAGTTCAGGTGCTTCAGAACCCCGGAATCCCTGTTGTTCTGGGTAACGCACAGATTTACAACATGAATCACATCCCACAACAGCCATAAAAAAATACACATTCACATATATATGCACATGTGCCATCTGAATTGGGAGGGGTAGTAACTCTTCTCCCAATTTATTTTTTCTCCCCATTATCCAGACTTATAACGTGGTTACATCTTGGTCTTTTGCACATAGCGCAACAGGGTAACAGTGAAACCACCCACCTTAATTTCCTAGTCCTGCCTGAAATCTCAGCCACTAGGTATCAGCAAACGTAAACTAAGCGGAACATAACAGGAAATAATTGCACATACATGAACCATTGTTATCAGCTTGCAAGGGAGTCTGCCTAAGTGTAGGGTTTTGTTTGCTTTTTTGTTTTTAATTAGCTACAGAGAGAACAATTCAGTTTGGCAATGCCAAAGTCTTTTCTTTTTCTTCGTATTTCTTTATGAGCAGATCCACAGCCTAATTACAACACCAACTCGACAACAATTCAATCACCTCCACTGAAAGTTACACGTTTCTCGTCAAAAATGATAAACTCAGCACCTCTAGAAAAATCAATTGCATGGATGTCCTACAACCCCTCTCCTTTAAATTCCTTATAGCACTGCTGTATCTTGGATAACAGAATATTTAGGAAAAATCTCAGCTACATTTATGCGAATACACTGTATTTTTGCATGGTTTTACCAGCACACACTCGCTCTAATCTTGACTGTACAGTTCTCTCACATGCACACATTTAATGCAGTGAATCAGCAATTATTTTTCTAGTGTCTCTAAGTGTCAAGATTAATTTCACTATCCCTGGTAATAAAATGGTTTCAAATGACATCTTTAATCAGCAAGTAAGAATGCACTCCTCCAATAGAGACAAGCTGTCACAAAAGGTCACCAAAATGTGACAGGATGGAAATTACGTTTGTAACTTCAACTGAAATGTTAATTTCTCTATAAGTGTTTTCCCAACTATGTTCAGATTTTAAAGTAAGGAGATGTAGCTCTCCAATGAAGTTTCATTTTTAAACCAGTAGTGTCTAAAAACCTATTCTGTAATCTCAAAAGCTGATATTTATAGGCAAGGTATTTTTGCTGTTTAACTTTCCACCAGGCAATAGGTCATCTGGTCTCTTATCAAGAAAATAACATAGGAAACTAGGCTAAATAGAAATCTTTTCACGACAGCAAGGTTTTTGCAAGGACCAGCTAGAAAAGCTGTTTACAGATTCACCTACATTTGCATCACCTTTTACATCAAAGCAACATCCCTGATCACCCTCAGAAGTCAGTCTTGTTCTGATCACTGTTCTAATAACATCCGAGCTCTGTGGTACAGTTTCTCATTGCCTAGTCTCGTTTTTACGTTACGCTGCTGAGTAAACCCATAGATATATGAAAATGCGTGGAACTGTCATTTACCTTGTAATTACATGCTGAGATTTAGCTATTCCAACACGTTTTTAAATGATCCTGTTTTGTAAGACCACCAGCACCTTTTGTATAAACAGGATAAAGTCTGTACGTGGCATGTACAAACAGTTTTATGGTTGATAACACATTTTGAATGCATCTCCACTAAAATATCCCTTGCCCATATAGATTATTTTTGTGTCTGAACCGTTCTAGATGGTTCCCTTCAGGCTTATTTTAGTCAGTATCAATACCTGCTTATAAAAAAAAAAAAAGTCAACTGAAGGCCTACAATACACACTTTGCCTGAAACTGCAAGAACTATACAATAAATATAAAAACGAGATTTAAAAGACCTTGATTCAAAGTAATGCGCTGATGTGTCTCAGAGCACAACAGGAATACTGCTGTGAAAGGCTGGTTCAGCCTTTGCAGCTGACTCCTTGCTGCTCATGAATAAGTCCTCATAGCCACACCACCTTTATTCTAGAGGTAAGGCTCCTCATTTTTCACATGTACAGTAAAAGCCCAAACTGTGCAAGCAAATTAGAGGAGGAGGAAGAGAAGCAACTCAGAGAAAAATCCTTAGAAATGATGCCCATTTTAAGGCAAACCTTTTCAGGGAAAGGGAAAATTTGATCAGGACAGGTCCTGGCAATCTAGATAGGTGCTCCAGGAATGTAATTTCAAAATGCCCTGTTGCCCCCAAAGGCACTGTCTCACCGGGAAAGAAAGCAGAAGCACCCAGCTACCAAGTATGGGCTGCATGGGACCCATCTTACAGAAATCACGTGTGAGGAACTCACGCCTACAGCCAGGCAAAGCTTAAAAATATCATCAAAAGCTATCTTCTCCCAGTGATATCTGGCAATTAGCCAAAACTAAGTGACAATGTGCCTTCATTACCAGTTCATACCTTGCATACCTTGATTCTCTTCAAAAGATCTGACCTTTTAATTTGATACTTCGGCTCAACACCGAAACTATGAGAATAGCACACCCTTCTAAAAGCAAATCTTAACTTCTATTCATCTCACTATCACCATTTTAACTTGATTTTTTTTTTTTTTTGAGCATTACCACACCACTGTAAGCACATCATGAAGGGCAACATGGGTATCCTCAGTAGGACAAGTACATGTCAGAGAGTTTTAAAAACTCCAGGATCAAGTAAATACTCAAGTACCCAAGACACACAACCGGTCTTGAACTCTCAGATGGTCTTGAGCTCTCAAAAAAACAAACCAGTACTGTGCTATTTACAAACTAAAACAGGGCAGTTGCAAGATAGTTCAATATCTACTGCGTCTTCTGGAAATAAGTGTCAAATTCATTAGTCACAGAGCTTATGTTACACTACTCCCATATGAAGTAAACCTACTCTTTTAGATGCTACCTAATAGAATCAAGTCAGTAGGAGACACTCCCACAGTTCCACGTTAGAAAACCTGAAAGGAGAACACAGGGTTCTATATTTTTCTAACACCATAAGCACATTTGCAGATCAGCAAGTTGCAACTTCTCTAGGCCAATCCAACAGGGGGAACACGATAGGTTTGTAACACACTCACATTCCTAAGTGGAAAAATTGAAAAAATACAGGTATTTTACAGTGGAACAAAAGTAACAAGATCTGTGTTACAAAGTGAAAATCTTCCAGGCAATAAAGTCTAAAGGAATTCCTTAAATTGCATTCCACCACAATAAGCAGTGAAACAAAGATCAGACAGCTGCTGTTTCAAAACATGAAAGCTTTTAAAGACACCACACAACCGCCAGTGAACAAACACTGTGCTAGTTTTCAAAATACTGTAAGCTTTAACATTACCACCAAGGAGACAGACACTACAAATGACTTTGGACAATTTGTGTATAGGCCAGTCTAAGTTATAAAAAGGGTATTCTATCTTTTGCCATCGAACTCATTCCTAGAAGTTCTAGAAAGCCTCTTTTAGCTTATTTTATTATAGCTCTTCACCATAGTCCACAGAATCTCACCTAAAGTTTCTGGAATGTTTCTCCTTTCTCTTGTCACATCTGAGAGCCTAATTATCGTTCCTTCTTTCCGTTCAGTTTTGAAACGTAATCGTCCAGACTCTTCATCATCATCCTCCTCTTCATCAGATTCCTCTTTTGTCTGGTCTTGAAGTTCCAGAGATTCAATAGCTGCCTGAATCACAAAATACAGAGGATATGCAAACTGAAAAATCTACTTTCTTGTGATCAGTGAGATTCAGAAGACAATGCATTTTTAAATGCCCCTTTGTACAAATTTTACTGGTATTATGTATTATAGAAACTCAATGAATATTAAAGCTTTAGCAACTTAAATATACATATACAATTTATTATATGTTCTGCATCTGTGTAACATCTACTAGAAAAGCTTACTTTGACACAACAGTCTAGGGCAGGGGTAATCTGCAATCAGGACCGCCACCTGATTAGCAGCTGCTTTTGCACACAGAGTGACATTCCACCACTGAATTGACTAAGATGCAAGCCTGGGACACAACCCAATTCACGTAATCCAAACACTAAATCATTTTTTTTTTAATTTGCTAAAAACTGCCAGTAGTATGTTGTAGAAAAAAATACAGATCCTCACATTTCTCAATTTTATTCCTCCAGGTACACATAATTGTACTTGTCTTCACTTTTTCCACTCCTTGACTATTTCCCAGTTTTAATTCAGCAAATGATGAAGAGGAAAGGATTGCATAAAATTTGAATATACTAAACTTGTATATTGGAATGCTATTCCCTTGTCCTCATTTACTTTCCAATTCTCTCTGTAACAGAGAACATTTATTCAAATGAAAATTCCCAAATGAAAATGGATTCCTCACCTTCAAATTAAAATATATAAATAAATGTCATTGCCCTGTGCTGGCAAGATAAAATTAATGCTCCGAATGTTACACAAGTTATATTTGATTTCTAGAATTGAAAATTAGAAATGTTCTAATACAGTATGATTTTCCATAAAATATTTGGTTACTGTAGATTTGGCTTTTTTTTTGTAGAAGCCTACTTGCTCATTTCTTAGAGCCTGCACATGCAATCTAATTCTTCGTAAAGCTGCTAAATAGATCAGAACTTCTATGTTGCTTGAGGACAGTTAAAAAGTGAGTGAAATGTAACACGCAAGAAATGGTTTAATCTTCTAATTAACCAGATCAGTGCAGTAATTTATATGAAAAAGGCAAAGCGTGTCAGTCATGTAGACAGATACTAAGTCAAACACCAAGAAAGAGAATAAATAGTAGAATAATAGAAGAGACTGCAGATTTCCTCACAAAAACACAGGAAACAAGATATAGGAAGAGAGAGGATCTGGCAAGACAGTTTCAGCTTTAGAAGACAGCAAACTAAGAACTCAAGCTCAAAGCTTCGGCAGCTTCTACCTGGTAAAGACATAATCTGTGTGCTTAGTTACTGGGTTTAATGGGCTACTGATTCCACCTTGTTTTCAACCTGCCATCTCTTTATCTCAGATTGTATTGTATCCATTCTAAGCACATATCCAAGCATTGTACTTCCTGACTGTAAAAACGTTTAAAGATATAGCTAACATAATAGCCTAAGTTTACACAAAGCTTTAAGCATTATATCTGTTAGAGATATTTTATAAACACACTTTACCATCAAATAGCACAGTTAAAAACAACAGATAGGATCGCAGGCAAAGAAAATCCTTCAAGACTGAAAGAAATGCAAGCCTCAAAAGCAAACCCAAATTGAGAACAACTGGTCTGATTAACATATCCATGGAAAATCAAAGCACCTCAGAGGAAAGGCAGTTGAAACTTGTGGAACAAAGGAATCATGTTAGAAAGGGAAGATATGTTAACTTTGTTTAATAAAAACAAACAACAATTAAAAAGGGGGATAGAGTGTGTTAGAATTTTACTTTCAAAAGAGAGACTCCCAGAAGGGAAAGGAGTAGCAAAACCTCCATCAAATCTGTTTTATGATATTTTAAAACACAATTTTACTGTTCTGATGCTCATCTTTAAGGATTCTCCCTTTAGGATCTCAATTTGGGAGTCTGAATCGAAGCAGCTGTTTCATGACACAAGCTCTCACTGCTCTGAGCCTCTTGCTTTTACTTTAGAACATAAACCCCAGACACATCCATTTCCTACCTTTGTGCCTCTTTAAAGCTGTGCTGGGATTACACTTTTTACTCATCAAAGCCAGGTCTCAGTTACATAATTTCATCGATGAGTGCAAAACATACTCATGCAAGGCTCTATGTGCAGCTCAGACTACCGAATGGTCAATGTGGTCTGCACTGTCCTGAGAAATCTTGACGTGGTCTAATGAAATGCTACAGAAAATACCTGTGGAAACTGCTGCCTTTCACTATTTATTTATTCTGGAGGAAAAAAAAACATTCTGAAAAAAAAATGCAAGTTGTTACAGAGTACATGGTAACTTCTTTCCTGTTCAACATTAAGAAAATCTTGATTCAACTTCTCTACACCAGTGTAATTTTATTCTTCTTAGCCACTTATATCAATTCTGTAGTCTTTTGGGTGTTATCTGACATTATTCACCAGCATAATGCTCATACCACCTATAACCAAACAACAGCCACGCAGGCGTTAAATATCAAAGACAAAAAAATCAAAGGAGCTAACAAAAAAACAAGCACCAAGGAAAGGCAACGTTGAGAATGCTAACTGACCCATGTCCAAGTCTGATTATACGTATTATTGAGGGATTTATATTAGCTACGATGGAGACACAAACATGTCTGACAGCCAACCATATGTTCTCTACATATAGCTACAGGAAAGGTTATCTGAGCTGTGTAGGAGCATACACCCTTCCCCTGTGATTTGTACAATAGTTGTAGCATGCAAGACTTCTTTTGATCATCTTTTCTATCCTTCAGCAAAACAGGATGAGTTATTTTCCCAATATTACAGTATATAGATATATAGAAATACAGACAAAATTCATTCAGGAAAGGACACGAGCACAGGCACAGAATTAATAGTACTTAAAGGATTCTATTTAATACTAGCTAATCATGAATATCTCTGCATATACATCAACAGTCCTTGAACAGCCACTTGAGGTCACTGGACTAGTCAGCCAAGGCTTCTTAGCAGCTCTTCTCAAAGGGAGCTTAACATTTCCCATTATGGCACCTTGTACTAAGCTATCAAAGAGCTTTACTGATTTTTCATTATGAGGAAAAAACAATGACCTTTCCCCTATCACAAGGTCAAAGTTTTCTGCCACACTCATTAGATAATTATGCCATAAATCCCAGTTATTCACCAGAACTCCCCATGCTGGGTTACGATCTGCTACAGAGCAAGAATGAGTGCTCCTGCCCAAACAGTTTACTATGCAGCTGCAGGACTGATAACAGACATAGAAAGCCCAAGGAAAGCAGGAGAAAATGCTAATCAGTGTGATAAATGCTGATCTTAGCACAGGATCCTAAGCATGGGATTGGAAAGCTTTTGCCAGAGTGCTAAAATGCACAAACCAGGCTGAGTGTCATAAGGTTAAACCAGATCCCTTCCACATGGAACATCACAAATGAGAAACAAAGAACTTCTATGAAATCGTTGGCCTATGGTAGCCTCCGATTTTTTGCTAACACCGAGGCAGCAGCAGTTGTTCAGTCCTAAAAGATCAAGAGATAACAGAGCAGGTAAGATAACGTTACATCTATTCCAAGGAAAAGTCCATTTCACAGATGCAAAATGGGAATAAAAAACAAATCAAAGAGTTCCTAAATATTTTTCTGAATGTTTAAAATTGGACTGTTCTGTTTTAAGCTGTTTCATCATTTACTTCCAGGCTGAAAGATCTTCAAACTTGAACAAAAGAACTAAAATGCATGAGTTTTGGTTAAACATAGATGGAATAATCTTATGACAAATGCACACATTGGCTTTTTTTGTCTACATTTTATCAAAAAAAAAAAAAAAAAACAAAAACCAAGTGTGCAGGATTTCTTCATGAAATATGTTCCTGATCAAAGTCCTCGTCATTTCTTACCAGCACAAGCCAAGACATGGTTTAAATTTATACAATGAGAACCCCCCCACCATCATAGACTTCACAGAAGATTAGATCCAATATTAAAATGACAAAGAAATCGCGAATTTGATTTTAGGTGGTCACATTTTTTTGAATATATCATAGAAATAATTAGTGATATCATTCTCCTGAAAGTATTTTGGACATAACTCATGTAACTGACAGGTTTACCAAATCTATTTGCTGCTGAAACATCTTGATATTGAGATTTTCTTTGTACCTTATAAAGGCAAAAACATTTTCTAAAGCACTACTAGGGTTTTCAAGGAAGCTCCACGAAGACTGTTATTAATACATAATCCAAGTTCTAAGCACCTTTTCAAATGAAATATCAAGTGAAAAACGATGCCCTGAAACCGATCTAGACAAGGATAAACTTTTCCTGTCCCTCCCTCCCACCTGAGTACCCCTAATAGGTCTCTCTCCCTTTCCTGCTTCATCAGTTTCCCCCATCAAGTTCCAATCCTGTGGCCAGTCAGCTTTTCCCTTGACTTAAAAAAAAATTTCTTCATGCAGTATAGTCAGATGCTCTATTTTTGTAATGTGGAAACTGCTTAAAATACAACACTGCAGAACACTTTTCTCTATCAGCTCTCTCTCCATTATTCAGATGCCAAATCTGCATCCAAAAAGTACCAATGCTGTCTATTTGTACCTCATCTACTACAGCTTTATTCTTGCCCGTATTTTCTGCAGGAGAATGCCAACGATTACCCTTGTTTACAAGCTGTGAATGTTATGAGATTTAATGAAGAGTCCGTGTTATGTAACATTCAAATAAAAGCAATTGGCATTGGAGGCCTAAGGGTCACATACAAGAGTGCATGCTTTGCAAAGGTTCTCTTTGTGGTATCCTCATCGGAAGATTCCAACTGAGAGCCTAAAGACAAGGGTAAATACGATACATCTGGAATAACAGAGGCATTAAAAGATAGTACTATTTTGGAAATAAAACAACTGTGGAAATCTGCAAACCGTAAGAATGAAGTCAGAATGGAGATCAACGGAATAAAGATGCAGCCAGCACCTTGACATTATATAATGAACAAGTTCTCTAAAAGTTCTATTAACTAAGTCAATTAAAAATGTGTTAGTGGTGCATTTCAAATGAAAGGAATTTAACTCTGAATTAGACAAATTTAGACAACATTTATTACAGAACTGACTAGTTTATAGTCTAAAAATGAAGCTGTGTTTTTTTGAAGCAGTCAGTTTGACAGAACAGCTATGTACTTAATTTTACATAATGTACCATGCTCCCAGCATCTCATACAGCCTGTGGCTGCAGACAGAACAAGTGCATCAGACTGCTTATAAAACACCAGGAAGAAACCATTTACCAGTGAATGGACAAAAAAAAATAGATCTCTAAATGCTGTAAAGTTTTTTGGAAGGGTAATTTAATTTTTAAAAAATAAACTACATTTAAGGTATATTTGGTATATAGACTGTCATGACTGCACAGAAGAGTGAACAATATAGCTGGGTTCCTTTCAAGGTGTCTCTGTTCCTCTACCAAAAGATGCTGGTTTATTATCATTTTGATGCAACTAAAGAATCTCACAGCACACCCATCTGTTAGAACCTTACAGAAAAATGCTGCTTTGTCTTTGAGGAATTAATTTTCTGATGAGCTCAGGCTCCAAAGAGGGAACACACTCTGACTACACTTCTCAGCAGGTATTACACTCAATCCTATTTAATTAAGAACTGGATAAAAGTAATATGAAAACAGATTCCTGGTGGGGAAAGGAAAAAAAATCCCTTTGCAATCCACACCAAAAGCCTGCTGCAAATTACTAACAGGTATGATACCATTGTTTCAGACTATACCGAGTGAACATATACCTGACAGCTTTTGGCATAAGCTTTCTTCTTGCAAATGATGGAACTCATCTTCTTTCCCAATCAAAGAACTAAAATTAACTTCATAAGAAATTCTGTCCCAATACAACTTCTTTCAAAACAATCTGATCTTTGCCTTTCTGACATACAGAACGTTTTATGTTCACACTCCTCAAAATGGGATACCTGAGAGCTATACACACTTAACAGAAGTGAATTATCTGTCTGGAAAATGATGCACCGTAACCACCTGAGATTTTAACAGACAACCTAAATATGACGCAGTGTTACTATCATTCTCCTACTAAAAAGCATCCCTGAAGTTTCTAATGCTGAAGCCAAGATGAAATATTGTCACTATGAGCTCTCCCTTACAATTTTCAGCCCAAGGGGCACTTTTTTTTTTTTTCCCAAATATTTAAATACCTAACAATACACATGCTATCACCACTCATCCTACATAAAGAGTAATGCCACTAATAATCCAACATTGGCAAAGCTGCATCAGCTCTTACCCACCAATATTCACAATTCCAGAAATTCAAGTTCTGAAAAATCATTAATTTGATTGTCCATTAAATTCACCACATACCTCTTCTGATTCATTTGTCATTGTCTGGGGTTCTTCCAGCTCCTCATCAGCTGTATATTCTTGTTCTTCCATTGCTTGTTCATTATATGACTGCATGTAATCTTCATCCTAAAAGAATAATGCAGGAAGATGAAAAGACATAGGCAAACTTTACAGAAACACAAACCTGTCAAGAAAAGGTGTCTGTAAGCATTGGTATTGTTACCAGAACTGGAGAGAAGTATTGTATCTATCAACATTCTCAGTTGTAAGTGACAGATCATATAAAGTATAATTACCAGGGCTTTTAACTAGACCATTGCAATATTACCAAAATTATAACCAAAACATTTTCATATCCCAGCAATGTCATCATAAAGATCCTGTCTATTACTGCTTACCCCATCTACTTCTGTATTTCATATCCTTTGATTACAAATTCATATACCAAAAACTGCAGTAATTTCTTTCCAAAGGAAATATGAACCTATAGCACATCTATATTAATATCAGGTTTTAGCTCATCAAAAATGTAAATATTCTTACAAAATTCTGCAATTATTTGTGTTACATGCTGTACAATTCTGAGCAACTCTGTAAAATTCTCAACAATAAAGTAGAGAAAAAGTTTGCTGAGATTTTAAGGCATCTCACTGATCACATACAGTTTTAATTAAAATTGAATAATTTAGCTAGCAATTAAAGGCACCATGTGTTCACTAATACACAGTTTAAATTATACCAAATTATGCAGGTGACATTTTCTGAACTAACCTCCAATCTCTTTATTCAGGTTTAGACAGTTCTCACTTACAAAAAGGATGAACAAGCAGGACATCAATCACTTTGGGATATTAGCACCTTAAAGATGTCTTTAGCAGGTCAATAATCTTTTCACCTTCGAAGGACTTTATCAGATCTTGTCTAAAGCCTGGATAAAAGCTTTTGCATTAAGTACTTCTAACAATTGGCAGTGTATCTCCACCACACAAAGCTGTTTTCTTCCTTAAGGATACAATCCTCAAGGTCATGATTCTCAACTGCCTTCCAGCATGACAAAGGAGCATTACCTACCGCCAAACAAGCTGTCAACACAAACTTTGTCACAGCCTAGATAAAGAAACTGGCAGACAGTGATAATAGGTCTAATTTCCCCTACTCCCTAGGGATGTAAACAGATTTCAAATCAGTCTGAAACCCTATGCACATGAAGCAACGTTATCTTTGAAGATACAATAGAAAGAAACTCACTGGAAATTCATCTAGGGGTTCATTGATTTCAAGGTCTAGCACTTCATCATCTTCTCCAGGCTCTTCCCCATATTCTATTTGGTCTTCTGTCAGTTCAGGATCATTGCCTTCATAATGTCCTTCCTCTGCATACTCTGAAGCATACTCTTCAGGTGCTTCAGATTTGTAACCAATTTCATCTTCCCCTTGGTCGTACTCATGTTCTATTGATTCGTCATTGATGGTCTCAGAGAGTTCGTAGGATGTAAGTAAGCCAGACGTAGCATCGAGGCTAACTGTGACACCTTGGGAACTGTAGTATAGGGGAAAAAGATTCAAAGTTTGAAATATAACAGTCAAGTGCACTCACAAAGACTTCGCAAAACAAAGCCATCAGACATATTCTCTAAGTTGGTAGACAAAATTATACCTCACACACTATTTGACTCCATGCCATACTTTCATAATGCACACCGTCTTGCAGCTTATCACGAACTGCAGGCTATTTGACCAGGGGAATCAAACCAACCAGATGGTTTAACAGGTCAAACTGGCAAAAGTCCTGCTCAGTAACCAAAGCAGGCTGGATTTAATTTTAATTCCAAGACTAACAAAAAATCCACAAAATTACTGTAACTGCATCTGTTTTCCCAATCTCTCAAAATAAACTGGTAAATTAGTTTCTTATTAAATGCATTAATATTGCTCCTTCTTCATTACCTTGAATCCAAACTTATATTTTACGACAGATTTTATGTTCTACATAATGTAAAATATATAGTCAAATTTACAAATATATATGTATGCCTAAGACTTAAAATTAGTAACAGCACTGGCACAGACAATGAAAATAGCAATCAAAA
This sequence comes from Aythya fuligula, assembly GCF_009819795.1. Lineage (NCBI taxonomy): Eukaryota > Metazoa > Chordata > Aves > Anseriformes > Anatidae > Aythya > Aythya fuligula. Next base: position 8,871,569 of record NC_045560.1, on the reverse strand, counting down.
TGAAAAACAGAAAGGTTATTATCTGGAGAAAAAGCAGAACTCAGAATTTACTGTTTACAATAGCTACTGTCATCAACACATAAAAGGGCGAGTCACCAACTGCAGACTAGTTATAAAAGAAGGGAGAAAAAGCTCTTATTGATTTGAGAGTTCTGGGTACAAGGAAAACAACGATTTTTTTTTTTTTAAATTGCATTCCTATTATTTACTATTTTCATAAGTCTGGGGGCACGAGATCCAGGCAGCTTTGAGCAATGTGCATCTATCAGATGGAGAAGATGTAATACAATAACCAAAACATTATGCAGGATTATCATTATCCTCCCAACTGCAGAGGAATTGATGAGTTTCAATGGAAACAAAGGGAGAGGAGTGGACCAAGGCTTTCATATCCTGGCAATAAAGCTGCTAAAAATGCAGAGATCTGCCCGCACTGGGTACCACACTCCTAGTACTTCCTCAGCATTAGTGCAGTCATATGGCTATCCCTGCAGCCCACGGCCCAACAAGGAGGAAATCCAGAGGAGAAACAGCAAGGACTAACTGAACTCCCCACATTGAAGGGAATACTCCAACTCTCACTGCTCCAGGGAGGAAAAGAGCAGCTAGTGGAGAGACTGATTGTCTCAATGGTGAGGTATTTCACCCCGCCTTCATCAGTCCAATACAGGGAGATGTCCCTCGTCCTAATCCACACCAAGGATAAAAAGGAGATCTGAAGCAGTACATTCATGTCACTCTGAGAACATACACCTGCACAGCATGACACATCAAGGAAAAGCAGCCAGGAAAGAAAGACCATTAAAAGCAGCAGTGATACTACATCACTTCTCCATCACAAGCATCTTCTAATCCCTTTCAGTCCAGCTTGAAATGTGAAACAATCAGAACTTTTATTTTGATTTGTAATGCCCATAATTAAGTGCTGGATCCGTATCAAAACAGAGTATTCACAGGGCAGGTTCCTCACTTAACTCCCATGGAAGTAAAACCCTGCTCAACCCTACAGACCCCGTACAAATTTCCTGCTGTGTATTGTACACAAATATTTAAGCCACAGTTCATGCTTTAGAAACTATGGAGAGCCCCTCCTCAAGGTCTCAGGTGGTAAGATACATTTCTAAATGCAGGATGGCAGGAAAAGAACAAGAGATGAAAGCCTACGACAGTAGAAAAAGCACACAACAAGAGCTCTTTAAGTACGTACAAACAGTTCTAAATAGCATAGGAAATGATACGGTTTCTTCTTGAAGCTTTCTGGGTATTTTTTTTTTTTTTATAGATTTGGGCTATGTTAATTTTATTAGATTCAAATAAATAAGCATCATTTTACTGACACATTAACAATGCCACTGAACACATATATACATATAGTAAGTAGTCGATTGAATAAGAAGCAAAACTAGAAGTATATAACTAGTAACTACTACAGAGTTATTATCAGTACTAGTAGTCAAAAACTTACAGGTTATACAAATTGCATAATAGTTATTCAAAACACAGGATTTAGAAAAGGTACCCAAATTCGTGCTCCTCTTCATTGTCACTTTGCAGAAGATCATCGTTCAGCTCCTCATCTGACAAGTCTGACTGATTCTAGGTTTTGGAAAAAGTCAATCATGAGCATAAAATATGGATACAAACTATACAAACTACTTAATGTTCAGAAGTTTTTGTTAGTTTGTTTTTTAAATGAGGATCCTCAACGAAATTGACTAATTCAACAAGAAAAATACACCACTCGAGATAACAAATCTGTAAATAAATGTTTGATGGTTGAACATAAATTTCCAAAACTCAGATCTGCCCAGCTATCAAGTCTATTCACTGAGGTTTTTCCAAATACAGCCAAAGATGACAATTCACTTGAAGAAATACCAGGATGAGAGAACAGTTAACATTATTTAACTGCCCTGTGACCCTGATACATTAGGCAAGTCAGGAAAAAACAATTTGAATTGCTCTTCTTTTTAATGAGCAGATACTTAGCCTGGAGAAATGATATAATGATATTAAGAACACTGACAAAGTGTTTATATAATGGTATTAAGAACACTGATAAAGTAGTTTTCAAGCGAATTAAGGAAAGAAGAAAATATTGTGCCTTTTTCTGAACTCCTAATTTGTCAAACCATATTTTCAGTTGCTTCATATATTTATTCTGTTTTATTTTGTTTTAAATAATTACACTGTAGGAAGAGATAACTACAGTTTTGCTCAGCAACATTATTTCCATCCCCCTGAAGTAATGGGGGCAGAAAGGTTACACAAGGGTAGACTTATCTAAAAGTACTTGGATGAGATTAAGTAAAAGCAAGTTTAGCCTAAATAGCTCAGGGAAAACTTCCTGAGAAACCTATTATTACTCCACCATTTAAGTCCATACCCAGAGATACTGCTGAGAGCTCTGGAAAACTGAAAATAAGACTAAGAAAAGCAAAAGAACATGTAATACATTGGAGAAATCTAGTATCGCTTTATATTCATACAGTCAAATTTTAGTAAGTAGCTTTATCAACTTTGTTTCAACTACAAAGATTTAATGTTAAGTGCTTACATTTTTGATAACCAGTAAACTAGTCAACAGGATTTCCTATCTTTTACGGGGATTACTTACAGAATAATTTCACAAAGCTAGCTTCTAACATTTGGAGTGTGAAGCTACATCAATTAAAACTCAACTTTCACCAGATCCATGCTTCTTAAACCTATTAATCTCCAGCTACAACTTTAAGAACTACTTTCTAATTGAACTCATTTAGCAGATAAAGAAGGGAAAGAAGTGACCAGCCAGTTTTGATTTCCCTGTCTCTTCCTGCAGGTATCAGGCAAATACAAACAGACCCAAATCCAAACAAATCCAATCTTTCATGCAGTTCCATTTTGGAAACACGTATCACAGAGTGGAGAGTCTAAAGCAGTCGTAAGCAAACTCATTTATGTTCTCCAACACTAGCTCTTCCCACATCCTTCCTTTACTGTAGGAAGGAAAATCCTCTGCCTACTTGTTATGTAAAGAAGTAGCAAATGAAGTGCAGTGGGTGGATCTTTAATAGACACCACTGACTGCTTTTTTCATTCACTCACCACCCAGAATGTACCAGAGCACCTCAAACAGATCTCGGTATAACACTGCTGGGAGTGAGCGGCACAACAGTACTGATATTTTGACAAATAGCCTTTAATAGCCAGCAAACTGGCAGTTGAAATGAATTATCAGGAATCCTGACCAGCTGCAGGAAGCATATATATAAACACACACGCTTTTTATATCGATGTATTATTATTATTATTTTTAATTAAGTCAATCTGAGATTCAGATAAATTGATTTCGAGAGCCATCTTTTTGGTTTTTTTTTGGATCTGTGTGGTACAAGGAGAAATGCCACCTCAGGAAAAAAAGTACTAAAATTTTATTAAAATCACCACACTTGGAGGTATTTCACAAAAGCAGCAGAGCCTTGGGTTGAAAGTGTCTGGCAAGACAGCAGATCAGATACCTGAGCAAGGTGGCGCTCAGGCTTCAGGGAGGTGACCATATGATACATAAAAGGCCGTATCAAATAACTGGAGTGGATGAGCTTAACAAGATTCACACTTCAATATCTGTAACAGTTCACTTCAATGCATCTCTCTTACCTTTTTGCCAGCGAGCAAATCCTCTCCAAGCAAATCATCATCAAGTTCACTGGAATATAATAACAAATTTTGAAAAGTTGAACTTAGAAAACAGAAATAAGCACCACACATGACTTAAAAAACTAACTTGAGATTTGTCACTGATTCCACACAAAGCTTTCCTTTTAACAAAGCATTTAGCAAGCAGGAAAGGATGTTAAATGCATCAGACGAAACACATTAATACTGTTGTTGTGCAAAAACTTCATTTTCAGACCATCTCCTTTCCATATCCCTCTAATTATAACACAGTAAATATACCTAGACAAAGTGCAGACATTTAAGACACAGCTAGATCCTCCTATTCAGAGCCATTTGGGTATACTGTCCAAATTGTTTCCTACTTCCCTACAGAAGCAGCAGGTAAAACAGTCACATGCTGTAGGCATAACTCAGCCTACAGGCCACTAAGTGGTCCCAGCTTCATTTCAGGAAGGAGGCATCAAGAGGCCACCTGGCTTGGGAGGTGGTAAGGCCTACATCTTTTATAAATGCCCCCAAATTCAGGAGGAGGAAAGGTCAGACGTTTGCTGGACCACAGAAACCAAATACATGGCTCACTACCTCTTTGAGAGTGGCTAAGAATTCAGGAAATGAAAATACCTGGCTTACTAAACTTCTTCCAACACACACAGTCTCCTACATAAAGAGGATCCAACATGAAGAACTAGTCTCACTATTTAAGATATTAACTACTTAATTTCATTTTGCCTTTAGTCCAGTGCCAGGAATAAAGAGATTCCCCCTTCTATAGAAAATATTTATTACTGACAAATGCTCATATCAGAGCACACACATCCTAACTCTAAAATCAGATGGCAGTGATTTGAAATATGAGCTGTAATTCAAGAACAGGAACCTATTTTAACCTGCATACGTTGGCAGACCTTAAAGAAGAAAAACAACACAGGCCTTGGATATTACATAAAAATTAAATACCTCAAAGTGAGAATGGGAACTAAAGATAGGTTTCACTATACTTGAGTCCACAAGAAAAAGCATATTTGCTACTCTTTTAAAGCAGCTAAGAGGAAATTCATACTGCTGTAATTATGTGTAAGAGTTCTTTAGGATGACACAGAATAGCTGGAATGACACAGGAGCAACTGAGGAAGCCAATCTCAAAACATAAATTAGTACTAGACATTGATAGGCACATGTCTTTAAGACCTAGCTAATGCACAGATAATGCACAAAAAAAAAAAAAAAAAACTCTGAGAGAACTGACTGCATTCCACATCATCACTGAATAGGATATTATCAGCAGCACACAGTATTTCTCCATACTGATCTCAAACAATTCCAGGAATGTCTGAACATTAACAACCAGCAACTGCTCTGTGTTCACTGCAATATTAAACAAAAATTGGGACATATGACACATACATCCCAAAGAGTAAAATGGCTAGCATTTAAGTCCTTTATTTCAGAGACAGAAAACTGTACGTAACAGAATGGTTCTGGAAGAGTTTTTAGCCAAACCTGAGGTAGCAAAAAGGCACACTAATCTCTTCAGCACAGAATCAGTAATCTGACAAAAAAAAAAAAACTGACAAAAGCACAAAGATTTGAGAAAATTTCCCAGCACTATGGTCCACCGCTGGCAGCTTTTAATAAAGCTGCACAAACGAAATTCAAATAGACAGCAAGAGTGTGGGTTAGGCATTGGAATGGGCTGCCTACGAAAGTTGTTGAGTCACCATCCCTGGAGGTCTTTAAAAGACATCTTTTTAAAGATGTAGAGCTCAGTGGTATGGTTTAGTGGAGGACTTGTTAGTGCTGGTCAGAGGTTGGACTCTGTGATCTTGGAGGTCTCTTCCAACCTAGATGATTCTGTGGTTCTGTTGTAGCAACATTCAAAGACAAAATGCAAATTCAGCTAGGAAGAAGGTCAGGTCAGAAGGAATGATAAAGATAATGAAAGACTAAATTCATTATCTAAATATAGTTATGGCTATTCAGCATATCACTAAAAAAATCTTTGATGCTTTTTTTTTTTTTTTTTTTTTTTTTTAAGACATTTGGTCAATAGAAGTAACTGCATACATACTCTAGATTTTTTAAAAATCTTTGGCTTGCTACATGGCAGACCAAAAAGTTTGTATGATCACATAAACGAAGCCCATGACAACATGCCAACAGGTTTTCCATACAATGGTATTCACCATTTGCACTGATGATTTAAAAGAAAAATCAATGTTGGTAACCGCTTGAATTAAAGTAACAGTGAAAAGCCTGAACAGTAAAGCAGACATCATCTCAAACTTCTAACATAACTAAATCTGAAGTTATATATCAGAAAAGAGGGACCAGAACTACCAGATCTATTTAAAGAAACAAACAAACAAAAAAAAACACCACAGCTACTAAGAGATCTTCAGTTAGCAGAGAAAACCAGATGGTTGGAAGCCAATACCACGCAAAGCCATACAAGAAAAATTAAATTGGAATAAAAGTACACATCTGTGACAGTTCCAAAGGCAACCAATCCTCACTATCATCAGGACACAAAGGTCTTTCCAATACTGCAGTTCTAGGAAAATGGGACAAAAATAATCTAGTTCACTGCTCTCAGAAGAGACAGACCCATTGCCTGCCCTTCCTCACCTCCAATATTCAATGTTCCCATCACTGAATAAATTCAGCTCATCAAATCAGGATGAGAAAATAACATGAAAAATGAAACAACAAAAAGGGAGAAGTTGTCTTTTTCTTCCAAACAGAGAAATGAACTATCTCAGAGGAGGGTCTGAACAAAGAAATTTCTACAAAAATCAACTACTAAATCATTCCTGTCATCTCACAAAATAGCACCAGAACAGCACATTTTTCCCAAACCCAAGCTTTGGGCTACTTAAGAGAGAGAAATGTTTAAGTTAACAGCCCGTGATAAACACATCAGACTATATGGCCCTTTCTGGCCTCTGATTTCATGAGCATGCCTCATTAAACGTGAGCAGTAGCAAGAACAAGTGTTTTGGAAAAGAATTTGTAATAAAAAAGGGTAATGGGAAAAATTCTCCAAGAACAATGTTACATTTGTACTCCAAAATAACATGGGCCTTCCAACTCTCAGCTATCACCCTCTGGTGTTTGGGAACAAAAGAGAGCCGGAAATCCAAAATGGTTTAAGTGTCTGGGAGACAGGACTCAGTTAAAAAGCAACACATCAGTGATCAACTCTTTTCTAACTACCTAACTCCCTCAGCCTCATCCCCCCCCCAAAAAAAAAAAAAAAAAAAAAATTAGGTTGCAAAACAAAGCATGAGAGACCAAAAAAAACAAAAAGGTCTACTGTGTTTATTCAGCTTTTTTCCCATGCCATATTCAGTAAGGTGTGCCCTATACTGAACCAGGCCAGTAGTTAGAAAAATTCAATTACATTAGGGCAACAACATACCCAGGGGTAAGGCATTTACATGTGCCCAGACAACCACAGAACTTAACACGTTCAGAAGAAAGCCTCGCAATCTAGCGAGAACTATCATTAGAATAATAATAATCCCAACACATTTGCAAATGAAATGATATTCTATCAGATAAAGCTGTAAAAAAAAATATTCTCTCAAATGATCAGCAAGATGAAACTCTGGAATCTCTAGCACTGCCCCTAAAACCATTTCCCTTACAACTGCACTCAAGAATAAACAAAACATGATTATTCATCGTTTCTAATTACACGTAGCTAATAATAGCAACAAAAACAAGCACATAAATGAAAGAACTTTCTTCTAAAACTGCGTGCTTCAGTCTCAACTTAGTGAAAATGCCCTACAGCCTTCCTCAAGTCCCATAAAAATAGCTTTGTCACAGGGCATTCACCTCCAGCAACAAGTTTACAGCTTCTTCCAAAAGAACTGTTGTTTGACTCGCCCACATTTTCCATGGCAGTAAGAGTAAGGCAGCTGAAAAAAATGGGACCAACCAACATTTAAAAGCCCACCTATTCACACCATGAAGTCAGTTGTACAGGCAAAAAGTTCAGAAAATCATATTTTAATATAAAAGCATTTGCCTGTGATACAGGCTTTAGTATTCTGGGGTTTACTGTGCTACCTCAAGCATGACGCCACAGCTCTGGGGCTGGGAGGCATCGCAGTACAGTGACCTAGCTTTAACACATTATTTTAATTGCATTCTCAAAGCAGATCAGTTCCTTGATGCAGTTTTCACCATCCAACTCGCAAACAACTGTGCTGGCATGACAGTGCAGCAGATATCCCCCAGAGCAGCAGAACAAACTGTACATTCAAGATATTGTCTGAGTTCCTTAGTCATTCTTCCTCACCTCCTACAGCAGCGAAAACTATTTAACCTAGCAGGAAAGCATGGAAGAGGAAACTAATCCCTCCGGAATGACAATAAGCGTACAGTAGCTGGTTCACTCCCAGGGCTCAGCTCAGTGGAAAACTACTTACAGTACAATTTGTTTACCAGAGTCACAGGAACGATTATTAGATAAGACAAGTTCAATTCAATTTTTTTTTCCCCCTTTTTACAGTGAAACACACTGACCACTGGCAAAGTTTGAACAAGCTTCTCTGCTACTAAAAAGGACTAATAATAAAGCAGTTTAACAAGAAGTGAAAAGCTTCCTACCAGAAAGAACAGACAAGTTTAGCCAGCAGCTAGACTCGTCTTTCGCAGTCAGAGTGCCTTCACATAAAAGGACATGCATTTATTCTCCCCGAAAATAACCAAGTTAGTGCATACTTCTAAATCTTTATAGCAGTTGTATTTTTCAATAGCAGCCTGTATGTAAGCTCAATTACCCTTCAGATTTTGAGAATAAGAATTTAAACATTAAAACCTCTCAAATTCAAGTACCAGACAAAAATCTATTTAAGCTAATCATTAAGACCCTACTAAAGACTTCGAGGAAAAACAAGGCTTTTATTGTAAATTTAATTACACACCACAAATGCTTTATATTTATCTAATTTTAAATGGCATCTCTTCATAGTGCTCTCTAAATTCCTCAAGACAAATATACATTTGGCACAGTCTAGCATCTGCTGACACATGCATAACAACCAACATCTTCATTAGTATCTGAAAGTGCACTACTGTAAATATTAGAATACAAAACGCCAGAACAGCGAAACACAGCGATGTAATACAGAAGCCAAACATGAAAATATTCTACCCACCTGTCCCACTCATCATCTCCAGCTCTTCTTCTCCAAGACCTCTCTGCACCAGGCTTATCAAATTGATCAAAGTCGTCATCTGTAGGGGAAAAAAAAATAAAAGGCAACTACATGAAATAATCCTTATTGAAATTCAAGGAGGTTTCTGAAGCAACCACTTCAGTCTGGTTTTGTTTGATTTTTAAGATGATGCAATGATAATTTTTTCACTTTGTTTTAACGTGAGAGAACCAGATAAATACTGACTTGTTTCAATAATTTAAAAAAAATTGTGTAAAAGCTCATAAAGTTCAAGTACGTTGGAGATGAAGGGAATTATGTCTGCCAGTCCTCTGTTCATCTTGGGTGCAACAAGCCTATTTGCCCACACTGAGCTCTTGCAAAAGTACTTAGAAAAAGGCAGCAGCCACCAGGTTGGCACAAGGCAGGGTGGTACCAGCACCCCCCAAAAAAAAAGAAGAGGGAAGTCAGGTGTAAAACACCACCAATACCTCAGCTAGGGCATTAAGAAACCTGGAAGCAGGTCACCCTGTACACCTAAGTTTGTACACGCCTTCCAAAATGAGACTGCTGCTCCAAATATTTTTCTCACCAAATAACCTCAGTTTACTTTGTCAGGTCACAAGTTATTCTTATGCAGCTTAGTTTTTAAATGACAATTTCACTACTTAAAAAGATGAAATCTTCCATTTATCTGCAAAAGAAATGCCAAGTTCATCTGCTCTGTGCAGATATGCAGCTGACTCATCACCTGCACATTGGCAACACAACCTTCACTCTCCCATTCTCTGGCTACAGCCCAACAGAGAAAGCAGACAATAAATAGAGTTTTTTTTACCTATTTTAATGACTTGTGAAAGTCAAATAAATAGACTAATAAAAGTTATGCTCAAGACAAAGGGAAACTGTCTGCAGTTTAATGATCTCCAAAATACAGGAAGCCAAACTACCCAGCCCTTCCAGCCTTACAGTCTGAACTGATGAACACTTAGATGCCATACATCCAGTCATTCTCCTGGCTCAATTTGCACTTAAATCTTTGACTAAATACAACACCAATGATAGACTGATCTTTGTGTTTTGAAGAGCTTTCAAAAAAAAAAAAGTCTTCAGTTCTTTAAACTCAGCTGCAGCATCCTTTGCTGAATATTCCTCACATGCAATGACAAACCTATTCGCTTCATATAAGCAAAAAGCAGGTGTTAAGTGACAACAGAAAATTAAAAGGAGGAAAAGACATTAAAATTTCTGTTTTGAAAGCTGTTGGTTTAATGATGTTGCCAGAGCTGATTTTTTTTTTTAATTTTTTTATCATACACATATTAAAATAAGACTGCTCAATATGAATGATAATGCCATACAAATCGTGTATGGCAACTCACTTCTTCTGGAACAGGAGATAAAAACAATTCCCCTCAATCAGGTTCCCCCTTACTCCCTGTAGATACTTCTGTATTTTAACAAAGCTTCTATATATTGGTTGATCTACATGGACTAACACCACTGAAACAAAACATAATCTTACATTTCTCTGCTCAAACATCTACATACATGTATTCTGACCTCCTTCAATTCCTATTCCTTTTCCAACCACAGGGAGAAGCCAGACAGATATGCAACCACTTACTATCTTCTCTTGAACACCAAATTATCCAGTCTTGTGGCCTATAAAAAATGCCACGTTGCTCTCCTTACACTCAGAAACATGCTGCAGGGACTGTATTTGGCTATTGCTGTTTTAAGGGCACAAATCCTGCAGTGTTGTTGTTCTTACAGCTGAATTGCAGCAACAACTGACTTGATGTAACCACCTCTAAAGGTGGTTTAAGGTAACGTGACTGGGTTTGCAGCAACTCAAAGCAGGAGTGTTTGCACACTAACATACCTCAAGACGACAACCACCACACCTGGAAGGCGGTATCTTAAGCTCTGCCTGCTCCTTGGAAAGAAATTGCAATTTTGCATCCCAGGCATCACTCTTAGGAGTACAGAGCAGTGAATTAGAAACCAATACAACTCGAGGATGGTATCTTAGCTCTGTCGTGACTCAATTCAGCGCTAAACTCTTACACAGATGGACCTTCTGCCAGATTTAAACCCAGACAAAGCTACACACCAAAATCTCCTTTTCTGCTGACATGCCTTTACAGCAAAAAAAAACGCTCTTCAATACAATTCACGCAACTCTTCCAGGCCTGATAGTTGAGTTTCACTGCTATAAACGTGCTTCAGCTTACGAGCAGTTAAGAATACCAAAAGAGGAACCAAATTCCTGGCATAGACTCCTACTCAGTCAGCACACAAACCTCTACCCTCCCTCCATCTCTTATAACTTGTCCAAAACTCTCCCATTCTGCCCTTTATTTAAGAGCAACTCCTACCAAAATCCAAAGCTGCATTACATTCCTTCAAAGCCTTTCTCACAAGGCCCCTTGGGCAGGATGCATACAAAGGCTTCCAAAATAACTGGTTGACCTGCATGCAGTGAGTGGGGCTCCTAAGAACCACTCCACATACGTCCCCACCACCTCCTTGCTGCCTTCTCTGTCTCATCACCCACTTACAACACAAAGATTTTGGGGTCAAAGGGAGACAGCTTTTCTTTTGGGGCTTTATACTTGTTTGTTCTGTGACAGCTGACGCAGACAACAAGCATTACAAATTACGCCATTAAGCCCTTGCATATTGTCAAAGCCCAAAGCAGGCCGTACCTGTCCTTCAGAGAAGCAGGTTACAATAGTCATGCGCCTACAAAGAGCATTCAGTTCCAGCGTCGTGGTTGGTGAGATAGCAAGCACTAAAACAGCTACACAGGTGTAAGGCCTTGCTGTCCGCGTGATACCTATAAAACCTCACAGAGGCACCATTTTGTTTTTGTTTTTTTTTTTCCATTTCTGAAGCTGCATTTTTGTTCTGTGTAGGAAATAACATTGGAAAATACCAGTGATCAACAATCAGCATAACATGTATGGATGTTTCTCCTTGAAGAAGTCAATGTTTATGTCACACGCGGTTAAGTGCTCAGAAAATTCATCATCAGTCAGAGCACAAAACCACTGAGAGCAACAGCCAAACACTTTTTTTTTTTTTTTTTTTTTTTTAATTCTCAGTTCTACTGTGTTGGAGGTGAGAAAAGGGGAAGGGGGGAAATCCATGCACGTAAGTCTTTTAAGCAGGAAAATGTCCATCACAGGGCATTAAATGTTTTGTACTTCTTCCAGTGGTATCACTACAGCTAGGAAGGTAGCTGTACATCACAGCTCATTGATGAGATTTGCAATGCAATGGCTATGGCTCCTTGTTTCAATGCAACATGGTCACCAAGATGCGCATGGATTAGCAGAGTATCAGCAGCAGGATTCAAACAGGAGCACTAAATACACTGGCGTCCCCCCAGGCAACTTCCAGGCAACGTTGTAAGGAAAAAATCAAGGCCTATCACATACCAAAAAAGCACTGAACGAGGAAGCAGGAAAAACCAGTTATGCAGGAAAAAAAAAAAAAAAAAAAAAAGAAAAAAGAAATGATCCAACACTTGGTTCTCCCTCACTGCAGCACTAAGAAAAACACTGTTTTAGAAGCTTCAGAGAAGTTGGAACAGAGACTGCCCAATGCTGCCCGCTTTGTTAGACCCGCCTGCCTCCCCAGGCTCTGGGCAGCTGCAAACCTAAGTACAAAGAGTGCCAAACACACTCGGTTCCCTACACTAAGAAGGTTTCTGTTTGCTTTGTACTTACCCTACTGCAGCAACAGCAGTGCTGTAAGCTGTTCTACAGCTTATTTTCTGTTATGATGTATGACCAGAACTGCTTTTTGTTGGTTCTGTTTTATTATTTTTTCCCTGCTTCATAAGAACAGCTCATCCACACTAGAAATCCACAGAATTATTTCTTCTTTGGTTACACGGATGGCAGTTTCCTGCTCTCTGGTCTCCCTTTCAATAAAATTTACGCTAATAATTTTCCATGTAAAATGGAAGCCTTAGCTACACAGTCAAGTCTCACAAGCGTAGGAGGTGAATCAGCAAGAACACTGCAGAGCAGAGCTCTTACACATCTTAAAATGGTACCAGCGTAGCCTAAAAAGGTAGTCCCACATAGCAACTGTTGCTAAGATGGAGTATTTTACTGCAATGAGATGGCCAAAACTTCTCGACTAGGAAAAACAGTTGATGACTGCACTGCTCTTGCTACAAATACACCTGCACGCTTTCCGGAACACTAACTACACCTCGTAAACCTCCTTAGCAGCTCAAAATTTTGTATCTTGGCCCACTTCAGTATTTCACTACCACGAATACCAAACTTACTATTGCTTATAGGCACTGAGAAAGCATCAAAGATGTCTCCTTAACCTAAGCAAGATGGAGAAAAGCTATTTCTTGCGACAGTGATCCAATAGTTCAATGGAAAAAAAGCATCACGCTGCTTACCCAACAGGTCTTTTAAAGTAACTATGCTGGACTGCTTCTGGGCAGAACAGAAGGGGTTATTAAAAAAAAAAAAAAAAAAGGGGGGGGGGGAAATGAAATGAAAAAAGGAAAAGTCATTTACCACATGGTAAAACACTTTTCTATGCCTAGATATAACACTGAATGCAATCATTTCATCTTGATCTGTCCCATTTCCCAGCATCGTATTTAAAACACTCAACAGCATTACAGGCACGAGTCCCCAGGTTAAGAACAGCTTACCAGCCTTTCTTTATGCAGCAGTTTATTTGTTCAGAGTGTTTTTCTTCATATTTCACTGCAAGATGTTACCCAATACACAGGTATTGTGAAGCCCAGATTTCCAGGAACTGAGTACACCACTTAAATGCAAAGCCTAACAGCCAACATCAGTATCTTGCCGTGTCATACGGAGAAATGTCTACAGCACAGGACAGAGATGTAACAGTTCTATTGACACTGACAGAACAAAAACTTCTGGTAACTAATCACAACATCTAGCAGTAAAAACTCAAGGTCAACACTAACTCCTGAACTGAAGCGTGTGATGTAAGCTAAACATTTTGAAGCAAGCTATGAGTCCAGATCACTACCCCATCATGAAAATCATATTCACTTGGACTGCCTCGTGCACAAGAAAACACATGCAGAAATACACCAGACAAACACCAACACTTTGGTTTGTGTGTTCGGGGACAGCCATCATGTAGTCTTTATATTGGTAAACAATTACTCATTCAAGCCTTAAGAATTCAGTGACTAAGTGTTTGTAACAATATAGTAGTTGCACAACACGGCCCTCCACTACTGTATTTCAGGAGTTCTTTCCAAATTATTCGTATAGAATAGTGGTTTGGTTTCTCAAACAAATAAAGTAGAAAAATGAATTTCTACAGGAGACAAGTTATTTTTACCTTCTTAAATATCTTTTTCAGTGTTTGTAATGATGGAAAACAAGTCACTAACTATAAGCAAGAACAGAACTAATAACAATGTGCCACCGGGAACTTAAGTTCTGTCATCAGTGCTTGAAAAAAATATCTTAAACGGAAAGTAAGAAATAAAAAAGAACTTCATCTAAACACAAAAAATGTTTCCAAAGCCCTCTTGGATTTGAAAATATATTTGCTTTGGAAATACATTTTAAAAGTGTCATGGTTCCTTCCCTCATGAGCACACTGAACAGCAAATGAAGGCCAAGAGTTTAAATGAAATCCACATGAGCTTGATTCCCAAATGGCTTTGGACACTGATGAGAAACGTCTACTCTCCAGCATCTCTCATAGCCACCAAATGTTACAGTTGGAACTGAGGCTGCATAACAGCAGCGCATAATAAACGCAACACAGGACCAAATCCACTACTTATCTGGAGGTTTTTTGGGTTGAGCCTGTGACAATCACCACCTTCAGTATTCTAGACAATAAGTTGCATCAGACCTAAAATCTGAGGTTTAGTATTTGATGCAATAAAGCACGGTTCAGCTTCGTCTTTCATTAAAAACAAGTGATGCTATGGTTATGCTCAATTTAGATGACCTTTGGTGAGATAATATTCAGAAAAAATGTAGCTCTTAGTGAAAACTTTTCAAAGAAGCACTAAAATGCTTTAAATTGCCATGTTTAAAGAAAGTCTGCTGTCACAAGCTCACTCAAGTAATGTTTTTTTGGCACTAGTCCTTAGCTAATACAGAAGTCCATGTATTTGTATCTCGCAAACTGTGGAGGCCTTTGTCACTTTGGAGTCTGTGTGTGTACATTCCAATACAAAAGCAAGTTATAGCGCCCAGTTGCATCAGTCCACCTAGCGAGCGCAATACCCAGAAACTCAACCATGGCCAACGCTCTACCCACTTCCATCCAGGCATAAATGTAGAATCTGTTTCCAGTCCCTGCGTGCTGCTGTCAAGTAGCCTGAAGTACAACAAATTCAATTTCATTCAGACTGCAGGATATTTACTGTCTTTAAATTGGATAGTGACCCCACAATGCAGGGGAAGGTGCTTGCTGTGCTAGCAGTATTAGCTTTTTAACCATCTTTATTAACAGCAGCACAAGAGTTTTTTATAGCCGCTACATTGCTAAGAATGCAACAGCAGCCTTCAGATTAGTTGAGTGACAATCAACTAATCAAAGTTAATCAACAATCAAAGTTAAACCAATGACAGCTTGAGTTCCAACTGGAGAAATAACAGGCCCAGATGTAGAGAAGCACCCATTCGGCTCCTCTTGGTATAGGACTTCTGAGGAACATGGGAAAGACACGTACGGATTGGACTCTCTTCAGCTGTTTTGCTGTCTCCCACATTCCATCACAGCCCATCATGATTTACTCTAAAGATATGTGCACTCAAAGTAGTCTAGAGGAAAGTTCATCAGAAGCAAATTAACCAGAAAATAAGTTACAATAGCTTCCCTTTGCCTCAGTAAGGGAGGGTTGATGCTTCCCCTGCTTCATGCTGGAAGGGTTCCAGTGGTATCAGATGGCAGACAACCAAGAAGTGTTCCTTGCTTTGTTTTACTGCGGGTTTGCTGTTTAGTTTTGCTGTAAGCACCTCTCACTGAGTAAGATTACTACCATCAATTTACAGCTACATTTTAAATATCACAAAAATCCAGCAGCTACACGACACAGCTGGTGTATTATAAGCAGATGTTGGACTCAACACTCAACATGTTTGCTCTGGTCCTGGTTTTACACGCAAGTTTGCATCAAGCTTGGGAATCGCTGCCTTAACCATATCAATGGACTAATGAGCAACTATCAGCCCTCAGAGTCTCGCGTCATCACTACCAGAGGCATCCTGAACGTACATGTTTCGATACGGGCACTCCAGAATAAGCAGCAGGTTGAATCAGGCCGCACGGCAAAGGAACTTGCAAGTTCATATGAAGTTGTGAATCACTCCCAGAGACCTCACAGGCCACCACGTGAAAGCTTTCCAGTTTATGTTTGTGAAATCTATCGCTGCAATAGCCTTAATCATCGTCCTTAGTATCTGGTTACAGAGGTACGTACGAGTACTCTGTTATTAAGAATCAAGCCAGTTCTTCCCAAGAACTTAAAAAAAAAAAAAATACATCAATGGCCAGTGAGCCTACACACTCTGTCCAATAGACAATCCTTCCATCGCATCAAATGTACTTGAGATGTTCAGCAGACAAAGCCATTTCATTTTTCAGTCCTGCATCATCTCTTTACAGAAGACTTTAAATTTAATCTGTATCTTCAACCACAAAACTCTTACTTTGACAACTATTACCTTGAAATTATGTCAAATTAACACTCCATTTATTCTGCACTTCTTTTCTAATTGCTTGTAAGCCCATTTTTTAAAAGAAAGCT
Organism: Aythya fuligula; assembly: GCF_009819795.1. NCBI lineage: Eukaryota > Metazoa > Chordata > Aves > Anseriformes > Anatidae > Aythya > Aythya fuligula. The sequence goes on along the minus strand of NC_045560.1, from coordinate 8,854,946 downwards.
CTATTGCTATTACGTTAATAATTAAAAGTCTTTGCCCATCCCAAAACCAAAAAAAAAAAACCAAACAGAAATGAGAAACCCTGAGGACTAAATGGAAAACATAAGCTCTGAAAGCCAGAACTTCAACTAACCAAAACCACTTCAGCCAAGTAACCACAAATTCCTGGATTCCTTTTTTCCCCCACTTACTACTGCTATTGACTTTAGATATCAGCCTCTTTCCAAATAGAGCTGTACGTACCATTGTAGTGTAACTGCCATTTTTTAGGGGGGTTTTGAAGTGTATTTAACAAGTTCCACCAGAAATTTTACTTGACTACTCAGATTAACATGAAGTGACACCTCTGTATTCTTCATTTAGATACGTGTTGCACAGTGATCGTGCAGGTTAAAACCGCCACTATTTACATGGAGCAAGGATCATATTTAATTGACTGCTATTTTATTGATGAGCTCAGCGTTAATTCTGAACAAACAACTGCCTGCACCCATGTAGTGCAAAAGGCTCCTAATTCAGTTAGACATGAGCAATATTCCATCACAAAACAAAATAAACTAGAAACTGCAACTGCACCCCTTGGTTGAAGGCTGTCTGTTGCATGCACATTTACACAAGTAAACACTCTCACTCAACTTGCAGCAATTATAAGCACAAAAATTCAAGTGCTTAGAAAGTGATGTTTCCTTTAAAATACCCATTCCTTGTAGTACTAGCAAAAAAAACTTCTAGATATAGAACATATATGCAAAGTTTACTTCCATAGCAAAAGTAACTGAACCACAGATAATAGCACAAATACTTTTGCAAACTAACTTAAACACTACAATGTAATTAGCACCATTAAACCAATGCTCAACATCCTCAAAATATTACCAATTACTGCTGTCCTTTCTAGCCTTCTTCCCAAAGTTTTCCATTATGAAATTTGGGGATTTCCTCGCAACATTTACCTTCAGCAGCTGCATTTACACACTTTGTTCACCACTGTTAGCTTAACTGGTAGCGGATTGACCACTTTGGCAAGTGATCCTGAGGACCAGCCACACTGTTCTCTGTAATAGCTGCTGACAAGAAAAATTAACTAAAATTATCAGAAGCTTTAGCACAGACAAGGACAGATGCTGTTAACCCTAACAAGCGTTTAACTAACCTGTTAGTCCTTGTGAAAGGAGGGCTCAAAGCACCTGAAATAGATGCGTTCTCTAAACTACATCCCTCTTGAAGATGGGTCGCATGGGCGATCTAAGTCTTTTTTTCTTTAAAATCACTCAATCAAGTGTTTTAATTTTAAAGTCTACCTACTGCACTACCCAGAACAGCTCTGGCTTTTGCCTGTCGCTTAAATACTGCGAGCAGGAGCCCAACGGGAGAGCAGTGGCGCGCCCAAGAACCCTAGGACCGAGCACTGATTTCACCTTACGCCTTCCAACCGAGATGCTCTGCTTCGGGATCGTCTGCGAAACAAAATTTTCGTTACTTCTTAGCTTAGACATCAATTATTCGATGGGGACACACTCACGGTGAGCATGAAACCACGATACGTTGCACATCTAAATAAACACGAGCCTAAAACACACCCCACACACCCACCCGGCGCTCCCGAGCCCAAAAAGGCGGCTGAAAAGCCTTCGTGAGGGGAAAGGAGCCGAGGGGGCCCCGCACCCCCTCAACCCTCCGTGAGGCGAGGCCCGGCCCCGCCGCCACCCACCTGCGCCTCCTCCCAGGGCGGCAGCCATGGCTCGTCGCCTCACCCCGGCCAGCTCCCCACACCTCCTCCGAGCCCCGAGCCGCGCTCCGGGGAGCGTTGGGACGGGGGCAAGGCCCCGGGGAAGGGCCCGGCTTCAGCGCCCGGCGGCCGCCCCTCGGCGCGGCCCGGCCGCAGGAGAACAACAAACTACCACAACATGGCGGCCGCCGCCGCTGTCGCCGCCGCCGCGTTGCATGCCGGGACGGCGGCGGACCGGCCCTGCCCCCTCGAGGGAGGACACGGAGGGCGGTGGGCGCCGCCGGTTGGTCAGCCCCGCGCCTAGTGCGCATGCGCCTCGCTCCCTCCCCTCGGCTCAGCCGGCCGGGTGGAGGGGGCGGGAGTGCGCATGTGCAGAGGGGAGGGAGGGAGGAGAGGGGAGGGGGAGGATCAGGGAGGGGACGGGCGCGCATGCGCAGTGCGAGTGGTGGGGCTGGGTGGGGGGGGGTGTCATGGCGGCCGCGAGGCGCGCAGGGAGCTTGGGGCGTGGGGAGGGCTGAGGGGACGCGGCTGGGCGGGTGCTGCTCCTCGCCTCCCACACGGCTCTGTGGCACAAGGGCCTGCTCAGGCTGTGTGGGGTATCGCTGAAGTGCCATATTTGTGTTAGGTTACACCACTGCTTCACTAGGCTGGAGGTTCTGCCTGACACCCCGTCTGCAGCTGCCCGTTACATGAGGAGGAAAAATAATTAGCAACAGGGTTGAAGTACACCCCAAAAGGGTTGATTCCTGTTACAAGTGGTTCTCTGTCCTTCAGGGTTTGAGTGTGTGGGGAAGCTAGGCTTGGTTAAAGAGTGATCACTCATGTAGGTCCTGCTTGCATCTCCACTCACGCCTCACCTCTGTGCGTGTTCTTACTTTGCACGTTCAATGTCATAACACGCTAAATCCAATTTAATCGCAGGCTAAACATCCTTTTCTGCCACCCTTTCTGTTGAGTGCTCCCCTCTTGGCTTAACCGTGCTCTCCCTTGTTCCGAAGGCCTAGCGCTCCTGTGCTTACAGGGCGGATCAGTTCCCTAATCCCAAAGGAAAGTAAGCCACCAAAAGGAGCCGTTCGTTTTCTTCCCAATGGGGCAACAGAACTCGCAGCATTACCCACACACCACACTAAACACAGTATAAAAATGTGCCTCAATACACAACAAACTTAGTTTATACTCCTTGTGAAGAAGCCCGATCTGCACTAAAGCAATTTAATGGAGCCTCATATAACAAGACTAGTTCAAGTAACCGGCAAAACTTTCCCAGGTGGATAAGTCCTCATGGAAATAATTAACAATGTTAGTATTTAAATTATCGACATTATCTGATTAAACCCACGCTATGAGAATAGAGAAGTTCTCATGTCACTTTGTTCCAGGCTCCCTGCGGACTCATCTCTGCATTGCATTTGGTCTCATTTTTTAGCTTTGCTTCACAACTGTATGGCTAGAGATTTATTCTTTATATATTACTGCAAACTCACAGCCAAATTCTGACTTTAATTTAGGAAACAGACCATCAGTTGTTGCTGGTAATTTAATACATAGTCCATCTGTCCAGTTCTGATTGCCTTACATAGAGGTAGTAAGTGAAATGTGAACACTACTGTCAGTGGTAAAAACTAGGGTGATTTCAGTGGGACTGGGATTTCAGCCATCACGTCTTGGTATCCATTTTTCTTTTGGGTATCTGTTTTGCAAAACAAAAGGATTCCCTGGCATGGGAGGGAGTTTTGTAGTCTCTTTAAAGGCTACATGGCAAGAATCAGCCAGTCTCAGAAGTAGATTTGTTGCAATTCACAACTCTCTTGTCATAATTCTCTGTATTCTCTCTGGCTGAGGCTAGGAAATGAAATATTAACTGTAAGCAGTATGCACAGTGAGCATCTGAGTGACATTCAGATATGTAAAAGTATATTTGATAGGTATTCAATGCTCTATATTTATGCTTATTTTAATAGCTGATTTGACTTTTTGTGACTATCAATCCAAATGCAAATCAAGTTACCATACATTTCCTTGCATATGCTTAACACAGCTATTAAAGAGGAATAACAGGATAGTTCACTATAGCTATTTGATAGTATATGGGTCCTTAAATAATTTTGTACATCTCTGGTACAAAAAACAGTGGTCATTTCCAGATGTTTGATCAGCAGATGTGGAACGGGGACCCAACTTACAATGACAGAAACAAGTATAGTGGCTGTACTCCTCTTCACTCAGGACTTTCCTCTCTGTGAATTTTCAAATTCCAGGTGCCATAATTGCTCTGAATTGTGCTTAAAAAACTCCAACTCAGTACTATCTAACCTGTGCTATAAAATGCCAGAGCCCTTTCTGTTAGGGGGGTTGACATTCTTGCCCCCTTCTGGAAGTTTTAAATCCATGAATTAAAGTGACTTCATGTGAACTGATCATCAGTTTATTAAATACTTCTGAAGAAGATTTATTACAAAAAAAAAAAAAAAATGATTTATTTGTCAGCATGTCTTCCAAAGCAATTCCAGCTATGATTGGGAATCCTACAGATTGTCTTGCAAGAGGATTAAGTAAACAACTGAGCCAGAACTCAAGAAACCTGTAAACCCAGCTTTGCACTAACATGCTGCATTACTGGGGCAGGTTACCTTGCATCTGCTGCAAGAGATTTTCCTCTGAAAAATGGGGAGAGTAATGCCAAACTATTCTTTTTTTCTGATTGAAATCTTCCAAATTATTATTTTTGTGTGCATGTCCTAACTTCTCTATATTAAACTGCTGTTTCGATTGCAGTACATGCTAACAGTTTTATTTACAGTAGTTTGAGATTTCTTTTTTTTTTTTCCAAAACACTCAATAACTTATTTTTGGAGCAGATGGTTTATTTTAGATCTGTTTGTTTTTCATTTAAATTATTTACTTATTTTTACACACATACTCAAGTGGTTAAAAAGCCATCAGTCAGTAATCTAGTAAAGCACAATTCCAAGTTTAATTCTATTAAACACTTAATATAAAGAAAGTGAGAACAGTGTTATCGGCAGCAAACAGCTCCTAATTCCTTAGAGAAAATATCTTTCTGGCTTATCTTTTACCACAGTGATCTCTTCATGAGCTTTTATTCTAGTTCCACTTGTTGTGGCAAAACCAGGCTGCACATCGTGGTTTCCATAGTGTGGGAGGATGGGTTTGTAGCGTTGGGTAGTGGTGTTCTTGTGCTGAGCCTCTCCTGCCTCCCAAAGGGGTGTCTAATTCTGAGGCACCTCTCTCTGTGTGAAGTTAAGCCTGTTTTCAGACTCGCTCTTCCAAATCAGACATTGAGCTGGTGTTTGGTTATTTCAGCCTGTAACGAAACAAATGTTCTGTTGCACCTGACAGGAAATTCTGCATTTAAAGTGTTCAAATGAGAGATATGAAAGCATATTTGCTCTCTTATAGGTGCATTCCTTGTGTAAGACCTTTTGGCAAAGGCAGCAGCCCTCAGAGCCTGCAGTACCTCCTCAAAGATATATGCAGATGAAATAAATCTTTTCTTTGAACATACTCCAGAGAAGGGCAAAAGCAGAGATAGAAATAGAAAGGACGTTGAAAACAAATAGATGTCTTCATGAAGGAGAATAGTATGAGGATTAAAATGAAAATATAAGAAAAAAAAAGGTGATAAATTGTGAACAGAAACTTTTAGAGTGTAAAGCAGATGTGGTTTCAGAACTGCAGCCAGTGTTCACATAGATCAGCTTTTATTATAGCTGTAATTTTCACTGTTCTCTTTCCCCCTCCTTGTTACTTATTTACCCACTTGTTGCAGCTTATCTACCTTGTTGACTGTGATCTGCTTGACGCATCTTATTTTGGTTATGATTTCTTCAGAGCAACATGACCCAAGGACTGCTGAAACAGCTGCTAGGGAGGAGAATAGGAGACCTTCTGTGCTGAGAAATGGTCTAAACAAGCGATGTGTCTGTCAAATGTATTATTAATGTGTATTGTGTGGAGTCCCTGGAAAGCTGGTCAGCCACCGAAGATCCAAATCTCAACAGAATGAACGCACTGTTGAAGTAGGCTGTAAAATATATAAATTATTACCAGCACCAGCCCAGGCAGAAGGATATAAATTACAGTCTGGGCTTGATAGCAGCAGCCAGCGAGCAAGGCGAAGGGGAGTGAAGTAATACTGGCCTCCAGATATCCAAGAAGCACAGCCACAAATTTAACTCAGCGTGACATTTGTCTCATATGCATCCCTTGGCTGATTCCCTGTGCACCAAAGGGGAAGGTGCAGCAGGACATCTGCGTACACAGGGAGCTTTAGGCTGTAGCTCTGGGTTCTGGTATTGCTTTGAGCATCAGTTTTTGCAATATTTAGTGATCTGGACAAAAGAAGTCAAGAAACTACAGAAGATCCTAGGTGTGAAACGTATTATAAATTGTATTTGTATATATATATATTTATATTTTCAGTTTGGACCCTGTAAGTCTTACTGATGAAGCCTTTGCTATGTTTTATCAGAAGCCATCTGGTGTCAGGGGCAGCAGGTGAATCAGAGTGAAGCTGACACATATAAGGCAGTCCTGCCTCACAAGCATGACTCAGAATAAAGTGTAAAATGTCTAAAATGTCCCATTCTTAGGCAAGAGAGCTGTACCCCACCCCATGATAAACGCGTCAGAATAAGTGATGGTTAGAAGTGTTTCTTGAGGTTTCCTGACAAGGTGTCAATGTAAGTCATCATTGGCCCTGCCCAAATGCTGAGTTTTGGAAGGACTTTCTTCCTCTGGACCCAGGCTGGCCTACATCACTCTGTAAGGACTGAAAAGAAAAATGACGACTCCAGGCAAACCTCAAAGCATCATAAGCAGCGTTAGTGGCCCAGGATCTTGTGGCCCATACCTGTGAGAAAAGCCCTGTGCTCTCTGGAGCCCCTTTGAACTTAGAGACATTCTGCACAGGTACCAAATGTTAGCTCTAATACGTGAACTTCCAGATCACAGCTTATGTTCCTAAAAACTCCTCATACCAGAAGGCTATAATCCTGTTAAGGGCCTCCGGGAGCTACTGCAATGCAAATAATAGTAGCAATAATTAGCTCTGCTTTAATTGATACTGTGTATTCCTCAAATGTCAATGAAAATTTACTTTGCTAAGCCAACAATTTCTCCCCTGGAACTTTACTGGCTTTTCTAGAATTACACAAGGGGTGAATTTGGATCATTGTTGGTTCCTGGCATAAATTATCAGCTGTTGATTCTTTGCCCTTTAAAACTTGGCAAGCATACAGGAAGAGTTTGCCAGACATGCAAGAACTGGGTCTATGCGTTTATGGGGAAATCCTTAGGGACTACACATAGAAAGGAGTACAATTTGCTAAAAGTACCCAGCTGTGAAATCCAAGCACTCCTGAATACGACTCTAGCAACTCACAGTGTATTTAGACTGCCCTTGATACCTGTGGTTCCTGGAAGCAGGTTTGTTGCCCTCAGATTTAAAAAAGGCTATTCTGAGTTTACAGAATAGCCCTAGCAGGTTTGACTGGCATAATCTGGAGTAGTTTTATGGTTACTCCTGTTTATCCAAGTAGCAAGTTACTCCCATGGCCAGGGGTTGTCTCTGCTTAACATTGAGAGTGTAGTTCTGAGCATATCATTGGCAGAAATAAGTAAAGATAACACACTTCAAAGCTATTGTCATCTTCGGTATGAACAAGATCCAAGTCTTGATCTTTGTCTTGCTGAACAACCAAGAATTTCATGTCCCATCCTTTATGGACAGACTTCAGTGTCATAGCACTGCTTCAACTGCGTGCTCAGGCACTCCTCGGGGATTCTTCCCAAGGGAAGGATAAATGTTCTCCAGCTCTACCTGTCTAAACATTAGATGCCTCATTTTACTTTAAATGGGCTAAATGGTGAATCTTAGCTACGGGAGATTTGTTGTGATGAAAGAGAAGGGAAAAAAATCCCAGTCATATAGTCTGTATTTTGATAGGGATGAGCAAAGCTGAACGCAGTAGCAGATCTCAGGTCTGAAATTTGCCAAATTTACCAGGAAAAGACTCCTGATTTGCAGATCTTCATATTGCAGGGCCAAAACATTTTGTGTTGCTGTGCCTAATGGGTAATGGTTTTAGGATATAACGGAATATTTCTCTTCTTCAGAGAAATGAGGTACAATATACCTCATTTTATGGATTATCCATATGTACAAAATTGTTGTTGCCAATGAAGCTCAGGAACAGATCATTCTAGCAAGTTACCAATAAGCCAATTAGTGAAATGAAGCATTGCATGTATTAGACTTCTTTATGCAAATGTTTGTCTGTGTGGAAATTTGAACTGTGTTTAGTATTCAGGAAGACCTTGCCAGTACAAACTCTGGTGATAGCTGCTATAGCTGTTATTGACCAGTTTCTTTTTTTCACCCCCATATGTGTGGATGTAAATGCATTGAGTGACGTGAACCTTAATGAGTAAAGGGATGGTCAGGATTTAGGTCTTATCATGTGTTTTCCTGCTAGTTGAGTTTGTTCCACAGGTTTCACAAGATCTCTTAACATTAAATTTGGTTATACCTTATTTCTGTTTTAGTGATCTACACTATCAGTATTTTATTTGGGCTAAAATCCACAAATCTTTCACATTCAACTCATTTCCTTACAAGGAAATTACACGGACAGAATTAGGCCCTACATATCAAATCAGTTTCGTCCTGGGACCTCAGTTTATCTAGCTGATCCAAGAGATTTATTTATCACAGCCTGTCCGAACTAAGCTGGGCACCTTTTCTGTAATGAGTTCCTTGCTGCCAGGAGCAGGTTATGGAACATGACCCATTTCAGCATGCTGTGGTACAGGGAACCGATAGAGATGCATTAGCCAATGCAGGCACAGTTGGAAGTGCTATCTTGTATAACAAATTATTGACTTCATTGTACATAGTACTAGGATTTAATTAAGCGATAAGGCCCATCATAGCGGTCCTTTATCTAGCAGATAAGGATTTACCAAGCTTACCCAAGAGGTCTTTATCTGAAAGATAAGAAAAAGGTACATAAGGTTCCTTCCCCTGTTTCTAAATCGTTAATTGAAAAGACCTTATTTTTAAGTTCTAGGTTGTTGTATTTTCTTCGTAGCTTAGTATTAAAGATTCAAATGTACTTTTACAAGGGATGCTGGAGCAGGAAAGAATATTACCTGTGGCCTTCACAGGGTGAAATTAATAGGATTTATATAGTTTTTTTATTCACAGTGTACCAGCTCAAAGCTCAATTGGAAATTTAGCCTCTGATCTGCAGGAGATTTTCCAGTGACTTCGTGATGTCATGGACACAAAAGAAATTCATTCATCGCTGATTTCAGAGCACTACAATTATGCTTACGTTGTAAAGTTTAGAAAAAATGAGGGTTGCACGAGAGAAGAAAATGGGGAAGAGAGTCTTTCAATTTCAAGACAGTTCTTTCAATGATCATGTTGTCAGCTCAGCTGAATGATGCCAAGATTTCTGGTCTTTTACTTCTGTGACTTGAAGACATAATAAGCAGGAAACAAAGAAATTAATGCTAATAAAAAGACCGGACACTTTTAAATAAGAAAAATGCAGTGGAAAACACAGTCATATTAGTGCTGATGCTCGGTGGGTAAGAACACAGAGGAAATACCAGACAAAAAAGAGAAGATAAGGTTTACATGACAGAAACACCTAAGGACTACTGCATGGGTGAAAACAGAACAGGATCTTTGGACTTATCAGATTTAACGCCTAATGTCACAGACACTTTTTTATAATCCTTTCATAAACATTCAAGCTTTTTTTTTTTTTCTTTTTTTTTTTTTTTTTCTTTTTCCTTTTTAGAACTAGCAAGGCTGTTACCTCCCCCTCCCTTCCAGGAATGCTATGGTGCAACATCCCTATACTCAAAGATATGTGAGATCTTCCAGTGTGCAGCCTGACTGTATCCCTTGCCAATCCGTCCTTGTTAGCTGTTACGTGCTGACATTATCTCTTAGCGTAAGTGGCATTTCTTCCTTCCCATCCCAAGAAGAGCATGGAGGGCAGTCAGCCTTTACTCTGTGTCAGAATCTAAGCTGCCCTTGTATGGTTTTGTGGGTCCAGAAGTGACAAACACAACTCTGTACCACTTCAGGGAGCTGGGAGGTGTCAGGCTCACTGTTTATTCCATGGCAAGTTGCTTTGTGAGTGCTCTGTGAAATTCTCCTGAATTTCCAAGTGTCCAAAAACCAGAGCTGCCAGATACTGGAAATCCAGTAGGTTGCTGCCCAAAGCAGTTGTCTACCACATAAATTGATAGTGTTGGCAGCTCTGCTTGTGAAAGACTCCCTGTTCCCAGATTGTATTAATCATCCTGCCCTGCACCTGTTCCAGCCTGAATTCTTCATGCTTGAACAAGGGCAGTAAAGCAGGGTCTGAAGGGATCAGATTGTATTAGAAGTGCTTGGAGCAATTCAAGCCAGGACCAAGTACCAGTTATAATGAGACCCTCCAGGTTACACGAGAGGGAAATTGCCTGGGCGGTGAGTGGGAGTTTGTGGGGCTGCTCCGAGTCTGTTTGTTCAGTAAGCAGGGGATTTCATTTCCATTGTTGACAATCTGACACCGTTTATGGGCAATTGATTCACTTTTTTAAAAGTATCTAGCACAGAAGCAATAAGTGAGTGGAAAGGTGTGAATTAAAATGTGTACACAGCTAAAGACGATTACTCAGATATTTGCTTAGACTCGAAATCCCAGCTGCGAAGCTGGGATTATTCTCTCTTGCTCCAACTACTCTTCGGTAATTGCTTTGTGAGCAATTTTTCTACCGTGTCTTTTTATTTATTTAGTTACAACTTTGAAAACTGATTGAGCTTTCTGCCTCAGAGAAAGTGATAAGCACGGTCCCTCACCTTTCTGTACCCCATACAGAGTTGCCTCACCTTCGTGTAGCATCTCATGCCTGCTGGCCTCCGAACAGGGTCTCCGATGGCTCGTAGTGCAGAGCAGCCAACAGAACTGCATCAACTGGCTTCAGCAGAATAACTTTCCCACCACATACTTCATGCTTATTTCACTCAGAAGAGATTTTATCTGAGTGCTGCTCGCGGGCACTCTGCTGTCCTGTTCCTTTCAAACACCAGGTGAACAGAACCAACCCCCTTTATTTATATGTATTTTGACACAGAAATATTTTCCTTCATGCATTGGAATGGTATATTCAGATAAACAGGGATTTTTATTCCTTCAAATCGCACTCCAGTGGGAGCTGCCCCAGCCAGAAATGTTTGTGCTCTCTCTCTCTGTGTAGTTGTTCCATTAGAGTAGTGTGAAAGCTACAACTGTGTGTCCACTGTCATTCTGTATTAGAATTCTGAGGTAAGGTAATGATATGCAAGCTTGATCCTTCTGTAATACTTTCCTTGGAAGTACAGTTCTGCCTTTTCTGCTGTCAGCCTGCATTTAGAGTGCAGAGAGTGCTGCATGACTTGAAAGCAGCAGTAGGCAATTCCCAGTCTAAGCCTTAGACATTTACATATTTATGCTCACTTCAGTGGAGTAAATATGCTATGAATAAATCCTATTATGTTTGAAACTGTACTTACAGTATAATAAAAACACACAGTACGGTTGTGCAATCTCAAGTTTTCTTTCAGTGTCAATTTGGGAATATATTTACTAAATTATGTATTGTTAACATGGTATTCAACTTCCAGCAGCTGTTAGAATTTCTTGTATAATATAAGGAAATAATGAGGGAAAAAATCCTTTACTCTTTAAACAAGAATTGAAGGAAAAACACTGGCTGCAATTACTTGTAAAAATGGTTCTGCAGAAAATGGCCAGTCCATAAGGGCTGACTCCATAGCTGTTAGTTTTGTCATTACTGCTTCCAAAGCTCTGTGCATCTGAATGCGCCATCTAATGCAAGGGAATTTTTCAAAGACCATTGACAGGCATTGCAGATACAATGCCATGAGGTTCAAAGTGACACAACTGTATGTTGGTGCTGTGTTCCAGGGAGAAAAATCATTTGACTCCATACCTGCCAAATTTTCTAGGAGTTTGCTTCCTGGAAAAGATATCTATATGATGCTTGGGTGTACACTGTCCCCTCAGTGGTTACTTCAGCAGTATGCTAAGATGAGTGAGTGAACTGTATTAGAAGAGAGGTCCTGATTTTTGCCCAGAGAAGCTGTGGCTGCCCCACCCCTGGCAGTGCCCAAAGCCAGGCTGGACGGGGCTGGGGGCAGACTGGGCTGCTGGGAGGGGGCCCTGCCCATGGCAGGGGGGTGGAATTAAATGGCCTTTAATGTCCCTTCCAACCCAAACCATTCTGCGATTCCGTGATTCTGTGATTCTGTGATTCTGTGATTCTATGATTCTTGCTCCTAAAGCCCCAACCAAAACTCCTGTTTTCTGTTCTTAGCCTTGCTGTTGACCTCCTGAGTGACCTTCCTCAAAGACACAGCACCTTCCTGTGCTTCCAGTTCCTTCCCATCTTCGTGTGTGTTGTCAAGTCTTCATGGCATTATTATTCATAAGAATTTTAAACACTTTCAGCATTTCAAAGCAACATTATTTAGTTTGGTTTTGTTTTGCTTTGTTTTATTTTGTTTCATTCTTGGTTTGTGCAAATCTTTAGTACCAGCCATGCACCATACCACCAAGAGGAGTCCAAAAGAAACCAACATGGTGTTCTCTCTAGAAGGCTCTGTATTAGGTTCCACATTGCTTTGAATATGTATTTGCTTTCAAGGCTTAACCCTAAATCTGCTGAAGCAGAAAAAAAAATAAATCGCAGCACAGACCTCTATATCTGTGAAGATCCTTTCAATAAAGCTGAAGAGAAAGTCTTACTCCTTCTGCTAGTTGGTGTATGAAAGCTACGCATCTTAATTGGAATAGTTATAATATTTTCCACAGAGTGTTTTACACCATCCATCTAGGCTCAAGCTTTCACTTTTCAAAGATCACCAGTATTGCAGAGGGAACTTCCAGGCTGAGCAGAGCCTCAGAGGAGCTGAAAGAGCAGCAGTTCTGTGCATGTCCTTGCACTGCAGGGTATGAGGAGTCTCTCATGGAGAATCTAAAGGAATTAAAAGATGCTCAAAATAATTCTGAGTGAAGAAATTAAAATAATAGTAATAATAATAATAATTGTCATAAAGAACTATAAAAACTGCAGTGAGACATTAGCTCCAGCTAAGCACAACAGAACTCAAACCATAGATAGCCCTGTCAGGTTGCTGATGGTAACTGAGGTTTTGCTGGACACAGAGGTTTGAGTTTTGTATTCTGTAACTTCTACTCAACAGAGAAAAGATAAGAATATCAATTAAATGCATGGATATTTGTCATTGAGACAAGTATGTTATTCCTAATGTTGAGGGAAGAATATATGAAAATAAATAAATAAATAAATAAATAAATAAATAACTGCCAAGGACTGAGCATTGATAGAATGTGCATAAGTGACAGAACAGTGCTTGCTGTCACATACATCAGTTTATCACCAGAACTTCAGTCCAACTGAAATGACACCACAGTAAAAAGCTACAGCAAGAGCGAGGACACAACGTCTCATGGAAGAAAACCAGCAAGATCTATCTCCAAGCAGCACAAGGAAAAAACGAGTCAAAATAGTAGACATGGGATGAAGTGAAGATGTCAATGTGAAAGAAGCAGAACCCTATTAGAAGACCAAGGCCTAATCAGAGAGTGCAAGTGCAACACACTTTAGCTCTACCCCTGAAAAGCTAGCACAGAACCTTCTCATCTCTACCTGCAAAAGGAACATCACTGCACAAGGGGCCAGGTCACAACATGCAAAGGCTTAGTTGTGCCCTAGTGTGAAAGTAAATGAGAAATAATGTAAGGAGTCTTTCTCCTCAGAAAGCAGTGTGTTGGGCAGTGCAGGCCCTAGCTTTTGGCCAGTGCTCTGATGGAGGCAACTCCTGAGAACGGACTGGAGGATGTCCATGAGATGGTGGGCCCAGGCCCCTAACCCTGTGGGAATTGGAGGTGCTGGTGTCGCCTCCAGCACGTGCACAGGAAACATCACAGGATGAGGGGATCCCTCTTTCTCAGGGATTCTTTCCTTCTCTCTGCCTCCAGAATGGTTTATGTTAAGAAGATGTAATCCAACCAAGTGGCTAGGCAGGGGCTGAGGGGAAGCCAGGTGGTCAGCTGCAGAGGCTCATCTCCTTATCCTCTCCAAAATGAGAGAGATGACCATTATGTACTGTTTCACCCTGCTAAGACCTGTGCTTGTCTTAGAAGAGCACCTCTCAGCAATGCTGAAGTGGATGTGCTTACTTTAGGTCATAAAACACAAAACTCACTTTATGTGGAGTCAGCATGCTGAAACATTGAATATTTCAACTCTCCTAATTACCCCTCTGTTGCTTTGTAATCCTCAGGACAGTTTTTTAAGTATGTTGGTTGTCTTGCATTGTACATTTACATTGTGAGGTGTTTGAGGTAGGGACAGTCTCAAAGGCTAAGAAAATACAGATCCACTTCTTGATAACAGTCTCCAGGTGCATTGAAATACAAGATGCCTCATCAGAACATCCCTCTGGTCAAAGCTTGAAGATTAAAAATCAGGATGCACTTTTAATCTGAGCAGCTACTAGAAAAAGTAGCTCAAGAAACAGAAAAAAGTCTTGTTTACTGTCTATCATTAAAGTCAAATTTGTTTAAGTTACAAATAGTTGGCTTCCAATTCATTGTAGTTTTGGTGTAGGGAAAATAGAAATTTCCATCTATTATGCATCAATACTTTCTGGAAGTACTGAAATTTTGAAACAGTCACAGGTGATTTATTTCGTAAGCAAAATCTCATACTGGTTACATAGGATCATTATTTTAAAACAAACAAACAAAAAAGCAAAAACAAAAATCAATGAAAAAGCAATCCTAGAATGAACACAGTGGCTGTACCTATTGTAGTAAAGAGACGAGGTCAGAGATTCCCCTCTGGCCCTGAGTGGCCTGGCTCACTAAACTGTTACCTCCAGAACAGGGGGATTTTGTGGTGTGTTTTATTTTCACTCCAGAAACAAAAACCCTCTTTTCACCCAAAGATTTTGAAGGATGTACTATTATTTCTTTAATAGTTATCTATTAGAGTTACAGATTGTTTATTGGAGGGATAGTAAGATACTTTCAAGCCTGTAACAAATATACTTATGGGTTGGCTCTGTTCAGATTACGGTCAGTAGGAGTTTTGCTATTGTTTTCAGCGAATGTAGCCCTGAGATCTTTAAAAGTGTGAAGACCTCAGGTGAGTTTTCTTTTTAGAAAAATGAGAATTAGTACGCAGAGAAAACTTTTGTACAAACTACAATAACTTGACAGATCTTCTGCTGAGGATAGAGTGCACCAGAGCAAACCAATATGTCTTAATTAATAATCCTGTCTACTCAGTACAACTGCAGTAATACTAATCATTTCCTGAGAAGCTCTGGAAGAGTCTTGGCTGAATACAAAGGCTTTTTTTTTTTTTTTGCCTACTAGTTGATTTGCTTTTTCAGAATCAAATTACTGTAGTGTTTTGAAGATAAATAAAAACTACTAATGAATATGTATGTGTTTCCTGATGTAGAGTATGTCAGTGAATATTCTAGGACAGTTTTATAGTCTGCAATGAACATGCTCCTTTGAAGTTTTACTGATGTAAAAATGCAGTCATTATGTTTGGGTCACACATCAGTTTACTGATTTAGTTAGACAAAGAAACTAAGCTTAGACAAATATTTCAAGACAGGAACACTTTCAACTTCAAACAGAAAAATACCTTGAAAATTCTTTTAAATAGCAGCAAGACAGTTAAGAAAATCTTTTGAGAGTATGGAACAAGCTTCATTTTTACCTGTTAGGTAGACAAACACATTTCTCATCTGCTTAAAGAAAAAAAAAAAAAAAAAAAGGAATGAGTTACGAGCCACTGGAGGATTAGAGGTGTCCATATGAAGACCACAGACATATGGACACTATACAACTATACTGTGCAGCGCCTGCTGTCCAGCATGCTGACTTCATGCCATGCCATACAGGGAGAATGGTGGCAGCTGGGACTTGGGCGGACAATTACCCACACCTCGCACCCCTGGGCAGTCTCAGGAACAGGAGCAGAGCTGGCTGTGTGCTGTTTGGTGAGTGGCTGTTCTTGTGGTCTGCTATCAGAATCACAGCCGCGGTGACATCCTTTGACTCAACTTTGGTGGGAAGCCAAGGTGGGTGAAATGAAGTCTTCAGCTTTCCTTCAAAAGTACGGGGAAAAAAAAAAAAAAAAAAAAAGTAAGTGTTCGACACTTAACATTCAATTTCCATTTTCTCTGTGTTTTTAACATTCCAGTGTCAATCAAAAGAGTTACTTATAGCTTCATCCCATTTCATAAGGTGCTGCACAAGGTTGGGGTAAGACAGTTCCTGTCCTAACAAAATGACAATCTAAAGGGTAAAACAGAGAAGATGGGTAAGGAAATAATGGCTTCAAGAGGCAATATTGCTTGCTCCAGATTATAAGAAATGTGATGTCACCTTCAATATAACTCCAACACTGGCAATATATTTGTGCATCAATCTCCTTGATATTAAAGACAAAATATTCAGGGAACAAGCTGGCAGCAGTTAGGGCTATCTAGCAGTAGCATCTATCACTAACAAGGGGGGAGCCAGATTGATTCAGTGACCTTCTTTCATTTCTGGTGTGATTTCTGCAGACAGTCCATTTTTGAGATGGTTTATTCACTCTCAGAATTTGGTATCCAACTGACACCTAAAGCTGGATGATAGGGAAGGCATTTTCCGTCCTGAAATGAGCATCCCGCTACTTTCAAAGGGGGAAAGATATCTTACCAATATGTACTTGAGATTTGTGCCCTGTCCTGCCAATCTATGACCTTGGAGTCCTGAAGAGCAGCTTGCTAGCACAGGTTGTAGTTCCGAGAACCCAACCCAGTTGCATAAACTCAGTATTTTCCAGAAACCAAAATGCATATTTTTCCCCAACAGAATCCACCTTTGCTACAAACAAATAGTTTCATGTCAGCAATGCAGAGACATCCATTTGAACTGTTGATAAATCTGTACAGAGACAAACTGTTTAGAATGTTTAGGTAGCAGTTTGGTCATCATTTTAGCTTCCTTAATGGTTGCTTGCTTGGCCTTCTCTCCAAACCTGGACATTCCTGTAAAAACAATACACAGCTCATCTTCTGTATGTGAGCACTCACTTAACCTTTCCATAGCTGCATATGTTTTACTTCTTAAGTAAGAACTTTGACTTCTTTACATATATCATGGATCTTCTTGTTCCTGGTACCAGGAGCTAGGTTACTAAGTAATCTAGAGTACAGAATTAGGTCTAGTAAATTAGATAGATAAAACCTTTACTTGCTCCTCTGTAGCTCTCCATATTGTCCTGGGCAACATAGCTCACTTGATTTTTATTTTATTAGTTGGTTGTTTGTATTTTATTTTGTTTTGTTTATTTTTTGAAACTTCTGAAGCAATTCTGCACCTACCTCTGGAGAATAAGAGACTGTGTCTTGGGAGCACTGCTTGTAGCTAAGTGCCAAACAGACCACTCAGATCAGCCTGTGGTCATTAACATAAATGGGAGCCCACTGCCTCACTCCAGGACAGAAGTTATTTAATGAGTAAGATCTGAAGTGGGTTTTTGATCCATATTTCATCTATTTATTTCAGTTAACTACAGAAGCTTCTCTTACAATTCCTTCCTGTAGTGGATATTCTTGGGTCATTCCTACAGGGAAATCTGTAAATTCTGTAATCTCAAAAAGAAATGTGTACACACATAACGTATGTATTTGCTTATACCTAACAAAGTGATGGCTTCCACACCAGTAGAAGCCATTGAATCAGAAACCGGTTGTTTTCTTAATGATGTTTCCCAACTTAGTCAGAAATAATAGACTCAGCAGAGGACTTGATGAAAGTCCTGCCTGTTTAATGGAGGAAATGAGATCAAATAATTGTCACAGTCCCTTCCAATCTTGGAGACCTATGGAAAGAAAAGCTGGGAAATAACCAGTGTAAGAGATTTAGGCAAGAAAATATAAAGCAAATGAATGATAGTGAGTGTGATATAGGTATTTTAGGTGACCTTGGGCTCAGAGTGTTTAAACACACAGACTGGAGGAAGTCAAATCATGAACAGGACTGAAGTAGGGTAAGGTTGTGAAAAGGACAACACTCATCACCAAACATCTTGGTAGTGCACCTGTAAGACTTTATTTTTGCTGGTGACCCAAAGGAGGATTCCTAGTCCCTAAGGGGGCAGAGCCAGCCCTGCCACCAGCAGGCCTCAGCAGCTGCCACAGGCCCCATGCCACAGTCCTGTCACAAAATTAGCATCAAAATAAGCTTCACCCTGCATTCCCCAGAAATCCCATAAGGAGGAAGTTTCCCGTGAGGTCTTGTCCTTGTAGTTCACCATGGTGACTACAGCTCCAGCCTCACCCTTGTGCTACCTGCCTGCCTGCCTGGGGCTCCGCAGGCAGGGCATTGGCCTTCCCAGCCCTTCACATCAGCAGGAGCAGGTCAGCGAGTGCTGCTTTGTGCCAGCCCCAACAGTCTGGGTTTGCCAGAGAGATCCCAAGGCTCTGGGTGAGGTGGCAACTCCAGCTGATGGAGCTGGGGGTGGCTGTGGGCTGAGCTACCAGCCACAGCTGCCTGCTCAGAGCCCTTCTCTGTGCTGCCTTGCATTGGACATCTTGGAGCCTGATCACTTATATTTTTGCATTGTCAGTATGAATTGACTCAGGAACAAGCATCTCAGGCACTGATAGCATGAGTTCCAGCCAGTTTTCAAACCTGTGCTTTCCCAAACCCTTGAAGTTACATTAGCAGGTGTGGAGCTGTGTTAAAGACTTGCTTTCAGAGAATGCAACAAAGTGTGTTGGCAGCGCTGCTTTGTGCCTGATTTTAGCAAAAGAGGTCTTCTGCTGCAAACTAGGAACACTTCTGGTTGAAAGCCAGGCCCTGCTGGACTAAGCATCCTGTGTAACAACTTGATCTTGGTCCAGCAGCTATTGTGGAGTGCTGTTGTACAAGCAGCGTTTGCTGTAATTCTGACTGTAAGAAAAGAGCAATCTCTGAAAATGTGGGTCTGTTTCCGTGAATGCAAAACACGTGCGTGGGGCAGGTGTCTCTGAGTTCTGGGTGTGGAAGTTTCAGCGGATAGAGACCAAGGAGCAAGTCGGTGCCAGGTCTTGTCTGGTGCCCCCCAGGAGCTCAATGCGAGACGTGGGAGCAAAAATAGCTTCTTAATATCTTTGCATTTCTGGGCAAAATGGCTGGTGTGCCTGCCAGCAGTCGCCCCACGCGTTGCTATAGCTCATAGCTGCTGCCCATGGTTGTCCACAGGCTGCTATGCAACCCAAAGTAGCCCCGGCACAAAGCACTCCAGGAACCCCCCTCTTCCTTTCCTTCCATGTCCCCTTCATCCGGCACTGTGATGCGGAGGGGTTAGATTGGAATGAAAAGGTTACCTCATGAAGTCATTGAACTGATTTAATTTGTGTTTAATGAATTAAGAAAAACAAAATAGCAGTTCTTCTCTTGTGAGTTTGAAATAGGGCAGCATTTTGTTTTTCTAATCATTCCTGCCATTTATTTCTTTTCACTCCTTTAGAAAATTTTCATACTCACTTCACCTCTTTTTGCTTTGTAGGAAATAACATGAGATATTAGGATTATCTTTTCCCTTTTCCATCTGCTTTTCCTCTCACCACTCTGTGGCTACTTAATATTTTTCTGTAATTATGAATGGCACAGGGAAAAATGGAGAAAGTTTAAAAACATTTCTAGATTGATAACATTTACTTTTCTGTTCTATTTTTCCCTTTGCAGAGCTTCCAGACCTCTGAAGTTTTGAAAAGCTGGGTCTTGGTCCTACAGACATTTAAGAAGTTGTGCACAAGGTCAGAACAAAAGTCCATTTAACACTGTATTTGCCTCCAAGAATGACAGTAAGATATGCAGAACCAAGACCAACAAAGGAGAAAGAACAGTTTTTAGTGAAAATACTTTCCAGAGGTTTGTGGCTGGGGAACTAGAAGCAATACCTATGCAAGTAATGGTGTCTTGCTTCAACTGGTATGGGACCAAGGTTCAAAGACAAGTTTAGGTCCTTTGCTCCTGCTGCAAAATTCAAGTCATGGGTAGCAACTTTGGTGGGGTTACCCTTAAATTCAGGTTATGCACAGTGAAACATTTATAGGCTTTCTTGGTGTCTAAATGTGTTATAATAATTCAGCACAAACTAGCTGTTAAAGACCCAAGTACAGCTGTGGCATGGGATGGCAATATCCGCTAGATAGGCAGGACTAGTCCAAGAAGTTGCCAGAATGCTTGGATGTAAAATGAATCTTCGAAGAGCCAGGAGAAAATGGAAAGCGTACATATTGAGAAAAAATGTAAATTAATTGGGAAAAAAAAAAGCTTTAAATTTTTCATTTCAACCACTTAAAGATGGTGGAAAAAAATAAGAGCCTTTTGCTCACTTCTTCTTTTTGTATTCCTCTTGCCCCTAGGTGCAGTATTCTTGCTTGAATAAATGCCTTTTTTTTTTTTTTTTTTTTTTTTCCTAAAGTGTTTTACACAATTTTGCCCCTTATTGCAGTCCTGATGCATTGCTGTTTATTAAGCATAGCTTACCCACCCCATCGCAACATCGCTGGGAGAAGCAGCCCCTAATCACACCCCACAAACCTCACCAGCTCACCTAATGGATGCTGCTCAGGTGCTTTGCTGCGTTCTGTGTACATTTGCTGAAACATGAAACCACCATCACCACTTGTGTGATCCATGTGGAAGGTCTTACCAGCACACTGATGGCTGCGCATGGGGACAGCAAGGTCCCCTGGCCTCAGAGCTTTGCTCACTTTGTGTTAAGATCACTGTTACCAGCTCCAGAGAGTGCTTTTCAGTCCCATTTGCCTTTTCAGCTTTTGACAGTTTGTCTCTGAACACAACACTCTGCGTTGTGCAACGGGGAGGATTTCAGCAGCAGCTTTCAGGTGTACAAACTGCAAGCAGGATTATTTTTTTTTTTGCGTTGAGCTAGGGAAGAACTGCAGTTCGTTCCCTGCTATGAAGGTGTGCTCAGGGTGGCTCCTGTATGTTCCCCTGCCACGACTGCCATTAACACACATTTGCACACTACCACAGCTTTCAATTACCCCAGAGATAGGAGATACACTGCCACAGAGCCTTCATTTTTTTTCCTTCTCCTCTTCCACAGGTGCATTGCTTTAGTTTTTTCCCTTATAGCTTTGCCACGAACCAAACGTTCCTCTGGCGACCCTGAGGTTTTCACCCCTTGCTTCTGGGCGGAGAGCAAGGAAATGCACCATCATGGTTTTGCTCTTGGAGTGGAAGAGACTGCCAAGGATGAGAAGACGCGGAGGGGGAAGCATCATCCAAGGGAAGGCTCCAAGGGTACGCGGCCAGCTTCAAGGGAGAACAAAGCTGCATTAACACTTTGGTTTGTTGCTGACTTTTAGGCTTGGAAAATTGCCCATTTGGCTGCTGAGGCAGCAGCCTGGGTTGTTTTGAAACTTGGCTGTGAATAGAATGCAAAGGGAATTTTCCCCCTCCAGGTTCATGCATCACTAACCATGCCAGGCGTGCTGCTCCGCGCCGTGCGCCCTGAATGAATAAACCACCTCTCAGAAAGAACCGACGTGGCTAATATCTCCACGTAATTTGAACTGAGCCTTTTTGAATTTAGCTCATTTGGGGAAGGGAAAAAAAACCACTGATGTTGCAAACGCTTATGCATCTGATTAACTTCACCGCTTAGTTTAATTTGCAGGATCAGGGCCTTAGCTATCAGGAGGCTCCGTGGCATTACAGCCCTTCTATACATCTTCATTAGAGCATCTTTCTTACAAATTTGCTTTCATCCGTGTTTTTCCAGCCTCAGTCATAAACTGGCCTGTATCTGCCAGCAGCAGGGCCTGCCTGTGTCAGCTCCTCAGCGCCAGAGCTAATCCCCTGTCCCCTTTGACAGGAATGGGGGCAGCGCTGTGTCCTAAGGATCGATACACAGAAGTTGCTGTGTTGCTGCTCATTTGCCTAAAAAAATGAGTAGGCTATGACTTTTAGTTGGCCTAGTATTTTTCCCCATTTGGTTGTGTGTAGTTATTTATATATATGTATATATATATTGTAAAAGCAAAATTATTATGTCTCTCCAAAATTACTCATTTTCAGGATGGAAAGCTGATGTTTCTTTCCCACTACTTCTATTCCCCCCTCCTCCATCCTGGCCTCCCCACCACTTTTCCTCTCTCTCTTCCATTTTATCTCCTTTTTTTTCAGTGACATGCTGGAAGAGATGTCCCTCACAGCCTCCTCCAGCTGCTGCACGGTTCTTTTGCAGCCATGAAACCCAGCAGCCTGGGTCTGTCTGGGGAGCTGTACAGATGCAGGGTGGAGGGCCCGTGGCTCACCTCAGCCTCCACCAGAGGTGACCCCTGGCTGTCCCCTCTCCCCGAGTACTGTCTGCAAAGTTGGGCAGTTCCCTCAAGACAAACGAGAATATTAAAATACAAAGACATTATTTTTTTTTACTTATTTTTTTTAAGGGCTGTGCCTAATCCTTTCTCTCCCGAGGCCCTGATTTTTATTTTATTTTTCGGAGTCCAAATACTTGTTAGGGGACCCTTGCTGATGGAGGCAGATGTAGGGCTGGCAGCCTCCCAGCTGCAAGGGACGTGGGGGAAAATTTCAGCTATGTGGGGTTTCACGTAAGCACTGCTGAATGTGGTGTGTCCGGACCCACAGCTGAACCTCCCCACGCTGGGGGATCCTCCAGCTGCCTCCTTGCAGTGCCAGCAGAGGGGCAGGTGCTGCTTGTGGGCACTCACCAGAAATGTGTATGGGAAATCCCTGCTGAGAGCTCACGGCAAGCAGAGCACCGGAGGCTGCTCTAGGTACGGGGCTTTACATGCCTTCAAGACATATGTGTATGCTGGAAGGTAACTTTTTTCCTGGTTTTGTGAAAATTGTTTTGAAAGATGTTGTGGTTTTGTGTATTATTTTTTATATGTGCCTGTGCACATTTAAATTGTGGCAGAACAAAACAAGATATCTGTAAATTAAGATGTCCTTTCTATTACTCACAGTATTATATTAAAATATTTTAACCCTTTGATTTCTGTTATTTGGTAAATTAAAGCCCAACCTTGCAGTGTGACATGGGAGCATGGATCCTGACATCTTCTCTCTGAGCTCCAGTGGGAACTTTGCCTACAGCACATGCCTTTCCACTGCAGGAGCCATCAATCAAAAGTTGCATTTTTCTGTAAAAATCCAGGACAGACAAGTATATGTCCAGGTAGACCTTACTGCAGCCTCTCAGTAGTTAAAGGGGGCTTGGAAGAATGATAAAGAGAGACTGTTTGAGAGGGTATGTCATAGGACAAGAGGTAATGGCTTTAAATTGAAAGAGGATAGATTTAGATTAGATATTCAAAATAAATTCTTTACCATGAGGGCAGTGAGGCCCTGTCCCAGAGGAGCTGTGGCTGCCCCATCCCTGGCAGTGCCCAAGGCCAGGCTGGATGGGGCTGGGGGCAGCCTGGGCTGCTGGGAGGGGTCCCTGCCCATGGCAGGAGGGTGGGATTATATGATTTTTAAGGTCCCTTCCAACCCAAACCATTCTGTGGTTCTATGATTCTGATTTGTTACCTCCAGGACCTCCCTATCCCTGATCATCATCCCAGGCCAGAGCTTGTACACCGAGTTGCTGAAGTACTGAGCCACATCTAGGAACCGAGCTGGGGATGGAGAAGGAAGATGTGTCTAATGCTTTTGGAAAAAAATACCTTTTTGCTCAGCTTTCAGACATGATCACAGTTTTCTGGTACGACCACTGGCCTCAGAGTGCTTCCTTGTCCCCAGGGAGAGGAGCTCAGGCACTTTGCTGCTCCTGATGCTGCCTTGTGCCTTCCCCAAGGATGTGAAAGAGATCAGCAAATCAAGGGTGATCCCAACTGACTGGCTTTGCAGTCCCCTTTCTGTAAAATGTTCATTCCTAATGAAAGTCCCCTTTCTGTAAAACTTCCAGTTTTCAATAAAACTTTCACTTACAGTCCCCCTTCTGTAAAACTCCCCTTTAAAAATTGCAGCCCACAGACTCAGGAATAGATCCAGTCATGCTGGAAAAGTGTCAGCTCGATATTAAAAGGTGTGATAATCAACCCTGGAAAAGGAGTGGTATTGATGCTTAAATCAATAGCTGCTTATGGCCATTGGGGGACTTTCTGTGCCCGTTGTGTTTGTTTATTCCCCTGCAGGACTCGCTGGGTCAGGCAGCAGCGTACTGCAGTCTGGAGGCCTGGAAATGTGATGTTTAGTTAAGCGCACACCAAGGCTTTATTGAGAGCTGCACCATCTCCACAGAGGCAGCAGCTACAGTTCTGTGTTTTCTCTGAATGAAATTGCCACTGCTGGTCTGTCAGATGGTTATTTGGGGCAAATACTGTCCAGCCACAGGAGAGTCACAACCCAAACCTAACCGCGAGGTTGCACGCCATGTCGCACGTTCCCCACTGGAGATGCATGACCTTCTCCTAAAGCTCCATTTCTGGAGCCGTGCAAGCAGGAAGGATTTTGGGGATGGGCTGAAGGGTTTGCAGACACGTCTGACCCAGCCGTGGTAGGCTGGCTTTGTTCACGAAGCCTGCCTGTGTGCTGCGAGCCCTGGTATCCAGGAGCACCCTGGCAGCACCCTTCTTCCAAGGCGCTCTCGTCTTGGTGGTGATTCCACCTGGCTCCGGATAACAAGGCTTTGGCATATATTGACAGTAATGCACACAGGGGGAAAAACTCCCCATCTGTGGTCGTGCAGCAGAGAGACAAGTGGCTGCATTTCTTAACAGATGGCATAACAAACTACAAGAAACACGTGTCCCCCTGAGACATATAACCTGACATCAGATAGCTTCAACAACATATTGAAATAAGTCCTCCCTGATGAACGCCGTGGCTTCAGATGCAGCCATACCTCCCTCCCCGAATCCCCTGACAAAGCCTTGGGTGATGTAAGCCCAACAGTTTTGAGAGGTCCCACCCTGCCTCCTCCGCCAGCAGCAGGATTCGGGGCGGCAGGCTGAGCAGCCACCGAGACGGCCCGCAGATGCCAGCGACTGGAGAAGCGGGGAGCTGAGCCATTAGCACTTCTCCGTAGGTATTAAGTCTTTTCAAGCTGAATAACCTCTTTGTTCCAAGAACTGCTTACTTTAAACATCTGTGGTGCGAGTTTTAGTGTTTTACTTTGGGAATAATAGACTTGGGCTTGTCTAAATGGAATCTGGAGCTGGCAGAAGCACCTTGACAAGTAGGCGCATCCAAAGGTTGCTTGTGCTGCTGAAGACCTCTACGCATTGGAGCAAAGCTTGGCAGTGGGGATGTCATCCTGGCCTTCATGATAGTCTGAACCTGTGAAAAAATGTTCAACTATGACCACTTTTGAAAATTTGGTAGTTGGAACTGATTGTGCTCAGCACATAGACTGCCCCATCTGTTGCTGGTGCCTGCTGTGGCTGTGGGGCCAAGGCAGGGCTCCCCATCCCTCTCTGTCAGGGGCTGGTGATGCTCCGCACCAGAACAGCAAAGATCAACACTTCCACCATGTCCTCAGTGACTGCAGCAAATGAGGAAGCAATGGAAACAGCCTGCCTGACATGCAAATAGCATCAGCATCAGATGGAGTGGGAGCTGGTGGGGAAACAAACATTAAATTAATTTAGTTCACAACTCTCCTGTAGGGTATGGGATCTCCCTGTTTTCCCAGGAAGAAGTCTAGAGAGATTAATGTCAAAAAGATCCACTAATTTTGATGACCCAATTTGCATGCCTAATGACCTGATTTTGCAGAACACTTCACGTTCTCTAGCACTTTATGCGCCGGAAGGACAGTGCCCTTGTTTTCTTTCGCAGCACCGAGTGCTCAGCAGTTTTGTGAATCAGAACTTGGGGCGTTAATTTATGCATTCACAAAATAAAACCCACACAATTACTGAGACAAAGCTTTCGATGTATGGCTTGGATGACTTGGCAGTATTTCAGAGAAACTCTACAGCAGGGACAGAGATAGCAGCCAGTTCCCCAGGACACCATTCAGCTGCCTTCATCATGTCTTCTTTCTACTCCTCAAATTTCCTGCCTCGTCCACTGTGTTGCTTCCAGATTCAGCAAGGAATGAGAGGGGAATTCACTAGACACCAGGCTCTTTCCCAGCCGACATCAATGCCTGTGTTTTCTGGTTTCTGAGGTCCTGATTTGCAACCTTGATATATTTGTGTAATTGCTTCTGTATAGCTCAGCATTGTTTTTTTTTCTCTTTTATAGTTTGGCACATCAGCCCAAGTCTCTGAAGAGCTTATGCTCCTTTTTAACATATGGAGTAGTTCTACAAGTTCCTTCTTGGACTCTGCAGTTATGCGTGTTTGTTTTGAAGGAGGTCCCCAAAGGGCACCACGAGAAGCTATGCCACTGTAGCCCTGCACGTTGCCATCACAAGGATGAGCTCTGCTCTTCCACCTCCTCCAGTGCCACCAGTGCGGGGATGTGCTGCACTGGTGGGGAGCCAGACCACAAGAGTGGCCCAGGCCTTCACCCATAAACCAGAAAATACATCACAATATACACTAGCTGCAGAAATTGAGGAATATTTCCTCCCCTCAGCCACTCGCTCTTGTCTATACACCCACAGCCATGGTGCTGTGCATGGGGACAGGTCTGCGTTCCCTGTTTGTACACATGCATGAGTGCATGATGATATTTGCAAGTCAGGCAGAAACCCAGCCTTTCAGAGGGAAATGACTGAGTGGCTGACCAGCACACAGGCTTGTGGCTGAGCTGTATGGGTGTAGCCCATAGAGAAGCTAAAATACAAGAGTGTTGTAGCCTTTTGGTTGTGACAAGTTGCATACGAACATGTAAGAGACAGTGACGGAGAGAAACACTGGCGTTTCTCTCAAAATCAAATGTCAAATAAAATCAACATGATTTAATTAGAATGAAAAAAAAATCTTTTAAAATAATCTTTGTGTTAGATTGAAGACTCTATCTCTTAAGAACATACCGCAAGCTTAATTTTTGATGTTACAGTTAAATAAAGACGTACTTATCTGATTAGCTGTAATCCTCTCATGTTTATTCCCTGAGTCAGTGGCCTTATAAAAACGTATCTGAGGTTTAGAAGTGGGACCCAAGGACAGCCTGCACCTGGTCTCAGCCCCTGATTGTGGTGAGATATCTCCATGGCGTTACCGACAGAAAATTACTCAGCTGTTTTGATAATCTCTGTCGTGCTCAGAACTGAAATGTAAAACAAACACATTTGTCCATCTGCTCCCGCAGTTACTGGTTCTCACCTGAGGTTTTTGGACTTTCCCCTCTTGCAACAGAACTGCAGCATGGACATGAACAAATCCCCCAGTGTCACGTGAAGAGGATGAAGCTCTCCTCAAAGGCAAACAAGAACCTTATGGTCCCCAATTCACGACCCACAAGAACCTCCTGGTCCCTGATCCACACTTCCTAAAGGGGACCCCTGCAAACACCCTGCTTTCATTCTCCACCTTCCTCTCTGGAGGAGCAGAAGGGCTTTGCCTCCTACATGGTCCCACTGGGGCAACCTCCCCCAGGAATGGGAAGTGGCTGCCCCAGCTCCACGGACAGGCCAAGCATGAGCCGGCGGTGAAATCCAGACCCTGACTCATCCTGTGCCCAAAATAGGTGGGACTGTAACAGGAGTCACCCCAGAATCTTCGCCGGGCTGCGATGAGGTGGCTCAGCTCCAGAAGACTACGTTGCACATGCCTGAGGGCGAGATAAAACCCACCCAAAGAGACCGGCGTTCAGATTGTTTTCTCTTTAGCTCTTACATTCTCAACACTGAAACGATGCAGGGCCATCTGTTTGGCAACTCTGTTTTTAGATAGTTAAGAAATAAAGACTAAAAATGGGGTGAAGAATATTTTGAAAAGCTTTTTTTTTTTCTGCTCTCCCTACTGCTTGGACAGAATGAGCTTTCCCTTGCTGCCATTAGTGGGAGCCATAGCATAGAGCAGGGCAGGACCCTCCTCGGCTTGGGTGCTTCCCCCACTTCTGCACTAGCTGGGATTTCATGCTGCAGGAATTGCAGAAGCCAAAGTATCGCAGAACGTCCCAGGTGATTTTTTTTTCTATCAACTAGTTTATTTGTTTACGAAAAAAAAAAAAAAGCGATTTCTGTGGACAAAAATTTCCTAAAATTGTTTGATGAAGTTTCTCTAATCCTCTGCCCACCCCTCAGTAAATATATAGCATCTTTTAGATAAAATAGTTTAGATTTTCATTTTCAAGTGGCCTTTTAAGCCAGAGAGTTGTCAATGACCATTGTTTCCTGGTACATTTGTGTACTCACAGCAACTTTGTGAGCAAATGCCACATACCACAACTGAAATATTATTGGCTTTATAAATTGTAAGAGAAGTCATGCTGAATGGCTCTTATCTGAACTGCAGCATTCCCATCAAATAGCCAATTTTTCAAATGTTGTGTTTCTTTCATGGTAGCAGTCCCAATATATATTAAGTACGTCAGATGTCAAACTCTTGCAGTATTGAGTTGATAGCAATATTGTTTCTGAGGCACCCGTGTTAGGAGTACATAGCGTGTTTGCAGGCTACTGCAAAAATGTTTAAAGACCCAAATATCTTTCAGTAATCTTTCCCATTTGTAATATAATGGTACATACAAAAAAAAAAAAAAAAAATCTGTACGGGGAAATAGATCTGGATAGATCTGGTTTTATTTTGTTCCCCTGCAAGCTGCCATGAGGATATGCAAAGATATATTCCTCTTCCTCTTTGTGAAGACCTTTCCTTTTCCAGGCATTCGAGGAATGGTCCCACTGCCACTGAAACCAGTGACAGCGCCGTTGTTTTCGGAGGGGGTAGGGTTGGGTCTTTCATGCTTAGCAGAATTTCGTTAGGAAATGCTTTGTGAGCTGTACAGATAAACAATCAAAAAGCGTTTGTAACTGATTTGGGAGCACAGCTGTGATAGAGGTGTGATAAAAGAACTGGCTCCAAAACCTGCGTGATCATGGTGGTCCTTGGGTGAGTTACAGTAACATTTCGGATATCTGTTTATTTTAGTTAAAGAAGAAAAGTTTCAGTTACTGTAGACTTAACAGATTTTTATCTTGTAGGAAATATGCTTAGCAGAGGACACACTTCAGTATGGTCTCATTGTTAGCAGACCTTCAGCAGTTCGTGTCAAATATCAGTGTAATGGACTTACCCACGCTATTGATTTAATGACAACTATCACTGCTAGGAATTGATCTAATGTTTTCATTAGACTTAAAAAATGTTTTAACAACAAGTTCATTCAGAACTGGATAATTGCAAAGCCCTACATGGCCAAAGATCACATTCCCCATAGAAGTGTAGTTTAGATGATCTTTATAGAAGATAAGTAGATTAATAATAATAGAGGCACAGTTGAGGAAAATTAAAGCTAGTCTTCATGCCTTAAAAACATAAATACATTGAATTATCACCCCTTATATTACTGGAGGGAATTTTCTGAACTTTAAACAAATATTGCAATGAATATACCATGGCATTTTGCTGGCT
The DNA here is from genome assembly GCF_009819795.1 of Aythya fuligula. NCBI lineage: Eukaryota > Metazoa > Chordata > Aves > Anseriformes > Anatidae > Aythya > Aythya fuligula. The sequence continues at coordinate 8,825,573 of NC_045560.1, read as the reverse complement.
CTGATGGGTACAATGTAGATATTTTTGTTATCCCTGTCTTTCTGTCTGTCCATGCTCCTCTCCCAGTGGATGTTAGCAGGGATGGGAGTCTTCTGCTTGGGCTGGATATAAAATTTTGTTAATTTTTAACAGCTATAACATCTTTTGCTCTTCTATGCCATCTGGCCAGCGAGGGGTACTTTGTCGGAGATTCCAGAAGATGTTCTCCTCACAGGTACATCAGTGATACCCTTGGTGATGCGGGTTGCTTGCTGCTTTTTGGGACTCCAGCTTTCAAGACATTTCTTGGGACACTGTCCTGAGCCCGTCTGAATGGTTATTTTTAGTGTCCCTGTGCTCTGACTGCCTTTAGGGACTGTGGTGCTAAGATCTTTGAGTCAGGTCTCAGATGTCTTATGGTGGATGTTTGAACTTCAGAGTAAACAATCATAGGGTCACTTCTAAACCTGGCAATCTCAGCCTTATCTGGAATAAAGTCTACCTCTTCTCTGTTCCCTCCCACCCATCCGATGATGTATCCATAAGTTACAGAAGTCCTCTACCAGCTTTACTTTAACAAATAGTTTGTGTGTGTGTGTATGTAATAATTTGGGAAAATCTAGAAGAGTATGCCAGGTTATCTAGACAGGCTATCAAATGGAGCCATTCTGAACCACCATGGCTGACATGTACCACCTCAGAAAAAAAAAAAAAAAAAAAAAAAAAAAAAAAATATATATATATATATATATATATATATATATATATATGTATCCTTTCATTTATGTTGTGTAGTTTTGCTGAAATCGGGGCTCTGGCTGGCTGAATACATTTCCAATATACTCATATTAATATATGGTTGGGGCAAACATGGGACCTACATGGAGATCCAGCACAAGATAAATTTAAGAATTAATGCAGTGACACACACAAAGAAGTCCAACCCCACCCAAACCACCAAATTATTAGGTATATTATTAGGTGTACTTTTATAGAGTTATATTTCCTAAGAATTACAGTAGCAGGTCTCTCTGCTGACCACAAGATGCTCAAAGTAAGAACAACTTAATGAATCCACCCAATCTCTTGCAGCAAAAGTACAACCTGCAGCTACTGCTCTATTTCTGCCATCAGAAAGCTGCTTGCAGGCAAATGAAAAAAGAACAAAAGAGAGGGTAAGCTGCTGAGAAGCCCAGGCATCCCAGCACAGCCACATAGCTAAAACCTTTTGGCCACAGAGCTGCAGTCAGAGCAGGTAAGTCCCTTCACGAACGTGCAGTGTTGCAGACGAACCTCACATGCTGTGTGGAGCTGTGAGACCATCCTGGGTGTCCATCGGACATTCCTGCAAGAAGGCTTCTGAGCAACATGACTTTTGCTGTAAATAACTTTCCTGGAAGTTCAACCGCTGCGGGAACCAAATGTTGCCACTTGTACTTTGGGCAGAGATCTTGTGTGCTTCGAGGTGTAAAAAAGATTAAAAGCAGTATTCTTAAATGAACAGGGAGATGCTTATGCCAAAATATAAGTGAGTAATCTAGAGCATGATACAAAAATGCAAATGCAAGAATAGAAGGAAATCAGGACACTGTAATGCATTTTGCTTTAATTTGAGGAGCAAAGGGATTTGAGTGGATTTCTAGGGTATAAGGCAATACAGAATGATACAGTGTTTATGTCAGATATAGCTGATGAAGGCTCCCAACAGATCAATGCAAGAAAAGGGTATAAATCAGTAGTATTGGAAGATGTCACTTGAGAGCAAATCTATTCTCAAGCTTAGGTAATATTTTCTGATACTCCCTGTAGTTGAATGCACTTAATATGATACAACATAGAAGAGAGGAAAAAATAAATCCAAGTGGCACTTGAAGGGAAAATGAAAGTTTAAAATATCAGCCCCAGGATCCAACTTCTGCACAGAGGGATTCTGGGGAGACAGAGCACCCATCCCATTGACAGCTGGGCAGAAAGGGGTGGCGTGTCCTGTCCCACACTGCTGAGACAGAGAGGTCCCATTTGGCCAGGCAGGGGGGCAGCACCCATCTCTTCAGGCTACCTCGAGGTGCTGCACAGCTCCTGGACAAAGCTCTGCTCCAGCAGGCAGACAGACACAGCCTGGCTGAAATAGCAGGGCTGCCTGCAGGCTCCCTTCATGTTGTGTTATTTCATCCATTTGGCTGTGTTAAATCACTTTAAATCAGCGTGCCAGGTATTAGTACAAGGTGGTGTAAAGCACCACTTATGAAGGTATATGAAAAACTCAACATGCTATTGAGCATTGACTTCATTGGGCAGAAAGAAAATTAGTAAACATAAATAAAAAATAATAATTGCCATTCCAGTCTCCAGAAATTTCCTCCTCCTTCATCATCTGTTGTGTTTTAATAAGTAAATGAATGCAGAGAACCTTCTGGCTTTGCAGTCTCCATGAGCACAGATTCTTGATGATATATATACATATTGGGGAAAGAAAAGGGAATTCACTGTGCACTTATTTCCAGTAATCACTAGCACAATATTGGACCTAGAGGCCTGCAGAACTTGGACCAGATCCTGATGTGGTTTGAATGAGCCCCAAACAGCACCACCAGCACTCCGGCTCTTCTCTTTGGTCTGGATTCCTCCTGTCTATTCCACACACCTCCCGGTCTGTTTTTCACTCTACTGTTGTAATATTCTTCCTACAGGGAAAGAAAAGAGAAGGATGGTGATGGCAGAACAAGAAGGGGCTGCAGCAAAGCCCTGTGCCATCCATGTCCCTAGGGGCAGGTTTTGCCTATCTCATCTGGGCGCATCACTCAGCTCCTTGTGCATGCGAGGGCAGGAGACACAGGCTGTGTAATTGCCACTTTTCTCCCCAAAACTCAGTCTGGCAGTACTGGTAGGGACATCCTGTTCTTTTCTGCCTGCAGAAATCATTTTGCATTCTCCTGCCCACTTTACCTTCCGCTTGATTTCTCTATCTACCCTGAGCTCAGAGTTGAGCAGATAGGCAGATAGGCTGGAAGTTATCCTCTTGTGCATGAATGCCTGGTGCTTTCAGATAAAACTCTCTGACATCTCAAACTTCTATCTTGAACATAAATTAGACAAGTTGCTTTGTATACAGGTATTTGTAGTGCTCACAAAGTGATAGCTCAGCTGCGTTTTCTGTTAGAAACCACTTCTTTTTTTTGTGCACGATGGAGAGGAGGCGACAGGTTTACAAACCAGCCACACAGGCTGGCTCTAACGTGGATATCAGGTCATGCTGAGATGAGTCCTCAAATGCAGAGAGAGAACAGAAGCTCTTGGTCTTGGGTGTCCTTGGGTGGGTGGAGGTAGGGGACTGTTTTTTTCCCAAAGAGAGGGACAGAGGAGGAGAGAGGGCAAAAGGCAGCTTGAGTACCAGCTGGGGGCAGTTTCACCCATCCCTGGTGGGAGGTGACACAACCCCTCTTCTCCCCGCTGCCTTTTCCATATTTTTCCCAGACTTTTTAAATTATTATTATTCCTTTCCGAGCTTTTGCTCCCAGCTGGTTTCAGTGAAGCCTGTGTGGAGCTTACATCCCTCCTTTTGCCCAGGAATTGCTTGGTGCCTGATCACACTGATGGCCACCCCAATTTTCCAGTGACACATGTCACCCTACATCAGTGGATCATCCCGTTCGTATGAATCACACCTCCAATGTCTGTGCCTTCTCTGAAATTTGCTGATAGTGATCATATTTTTTACCTCAAATGATGTATAATATGCAAAACAGAGAACTGAAAACTGGGACTTTTCAAGAACCATAGTCATCTTTATATATATATTTATATATATATATATTATTTACCTTTAAAGGCTTTCCTTTCACTTAAGATGTGCCATGTAAATTTTCCTTTCAGTCCAGTACCTAGTCTATCACAGAATGCTGATTAAATTATCTTATGGAAGTCTCTTAACAGTTAAAGTTAAGTTACCTTCATGAGTTCACACTGCATTAAATTTAGCATATTGCTTTTCATATCTATTATTAATTGATCTGTGAATCATGGTGCCATTCTCCCTCAGACCCAGACCAGCCTGGAGTTTAACCAGGTTATTCTTTTACTTTTTTAAACTGATGTGACATTAGCAGCCCTGCCGTCCCCTGCACCTCCAGGACTGATGGAAAATCCCTACGAATATCTCAGTGTCAGGGTGTTAAGGGCCCCCACTCACTGCCCAGCCCTCAGGCAGGGGCTGCAACCTTATGCCCACCTCTCCTGGGGGCTGCATCGAACATGCACCAGCCCTCAGGGAATTTGGGGATTAAATGCTCTCAGGAATGCAGTCACTTCACTTTTTTTTTTTTTTTTTTTTTTTTTTTTTAACTTCATTTTCAGCCTTTTGCCAGTGATTAAAGTTCAAGGTCGAGGTGCATCTCTTCTCGTGGACGTTTGCTTTGATTCCTGATGTGCTTTACTGAAAAATCTCCAGTGTACAGAGACGGGGGTGACAGCATGTCAGAGAGCTACATATTTGGTTCTAGCAGCGAGTCAATCAGACATCCAGGCAATTACCCCTGCTCGGGATGACAACTGAGAGATGTGTTTATTCTGTCTCCAGGAATCTCTGTTATTTTAGGATCCTTTCCAGAGTGCAACCAGTGCTAACTCGTCAGTATGTGGAGACTCTTGTTTATGCTTTGGTTTCCTATCTGGGTGGGATTATTCAGTTATTGACTTGCTGGCCCCCACTCAACCTTTTAAATTCATTTCTACCTTCCACGCAATTTCTTGGCAGGAGCTACAGGCTGTCTAATCCTAAGCCCTCATATCTTCATCTGTGCTGATGAATCTTTTAGCCGCTTTTCAAAGGGCATTAGCTCTTCTACGTGCCGTGTGCCGTGACGTGGCACCTCGCTATCACTGCTTAGACATGGGCGTTCGGCTCCTGAATCCTGACCCAGGGCTTTTCTGGTCCTTCCCAGTGCTGCTCGACACAGAGGCCCTTACAGAGATGGGGGGACCTCAGACCTCATGGGCATTGCTGTGGGTCAGTACCAAGCCACCTGCAAGCCAGCAACCTCCAGCTTTCTCTGGGTACAGCGCGAGCTCGCTTCAGACAACAGCACTTACGTCTCCTACCCGAATCTGATTAGCGAGCTAAATATTTTCTGCTCCATGGGAGCACCCAGTGCCAGATAAGCTGGAGGCTTCCCTCAGGCAATAAGCAGATGAGGTTAGCTCTAACAGACTTTGTTATCTTTTGACACTTTGTGGGGAAATCAGCTACTTCTGTGAGACAAAAGGTGTTTGTAATGGCATTCACCCTTCTGAGTGATGCAAGGCCTCTGACAGGCTGTGGAAGGGAGCTCTGCTGATGCAAGGACCACCTCTGAAAGCCCTGAAACACCTCTGGTTGGCTCCTGCTTTATGCCTGAAGAGGATTCGGTGGCCTTAGTAGCATGTGCTGCCCCCACCAAGGCAAGCCCTGGAGTCCTACTGCTGCTGGGACCCCCAAAGGCATGACCCAAGTACCCATCTCCACGTGGGGCTACATTTTCAGCACAGGGTCCTGTGGGTGACCTTCCCCTTGCACCCAGCTTGGGCCACAGGAACCACACACAGAGCCAGTCCTCTCCGTGCTAAAACTATCCCCCCCGACGCCTCTCCCCACGGGAGGCTGGAGGACAAGAAGGCCTTCTGCAGGTCAGGGAGGCCTTCCTCTATCTCTCTTCCTAAAGCTGTGTTATTACAGAAGTAGCCTCCAGCTACATCAGTGAGGAGGAGCACCTCCACCAGGCATCTCGTGCAATAATGACTTCTTTTCTCTTTGAAGTAGTGAGGCGCTGCTGTATGACATTAAGAAGGTGAATCCAAAGAGGGCCATGGATGTAGGGTCATTCCAAGTAAACCCTGACGGGACACAAGAGAGGAGTAAGGTAGCAGAAAAATGATATGACAGCACATAATTGCTGATATGTGCAATTACCAACCACTTATCCAAACAGCAGTTGGTCTTAATCTTACAACCTTTTTTCTTGCTAAGGGTATCAGCCACTAAATTGCTTCTGCTTCCTCTGGGACCCAAAGTAATCTTTAGGCTTGAAATTGAGGTATTTTCCTTCCTTTTCAGTACCTACATTTCTTTGCCTTTTTAATATTTGAAGCAGTATTGTTCCATTGTTAATCTTGATAAAAAATAAATCAGAGCTACACACATTATTGAGACAGAGGAAGAAAAAGAGAGAATGGAGGGTGAAAATACATATACTACCTGAAGAGAGGCTTTTATCTGATGAGGCACTGCGGTGGAAGTCTGAATAGTGTCCGCTGACAGCCATGGGCTTCTTATGGGTGCCAGATACCTTCAACTTTCATTGCCCATGGTAAGAAGTGAGAGTGGTCAACATTTTGCTGGAGCAAGCCCTCATGCTGCCAGCTTCCAGAAGCAGAGCTTGTCTTACTCCATGTGCTTTGCAGCATGGAAAATACAGATCATACTAGATACATATAAATAGAAAAGCCTCTGGAAGTGTTTGGTGAGCTAGGTCATTCAGCAAATATTTCAGTGGATTGTTGTTGACTCAGATAATGGACTTTTCCATCATCTCTGTCTGTAAATTAACAGGCTTAAGAGAGTATTTAATGCATAATAAAGATGAAAGCTGCTTCTTTGTAAATGGCAGCAGCCTTCTCAAGATGACGCTTCTCAGGCCTGGCTCTGCATGTCTATTCCCAAACTACCACCAAGAAGGACTGAGGACCAAGCTGTCCGAAGTTATGTCTGGAAAGAGCCCACAGCCTTACAAAGTAGCTGGAGAGAAGATGAGCTGGAAGCTGTCCAAGATATCTGAGTTTTTTCAAGTGTAACTACAAGAAGTTTATCTTTACTGTCAGTGAGATCTTCAGGCTCAGGGTACCATTGCAGTCAGCAACATGTCCAAGGGCAAGAGACCAGTTTATGGTCAGATAAGAAGAAGGAGGGCACAGTGACTTGTCTGTAGTAGAACAAGTGATAGCATCTGGGTGCTCCTGGGCTGCTCCCAGGTCAGCACCCCTGGTCCTTGCTGCCTCCAACAGCCTGGGCTGGTGTCAGACTCCTGTGTTGGGCTAATAGGTGTGTGTGCCTCCCCTCACCTTGGGCAAGAAAGTCATTCCAATACACAAATGATGTCCTGAACACGGGAAAGAGAACAAATGGGTATCCACACCTGCCTATGGACAGAAGGGAGATGACTGCAGTTGGGATTGATGCAAGAAGTAAGGCAGTACAGATAACTAAGCACACACTAATAAAGTCTGGCTGTAGTGCACACTGCTATTCCTGTTTATTCATATGTTGACCCCAATATTAGCAGTACACATTTCTTAAACAAAATCCATGTCCTGCACTGGTAATTGGTAACATAACAGAGGGTTCGCGAACCCATCTTTCACCACATCACTTAAACATTATTTAAACAGTATTTTATTACATTTATTTCTTCAGAGGCAAAAACATTTCCTTGCTATGCCTGTCAACTGATTTGAAAACTAAATATCTAAATCACTGTAGTTTATTTTTCACGTTGATTTCTATATTGTTTCAATATTAGCCTTTGAGAATAAAACAAGAAATGTAGCCCTCTGTTGTCTAAATTTTGGGATATCAAAAGAATGCTTTCACAGGCAAGAAATCTTGGCGGGCTTGAATGAGTTTTATACCCCGGTTTGGATCTTCAAAAGTGAGTAAGGCAGTTAGATGCCCAAATCCAGTGACTTTCAATGAGAACAAGTTACTTAAAATTCAGAGGCCTCCTTCAAAAGCTCATCCCTAATCTCTTCAGAACAATTTCTACTTCATTGTAATTAACTGTGGATTTAGACTTCAGTATAAATTCACCTTGACTGCAATTTACAAAAGCATCTGGAAGTCCTATTTTCAGAACGGCTCAGTTCTCAAAGAGCCCAAGCTCTACTGAAAGTCCCCAAAGCTACGAATGCTATATCTAAAGTGTGGCATCAGAGACCTTTCCCATGCTCCTGAGTTCAGAGGTATGTCTCTGCCATACCCCTTTCCCATCTCACAGCAAGGTCTGGGCACCCATCACCTTCCCTCCCACCAAGATCTGAGGGTGTGCAGGCTGGAAAAGGGCTGTCGTTGCCCACATTTGCTCTGGACCTGGTGAAGGTGACCAGGACAGGGAAAGGTGCAGCAAAGCATACCTGCCCTCACTGTATGAAATTCATGTGTCCCATGGTCATGAGGTTTAGGAAGCTCAATCAACTGCAGTGCTTTCAAAATATTAGTTTATCTTTCTAGGGTTATCTGCCATGATCTATTTTGGTCCTATGGGTCATACAATTAAAGGAAAGCATTTTTATCAGGATATTGCTCTTCAGAAATGAGGGAAAGGTTTGGCTTTGTATAGAATTATAGAATCATTTAGATTGGAAATGACCCTTAAGATAACCTAGTCCAAACATCAACCTAACACTATCAAGTCCACCACTAATGTCCTTAAGCACCACATATACACATCTCCTAAATACCTCCAGGGATGGCAACACCACCACTTCCCTGGGCAACTTGGGTGAGTAGGAGTCCATAATGTATTTGAAGTGAATGTAGAGATTGGATGGATGTGGGTATAAGATATCTTTTCTCAGCTGAGCTGCTAACTATGTAAAATGTAGAGTAGGTTTTTAAAGAGTGGTATAATTGCCTCTTATCTATTGATTTCACTTCCACTGTGGCAAAGAAACACAAAGGAAGCAGTAAAACCTTATATTGAAAGCAGTACCAAGAAAGCAAAGAAAAAGCCTTCACTGGAAGATTTAATTTTAAGATTCACACTTCTCCTGGTGCAATTGGAAAAATTTACTTTTAGGTGCTGTTTCTGCAGAACAATGCATGTTTTTAGGGGTATGAGATACCCCACAGACAGCAGTGTTGTCATGATTCCTACATGCTCCTATGTGTTCTCCAAATCAGAGATGCTAAACCCAGACAGGTGGCTGCTCATGGGGGCTACCACTCCTGCTTCATTGCAAATTGCACCTGGGTGGGAAGTGGCTTCCTGTCCCAGGAGAGAAAACACTTTTATTTAGCTCCTGGAGGACATTTATGTCCAGCACTGGATTGTTACCTAGACAGAGCAATTATTTAGAAAGATATTTAGAAAGATATTTCTTATGAGAAGTAAGGATTTAGAAAGTAGTTATTAGTTATTTAGAAAGATATTTCTTTCTAAATAGGCTATAGTTATTTACACATTATTAGTTATTTAGAAAGAGCAGATTTAGGAAGAGCAGAGCAGGAGCCTGAATGTCTTCTCCAGAATCCCATGAAGCAGGAAGAGGTGTTGTGTGGTAAATCAGGGAAGGTTCAGGTTGGAAATGAGGAGACATTTCTTCTCAGAAAGAGCAGTCAGGCACTGGGACAGGTTGCCCAGAGAGGTGGTGGAGTCCCCGTCCCTGGGGGTGTTCAAGGAGAGGTTGGACTTGGTGCCTGGGGACATGGTCTGGTGGGTGACATTGGTGGTAGGGGGGTGGTTGGACCAGATGATCTTGGAGGTTTTTACCAGCCCTAATGATTCTGTGATTCTAAGATAACTGGCAGCTGGAACCTTTCCTGACTCTGGCTCTGCTTTCAGGTACCACAGGCAGCAGCAGCAACACCTCCATGGCTGGGAGTATCTGACAGTTTTTGGCTCCCTGATCTTCCCCAGCAGAATATTGATCATTCTGGGATTTGCCTTTCTTTTTGGTTCTGAGCATAAATCTCATCTTAAAACTAAGAAACTTGTCTTGATTAAGCTTTCATGAGTCCCATTACACTCAGTAATCAGTTCTGGTTGCAGCAAATCAGTCTGGATGCGAGCGTGTGGACAGGATAAAGCACAGCGCACAGCAGCATTCCCACAAATAGCCTCCCAGCCCCGTCCTACATTTCTGCCTCTGATTTTGTGTTGCTTGTCTAATTATGTTGGCTGCTGAGTAATTATTTTCATGGAACAATAGTTTTAACAGCGTGCAGTTTATTGGAGGTGCAAATTATACATAATAACATACTGAAATTTTCACTTAAAACTTTCATAATGTTCAAAAGTCCTTGCATTTTTCCACAAAGATTAGTGGGGGAAAAAAATGTTTGATTCTTTTGTTTCCTCCATTTCTGTTTTTCTTAGGGAGAACAACCTCCAGATTTTCTCAGAGCCAATTAAACCCATTTGAAATAAAGCACTTTTATTTTGGAACAAGAACGTCCACGTGGGGAGTTAATCAAGAATAATTATTCCTCTCTAAATTCACATCCTCGAATAATTTGACTTAAATCCCCAGCATGGACAAACCCTAAATGTCAGAGGAGGTTAAAAAAAAAAAAAAAAAAAAAAAAAAGGAAAAAAGAATCAGCTAAAGAAGACCTATTGTAACAGAAAGCAGTGAGAATAAGACCCTCACCCACACACCCAACCCAAGACAGAGAGGAAAGCCAACCAGGAGTGCTCCAGGCTCACTCACCACAGCTGATCACACTTGCACTGGCTCGGCCTTTTGAAGTCAGCCCCGTATACATTTCAGTGGCACTCTGAGCATACTCACTCTGGAGGTAATAGCGGTGACGAGGCAGGCAATGCTGCAGGAGGGAGCAGGTTCGGACCCATCTCGGGAAGGAATGTTGCTCAGGGATGCCTTTTCCACTTGTTTTATCAGCAGGCTGAAGGTAACGCAATGCGCACACCTTGCAGAGAGGGGAACTAGGTGGGATTTGGGCAGGTTTTCACTTTCATGGAAGAGTTGCTGAACGCTGAACCTTTAAAACTGAACCTTTGCTCTCGGAATGAGCAACAGGCTTGCATCTGTTACTTATCTAAAGCAGGACTAAGGGCACAATGCCTCTCCTGTGCCAAGAGACACTGCCTACAGCGGCCTCAGGGGAGGCTGGAGGCAGGAGCAGACCCCCACCCTGCCAAGCTCCCCTGGTTTGGATGCATTTACCAAAATTTTGCACAACAGCACAGCCATCAATCAAATCACCGGCTACTGGCAAGCGAAGTCTGGAGGCCAGTCTGATGGCCATCGTTCAAACCTCCATGGTGGAGACTTGGTCAGGGCTTCAATCTGTAAAACTGTTTCTGAGGGAAGAATGCAACTTCTAACATCTGAACTCAAGTTTTTATCAAATACTAGGCAGAGAGGGTTCTTTTATTTTCAGGTGAAGTTCTGTTCACCTTGGCTTTTCCCACCAAAGTATACACCACGACCAGCTCCCCTGCAGAGCTCACAAAGAAAATTGGGCTGTTGGGCAGAGGGAAAAGGAAACATCTTTATGCTTGATGCTCTCCTTATAGGACACAGGCCAAGCTAACTCGTGTGTCCCCTGGGAGTATGGGATGGGTTGCTTGAGTTTGATTTTTGTGGGTGGAAGACACGACAGCCAAGTCAGCTCCCAAGGCAGACAGTCCCTTGGCTGCCACTTCAGTGGGAGAAAACTTGTCCAAGATGGCACCAAATCCACACGGCCAAGTTTCAGCTTCATTTCTCCCCAAAAGGTAGAAAGCAACTGGCACTGATCCCATCCCAGCGATCCCATCCCACCTTCTTTGTCCTCTCCTGTCCCTTCCCCGCATGCCCAAACCATAGGGGGAACCCGGGTCCTGTCTTGAACCCCGGAAGGTCCATACATGTTAGGGAGGGAGAACAAGCTCAATGTCTTGGAAATGAGCGAAATGAATAGTTACTTGAATCATTTTGGGGAGAATTTCACTTTCTCCCTCCTGAGGTGGGCTGATGGGGACAAATCCCAGGGATGGCATTTGTCACCAGCGTGGTGTGCAGGGTGGCAACACGATGAAGAAGAGAGGACGTTGCCAATGCCTCTGACTGGGCATTGGTGCCAGTACACAAAGGGAATTCCTTGGGAGGCAGAAAGTCATAGAGCAAAAGCTGAAGTTAATCAGACATCAGACAAAAATCAACTTACTGTACTTGGCAGGAATACAAACCATATGGAAATGGACAGAGTCCTTCAGCTGCGAGGGGATAAAGCAGTAACTAGGTCAAATGCAAAGCCTGAGGGTGCAGAACTTGGCCCCTGGCACCTCATCCCTGCCCTACATCACACCCAGGGGCCAGAGCAGGATTATTTCCAGTTTGGGGGAAAATGTCTACATTTAAGCTTATTCAGACCAGCACCACTGGATGTTGTCCAGAAAGTTATTCTCTGGAGTTATGCAACAAAACTTCGCCATTCCTGTGCTCAAGCGATCCATGGAAATGCCAGGGTGTGAATGAAATCTTGCTTCAGCTGCTTCAGGTCGAGGCAGCACAATCCTTCTTCTGTCTGGCCCCCAGCTGTGTGGATCGGGAACCAGCATCAGGGCTCCGCATCCCACGCTGCTCCCAAGGGAGGTTTGTGTTTGCATTCCCGCAGCGCCTCCCCTCTGCATCTGGAGGGCAGCTTTCCCCAATCCCCCTCCCTCTGTTCTGACAAACACCTCTCTTTTTTTGGTCCGTGGTAATAATAAAGTAGGTTTTCAGGGACAGAAAGTTATCAGGTAGTTGTTGTGGTTTTTATTCAGGGTTTTGAACTCAAAGAGCTGCTGGAGCAAGCTCCAAGACACCAGTTTATGGAGGAACCTGAATTCTCTCTAAATACAGGAAAATGGGGTTGAGGAAGTGGATATGAGATGAACACTATTGGATGGAGAGTGTCACTTCAGAAGAAGATTGTGGTGATCTGTACAGGAAAACAAGTGTCCTCACTGAAACAGAAACCCAGCTTTCATTGAAACCTGTGGTATATGTTAATCCCACATTCACGTGAGGATTTAGTGGCTATTCCTGCTGTCCCTTCCTCATCTTGCCCTCTGCCAACAGGTGGGATTGGGGGAAGTTTACTCATCTGTTCCTCCCCTGCAGCCTCAGTGGAGCATCCCACTTGTTGAAGAGACACATTCCTGCAGAACTGATGCCAGCTGTGTTTATCACTTCAAGACCTAGTTCGAACCATGAATTTCTCTCGAGAATAATAAAGTTTCCAGCAGCTGGAGCAAGGATTCATGGAGATCCCGAGGCATGTCCGTGGGTGAGAGGTTCTCTTGAACTGTTGGTGTCAGCATATCTGGTGGGCAGTGTACAGCCACACGAAGAAAGAGGTCAGCTCAGCCCCAGGCAGGTACACCAACTTCTCAGCTTTAGAGAAGGAGAAGTTCCCTTTTTCAGGTGTTCTCCCAGTACGCACTACTGCCAAGGGCAGATGTCACTGATGCTTCCATTAAAATCAATTAAATGCAGCAGCTATTCCACCTCACGTAATTCACTTTGGTGGGCTGCTGGCAGACTTTCCCTCCATGCATCAAGACCCAAGGTGAATGAGAATAAATGAGCTCTCATAAGCTAGGGTCATTTCTCAGATAAATGCCTTGCAGATGAAAACCTCTGGTACTGTTCATCCCTTTCTGTTATACACATTTTCTGATGATTTCTTTCTGGCTGGCTGTTTTTGCTCTCAATTTTTGGCTGTGTGTTTGTAGGTTTTTTGTTTTGTTTGTTTTGGTTTGTTTGTTTGCTTTTGATTTATTGATTGTTTTTCTCAATAAAGATTTCTGTTGCAAAAATTCACTGAGTTCATCAGATCAAAGTACAGAGATGGATTTACTTCTTCATACTGTCTTGAGCACTCAGTAAAGTCAATTCTCAGGATTTATTCTAGAGCATGACATGAAAGCTTATTGTTGAGCTAATATTCTGGGCAGGTTAAATGTAACCATAGGGTCAGATCTGGTATAAAGAGCGAAATATATGAGCAAAAGCGCCAATTCTCTGTGCTACAATGTTACTGGACTGCTTCAAAAATTTAAAAATGCTGTTATGTAAAAAGGCTTTATTCTATCCCTGCAAAGTTGCAGACCATGACTTTGCAGCACTATCCCGCATCCTACATTACTGTGTGGGTTGACTTCTACTTTCTGTCTGTTGGATATCAGTAGAGACTTCAGACAAGTTTAAAATCAGGGACTTTCTCTGAGTTAACTTTGATGAGTCCTGTTATTGTACTTTTAAGACAGATACAGAATCCTCATGACTCTCAAAATATAAATTTATAGAAATTCTTTAAAATCAAGAAATATCTTAAGATCTTCCAACAAATGACCAAATTCCAACCCTCAGTAATAAGGCAGGAGAGCTTACTAGCTCAAGCAGAGCACACTCGTGAAGAGAGTATGGATCTGTAAGCTGCTTTACTCAAAAAAAAATGTTATAGGAAAGCACAAACACATTTTTCTGATGGTCTAAAAAGCCAGTCTTGAATGTCATTTCATCCTTGAGCACTGAGGGCACGGTGCATTTTGTGGGTACAGGTGAACAGTTTCTGTGGATATCTTTCTGTGGATACCGCCCTGGCTTCTGCTACAGCTACAAGGTAAGACAAGTTGCATCCCTCTCCTGAACATTGTTCCTTGCCATATACGTTGAACAGAAAACTGGAGAAAATCCACTGTCTGACTCATTTAAGCAGATCTGAACATCATTATTGGATACCTTTTCAATCAGGGCCTTTTCTACAGAGTGGATTAAACTCCCTCTATCCACGACAATATTTATGACTTTGAGCATGCACATGGATTTACTTTCTTCCTCACAGCTGTCTCCCATCCTCATTAGCAATAGCACATGGGCAACACATGGGTACAGAGCTAGCAGCCGTCAAGCAGAATCAGGCCCCTGTGCCAACCAGGAGCAGTGTCCACATGTCCTAGCACCCACCCCTGTGACCACGCACCCTTCTGGGGGGGCCTCACCATGGGTGCAAAGGGAACAATGCATCTGTGACCCGTTTGTCTCCTTTGTGCTGAGATTACCCCCCACGACACCGACTGCTGTTGCCTTTGTGATTTATGTCCCTGTTCCTTAAGGACACGAAGCAGTTTTCAGGCCGCGGGAGATAAGTATGCTCAGTGTGTATGGATACTGCTCAGCAAGGCAGCCACCAAATTGCGTTTTGAATAACGGCCCTGAATTTACTAATCTCTGCTTATAGAGGCAAAATATTTACACTACTGAGTCAAAGGCTGGGATCTTCCGTTTGCTCAGTGCTGTCTCAAGTCTGTTCCTCTTGGATACAATGGCGGATTTACCATCAGCCTCTCTGGGAGTCAAAGTCAGGCCAAAAACAAGGGCTTATGGAAATACCATCCACAGCTCCTAATCCGCTGCTGGAAGAGTTTCCAGAAGGGCTCTGCTGTCAAACCCTCCTTCCCCTCACTCAAAAGTTGTATTTGCATTTTGTGTAATGCCCCAATACATGAGATTCTTTAGTGAAAAGTCTGAAGCCAGCAGAGATATTTCACTTCTGTACAGCTTTCCCTCCTCAAGAATGGGAAGATTTTGTTTTTAATCTAGATGGATCCATCTGGTCAGGGCAAGGAACCAGGAGATAGCGAACGTTTATATTCCTCTTTCCAGTGGAGACATTAGCAGCATTCCCATGGGTGAAATGCCAGTTGTCAAGATGACAGGGGCCTGATTCAGCCCTCGCTGGGTTCAGTGGAATTGCTGCTTTTATTTCAAAGAAAATTGGGCCTTGTTTGTATAGAGAAATACCTTACAGGAGGTAAAACTGGAGGTGACTAGTAAAACCCTCGTAGGCTTCTCGCTTCCAGTTGCAGGCTGGAAATTCATTTGTACCAATGGCAAGGCAAACTGCACAGGCAGCATGAAATTTCTTCCATGACCCATAGGCACCACGCAGGTGTGCTTTGCAATTCTCCATTCCTTGCTCCAGCTTGCAGTTCCTGTGCAATGCACAGCTCTCCATCCAGACAGCTGCCTACACAGCAGCTCGATGCCGTTAGCTCACCTCTCAGCAAAGGCTTTACAGTCCCAGTTCTGCACAGACCAGACAATGATACCCTGCAAGCAGGATCAAAGCAAACCTGTTGCTTTAATAAAAATCAAGCCTTTTTTCAGAGTAGTCCTGGCAGCGTGATGAGCCCTGTAACATAACAGGTTTGGATCTCTTTATCAGGTCCTTTGTATATGTGGCTTCCTTATCTCTAGCACTTACTGTCAAGATGTTCAAGATTAATCTACATACTTCAGACAGAAGACAGTGTGAATTGCTTGGATCTCAGTGCCCATGGAGAGGAATTTGCTGCTTCATGCAGCCTTGCCCTGAGCTCTGTCCTGCCTTCTCTGGCACGAGCACTGCCCGTTTCTCCTGGCTACCTCTCCATCCCCAGCTTTCTGTATTTCCAAGCCTGAGTTCCCCTGAAGGGCTGGATCAAACTTTGATGCTTAAGGAACTAGACAGACATCACCTCCTGTGCCATCAGGTGTGGTGATGTTTGCTCACTGGAGCTGTAAAATGCTCTTACAGCCTCGGCATGTGAAACCTGGTTCTGCAGCGTTGGGGCTTGTGTTTTCATGGCAGAAATGTATCTTCCGTGGCAGAAATCTGCCGTCTGACTTCTGAGCTGGGCTTTTTTAACCCTACAGTGGGACTTATGCTTTTGAGAGGTTTCAGTTTGCATTCAACAAATGAACTGATTTCTGCTTTCATCTGTCAGCAGTCCCAGGCACTTTTGAGCCTTTAAAGTCCAATGATCCAGGAGGCTTGGCAGGCATGAAAGCCCTCTCATTTGCTTGCTGATCAGTGATGTTGCTTACAGCCCTCCACAAACAGGCCTTAACTGGGCTGTGGCAGCACAAGGAGAAAAACTTTGCTCTCACCATTTCCCTGAACGCACCTCAGCAGTGCCGCAATCGCTCCGTGAGCACAGCCCTGTCTCTGTTTTTTCTTTAATGCACAACACTTGCAGTTACTTTCCCCCCTAATGCTGAACCTTTGCCTTTTGTGAGAGACAGATACTATTCAGCTTCTTGTATGGGCACGTTTCTCGAGGAGTATTGGGATACTTTATCATATAGTCCATATACTGATTGCTTTTCTTTGTTACCTCTCCCCCAAGCCCTCTGTCAGGGATGCTCAGGTTTTCTGCTTTGTGTTTCTTTGAGCTTTTTTGTCTAACCTCAGGGCATTGAAACTTAGAGCCTTTGATATTCTGTGAGGGCTTCACAATGAGATACTCTTCAAATAACTGCTCTGACTTAAACGTTCGTCTAATCTGGAGTTAAGTCCGACAAACTCAGCTGCTGACCCATCTCAGGTCTTCCTCAGCCTGGAAGAGCCACAGGACCCCAGGGGTTTGGGAGCCCCAAACCTGAAATCTGTAAAGCTCTAAGCACTAACTAAACTTTGTTTGATTTCATTTGCCATGGCTGCCAATGTGCCCCTGGTCAGGATGCCCACATGCAGCTACTTTTCCTCCCTCCACCCATCCTAGGTGAGAGGAGACTGACCCAGACTTCAGCACCCAAATGACAAGCTCTGGTACAGCAAGAAGGCTCAGCTGATTTCAACTGATCTATTTCAGCTGATTACAGCTGATCTGTTTCAACTGATGTCTCCACAAGGTTTTGGAGGCATTTGGGGAAATATTAACGTTATGACCTTTGAAAGAAACTTCTGCTCCTGTGTGGAGCTTTTCCTTCTCTGAGAGGTGTGGGAAGAGCAGGGCAGGTTCTTCCATCTGCTCCGTCATCTCCTGGCCCCCAATCAGGCAGATACTGCTGTCCCCTTTGGGACTTTCATCTCCTACATGCAGAGCTCCCATCAGCTTTCCTCCTTTCCATGAAATCAGCGACACAAATTCCCTTGGCATCAATTCTCAGCTGGCCAAGTCTCAGCTGATCCCAAGTCCTGAGCCACCTCCATCTCTGTGAAATAGGAAGGTGAGAGCTGGGGAAGGCAGGGACCTCCTACATGGATCCCAAGAGAGAATTCCCAATTTATTAAATTATTCAATGCTCTTGTACTTTCAGCACAGCCTTTCCCCAACTCTCTACTTCTGCAGTGATGCCTGCCTTCTTTTCTTCTCTGAGAGAGCCCTCACCATCACATAGACTCTTGCTGCAGCCCTCCGTAGTCCCTTCTCATTGATACAAGGCTGCCTCACTCTGCTCGTTGCTCCCAGGTCATGCTCATTTCTTTCCCACTTTAAATGTCCCATGGGGTCTGAAGGTCTATTTGCCTGTCCTGCTGCTGACAAATTGACTGCTTGGTTCTGCCTCTGGTTAGGAGCTGGGGTTGCTCTCAGTGGGAAGAGGTGAGGAAAGTCACCCTGATGGGCTGCTCGGGTTGGAGGGAGAGTAACATCTTCACTGCCAGGTCACGTGGACAAAAATATCTCTGGTGCCTCCATACATCACTCTTATCTCCATAGAGCTTACCAAAATTCATAAACCATACATTCGTGGTTTCTTTGCACCCTCATGTTCTCACTGCCTGCTGAGACAGGGAGGGGATAGGGGAAGAAGGGATGTATTTTAGGTCAGAAGCTTTGGATTATGGCTAATCAGCAAGTTGTACAATTCAGTAAATTGGTAAAGGTGTTGCAGAGGACACAGCAAATTGCAGCTTTTGTGTGCTGTGGAGCAAGGCCACCCAACACCTATCTCCCAGGCAAATAAGACACCCACAGCCATCCCTGCTGCTGCCAGGGTTGGCTCCCCAGCTTCTCATCTCCCTCTGCCTGTGGCACTGCTGATGGACACTGGTGTTGGCTTTCACCTGGGGATTTTAAAATAGAAATAGTGAAACGTTGAAGTGATATCTATTTCTTCTTGGGCCCTTTGGGATTTCCATTTCCTATGTCTAAAGTGACCCATGACCCGAGGTGCCACCTCTCTGGCGTGGACTCCTTATTGTGGTGGGGTCAGTGAAAGCCTTTCAGCATCCCCACAATGGAGGGTCAGCTCAGAAACATGCCCAGGCTCCCAGACCTGCTCAGGAGATGGTGGACTTCCCACGCCTGGGTTGCAAAAGAAGCAAGGATGTGGTTTGTGGAGCAGCACTGGGATTGCTCAGCAGGAGGATGTGCACCTGCCAGAAGTGGTCACCGAGAGCAGAGGGAAGGGGAAGGAGTACAGAGAGAAAGAGGTTTGCTTCCAGTCTGCATGGAGCAGCGAGCTTAGAGGCAGAATAAAACAGTAGTTAAACATTTCATACATGGGAGCTTAAAGTCTTAAGTGTACATTTCCATCCTTTCGCAGTTTATAAAGATAACTGAGCAGAGCTATCGGGCTTCTCCTAGGATACCCGCCTGCTGCCAACAACAAAGCCCACTCTATTTACCTAATGGTGACTGCTGTCTCTCAGTGCACTGAGAATCAGCCTGTGCTTGGATCAGGACACCCAAGGAAAAGCCAGCAAAAAGGGCTGAAGGGCAGGCACTGCTCTGGGGAAATGACTCCCCAACAGGATGGCCCCAAAAAAGTCCTGACCTGTGCTAAGAGTTGGACAGATACTGGGGGTTTGAGGCCTGGCAGGAGCCATCTCTTAAACACAGTTCTTTTATCTCATTTTTTTTTCCTTGAATAATCTCATTTTTCCCTCCCTTGAATAATGTGCTGGGGTTAGGTGGATTGCAAGAGGTTTAGTGGAATGGAGGCATTGAAAATTTTAGCTTTGTTTAGAGGAGCTATTCTGCCATATATATATGTAAGTTGGATAATTAGGCCTTCCGAGCATTACTTGCCCATTTTTCTGACCTTATTTATTTTTTTATTTTTTTTTTAAGGGGATAATGCTCTTACAAGCATCATCATAATGACACAATCCTGCAAAGTATGATTTTTCATTCAAAAATGGGCTTAAATTGGAGTGGCTGTTTCTCTCATACTCTACAGGAATTTTGTGGAATTCATATTTGATACTGTCAAAACTGACCCACCTTGAGTATTTTTTGAGTAGATAAGTATGGTGATAGTTTTCAGAGTAGTTATGAGACTTTTTTATGGCACCAGTCTCAGAGTTTCTGCGAATCCCTGGTTATGCCATAAGGCAGAGAGGTAA
Source organism: Aythya fuligula (assembly GCF_009819795.1). NCBI lineage: Eukaryota > Metazoa > Chordata > Aves > Anseriformes > Anatidae > Aythya > Aythya fuligula. Next base: position 8,805,739 of record NC_045560.1, on the reverse strand, counting down.
CGGAAGCTTTCCAGTCCCTCAGATTCCAGTGACCAGGGTCTGTATGATTTATTGGTCACCAGGATCAGATGGGCTTTGGTTACATTAATCCAGGCTGTAATACACATGGCTCCACATAGCACTGTGGATATATATTACAAACAGTAGCTGGTGCTTGCTAGGACCATTGTACTAGAAGCTTCATAGAAGAACACCAGGAAAAGAATTACTGCTTTATTCCTCTCCTTCAAAAAGGAGAGAATATGTTTCTTTTCCCCTTTTCCTTTTTTTTTTTTTTTCTTTTCTTTTAACTTTCGTGATCAAAATCTTGCAAAATTTTGTATGAAAAGAAGTTTTCTACAAAACTTTCCCTGGAAAGAACAAAATATTGGGTCAAACCACAAAATATTGGATATTGGATAATGCCATACATGTAACCCAAGAGATCCAGATGTGCTTCCCCCCCCGTTCACTGCTGAGACTGTGACCCTGATGCCTTTTGGTAGAGAGAATGTAGCCTGCTCAAAGCTGCTGTGGGCAAGCAATAATGAGACCAGGGCAGCCCCATCCTCTTGGTCCAGTCTGGAAGCAGGGCTCATCAGGTGAGAATAGGTTGCATGTCCCACGTTCAGTGGGGTGAGTTGCAGGTGGAAGGTTTGCAGTCATTTCCTTTTCTTGGTGCCCCTCAGACTCTATCCAGTGCGTTATTTTAAACAACATCCCTAATATTAACCTATATGCCAATGTCTGATCTAGATCTATTTAATGCTTCATAGAGTAATGGAAGTGGAGGCTGTAAGTGCTTTTAGTGGTCTTCAACAACAGCCCTGAGGACAGCCTCAAAGGCACTGCTGTGGTCCCAAGCGACCACTCTGGAGAATGTTGGAGGCAAGGCAAGACACAAGGGGAGAAAATTAACCGAGGGATAAAAACGATGTTGGCTGGAGTTGGAGGAAAGCTGAGCCTGGTTTTCTGGAAAGCAGACCAAGAAGAAAGGAATCTGGCCCAAACCCAATATCTGCTATTGAAAGTACAGGTCACTTGTGAAATCTGACTTCTACCTACATGTCAGCCTGAGTGACTTCTGCTGTTCGATTGAGGCAGGGGCATCCTTTGGAGATGTGCCTTGCAGTCCAGTCCCAGATGGAGAATTCCTTGTGTATGTACACACACGGATATACACACACACATATATATTTAATGTGCAGCCTCTATTTGAAATCTCACCTACGTCCACACCAAGCCAATTTATGGGTAGATGATGGAAGGTCATAATTAGAATTAATTAATCCAGTGGGAAATCCATTCCCAGGCAGCTCTCAGTGAAAGGCAGATTGGCAATATAAGGAGGATAAGCTGCACTTCTAAAGCTCATCTTAGATATTCTTGTCACTTCCAATATCCCCCGGGGTGGGAACAGGTCTAATCCCCCGCCCCAGGAGCCACCCATTTTACTGGTGTGTGCTTTCTTGCAGTGAGGAGAAGCTGAAATCGTGGACCAGCACCTTAGTTACGCTGCTGGTGTGCCAAAATGTAAGAAAATCCTTGTAGCCTGCTTCCCCACATCCGTTCAAACAGTCCAAATGGAACTAAAAATCTCTGTCTGAGCCCAGTTCAGCCCCTGGCATGTGCGTAGAAGCAGGAGCCGAGACTGCTGTTTCTGAACATTGTGGTGGGCAAACAGAGACAAAACTATCCATGTGACTTGTCTCGTCAGCAGGAGAGCCATAACCTAGAGGAGAGAGAGAGCAAATACTGTGGGATGGAACTAACAAGGAAAAATCACCTTGCACCATGTCTCTTGCAGCAAGATGCATGAAGGATGCGCCAAGAAGTTGCCACAGTTTAGGGCTGGCCCCACAGGTGTGCCAGTTGTCTTATTCATGGAGCGATCACCTCTGCACCATCCAGCATAGCAGCATTGCAGAAAAACAGCTTTTGCCCCCAAATATTGCTATTCCAAAGAATTTGGTCAGGTGATAGAAGGAATGGATGTTTTTCAAGTAGGTGAAATCAGAGTTTGCCCTGGAAATTTGGAAGGTGGGGGATAAAAGGAAAAACCATTTCATCAGAGAAGATAAAATTAGCTGTGGTCTAAATTTCACCGCAGCATCTCATGAGCCTTTGGTGCTCTTCAAACGTCCCACACGTATATTAGTTTTATACCCACTTGAGAATGAAGTCATTTTCACATAGGATTTTCAATGATTAATTATTCTTCTTTTGTTCTTGTCTCCGTCCCTGCCCAATTTTTTTGTTTAGTTGCTTGGTGGTTCCAGGTTTTTGCTTTCCAAGAGAGGGCACTGGGGAAGGGACAGCCAGCCATGGTTCTGCTGGGCAAGGGACATGCCAGGCTTGGTCACTTCAAGCTGTGTGTGTCCCTGTAGGCACCTGTGTGGGTACCAGCCTGTGCACGTGGCCTCTAGCAGCCTATTTTTAAAAGCCTCCATCTGAAATACAGTGTTGGCAACGACAAACTCGCAGTTGGCTGTATCTTCTCTAGAAACTACATGTACTTAATTTTATTAACCTCAAGCTTGTAAAAATGCATAAAATGCCTAAAATCCACAGGGAAAGTTCACAAAGCTATGAATATATCAGTAGTACCTACCCCAAACCTTTGCATTTCTTACTCTGTCTGCCTTACATTATTATTATTATTATATATATATAATATATATATATATATATATATATATATATATAATGAGAGAAAAATCCCAGACAAAACATTTGTATAAAGACAAGATCAGAGCCAGGAATGTATTTATAGAACTTAAGGGCATTTTCCTAATGACTTGCAATCAGCCTTGAAAAGAACATAAAAACCCCAGGAAGCTTGGGGATAAATACACACTACTGAAGAATTAAAAGCATATTAAGGTAATAAATACAGAAGTATCCAATGACCTGGCTCCCATCAGATAAAACTGAGAGCACTACTGATGTCAATGGGACACATCCTAAATTAGCCCTAGGGTGTCAGGGTCAGAGCTGAAGTCGTTCTGATCGTTGATCATGGAAAGTTGATAGCAGCTGCCTGAAGATGTAAAAAGTTGGGATAGGCTTTGTTTGTGTGTTCAGAACTGTTTTCTTGGCTGTTTTTTAGTATCGATAGTTTTACGCAGCTTTATAGTTGTACTCTTGTGGCTGGGCAGCCCCTCCTTCCCAAGTGGGCTCTGAAGAGGTGCAGGAGTGGGGCTGGCTCCCAGCCTGGAGATGCCAAAATCCTTCAGGAACCAGCTGCCCATCAAATGGGATGGAGAAAGGATGTTGCTCAATAGGTCTCAGGAGAATTGGGACAGGAAAGATGATTTCCAAGTAAAAATTTGCAGACACCTCTGAAATATCTTGAGTTGAAGACTTGAGCCATTATCAGATTTCTTCTGATTAATAAATTGAACATTTTAGCAATAAACTTTAAACCCAGGAATTGCCTTTTTAAAAATATATATAAATTGCACATTAAAAAAATAAATGTAGCCAGCACCCATGTACTCTTAAAAGTGCCTGTGGTTGGGTGAGTATCTGCCAGCCCTACCATGATTGCATTCATAAAAATAGGTGATTTGGGATGGAACCACACCAGAGATATGAAACCCTTTCACACAGGTAATCAAGCGAAGTGAGTGAAAGGGCTTTCCCTCCCAAGAGCTCCTCGCCCTAGCGGAAGCGATTCTGGAGATGCTATTTTGAAAGCATGCCATATCCATTGTGTTTTAAAACATTTAATTATTTGTGACTCCCTTCAGTGTGGGAACCTTTCCTGAGTAGTGATGTTGGGGTAAATGCTCTTGCAATCATCTCTTCAGCATCACTTGGGGGTTGCTGCTGCTGGCTGGGATTTGGTGTTGGATGGATATTTTTTTTGGGGAGGGTGTCTGGGGTTCAACACAGGTTTGTACTTAAAGTATGTAGCTCGTGGTGTGTAGATATGCATAGCTTTAAGCTGTATTTTTACATATTCAATCATCCCCATTAATCTGCATTTGCTTTGAAAACAGATGACTTTGATATTTGTAGATTTTCATGCACTTTTACTGTAGAAAACACCCATGAACACTTACAGGAACCTGGATCAGTGACACAGCTGTAGTTAAGGCATCGTCAAACATATCCTTAAACTAGATGGCTCATTGAACTACGCATGTGCTTGGAATATTTGGCACACCGGTCCCTAGAGATGATCTAGAAACCAAACTAGGAATTAGAAAGGCTTCATTCTTCACAATCAGGCTTAATTCTAGAAATGCACTCGGCTTCCAACTCAAATAAAATCTGGTTGTGCTGAAAGCTTCCTGCACCGAGCAGAGGAGCAGCCTTGCATTTTGCTCTTCCTGCACAAGGGATGCTTTAACAGCAACCACCCCCTTACAATAAAACTAGAAAGCACTTTTTAACTGTTGATTCCCTATGTGCACAAACATTTCCCAGCATTTCTCTGCAACCAGCTCTTAGCTCTCCATAGAATGTGCTCTAACTGCCCGGGAGATGTGCGTGGTCCCAGGGGGCTGCTGGAAGGAGCTGACCTTTGGTACCGGTGAGTGCAGCGGGCGGGCTGCCTTTCCTGGCAGCTGGGGTGCTAATCCGCCTTGTCTCTGCTAAGCGATAGCTGATAAGTCTGGGTAGAAGGAGCTTGCCATGTTTATTTATCATCTGGGTCTCTTTGCACCACTGCTAAGTTGCTCAGAGTCAACTTTTTGGGATGGGGAAGCTTGGTTTGGGTTGCTCCTGTGTAACACTATTAATTTTATGCCCTCGGCACATGGGTAGATGTGTTGCTCAAAAAAGTTACTCTAGATTTTTTGAGAAAGAAAAAGCAAAAAATACCCAAAGTTAGACATTCCTGGAATACCTTTGTAAATGTGAAACTGTAGCCGATGTTTTACTTTGGCCTGAAGAGGCTGTACCTGGCTTTCTCACGGGTGCTGAGCTGCGCTTCCGCTCACTGGGGCACGCTCCCACAGCTTTTGCTCTCCTTTTCCATGTCCTGAGCATCCCAGCTTTGTGAGTTAAATTGTCCCAAGCTCACTGAGAGGAACCTCAAGCTGGGGCTGAGATATCAGAGCCCTGTGCCATGCTGAGCATTGTGGGGCCAGAAAACAGCCTGCTTTCCAAGGGCTGCTCTGAGCTCCTGTGCCAACCTGTACCCCTCCTGCTCTTATGGGTCTTCTGGAGCCAGCACGCTTTGTGCAGAGAACTCAGAAGGCAGCCCAGAAAGGGGTGCATTTAGTTTTTAAGCCTTATAGTTTGCTAGTTCATGGTCCTGTCCCCAGAAGACTTTGTGCCACTGTGCTGGGGTGGCTTCACAGAGGTGAGAAGAAGGTGGTGTCTCTGGCTTGGGGACATTCCCAAGGACACACCCAGCAAGCTTAATGCAGTGTGTGGGACAGGGGAGGACACAGTATGTGGCACATGCAGGGGAATTATTTGGGAAGCATGTGGGAAGTGGCCTTGTGCAGGGCTCAGCTGGATGTAAGGGGCTTCAGACGTGTGAAGAAACAGAGGAGAAAGGAGAAACAGAGAGCTGTCACAGCTCCAGCTTTGGCAGTGTCTGTGCTACTAATTTGTCATGATAGAGGTTGTTTAAAGAGAAAATTAAACCACTTTAGCTGCTTCTCCAAGCAATGAAAAGAAGTATGCAGGAATCACCATTTATGTGCACATCTGCTTCTCCAACCTGCTGTATTTTTGGAGGCAGGAGCTAAGCAGTGGGTAGTACCCTCACCATAAATGTGACAAGGGTGGTGGCTTCAGCTGGAACAGGCTGGGATGGGACATGTTGATCTCCATTCCTCCTTGTGCTGTGGGACATATCCCCAGCTTACAGCCTGTCCCAGCCTCAGCACTGCTGTTACAGCATGGAGAAAAAAAAAAAAAAAAAAAGGAGGGGGGTGGATTTCAGCTAAAACTTAGCCAAGAGCCTAGGTTAACTGCAACACAAAGTCGTGGCCAGATGGTTACCATCCAGCGGAGGTATAATGGTGGTATTAACGTTAATTTAACAGGCTTAAGTCTATAGGTGGTCTCAGAAGGCTGTAGTCAAGTAGCTGAAATCTCCACCCTTGATTTGCCCTGGGAGCGTGCGAGCTGCAGCCGTGGTTTGAAGTTTTCAGCCAGCTCAGGGGCACTCGGTAGCAAGACATGGAGTGATGTGCTGCATGGCCTGGCTTCACCAGGAGCTGAGGCAGTGTCTTAGCAGGATCAGGTGCTGTTTTTTTTTTTTTATTTGTTTGGTAGGTTGTTTTTTTTGTTTGTTTGTTTGTTTGTTTTTGTGTGTGTGTTTGGTTTTGTGTGTTTTGTTTTGTTTTCTGTGGATGTGGAAATAATTATCATGTACCTTGCTTTTCACGTGCCCATCACTGCCCAGCATCCCAGGGCAATGGGATGCGTGCTGCTTTTCCAGACCGGAGGAGCCAAAGTGGGGACACGTGGCCCTGGACACCAGTGCTGTCCCCTGGAGGTGTGGGGGACCCCTGGGATCAGAGGTGTCCTCTGCTCCCAGCCCCAAAGGCATAGAGCTCAGCTTCACAGCCCTCTGGTAGTTAAAAATCCCAAACCTAAAACTAAACCTGAGCAAGTCTCAGCTTTGACAGAGCTGCTCTGGATCTGCCCAGGGACGTGCGAGGAGGCTGCAGGCCTCTGCTTCTGAGGGAAGGCTGCTGGGGGAGGACTTTGAGAAATTCTGCACTTTTAGGAAGGAAACCTTCGAAGCACAGACATTTCAATGGATTAGAAAACTTTATTTACCGCCATGTATAAGAGTAGTTAAAATTTTCCTTTCACCAGTGTTATTTCCAGGGCTGTAGTCCCTGCCAGTCCCCTGACAGACATGTTGCTGCTTTAAAATTATGACTTTCCTAGAGAAATGAGGAGAACTTGTTGTTTCATTCTGAACACAGGGAAATAACAAGCCTTTCTACTCATCTGCTCCTGGGGACGGGATGGAGGTCCAGGAGGGCTGTCACAGAGGCACAGTGAGGTGGTAGCAGGGCTGGTGATGCCTCCTTGCTTGGTGAGATTCACCTCCAGCCCTTGGATGCACCAAATTCAACCCAAATCTGGGTCCTTTGGGAAAACAGACTGCCACGGCCCATGGCTCTTGTCTTAGCTCACTTCCTCTCCCACAGAGCCGGTAAATGAAATGCTCTGCACCTCCCTCCAGCACCAAGACCTCCAGGTGTCCATCCACCAACCCAAAATGGGGTGTTTGCTCACCCCCAGCCTGACCTCTCAGCCCTTCACCCTGCAGATCTTCCCAGCTGTCTCCCCAACAAATAGTTGGCCCGAGCCCAGGCCATGCCAAAAAATTAACTGTGTGGGCAGCCGGTTCAATCTGCTAGTCCAGATGTGGCCATCAGGACCCATGGTTAAGCTTTCTCCAGCATAGCAGACAAGATGTTTTTTTTTGTTTGTTTGTTTGTTTGTTTGTTTTGTTGGTGGTGGTGGTGGTGTTGGTTTTTTTTGTTTTGTTTTGGTTTTTTCTTACTTTCTCATTTTCTTGAGACCTAGTGATGTAAATGAGCTGTTTCCAATTTCTCTGTCTTGTCAGCTTCTCCTAGCACCGTCCACCTCCTTCATTAGGAGGGCTCGTTTGGCCTCGGGAAGAGGTGAGAAAGGAAGGTCAAGGCACGTGGGTTACTCCTCAGCCTCTTTTGCATCCGGAGTTTGTCTGGTCAGAGTTTGAGCCAGGGGCTGAATATGACCCTTTGTTTGCTTGTTGCTAAAGCACCTTAATTCTAATTAACAGAGTGAATTAATTAACAGTAAACAGAATCCATGCAGTTTTGTTTCCTTCAGGGATAAGTGGAGAAAACCAGGAAAGGCAGGCAGGTAACATCCTCTTCTGACATGAATTCTCTAGAGCATGGTCCCAGTTTCCAAAGGCTGCTCTGGGCTATCTTCTCAAGACACTCTGAACCTAAGGAAGAAATAAAAACTGGGGTGTGAAGGAAGTTCACATTTTGGAAGGATGGTTATCTTTGACTGCCTTGTTGTTTCCCCATGTTGGGGGATAGTTTTTGAGAGGTCACAAACAACTTCTGTTTCTGATAGAAGAATTGGGGAAAACAAGCCAAGAGATTTTTCAGCTGAAGACTGACGTGTACCATATCATCCTTTTCTGCAGTAGTGAGACTCATATTATTCAGAGGAACAAGCACTTGTGGCTGCAGACATTAAGCGAATGGATCAGAGAAATATTAATGAGCTGTAGACCTGCACTTTCTCATTGAGGTCTCTGCTGAGACCTAGGCATGGTAGTTGTATAATAAACCACATTGTGCTCAATATATTTGCCTTACATTTGCATTGTTGCCTATTTTACTTTTGGGTTTGCCGAGACAGGATTTTCAGTTCTGTGAGCATCTTTCCTGCAGGCACAAAACAAAAGAGGTTGGGGTGGCTGCAGCCCAGGTGGTGGACGGGTCTTCTCCTGCCTCTACTCTGGTCGGGCAGGTGGGACCCTGCTGTCGTGATGGTGGTTATTGACAGATTAAATTCACTGCTTCCCTCTTCTCATGTTCATTATTTATTTATTTATTAATATGTTGCTAAAGATTATTGCTGATGGAGGGAAAAGCATGCACTGCTTTGCCACACTAGTGCAAAGTACACCGCCCTTACTATTTTCAATTAGTTGTAAGAGTTGCCTACTAGAGTTTTGGCACAGCCTAAAGTGCGAACAAGCCGAATTAGGCAAGAGATTACACATTTTTGGCATTCTGGCATTAGCTGAAATAGTTTCAGCTTTGTCTTTGGTGGTGGTCTTAAAGCAAGAGGAATGTGAGTGTGGAATTTGGGACCGGCTCTGGAATACCCTGGTGTGAATTTCTTCCTTTATAAGAGAGTGCTTAATTCCACATATTAACATGTTGGTCTATCTTGCTAAAAGTGAAGTTACGCTGATTAGTTACACTGCAGAAGCTAAAGTATGTACATCTGCTTGAATCGGGCATTTAATAGCAGGAATAATGGCTAACGTTGCTCGTGTAACATTTCACTTCAAGTGTCTCTACACGCACATAACTGACACTACAGCTGGGAGGGTTTTTTATTTATTTCTGTTTTGTTTTAAATAAACAGAATTCAAATGGTTTATTTTTGAAGTTATTTCCTCCCCTCAGATTACAAGAATTTCACCTCCTTCCTCACTAAAATGAACTCTCGTTCCCCCAAAATAAAAATATTTATGAATGGAGCCAGAAAGGTAAATTCTCAAACTTTCTTTAAAACATGCTGTAACACAATAAAGTTTCCGTTATTGATTAAGCCCAGGTGGTCTGCTCACATAGCAAACAGATATTTTACAAAGCTTTATTATGCCTCATTAGAATTCACTCCTTTAGAAGATTTCTAATTATATTGTCTAATAAAACTAAACCTTCGAAGCTATTTGCATATTATATGAAGAAATCTCATACAACAAACTCACAGTGGATTCAATTAACATAATAGCTAATTATATATCCCATCAGCCTTTAGAGTAGCTCAGCATTCATGTTGCTCCTGTTTTAGCCTAGAGCAAAGGAGGTTTGAATTTTCACTTCTAAATATTGACTTTTAACTAATATCAAAAATGATGTGAACACTTTTGTGGATGAAAAGATAATGATTAAACTACATGAAACATTTAAAAAGATTTATTTAAAAGTCTTTGAAACAATTTCTATTTAAACATAAAGCTTCACATATTATACACATGAGTCTGCCTATATTCTTTTTTTAAAGGACCAGATATGTCTAATTATTTTGACAAATGGTTGATTGACAGCTTGGTTATTTTGAAACTGCCTACTTCCTGCAGTTACATTTTGTATATTTTTCATTGCACTTTGTAATGCAATTGTATTCTTGGCTGGTTGTGGTATCTATCAAGCAAGAAATTTAGGACTAGATTAACACAGACATAGTAATGAGCAGGCATTTGAGCACCCTATAATTGACTCTTATTAAGGTGTCGTCACAGTAGTCTGTAATGAATTCTCTTGTTTTGTTTTGAAATTGGATGAGATGTTCTAGGGAAACAAAAATAGATGCTAAAGTTTCCTTGAACCTTAAAAATTTCCCAAAGAAACAAAGCCTTTTTTTTTTTTTTTTCCTCTTTAAAGATTTCAAATACTCTGAAGGTTCTTCCAATTTTGAAATGCCCAGTTGAAAAAGCAGCATCAGGTTTTGTGACTTAGTGGAAAACATTAAAAAAAATCACACATCCATCAACCTCCTCACCAAAACTAATGAAAATTCTGCTGGATATCATATTTATATTTTTACAAAAGATAGCAGATAAAGTTTGTTGCAGAGTAAATGGTTTTCTCCCATTACAATGATGGCTGCCTTTTCATTCATATTTTAATGAGGTTAGTATCTCTGAGACAGCTTTTTCGGGGTGGAGGCCCATGTCTCCGGTACAATTACAATAGGAGTTGCTTTATTGACAAGTACTATTCAAAATCTTCACAGTATAGAAAGAAAGGCTTTAGTTTTCCACCACTTGTCCAAATACTTATTCCTCTCTTACTATTAAAACACTTTCAGAAAGAGCACTCTCAACTGTGTAGAGCCCTGTACAACCAGGCAAAGCACAGCTCAGCCGAAATGCTTCCTTTAAATTCAAGTTGCATTTATTTCTGCAGAAAACTCACTAGGCGAAGCCCAACAAATAGATGGCAGAAATTAATAGATTGCATTGGCAGCTTCTGTGTGAGCAGGTTTACAAGAAGCATGTTAATATAATAATAGTTGCTACCAAAAGTGTGAGTCTGACTCCAAACAAATAAGGGAAAACAAAGTTATTCAGAGATCACACAGCCAACATATACTTCATCAAACAGACATGAAAAATGCAACTGCTGGCAAGCTATGCTCTTCAGTTTTTATTAATCTTCATGCATATGACATCTCTAGAATACTTTCCATTACTACAGCAAGGGAAAACATCCCAAAACTATATCTGATGGTAAATGCAAGACAAGCTCTCCCTGAGCCATATCACATAGAAATAGGTGCCACTATGTGCACAAACACTTTCTCGTGTATCTATCTGAAAGAAAACATATGCAGGAGCATCATTTCTGTAAATTTACAGATTTTGCATTGTGAAGGTCCATTGATTTTTGTTTTTGTGTTGTTTTTCTTGGATATGTGAATCATTTTTTCAGGGCTTGGCACTTGGCTTGGCTGCACATGGTAAGGGTTTGTGAGTGCCCTGTGCTTAGGCATGTGTGTGTGTTGGCTAAACCATGCTCAAAGCAGAAGGGAAGGGCTAGGGAGGTAATGCACACCTGAATAGCACTTGGAATATCAACATGATTTTTTTTCTTCCAGGAGTTAAAGGGTAAAACCCTTCTTCATATGATACAGGGTATCTCTATGTGTAAAGAAATAGAGGCTCTAAAAGTGGCTTTCCCCCTCAGCTGACTTAAGTTACTGTCATAGAAGTAGCTTAGAGGAGGGATGAAATTTAGTGTAATTTATTGCTATAGCAATCATTGAAGAAAAAAAAAAAATCCCTCCCGGAGCAACACTGACCTCAATAGAAGTGATGCCAGGGCTGAAATTAGATTGTGAGGTTGTCTCACCTTCTGTCGTAAGGGCTGCAAAACCTTCCTTCCATGTTTGCTGGGTGTCTGATTTTGAAAGTTGAGAAACCTATTTCTTTGGGGTGGAAAGTGCTTGCCCCGAGCACTGCCTTCTCCTTCTACTCCCCACCCCAGGGGGAGGAAGGCACAGCGCAGTTTGCAGCACAAGTTGCCAACGCAACTTCTGCCGCTGCCTTCCGCTGCGCGGAGCTGTCTTTGGCTTGGGGGAAGTTGTGTTTTCCTGCAAAAAATATTTGCATCCCAGTGGATGAAACAGACTTTTAATAGCAAAACGCGGTTTGTGTGAGACTATCTTTACTGTAAAATAGGTTACGCTGCCCTACAAATGGGTTTGGGAGTGAAAGACTGAACTATTATTTTTTTGTTGTTTCCTTTTCTTTCTTTCTTTCTTTCTTTCTTTCTTTCTTTCTTTCTTTCTTTCTTTCTTTCTTTCTTTCTTTCTTTCTTTCTTTCTTTCTCTCTTTCTCTCTTTCTCTCTTTCTTTCTCTCTTTCTTTCTCTCTTTCTTTCTCTCTTTCTTTCTTTCTTTCTTTCTTTCTTTCTTTCTTTCTTTCTTTCTTTCTTTCTTTCTTTCTCTTGTTCTTTCTCTTTCCTTCTTCCTTTTTCTTCCTATTTCATCTTTATTTTTCTTTCTTATTTTTTTCTTTCTTTTTTTTTTCTTACTTTTTTTTTTTTTAAATATACATATTCTTTTTCTTTATTTACTTATTTCTTTTCTTTCTTTCCTTTTCCTTAGGCACTTTTCTTCACAGCCTTTTGGAGGGGGTGGGGGGGCTTTTCCCAGGTTTCGTAAAAAAGTAGCTTCCACATCCAGAATGGGACGGGGGGAGGGAGGGGTTTCATAATGGTTGAAGAAGACGACAGAGGGGAAAAAAACCTCTAAGCTTTAATTTTAATTCTCCTGCCTTTATTTATCTGATTTGTGGCCAGATGGTGGTGGAGCAAGGAAACCCTTTGTGCAAACGAAGCACACATGTGAAAGTGCTTCTGTAATGTAATCATTGAGACCGGAAGGGTTCATACTGTGTCTGAAAAGAGACAATAGAGCCGGGATATATCAACATCGCAGAAATCGAGTTCATTTGCGATGCAGGCCCTTTGACTCCGGTTGTCATGAAAACTTCCTACTTTGATCAGCAGAGGGTGGCGGGGCCGGGCGCGGCGCGGCGGGGCCATGCACTTGGCTGCCGCTGCCGCCCCCCCGGTGGGCGCCTTGACCCGGCGGGACAGGGTCCAGCCCCGGTACCGAGGGCGGGGGCTGCTCCTTGACCCCCACCATCACCACCACCACCACCACCACCACCACCACCTCCTTGGGTCCGTAGGTAGAAGTCGGACCCCCTCGCCGCCGTCGCGCTGTGGACAAAGACGCGGAGCAGCTGTCGGGGGCGTAAAGCTGAAATAGTAGAACCTGGGAGAAGCGAGGTTGTGGGAGCTATTATTTTCGGCGCAAAACCCTTGGGAGGTATTAAAACAGCTGCATCGGAGCTGGGCGGGACGGCGGCGGCCAACGGGCCGAGCGAGCGAAGGCATGGGACGTCGCCGCGTTGCCGTCGACCCGGCGAGCGAGAGGCTGGGGCGCGTGGCAAGGCGGGAGGCCGCAGGTGGAGGAGGCTTCGCGCAGGCCACAGGGCCCCGGCCGCCCCCGCGGCTCTGGCTGACATTTTTAATTACGTGTGTCATGTAACGTGTCGACAGCCGTACATGCCGGGAGAGGTGCGGTCGCTCCTTCTCCCCTTCCGTGACGTCTGTCTAACTAGATATTATCTGTAGGAAGCGGTTTTGGCAGTATAATGAGGGGAGGTGGGGTGGGGTGTGTTGTGGGGGGGAAATCAATTTTTGCCTCCGATAGGTTCCCCTTGCAAAGTCAGAGGGCGACTTAGCGGAATTGTTGGAAAATCCCTGTGCTGGACCGGAGGATGGCCAGCTGCGAGTGGAGCCTCCCACCCAGACAAGGAGAGTGGAGAGATTTGCTGCTAGGCAAGAAGAGAAAATCTGGGCAGACTTTAAAAAATTCTGGGTTTAAGCTGGTGCTTACAAACCTTTGAAATCTGCGGTAAGCCAACGTAACAAATTAGTAACCTTTTCTTTTAAAGTGAAAACTGTGTTAGCGGACCCAGGCTTTATCGTATGATAAGTACCATCCTTACGAAGCCCATGCAGCTCGTGCATTGTTTGAAATTCTTGCCATATTTTAACATGCTCCGTGCTGGCTCCTCGCAGGAACAAGCTGAGTATTTCGAGATAACACTGCGTTTTGTCAGATGCTTTATAATGTTATTTAGAAACGTATTCGGATCTATTTAGTGCTTCATAAATATGAATAAACCGTTTACAAAAGGCACGTCACTTGCAGAAGTAACCCACGGATTATACCAGCTGCTCTCAGTTTACATGTTACAAATTTCCTAAACTGTTCAAAACTACATTTTACTCGGGGCATTTTTATCAGTGATTAAATATAAATCACTGTTGCCCAGCAAATATCTCTGTTGATTTATGTGTAGGAAATAAGGGAATTGGAGCATTGGCCGAAACCCCAAATTACTGCTGAAGGAGTTTCAAATATTTATGGATGAGTTAGGGGAGGAGGGAGGAATGTCATCCTTTTCTCCCTAGGCCTCGCTGCGTGCAGACAAATTTCTCTCAGCCACTTCTGCGATGCTGCCGGAGGTGCCGGAGCCGGGGCGCTCTGCCTGGTGGAGGGCCAGCCCCTCCGAACACAGGCGGATTTTCTAAGGCGTTTGGCGTCTTTTTAGCTGCAGGGTGGGGAGATCAGCACAGCGAGGGAGGCTGCGCTGGATGCGGCCCCTCGGTCAGCTCGGGGCTTGCTCGGCCACAGAAGCACGGCCAGTGCGGGGCTGCAGCCGGAGTGCTGGGGGGCTGCGAGCCCCCCGGCTCCCTTCGGCCCCGAGCACCATGGCAGCTCGTTTTTATGGTTTGTCCTGGCAAATACAAGTTGTTTTTTCAGAGAGGCTCGGCACAGGGCCTTGCGTCTGTGCTGGGCATGACTTCTGTAAGGCACATCTTATTTTAGCCTGTTGGTTTTTGCTTTTTTTGTCTTTTTTTTTTTTTTTTTTTTTTCCTATGGACTTCCTCTTCCCATGGCTTGCGGGGTGGGCTGGATTTGGGGGGCAGTAATTCCCTCTTAACGCACACCCAGGGTTCCTCAGATGTGCCCCAAAATGAGCTCAAATCCCCTCGGCAGCACTGCGCTGAGCCCTTTGCCGAGATCCCCGTAGCCCCGGCGCGGCATCCCGTTGGATGCAGGCACCAGTAAACACAGCCTGCAGAATGGGCTGATTTCATTTAATTTTTGTCTGCCTCCTCCCTAGTTGATGTGGAACAGGGGGGGTGCCCAGCCAGGTGGAAGGATTCCCCCCCCCCATGTTTGTGAGGCACTGACGAGGCTGGCCATAAAGTTCGATATAAGTCATGCTGGGCAGCGCTCGCTGCCGGCAGCCCCCAGCCCCGCGCTGTGCAGGGTGAGCAGGGACTCCGAGCTGCCGTCGGCAGGCTTTTTTCTCCCAAGAAAAAAAAAAAAAAAAAAAAAAAAAAAAGCCCAGTGTGAGCATCCTCCTTTTCTCCTTCTTGCAGGGCGAAAGTCTCGTAGAGGAGCCTGAAGATGAAATATTCTCACTTATCGCCCAAGAGGCAGACTATCTAGCTGACAAGCTGTGCAGTGAAAAATCAGGTACTGTGTCTGATGTAACATGTGCTCTCTCTACAGCGTGGTGTGTTTTTTTTTTTTTCAAACCCAGTGTACTGCTTTGGTGCAGCAAACCACTCTGGAGGAGACGGGTTCTGTTGTTGAATAAGCAATGACACTACATGACTTTTAAGAAATGGCCCTTTTTAAAGGTTTTAGTTGCTGTTTTTAATTCTTTCGTGCATATTAATGCAGCATAATTTTAACATTCCACCTAACGCGGCGTCTTTTCCTCCTGGTGCTACGTGATTTTTGCTCCTTGTGTGTCTGTGCTGTCATTTCAAAGCCAGGAATGAAAATAACCCCCTTGCAGCAAAACGCGGGGATTTGCTTCTCCTGTTTAATTGCTGAGCTACGAGCAGGGAGAGCATGGGCTTACAAGCGTGCGGTTCATTTTTAGGAGAACTCTTCCTTGGCACGAGAGCAGAGCTGTCCTCGGAGGGGCTGGCTGCCCACCGCCATCAGCTGCTAGGAAGAACGGATTTTAAAATGTCTGTAAAATACACCCTTCCAAATAAGCAAGGCCTCTTTTAAATCCCAGCAAACTGGGAAAATGCTGTCACAAATTCATTTCAGCTTCTTAAAAATCTGCCCCCACTCCACTGTTTGTTGCCCTTGTTTTTAATGCTTTTGGTTTTGTTTTTTAACTTTTATATTCAGTTCTAAATCTGAAAGCACATCACTTAAGATACTAAGTGCTACAAGATTATAAATGAAGTTGCATTATCCTTTCTCAACGTGCTGCCTTTAGTGATAGAATATGCATGGAAATATCGATCCCAGAATCAATGCTTGTAAATATTAGTGTGTGTTTTCTGAGATTTAAAGTCTGAAATAATTGTTTGTGGTATGATAAACATAGCCCACAAAAGTGCTCAAAGTCAGTGAAAGCTGACTCACCAAAAGTTCACAGAAATAAGTTTGAGTACTTTTAAGCATCAGGGCATTTTTAATATTTATTGAAAAAGCACAGCCTTGAGCACTGGGGAACTCTGCAATGACACCGTTATTTTTAGAATCTGTGCAGACAAATCATTTGTAGAAAATAAACTTTGCAGAACAGTTGTTGATTTTTTAAGAAATATTTTTTATTTGTCGTATGTGTCATTACGGAGCAACTTCCTGACTTGCCAAAACAGCACCGACAGAGAGTTAACATGGTATATCTAAAACTGCACACTTAGTCCAAAATGGATTGTACAATTTCTGGTAGTTGGACTCAAACAGAAGAACTTTGTAGGCAATTCAGATACAACGTGCAGATATGTCTGTGGGATCATGCAGGAAAATTATCACCATCCATGTGTATTTTCTGAGAGCACTGAAGAGTGAGGTAAACTCCCTTTCCTCTCTGGCCGCACCATTACCATTTTGGAGATGAATTTACAGTTTTGTGTGTCTTTGGTAAAACTACAAAAATGTTTGCCAAAGATGAGCACAAAATACTGATATCAAAGCCCACACTGTTAAAATCTCTCCTTTTTATTTTTTTTTTTCTTTTAATGTACCTGCTTCTAAACAAAAGCTTTTTCCCCCCTTTGAGGTCACATTTTGGGTTTAAAACCTGCACTGTGCACCCCTTCAGCCCTGTCCCATCAGCAGAACGATATCGCCCTTCCAGCAGAGGAGCTGGCTGTGCCTGCACATTGGTCCCATTCCCACAAATATCCCCACTGCCGATACATGGGGCTGCCCTTCCTTGCACAAAAAATACAAATAGTGCTCTAAAGAGGGAAAAAAAAGTGCAGTTTCCTTCCTTCTCCCTGGCAATTAGCACAAATAAACAAGCTGCCATTTAATAAGCAGAAGTGCAAGCCTTCACCGGCACAAGATGCTTGCAGAAGAGGCAGAGGAACGCTGTGCTGCCTGGGCACACAAACAAGGACGAGAAATTAATTTGCCCGTCCCCGCATCGTCCCACTGCCCATTTAAAAAATGTCGCTGTATTAAAAGATAAACAGAAGACTAAAAAAAGTCTCAGAGGCATTTGGTTTTAAAGCTAAATGCTATCAGCAGATGAAAATAGGAGTATTAAATTGCATTAAAAACACTGAACGCCTGCTCGCACGCGTGCTGTGGTGCTCGGGAGCTGGCAGGGCAGTGCAGGGATACCTGGCGGAGCAGCAAAGCCTGCCCAGGGTTTTCCAGGAGAGCAGATTCAGGCTCCTGTGGCATTGGAAAGCGCGGGTCTTCAAAATCGTGTCAGGCTGCGCGCCAGCCGCGGAGCTCTCCGGCTAACTTACAAAAGCACCCAGCTCACAGAGCACAATGAGAGTTGTGTTATTAAGTCTTATCTGCCTTACAACGGCAATTTTCATTAATACCTTATATTAAAGCAATATTGCGCTCTTATCGCCTTACTGTAAATTATTGGCTCTTTTTATTCGGAGCTCCGCGTGCTCAGCCAGAATGCGATTTTAAACTTTTTTTTGGCAAATTATCATACTGAGCGATAGAAATAGTGTATAAAACCTCTCCACGGGCCAGTTGCAGATTTTGATGCTGTGGATTTCGCCATAAAGCAAGAGAAAAAAAAAAATCAATGATGTATTCATTTCATTATTATGCTTTTAATTTGTTTTAAAAGGCTGTATAGGTGAGCACGGCGTATTTCTTGTGGCCCACTGCAGACTTATTAATATTGTTGTAATCAAATCCTTTTTATGCCATGCGATAGCAAAATAATGAGGAATGCAGTTTCCTCTCTGTCTTGACATTAATGGAAGTCGTATGCATATATGAAGAAAAAGCCTTATCCGTGAGTCATGTTTAGCACTTGTTTTATTCTAATATCATCCTCCACCTTTTCCTATGGCAACTGTAGGTGGGTTATTCTTGTTTGATTAAAAAGCAGCAAACTTCAATAAAGTCTTTTAGAACGATCAAAACGTTTGATATTTACAAGCAGGGATCCGTTTTCTGTCATGTATTCTTTGATCATGCCAAAAGTCCCTGTGTCAGACAGGCAGGCACTACCTGCTGAGACACACCTTCAGATCCTCAGATTCTGTTTTTTCACAAGCTTAAAAATCTCAGAGTTCATTTTCGAGACCATTGCCTTTATTTTTCCCCTGGACAGGAAGCGCGGATGCCGGCTGGACCGATGAAATTATTGAGCTTTGTTTTAATCCCGGACCCCTTGAATTTCCATTGCTGGTTATAATAGTCTTCCTGGTGCTCTTCTTGGGCCTGGGGATGTTTCTGGCTTCGGTGGCCGTGGTTTGTGCCCTGCCATGGGGCTTTCTGAAGCACCAGAAGGATCTGGGAGAGGGAACGCTCTGGCCCATACGAAACCAGGCACCAGCTAAGGCTTGTGCTGATGTATGGACCAGGGCCAGTTGATTTATAAGTGGGAAATAATTTAATACCATGTCTTTCAGGAGTGATGAAAGCTACTGTTTAAGTAATACCAGGACTTCTGCTACTACTTTCTTTTTCTTCCCCCCCCCCCTTTTTTTTCCTCTTTTTTTTTTTTTTTTTTTTTTTTTTTTTTTTTTTTAATGCATTCATATCTATAAAAATGTGCTGTTTGGCTAAAATCTTCCAGTCCATGTTTTATCCTAAAAATGACTTGGCCCAAGTATTTCTTTATTTAGCTGGTTTGAAAGTTTGAATATAATTTGGGCACCCAATGCTGGTTTACACAAAAGTGAAACAAAACACTCTCATTCAGCTGCAAAGAAATATAGAAGTCTCTTTCTGCACAATTATCGCTCAAACTATTGTGTTTTTGCAAACTGATACTTTCTAGGAGGCTCGTTCCCAGCGAGAACTACTCTCCTGGAGAGCCTAACAAAGCTAGCAGCTACATCAATTAAAAGCAGCTAAAATGTCTGTTATGTGTATGTGCAGAATATTAAACTTCCATTAAACCATTCACCATTTACCTTAATACCATCTGCAACGATTATGGAAAAGAAAGGC
Source organism: Aythya fuligula (assembly GCF_009819795.1). Classification (NCBI taxonomy): domain Eukaryota; kingdom Metazoa; phylum Chordata; class Aves; order Anseriformes; family Anatidae; genus Aythya; species Aythya fuligula. Next base: position 8,786,528 of record NC_045560.1, on the reverse strand, counting down.
AATATTTGGGGGGGGGGGGGGCAAAGCTGTGGTTTAATGCTGCCACAGGACTCTGGAATTACATATTTTTGCACATTTTTCTCACCATGCCGCTCGGAAAGAGAACAGTATATAGGGAGATTAGCCTCGAGTCCCCTGCCCTGCAACAGGATCTGCTGGTGCAGATTTCAAGAAGCGCTACCAGGGAGTGAAGGCTCTCCAAGTTGGCAGCTTCTTGTTTGAAAATACCAAGTCTGATTTAAAAAAAAAAAAAAAAAAAAAAAAAGAAAAAAAAAAAAAGAATTTTAACTCTAGCAGTAAGGCAATACAGAGAGGACTGGGAAATGTGCATATAAGCACTACCATGAGCCCCTTGGAGAGATGTGGGATGTTTTGTGTGTTTAGGAGTGCAATTGCATTTTTCTGTGGGCGCAAAGTGCTTGGATCTGCTCCCCAAGGCTGACCCATGGCCAAGGAGCCAGAGCAGGTGCCCGAGCGAGAAGTGGCACCCCCTGTATGGGGTATGCGAGGCTTGGGTTCCTCAGTGAGCCCTCCGGCTGTGTACTGGTGATAGGACAACTGTCAGGGACCCTGGAACTGTGCATGGGATTATTTTTTTGGTTGTAGCAAGCACTTGTTTTACTTTGTAGGGTTTTAAACATTTTGCAAAAAAATGCTGCCTCACATGGGCTTGTACAAGTCGTAGTCATTGCCTCTGAGGGAAGAATCGGACCCTGAATTATTTCTCACATTTGAGTATGGGGATTTAAAATAGAATGTTTCACTCTATTTTTTTTTTTTTCTAAATCTTCTTGCTGTACTGCAAAAGTTATGTCTAGAAAATCCTGACTGTGTCAGTGTGCTGTGGCTATGCCTCACTCTCATTTCTGATTTACTGGGCAAAAGTATTTTAAAGTACTTCAGTTTTCATCTAAACACTTTCAGTGATGGAATTGCTTACAGAAGAAAAAGGGTATTTTTCTAGCTGGAGAACAGATATATTTTTAGTAAAGAAACTGTTGTTCCTAGCAGGATGTTGCTGCTCGGGACACCAGTAAGTGACATGCAACTTTTCCTTCCTTAGGTGCCTGTGCAGCCTGCTGCTCACCCAGGGCACGGAGGAGATCAGCTGCTCACTTTGCAGAGCGAAGTAAGATGACAGCACCATTTTTTTCTTGTGTAATCAAGAATCAGCTGTTTTTCCTTCTTTCCACTGTAACAGCCTCCGTATTTTCTACTTTCATCTTTAAATGTGCACACACTCCCTCGTCTTATTTTTGTCTTTTTGAGCTGCTTTCTATTAAAGTATTTTGAATGAAATCTGCAGAGCTTTGGTGAGAATGTGAAGTTTAACAGGGAATTGTCTATTGACCTTATTTCTGTGGGTTTTTTACCCTAAGGTATTCGCCTCGGTTGTGCCGATTTTCACAAAATCGACATCTGATTGTGACAGAACTAGAGCACCTAAAAAACGAGGGTCCTGCTCAAGCAGGAAAAGAGAACAAATGCAATCACAATAAACCTCTTTTTTTCGTCATGTTCATTCATTTGTTTTAGCAGATGATCAATGCGTGTGTATTTCTGTACTAGAAAAGAGTTTAGAGTTTTTAGCTAAGAGCTGCTGCTAAATTTGTATTGTTGCACCGAAGACAGTGATGGGAAGCTTTCCAAATATTTATCCTTTTAAAGGTGAGGTAACTTAAAGGCATGTGTGTAGTTTCATTTAAACAAGCTATCCCTTTACAATTTCCATATCAATGTACTACTGAACATGATATAAAGGTTCACTGAACCTTAGCAGGACTGGTGTAATAACTTTTTAAAATTACTGCTTTCTTGCTGAAGAAATGTCAAAAAAAAACAAAAAAATATTTCCGATAGGCTTCTTCCTTTCATCATTGGGGTGTTTAGTTTTATTTTGTTTGTTTCTTTGGCTTGGTTTGTTTTTTTGGGGGGTCCAAAATATGTATTAATCAGTATAAAATATAAGTTCATATATCCTCCCCAGAGCTGTGGCTTGTTTCAGGTTGTGGCTGGGTCCCCAGAAGATGATACGTGAGAATAAGTGCTGCAGACTCTGAAAACACTTTGAAAAGACTTAAAACTACTAAACTGGGGTTTGAAGGTAATGAGGACAGTTCATGTAAAATAGTATAATGGTCTGGTAAAATGTTTAGAGGAAAAGTAGTATTTATAACTGTTGTGTTTTCTTTGTTGTTGTTGTTTTTTTGTTTGTTTATTTGTTTTTTACTAAAATTAAGTACATTACTTTTCCTGCAGATTTTGTAACCACCTAATAATACAAAGTGATAAATTGCAATGGTTTAAAACATTGGTCTAAAATCTGTTAATATATGTCATATAACGGGAAAGTTTACTTATATAATTTTACAATATTTATACAATTAAATATTAAAACAAGAACACCGGCCGACCCTCAGCACAAATTGTTACATCTTCACAGAAGCAATACTGATTTACAACAGTTCAACATCCCTACATTTGTTACACAGGGATTTGTTGTCTAGTGTTTAATGTGTTTAAAAGGACTCTGAAGTTTTTCCTCAGCCTGGATTATTTTCTGCCTTTTCCTACTGACAGACCAATTTTGCAGAATACTTCGTCAAACTTAGATCTGAGCATCGCAAGGCAGCTATACCATGTAAAATGGGAATACCTTTAGGATTTAAGGAAGACTGTCTTCACACTTAATCCAATTCAACACCATCTTTCACGTATATGTAAACACTGATTTTTAAAGTAACTTTGAAATACGTGAACTCATCCTGTAGCATGGCGTTGAAATGTCCAATTTATACCAAAGCGGGGTCTGCAGTGTTGATGTCAAACTCACCCCAAAGGCAAAACCTACAGCCTCAGCTGACTCCGTTTAAAGACTGAAAGCAAAAAAAAAATGTATCTTATTCACACTTTCATGTAAAACTTAATTGAAAGATTTTCATTCCCCTCTTATTTCCATTCTGTGGTATCTGTTGATTTTGTGAGTGGACTGAAAAGCACAAAGTGTATTTAAAAAACATGTACTGCAAGGTCATGTAAAAGGAACTCAGGTGCTGGGAATCTGTGTAGCTATTTCAAAGTTGAGCTAATTTTCAAAATGTTGCAATCACCTTATTTTTAATTACATTTTTTTTCTCTGAATGTAAAAATATTTTTCCTTTCCCAGCATCCTCTTTTTATTGTTCATTGTGAGAGACTCATAAAAGCAACAAAGAAAATTGATTATCCAGGAGACCAGCAGAGTGAGAGCAACCAAGCATTATTCAAAGATCAAAATAAACAAACCAGGATGTCAATAGAGAGTAATTTGTGGGTGGTTTATTCTTTTTTCCTTCTTTTTCTTTTTTCTTTTTAATTAGAGGGAACTTACATGTTGTCTGTAATGACTGTTAAATTATTTCAGACAGGTATGTTCGAGATTTCTTATCTGCCTTTCAAAATTTTAGTGCTGTCTTCCACTTTATTGGATATTCCCTCAAAATTGATCGTGATCATGATATAAAAGAAATGCTGACCACCTGACCGGGTCGTTTCACTGAGCATCAAGTCCTCTAGTGCCAAGTTCGATGCATGTGTTCAGCCGCTGAAGTTTGTATGGGTTTTGCTGAGAAAATACTACTAGATCGTAGTATTGACATACAGCCCTCAGAAGGAAAGTCTGTCTCTAAACTCTAATTTGCACATTTACATTCTGTCTTTGGGTTTCACAGTGAGAAACTATGAGAGGATTTTTGTATCTGTTCCTTTACACTCCGATGATGAGATAGGGGCCAGATTCATCCCTGTATCATCTGGTGGTGCAGGTTTGTTCTGGTGTAACGGCTGCAGCTGGAGCAGTGCTGTGCTGAAGGACTTCTGATAGGTGCTGCAAGCAACCTGGGAAGGGCTCGGGGTAAATGTTTGGATGTTTCAGAATTGCCTTATTGAAGCAGAGACTGAGAAGCAAACTGTAATTTCGCGAGAATCTTTTTGAAGGCAAACTCGTGCAGATTCTGTAAAAAGTGTTGTGTCTGAGAATAGATTTATACATTTTTTCTTGTGTTAATTAGCAGATTGGGTGAATTATATGATATAATATGATTATGATGTGATTTATATGATTATGATGTGAATGATATGATATAATATGATATATGATATTATATGATATATGATATGATGTGATAAACTCCTTGGGATCCCAATTATACAGATATTTAAACGTCTGTCCACGGTTCATCTCCTCAGTTCTCTTCAAGAGATGAGCATCTAAAAACCTAAATGAAAAGCAGAAGAAACATGTCTTGACTTCAGCCCCTATCTTTGCTCCCGCATTTATCTCACATTGCTCTGATGAGGTCAAAGGATGGCAGAGATGTATCCAAAGGCACGATCGAGCCTTTTATCAATGCAACAGAAATGTAAAGGTGGTTTGTCAGACAGCAGGACCAGATCCTTGCCCAGAGCAAGTAGCTTTAATGTGTCGACTTGGGATTGAGCTGTTACACTTGACTTGGGGTGACTGGGGGTCCCCGTTTCGTGATGGCTGTTAATGCATTTGTTTAAAGTGTTTTATTTCACTTTTCATGCCAAATATGCCAGGAAAAGAGTGCTTTGCTTGTGACAGATTTCATTTCAAAGGGGGCTTGTGCTGAATGAGTTGAGGCCACTAAATTCATTTCACTGAGGAGCAGAGAGTGGATGAAACGAGATCCTAAACAGGAAAGATCAATACTTTATTTACTACAATAAACCCTAAACCCAAGTTTATCATTAACTAGTCTTATTTTGTGTTCATATTTGTTGTTGTGGTCTGACGCTTGCTCACACTGTGATAGCTTCATCACAATACAGTTTTTAGAAAATGCATATCGCTTGTCACTCTTTCATTGACACAGAGAACAATCATGTTAGAATTTTATGAACAAAATATTAACTTGCATGGTGTTCCTAATGCATATTAAGTTTACCAGAAATGAGGAGAGCCAGATATGCATTTAATGAAATACTATTAATGGGTCTTACAGCAGGAGCAGTGAGGAATACCTCGTAATTACAGCGTACACATCCATGTACGCCGTACTTTGTTATGGAGGCTTAAGTAGGTAATTAGTATTGCGGTTATGGAGTTGTGAGCTATCTCAGATGATGTCAGCCTCTGTGAACTGCCCGCTCGGTGCCAGCAGTGGGGCTGAGCCCTGAGCAGCTCTGGCTCCAGGCAGGCAGGAGAGGCAGGAGCTCTGCCACCGCGCTTGGGGATGGCAGCAGGGGAGCCACCGGGGGTAGGGAAGGAGCAAGGGAATGATGCTCTTGGTAGGGCACTGTGGGCACAACATGCATTAAAACCCAGCACACACACCTTGTGCTGTCTTATCAGGGGATTCCTGAGGCTGCGTGACAAGTACAAAAGGGAGGAGAGCACTTGGAAGGAAAAGAGCACACAAGGTTAGCAAGCAAGTGCGAGGTGGAGTTGCTACACCCGGTGACTTCCACGCAGACGTATGTGTGCTGGAGCAGTGCTGCAGCAGCATGTATCGCCGTAAGAGCGTTGATTAACAGCACAACTGTGCTTAATGCAGTGCGGGTTAATGCAGAGTCTGTCTTTAGGAGCGCCTCAAACAGGCTGCGTGTGCAAGAGGAAAAGAAAGAGAGCGACCAATGCACAAAGCTCATTTAACCCGACTGAGGAGCTCTGGAAAACGCGGGTGCCTCCGTGCCTTTCGACGTATTTACAGACCTGGCTGGTTTAATGGCATTCAGCAATAAATTCCATCGCCTTCGGGAGCAATTGATAAAGGTTCTGGTAACCGCCTGCTCCAATCTACTTTGGGGAATGTTAATAAACGGGTACCCGAGAACTCCTAGGTGTGTGCCGTGGAAGAGAGGGAGCTAAATGTCAGCTAATTAAGCAGAGCTGAGACCATGAAAGATCTTGTGAGTTAAAAGTTAAATATTAATATCAGTTTCAAACTTTATGAAAGCCGGCTTAGTGGCAGGGAAGCAGAAGGGATATATATCCAGCATGTTCATGACATTTTATATTTCTAGTTAACCTTGCAGCCGCATTCAAAACTAGCTGAAGTTTTCTTAAAGCAAATTCTGGAAGAGCAGCCAATGAGGAATTATAACAACCCTTGAGGTGACACAGACGTTAATGAAGGAAGAAGGAAAAGATTTCAGTATGGCATTGTTTCTCAAATGCTAAGAAAAAAAAAAAAAAAAAGTCTTTGCTGTTGTATTAAATGTGACATGAGCAGAAGGTGAGAGTTCAGAAAGCCCTGGTGCTACTCAGGGCTGGATTTGTCCAATGGTGTGGTGGTCGGTGCTGCTCACTGGAGTAATGGGGGCTGAGCTCCAGAAGAAGAAGCATGGGTACAACATGGGTTGGACCTGTTCTGAGGGCCAAATGCCCCCAGAATAAGGTCAGCTTCAGCCACGGGCCACACACCCCTAAAATAAGGTCAGCTTCAGCCGTCAGCTGCTGAACAGGACCAGGCGTGGCAGTGCAATTTCCACCGTGCTCATCAGGAGGGTTTTAACTTCTTCAGCTGTGTGAGCAGTGTCCTGGTGGATGGTGACAACTTTCTATCTGTTGAGATTTTGCCATGCTGAGGCCAGCCTGGCTCTGCCTGGTGCCCATGGGACGGGGCTGTCCTTGCTTTGTGTCCCTGGGGAGTATCCTTGTGCTCATCCCATAACGCTCAGACAAAACATCACCTGACAACAGAAACAGAGCACAAGCAGGTTTTATGTCTAAACTCATACGTGCAAAGACAGCACCCAAGAGGCCCATGTGAGTCTCCAGGTGCCTTGTGCCTACATACCTGGGGGTGGCGGGGAGATAGAGCTGTGCCTCAGGTTAGGCTTTGGTGATCAACATACCCCCATGTGTGTTATTTCCTCTTAATTCCCCCATTACCTCTGAAATACAAAATATAAAACTGAGCTGTCCGAGTTTGGTAGATCTTAGAGTTTCAAACATCTTTTTTCTTCCTTCCAGTCCCCTGGGCTTAATTCCAGCGCAGCCAGCATCACCAGCCCTCAGTCCCCAGACGGTGATACTGCCTTTCCTAAAGAAGCTCCCCGTGCACAACCAAGCAACCTGTAACACAGCCTGATGGTTTAATCCTTTAACCTACCCGGAGCAGGCTCCGGCCATGCCATGTCCCCAGAGGCACTCATGGTCACCTGGGGCTGAGGGCAAGCAGAACAATGGTGATGCCCAAGTCCCAGGTTTGGTTTTCTCAGGGTAATTTTGCTTTGTCTTTGGAAGGTTTTGCTTTGCACAACCAGAGTGGACCACAAAGGAAATGTTGAGGTTTTTAGTACTTTCTGGGTTCAAGTCATCCTCATGTAGCCTTCTACTCTGTTTTTTGTCAGAGCAATCTGAACGCACCAAAGCACTTTGCCAGGGTGTCTAAGCATCTTTACCCACAGCTTAAAATGACAAGGAGTACTGACAAAATTTGGCAGAAATGGGACTAGAAATCAAATATCCTCATTCTTTATCTGACATCTGTTTTGCTGCATGGCATTACTTAACCAGGCATAGTACCAGCACGCAGGCATACACTGATTTTATAATTATGACAATTAATTTTATCTCTATATGTCCATGGGAGGGACTGTCATGAAACTTGGCACTCAAAGGTAGCCTGCAATGTGCAGCACCTAAATCAAGTCTTGATTTCTCCTTTTCAAAGCCCTTGGTTGCACTTGCCCAGGTTAGAGGAGGACCAACCAAATGCATGGTCATAGCTGGCCTGGGTCTCTGGTCCTCATTCCCACCAGACGTGATTTCCCCAGCTAATTCTCACTCTCCAGGGTGACCAACAGCATCTCCTCACCCTGAGGCTGGCTCCAGCTGCTGCTTGAAAATGAATCAAGAAATAGCCCGGTGGTGCTGGGCACAGCCTTTTTGCTTCTTTCCCTGCACAGTCTTTAAGTACTTGGAAGCCCACCTGTCAGCTGCCGGATAGCCTCTAAACAGGGACAGTCATGGAGATCTGTCTGACTGCAATGCTTTCCCACCAGGAGCCTGTGAGGAACAAGAAGTTTGCATCTCTTCTTTCATATTTGAGGGATTCCTGACTTGTCTTTGCTGATGGGCATGCAGGGCTCAGTCTGCTGCTCTGATTTATACTAAAACACCATCTCTTCCTTACTCACTGTGGGCTTTACTTCCCTCTCTTTTATTTTTTTATTTTTATTTTTATTTTTTTTTACTCCTCTATCTTTTGGCCCTATCTGCCTATTTTTACCCACATATTGCTTTTTTTTTCAGATAGTAAAGACAGAGCTCACATTTTTTATTATATGTTCTTTGGCACAAAACTCACCATCCCAGGCTGTCTAATTCCAGGGGCTTCCTGAAATATTGCTGTAATAGAAATAACAAAGAATATCACCAGATCAGGCCATTTGTCTTCAGGAAAGATCTTCCATCCCTCCTGAAAAGCCTGTAAACAATCCCGGATACGTCTAAGAAAGCCCTGCCCTCATGAAACTGAATGAACAGCTCCGTGATTCATTTGAAGATGATAAAAAGACAAAACACAAATAGCTGAGATCAGCCATCTGATCTTTCACCTTTGTGTCCAGATAAAAACACAGATTCTTAACCTTTGAGCCCTTCAAATGATTTCCTGATGAGCTTCAGCAATGGCAACAAGACTTAAGCTGCCACAGTTCAAGGAAAGTCAGCTTGAAAGCCTCTTTTATACTTCACAGCTATGGGATTTAGTTCTAGATGACAACTGTTTTTAATAAAAATTGTGTTTAACTTGATAGGAAGCTGATTTTTCATGGCTGTAGTTGAGAAGGCAGGAAGGTTACACTGCCTGAGCAGGGCTATCAGCAGAGTTGGTGTTTGGATGGACAATGTTGTTACCTGCCCCATAGAGATCAAGATCTGCTCTTGACTATGCAGGACATCAGGAAGACTGTCCTCTAAGTACTTGAAACACATGGCAGGGGGCATTTTCCAGACACTTTCCAGTAGTCAAAAACTATATGGGAGGAGTAACTGTATGATCTCGTGGCAGATTCGTCCTGCTGATGGTTTATTTACCATATGGCTAAGGAAAAAAAGCATCTAGATAGAGGTCAGCAGTGCCTGGGGTATAATTTGTTTGTAGCTTTCAGCACTGCAGACAGCAATGTGGTCTGGAGCCACTGGTGTTATTCTGAGATGCTCTTCAACTCTTCGTGATGAGTTTCAATTTACAGTGATTCTTTTGAGCTTTTTAAACTTTGTATAAGCTGCAGGTATGTATGAAAGGTCTCATTTGGCTGTTTATGGAAATACCTCTAGAAGGCATCCAGAACACTTTTCAGGTGGTATATTCTCCTCCAGTTTCATGAATGCTGCAGGAAAAAGTGGCACATGTTGTGGCACCCAGACTGCTCTCCTCGAGGCTGCAAATGCCCAATTCTTTTCTTGATGAGACTTGTTCTGTAGCAGGAAGACACCAATGATTTGACTGACCTTACTCTTGATTTAGAATCTCCTGAGAGAGAAAACAATCCAGCATCTTGACATGGTCACAAAAAAGAGCTTTTCTCACTGACCAATTTTCCAAATAATATTTCTGACTAAAATAGCTTTTTCCACAGGAACATTGCTATTTGCCATGCTCTAAATTTGACTTCCATAAATCCTCAGTGGGATGCCCAGCATATTTTTAAAAATATACCTAAAAGAGTCTAAACTTCTCTATTTTGACAGACCCTTTCATGCTTTTCTACCATTGGAGGCAGTTCTAAAAGATGCTTCAGGCAGAAAGCAGGGGTTACATTAGACTTAACAAGAGTGGACGATTCCTTGAAAAGCCAGGTTGTACAGAAACAGATAAAGAGCTGAGTTCTCTGTGTAAAGCTTCATTATCAAATCAAGGTAAGTCATATAATATTTGGAGCTTTTCTAGTCTGAGCTAAGAACAAATCAGCAGAAAATGTAACTGGTGCTTCATGGACACTGTCCATACAACATGAATTTTGTTCTCTTTGCAAGTACCCAGGTGTAGGAACACTTCTCAGCACCAGCTCCCACCTCTAGCAGCTCTTGTTCACCCTGTTACATCTTGGGTCATGAATGAGCTATACCCAAGATACATAGCTTGAGTCTTCTCTTTGTGAGTGTTTCCCACTTCTTTCTCCCACAGAAGGGAAAGAGTTGCAAAACCCAACAATTTACTTTCAAGAAGGAAAACACAAAACCCCTTCATCTCTGCTCCAAGCTTCCTAGCAGACACTGTCCTTTCCTGAGATCTTTGCTATTTCAGAGTCTGGCAGAAATCAGTAAGGACGGGATTTCTTGACTTTATAGCTGTTATTTTTTTTTTTCTTTTGTACCTCTGAGACTTGACACCACCAGCCCTCCTGACAGCCATCTCTTCTGCTTCTTCTACACCAAAACCAAAATCACTCTGAGCAGAAGCAGATTGTCCCATCCAGTCTTAGTGGAGTGGTTGATATAATCCTATTTGGTACTCAGAAAGCAATTTTATACTTTTATCCAAATTTTCTAGATAAGGAGATTTTTTACTTCCAAGTAACCCACTAGCCTCCCACTTTTTTGCTGTACACTACACACAAGAGTACAGGTTTGGAGTAATTAATAAAAAGCCAGGCAAGTGCTTTCCTATCTATCCATGACAAGAATTTTTGTGTCTGCACTTGGGGAAGGCTGAAAGTGATGCTGAAGAGCCCAGGTTTTGGTCTGGACCCCACTGTTTGACTCTGCCTGGATGATTTTCCTCCGGCCCCATTTCCTCCCTCCTGGGGAACAGCCACAGCCCTGTACCTCAAGCAAGGTGTCAGCCTCTGTACATCACCAGACTGACCTCTGTCTTATGCAGCTCCTGTACAAGAGTAACTTGGATTGTGGTCGTCCTGTCCAAGTCCTCCAGAGCCTGGAGAACTTCATGAGGCCACATGGGACAGGAGAGGGCGAGAAGCAGAGACCTTCCTTGCACACCACAATGGGGATATCTGCTAGTTCCTAGCCCTGCAGGTATCATGGGGAGGGTTCCCACCTAGCCTTCATTCAGAAGTCTGGCAGAGCAATTCTGCGATAGCAGTTTCACCAACAGGCTGCAGACTTGCTTCTTCGGAGGGCAGAAACCAAGAAACCTCTTCCAGGTCAAGATAAGAATAATTTTAAAGTGCTGGGTGCTGGAGTCTCTGTGCTGCTGTCCCCTCCAGGTCAGTTGTGTCCTGCCAGGTGCTTGTGTCTTCTCCAGGGAGAAGGAGATATGGGGAGGGATTTGGAGCCCTGGGGGGATTTCTAGGGGTGAACCAGGCTGGAGAAGAGAAGGGAAAGGATGGGACAGAGACACAAACCCAAAGAAAGCAAGAGGAGCAAAGAAATATAAGAGTAATAAAGAAAAGAGAAAGAAGTGTGGAGCAGAGGATTTACAGCAGGGCTACATGGGGCACAAGGGGTACCAGGATTTGAAGGGGAAAAAAAAAAAAAAGAAACAGCTGAGCACAGCAGCAGAAAGCAGCTATAACTGTACAAGATAAAATTAAATATTGTGGTTTTATGGTGGTTTTTTTTTTTTTTGACATTGTTGATACCAAGAATGAACTTTTTAAGATTTTTTTTTCATTAAAATCAGCAATAGTAGCAAATCTGTTAAAAACTAGGGAAATATTGACTGTCCCTTCCCTAGACAACCATGACTGGGGTGCTGGTGGCAGTGTGGCACCTGCTGAGAGATGTAGGAAATACTGGGCTGCACTTCTTTTTCCCCTAAAATGTGGGAAAATTTATTTCCAAAATTAAAAAGAAAAGAAACCAAGATCCCCAAAGGAAATTAAGTTAAAGGTGAGTTTAAAGAGATCTGCATGGAGACAAGAGGAAAACCACAGCTTATGGGGGAAGAAGAGATCAAGATGCAAATCAAACCGTGCTGGCAGGGCTCTGTGGTGCCAGGTCCTGTGCTGGAGCTGGTGCCCAGCCCTGGCCCTGTGGTTCCACATCTACCAGATGCAGACCTCACTCCAAAGATGATGTTTCCCCAAACTGAGAAACATTTGCTGGGACTCCATCAAGTACCAAAAAGACTGGCTGGGGACATGGTGCTGATCTAGGCTGTCATTTTGTCCCTTTCCCCCTGCAGTAGTGAGTGCATGGACATGCACAGAGTCCTCTTGCTGCATGTACCTCATCCATCCCCACATTTTTTACAGCTTGGCAATACTATTAGGAGGCATCCCAGAAATGCTTTGGGAAAGGACAGCTTTTACGCCACCCAATATTCCCAATTTCCCCTACTCCCAGCAGCATCCCTAGTATGGCAGTCCATGCAACAGAAGGATTTTTGGTACGGGGCATTCCTGCTCCCAGCCCTGAGATCCCCCATCTGCAAGCTGGGGGGAGAGGAAGGCCTTCACCCTCATCGTCACAGGGAGAAAACAGGCACAATGAAATCGATGGCCACGGTGCCACCTCCATCAGCCAGTGGCCACCGGCAGTGTGGCCCTCCTGGTGCTGCAGTAGGAGCTGCTTCTGGGCTCTGGGATGGTATAAAGGTTAATTAAAGCTGGTGCTCTGGGAATTTAATTAACACCGTTTGCCCATTAGCTGCAGGATCTCAGCCCAGCCAGCCTGCGGTGGCACAGTCCCACCTGCCAGAGCTGAGCTCTGCTCTCACCTGCGTCAGGGCAACAGCTCTGCAACCAGGCTGGTGGCTCTGCCTGGGCACGGTGCTCCGGTTTCTATCAGCATTTAAGGGAGTCACCAAAAGTGGGGCAAGGTCTCCCAACCTTGTCTTGGCTGAGAGTTGGCCAAATGGCATTGGATTCAGGGTGTATCACTGTGAAGCCAGGTCTTGGAGCAGACCAGGACCAGAGGTTTGCTCCTCCAGGAGCAAATATAGGGATGCAAGCAGCAGCATCTTCAGGTGTCCATCACTCCACGTGTCTCCAAAGCAGCCCAGATGGTGCAAAACAGCCCAGATTGTGTGGGGATGGTGGCATAGGTCTGATGGTCCAGATAACTCTTTGCACTGCCTCTGCCGCCAACTTCCCCCATGACCTCAGGCACATCACTTTGCTCTTCCCTACCTTCATCTCCCCATCTGGCAAGAGGAGATAATGCTTCCCTGCCTTGTGCAGCTATTGGGAAGATCAGTTCGTCATCATTTTTTGAGATCCTGAGATGCTACGGGAGATGTATAATGAGACAGACGGAAAGAGAGAGAGATAAATCAATCTCTTCTCATTCGAGTGAAAACAGGCACTGCAGGTGCAGTGTTTGAGATTAATCACCAGAAAAATTAGTTCCCTCAGTGTCTTTTCAGTAAGAAGCAGCAGCCATAGGGCCCAGTCCTGGCGAGAGCTGTGCACACGAGGAACCTACGCTCGAATTTGGGGGGAGAGTGTGAGTACAACTGCTCATGTGAGTAAGTAGCTACAGACCATGTACCTCCAACTTCTGGAAACACCTAAATAAATGATGTGTCCCAAAAAATGCATGTCCCAGACTCACCAGGGTGCCGCTGGATATTCCCCTCAGACATCTATTGATGCCCTTCTTCAGCCAGCTGCTAATAAGGCTGCTGGCTTTCCGTGGTGCTGAGGCTCCCAGCTTTTTTGCAAATCAGACAAAACAAGAGTAAAAACAGATATGTTGCTGACGTGCCTTACTTATAGTGTGATTTTATATATGCTATATTTTTTTTATCAAGTTATTCTCTTCCTACACCACATATTATATGTCTGCCCTACAGGAAACCTTGTCAAATATATTTTCCTTTGTGTTTGTGTGTGATTGTTGATATCAGGGTTGATATCAGAAAAGTGACACATTAAAGGCAGTGAGGTGTTATTTTAACTTCTCCACTACTACGCCCTGTATGAAACACTTTTTTCTTTTTTTGTCCAGACCAGAGCATGGAGCCCTTTAACAGGCCAGACTCGAGTCAGAAAGTGAATAGGGTTATATATTCAGTTGCCATAGTTGCCATATGGTGCCAACATTGAATGAAATAAAATAAAAGTCCAGGAGGACTGCAAGTCAACACTGGGGCAGCCGGCACAGCACCGACCCTGCGACAAAACTCGCAGTCCAGGCAGAGGATTGCAGAAAAAACAAAACACAACTGGAAGAAAAACTGCTGCAAACGCTGAAGAAGAGTCTCAGCAAAGGGTAAGTGAAAAGAGACTCTGCAGAGCTGTGTCTGCGCCAAGGAGCTACGGCCCCAGTGCCGAGCCAAGCGAGGCGTCGGAGGGAACTCATCCAAGCGTTCGGCGGCGAACAACTCGGACAATCGTCGCGGCGAGAGGAAACAAATCTCAGCCCCGCTCAACCCTTGGCCATCCCGAATGCACAATGAAAGGACCAAGGTCTGCCGGCAGCTCTGAGGGAGCTGGGAGGGCTGAGGCTCTGAGGATGAGAAAGAGCAAGGAAGGAAAAAACAAGTGGACGTAAACAAATATGACAAAGCTGCCAGGCAGCTGGGATGGGCTTGGGGATGGGGAAGATATTGCAGAGCTGCCGGTGTTGAATGTGTGCTGCAAAAAGGGCGGCCGGCATTGTGGTATTTCACGGATGTGAGAACAAAAGATTTTAAGCAGTAATAGTTGGTGATGGGGAAAAAAAAATAAAATAAAAACAACCCCCTCAAACTGTTTTTAAAATATCCGGTGGCTCAGCATTCACAGAGAGTTACAGGATGCTGGCTAGCCTGAGCACAATTCACAGTATCCTTGGGTTGTTATTTCTTCCACTTTTAGTTAACAGAGCCCACCCATTCTAATTAAAATAGATTCATGAAGACTGAGAGTTGGTTCCTGAAGCCCAGGCTATAACATTGGAAGGTTTATAGATAGAGGGGAAGAAGAAGGAAAAAAAAAAAAAAAAAAAAAAGCTACCAGAAAACTATCACCCAGGAGTGCCAATATTACCAGGAAAATTAGAAGGGCTCTGTAATATCTCCCAAGTGTCTCTAGGAACTTGGAGCCACATCCGTCTCCTGCAGAAAGCAACACGGGTCTGAGGAAAGAGTAGGCTGCATGAATTTAGCCCTGCTCAGGATCCGGCCTTACTTTCAGAAGTGGAGCAAAGAGATCTGTAAAATGTGCCAAAATGTTGGCTCTTTGGGTCAACAGCAACCTTCCATCCGCATTTGCTGAGAAGCAGTTAAATAACGGGTGGCGAACGTAACAAAAGGAGGAAGGATCCCCGCTCCTTTTTGGAGGCTGATTTCTTAATTCCAGAAATATGACAAAGGCAAGAGCCGGCAAAAAGCCTGCCCGAGCATGGAGCCACCGATGGGCTTTTTATATTCCATAGGAGGGCAACGTGGACCAAGGCGTGCGTGGGGATGGAAGATGCTGGCGTACGCCGTGCACACTGTATTTAACAAAAGTCAGCAGACTGCAGGCGAGGAATACTGTACAGCCAGGGAAGCAGGGGGACTCCTGCAAGAAACCGTAATTAAGCTGCAAGAGACGACTGTTCCCCTCGAAATGAAGAACGGAGAGAACAAGGAGCGGCCAACGCGGCTTCATAAGGGACCGTGCAAAGATCTGAGGCTTTAATTTTTTTTAATTAAAAAAAAAAAAAAAGCTGTACTCAAAATTAGAAAGCAAGAGGGGGCAGGGAAGGAATCAAACAAGCACACTGAGATTCAGTTAGGGATTATAGGGGAAATAATAAGGATAAGGGGGGGAAAAAGAATTTAAAGCTAACCAAAGAACTTAAAAAGGGCTTTAAAATCTGTATCAAAGGGAAAAGACATTCTGGAGAGACAGTAGGCCCATTAATTAATTAGAAGGGGATTAAATTAAGGGTGAATCAAAAATGTCTGGGCTGCTGAACTTTTTCTAAAAAAAATAAATAAATCTACCCTCAATAAGAAGAATAAAAGAAGTTAGGGCAGTTTTTGTAAGAAAGTCAGCAAACTTAGCAAAATGAAATGTAAAAAAGTGGGAGAATGCATGGCAAATTATCTGTTGGAATTTTTATTTTATTTTATTTTCACAGGATCTCTGAGAGAGTATTACAGTTTTCTGAGCTGTCTATTACTAAATTTTCTATCCTATAAATAGTTTACGGGATATTCTTGTCACAGCATACCCCCATGCCACGTTGCCCAGCATGAGCACTTGCTCCCCGAAGCTGTGCTGGGAGCAGACCACTCAAGTGGGTTTTTCTCCATGACTTAGGTGTCACCTCCCCACCAGGCACAGCTTGCCACCAGCCAGCTTTGCTCACCAGCACAGCTTCCTTTCCCAAAATATGGTTTTAAATCTGGTTTCTTGTGAGAGGTCCTACAGCAAACCTTGTTTCCCAACTGTCTACAAGATCTAACCTGGAATTTCTTAAAGCCGTGCACAATAAATAACACAATCAGGTACAATCCTACAAATAGGACCATAAATATAAACTAACTAGCCTGGATTTCTCTGCTGCTAAGGGAATTAGCTAACAAATTTCCTAAAGCACTGACAATTTCTTTTTTTTTTTCTTCTTAATGAAAAACTGAAAAGCTGTAGGAAAATGAGAAAGAAAACGTTAACAATGCCGGAAGAAAGCTGATCCTGCTTGTCTTCTAGTAAAGGCAACAGATCTCCTGCAGCAATTAAAGTAAAGGAACAAATATTGTGAGAGAAACGTCAACTGAGGCTTAGTTACATGGAGAAATAGGCCAAAATAAACCATTCTGGAAAAAAAAAAAAAAAAAAAAAAAAAAAGTCAGACTAAGAAAGAGTCTTCTACATAGGCTATATCCCCAGATAAATGTCTTTTTGGTTCCAAATAATCACAGGATCTTCTAGAGGAGCTTCCCAGCACCAAATGCCATTTCTCTTAGAGCAGCCCATCCAGAGAACGTGTTTCAGACATTGTAACTAATTCTTATTTCACCACGGGTATTCCAGGCATTTCCCCAGGCATACAAATCCTTGCAGCTGGATTTAAGGATGTTTGGAGGACCAGGAGAGCATCCCTGTGGCTGGAGTCACTGCAGTGGTGTTACAGCAAGAAGCAGTGGGGATGGGGCGATGAGGGTAGAGGAGCACCAGGTGTTGATGGTGAAGCAAAGTTTTTTGTGCTTACAGCCAAAATAATGAGCCTGCCAGCATGCACTTCATCACATACCTGAGTCCTATTGACTCCTGAAGGTTATAAGCACATGCTTAAGTGATTTGCTGAACGGGGAGCTTCTTTATCAGCTATTTTAATGATCTAAAGGAAGAAGTGAATGGTTTGTTGATGCAATGAGCAAACTAAACTAAGCTGGGTGGATTTAGAAATCCCAGCAATGAGAGCAAAATAATGTAAAGGAATCTGAAAAGGTTGGAAAAAAAAATGAGTGGAGAATAAAATGAGATTCAACATCGAAAATAGAAGCTACTACGTTTGTGGAAAAATAATCTAAAACCCAGATATTCAATCAGTGATAAAAACCCGAGAAGCAGTAATGCTGCAAGAGATCTAGAGATGATAGTGTGGAGTAAATTAGACATGAGTTTGCCTTGAGATATGGCAGCAAAAAAGGCCAATTTGATTTGGGGCTGAAGACATCACATCACAGCGCAAGGAGGTAATAGTCCGTCTGCATATGGCTCTGGTGCGGGAGCGCCTGCAGTATTTAATTATGGGCACCACATTACCTGAAAGATAGTGACAGATTGAAAATTATTCAGAGGAGAGCAATAAAAATAGTTCAGAGCCTGGCAGGATTGAGTTATGAACAAAGGCAGAGCGATGTGGACGCAGAGCTTCGTGCATGCCACACCAGTGTAAGACCCGTGCTGCCACCAGCCCCACCTCCCAGGTGGCAAAACACAGGACAGAGGGGTGCTGGGGGAGAGCAAGAGGAAAGGCTGATGGTAGAGGGATGGGAGAGCAAGGCATTTGCAGCTCTAATACCCAACCCAACTGAAAATGTGGGAAATGTGCATGCTTTGATTTTCCCTTTTATTTATATATTTTTTTTAATTTTTTAAAATTTTTTGAAGGATGCATACATTTTTGTTGAGATTGGAGGAAGTGGAGAGAGTGTTCCACAGAAGCTAGGAGAAATGAGGACAAAGGAGGAGGAGCCAGGACAGGAAGCCCAGGTATACCCAAGTGGCTCTGTGAGTTCATAGAAAGGTCTGGGGAGGGGAAGAGGAGGCAAATTCATGCCTTGTTTTCTTTTATTTCCTAAAAATGGAGTTTGATAGAGAGAAGTAGTAAGGAAGGACCACAATAACACTTACAGTAAGGAGCACTATGGGAAAATCTGTCACAGAAAAATTTTGCAAATACTGGCATCATTGGGGAATGACAAGAAAATGCAATGGGGTGCAGTTCTGAAGCGGCAAAAGCTAGCAGGGACAAGTGCAAATGCTCCTTTCCAAAATCTTCCTGACCTGCTAAATCATCCTTTGGTACACCTTGTCAACACAAATGGTGAAAAACACAATTTAAAGCAATGAGAAGTGGGCAAATAACTTGAAAATGGAGCTATCCATATCGGGGCAGGACCCAAGCTCCCTGTGCCTTGCGATGAGCTCCTTGTGAAACGGTGGCACATCGCTCACACGTGGCACCCTCCGTTCCCAGTAGCACCTCCGTGTCCTTGTCTCAATATAACTCAGTTCTTTCTGAGCCAGGTTGCACTTTTACAGTATAAGACAAGAGTGGACAGGATAAAATCTGGGTGTGTTTTGCACATAGACCCTGGAAAGCAACTTTTGTGTCAGAAACAGTTTTATGACATGACTGAAGGAAGGATTGCATGAGAGGAGTCCGGGCTGTACCTTTAAGATTTCCCAGGATTTGGGGCATGTGGATGCCACTTTAAAAGCACTGTCATTTCCTGTATTTGAAAGTGACTCTTTTCTGAATAGTATTTCACTGGGGATTTTCTCTGGGAACAGAATGGAGCTGGATGAAAAGAGTGCAGATTTACACACTTCTTCTCAAGTTGAGCTGCTGTGCAAATGCGCTCCGCTCACATTCCCCCCACCTTTTTTTTTTTTTTTAATCTCATCAATTTAAAATACATTTAGAATTTTTACAGGTTTCCACAGCTCCTATAAACACAAAACAGTTTGTTCCTGGAGCTGGAAAGCTGGGTGAGCAGCACCGCCAACAAGGAGCCTTGCTGCTGGCCAAAGGGGTGCCCTGCTTCTCGGCTTCCCATATTTTACATGGGTAGATTTTAATGGAATTCAGGTGCCATGCAAGGAGCAGGATCCCTTCTGCCAAGTGACTGCTCTGCTCATGGGGCTGTGAGCTCCTGGGCATCATGTCCCTGATGGCATGAGCCTGGGCATGGGAGCAAGCAGAGATCTGGGAAGAGCATCAGTCCCAGCAGAAAGGAGGGGTCAGGTGGCAAGGCGGGGGGGGGGGAACCTGAAAGTGAAGGCATCAATGTTGATATCTTGTAGCTTTTTGTTGATGGTAGTGCTTGGTGCCTTCTTGGTGTACATTAATAAATGCTTCTGTTGTCCATGTCTGGTTGAGTTTCCCTTGGATGTTCTCCCAAGAAAGAGAAAACTTCCTTCCCTTCCCTTCCCTTCCCTTCCCTTCCCTTCCCTTCCCTTCCCTTCCCTTCCCTTCCCTTCCCTTCCCTTCCCTTCCCTTCCCTTCCCTTCCCTTCCCTTCCCTTCCCTTCCCTTCCCTTCCCTTCCCTTCCCTTCCCTTCCCTTCCCTTCCCTTCCCTTCCCTTCCCTTCCCTTCCCTTCCCTTCCCTTCCCTTCCCTTCCCTTCCCTTCCCTTCCCTTCCCCTCTGAGGTGGGACTTTCAGTGCCTGTAGCCCCTACGGGCACTCACGGCACAGCCTCAGACAGGTCTTTGAGGAAGGACTTTGCCTTTGGAGCAAACAAGGTCTACCACAAGGACAGAAAGTTGCATTTTCTCTGCAGGTGGGAGGCAGCCCTGACCCATACCCAGTATTTCCTTGCCTGAGAGTGATCCTGTGAGGGTTGGGGCCATTCATCAGGGCTGGTACCTGGGCAGCCAGGCTAAGGGGAAGCTGCAGGAGCCCCACAGCTGTGTGGCAAAACCAGAAGAGTTTGGCTTTTACAAGCACACATATATCATGTGAATTGTGTTCACTGAAGGCAATCAGTCAACTTTCCTATTTAAAAATGACCTGTATATATGAATAGATACGTCAGCATTAAAATAGGGGCTGACCTGAGGGGGAAAATATCAAAATCTGCTGAAAGACCTGTGTTTCTCATGATGCTGACAGTCAAAAAATGGGATATTTAGAACAAAACACCACGGTCTGAAAACCCCAAAGCCACCAGCACGTTCTGCAATGAAGTCTCATCATCTGGTCAGCACTGGGGGCAGCACTGCAGGGTCCATCTCATGTACCCTGAGCATCCCCACCTGCTCCCCTAACCCAGCCTCAGGAACCTCCAGGGCCAGATTTTTTGCAATACTCCCAGGTAACCTCTCCCAGAGCTGAACTCTCTTTATAGTTTGACATTTTAGCTAAGATCTAACCTACATTCTTTTTTTTTGGCTGCAAATTAAGCTGATTATTTCTCATTCTACCCCCAGTGGATCTGGAGAACAACTGATCGTGTTTTTCTCCGCAACAGCCTTTTACATCTTGGAAAACTATTACCCGTCCTCTCTTTCCTAAATTAAACAAACCCAGTTTAATCAGGCTCTTCTCACAGGTCAACTTTTCTAAACTTCTTCATCCTTCTTGCTCTTCTCTGAACTTTTTCCCATCTTTTTTTTGAAGTTCAGCACCCAAAATGCAGCACAGCCCTTGAAATCCAGCTTCCCCACTGCGGATCAGCGTGACCCATCTCTCTCGTTAACACACTGCAAAAAGGGTTTTGCCCTGGTTTTCCACATTTTTCTTTTTTTTTTTTTTTCCCCATCGTTTATGGTTCAGCACAAGCCCCAGCCCCTTTTCTGGAATTCTGCTGCAGAACCACGTCTCGGTGATGGCACTCTGAGGGATTTTAAATGCATTTCTCTGCTGTGACACAGCTGAGGTTTGCAACACAGTTGAAATGAAGGTGAAAAATCTCTACCTGGTGCAACACAAATGAACGTATGTAATCTTTTTCGTTTCAGTAAACTCGCTTTTAAAACGTCTAGGTTTTAGCATCACAGACATAATCCTCTTTTGAAATATATATTACAACATCATAAGTATTCTTTAGGGCTTTGGAAGTCATCCCTTAATAAAGTCATACCCAAAGTTGTAATGTTACAGCCGGTGTCAGACATTAAGGACTCTGCAGGATAAATTAATGCACAAAATCCTAGCGTATGGGTCAGGTTTTCCAGGTATCGGGAAGGGCTTTCTAATTTGTAATACAAGCAATGTCTTTTGTACATTCATAACTTCATGGCTTGTTAAAACTGAGCAATTTTTAATAAACTAATTATGGTTATCATTTACGCTGCTGTTTTACCCTTTGCACTTCACTGCCTGTGGACGATTTCCAAACTTGCTCTACATATGCCTTTATAATAAAAATAATACAGCGCAAGTTCATTTTCCTGTTATATTATGTATTAAAATTAATTAAGAACAATCCTTTAAGGCATTTCAGAGTTGCTGAAGTCTTTTATTTATGTTGACTGATTTTAATTTTGAAACACTTGTGCTTCAAGAACCTCATACTATTAAAATGAAGTTAACACGATCTTTTAAATGAACACAGCAATTGGAATAGGATCTGAACTGTGTGCAGGGCAGCTGCTTTATGTTATCTTGTCAAAAAGATAAATGTAGCCATGATATGTAAAGCACAACATATCTCTTCTTAATTTTTAACTATTTTTAATTTCTTTTTCCTTTTCTTTTTCCTTTTCTTTTTCTATTGTTAATATCATTATTTTCCAGATTTTCGGTAGTTCTATAATAATTCTAAATTGCCTTTTCCTAACTTCACATCACTAGATGTATTCAACTAAAATAAAACATTTCAGAAAAAAAAAAAAAAAAAATAACGTGATGAATATTGTCTTGGAAAAAAATATTACAAGGGCTCTGTTTTCGGCCAATTGTGTTAAGATTTCCCTTTAAAGGAAAAAAAGCACTTGCTATTCTTTGAAAGGTAGGATTTCATCAAATAAAAAAGTCCTTTTCAAAAGGTGAGCTGAGAGAAGGGGCTGCTAGTGATGTCCTGGTTCCCCGTGGCACCGCAGATCTTGTGCCGAGCCAGGATCGGCTCCACAGCAGCAACCAGTACCGGGCACCTTCAGACCCCCTGCAGGACACCCACCCCCTGCTTTCCTGCTTTGCTCCTATTTGTGCAAAATATCCAACACAGGTTGCAAATGGGAGACCAACAGCACATCTCTCTGAGATGTTTTAACTCCATCGGGCTTTATTGCCCGTGTTTTCCTGGTGAACTATCCTCCTTACTGTGTCTGAATACTATTGTGTATTGGCAATCCTAAAATGCATTTTCTTTTTTTTTATATATATTATTATTTTTATTTCATTAGATAAATATCTAAAAGTCATCTATGCTTTTCCAAACATAGGTTTTCTTCCCATATTAATTGCATTTGTTAATCTCACAAAAGCAACGAGCAAATACCGAGGAGATCATACAACTTCAGCTGCTCTGCAGACACCCTGATATTTTCACAACGTGCTTTATAATTGCTGTAACAGAGGCACGTCTAGCATGATCACAGTGTATCAGTTCTCGTGAACACTGCAAATGTGGCTGGTAAGACGCAAGTAAGAGCTTTCCAATAATGGGGGTAATTTATGCACCCTTATTATGGAAATATTTCCAATCCGCTGTTAGATTTGGGTGTAGTTTGCTTATTTAAGCATAGAATGTCACTATGTCATTTCACACTTCTCCACCATCCTGTCTGTTGATTACACTTTGTCTGAGGCACACAAAACAATTAGGTATTGAGAGAGTTTAGGGCTTATGCATAGGAAAGGAAAATAAAAAATAAAGGCAAATTTACTTGTTAAGAAATGTTGCTGCCTTGGCCAAAAAAAAATAATAAGTGTTCCAAAACCCCATAAGAATATTCACCCTGGGAAAATAGTGAGCATTTAGATTAAATGGAAGCAGAAGGACAGCTTTGTGCTTTTGATAGCATGGGAAACACAGAATGCTACCCCTCACCCCATGCTAGAGATCACACCTTGCTGAAAGTCATGGCCACACGATGGCTTTCTGGGGATGAGCGCTCAGCCCTGGGAAACTGGGAACATATGGGGACTTGCCCAGCTCTGGAGGTTGTTTTCATCCCCAGGAGTGCACGTTAGGTGCAAGACCAGAGGTTGGTATATCACCTTGGGGACCACTAGGAATGGCCCAGACCCTGTTCTTGGTGGGATGGGATGATCTTGAAGGTCTTTTTCAACGTAGACAATTCTATGATCCTGTGACTCCTCGTCCCCGTGGCCGCTCTCCACCCGCCCTGTCACGTGCTGGCCTTTTCATCCACAGAGCTGGCTCCCTCCCCGGGGAGCTGGCACGCGAGCTGGCCATAATGCCAACGGCGTAAGTACCTCATTTCCCATCTGCCAGCCCTGAAAGCCTCCCGGGGACGGAAGACGCAAGCTAACGCCCCCCCTGCTTACCTGACTGCCCTTTTAGGCTGCTCTCATTTGCCAGCACTGTGTCCAGCAGGGACCGTGCAGCTCACCAGGTCAGGGATGTGGCCTCTGTCCTCGCACTGTCACCCTTTTTTCCCCCTCCAGCAACATGATCAGATATAATTACAGGAGGAGGATGGGTGTGTTGTCAACTTGAGCTGTTTATCAAGAGAGTGATGCTTTAACTATGACTTTCCCAGGCTGCAGCATTTTCAGGCAAGCCCAAATCCCTCTTGCAGTTAGCATCCTTACATGGGAACGGCATTTTTAGCATTTATGATTACAAAAATCTCATGTTTGAGCAAGATCTGAGATAAGATTTTAAGAACCTATTTGTCTAATAGTCTCGCTGGGATATATTACCGCATGCAAAACCGTGTGGGCTGAGAGCATAAAAGTGGTCTTTTCGATCAGAAGATGCTCATATTTCTGAACACAGAGCTGCCAGCCGAGGAATAGCTATTGCCAGGCAGGCAGTAATTGATATCCCT